>NC_072494.1:37350604-38713104 GCF_027574615.1 Eptesicus fuscus | reverse complement strand
AGGAATATACTACTGAAACACCTGATCTACCATCTCTATCTTAGGGAGAAGAGCTATACTAACAGCTATGGTTCTACTATGATAATTAGACATGGGGGCTTTTGAGTGGCTTCTCGAACAAGGCTGTTTCTTAGGGTTCAAGTGCTTACCTGTGGAACATTTGGACAGCGTGGGCACTGCCCAGCAGCTGGCGCTGCTCCTCTGCAAGCCTCTGCAAGGAGCCCCAGCGGGTGTTCAACTCCTAGAAGAGGCGGACATGTCAGACCTGAGCCAGGGAACTGACTCAGACAGCTCCGTGGTGTGTGAACACTAAACAGGATTTAAATCATGTTTGTTTTCATGTTATCGCCTTCGAAAATTGGATAGGTTCATGTCTTTGTTGGATATTTCGAGTTCGGGCCTGATTTATGCCAGTGCAGTGAAGAAGGGGATCACTTTCCTTCCCAAACTGATGTTTCAGGGTGAAGCCATCAACCCTGGAGTGGCAATCGGTGTTTGCTGCCACCGAGACTATGTCGTGTCCTCTGAAAAATGGGCGGAAAGCATTGCCTTAGTAATTAGAAGCTATTGCATTTCCCTAGGAGAAGTGTGTGCCTTTCTTCATCCTGCATTCATGAAACAAAGTGGTCTCTTAGAGTCCTGTTTTCTGCAGATGGCAAGTAAATGGTTCCTGTGAACATTCCTTTTCCCTTTATTCCATATCCACCACCACAGAAAGCGGAAGAGTACTCATCCTCATTAGTTCATTACAACCCAGAGAGCTGGACGAGACATTCCATTAATGCTCATTAGATGTTTCATGAAACCATAGGTCCAAATTTGAGTCAGCTCTAGAATGCTTCCTTCCCCATCTCTACTGATCTATATTCTTTTCCTTTTTTCATCAGATTTTATTAGGACCTATCTCTTCCAATACATCTTTCTTGATGTATCCCTTCCATTATCATAGCTCCTTTATCTGCATTTTCATTGTATTCATATTCAAGCACTGAATTTCTGTGTCTGTGATGATAGGGGAAAGGTGAGTATACACTGAGTGGCCAGATTATTATGATCTCTGAACGCATAATAATCTGCCACTCAGTGTGTGTGTGTGTGTGTGTGTGTGTGTATGTGTATGTGTGTGTGTGTTAGAGGCCCGGTGCATGAATTTGTGCATGGGTGGGGCCCGGCCAGCCTGGCCAGGGGGAGGAGACATGGGCGGTTGGCCTGCCTGCCTGCTGGTCAAACTCCTGGTTGAGGGGACAATTTGCATATTAGCCTTTTATTATATAGAATATACACTGAGTGGCCAGATTATTATGCGTTCAGAGATCATAATAATCTGGCCACTCAGTGTATGTTGGACTTCAGATCAGTTCAGATGGCTGAACAATTTGGTCTATTGTCTTTAACCTTTTCTGTGGCCAGCTCCATACTGCCATGACCTTCCGCATGTCCTAGCTGAGCTGCAGAATATGAAGTTGAGTATGTTTAAGGAATGACGACTCCCCAGGCTCAGCCTGGTAGAGAGGAGAAATGGAAGGAACCTTAGTTACCTGCCGTATGTGAGTTCCTTCTGGTGTTAGAAGCCCTTCGAATAGCAGATCATCAGCTACCTTGTTGATGTCCCTCAGTCGAGGCTCATTGGTCTTCAAATCCTAGACAGGAAATTATATGCAAAGCAGTGTAGTTCCCTTCTGATGAAGCTTTCATATTTGCCTGCTTATCTTTGCCTTGACATGGCTAAACATTAAAACATATTGCTAACCTTACATTCAATACAAAACAAGCTGCTTTCCTCCAAATTGGCACTTAGTAGAGTACCTTTAATCTCCCTGACATCCCATGACTATCAGAAACTTGGTCAGAGAGTTGCTATTTATCTGAAGTATGGAGCACATCCATTTTCCTAGATTTCTCTTTATTTTTCATTTTCCAAAATAATTCTTTAATTGCCTATTCTTATTGTTTAACAGTTTTTATTTTTCCCCCTCAATTTTTTAGATACTTACATACAGGCATATTGGCCCTTTATCTATAAGATATCTTGCAAATATTTTCTCCCAGTTTGTTGATTGTATTCTGATTTGTTTTATGGTGATATTTGCTATGCTAAAGTTTATCAATCTTTTCTTTTAGTGCATTCAGTGAACCTGAATTTTGAGTCATAGTTAGAAAGCCTTTCCTTATAAGGTATTAAAACATAATATAGAAATTCTGTAATTAAAACAGTGTGGTGTTAACGAATGAACATACAGGCTACCATAATTTATCAAATTTATCATAGAAAAAAACAATTTACAGTAATAATTTCAAATACATATGGAACTTTGCTATATGATAAAGGTAGTAACTCAAATCACTAGGGTAAAAATGGACTTTTCAGTAAACAATGCTGCAAAACTTGGTTAACCATTTGGGAAAAAGATAAGATGTAGCTATCCCTCACACCATATTCAATAACAAACTCCAAATGACCAGGATCTAAATGTAAGCTGAATCCATATACGTATTAAGAGAAAACAGAGTGAATTTCTTTTTTCTAGCTTTCTTACAAATCTCTCCCTGGGTTAAATAGCACCATCAGGGGGATCTATACCTGGCCGTGTAATATTCCTTTCTGCCAACACCAACTCCTCCACCTTTTATAGAATTTCGTGAACAAGATGCAATCTGCTTCTGCTAAGGTATGTTGTAAGAAACAGCCACAGGGCGCTCATTACACTGTCCACAGTGACAATATTGTTCATTACGTTATACAATAGCCTTTCAAGGAGTTTTCCTATGGAAGTCTCATTTTTGGTGTTATTTTGTAATTTTATTTTTGTTTTTCTTTCTTTCACTTTTCTCTTTACATGTTCCTAAAAAAATAAAATATAATCTCGGTAACTATCCATCTATCAATCATCTATCACTTTGAATTTCACTGGAATCCATCATAAAAAAGATAGGTCTGGCCGGCGTAGCTCAATGGTTGAGAGTCAACCTATGAACCAGAGGTCATGGTTCTATTCCTGGTGAGGGCACATGCCTGGGTTGCAGGCTCGATCCCCAGTGTGGGGCATGCAGGAGGCAGCCGATCAATGATTCTCTCTCATCACTGATGTTTCCATCTCTCTCTCCCGCTCCCTCCCTCTTTGAAATCATAAAAAAATATATTTTTTAAAAAAGGAAGGAAGAAAGGGATTTATATTCACTGCTAGTTAAAAATAATAAAATGGGTCTGAAAGAATAAAGGAGAATGGAAGGGTTTTAAGTAGGTGGGAAATTAGAAATTGTCTAGCTTTAAAGTCAGGTTATCCTTCCTATGTGCCCACCCAACCTCGATCTCTGGCCATGTATCTATGCATCAGGAGCACAGCACAGTATAGGGCAAATTTTGAAGAATTCAGGGAGATCACCATGCCCTCTAGGACTTGGGAACAGCAGAAACTGCAGGCTGCAAAGTTGGCGTGACTACTTTGCTCTGCATTTTCCTTGCATCCACAATACCCAGAGAAAGATTTAAAATGTGGAACTCTCAGCAGGTTTGTGATAGACATTTATCAAACTTGAAATTAAAGAGATACTCAGGAGGAAATATGGGATAAAAGGAAATAATAACAACCCTCGAAAAAACTGTCTAGGAGAAACGGCTCCTCTTTCTCACCGTTTGGAACTCATCGAACTTTTTCTGCAGCTCCCACACGTCATCTAGTTCTACGCCAGTGTTTTCTGCCTTTTTCTCCCGGATCCAGTCCAGCATATCGCCTGCCTCATAGGCCAGCAAAAACTCATTGTAACGTTGCAACAGACCACGTCTGCGTTGTTCTGCCCGGTCGAGGAGAGAGTGATACCTAGGTGTATAAATGGAGAGAATGGGAAAGGTGACATATAAGATGAAGAAAACGTGGAAGAGAGGAGGCAGGGTGAGAGAGGGAGAGGAGGAGAGGGACAAAAAAGAGAGAGAGAATCAAAAGAAAAACAGTAAAGAAGTGAAGGAAATACAGATAGAAGGAAAATAGCATTGAGAGCAGAGAAACAAATACACAGTGTTCCATTTAAAAATAATAAAAGTGTCAATGTTCCAATCGTGACCGGCGACATCTAATAGAAGCGAAATTTTGAAATTCCTGCTGACAACTGGGTATGAAACAGCCTGGCAGAGTGGACAAAATTCACACGGAAGCCAGCAAACCTTTTTCTAACCTTGAAAGAATGCTAGGCGGGGAGTCAGAAAATGTGACTCTATTAGGCGTCTAACTTCAGGCAATTGGTTTAATGGTTACTGGGGTTCTCTGGCTTCATTGAAAAAATGAAGTATTTCAGCCCTAGCTGGTTTGCCTCAGTGGATAGAGCTTCGGCCTGCAGACTGAAGGGTCCCAGTTTCGATTCCAGTCAAGGACACATGCCTGGGGTTGGGGGCTTGATCCCCAGTAGGGGGATGTGCAGGAGGCAGCCGGTCAATGATTCTCTCTCACCATTGATGTTTCTATCTCTCTCTCTCCCTCTCCTTGCCTCTCTGAAATCAATAAAATATATTTTATAAATAAATAAATACATAAATAAATGAAGTGTTTGAAAGACCCTAAGTTTATGTTTAGCTCTTATGCAGTCGTGAGAAGTGCCTTTGGCCAGTAGGAAAAGTTTGGCCAAACACCTGCGCAGCCTCCAGAACTTACTGGTCCTCAATCTGCTGCTGGCGCTGGGTGATGCTGCCTGGTTCTTCTCGCCACCGCTGTGGGAGCGTCGGAAACTCATCGTGGGCCAGTTTCCTGACGTAGACAGCTGGCACGAAGCCCTGGTGATCCTCATGCTCCACCTTCCACCAGTCCTGAAGGGAGAGCAGAGCCCCACTCCAGCTTTAGTTCTTGAAAAGGCCACCAATAGGAGACGGTTCAACTAAGTCCCTAAGCACAGACACACGCTGATAGCCAAGAGAAGCGAACCATCACTTATGGGAGGAGCATTATAATTTTCACTTATAACCAAAGAACGTATATGCTTACATGCATAGCCCATGGACATGGGCAATGGGGTAGTGAAGACCTGGAGGGGAGGTAGGAGCTGGGAAGAGGAAGGAAATGGGGGGGGGGGGGGCGGGAGGGGAAGATACCTGCAATACTATTAATAATGAAAATATATTATAAAAAATAAAGGCTATTGCCCTAGCCGGCTTGGCTCAGTGGGTAGAGCATCAGCCTGCGGACTGAAGGGTCCCAGGTTCGATTCTGGCCAAGGGCACATGCCTGGGTTTCGGGCTTGATCCCCAGTGGGGGGCGTGCAGGAGGCAGCCAATCAATGATTCTCTCTCATCATTGATGTTTCTGTCTCTCTCTCCTTCTCCCTTTCTCTCTGAAATCAATAAAGAAATATATATTTTTTTAAAAAAAATAAAGGCTATTAATTTTGTATACAAAAAGGAAAAAAAATGTAAATGATTAGTTGCAGGGATTGCAGAAATAATCTTCTGAAATCAAGAAATACAACATTTGATGCTAGACCTTTAACTTTGATAAGGTTTTTTAAAACCAAAGAGAGTTCTTTTTAAAAAAATTGTTTTATTTGGGAAAAGAGATTCTTACAAAAGTCCGCTGTAACACACAGCGACCTCTGTAACAGGACTTGGTTTTTCTTAAAGGGAAAGGATGGGTGAGATCCAAGCAATCAAGGCAGCAGATGGGACAACTCAGGAGCATCTCCAAGTTATTTTCAGGAAACAGCAATAAAACGCAGGCTAACTTTTCCAATCGGAATCCTTTTAACAACTCAGCTTGTCTCGTGGATTACCAACCCCTCCCCCACTTAGTGGGAAAGCAAAACTTATTGCTGCAAACCAATGACTCCACGACAAGAAACACCTTCGAACTCAGTTTTGAATCACATCTGTCTCCCTGCAAAGCGCAGGCATAGAATGAGGCAAATACCTACAAAAATAAGCACAAAGACCCCTCAAAGGAGGACGAAGGTTTGCCCAAAGGTGCCTGAACTGGAGAGGATAAGAAATCATTCAGCATTAAATACAACTGTGGATCCAAGATCCAGTTTGCATTAAGATATGGGATAACCAGCTAGTTTTACCCTCTGTGGCTAAGCCCACTGACTTCTACAGACAGACAAAGCTAGCTGTGCTCCAGGAAAGCTACCACCACACTGCTGTGCCCTGTAACATCTGCCTGCCACACTGGGCTAAGCACACTGCATCCATGCAGGGATGAGAAGCTTCCCACACACTCCCCCTCCCACAGGCCAGGTCTATCAGCTCTTGGGAGTCAACCTCAATTCTGCATTTTTTTTTATGCCAGTAAACCTTTCATATGTGTTCTTTCAGAATTTTCCTGTCATACTAAACACAGCAAAAATCTTAACACGTTCACACCTGGTTATGGTTACCCAGTAGTTATTACTTGCGAGTAATGAAATAAGAGACCAAAACCATAGAACAAGTGCATGGGGTGGGGACTGCAGTAGGGAACAGAGATGAAAACACAGGTGAGCGGATTTCACCAGGAGCCTGAAGTACTGGCCTCTACGGGTGTGGCACAGGCTACCTCCCACAGTTCAGACCCTTCACCCATCACCCTTGTTCTCCGACCCCAGAGCAGGGCCAATGCTGCCACTTTTGAACCGGGGTCCTCAGAATGAGGGCAGCCAGTCCATGAACAACACCTTCCAATTGTGTGAATCTGGTGGAAACCAGATGATGCGACATACCTGACAGTTAAGTTTGTTTTAGAAAAAACAACAACCTTAAGGTTTATTTTTTTTAACCAGGGAAAGCAACACCAGAAAAATGTTGACTGACTGAAATAGGGATATCTGGCAGGACTGTGGAGGAACCCCTTGCTGCTGGGAAGAAGGTCGGAAGGAATATGCACCTTGTTGATGGAACTGAGCAGAGTTAAGACATCATCTTTCTTCATGGTGACTTCTCGGTTGCTGCGGGCCTGGAAGTCATATAAAGCCAGGACCCTCTCTTCTCGAGCTGTGCCCTCCACGGGGGCAGCCTGTTGCTGCTAAACAAAACCAGAAGAAGTCCATGTAAGTTACCCATTGGGAACATCTCTCTGTAGAACCTGACAAAGGGGCGGGGGGGGGGGGGGGGGATGCAGGGAGCTCTCCCTGGGCCTGACAAGAGAAAGGAACCTCTGGTTGGAACCTCTTCCATGGCTGACAGTAACAAAGAGATCTCAGCATGGCATTTGCAGAGATATTGCTCCATCCTAACACTTCTCAGGGGACAGGGAGGCTGGCAATGTGAACACATAGTGAGCAAGCAAGTGTGTATTGTGTTGGAAATATATTAAATGCTCTAAGCCATCAGTTCTTAAAGCAGATATTAAATCAGTATACACATAATGTTTCAGAATATTATTTGAGAAATTTGAAGACCCATTCATTACCCATCTCTCATCACCTTTTTCAGTCCCTGGGCCTCCACTAGGAATCCTCTAACCCTTTGACCTTTGAATCATTAGATTCCCCGGCCCTGGTCTGACACAACCAATTGATGTGTCTCTATCACATCGATGTTTCTCTCTGTGTGTCTCTCCTCCCTCCTTCCACTCTCTCTAAAAATCAATGGAAAAATATCCTCAGGTGATAATTAACAACAACAACAAAGACTACAATTTTCCCGCAAATTTGGATTATTTTTTATTCATGTTTGCATATGGTAGACATTTAATAAGTGTTGGTACAGGAAAAAACGAATAAAGGAAGGAAAGGAATCAAGAAGAAATGTATGAGGAAGAGATGCACACAAAAGAGGTAATAAAAAAAGAACAGTGACATATACACGGAAGGAAAGAGGAAAGTGAAAAATAACACTTATCTAGACATCCTTAAGGACTAAATCTTTGTAGATGCTACAATTTTTGTACATCAGGATCATAGGACTTAGTATTTTCTTTGCAATTATTTCCTGGATTATAGGAAATAAAGCCCCGTAACTAAGAGAATGCCTTTATCTTGTTGTGGGCATTGTGATTCTTGTCGTCCCTAACTGTTTCTTACCTGGCAGGCTTCTGCCTGATCCCGCAGAGCTTGCATACTGTTCCCAAACGCATTGAGATCCACTAGGAAGGCTTCGTGCTTCTTTAGAAGAACCTGGATTTGTCGATGAGAAGATCATGAGAAGCTATCCAGAAAGGTCAGTAAGCATCCCTGGGGGGTGTCTCAAGCATTTACTCTGGGTTATCCTGATGGACCTAATTCCTGGCAAAAGACATTTTCTATTTAATATAAATGTTTTAACCCTAAATTAGCAAGCACAAGAAAATAGAAATGAAAAAATAAATAATTCCAAAGAGGACACACAGATGGCCAAGAGACATATGAAAAGATGCTCCAAGTCACTGATCATCAGAGAGATGCAAATTAAAATGACAAAGAGATATCGCCTCACACCTGCTCCCATCAACAAAACAACAAACAAGTGCTGGCGAGGATGTGAAGAAAAGGGAACCCTCGTGCACTGCTGGTGGAAATGCAGACTGGTGCAGCCACTGTGGAGAACAGTATGGAATTTACTAAAAAAATTAAAATTGGAACTACAGTTTGACCCAGTGATCCTACTTCTAGGAATATATTCTAAGAAGCCTGAAACACCAATCACCTCAGTAAGAACATATGCACCCCTATATTCATAGCCGCGCTACTTACAATATCTAAGATATGGAGATAGCCTAAGTGCCCATCAGTAGCTGAGTGGATAAAAAAGCTGTGGTGCATTTACGCCACGGAATATTATGCAGCTGTAAAAAAGAAGGATTTCTTACCCTTTGCAACAGCACAGAGGGACCTGGAGAGAATTAAGCTGAGTGAAATAACCCAGTCAAAAAAGCCAAATATAACATGATTTCACTTATAAGTGGAATCTAGTGAACATAATAAACTGATGAACAAAAGAGGTGCAGAGACATGAAGACATGGAACAGACAACTTCTGACATGTCTCAGAGGGTGGGGAGGGGAGATAGGAAGAGATTAACCGGAGAACTCATATGCATACAGTATATGCATAACCAATGGACACAGACAATAGTGTGGTGAAGGCCTGGGTGGAGCAGGGCCTGGGAGGAGGGGGTAAAAGTGGGGGAATTCAGGGGACAACTGTAATACTGTCAAAAATAACTAAGAAAGAAATAAATAACAATTTCAATGTATTTGCTTCAATCATCATGAAGTCAAAAGTGCACAAGCATTTTATCAACACACATCATAGCTAAAAGAGGATGCTGCTGATAATGCTACTTTGTAGGATTAAACATACCTATAAATTTAGATGCTCATTTTAATTACTTCTTGCGCTAAACATTTATGAAATACTCTATTGTATTCCCACAGGACAATGAGCAAAACAAAGAAATTGATATAAAAGGTAACATGATCTTTGATTTCTTTTTCTTGTCCCAAGATGTCTGTCTGATTGTATTTTAAAAAAAAAAACTATTTAAGGTGACTAATTCTTAAAACTAAAACTATGGTTGATTTGTGAAATCTGAAGGTTACTCTGGGAAATTTAAGCTGGGACCAAGACAGGCAGGGATCTCGAGTCATGCCTTTTTGACTTTAAATTATCTCTAGGGAATCTATAGATTTCTGTGGGATTGGGAAAATGTAATGTATCTTTTGGAATCTCTGCCTACTCGGAGGGTATCAGGTGAAATCCAAAAGCTATCATATTACTCTGAAATACCTGAAAAACTTAACAAAACCTGTAAATGTCCCACAAATTAATTTGGTGAACACTAGACAGCGTCCATCCCCATGTCTGCCTTACCCCAGCTGCTTCTTCATCAGCCCCATAGTTAGTGTTGTCTACAATGGGCTCCTTCTCTCTAATCCATGCCTCTGCTTCATGCAGGTCGGCCAGGTACTGCTGGAACTGGACATTGGCCTCGAGGTCATTCTGCCGCCTAGCAGCTCGACCTTGGAGAGACTCCATATTCTCATTCAAGCTCTTGACCCGGGAGGCCACATCTTCTGCAGCGAAGTGTCCTATGGAGCAGATAGAAAAGGTGAGTGTGACCCTCATTATCACTCACTACAATTCAATCCTTTTGGTGATCTTGGGGAGAGAAAGGGAAGTGTGAGGATGATGCTTGATGTACTCAATCTGCCATTTTGCCTAAATTTCTGGAAATTAGGATGCTGGGTGCTAATGAGGGATAGATGTGGATGTGTGGTGGTGTAAGTGTGTCTATATGGTGGTTAATTAAGTGCTATATTCTGTTATACAGACCTGAAAACAAAATACCCATGTGTGGGTGCTACTCAGTGTTCCAAAAACATGTATTCTCTAGACTAAACAGAAAATTCAACATATTTCCATTTCTGTCTATAAAGGACGTATTACCACAGGAATTGTTCTGCAACTAAACAATTAGAAAACAGGACAGAAAACTGTAAAATGCAATGATTTTCAGACAATAGGCAGAGGATTGTGACTCCTGAGAGAAGGGGAAGAAATGAGGCATGACCTATGACTGCCATAGTGTATGCCTGGGTCAGTTTCTAGACTGTAGCGTTGTTGCAAGGGAGGGAGTATAAGGGGGAGGGGTAACCCAGACAGAACTAGCGATCACACTGAGTGGAGGAGACAGAAATGAGTTATGGGAAGACAAGACAGGTAGAGCCTGTGGAACCCAGTACTGAAGAGAAAAGTGCTGCCCAGAGATGGAGCTTCAGAGATATGCAGAGAGGTCCCTTAGGGCAGGGGGGGGGACCTTTTCTCTGCCAAGGACCATTTGGATATTTCTAACATCATTCTCGGGCCATGAAAACTGTCAACTTAAAAATTAGCCTTCTATATTTGGTCAAACATTTAATTAACTCACCCCTAATGCCTTGGCAGGGCCAGACCAAATGATTTCTTGGTCCTTATATCGCCTGCGGGCCAGATGTTCCCGACCCCTGCTCTAGAGGATTAAATTGATTAGTCTTAAAATTTTACTTCCAGGATTCCTTTATAATTTTAAAGATTATTGGGGACCACTTTAAGCTTTTTCATGTGTGGTTATATCTATGTGTAATTGCCATATCAGAAATCAAAACAGAAAACACTTAAATGTATACACAAATATATATTCCATTAGCCAATAGACCCCAGAAATCTTCACTGTACACTTATGAAAGAATGAGTGTAAAAAAGGCAAATGTCTTAGCATCATGATGAAAACCATAAAACAAACTTAGAGAATCACCACCCTGGAATAAAACACATGCATGCACATGCACACACACACCACAGGACTATCCTACCTAATAAAATAGTAATATGCAAATTGACCACACCTTCGCTATGCCCAAGCCATGCCCACCAGCCAAAGCCACACCCACCAGCCAATCAGGGTGAGTATGCAAATTACCCAACAAAGATGGCAGGTTAATTTGCATACACTGAGAGAGGAAGGAGTGAAGACTGAAGACAACTTAGAAGGAAGAGGGAGGAAAAGCGGAAAGCAAGGTGGCTGCCAGAGGGAAAGCCCTGGTGGGGCGGAGCGGGGCGGGTGGCAGTGGCAAGCGGGTGCAGGTGCGGTGGCCGCAAAGGTGGCGGCAGCGGCAGCGCACGCGGCCGAAACAGCCGCTTGCAGGATTTTCCTGCAAATGGGCTACTAGTAGCTAATAAACAAATAGAGATAGTAGATAAAATTATAATAAACTAGAGGCCCGGTGCATGAAAATTCATGCACTTGATGGGGGGGGCGGGTCCCTCAGCCCGGGCTTCCCCCTCTCACAGTCTGGGAGCCCTCAGAGGGGGAGGCGACCTGGCAATCAGGGGAAGGCAACACCCCATCACACCTCTGCTGCTGCCACTGCCAGCAGTGCAAGCCTCGGCCAACCCTAGTTACCTGAGCCTCAGGCAGCCCTGGGTGGCTGGGGGGCTGAGGGGACTGGGGGACTCTGGAGGCAGGCATGCGGAGCCACCCCAGCAGGGCTGAAGGGACTGGGCAACGCCATCTTGTGGCTGTGGGCAGTCAATTAGCATATTCCCTCCTTATTGGCTGTGGGAACCGCCATCTTTGCAATGGCATGAGGATCAATTAGCATATTCTCTCTTTATTAGATAGGATATACTGCTAATCCAAAGAAAGCAGAAACTGATGGACAAAGTAAAAAAATATCAAAATGTTACATTTAAATTTATCTATATTGATAATTGCTTTAAATGTAAGTGGTCTAAATTTTCCAATTAAAATGAAAGATGACCAGTTTGCATAAAATAAAAGCAAAATCTAAGTATATGCTGCCTATAAGAAATCTGCTTTATTCTTGCACGGGAGCCATGCTAATCTCTGCATTGTTCCGATTTTAGTGTACATGCTGCTGAAGCAAGAACGATAAAAAATCTGCTGTAATATAAAGAAACAGAGCTCAAGCAAAAGATGGAGAAATCCATATTATGCAAACAGGAGCAAAAGACACTTAGAGTGGCTATGCTAAAGTTGTCCTAAGTAGCCTTTAGGGTAACACCAGGAATAAGGAGGGCTATACCATAATGTAAAAATTTTAAATTCATCAAGAAGACATAACAAGCCTACATACATGAATATAATAACAGGGCTTCAAAATACATGAAACTAAAATAAATAGAAATAGATAAAATTCACAATTATAGCTAGAGATTAAAAATAATAATACGACAAGTCACTATAGTAAAATAGGAATACCAAACAAACAATTTTAGGTTTGAATCACTCAACTGAGCTCTGAAATTTTGTTCAGCACTCTTTTAAAGTATACTTTTGATAGCTGGACACTGGCAGCAATTTATTTTTGAGTCAATAGAGGGAGAATCCTAATTTAGTCTGCATTGGTTATACCACACCTGGTGTTTGATATTTGGTTCTGAACAACATTTAACCAGTAGGGGTTTGTGAAGATGGGAGACCAGGAAGAGGAAAGACATTGAGACAATTAAAGCAAAAAAATGTGAAGAAGTGGTGCTACTTACTACCATGACTGTAAGACAGTGGGAACCTCAGACATGTCTTTACAGACTTGGAAGTTCCCATAGGGGAAAAGTATTTGATTTGTTTTATGGGATTTGGACCTTAAATTCTGAATTTTATAACTCCTACAGAAAATTATATTGATTATTAGGGTAATGTACTTTATTTTAATAACTAGAAGCCCGATGCACAAAGATTCATGCCAGAATGGGCCTTCCTTTCCCTGGCTGCCGACACCGCCTTCGCTATGGCCGGAGCCACCTTTCTGCCTTCCTACGCTGCTCAGAGGCCCGGAGCTGCCGGGGTCGGGGCTGAACGCCTGTGTCCCACCCCAACCCCGGCCACTCAGCACCCGTGTATGCAAATTAACCCACCATCTTTGTTGGGTTAATTTGCATACTCACTCCTGATTGGTTGGTGGGCGTCACGAAGGTATGGTCAATTAGCATGTTACTCTTTTCTTAGGTAGATACAAACATTGTATCTGTCAGAAATGTCCAAGGGGAATTTCTGTATTAGATGGTAAGGTGGATCTCAAATTCCTAGAGTTTGGCATAGGAATGATTGTTCAACTCAATCTGAATCATACATACCTTCCTCCACCATCTTGTTTCCCCTCTCTGTTATCACTCGGATGCGTGGCTCATGGCTGGCAATGTCAGCCTGGATGACCTGGTGTCTATTCAGAAGATTCTTTGATGTAATCAGGTCCTTGCCTACAGAGGAAAAATAAGTTTAAGGTCTGGTGTTGTTGTAGTGTACGCAATAAAAAGAGGCTACTCTACTCTTGAATCTACAAGTTCTTTCCTTCGAGGTTCTAGCCACTGAGTGGGCTTGCTGAAATCTATCCCATTTGTCTGAGTTAACTCTGCTCAGTTTTGTTATTTCCCTTGCCTCTCTGTACTAAGAAAATTCTACTCTTTCCCTAACAACAACAAAAAAAGATAAATAAATCACTATTCTCTTTGGAAGATAGTAGAAAGGTAAACAACTTTCCAGATCAACTTCCAATATTATGCAACCGATTTTCTTTCAGAATATTGTGGTACAAAAGTCAGGGTCTTCCACTTCTAATTTCTATGGGTGTCAAGGAGTTATTAAATCCTCTAAATTTAGTTTCTTTCATCATAAAATTGGCGCAATGTTAGCTGTTTTAAATTTTTGTTTGTAAGTATTAGATATAACATTAAAAGTGCCTCACTCATTGCTTAACATTAATCATATTTTTTAAAATATGTTTTTATTGAATTCAGAGACAGGAAGGGAGAGGGAGGAAGAGATAGAAACATCAACAATGAGAGAGAATCATCGATTAGCTGCCTTCTGCACGCCCCCTACTTGAGATTGAGCCTGCAAACTGGGTATGTGCCCTTACTTGAAATTGAACCATGACCTCCTGGTTCATGGATCAAACTCAACCACTGAACCACACCAGCTGGGCTCATTGCTTATCATTCAAAAGCATATAATAAATACCATGTCTTATTAATTTCCTCCATCTCCCTAGATCCCTAGTGAATCCTCCCTGTCTCCCATCCATGCTTCACCTCTTTTTCCTTCAAAATTTCCTTCCCTATACTTCACACTAAATGCCTCTCTAGAAACGTTCTATGCTGTCCACCTTTAAAAGAGATATTTCTCTTCTAGGAAGTTTTCTCAGACTAGCCTTCCATTGTCACCATTGTCTAGACCCTCATGGATGTCCCCAATATGGGCATATTAAGTTTACATTATATTTATGCCCACTTTTTTCTCTATTTCAATGCAAGTGTGCTGGCACTGACAATGGTAAACTGATAGCTTCCAAGAAAAAGAAAATGTGTCCTTTATCTGCTACTTCACCCCTTTTATATTTTTAATTGCTCATTTGGTTATAAAAGGGATTCATCAACAATATAGACAAAAACTCTTGGTATCTCAAACACTAACCATGACTGCTCAGCCAAGAACCTTGGCAATAACCTAAGTTAGAGCAAGTAGCCAAGAGCAGAGCACTCTAGCTCTTCCAAAAGACCTTAAGTTCATGGCCCTGTTCATGTCGATTTTAGGACATAAACTTTTAAGTTCCAATTTTTAAAACAATTTCTTATGGAAGATTGGAAGGACCTGAGAGCAAACTTTGCCCCACCCTGCTATTGTATCCCAGATCCTTCAAACAATCTGCAGACCTTACGGCTCCATTCGCTCAGTCTGTACTAACCAATGAGGGTGGAAGCTGCTGAAGGTTCGGTTTCTTGGATCCAGGCCTCCTCATCCTCAGTGTCTCTGCAAATCTGCTGCAGGCGAAGAATGTCAATGAGCTTCTTCTTCCGGGTGGCCAGTGGTTCTTTCAGGGCTTCAAACCGGGACACCAGGGACTCCTGCCTTGCCCGTATGTCCCCAGCATCGGGATGGCCAGTTTCTTCAAAATATGTCGCCAGGTCTGTGATGGTGTCGACTTGTTCCTAAGGAAGACATTGAATGTGTGTCAGGAAATCCTGCCATTTAGGAGAAAGGGATGAGGGTTTGGTGAGAGGCCATGGGGAGAATCAGCCCCATTATGTACTGTGTTAGGACTTCTAATCAAATCAGTGAACTCGAGTGGAAGGGGTTGTTACTTTGAGGACCATTTCATCAATCTAAAAGAGCGATTTGTGGGAAAGTGTTATATTGTAAACCAGAAGATGCCTTAATCAATAAGCCAAATTTATTGGGAGTCTTTTTCATTTCGCTAGCACTAGCGGGCCCAGAGAAAATACTGCTTCTCTAATTCTGGGGCCCAATATAGTGGAAGTCTTTCCTATTTATATGTTTTTCAGCTCTTTGTTTTCCAAATTTGACACCAGACTTCCGGTCCTTCTGAGAAAAAGTCCTGTGTGCTGGGACAGGGCTGTAAGACCATATCTCAAGGCCTGGCCTGGCGCCAGCACTGACAACTCTGTCTGGGGCATAATTTATGGCCTCTCTGGAATGGGGAGTAGTCTTATTTTTCCCTATTATTTAAGCAAGCAAATGTTTACAGAAGCCAGCATAGCAGGGTTAAAATTTTAAACAGCAGTTTTTACCCAAGATGGAGGTTACTATGCTTCAAAAGTAACTTCCAAACCCCATTTCAGAAAGGACTAACTATTTATGGTGTGTGCCAAGGAAAGCACAGAGATACCAGAGCTATAGAACCTTAACTTTTGGTCTATTGATAAGTTTGGTCCTAAGGAAAATGGTGCCGGGCTTTTTTAATCTCAGTTCCCCTTTCATCCTCTTCATCTCCCTTTAAAATGAGCTATAATTGTAAATAACATAG
This sequence comes from Eptesicus fuscus, assembly GCF_027574615.1. NCBI lineage: Eukaryota > Metazoa > Chordata > Mammalia > Chiroptera > Vespertilionidae > Eptesicus > Eptesicus fuscus. The sequence continues at coordinate 38,696,908 of NC_072494.1, read as the reverse complement.
ACACTTCTGAGGCTGAAGTCTGTTGCATAGCAGGAATGATTCCTATGAGATTACACGGGATGTCACAAAACAAATGTCAAAACCCCAGAAAAAGAAATGTAAAGGCACGCCTTGGTCAGTACCCAGCTGTGTGAAATGGAATAAATCATAGTCCTCATTTGAGCCGTTATCTAAGAAAGGAGAAATACAGAAACCGGGTTCCAAAAGATCTCCCTGGAAAGAAAATTTTAGTTGTATTTCTATATTCTAAAATACACAGATGTGTTCCTTCTTATTAGTGAGGTCAACTATAAATGGGCTGGCAGAAGCAAGTAGATAGGATTTTTGTTTGTCTGCTTGTTTTGCCTTTTTGCTGGAGTAGGGGAAAGAGGTACATAAGGAAACTACTTCTGGTGGTTGATGGAGACTTCACTTGGGTGGTGAGTGCACAGTACAGTGTACAGCTGGTGCGTTGTGGAATTGTGCACCTGAAATCTGTATGATTTAGTTAACCAGTGTCACACCAATGAATTCATTAAAACATAAATAAAAATAAAAAATTACAATAAAAGTTCTTCAAGAGGTAAATGAACAGTAAGCGCTGGTTTTACTCATTCTATTTTTATATCCAATTCTCAACCTATAAAGGTTTTGATATACCTTGTCTCAATTTGGAACAAACCATTAATCATCAATAGCCTCTTCAAATATATACACACTTATCCATAAAATAGTAAAAGCTCCTTAAAGAATTAAAATTAATATCTCTCACTAGCCAACTCTTCTCATCTCTTAGGATACTTTAACTTTGGAAAACAACATAATGTACTAGAGTGATTTTGAAACATCATAATTGTCATCATCATTATGGATCTTCTGCATTATTTGAAAACCTCTAGTGTTGTGGAAGGTGCCAAGACTAAGAAGATAGAAGACATGACTTCTATTCTTGGCTACCAGTTAGTTGCCACTTGATCTTGGAAAAGCTTTTTTACCTATTTTAATTTTAGTGTCCTCATCTATATAATGAGGACGTTGTGCTAGAGGGCATTTAAGATCCTTTCTAACTATAATATTCCATATTTGAAATTTCTTTTGCAAGCATATATCTTAGCCTCTTTTCCAACCAGGAGAAGCAATTCCTGGTGATTAGATGCCCTAAATTTCCCCAAAGGTTCACATATTTCTTATATTTATTATGTATTTACACATGCTGTTCTTCCTCTTTGTATGTTTTTGTTTATCTTTCATCAAATCCTTTGAAAATCTGTTCCAAACTCTCTCCCTCCATGTTAGCTTTCAAGCCATCTTCACAGTTTGTGTTTTTCTATCCCCAGCCTTTTATTTCAAGCTCCATCAAGCCAGTCTGAGAGCCATGTAAATGATTACGTTTTGCTCTGTCTTCTGTAGATTGTTCTTTCTTTCCCATTTCACCCAAAGTGACCAAAAAGTAAATATTATAAGAGTGTATTTTAACAAGACAGATTAGTGAGACCTTATAGGAAACAGCAGAATCATTTTAAAACACAAGCTAAGATGCCCAAGGTTGAAAAATTGGGTCTTCTGGAATTGAATTTCCATTAAGGTTTCTGGAAACTCACATGTACAGTGTCTATAGTCTAGAAACTTACTAGATAAATGTATTTTAAATAACAGTCTGGGGGGACTCCAGGGGGCCTAACTTGAAATTAAGAGCCTAGACATCTGTATCACAGCCCTGGCCCTGGTGTTAATTTTCTCTATGAAGTCATGTTACTTGTACAGGTTTCAATTTTCTAAACTAAAACAAACAAACAGAACTGGTAGGATGAAAGAGATGTTCAAGCTTTGAATTGCAGAATGCTCAAACAAGAAGAGTCAGTTTTATCCAAACCCTTATTTTATAGGTGAGGATTAAGAAGTGTGAAAAGTTGAAAAGACACACCAAAGATCACATAACTAGTAATTGGCAGGCTCTACGTAAAATCCATGGTTCTGGATTGAGTATGCAGTATTATATCAAGAAAAGTCAATAAAGCCTTCTATCAGTCATGGTGTTCTGACAAGAGACACCAGGCAACCAGGAGAATGGCTGTATAAAAGGAAATATTGGAAAGAGGCTGTTTACCAACCAAAATCTTTGAATTTTTACCTTTAATTTCTTGACCTCTTTCTCTTAATAATAATTACTTGGGATGAGTTTGCTCAGAGGATATACAGGTGCTTTGGCCTACAACTGGTAAAGAGCTAGCAACAAACCTGACGAGCAGCCACTCCAGACTCCAAGAAGTTGTGTTTCTTGAGTAGATTTTGTACATCAGCCAGGCCTTTCCCATAATCCTCTGAGGTGGCCTGCCATTCCACCTCCTCCAGCCAGCGCTTTAGGTCTTCTGCATTATTTTCAAATTGCAGCTGCTGGTTAGCTTCAAACAGCTGGGTCCCTGGGAAAGGACATCAAGTATAAGACAGGTACCGTAACTGCTTCTCATGACAAATATACCTTCCACCAACTTAAGCAGAAATATATTTTGATAATCCAATGAAAAAAATAACTATCATATAACATCATATAAGAAATCACTTTAAATTTGTAGAACTTCTTGATAGTTGTTTTCAAATAAAGTAATGTTCTCAAAACGAAGAAAAACAGTAAGTTAATCCCCAGTGAGGTACAGGGCTGCTGTGTTAGATTTTAAACAGCTTGGGTGTTTTCATATGTCATTTCTTGCTCTCCGTTGAGATCTCTTTTTCGAGGGGATTTAAACCCAAACACTGCATTTTCCAAGAGAAGTATAACACTTAGGGTTGGCTCTGTTTACAATTTTGAAGTGTCTTCTTATCAATGTCTTTCTCAGAACTTTGTTAGCCCCTCTTAGTGCCTGTCCTTCATCACAAACCAGGCACCACAACTTTCTCTTCCAAAAAAAGTCTTGATTATGCACACTGTTCCTTGATAAACTTTTAATTATATGAACTTATAGCAATTATTTACATTATTTCTGTGTAGCAATTACAGTATGGCGATTTCTTATTGTTACAGTCAAGTTGGATTTCCCCCCTACTTTTCAGAATGACATCAAACAAAATCAGTATGATCCCTTCTCTAACCAGGACAGAGCCATGTCCACAGAGCATCTTCAGAACAAGTAGAATATTAATAAGAGAACCTCATTATTTGTGTTAATTATAACTGATTATAATTAACCTAGAGAAAACTGGCCTAGAGGTCACAAGGTAAATTCAATGTTAGTAGAAACATTCAAGTAGATATGTGGGAGTTTTTAAAAGAGCTTACTGCACAGCCTGAACACTTCAAGATAGGTAAAAAACAAACAACAACAAAGTCATCAAGCCCTTTTTATAAAAATAAAATATTGTGGAAATATCACATTTGGCACTGACAATTTTTTAATGTTAAATTTACCTGGGTTATAATATCTTGTCTTGTCTATGTAACCAAAACCTTAATTTAGGGACACTAGTGTTAGGTGCATAGACAATATAGAATTCATGGTTGCTGAATATTTATCAAGAAAAATTTTAACCCTGGCTGGTGTGGTTCAGTGGATAGCGTGTCGGCCTGCAGACTGAAGGGTCCAGGTTTGTTTCCGGTCAAGGGCACATGCCTGGGTTGTGGGCTCCATCCCCAGTGCGGGGATGTGAGGGAGGCAGCCGATCAGTGATTCTCTCTCATCATTGATGTTTTTCTCCCTTTCTCTCTCTCTCCTCTCCCTCTCCCTTCCTCTCTGAAATCAATAAATAAAATATATATTTAAAAAAAGAAAAATTTTTAAGAATGAAAAAAGGTGAAGAAAACAAAAGAAGTTTCAGTAAAAAAAAACTACGTGCATGAAGAAAATAGAAAATTTGTAAATGTATAGTGTGATAAACTTAGGTTGGACTTTGAAAACTTCTTGACTAATGGAGGAAGACACAGGGAAGCAGATGAGTAGCATCTTTCTCATAGAGGTCACCAGGTAAATTCAAGGAGGTGAAGGTGAAGGTGAACGTGGTAGGTTTCAGAATTTAAGAATTAGCCTTTCAACGAAACCTCTGCTCCTCACCTTTCTGCGCTGTGGCCTCCAGCAATTGCTCCCACAGGCTGGCGACTTCTGCCAGCCGAGCAGCCACACTGTCAGCGGCGTAGTGGCCACCCTCAATCATCTCCTGGCCAGTCTTCTCTAGGTTACTGAGTAGGATCTTATTAGCTGCCAATTCTTCTTCAAAGACCTGCTGCTTTTGAACCCGGCTCTTCAAGTTCTGTGTATCCTGAGACAAAGAAAAAAAAAATCATTACTTGAAAAATGAGGGGGAAACATTTTGAGGACAGGGGTTACTTTGCACTATGTCCTAGGGAGAAGAGAGAAGACAGAACTGTCCTTGTCCTAGTACAGAGTCAGACTGCTTAGGAAAGTCATGTGACTAATTTTTCCTTCTGTACATATGGCAGACATAGCTAATCAATCCCTAAAATTATTTCTACTGAGCCTGGAATTGTTTTTGAGCACGACACCTCACACAAGAAATAACAATCAATCAGAGCTGTCATGAAGGATGAAAATGATGGTCCATTTCTGTCCTAGTATATCTACCACCCATCCTTTTGCCCCATGTAGAAGAGATGTTTATCCTAAATCAGTGATGGGCAACCTTTTGAGCTTGGTGTGTCAAACTTCGCCAAAAAACTGAGCATAACTCGGGTAGTGTGTCACTTTGAGGGAAAAACATTATTTCGCAAATGTTTCATCCTCAGCATGCGGCTGCCTCAGCGGCCGCGTGTCATCAGAAATGGCTAGGAGTGTCAGTGCTGACACTCGTGTCATAGGTTCGCCATCACTGCCCTAAATGCACCGGAACCATAACTCCTCTAGAGAACACAAGCAGATGGTGCTGAGTTTTACAGAAAGAATAAAAGGTTCAGATAAGATGGTAATTCTAATCCTATTTAATAAAAGCCCAGTGACTGAAAAGCAGAACAACCAGTCGACCAGTTGCTATAATGTGCACTGACCACCAGGGGGCAGATGCTCAATGCAGGAGCTGCCCCCTGGTGGTCAGTGTGCTCCCACAGTGGGAGTGCTGCTCGGCTGACCAGGATGAGCAGTGCTCCCACAGCAGGCCGATCCCCACAGGCCATGTCCCCCACCAGTGCACAAATCCTGTGCACCAGGCCTCTAGTAGTTCTATAAAGTTATACAAAAGGATCTGAGGTATACATTTAAGAATACATGATAATAGGAATTTCCCATAGAAGCCCAAGTTCACCTCCAAAATTCATGCCTCTAACCCCCTTATTTTAAATTGCCTTCTAAACAATTGGATAACTTTGGGCAACTGACTTCACAATTTATATGCCTGGTTTTCTCATCTATAAAACTAGAGGTTGTTCCCTTCAAGTTACAAAACTCTATGTCTATATTATACCAAACCCAAGTAGCTTCCAGGAAATGTGAGTGTACATTAGGATTAAACATAATGTTTTTCTACTGTAAAGGTGCAGAGGGGAGCAGTAGAGGTGATAAAGGGACAACAAAGAGCTCAGTAAGGAGCAGTTCCTCCTTTACACCATTCTAATAAGGCCCTTTGGAAATTTTGTGCCAGAAAAAAAGGGTGATGGGCAGCAGGGTATACAAAAACCAGAAACTAGATTCTTGGCTCTTCCCTATATGCATCTGTCTCCTCATCTGTAAAGTGAGGCTTACTAACTGAACCCTGTGGTCCTTTCAGCTTTAAGACTATAATTCCATGAAACTAACAAATCCTGATGAATATGTCCAGGGCTGGAAAACCCTGCCTACCTTATAATCTTCATCGTCTGCCAGCTTTTTCTTCTTGTTGATCCAGTTCTTCAGGTCATCTGAGTCCTGATACAGTTGCTGCAGAAGCAGGGAGTCCTCCAGCAATCTGCGCCGAGTGGCAGCCCTTTCACGCAGGGCATCCCGGCGAGCCAGCAGCTGCAAAACCAGGAGCAAACTCATTGTCAGCTCCACCGAAGGTGGGCACAGGAGAGTCACTGCTCACATCGGTCACCAAGCCCCCAGCACTTTCCCTGAGCGGGTGCAAGACAAGCACAGATGAGCCCTTGAACATACCCCATCCCGGATAGAAGCGATGTTCTCTGAATCATAATGATCATTGTCAATCAGTTTGGTTGCAGTCTTGTCTAATGTCTGAAAAACAAAACAAAAGAACACAGGATTGTTTTAACTCAGTGACCATCAGTGAGTATGTGGCCACAGTTTGGGTAGCTATTTAAAGAAGGAATCATGGTAACATGGAGAGAGGTCCTAACTCTAATTTCTGTTATAAATTATATTTTAAAATGTAGACCTTAGTTCTATTATAAATTTCCTGAAGAACCTCCATGCTGTTTTCCATAGTGGCTGCACCAATCTGCATTCCCACTAACAGTGCAAGAGTTCCCTTTTCTCCACATTCTCTCCAACACTTGTTTGTTGATTTATTGATGATAACCATCTGATAGGTGTGAAGTGGTATCTCATTGTGGTTTTAATTTTCATATCTCTGATGATTAGTGAGGATGACATCTTTTTATATGTGTGTTGGTCATCTCGATATTGGAGAAGTGTCTATTCAGGTCCTCTGCCATTTTTTAATTGGATTGTGTGTGTGTGTGTGTCTGGTGTTTTTGTCTTGTTTTCTTTTGTGTGTTTTTATCTTTTTTTATTTCTTTATTGATTAAGGTGTTACATATGTGTCCTTATCCCCCCATTACCCCCCTTCTCCCCACTCATGCCCTCACCCCCCTGGTGTTCGTGTCCATTGGTTAGGCTTATATGCATGCATACAAGTCCTTTGGTTGATCTCTCCCCCTACCCCCACCCTCCCCTACCTTCCCTCTGAGGTTTGATGGTCTGATCAATGTTTCTCTGTCTCTGGATCTGTTTTTGTTCATCAGTTTATGTTATTCATTATATTCCACAAATGAGTGAGATCATGTGATATTTATCTTTGCCTGATTGCTCTGACTGGGACTTTCAGTATTATTTTGAATTAAGAGTTGGTGAGAATGGCTATTTTTTCTTGATCCAAGCATTTAATTCATTTACATTTGGAATGAATATTGATAGAATGTAGTTATTGTCATTTTATTACTCATATTTATCTTCCTTTTCTCTTTCTTCTCCTCCTTCTCCTTCTTCTTTTCTCTTCTAGATGTCCCTTAACATTGCCTGTAATACTAGTTTGGTGGTATAAACTCATTTAGCTTTTCTTGCCTGAGAAACTCTTTATTTCTTCTTTAATTTTAAATAATAGTCTTGCTGGATAGACTGGTCTTGGTTGTAGGTTCTTGGTTTTCATCATTTTGTATATTTCATGATAATCTCTCCTGGTCTGAAAAGTTTCTGTTGAGAAATCAGCGGAAAGTTTTATGGGAGCTTCCTTGTAGGTAACTAAATGCTTTTTTCTTGCTGCTTTTAAGATTTTCTCTTTGTTTTTAACTTTTGCCATTTTAATTATGGTGTGTTTTGGAGTGAGCCACTTTAGGTTTATCTTGTTTGAAACAGGCTATGCTTCCTGGAAATGAATATCTTTTTCCTTCACCAAGTTAGAAAAGTTTTCAGTCATTATTTTTTCAAGCAGATTCTAATTAATGTCTTGCTCATTCTTCTTTTTCTCACGATGCCCCTATGATGTGGATACTGTTGTGCTTGATGTGTTTTTTTGTTTTTTGGGGGGGTTTTTTTGGTCTCTTAAATAATCCTCATTTTTGTTGTTGTTGTTTGTTTGTTCTTTTGATTGGGTGTTTTCTATTACCTTGTCTTCCAAATCATTGATTTAATGCTGTGCTTCATCTAATTTTCTGTTGATTTCTTCTAGTGTATTCTCCATTTCAGTTACTGTATTCTTTGTAACTGACTAGTTCTTTTTTATGGTTTTTATGTCCTTTTTTATGCTGACTATCACTTTGTTGATGTTCTCACTGAATTGACCTATTTTTCCTCTAAGTTCCTTGACCATCCTTATAATCAGCATTTTGAATTCTGTATCTGATAGAGTACTTGCATCCATTTCATTTGGTTCCTTTTCTGGAGATTTTTTTCTGTTCTTTCATTTGGGATATGTTTCTTTATCTCCCCATTTTATCTGTCTCTGTGTGTTTGTTTCTATGTATTAGGTAGATCTGCTATGTCTCTCAGTCTTGCTGGGTGGCCTGTGTATTTGGTGTTCTTTGGAGCCTAGTGATACATCCTCCTCAATCACCTGGGCCAGGTACTCCAGGTTGTCCCTTGTGTGGGTTGTGTGTGCCCTTTTGTTGTAGTTGAGCCTTAGTTGCTGTTGGTACATCAGTGATTCAGAATGACCCTTAGACTGGCTAGCTGTTAAGAATGGCTCCTGTGCAGGGGCTGATGCCATGGAGTGGGATTTGCCCCCGTGGAATTTGTTGTCTATAAAGACCTCCTTTCAGTGTACCACTTGTAGAGCTTATTGGTGGTCTTAAACGGGTCACTGAGTGCGTTGTTTCTGTGATTTCTTTGAAGGAACTGCAGTGCAGATCAGTGTTAGATGCTGCCGGTAACTGTCCCAGGGCTCCCTGCTGGAAAGTACAAAGTGATCTGCAGTTGAAGGCTGCCTGTGCTTGGCCTGGATGCATATGGGAGGGAGCACACTGCAAAGTGAGGACAGCTTCCACCAGCATCAAGCCTGAGGCAGGTTAGCCAAAGGTTCAGGGCACCAAAGCCTGCTGCCACCAGCCAGTTGCCCATATGTCTGTACAGGTAAGTTTTTACTTATATTTATTCATGGATCCCCCTCCCCCAAAACTGCCAGAGTGAAAGGTGGATTAATTAATTCATAGTAGGAAAATAATCTAAAATAAATGATAACACTTTATAACTAAAAAAATTATTTTATACCATTTGCTTTTACCAATGAGAATAAACCAAAGAATTATATGTCTGATGATTAACAGGGAAGACTTAGAATTTGATTGTTATTTTAGTTATTGCAATGATGGTGGCATGTGTGCCTATGTGTGACTTTCAACAAGTACCATCCTAGGAGACAGCCAAAGACACAATATATTGGACCCACAAAATTTTTCTTACATTTCTCTGGGCTCTGCTTATATATTGACCAGTTTTCCTAGACATTGTAACTTACAGCTCACAGGAAAATTGTAGTAGCATTAGATGAGAAATACAAAGATGAAGATATGCTTATAAAGAAAAATAATGACATTATTTAGTTTTTGTTTTTTCCCCTCTCTATTACTAAAAAGGAAAAAAATTAAAACAATACATGTCAAACTATGGATATAATGGTTTCTATTTATATTGAAGAAAAAATTCTAATTATTTTTTTGTGGAACAAATACTGCATTGGTAGAAATTAGTATAATTATTTTTCTGGATGTTTTTTCTTAAGAATAATTCTCATGTTATATCTAATAGTTACAAGAGTGATTCTCCCTAAGGATAAGTGTTGGAGGTTATGATATATATATATATAAACATGAAGCCAATACCCAAACCAGGGCCCATTTCTTACTGTGATCTTTTCTTCCTGGGCAGTGAAGGCTTCTTCAAAGTCATCGTGCTTCTGAAGAAGGGTTTCTACAGCACCCAGAGAGTTTCCCAGGTCCTCATTTTCCAGGAAAGCCTATAGGAGACAGAAAGACACACCTGCGCTGTACCTCATTGGTGAAAAACATGCCTTTGGAATATCTCTGAGACAAGGACTAAGGAAGGAGGTGAGGGAGTTGGAGAGCAAGGTGGGAATTAACATGAAAAGTTTAGTAATTAGAGTTTAACCTCAAAAGCAGGAGCTTCAGACTTTCTCCCCAGGCCTCTCATAGAACTAATCACCTTTGTCTCTAGGTCTGTTCACATAGAATTCTCCCAACCAATGTAGGCACTATTCTGAGCTCTCGAAGCTGCCTCATGAGGACCACTCACATCCCCCAGAAAATCTCTGGTTAATCCTGCCTGACTCATCACAATTTTCATAACCCCTTTACAATTTGATATTATTTTTTCCTTATGTTCATTTGAGATCAAACTCTCTGCTATATATTTAGGTATTTATTTCCATACATTTGTTCATGAGGGACTAGTAAAAGCCTTGTATAAAGAGGGGTCAATCTTTTCTTAGTGGTTCCCTCTTCAGTTCCCAGGACAAGCTTAGGACCAAGGAAATAGTTGTGAGACTGTAGATACTCATCATGGTGGTAAATGAGGGGTGAAAAACTGGTTCTGGACACTTGCTGAATCCTTCCTTTTACCTCTTGTCTACTCATCCAACTGTCCACTTGCTCACTGTCACGGTAGAATAGGTGCAAGTCCAAGCACTGCTCATACTGATGCTGACGCTTGTCCCATAGGTCCAGCAGGGCAGCCCAGTTATTGGCAAGTTTTGTCATCTTTGGAAAGGAAAAGATAATGTATCAGAAAGGTCTTTAATTAATTTATCTCAGTCTACTAAACAGGAAGTCTACTTTACTGAGCATCTAATAAATGCAAGATATTTTGAAGGATACAAAAATGAACAGTAAATGGGCTTTTCTCTATAGGCTCCAACTGCTAAGTGAATAAATGTAGCATAGAAAAAAATGGGATAAATACCATAAAAGAGGTACAGCACATTTAATATCTATACTAATAATAGCCTAGGTGGCGTCACGCCCTCATGCATCACACCCTAACTTCATCACAAGATGGCCGTCACAAGATGGTCATCACAAGATGGCCATCACAAGATGGCTGTCACAAGATGGCTGTGCGCACAGCAGAGGTGGGGCCTGGCGGCTGCTCCATGCAGTAAGGCCTGTGGGTCCTGTGGCTCTGGGCAGCACGGAGTAGGACAGTCCTGGCATCTCCACCGCCTCCTGTGGCGGAGGCAGGTCCTGGCGGAGGAGGCGAGTTGTGGCAGGGGAGGGCAGTTGTGGGTGATCAGGCCAGCAGGGGAGGGCAGTTGTGGGTGATCAGGCTGGCAGGGGAGGGCAGTTGGGGGCGATCAGGCAGACAGGTGAGCAGTTAGGAGCCAGAGTCCCAGATTGTGAGAGGGATGTCCAACTGCCAGTTTAGGCCCAATCCTGCAGGTCAGCCTGAGAGACCTCCCTCCCCTTGTGCACGAATTTTGTGCACTGGGCCTCTAGTGCATAAATAAACAAGAAAAGATTAATTCTGATTGGAAGACCCAAGGAGTAGAAATATGGGAAGTATACTACTAAGTGGATATTTAAAGGGTGGGAAGGAGAATCAGGATTGTAGGAGGACATAATGCCACAAATAAGTAATTATTCCAAGTAATTGTTAGGTTATACAAAGTGCTCCAGAGAAATTAATGTGCCTTTAAAAAGGGGACATTTGATGAATTTCAAGTTCATAGAGCACTTAATTTATCAGACTGAGAAGTTTGTATCTTATTCTGAAAGCAAATAAGAACCATCAAGGAAAGAGCAAAGTGACATTACCAAACCCATAAAAAAGCTGGTGTTTGCACAAGCATCTACCCAGGAAACTCCAGTTTATAACCACAGCTGCTATGAGCTCCACCAAAAGAGCAGCACAAATTCTCAAAATCCAAGGATAATAGGTAGGTTTTTAAAAATGTAGGGTTCTATCATTCTTTTGGTAGAAAATCTTACCTAATAAAAGAGAAACATGCAAATTAACCATCACTCCGCTATGCTCAAAGAGTATGCAAATTAACCCAAAAAAGATGGAGGTTAATTTGCATATGCAGGCACAGAGGGGGATGCCTGCTATGAGGGTAAGGGGGGCGGCCGAGGGAGCTACAGGAGTGGTGCTCCGGACAGAAGTGAGGACTTGCTGGCTCTCGGGCGGGCCAGGAGGGGGGACTTGCCGGCTCCCAGGAGGCTGGGAGTGAAGCCAGGGAAAAGAAGGCCTATTCTTGCACGAATATCGTGCAACGGGCCTCTAGTGGTTAATAATAAAAGCCATATTATAATGTGTCCATAGATTACTGGGGAAATTCAAGTTATGGTTATCCCAATGTCATCCATCACACAGCACTGGAGGCTGTGCTTAGAATGTAACGAAATGCAAAGAAGCCTACGGATATTATTTTAAGTGTCATCCCAAAGAGCTCTTGGGACTTGGTGACTGGAGCAAATCTCTCTTAGGGGTCAGATAGTTGAGATGAGCCCCTGCGATCCAGGAGGTTAGGATGATGGCAAACCTAGTTCTTTACTTAGTGGAATTCTGAATGATCAAAGCTTTTTGCTTAATGTGAATTTGAAAAACACAGAAAAAGGAGAATCTGTTTGATTTGAAATTGTATTGAGGAGAAAAGAGAAAGTACACATGCCAGGCACCTTGGGGAACCCAAAGATCAATGAGGTGCAGTCCTCAAAGAATTCATAATCTAGAGATGATAATGGGAAAGTAACAAAACAGATTATATGTGACAAGGAAAAATGGTATGGAGGCTTCAAATTAGGCTGTATGTAGGTTGGTGAAATTAAATAGGTTGATGATACAAAGATTCAGAGATAAGCACACATCTTATCCTGGGAATTTCAAATTGCTCAATTTAGCTATAGCAACATGTGAAGGAAGCAGTGTGAAAGTTGTCGTCATATTACTAATATCTTTATATGATGTCTATCCTCTTCCCATTCAGAAATTATTATATTATTATGAGGTTAAGTGAGAGCTTAATATGCATCAAAATTTCACAAATTCTGGTAAAAGAATTACCTTTTCCAAAATTTCACTGGAGGCTTCATGGTTGACATCCAGCAGGGCCTGACCAGTCTCATCAGCCGATTGGAATCGGTCATCATAAGAGTCAATCTCATGCTGTGGCCACAAGACAAAATGCCTTAAAATGCAGCAAGGAACTTTATGGCATTCTTAGCTCCTCTCTTTTCCTCCTCTTGAGGAGGCTTTTTCTCTTTACCTTATGCTGCTGATGTCTGTCCAGTAGGGCTTCCCCGCCAGCCACATCTGTGGGCAGCTCGTCAGCATTAATTAGTGCAGTCTTCTCTGTCATCCAGCCTGAGAGTTCATCATAGTCAGATAAGAAGCGCTGGTACCTGTGGGAGAGGTAAAGTCAAGGCCAAGAAGGAGAAACCGGATGTAAACTGACTTTGTCGAAGGGTTAGGGTTGAGTTGAGCTAAAGGTGCAATATGCTCCTTACCCTAATTCTGCCCCTCCCCTTCCCCGATGGACTCTCTGTTCCTTTAATGGTTCAAATTGTAAGTCCTTTACTCCAGGTTGTGTATTTCTTGGGTAGACATGTCATTATGTGATGAGGCACATAGGCATTACATCTCAAACATCACAAGGTCACACCTACCCCAGAGGCACTTGAAAGAAGTACTCCCAATGAGGCTGATAAATTAGCACATAATATAGAAAAAAAAAAGCACCTTGTGAGAAGAGGGGACTAGAGTTAGGGTGAGGAGGCCTCATGTATCTGAGTTCACCCTTAACCCTATTAATAAAAACAAAACTCACTAAAACAGTTCAAAATATTTAAATGCTCACCATTTAATTTTAAATCATAACATTAAGACAAGCAGTATTTTCTGATGATTTAATAACTCGTCATAAAATTAATTACTGAAATGATACCCATGTTTTTGACAAGCTAACCCACATTCAGAAAATAATTCTAGATTTATTATTAAAATGCTCATCAGATTGGAAATTTCTTTCAGTTCCTTAGTTAGAACCAAGATTTTGACATTTCTTTAGCTGCTTTCCCAGCTTCATGGGCTACTTCATAGCATCTTACAACTAAACAGAGGAAGAGGTGAGCAGATGTGTCATGCTAAGTATTGTAGAGGCCTGCAAAAGACTTCTCTTGGCAACTTAACACTTCTTTTTGCCTCTCCTGAATGGGCAGGGAGTTTGAGTCCCTCGTTGTTTTACTGCTTTCGTTCTCATTTCTGTTTTGAGGGTTATGCCTGAATTCTGTAGAGACAAATAGAATAATAGAAAGGAAGAATTCTGTACCAAAAAGAAGCCTGCAGCTTTGCATATCTGATGGTAGCCAAGCCACGGATGTGCTCCCAGTTGGAGACCAAGTCCTCTTTCATCTGCTGGATCTGAGGTGCGTCTGCAGGATGGGAAAGCTTCAGCTTGTCTGCTTTGGCACATAACTCCTTCACCTTTAGGATGAAAAAGACACCTAGTGGGAAAAGCACTCTGGGTTCTCCTGGAAGACTTATATTGGAGTGATGCAACTAAACGATCATATAAATAATAATAATTTATTAATACATGTTAATTGACATATTTATATTAATATGCTAATGAACTATATTAATAATAATTTACTAAGCACTTTTTGTCTCTCATGCTAAGCACTTCACATGTGCTTTCTTGATTTATAGTCTTTATTTAATAAAACTATAAAGTACATACTATTCCTAGTCCCTTTATGTGATAACTGAGAGTTAAATATTTTATTTGCTCAAGATCACTCAGCTAGTAACTGACAGAAGCAAGGTTTAGACTTAAGTTTGTTCTTCACCAGCCTGTATACTGTTTCCATAAATATTAGTGTGGGAATCAGAAAGACATTTATGCTTAAGAGGACAAGAAATGCCAGTAATGCTAGCTCATTTTGAGCACAGTTCCTGAGGAGCAGGGTTAGCAGGCAAAACTATGGATATGGGTTACTTTCCACATGTTACCATTAGTCCTTTATTAAAACTAACTAAAATCAGGTATTGTCTAGGGCAGTGATTTTCAACCATGTATCGCAGGGATTTTTAAAACATACAATACCTGACTATTTAGTTAGAGGTACTGACCTCTTTTCCTTTAGATTGTCAAATAGAAAAATGACGATAGCCAACACAACAGCAGCCACCTGGTGTGACTGCCCTGTCTTGAGCCATAAATATATAGGTCATATAATAGAGTTGCATCTTATTGGTCATGTCACGTAAAAAAGTTGTGTCTCATTGGCTAATTCTTGGTACCAGAAAACCTTATGTACAAATATAGGCAACTAATTTTTTTAAAGTTACTTGGAGCAAAATATATAAAATGAAGGATATCCAATATTCAAATACAAGTTATGAACTTAAGTGAGGAAGCACGCTCAAGGACCACAGAATTTCTACTTTGTGGAAATAGCACATTTACTGTGTTCTCTGGAGGCAAGATGATCAATTAATACCTCTTGTAGCGCAAGGGATCAGCCACTCCTCCAATAATGGCTTACCTTGTCATCCATGACTGCAAGGTTCCGCTCAAGTCCCTTGTGACTGTGAAACAGTGCCTCGGAGCTAACGAGGTCTTTGCCATAGTCCTCAGAGGTGAGTTGGGGTTCCTTCTCCTTGATCCACTGGATGGCTTCAGTCACATCCCTGTCAGACATCCATATGAGCTCCAACAAAAGAAGATAGCAGGCATTCCAGAGCAAACGGAGCACACAGCAAGGTCCAACCTAATTTACCCAGCTAGAAATTACCCTATCTTCCTACACTCCAGCAAAAAGTAATGTAAAGAGTTCTTGCTTTTAATGGTTTCCTTTGAGATGTAGAGACCTGCTCAACCTGACCATTGAGCCTCCAGATAATTCTCATGTCATGGCCAACACTTCATGAATGTCTTTCTTCTTCTAAGCTCCATCTTCCTCCCCCATCCAATTCTTAATCTGCTTTCCTTGCCTTTCCAGAGCTTCCATCACTGATTCCTGGTGCTATTTTCATTGCTTTGGGCTCCAGCCACCACAAACTTGGCTATAGAGTGGGTTACAGTTTTCTTAACACTACTTTCTCCCTCATTGTCTTAAAGGCAACCCATGGTTTTCTTTGCGGTATTGGCCACTAGTGGCTAACAGTAGGACATGGTGCTAATACAGTGCCTGGACTCATACCTTTTGAATCGCTGGAGGTCCGCAGCGTCGGAGAGCGTTTTCCGTCGCTGGAGAGCAAAACCATGGAGCCGGTCCCAGGCGGCATTCACCTCGTCCTGCTTTGACTTAATCAAAGGCAGATCTGGGTGGTTCTCCTTTGAGAGGAAACAAATGCTGGAGTTATGCAAAGGGTAAATTATTCCATCACTTAAACACTTTCCATTTCACACTGGCTCATGCTTTCTCGGAAGTGAAGCACGACTATAGGGACAGGTACTGAAGTTCACATTAGCCAGGCTCCCTAGCTCTAATCTGAACTACATTACAAAATCTAGAAAACTAACCTGCCAGATGTTGTATCTTTTCTACAGCACTGGGCTAGCCTACTAACACAGTTGCCCAATCATGATGTTATTTTCAGAGCTCCACCTTGTTGATGCCAGCCAGCTACACCCCCTGAACATCATTGATACAAAGAAAAAGAAGGAAAAATTCCCTTTGTGAAGCATGACTTAATTTTCCAAACTTAACACTGTAGTTCTTAAAACTTTTGGGGTCCTAACACCTTCAAAAATCAAATGAGAACAATTTTTCTCTATCCAGAATTATATACAAATTCACACATATTTAATTTTTGCTGAAAATTAATACTGGCTTCCCAGTTTTCTTGCACATTGTTATATTTATTTACATACATTTTTGCAAATCATCTGAAGTGATGAGATTTATGAATACAACATGAATCAAGCAGCATCAGCCTGTTTTGACACTTGGAAATTTTGAGTAGTTCCTCTATGGCCATCTCCCTAATCCTCTTGTCTCTATTTCTTTCCATTTCCATTTCCATTCCAAAGCCTTTCCAGACAGAATTTTCCACATTCTTCTTTCTGAGTATATGGCCCTCTTTATTGCAGCTGTGTGAGCCCCACTTCAAAAGAGCAGGGGATAAACTCTGTATTGGATTAGTCCTTATTATGGTAGATTAGACAAAGTGGCCATGATATGTCAAGAGACAGACTCTATTTCCTCATTCATTGGCTATGGATTGGCCTAGGAGTTGCTTACTAATAGTATGTGGCAGAAATGATACTCTATTAGCTCCAGCACTTAGGCCTCAAGAGGCATTTCAGCGTCTGTTCTCACCTGTTGAAACACTGACACAAAAAAAACACACAGAGCTACTGAAATATGAGACTGTATGGAGAAAGTTTTCATTATCCTTGCCAAGACCCCAGACACTGGGACAAAGCCATCTTAGATCTTCCACTTTAATTGAACCACCAAATAACTACAGCAACTTAAAAATACCAGGTGAGATGTGGACAACTGCCCAGGTGAACAACTGAATCACTGAATCATGAATCAGTGAATCTGACTTACTAAATCATGAAAAAATAATTTTAATTTTCAGCAAAATCATGTTTGCTGTTTTAAATTTTGTGGCAGTTGGTGATAACAACAGAATAAAAGTTTCTAAAACAAAAGAGATATGGTCAGTTTAGGAACTGTTAGAAAGGTAGCCTGGAAAAAATTTGAGAAATGTGTCATTTTTTTCTACTCCATCATTTATTCATCCTGAAATCTTGGTTCTATTAACTCACAAAAAATAATTGCCATTATAAAACTGTAGTGATAATAAAACCATAAATGGAAAAGCATAAGAGCCAACTGTTAGAGTCTCTACTTTTTTATATACAGATAAAATCATACTGGCTTCCCAGGTTTTTTTGCATATTATTCTATTTATTTGCTCAGATATTGAAAACATATTTAAGCATTTTCTTAACTACAGTTAAATCTGCCTCCTTTCCCTCTGCCCCTGCATAGAAGTGATCTATAATGATATCATCCTATATAATAAAAGCCTAGGTGGCGTCACACCCTTGAGCAACATCGCCACAAGATGGCTGGCAGGGGAGGGCAGTTGGGGGCAACCAGGCCTGCAGAAGAGGGCAGTTGGGTGCGACCAGGTCAGCAGGGGAGGGCAGTTGGGGGCAATCAGTTTGGCAGGGGAGCTGTTAGGTTCAATCAGGCTGGCAGGGGAGCGGTTAGGGGCAATCAGGCTGTCAGGCAGGCGAGTGGTTAGGACCCAGCAGTCCCAGATTGTGAGAGGGATGACCAACTGCTGGGCCTAAACCGGCAGTTGGACATCCCCCAAGGGGTCCCAGATCAGAGAGGGTGCAGGCCGGGCTGAGGGACCCCCCCTCCATGCACAAATTTCATGCACTGGGCCTCTAGTTCTATATAATAGAAGGCTATGATGCACACTGACCACCAGGGGGCAGACGCTCAATGCAGGAGTTGCCCCCTGGTGGTCAGTGCGCTCCCACAGGGGGAGTACCACTCAGCTAGAAGCTGGGCTCATGGCTGGTGAGCACAGCGACAATGGCAGGAGCCTCTCCCACCTCCGCAGCAGTGCTAAAGATGTCTGACTGCTGGCTTAGACCCTTGGAGAGCGGGCCTAAGCAGGCAGTCGGACATCCCCCAAGGGCTCCCATACTGCGAGAGGGCACAGGCCAGGCTGAGGGATCCCCTACTCCCCTGAGTGCATAAATTTCGTGCACTGGGCCTCTAGTATATATTATAGTATCCCACCATTATTTTATATTCTTTGCTATTTTATTCTGATACTTCTTTATGAGGAATGAGTGCTGCACAAACATGAGTAATTAGTGTAGTCCACAATGCAGTAGCTACCTCATTGTATATTTCATTTCTCTATATGCACTCACTCACACCTCCTTTCCCATGGACTGGCAAGGGATGAATCCAGAGAGGAGAAAAAACTGATTTAGGCATGTCACTCCAGGGACAGGCGTCTCTATTTTACCACCATGCCCTACGTACCCCATGTCACAGCTGCTAATGACCACAAGTTCTTCTTGAAGATCAGGACCCTATTTCTGGGTTTGAACCTTTTGCTCTGTACTCACCTCAGCACACTTATTAGCATATTCGTTCACTCCATCCACTCTCCCCTTCCGAGCTGCCAGGTCTACTTGGAACTCTTCAAACTTCTTATGCAGAACCTCTGTGCGTTCCCAGTCTTCACCCAGATCTACGGATGTCACGATGGCCTCCTGTAGACACAGAAAAGTCTATTGAATCACCAGCAATCTTTAGGAATTCCTTTCGATAAAATGCCTCAACTCCCTGCCTTCTTCCTAGGATAACTCAGGAGATACAGGTGGAGCCTGGGAGAACCACTTCTAGAAAGAGCCAGGAGCAGAAGTATATTTCCTAAGGTGGCACTCTGGCCCAGGGGACAGTGGTCTTTGGGCTAATACTTTAGAGCAATCAGGGGTATTGTTGGCCAGGGCCTGTGGAAGCTCCCTTTATGATTTGAATCTTAAAATGTAAATTTGGAACATAAAAATAAATTCATCCTTGTTCTATTCAGCTCCACATACTTAATATCTACAAAGTCATTAATCTTTAAGTATTTATTTTTAAAGAAACCTTCATAATTCTAGGCACTGAGAGACAAGGGACTAGGGAAAGATCTGGCAACACTGTCAGCCTAGACCTAGAGTAAGAGTGAAATTCTAGAAAAAGGAGTGAAATATCATGGAAGGTAGAAGGGGGACAAGCCTAGATTGTCTTCCAGTGCACATTTTTTTTTGTGTAAGTCATGTCTTCTTCAGAGTCAGAGTCATAATTTAGACTTACCCTCTCCCCTACCGTGTTAACAATCTCCAGAATATCTCTAAATCTTTGCCCAAATGTCTCCTTCTTTCAAGGAACAAGTCCAGGAATAGACACCCGGCCTTTGTTGTGAGTAGCCTATATTAAATTGCTCTGGGTGTTTGGGATCGAGGGTGGTGAGTCCTAAAGGCATACTGTTTAGCCTCATACCTTGTCTCCAATCCACTCCAGGATGTCGGCACACTCCTGCAAGTACTGCTGGAGCCTCAGGGCCTGCAGAAGCAAGGCGCCCTTCTCCTGAGTCAGCTCTATCAGCAGGTCCCACAGGCGGCGCAGTTCCTCCAGATGGACCTTCGGGGAAAAGAGGCGAAACTGCTGAGGCACGGAGGCTGTGGATCAGGTGCAGACTCAGAGACTTGTGCAGTGAGGGGCCTAGATAGGAATGTCTCCTCCCACTCACTTGTGCATCAATTGCTCAACAAATATTTTGAAGGGATGATAGGATATACGTGAGAATAGCTATTAAACTAAGCCATATATTATCTTTCATAAGACAAAAATTGTTAGAAATGCTTTGGGGTTTTACACCATAAAACGATTACAAACACGAAGATGGGTAGAGTCAAGGATTCATGGGAGATTGCTCATTGGAACTGGACTTTAAGAAACAGAACTTCGACAGATAATAGGCAGAGGGTGTCCTAAGCAGTGACAAAGTCAGAGAAGAAATGTAGCATGAGCTGCTTGCCAGAAAATATCAGAACTACAATTTTGCTAGCTTTCAAAAAAAAAAAAAAAAATGAATGGCACCAAAGCAATAGAATTTTGAGAGCATATAGTTGAGGGCTTTGATGGCAGGTTAGCTTGGATATTATGTAATACATAGCTTATAAAAATGAAGTTATCGTCTTTGTCATGTCTTAAAGAATCTTGTATCTTACAATTGCTCCATTGTTCAAGGTAATAGGTAGACCACATTTCTCTCTAAATCTAGCATGATGCAATCTGACATAGTCCTAGTGATCCTGATGGGAGTGAAGATGTTTTAAACACTTCTCAAACATTTTCATTAATGTAGGAACTTGGTGGCAGCAAAACTGTGATTCATAAAAAATTATTTATACTTTATATCAATAAATAAATTTTGAAATTGTCTTGTTACAAATTCTTTCCTAATAGAGTTATATTTTATTACCTGACTATATTTTATTGACAGTAAAATGGAGTTGAATTTGCTAAATACGGGAAGACAAGTCCCGATTTTTAAATATGTGACACAAATGTATTAACAGTTTTAAAAGTACATAAACAGTACAAACTCCACTTTAGAAAAAACATCCTGAACTGACTATATAATCTATGTTGGAACAGTACATAGATTAAATTAGAAGAGAGCTGATACATTAATAGCAGGTTCCAAAGATCTTCAGTATTCAGTGTGCAAGAAGAATTTCCTGAAGAAAGGGGTTTGTAGGATTTTTTTCAAAGTGATCAGGAGGGTTTGGAGGTCTACAGTAGTGATCATACCACGTAGGCTGTGAAGAGAAAGAGTTATTATGGACAAAGGGATAAAGATTTCAGAGAAGATTCAAAGGGAGAGCATCCCTTGTTCGAAAAGTTTAAGGGACAAGGACTCTGAGGTCTGAAGAAATAATTGGGGTATTTGGGAAAGCCATTTCATCTGGGAAATGTGGAACCAGATTGAAGTGGGCTTGATCTTGAGTCCATTTATTCTGCAGTGGCTTAAGGAGGAATGTGATGCCATCAAAAACAGCTTTTGGATCATAGCCCTTCTCCCCAGCCCAACGAACACAAGGACATCCCATCGTTTTTCTTACCCCAACCCCAGTAGAAGATAAGAGAAGACGCCTTAATTTCACGCCAGCTGCATCAAAGCTCATATTCCGCATAATCAATTAAAGCCCGGATAAAGTACTCAACAATTAGAAGCTTATCTCTGAGAGCCCTACCACATCTTTACCTTGGTGTCCTCGTGGGCAAAATGCCCCTCAGCAAATCGGACTTTCCTGATCTCTTCCAGCTCAGGAATGACCCTCGATTTTGCTTGTACCTCTGCTTCAAAGGATTCATGCTTCTGATATTTCCCCTGAAGTTTAGAAATCACAGTTTATAGTTAATGAAGCCTTGCCTCCTCGGACCACAAAGAGGTCCCTTTGTTCCTCTTCTTACTTTTAGTCAGAACTACTTGTTGCCCAACCTAGATTAAGTGACAACCTATGACCATAGCTGGAGCAGTCACACCCTAAAGAAATGGGACCTCTCATTTGGACTTAACAAGGGGTATTTTGTAGAGAAAAAAAAAACCACAGGAAAACTCTGGTTAACTCATTCTTCCTGAGGAGAGTGGAAATCAGTTGTTTCAGACACATTGATGTCTCTTCACCTCAATTCCATCCTTAACTACACAAAATATTAAAATCACACGAATAAATTCCTTAGACTCTCAGCTACGGTTTTGCCCACAGTTTATATTCATAGAATGTTATCTAGAATGACACTCCTTTGTAAAAAAAAAAAAGGCACCGGGGCTTAAAACGTTGAAGGCATGGGCTACTTATAGGCAAAATTACTGCCCCTAACAGCTAGTCTGATCTTTCTATTACATCCTCCTCCTGCAGTTAACCAAATACACACTCAGTACAAGAACATTTCCTTTTCTAGAGACCTTGCGGTCTGTTCTGGGGAAGTTCGTGAAACCGAGTGACCTGTATGTTAGTTGGGTCTTCATAGCTCTTATCTCCTGCGATCTTGAGTTTCTCCAGGATCCACTTCTCCAGGTCATCCGCATCCCGCCTGAACACCTGGTAGTAATAGGACTCCTCAAGCTTCTGGCCCCTCTCAGCAACCAGGTCCTTGAACCTCGCGTACCGGGCCAACACCTCCTGCCGCCGCTCCTGGATCTCCTCCGCTGTTTCCAGCACCTTGGGCCCACCGCTCTCCATAGCCTGCAAGTTAAAAAGCCATTGCTGGCTCTCAAGTTTCTAGTACGCTGTCACTTTCATGTGTCCCAAGGCATTTGCTCACGTTCAAATTTACTTACATTCCTGTATCTTTAAGCCTGTTACTAGTAAAAAGCCTGTTGTTAGTACATGTATATAATTTTAACCATATACGGCTAAGACCAGGCGAAGAACTCTTGACCAGCCAGAACACTTTTTGCCAACTTTTCACATAAGCCTGTGCCATTTATTGAGTTATATAAATAGAATTAATTTGGACTAATAATAAATATTATGTTAAGTTAGCAAAATCACTGTTTCAGATGGCTAAAAATATAATTTTATTGCCTCCAAAGGCTAATAAGGTTGACAAGTACTAATCATTCTGAACTCAATGTAATGAATGATTAAAAATGGCCTGCAATTAACTTTACTAATGATACACACAAAAGTTTTAAAATGTTTCCTTCTTACT
The DNA here is from genome assembly GCF_027574615.1 of Eptesicus fuscus. NCBI lineage: Eukaryota > Metazoa > Chordata > Mammalia > Chiroptera > Vespertilionidae > Eptesicus > Eptesicus fuscus. The sequence goes on along the minus strand of NC_072494.1, from coordinate 38,674,065 downwards.
AAGAAATGTAGCTCATAGATTCCTTACTCTTTTTATTTGCTTAATTCATAAGCACTCCAAATCGAAAGTTCAGCCCTTCTTCTCTCCAAATTTTTACAAATGTCAAATTATTAGTGTCTTTGGAATTAGCTTTTGAAATATAAAACATTGTACTCTCAAGCAACATAAAATATTACCTTTCTTATAGCGGGAGCTAACTAATTTGTGATGATATCTTACCAATTTCCACCGTGTCCATCTTCATTGATCTGGATAAAGGTACAGTCTCCCCTAGTTCATCTCAGCCAGAACATTCAATATAAAGTTCAAATTTCCATCTCTTTCTTTCTAAATATATTACTGCCCTGTGGCTGTCCTTTACTAGTCTGGCTAGAGAACCAAATCATTCTATGGAAACCTAAATCAGTATTGTGTATAATTTTGTCCCAAGTTACTTAGGCGTTCTCTCTGGGAGCCCATGGAAGCAGGTCATGCTGGATTTTAGTGCTCTATAGCCACAAGTTCAAGGTAACTGTTCAAAGTGAGACATTCACAAAAAAAAAAAAGAGAAAGAGAGAGAGTTAGAATTTAACTTTTCTACTTCGTAAGAGTCAAGGACAATTTTTAAACCTCCTGTCAAGGACAGCGCCGAAAGTTCAAAGGAGATAGCTTTTCTAATTCTACTAGGGACAAATTGCACTGCGAAGAATTCTGGCCCGGCCGGTGTGGCTCAGTGGTTGCACATGGACCTATGAACCAGGTGGTCACAGTTTGATTCCCAGTCAGGGCACATGCCTGGGTTGTGGGCTCATCCCCAGTGTGGGGCGTGCAGGAGGCAGCCAATCAATGATTCTCTCTCCTCATTGATGTTTCAATCTTTCTCTCCTTCTCCCTTCCTCTCTGAAATATATAAAAATATATTTTAAAAGAAAAGAAAAGAATTCTTTACTCACCGTTTCCTTTGGAAAGTGTTCTAGTTTTCCTAAAGGTCTACAAACTGGGAAGATAAAATGTATCCAAAAGAGAGAGGCAAAGAGGGAGAGAAAGACAGGCAATTGACGTGGAATTGTCTAGTCTAATTCAGATAGTGACTAGAGAAACGTTACATATGTGTCAGAGAAAGAAAAAAAAAAAAAAGCCTTTTACTCAGGCTCAGAATCCCGCCAGCTACCACCTACATTATCTTCAGGAGACAGAGGCAGCTTGAGGCAGCCGCAAACTTTCACAGATGCTGAGTGACTCAGCAGTTTGGGGGGCAGGGTGGGGGGGACAGTGGCTCCTAAGGTTTCTCAGTAGGACTTCATAAAAAATAAAAGCAAGGTTTTTAGAGCAAAAAATAGGAAAACACACACAGTTACAGATGTAAGATAAAGAGGCTGTGTTGAGATTGTGTTTTGTTTCTTGAATTAGCTTCAGAGTTTATGTCTGAGAACCATAAATTAAGAAATAATTTCATGTTGCCCATTCTTCAGACTCTGAGCAGAATTACAAGAACTCAGGGCATACACAGGTTCCTGTTCCAACCGGTCCCTAGGAAATACAACTCAGTAACGTCATCCAGACCCCACCGCAGATTTCTGACAGCCTTTAGTTCAACAAGGTATCCCAATTCTTGCTGTAGAACCGTTGCCTAAATAGAAAGAAAATTTTACTTCTGGCCTCACAGATTGGGTTTTAAAAAATCTGATTTGGCTCCAAAGGAAGTAAGATGTGTATGTTTATTTGCACTTCGTGAAGCAAAATTTAAGATACCTCATTTGACAAACGAATGGAGTCACAAAGCATTTGAAAATGGGACAGAGATCTAAAATGTGAGATAAAGTCATCCTATTTTAAGTTTAAATGCATTTTATTTTATTATTTTTAACGGAGAGAAAAGGAAGCAGAAATTCCTTCTCAAAGGCCTCGTTTGTTTGTTTGTTTGTTTTTTAAGGCAACTTTACAAAAACGGAGCAAACCCAAGGAAGATAGTGGGATGGTTTCAGATCCTCCCACGAAGCCGTGGTGTTGCCAGTGGGAACGGGCTCTTTCACAGTCACAAGGAAAGCTTTCTGAGAGACCAGGTCCGGGAGGATGTGATGGTTTATTGAAGAAGGTGGAGCAAACACAAAGGACTGTGTTTGCAGCTCTGGTGTCTCATTTCCATCCGTCCCGCCATGGACAAAGTCCAGCCTTGTCTCCATTAAGCCCAGAAATAGGGCCACTGTCCAGAGGGTCTGAGCCATTGGTTCAGTCCATATCTGTCCCCATGAGGCAAACAAATGGGGACAGACATTGATCGGCCGCCTCCTGTACAAGCCCACAATCCAGGCATGTGCCTGAACCAGCGGCCTCTTGGTGCATGGGATGACGCTCAACCAACTGAGCCACACCGGCTGGGCCTGCTGCTTTTTCAAACTAAGTAATCAACTTTCCAATCTTTTGTGGGCTTTGCTGGTTCCTACCCCTAACCAATCCATTTCCCAGATCTTCGAGTTCTGTGTCCTGTATCCAATCTGATCCTTTTCCCTGCCTATGCAGACAGACCTTCATAGTCACCGTCTTGGCTTCTACTGTGCATGCCACGTAGTAGAAGCACCTTCCCCAACGCCATCTTGGCTTCCAGTGGGCATGCTCCTAGCAGAGGAATTTCTCCTGCTATTTTTATTCCTTCCCCCATAGTCTGGAGGAATGGACTGGTTGTACTCTGGGAAGATTAAAAAGAGGTCCCTCCTCCCTAAGGGGTGGGAGGACTGAGGGATGCTCATCCCCTTGTCAGGGTGATGCTCTGATCCCCTGGGGTACCTTTAAGTGCTGCAGCTTCCTACAAGCAGGCTTCTGCTTCCTATTTGCTTATCTTAATAATGTCTGATTCTCTTTGCTCCTTTCCTTCATTGATATCTAGCTACCTATGTTAACAATGGCATTATCCATGCCAAACTGCATTCTAGTATAAATCCAATTTGAATAATCGAACTTTCATGATCTACTAGCTTGAATCAAGGTTCTACATTTCCAGTTTTCCCTGTTCCTGGATCATGTCACCCAAAGAAACAGAGCGAGCTTAAATTCTCTTCTTAAAAGTCTAGTACTACTTTACTTTTCCATATACTTTTATTATATTCAAATCAAATTTGAGTACTAAAGGCAGGGACGTAAATCTTTTTTAAAAAAATGCATTATATCACATACACCAAAGAAACTCTGACTGCAGTTGAGGTGGAGAGGTAACATTTTTTATCTTTATTTAAGAGATAAGATGGACCACCTTCAATTAGAATCTATCAAATCTTAATTTACATATCAATATGATTACTTTATATTATTTTCTGATCTTTGGAAGATTTTGCAAAACAGAGAAATCAGAGATAGTTCCTGAGAGGTAAGCTCATCCCTTGGTTATTTGGTTTGTATGTTTTTAAACAGAGCCAAACCCATGTGAGTATGTCCATCATGCCACAGTGCTCCTCCTCTGTGTGAGTCTATTTCTCCCAGTCCATCAACATTTTTGAAGGTCCTATTCCAGGACCTTCTCACCAAGAATGCCAACCATGTGATAACCTATGACCAAAGAAATAATAGGAAACAATCAGCAGGATTGGCCATCAGGAAATAAAATAAATGTGAATAAAAACAATAGTCTTTAAAGCGTGAGGCAAGGTGGTTGTGCACAGGAGACAGCCAGGAAAGAGGTTTCATACTGATGAAGAAATGTTTGTTCTTTGAATTTTTAGTCACTACCAAAAAAAAAAAAAAAAAAGAGAGAGAGAGAGAGAGAGACCCTAACCAGTTTGGTTCAGTGGATAGAGCTTTGGCCCCTGGACTGAAGGGTCCCAGGTTTGATTCAGGTCAAGAGCATCTACCTTGGCTGCGGGCTCAATTCCCAGTAGGCGGTGTACAGGAAGCAGCTGATTGATGTTTCTCTCTCATTGATGTTTCTAATTCTCTATCCCTTTCCTTTCCTCTCTAAAAAAATAAAAAAATAAACAGTTGAAATTAAAATTTTAAAAATGCATGGTAAAAGTTTCTCTGACAGCCCCCTGGTTGCTAGTTTGGCACTGGCTGACTTTAAATTTAGTCCCACCTTATCTTCTGAAAGGCTGACAAAGTTTTACCAGACTCCAAGCATTGTTTACCATTATTAGTATATTATGGTGCAACCTTAGGATTTATAGACGGGCACAGTGAGAAAATCTTCAACCCTGGTGGCTTAACATTTGGACCTCTGACCTCTTGCCACTTTCATAGTTTTTAAAGAATGCCTGTTGGCTCTGATGACATAGAGACCTGGTTAGAGAAGCTCGGGTAAAGAACGCAGGACAGATACTGTGAACATTTAGATTCATGTCCATCTTGAAAACTGCATGTTGTTGCACTGTGCATACACGAGTGCTGAGCGGTTACAGAGGGAGCTTGAGTTCACATGGACGTTTCATTAAAGAGACGTCTTCAGTGAAAAGTGGGAGCGATTCGGAGGGCTGTTTTATTTGGTCATGGCTATCAGCCCTGAGCAGATACATTCTTCACACACTGGTTTAATCTGCCCTGCCCAGCTTGCCTGAACACTGCTCAGTTATCAGATGTTCCTCTCCTGGGCTCAATAACACCAAGAGATGCTTTATATACAAAATTTCTGAAGTCTTCTCAACCTACATCACTAAAATTCATGTTTACTGTAGATTTTTTGGAGGTCAACTTTCTCAACTTATTTACCAATAGGAAAAATGTGTTAATTTTAATGCAAAACATTTATTTTTTTTTAGAGGCCATCATTATTTTATTATGTTTTTAAAATAATTTTTGTTTCTTCAGAATTAGTTCTCATTTAAAAATGTCTCCAATTTTTGGTTCCTAAATGGATTAGAATATTAGACATTATTCAGAAAAGTAAATAAAAATACTTTTTGCAGTTTATTGTATCCACATCAACTCTTATTGCTTCAGGTCCTCTAAAGGTATTTATATCTTAACTCTATTTAAAAAATCATATATTATTCAATTTTGCAATCCTATCTAATAAAAGAGTAATATGCAAATTAACCATCACACTGCTACACCCACAAGCCATGCCCACCAGCCAATCAGGAGCAAGTATGCAAATTAACCCAACCAAGATGGCTGTGGCCATGGAGTGAGCAGGAGGCTTGGGCTTCCCTGGCAATGGAGGAAGCCAAGCTTTCCGCACACCCTGGCCTGCCTTGGCCTCCACTCAAGGCTACAAAGTTTCAATTATAGAAGATAGATAAATCCCAACAAAAATGGTGGCAGCCAAAGAGCTGGAGAGAGCAGGAGGCTTGAGTTGCCTCTGGCGATGGAGGAAGCCAAACTTCTGTAGCCTTGGCCTGCCTTGGCCTCTGCTCAAGGCTACAAAGTTTCAATTATAGAAGATAAATAAATCCCAACAAAAATGGCTGCGGCCACGGAGCAAGCAGGAGGCTTGACTCCGCTCAAGGCTAGAAAGTTTCAATTATAGAAGATAAATAAATCCCAGATACCAGGGCCTCGGCTTGGGTCACTGGGGGGGCGGGGGGGGCAGCGGGGGGACGTGGCCGGCCTGCAAACCACCACAGGACCCTTTCCCAGGCTGCCCAATGCCCTAAGGGAACCCCCACCCTGATCCAGGACACCCTTCAGGGCAAACCAGCTGGACCCCACCTGTGCACCAGGCCTCTATCCTATTTAATAAAAGAGTAATCTGCAAATTGACCATCACTCCAACACACAAGATGGCTGCCCTATGTGGTCAAAGATGGCTGCCCCCATGTGGACACAAGATGGCCACCACAAGATGGCCAGCAGGGGAGGGCAGTTGGGAGGGACCAGGCCTGCAAGGGAGGGCAGCTGGGGGTGATCAAGCCTGCAGGCGAGGGCAGTTAGGGGTGACTAGGCCAGCAGAGGAGGAAAGTTGGGGGTGACTGGGCCTGCAGGGAAGGGCAGTTGGGGGGGGACCCAGGCCTGTAGGGGAGAGCAGTTGGGAGGGACCAGGCCTTCAGGGGAGGGCAGTTAGGCCTGCAGGGGAGGGCAGTTAGGGGCAAACAGGCTGGCAGGGGAGTGGTTAGGGGATGATCATGCTGGCAGGCAGAAGCGGTTAGGGGCAATCAGGAAGGCAGGCAGGTGAGCAGTTGGGAGCCAGCAGTCCTGGATTGTGAGAGGGATGTTTGACTGCAGTCGGACATCTCTCGAGGGGTCCTAGATTGGAGAGGGTGCAGGCTGGGCTGAGGGACACCCCTCCCATGCACGAATTTTGTGCACCAGGCCTCTAGTTCTATAATAAAAATAGAACTCCTTTTTCCCCATATTATTATCTTCTCTCACTCTACCTTTTTTATTTTATTATTTTCTGTTTTATTTATTTGGTATTACTACAATGAATAAGAAAACCCATTATATTTTTGCAATGAATTATATAATCTATAATAATAAAAGTGTAATATGCTAATTAGACCAGATAAAGCCAGAGCCGTGAGAGAAGCCCAGGTCCCAGGTGCCAAAGGGAAGCCAGTGTCAGCAGCTGGGGGAAGGAAGGCCTACTCTTGCACAAATTTTGTGCACTGGGCCTCTAGTTAAAACATAAAGAAAGCTTGGGATAATGGAAAGTATACTGCTTTTGAAAAAAAAGCATGTAATTTGAGGACTTAATTCCACCACTTAATAATCAATTGATCATTAGAAATTTGCTTCAATGTTATTAAGAGTATACTGGGAATAGTAATGACTAATTTATCTATTCCAGCCCTGGCCAGTGTGCTCAGTGGTTGGAATGTTAGCCCAGGCCCCTGTCTGGGTGCAAGTGGGAGGCAACCAATAGATATCTCTCTCTCACATCAATGTTTCTCTCTCTCTCGTTCCCCCTCCCTCTCTCTCTCCCCTTACTCTTTCCCTTCCACTCTCTCTAAAAATCAATAAAAAATATATCCTCACTCCTCAGATGAGGCTTAAAATCATCATCATCATCATCATCATCATCATCGACCTATTTCAGAGAATTGTTATATGACTCAATTTAGATGGTTGATTAAAAAGCATTTTCTATTTTGCCCGGCCACTTACTTAGCTACATGACTATGAGAAAGATGCATAAGTCACTAAAACTTTAGTTTATTCATCTCTAAAGTGGGATATAAACAATGACTAATTTATGAGAATATTGAAAAGATAAAGTGAGTTGAAATATATTAATGCTTTAGAATATTTTGGGCACATACTTAGTAAATGGAAGTTATTACGTATTATCAGTCCTCTTTTTCTCCCATCCAACAATGTGATTCCCCAGTTTCTTCTTATTCCCTACATTTTTGTTCAAGTATCTAGTGCTTCCTTATAGTTCAAATATAATCTCTACTTAAATAACACATCTATGGTCATAGGTTTATCTAAATGTAGAACTCCAGTTCTACATTTTTAGTGGCAACTGGAAATTTCTACTTAAAAGTTTTCTCACATACTCAAAATAACATATCTATAACTCGTTTTATAATTGCTCCTCTACTATCTCTTATTTAGCTGTTCCAATATCTGTCAATAGTGGTATCTCACAAACTACCTCCAACTAAATGTCATCTTTAATGATTTTTCCAACGTGGCCTTCATTTTGTCAGTTGTCAAATCCTCTTGGTTATTCATATATACCCTCATTCCCTTTATCCTTTAGCTCCATTATTACAGAAAAGACAATTGCTGAAAAAGGTCTGATGCCTGAATAGTGTTCAAAAATTGCCAGTTAAATAAATTAATGATACTTCCTACTCCCATCATTTTTTGGCTTAAATGCATTCTACACACTATTAAGGTGCAATTTTGTGCATTAATCCCCACTCAAAATTATCTAATGACTTTGGATTGCTTGCAATATACATACAGGGTGTCTCCAAAAGATGTATGTACACTTTCACAGCTGATAGCTCAATTGGTGTTTCTTTCTTTTCAGCCAGACTAAGCTTTGAACAAAGGAAATTCATCCTAAAACATACTGGAAGTTTGAAAACACTGGTGAAGTACAAATACTGCCTTTATAACCATTCAAAGTGTGTATACATGTGTACACATTTTAACAGTTGATAACTTGCTTTTTTTTTCACTCCTTTCCATGTTTAACTGATTTTAAATAATGGGTGAAGCCAGATTAAGATTTGAACAAAGAACATTTATCCACTAGGCTTTTTTATGAGGATGTATAAAAGATAAAGCTTACGGCACAGAACCAGCAATAGTTGATAAATTGAGGGCACTCAAATACCGAACAAAATGATTCTTGATGTTTGCTATTCCATTACTTTGCGTTATCAGAAATCCTGGGACCAGAAGGGACATCAGTTTGAAAACAGGTGTTGACAAAAAAATTACTCATTTCTGTAGATTCTTTGAAATTTTGAAAATGAACTGTATGCTAATAAACACTGACTTTTTTTCCTTTATTGAGTAAGGTATTACATATGTGTCCTTTTCCCCCTATTGCCCGCCCCTGCTCATGCCCTCATCCTCCTGGAGTCTGTATCCATTGGTCATGCTAATATGCATGCATACAAGTCCTTTGGTTGATCTCTCCCCCTTATCCCCACCCTCCCCTACCTTCCTTCTGAGGTTTGATGGTTTGATCAATGCTTCTCTGTCTCTGGATCTGTTATTGTTCATCAGTTTATGTTGTTCATTATATTCCACAAATGAGTGAGATCATGTGATATTTATCTTTCTCTGATTGGCTTATTTAGCTTAGCATAATGCTCTCCAGTTCCATCCATGCTGCTGCAAATGGTAGATGTTCCTTCCTTTTTATAGCAGCGTAGTATTCCATTGTGTAGATGTAACACAATTTTCTAATCCACTCATCTGCTGATGGGCACTTAGGCTATTTCCAAATCTTAGCTATTGTAAGTTGTGCTGCTATGAACATAGGGGTGCATATATCCTTTCTGATCGGTGTTTCTAGTTTCTTGGGATATATTCCTAGAAGTGGGATTACTGGGTCAAATGGCAATTCCATATTTAATTTTTTGAGGAAACTCCATACTGTTTTCCACAATGGCTGCACCAGTTTGCATTCCCACCAGCAGTGCACAAGGGTTCCTTTTCCCCCACATCCTCACCAGCACTTGCCATTTGTTGATTTGTTGATGATAGCCATTCTGACAGGTGTGAGATGGTACCTCATTGTCATTTTGATTTGCATCTTTCTGATGATTAGTGACTGAGCATGTTTTCATATGTCTCTTGGCCTTCCTTATGTCCTTTTTAAACACTGACTTTTTAATCACTCAAAGTGTGTATACATTTTTTGGGACACCGTATATATTTTTTTCCATTTTATTGAATTATTGAGGTGACAGTGGTTAACAAAATTATACAGGTTTCAGGTACACAATTCCATGACACATCATCTGTACACTGTATTGTGTGTTCACCACCTCAAGTCAAGTCTCAGACCATCACCATTTATCCCCCCTCCACCCTCCTTCGCCTCCCTCCACCCTAACTCCTCCCCACAATCACCACACTGTTGTCCATGTACATTAGTTTTATTCTCTCTCTTTTTTTGCTCAATCCCTCCACTCCCACTTAGCTCCCCAATTCCTTCCCCAGCAGCTTCCAGCTTGCTCTCTATCTATGAAGCTGTCTCTATCTTGCTTACTATTTAATTATGTTTATTAGATTTCACATATGAGTGAAATCATATGGTACTTGTCCTTCTCAGATGGCCTATTTAAGTTAGCATAATGCTTTCCAGGTCCATCCATGTTGTCACAAAGGGCAAGTTTTCCTTCTTACAAAATGTATTTTAAATAACCTTTTGCACTCGGATGTCGAGTGTGACTCGACATGGTTAGCATTAGAATAAAGGAATCGAGAAAAAAGCAAGCAAGTGCAAAGGGTTAAAAGTCTCGATGCCTGATATGCGAAGACCTCCACAATTCACCTAACCTGCCCCTTCAATTCTGTTTCTCCATACTTCACTCTATAAGTCCTTTGATTAAAACCAGACATATTTAATATCCTACAAAGTTCTTGTATTTTTGTTAGGGGCAGTAATAAAATATTGGGGACTAGACATAATCATAAGAAATATGAATCATGCTCTGTTAACCATGATTGTTTTGTTCTGATTAAAGAAAGCACATTCTAACCTGGCTGGGAGCTCATCTGGAAATGTGGTCCATCCTCCACACCCAGGAGCTGCCTATCATCATGGAAAGGTTTACAACCTTGTTGCAGAAACCAGAAGTGCCAGCCCTTTGAAAACCCACAGCCCCTTGAAAACCCCGAGCCCTCTGCATACCCCCAGGCCTTTGCAATGCTCCAACCCACATTACCTGTAAACTGCTCATTTTGCATCTACTTCCCCATGTCATCGTCATCCTTCCACCCAATATAAGCAGCTGGCTTATGGTGGCTGGCAGAGCAGATTTTTGTGGATGACCTGCTGCTCTCCCATGCTGCTGGCAGTATTGGAATAAACGCTCATATGATTCAACCTTCTCTCTGCCTAATTGGCTTACATTGATTGTCTTACATTTTCAGTTCTAGAGCTTAGTTTATCCTCTTTCAGTAAACATACATTACTTGAGTTCCATGTGAGCCCCTGGTTCAAATATGAATAAATAATGATAATCATCAAAGTTCTTATAATCTGTACATATAACCAGATATATTCAACAGCATATGTATGCCTTAGATGCTTTAGGAGCACACATGCACGTGCGCGCGCACACACACACACAAAACCCCACAAAAACCAAACCAGTCTGGGGATCAGGAAATACTTCCTGAAAGAGGGGATACTATGCTTAACCTTAAAAGCACATGCATGTATTCGGGGGAAAAGACAGGCAAGGTTGGAATTCCAGGAAGAGGGATGAAACAAAAACAAAGAACAATGGATTAAACCACATTGTGAGAATACAGCTACAAGCAGTTTGGTTGCTGAGACTTAGAGTGTAAGGCAAGGAGTAGAGTGAGAAATGGGGCTAGGGATATAAGCAAAAGTTCAGGAATGTCCTTTATCTTCAGTTTGCTCTCTCTTAGACAAACCAAGTCCTATTAAATGGTACTGCAAGTTAAGTAAAAGATCAAGATGAACTTGTATATGGGAGTAACCAATCTACACTAATAAAAGAGAAACATGCAAATTAACCATCACTCCGCTACACCCACCAGCCAATCAGGAGTGAGTATGCAAATTAACCCAACAAAGATGGCGGCAACCATGGAGCTGGAGTGAGCAGGAGGCTTGGGTTGCCCCAGCTATGGAAGAAGCCAAGCTTCCTGCCTGCCCTGGTCAGCCCTGCCCTCTGTTCAAGGCTACAAAGTTTCAATTATAGAAGATAAATAAATCCCAGATATCTGCTTCCAGCCGGCACTGGCCTTTGCTCAAGGAGGCGCTGAAAAAAAAAGAAAAGAAAAAAAGGAGGAGCTGGGAGCTTGGGTTGCCAAGGGGTGTGGCCAGTCTGCAAACAGCCATTAGCCCCTCACCCAGGCTGGCCAGGCACCCCAGTGGGGACCCCCACCCTGAAGGGGGTATGGCCAGCCTGAAAACAGCCCTCAGCCCCTCACCCAGCCTGGCCACACCCCCATGGCCTGATCCCTGTAAATGGGCAGTCAAACATCCCTTGAGGGGTCCCAGATTGGAGAGGGTACAGGCTGGGCTGAGGGACACCCTTCCCCCCGTGCACGAATTTCGTGCACTGGGCCTCTAGTAGAGTTATAATTAAAAGATAATGTTTAATGAGATTGGAGCTCAGAGGACCAAGATGCAAATTCTTTGCTGTCTTGTGTTGCTTATGTGAACTGGGGCAAGCCTTTAGCTTCTCTGATCTCTCTATCTGCAAAATAGAAATAACTTTTCTTGTCTACCTCATACATATACAGTATAAAGCATGTAACATTAAATTTACCATTTTAACCATGTTAAGCATACAAATTATTTGAGTGATTAAAAAGTTAGTGTTTACAGAGGACATAAGAGGACATTTAAAGAATCAAATGAGGTAATGTGTATTTTTAAATTTTGAAATACATTAGTAGTAGTAGTAGTAACAATAGTATATCAGCAGAAGAAATGAACAGTGAATAAAAGGCTGAGAAGAAAGTGATGTGTACTGATTGTGTATTCCAGAGAAACATGATCCTAACTGAAGTCTCTTCTGATAACTACAGCCAGGTACCCACCCTCTTCACCCCCAGGTACAATCTCTATGAGAGACAAGGTTGTTGAGCTGCCTGGAAGTTTCTTCGATCTCACCCTGGGGAATGTCTAATTACTACGAGACACTTTTCCCCTAATTTGTCCCTTAGAGGGGAGAGACATGCACCATTTTCCTTTGATCTTGCATCATCTGAAGAGGAACTCCCAGGAAAGACAATCTTTCATTCGGGATATTCCCTGACTATCCCTCAGCGGCATTTATATCCTCATTGACCAACTAGCAGAGGGGGGCATGTTGCTGCAGAGATTCTGAGGAGGATTCTTGTGGGCTCAGGCATGGTAAGTGCTAAGACTATTGAAGGGGCACTATCCAATCCAGATTGCTAACCTGCCTTTTACCTTTACTATTGCCCAATACTTCCCTTAAATCCTAACTCTCTGGGCCCTGGTTTTCCCTAGTCTTTCAGGATAAAACTTTCTCAATATATGGGATAAAACTTCACAATTTTGGAGCTTTATTATATGAATGAATAATTCTAGAAGGAACATTAGAGAGGATATAGTTCACCTAGCAGATAAAGATACTGATATTATCTAAGGTCTTCCCAACACTACTATTTTGTTGAATCTCAAAGAATTGTGGTTCCTTGGGGAGTAACAGAGAAACTCAGTGCTTTTGTTCCAGGACTAACTCTTAATTCAAGTTTCTGTTTACTATACAAGGACTATCTGTAGGCTGAGCTCCATGGCACTCTGTATTATCCGTCTTTCTAGGAAATTTAAAATGCCCTTTCAGAAGCAAGAATAATGTTGTGTTCCATTTTATATAGCCCTTCAACCTGTGGCAGTTATCGGCACATAGCAGAGGATCAATCAGCATATGAGTATCAATTAGATAAACGTATGGATGATGAATAATGAATAATAATGCAGCCTTACTAGTGAGAAAGAAGGGCCTCACCCAGAGCCACAAAGCAGCCACTTTATTTGGCCTTTATGAGCCACATAGCGCTGAAATTTTCTTGCATTATCTCATGCCCCCATCATCTCCTGCTTTGTTGACCTGTTTTCAATAATGACTACTTAGCATGGTCATTCTCTGGTACTTTAAGCCGAGAAAGACAGCACAGTAAAGACACAGTAAAAGAAGTGGCTGGCTGCCTAGGTCAGAGAACCCTCAGATCTGTCACATCTTTCCCCATGCAGGCTCTACCATTCTGCTAAGCATTGTTGCTTATTCCCTTCCAAAGCCCATCATTCCTATCCTTCTTCCTCAAGGCTTAAGGCATAAGGCCAAGGGCGTCCTCTATAAAGTGATTTTCGTAGTCTGCAATGCATTTATTTTCATCTATTTTTTACCTAAAAAACTTTCCCCGACCTGCGGGGTCTTCTAACGGGGGTACCGAGGCAGCGCACCTAAGGGAATGAAAACAGACAAGGGACGCAGAGAAAGGAGGCAAGACAAACGGGTTTCTGATCAAGCCTCGAAATTTTATTTTTACAGCGTTCCTTATATGTGGTTTCTAGAAGGGGGGATGTCTTAGGGGAGATGGGGGCTGAAGGGATCATGTGGACTTAGGCAATTAACTAAGGTTGTAAAGGGAGGTGACTAGATAAAGAATTTGGCAGTTAAAGGCTAACTAAGGAAAGAATGCTTTGTTCTCAGAGAGAGAAGGTGGGCCTGGTTTCTGTGAGTTTCTGTTTAGATAACTTGCTAAAGTAAGGTCAGAGTTAACCCTTTAATCAACTCTTGGCTCCGGACATCTCCTCCCTCTCTGTTTAAGAAACGGGAGTGGGCATTAATCGACCGAGGAGATATTGACCTGGTTCCTCCCGTGGGCTTTGCATACCCACTGTGTGTGGCTCTTGACACCTTTTTGGGGAGGAGAGGCAGAGCCATTATTTTATCGATGTCAACCTCTATGCAAACCAGGTATACTCTCAGGGAAATCCAGAGGAGGTTGGAAAATATTCCAACCTTCCCTTGCAATGCTTTGCTCTGCACCCGGTTCGATACCCATACCTCTGGCTCTGGCTAGAGCGTAGGTAAGCATCCCTCTGGTTAAGATGCTGTCCCCGTAGGGAAGGAGCGAGTCTGGGTCCGGAGGTGCTCGTGCTCTTGGCAATCCGAGTCCCACCTATCGGCCATTTCCAGGCGTTGATAATGAATCTGAATGGGTTTTGCTAAAGCTGAATCTATTTGCTGTTTTACGAGGTCAGTTATTTTTCTAAATGCCCAAGGGCCAAATGTAAGAATAAGGAGAAAACCAACAAGGGGACCAAGGATGGGGAGGAGGTAGGGGAGGAGTCCATTAAGTCCACTCCAGAGCGGGTTCTCAAATAGCTCTTTTCGTCTCTTGACAAGGTCTTCTTGTAGCTTGTCTCGGACGATGCCAGACTTGTTGGTGTAGAAGCAGCATCGTTCCTGGGGGCAGGACATAGGGGCTTCTCTGGGTCCATTGTGGTGACAGACGTAATGCTCTGGCACCCGAATTGGCTGCATTGCTCCTTCTGAAAAGATATAAAACACAACCTCTTCCCCACATTATTACTGAATCTGATAAAACTCTTATCTGGTTTATGATTCCTTTCACCTAGCTGACTCAGTGGAGGCTATTGTACAGGAGGCCTGATGCCTTTCACCTGCTTTACAATCCTTTGCAAAAAAAAATTTTTTTTTTTTTTTTTAAGTATTAAAGGTTTGACTGAGCCTCTTTAGAGGTGACACATAACACCTATCTCCCCCTTTTTGTTTTAATAAATGATTTTAAGAGTACGATTGGCTCTTTCCACAATTGAGTAACATCTATTTTGTCAATTTGATTAGGTTTAAGTCCTAAAGTTGGCACAGAGAGGTGGATAAACACATTGAGGACATTGCTTCCAATAAAACATGGACATTGTCCTTCTCTAATAACATTTTAAAGGCTGAAAATTAAATGAAAAGTTTCCTCTGAATTAGTGTGCCCTATAGTAGCTGTTACAATAATTTTTGCCATACTTACCACATAAGCACTATTACTATAGGTTGATGGGCTCTGTAGCAAAATCTGTTAAGGCACAAATAAGAGCTTGTATTTCTACTGAAATATAAAAAGCTTGAAAGATATTTGCTCTCCTGCTGCAGTAGATCCAGCCTTTCTAGAACTGGATCCATCTATAAAAATGGTTAATGCCTGAGGTATAACAATTTCTTTTAATGTGGCAGTTAATACTATTCCCTGTGTTAGAAATAAAGCAAGACCCTCAAGTCAGGGGTCCTGGTAAAAACACAAAACATCAAACATTTTGACTTCTTTGCAGAAGGTGTGCACACATGTTCTGGAAGCGCGTGCACACCGACCTTCCTTGCCCTTGGTCAACCTGCAGCAATGCACAGGTGCTGACTGCTAGCATGGCAAGGCATCTTCACTATTTTTATTTCTGGACTATTTCTCCTATTTTCAGGGGCCACTGCTTATTCTGTGGCTGCAGTAGTCCTATCAGGTCCTCTCTGAGATCTGTTGTTGCAGGAATCCATATGGGCTTTGGAGTTTTCTGGAAATATAAACATATTCTCGACCAAAGGTTAATAAAGAATTCTTTTCTATAAATTAGACTTTGATTTTTGCCCAAACAATTTTCCTTTGGTTTATTTTGACACCATGTATTTTTCATGGGTGTCTTGCTGTTTGCATTACAAACAAATAAAAATTAATTTTCAAAGTAAAAATTTTCTAGATGTAATTTGCTTTCAGGATATTTTTCCTTACAGAATATTACTCCACTATCCCCCCTTATTTTTATTTATTAGGAGGCTTTGGAAGATTTTTATAATGCAGTCTTGATAACTTTAAATTTTAATTTTTTGCACAAAAATGTGACTGCTTTAGGTTCATTGCATGTTAAGTAATTTTACCATGAAATGAACTATCAATAGAAATTTTGGTTAATACTTTAGGAACAGCTTTTGTACCATTAAATTTTCTTGAATATTTACTTATTTTTAATTAGCCAATTTAAATTAATCTGAAAACTTGACTATTTTACTGTCAAATTTAATACTCTTAACAAAAATCTTAGTTTACTCTGTAAATATTAATGGAAAGGATTATTTTGCATCCTTGAGAAAGCCCTGAGCATTCCTGGTGCTAGGCTAGATTTAGACATCGGGTAGCTGCCATTGGCCAACTCTCTGTTGCCTGGGTCCCAATCTGAGCTGGGCCAAGTCTCTGTATGTTCCCTGGGTCCCGATCTGAGCTGGGCATGGGAAGCGCGAAGCAGCCATGGGGTAGGAGACCTCCCTCAGAAGGGGCGAGTGTTCAAGCCCCTGCAATGTTGGGGGGGGGTGAGGTTCTGTGCCCCACCTTTGTTGACCCCCAAGTTCTCTCCTGATGGCCCCTATGCGACTGTGCCTGTCTTAGGTTGTTCCTCCTTTGAGGAATCTTACCCGTCTTTGACTAACCAGCCATCCTCCAGGGCCAAGCAGGTTCAGTTCTGTCTCCTTGGTATCCTATGCCCCTATGGCCTCCATGCCCAGCACCTGCCTTGGGATCCCCTTGCCTGCTGGTGGGGCCCCGGCATTGATCACAGATCTTGGGGTACCCAGCTCACGCCATTGTGCAAGAGACAGATCCATGGTACCAGCCACTATGAGGCTTCAACCTCAGCATGAACTGAAAACTCAGGCAACAGCTGTGGGCAATTGGATTGTGAGAAGAGGGTCCTCTTGGCAAAAGGAGCAAGAAGGGCCAATATAGAATGCTCAAATGCTTTCCTAGGGGGGCCTTCCACACAGTGGAAGGGATTAAATCCTTTCATATCCTTATAAATTGCTGCCAAACATTCAAAGAATTAATTTGTAAGTTTGGGATAATTGTACAATATGCTGTTGTAAAATATCAAAAATTATAATGAAATTGTAAAATATCATGTAAGAATATTCTTTGTTCTAGGCCATGGCAATTCAATCTCAAACTGGCTATCAATTTCTTTTTGTATAGAAAAGGTTTTTACCAGTTAAAGTCTCCTAATAATTTCTAAAAGTAATTTAATCTCTTCTTATCTCCACCTTCTGAGGCCTAATGCATTGGTTATCAATTACAATCTCTATGATATTTGATGAAAACCTCTCTTTATTTCCTTCCAAAATAATTTTCAGGCTACAGAGTTTCACCTAAGAATCTTTGTCTTTTTTTTTTTTTTTTTTTTTATATAACAAGCAATCTGTATGTTATAGCTTAAAAGGTAAGCCTCAAGTGACTAGCTAGCTATTCTTACAGTAAGGCTGACTACTAATTTACTTTGAGATTTAACATTTTAACAATAATCTTAGTTTACACTGGAAATACTAGTGAAAGAGAATTTAAAATTTTTAATTTCTTATTTTTATTAAATTTATAATTATATTTTTAAAGTATCCTCTTAGGCTTATTTGCATATACAGAGGGATCATGGGAAGGCTTCAGTAACTTTCTTAAAAGATTTATTTAAATTGCTTATAAAGACATAGGCTTATTTAAAGAAAGGGGTTGGCCTTTGTTATTTCAAGATGGCGGGCAGTAACCACATGGCCAGAGGGGTAGGCAAGATGGCGGCTGCCTCACAAGCCGCAAATGTTGCTCCTCCTCTAGCTTAATTAAGAATGCAGGCTACTACGAGTCAGGATTCAACTATTTATAAAAACATTGGCTTCTCATGTAACTTAATTTATATGCGACATTGATTATATTTTAAAAATCCAATTTATAAGGTAACTTAAGTAGGTATCTTTAATTTAAAAAGGCAAAGAAACTTATTCATTAAACTTATTTGATACTTTATTGGTCTGATCCAAAAGCATAAGCAGTGTCCCACCTCCAGCCCATACAAAAATGCAGGCTACTTGAGGCTTTTGTCTTTCTATGAAATTCTACTGCTTTTGAAAATTTTGGCTATATTTAAGAAATATATTGTTTTTACCCTTCTTACAGGTAAAAACTTCCATAACATTTAATATATATCTATGTAAGTAAAATATATTAATTAATTTTTATTTGATAAAGCTTTCCATGCAACTTCAAGTATCAATCGGTTTAATTAAAAAAATATTTATTTTAAGAGAGAATAGACTTTTGAAATACACCTCAAGGGCCCAGTGAAATGTCTCAAAAGCCATTCTCAAAACCTTGAAATACACCTGGAAAGATCAAATATATAATATATATGATTTAAAGATTATATACTTAAATTATCTTAAAGAATGTCAATTAAATTTAAACTATATCACAGAATTTCCTTTTTAAAATCAGACCAAGAAGTAACATATTTTGAATTTCTAATTATTTAAGAGAAAACATTTTATTTTCTCAAAAATTAAGTTGCAATACTCTAGGCATTTAGTTACCACAATTCTATAATTTCTCACAATTCAATCTGAATCTTAAACTGTCAGAGCTTGCAAGTCAAATATTTGCAGTTCTTAGATTAATAACACCTTTATAGCTTTAAGAATAAATTTTAAAATCTAATAGTCAACTTTAAACCATGTTATTTCTGCCTAGGGAAACTGAGAAGCAAACTTATAAGTATTAAAAAATGACTACTGGTGGAAAGCTGATTTTAAATGAGCCACCTTTTCAGGAAAAACCATTTGACCTTTTCTGGGAAGGTCAGCTAGCAAAAGGTGTAGCCATTGAAATGCAAATGAACATTCTTTAAAAATGGCCGCTGGCGGGAACCAGCCTACCTGCATGCTAGGGGAAGGGCGTGTCCATCCCTCCCTCCATAAAAAAGGGTGTAGCTTTAAAACCTTGTAATGAAGAAAAAAGAGACCTTAAACTTTCAGAGTTTTAAATCTTAGCAAAATCAAATACTTAGCATTTCTCAAATCAATAATACTTTTACATTGTCAAGGATACATTTCACATAAAATATAAGGCATATTCAATTAATAGGTTAACTTACAACATCTAGACTTCATACTAGGCATACTTAGATCAACATTTCAGTATTATCAATTTCAATACATTTAATTTAAATTTATCATTTGCTTTAGTAAACTTCCAAGTTCTTTTAAATTTCCAGCCGATAGGCTTGGCCCAGCCACTAAATTTCAAAAGGTCACAATTTTCCTGCTGGGGAAGTCAAGAAGCAAATTCTCAGCCATTCATATGTAAACTTGACTATTTACTTGCTGGTTACCTGCCTCTGGGCGGGAAATTTCAAGAGAGCTATCTTAGATGGCCTTGGGGAACTAGTCTGTATTTCTTTCTCCGGTTCATCTCCGCCATTCTCAAGGCCAAAACAGTCTCGGGTTTTTATTCTGTACACAGCAAAGAGTTAAGTTCAGCTCAAAACTATGCGCACTCGTTTTTAAACTGGCCTTTTCCCTCTACATGTGCACAGAAATCCCGGATGCATTTATGAATTTGTAAAAGCTTTAAGTCATTAGCTGGAAAATAAATAAAGATGGCGAAGATGAGGCCTTTCAAAGTGGCTTTCTTGGGGAGTGGCGTCCATATTGGATCGCCACGTGTCTCCCTTCCCCCACCTCCTTCTTAGGGGGAAGATTCAGTAATGGTCTGGCATCTTTTTTTATTTTATTTATTTTTCAATTTTTATTTCTTTATTTATTATTTGGCAGTTGCTGATCTTCCGGGGAGAGTTTATCATCTAAGGGGGTCTTATTAAACCTTTAGGGATTTTCTCTGGGTCAAAAGTCTACTCTTTTCCATCGCTTTGAATCAATGGTGCCCTCTAGTGGAAACCAGGGACATGCCTTTCTTTTTACCCTTACTCCTTGCGTCCTGAGGGACTCCTTGAGCCCACCGAGGAATTCCTTGTGAGAACAGAGAGGTGCCCATGTTGATGTGGGAGCTTCTCAATTTTTTGCCTCCTCCGCGTAAGCCTCTGGGACGTATAAACCCCGTGCCAGGTCAGCCCTGAGTTTCCGATGCCTAGGACAGTTGTCTCGTCAACAATCTCTGTTTGCCCAAAGGCCCCTGCTCACGTATCATAGGTCGGGATGTATAAGCCCCATGCCAGGTTAGCGACCACTAAGATAAAGTGAGCTCAGGGTTTGCGAGAGACGTGACGAGGAACCAACCAGAGACAAGTTACTCCTCAGGGTGATTCAGAGATCTCGCTCGGCCAGATCTCGGTACCTTTAACCCTTCCCGGATCGGCGAGACGAGTGCTTATTAGCGGACTGGAGGTTGAATCGAGAAGCTCAAAGTGTAGGAAATCCGTCAAAGGGCACAAAAACTCATTCTCACAAGGAATTCACTCTTAAATCTTGTCTGAAAAGATCATCTGCAAAACTCAACTACAATCAGATCATACTCACGGACGGGCAGCTCCGCGGCGATCAAGTGACAGAGTCTTCACTCGTGGCGTTCCACGGCGACTCAAGAGGGTGTCCGGCCGGACCGATGTGCAGATGTTCCCCGGAGAGCCGACTCTCGTGCCCCACGTCTTGGGCGCCAATATTTCCCCAACCTGCGGGGTCTTCTAACGGGGGTACCGAGGCAGCGCACCTAAGGGAATGAAAACAGACAAGGGACGCAGAGAAAGGAGGCAAGACAAACGGGTTTCTGATCAAGCCTCGAAATTTTATTTTTACAGCGTTCCTTATATGTGGTTTCTAGAAGGGGGGATGTCTTAGGGGAGATGGGGGCTGAAGGGATCATGTGGACTTAGGCAATTAACTAAGGTTGTAAAGGGAGGTGACTAGATAAAGAATTTGGCAGTTAAAGGCTAACTAAGGAAAGAATGCTTTGTTCTCAGAGAGAGAAGGTGGGCCTGGTTTCTGTGAGTTTCTGTTTAGATAACTTGCTAAAGTAAGGTCAGAGTTAACCCTTTAATCAACTCTTGGCTCCGGACAAAAAACAAACAAGCAAACAAACAAAAACATATCAGCTCTCTCATTTCATATCCCGCATAGTTCTAATATATAATGGTGTTTAGAGCAGGAAACAGACAGAATGACTGAAAAATTCTGACCTAAATTTCCCACCGTGGCATAAAAATAATAGTGGGCTTCTAAGACCTGCAGACCAGACTTTCAGTTTTTGTTTTGCATCCTCGCTGTGTGAATTTGGACAAGCTATCTCTCCCCTCTGGTTCTCAATTTCTCTACCTATAAAACAGTAACACTAATCTCTCTACCATAGGTAGAAATAAATGAAATAAAATATGAAAATGCCTAGTCTCATGACCATTGCATGGGAACTATTCAATAACACTATTTTGTTTATCCTTTATGATTCCTCCTGAGGAGGTTTCGTTCTACTTGAGGGAGATCATGCTGATTTACATGTAGATATCTAAAATGCAAGAAGGATGTGTTAGAAGTCATGAAAGAGGAAAATATAAAGCACTCTTAAGAGTCAGAGGAGAGAGTGTTTACTTCTGACAGTGAGGATGAATGAGACTTCCATGAAAATGGGAACATTTAATGAACATTGGCAATTAGGATTCCAACAGAAAGAGATTTAAAAAAAAATGGAAGGAAAGAGTGACATGAGCCAAAAATAGAAGTGCAAGAAAATGGTCCTATTTGATTGAGCTGATAAGTAGGTAGAAGAATATTTGCCTCTAAAGTTTCATTAGAACCAGATAAAAAAGACAAGGAATATCAGGCTGAAATCTTTGGATTTTATCCATAAATATATTTGAAAAGAAGAGAAACAGTTTTTTATCCACTCATCTATTGATGGGCACTATAGTGTGGTGATGGCCAGAGGGCTGGGGGACTGGGGCAGGGTGGAGGTGTGCAAAGTAGGGGGGTGGGAGGGGCATCTGTAATGTGTCAACAATAAAAATAAAGTTTAGCCCTAAGTGGTTTGGCTCAGTGGATAGAGTGTTGGCCTGCGGACTGGGTGGTCCCAGGTTCGATTCCGGTCAGGGGCGTGTGCCTTGGTTGCGGCACATCCCTGGTGGGGGGTGTTCAGGAGGCAGCTGATCGATGTTTCTCTCTCCTTGATGTTTCTAACTTTCTATCCCTCTCCCTTTCTCTCTGTAAAAAAATCAGTAAGATATATTTTTTAAAAAAAGTTTTAAAAATTTAAAAACAGAAGAAAGACAGTACAAGCCATGCTTAGGAATATTCATCTGTAGAATGACTTATTGGAGGTAAGAAGACGAGTGGAAAAGATGCTTAAATAGTCAAGGTAAGCGGTAATGCATCCTGCTAACACTATAATTAGCCTTGCAAAAACTTTTGTTGCTCTTCCTCCCCAATAAGTAGATGCTATTCTGATTTCTATTGTAGTTGACTTTTGTGACACTTCCTTCCCAATATAGCCATAGTTACACAGAAGTAATTTTTTTAAAAATTCAGAATGATTTCCTTCTTTGAAGTCTTAGGTGTGACCTTCCTAAGACAGATGGAATATGCAGGGGATGAGTTATATGCTTGTCCAAAATTCAGCAGCCACTAATTAGGTTCAAGGTCATTCTGGAGAGGCTCTTGGTCTGAGTAACTATCAATAAGAACCATGAGAGAGAAGGAGAAAGGGGGATTATAGAAAAAAAAGAGAGAGAATAATAGGAAGAATATTTTCTGACAACTGGGTATTTATTATCTAATGAGAAACAGGCATGTTATTATTGATACTGTTGTAATTTAACTAGTTATAAATAATGAAAAAGAAACAAAGGGAAGGCCAAAAATTATAGGCTTTGCAAGGAAGCTGCACCTTAACACTTCCTAGGAAGCTTCCCCATAGATCACTATGGGGAGGACTGAGCAGGGTGGAGAATAGATGACTACCCAGTAAAGTCTGGGTGGCATATGGAAGGCACTTGTCTGTCAGTCACACCTGAGAATAGGCCATTGGCCAGAGTAGGCACGGCCAATGCAAGCGTGGGAAGATTTGAGATATTTAATCCCCCAAACAAAGGCGTTCATACTCTTGTCTCCTGACTCTCTTGCTCACTCTCATGCTCCTGCACTCCAACATCCGCCCTCATGGCCCACAGCCATGTGGACCCCACACTCAATGGACTAATGGACTTCAACTAGCCTAATGCTAAACTAGACCCATTTTCAACATGGAATGGAAACTCTAGACACTGGTTTTGCTTTTAGCTCTGCTGAATCCCCAGCTGTGCTTCTTCTAGGACTGGATTGAGGTAAATGGGACTTTGAAAACCCAGGGATGTAATTCCACACAAATAAAAATCACTCATCCTCTCATGCAAGTCTCAGATATCATAAGGACCCCACACTCAGCACCCAGTGGGGAAAGGGATACCCCAATTCCATCAATAACACCACGAAATCAACAGAAAAAGGCAGAGACATAAAGATGAATGCTTTAGTCAACCTCAGATTAGATAACATGGCTAGAAAAGATGGGGAGAGCAGCATGAAGAACTGTTGAGAGAAGGGCTTCTGACAGGTTTTTTAAATTTTCTTAAAACTTACTTTTCTGAAAAACAAAAGTAGAGAATAGCTGGAAAGATAGGTACATGTTTTCTAAAAATGACTGAACCTCCTGAAAATATTTCCAGAGAATTAAATTTGTTTGTCACTGTTTTTGTTTGTGTGTACGTTTGTTTGTTTGTTCTTGCCTCAATTGAAGATTCATTTAGGGCTCCAAAAGCAAATATTTCAGCTTTTTCTATCACGTTAAGTACAACTGAGAGATATTTCTAACCGGCCTGTTAAAGGTCCCAGAATCAGCTTAAGTAACTGATTACAGAAAAGAGTAAAGCACTTTACAATGAATAATCACCATCCATTTCCAGGAGTTTGTCCCCTTTCTCCCCTTCACAGGTTACACAGTTTACGGCCAGTGGGAATCAGACCATGGTCACGGATTTCCTCTTCTCTATGTTCCTGAATCTGCATGAAAGTGGTCTTTTATTCTTTATTCCATTGCTTCTCATCTACGGATTTATCATAACTGGGAACCTAGTGATATTCATAGTCATCCAGGTGGACACGGCCCTGCACACCCCCATGTACTTCTTCATCAGTGTCCTCTCCTTCCTGGAGATCTGGTATACCACAACCACCATCCCCAAGATGCTATGCAGCCTGGTCAGTGAGCAGAAGACCATTTCTCTGGCTGGCTGCCTCATGCAGATGTACTTCTTCCACTCGCTTGGTATCACGGAAGGCTGTGTCCTGACAGCGATGGCCATTGACAGGTACATAGCTATCTGCAATCCTCTCCATTACCCAACTATCATGACTTCCAATCTTTGCATCCAGCTGACAGTTGGCTCCTGCCTCTGTGGCTTCCTCCTCGTACTCCCCGAGATTGCGTGGATTGCCACCCTGCCTTTCTGTGGCTCCAATGAGATCCATCAGATCTTCTGTGACTTCACGCCTGTACTGAGCTTGGCCTGCACGGATACATCCTTGGTGGTCATTGTGGATGCTATACATGCGGTGGAGATCCTGTCCTCCTTCCTGGTCATCGCCCTATCGTACATCCGGATCATCATGGTGATTCTGCGGATACCCTCAGCCGAGGGCCGTCACAAGGCCTTCTCCACCTGTGCTGCCCACCTTGCAGTGTTCTTGCTGTTCTTTGGCAGTGTAGCTGTCATGTATTTGCGCTTCTCAGCCACCTACTCAGTGTTTTGGGACACAGTTATCGCTGTCACCTTTGTTATCCTGGCTCCCTTCCTCAACCCCATTATCTATAGCTTGAGAAACAAGGACATAAAAAATGCTATCCAGAGGCTTTTCTGCTGTCAGAAGAGAGGAGGAAGGATTGGGAGCTAGATCTAGATCCTAGAGAGTTTGAAAAACCTTCTGGAAGTTCAGCATTTCACATTCCATGACTTGTCTATGATTATGCTTTTTCTATTGCTACAGATACTTGTTCTATTATTATAAATAAAAATGAAAAACTATGTCCAGGTCATTGGTGGCCATTCCATAGCCTGTTTATGTCAATGCCCTACCATATGTATGTCAGCTGAAGCAGTATACTTGGTTTTCCTGCTTTTATAGCACAGGTTACCATCTTCCTAACACTCTCCCAGCTGGGCTTCTGCCTGCTCTTCTGTGGTTTCACATGCTGGTAAGGCTAGAGCACAGGATAGAGGAGACAATAAAGACATCATAGTTCTGAAAATTGCTAATGTTAACTTTCCTCCAGTCTTCTTTCCAGTAAGAAATCCCTGCTGTTCATCATGCCATGGTAACAAACAATTTCCTGAGTCTAGAGAGGAACAATCTGAACTTTTAGCTGATTTAGTCTATAAACTCAATTCACTGGCCATGGACTGGTGATGTACACCATGTGTTATAGCATTTCAGGCCCAATGAAGTGATATAAAGTTAATAACAATAATAGCACATTGTAGTTCCCTAGCGATTTACTATTTTAAAGTTTCACATGTATGAATCCTCTGGAAATTTAAAATATTCTAAAGTAAGTAGACCAGACATCAGCTTTATTTAAATGTTGGAAATAAAGCTCAGAGATGATGAATGACTTGCTTTAGACCATGTAGATAGTTACTGACAGAAGCTGCCGCATAGCGACGGGTGAGAAGGGCAGAGACACAGAAAGGGAAAGCCCCCCACTCAGGTGAGGAAGCAGCTGAGAAGCTGGAAAGATATTGCAGCTGCAAAACTCCCTCCCCCGAGGAGTGTAGAGTATCAATCTCACACAGGGATCCCCAATCCAGAGCAACAGACAGGGGAAGAGGAGACCGGGATTCAGTGTCCCTGGGAGACCCAGACCACGCCCTCCCAGGGACCAGCACTCCTAGTGTTACAGCACCAGCCTGGGCAGTGCACAGTCCAGACTTCTACTGCTGGCAAGGCCACGCTATCATACGTGGGTCCTGCAGAGGGGTCTGCTGGCTACTCCTAGCAGTGAGTTTAAGGGGCCTCTCTTTTCTGAGAAAGCTTTTGCCAGAGACTCAAACAGTGACTAAACTGTGCACTGGGAGAAAGAGCTGGTCTGCCCACCTCAAGCGCACAGCCAGCTCCCAGCCCTCCACCTGTTGGATCACTTAAGCCAACCTCGTCCTGTTGAGTTCAGCTGCACAAGATCAGAGTGCAGTGCAGAGCTGGGACTTTCGACCTTGTCCTGTGGAGTTCAGTGGCATAGGGAGACCAGAAAGCTGCCCACAAGATGGGATTTTCAGATTGTGTCTCCCTGGGAACCTTTGTCTGGGAACCAGACAGGTGAGTGCTGGGCTGTGTGGCTACATTGCAGGGAGGCAAATCCATTCTCCCCTGTGAGTTCAGCCTGCACTACCCTGGGAAGGAAAGAAGTGCCTGTCCCCCTCCTACAGGTTTGTGGGCACCACCCACAAAGGGAGACTGTTTGGATCATCCCTGCCTAGTCCTGGGTACCCTGCCTCACTGTGTGCAGTTCTGTGTGTGGGGGGTGGGGAGGGAGGGGAGAAGGGGAGGAAGTAGAGTAGCTCAGAGCTGAGACATTCAAAGTGTGAGACCCTCAGAGGCTACTGTCTGAAACTGGGATGAAGTGCTTAGGCCCCTCCCCCAGGCTGGGCCAGCATCATCCCCAATTGGAGACTCTTGATATGTCCCCCTGAGCCCAGGGTGGCTGAGCTTTCCTCTGCAGAGGGGAAATCTGGCTGTGCACAATCTCAACCTGCAGCGAGCCCCTCTAGAAGGATCTAGAGTTTGAGATTCTAGAAGAGACTGAGTGGTTTGGCTTTGAAGCAGGGGCCATAGCACCCTCATTGAGTGCATGCCTGCATGCTCCCAAAGAAGGGGATCAGCTAGCCCTGTCCTCTGGACACTGATTGCCCCACCCTCTCAAGCTTGCAACCTGTGAAAGGGCTGTGGATCCTGGCCAGCCTGGGCCCATTCTGCAGTCTTTCTTCAGAAAGCTCTGGAAATAGACCAGGACACCTCAGGAGGAGATGGAGTAGCTGACAGATAGGCACAAACCTCAGGGAGCCTCTGTCCTCTGACAGATCTGCCCGCAGCTCTAAGCTGGAGAAAGCCAAGCCTTTTACACTGATTGGCCCCTTCTGTGCACACCGAGGTACAGTAGATGCAGACACAAAACAGTGAAATGTGTGGCAGCTCAAGACAGCTAGCTCAATGCTGGTTACACACATCTGACAGTGACCTGTACCTGAATCCCACACAAGTAAACCCAGAACCAGCGTAACCAGTGGTGGGCTTCAGACCATACTAGAGCTTGACCCAACTTGCCACACAAGCAGCACATCCAAAGGAAGGTTTTGGCAGGAACCATGCATTGCTGGGAACAATTCTGCCTTGGAGGGCAGGCCCTGCACCGCGGCTCATACATAGTTATTGAGATTTATCCTTACAGTCACCCAGCCTGGAGTGTTAACTCCACCCACCAAAAGGCCAACAGTATTCAAGTCTCAACTGCAACAGCTGGTGTATGTAACTCCCGAGAAC
Source organism: Eptesicus fuscus (assembly GCF_027574615.1). Classification (NCBI taxonomy): domain Eukaryota; kingdom Metazoa; phylum Chordata; class Mammalia; order Chiroptera; family Vespertilionidae; genus Eptesicus; species Eptesicus fuscus. The sequence goes on along the minus strand of NC_072494.1, from coordinate 38,646,631 downwards.
CATTCCTTGAGCACAAAGCTTGGGTGATCTGGAGGACTGTGCATCTGAGCCCAACAAGACACCTTCATCACACTATTGTCTGTGACCATGGACTAGACATATTTGTTCTTTGTCTAATTTCATCACCTTCTTTTACCCACTCCCACATATTCCCTTCCCTTCTGAGATTCGTCAGTCTCTTCTATGTATCCACACCTCTGGTTCTATTTTGTTCTTCAGTTTCTTTTGTTCATTAAATTCCATATACAAGTGAGATCATAGGGTATATGTCTTTCTCTGACTGGCTTATTTCTCTCAGCATACAAATCTCCAGGTCCATCCATGCTGTATCAAAGGGCAAGGGTTCCTTCATTTTTATAACCTGCATTGTCCTGCATTTCCAGAAAACCAATTATATAAGTGCATATTAGAAATACATAGCTGGTTTAGTGATATTTTGTAGGCGAAAAAAGTTTTGAACATTCTTTTCTTCTCAAGGACAATGTAATACAGAAGCAAGAAGAAAAGAGATAAGAAAAGAACCATATTAACAAAAAACATAAGCAATGTGACTTTAAATGCATAAGTACAGTATACTAAGTGGACCCTGTAAACAAAGAGGACATAAAAGAATGAATAAGTAACTTGTTCAAGGGGAGGGCTTCACCACAGTGCTGACAGACTTTATAATGAGTCTGTCTTCCCCATCAATTGGGATGATCTTTGAGAGTAAATGTAGTTCTTCATTAACTAACTAGAGGCCTGGTACATGAAAATTCATGCACTGGAGTGGGGGGTCCCTCAGCCCGGCCTGCCCTGTCTCACAGTCCGGGAGCCCTCAGGGGCGGGAGGTGACCCAGAGATCAGGGGAAGGCAACGCCCCATCACACCGCTGCTGCTGCCACTGCCGGCAGCACAAGCTCGGCTGGCCCTGGTTACCTGAGCCTTGGGCGCCCCTGGGCAGCTGAGCAGCTGCCACCTGAGGCTTACCTGTGCCTCGGGCCAGCCCTGGGCAGTTGGGGGGCTGAGAAGACTGGGGGACTCCGGAGGCCTTGCCACAAGCCTGCCACCCCAGAGGGGCTGAGGGGACTGGGCACCACCATCTTGTGGCTGTGGGTGCTGTCATCTTTGAGGGCGTGGCAGTCAATTAGCATATTCCCTCCTTATAGGGTGTGGGCACCGCCATCTTTTGCTACAGTGTGAGGGTCAATTAGCATATTCCCTCTTTATTAGATAGGATGTGTATCCCTTACCAATGCCTAAAACAATGAGAATTGTATTCTGAACTCAATATTTTTTGAAAGTACTAAATTTTTCTGTAGCCAGAATTTGCGATATTTCTCAATTGCACCTAAACACATTCTTCCTGTTGTCTTCTTAGTAACTCAAACTCAGCATCTCTAAATGAACTTAACATCTATCTCTTGTTCTGCCTCCTTTCCCCTAATCCTGTTGAAGAACTCATAATTACTCTCACCCAGAGAAATTAAACTTAAAAACTCAGAGGAATTTAAGATCTAGAGGTTTTCAAAGTATTCCTGACACCATTCCAGGTTTGCAAGACCTTACTCAACCTTCACGTGCAGTTGGCTTCCTTTCCTCTGGCTGAAGAGCCTTCCGCCGATCCGCATGTGTGCTGAAATACCTCAACATACTGCTCATTCTTTCTCAGAGTGGCTTTAGTTTGTCCTTGTCTCACTCCTAAAAATGGCAACAAGATTTCAAAATTTTCATATAAAAATAGAAATCAGCTATATTCTCTAAATATTTTTATCACACTCCCCTCTTCTTGAAAAACTGCTAGAATAAAATCATGTATTGTACAACTATATCCAGGACTGCTTTCACCAAGGGACACATTCTTATTCTTCTGGTCTCCATTTTTATTTTCCTGGTCTCCCTTCTTCAAACAAGCCTGTTCTGACCACTATATATATATACCCTTTTGTCCAACCCTTATTCTGCTGATTCTTGTCATTTCTTTCATAGCAAAATTTTTAATATATATTTATATATTTATTTATCTCTGTTCAAAAATAGGGTCAGTGAAGACAGAGATCAACTTTATTTAATACTATTATTCAGTGCCTAGCATTTTTCCTTGAACAAAGTAGAGACTCAGTAACTATTTGCTAAATGAATTAAATGAGAAAGACTTTTCTGATACCACACACACACACACACACACACACACACACACACACAGACGTGCACATACTTTATTTTAAATAACACTTCTCTGTCTCTAGTGTTTTGAAACAGCTCCCATTTGTAATGATCCCTGAAAAGAGACAACTAAGAATCTCTGTTATAATGCTAAGTGAAGAAAGTAGAATTTCAAAAGAGTAAACCTTTTACAATATGATTGTTAATAGATGGGAAAAAAGCATGTTAGGAAATTATTAGCAATAATAAATGAAAATCTAAATAATTTTATAAGTGATTTTTCATTTTTATCTAAATATTCTGTATTATAGAAGTATTTATATGTAATATTGTTTTCCAAGAAAAAACATGTGACCCAAAAGTTAGAAAAGATGCTATCTAAAGTAACTTAACCAATATGAAGACAGGGGAAATCACAGCAATTCTATATTCATTAAATATAATTATTAAATTATTTCTATTGCCCACACTTATACTATGGGAAGTATGAGATGCATAAAACATAGTCTCTAGCTTCAAAATGCTCAATTTGGAGTCGGGGAGACACATCCCCAAATCGGTATTTATAAAACTGCAGAGAATCTTAAATATGTGAAAAGATATTCAACATAACTCATAATGATACATGCAACTTTAATTACATTGAAATACTTTTCTAGCCTTCAGATTCACAAAGATACAAAATTTTAAAACACATTTTGTTGGCAAGTTAGCAGAGAAGCACACATTTTTATACAGTGCTTATGGGAGTCAAGATAGCATAATAAATTTGGAGGTAAATTTAGCTATACTTATGCGCATTACACACAATCACACTTCTAAGAATTCATCTTGCAGATATGTATGTGTGCATATATGAAACAATATATATACATCCTATATAATAAAGAGCTAATATGCAAATGGTTGTCACGCCCTCACGCCCTTGTGCCCTTGTGCCCTCGCGCCGAGGCTGGGGGACCTGAGGCTGCACCACCCACCCAGCTCGGGGGTGACTGCGCCCCCCCCACCCCCACACCCAGCAGGGCTTGACGGGGGACCTGAGGCTGCGCCCCCTGCCAGGCAAGGCTTGATGGGGGACCTGAAGCTGCTCCCCTGGCCCAGTACCAAGCTGGAGGACCTGAGGCTGCACCCCCCCACCCTGGGGCTTGACGGGGGTGGGGCCAGCCAGGTCTGGGTCTCGCGCAATTTCAAGGTGTGCACGGGTGGGTGCGGACTTGACTCTGGGTCCCGTGGCATGCCCCAGACTCTGACAGGAGGGAGATTTTCATATTCAGTTTACTAATTTTCTTTCATCTCTGACACTTCTATTATAGAGAAAGGGCAAATAGCAATATTAAAATATTTCCTCTAATTAATTCCCTTTTAATGTGCACGAATTTCATGCACTGGGCCAGTAGTTCTATATAATAAAAGGCTAATATGCAAATTGTCCCCTCAGGAGTTCGACCCACTGGGCATTCAACTGCCCGCTATGACATGCACTGACCACCAGGGGGTGGAAGGCCATGGCTGGCAGCCAGCAGCCAGGGAAGGAAGGCCCTGATCGGCCCTGATCACTGGCCAGGCCTAGGGACCCTACTCGTGCATGAATTTTGTGCACTGGGCCTCTAGTATATATATATAATTATTCATATTGCACAACTGTTAGAATGGCTGTTATCAACAAGACAAGTAATAATAAATTTGGCAAGGTTGTGGAGATAAAGGAACCCTCATTCACTGCTAGTGGGAATGTAAACTGGTATAGCCACTATGGAAAACAGTATGATGGGTCCTCAAAAAATTAAGAATAGAGTTACCATATGATCCAGCAACCCCTCTTTTGGGTTATCTATTTGAAAACATTTATTCTCAAAGATACATGAACCCTATGTTCAGTGCAGCTCTATTCATGGTGGCCAAGACTTGTAAATAACCAATGTGTCCTTTGATATACGATTGAATAAAGATGTATTCATATATACTATGGAATACTACTCAGTCATAAGAAAAGATGAAATACTGGGAACAATGTGGATGGACCTTGAGAATATCATGCTAAGTGAAGTAAATCAGAAAACGCTAAGAAACATATGATTTCACTCATATGTGGGATGTAAAACTGAAGTGTATAGACACAGACAACAATATGGTGGCTACCAGCGGGAAAGTGGGGTAGTAAACAGTAAAGGGAGCCAAATATATGGTAAAAAAAAAAAAAAAAGGGTATTCATTGTAGTTCTGTTTGTAGTAGCAAGACTGGAAGCAACCCATGAACCTCTCAATAAGGAACAGTTAAACACACAATGGGACACCATGGAGCTGTTTACCAAAAGTCGGTTTCTACAGTGATATGCAACGATCTCCAGAGAGCTATAAGAATATTTATATTTAGTTGTTTTTGCATGAGGAAACACTTCAAAGTTGTAGAAAACACCAATGAAAGGTGTTGCCTACTGTGGGGTGTGAGCTGGAGAGGAGGAGAAAGGGACACATGTGCTGGGCTGAAGAAATATTCTTCTACATATACCATTTGAAGGGTTCAGGGTTGGGCCGGGGTCACACAGAATGGACTCAAGGCTCAGTGTAATCAAAATAATATTTATTCCTGTCCCTTGGGTCCAGGTGATCTAACTCGAGAAAGAGCCAGCGGTGAACTGGGGAGGGAGCAGGCTTTATATGCTCAGGGAGAGCTGCAGACGGGGCTTCGGCTTGACCCAGGTATCAGGACCATGTCCCCCTCGCTCCCCCTCCCCCTTCTCCCCGCTCCCCGTGTAGTTTTACCTTGTTCTTTGTCCTTCTGCTGGCGCCAGACGTCCTTTCTCAGGGGGCTGTGCAGGGGTGATGGTCTTCAGGAATTTCTGTAAAATAACCACTCAAAGGGAGCATGTTTGTGCAAGGCTTAGGCTCACAGAATGAGCTTTCCCTTTGACATTTGTTAGATTTTGTAAGGCTCAAGCCTTGTGTTCTCCAGTTAACCCTTTCACCACTTACAAATTATTTTGATTTTTAAAATAATATAGATATGCAATCAACTAAAACATTATGTTTATTTTTAAAATTCTTTCCAATCCATTCCAAAGAAGGCAAGCCACTGTCCTCTCTTGATGACAGCGAAGTTGTGTTGGTACAGACAGGCGTCAGGTAGCTGGGCCTGAAGGGGCTCTTTCTGAACATTCAGTGGAGACACCCCTTGTAAGGGCAGACCCACTTCAGGAGCTGAGATTAAAAGGGTGTTCCTATGTCAGCTCATGCTGGGAAAATCAAGGCCTTTTCTCAAATGGACATACTTTTTTATGGTAGTGGTGGAATCCTTGTGCTTGATGCTGAGTCTGTGTGCTTACCCCAGGTGGTTCACCCCGAGGTGACTTGGGGTCCTGCTGGCAACTCACAAAGTCTCTATGGAATTTGTGTGTGTGCAGATGGGAAGCTTTACCTGTCTATGGCTGACACAGGTGCCACGTGCCACAAAAAATGGTCACATCTGTCTCAAAGCCACTCACATCTTCCATGGAGCACCTGCCTTGTTTCAGGAAACTTTCAAGTACTGACCTCAAGCCTTCACACTTAGAGCAACTTGGCATCCTGGAAAACGGAGATGGTGGCTAGAAGTAGAAGGACACACTGTCAAAAGGAACTCAGAAAGAAAAATGTACCAATGAAAATATTCCGATGAATGATGTGTAGATGTGAGACACGAAAGTTCAAGAAATATCAAAAGAATTTGTTTATTCCACTAGGTTGATTTGCATCGAACCATGCGACTTTTATTTTTCTTTCTTGTACCTGTCAATTTACAATAAAATATTGAACTGCTGTGTATAATTAATTCATGATCAATTGTGGATATCTAACTCCCCATCAAAGTAGCACTGGTCGATACTAAAATGCCCCAAAGTTCTATGAGGTGTTTCCTTTATATCACTCCAAGCTGTGGGTTCTCTTTTCATTTTAATGCAAGTATGTCAGGCTTCAAAAAATATCTTTAGGTTTTAAAGGGACTTTGAAGTTGATTTGATTTTCAATATGTAGTCAAAGGAATAAATTATGCAAAATCAACCAGGCTTTCTTTATATATACGCAATGAGCAATAAAAATCAACCTACATTTCACACACACATTCATGCGCGCGCACATACACACACGCGCACACACACACACACACACACACACACAAATGGCAACACTGGGACTTGGACCAACTCCTTTTCCTCTCAGTTCTGGATATTCAAATTTTACCCATCTGGGTCTATCAAGTTCAGATCTTGCTTTCTTTCAGAAGTTTTGCAAGCATAGAATCAAAACTCCCTAAGCAAGAAGGGATGTGAGCAGTCATCCACCCAGACTCTCATTTGGCAGACAAAGAGAAAATGAGGCTGAGGAAGGCTTGCCAAGGTCACCAAACCACTGGATTGGATCTGGGGGTGAATCCATGCTCTAAATCCAGTAATCTTTCTATTTTTATTTATACAAAAACATGATTACAAATAATTTTATGAAGAGTTTTCATGACCTAGTGTTTCTGCCATATTCCAGTTCTTAGTCACCCATGAGCTGTTCATCCTTGGCAGGTCATGTGACCCTCTTGGTCCTCAATTCACTCATCTGGGTAGTCAGAATCCTCAACTAAGTCATCTCAGCAGAGGAAGTAGTTTAAAAGCCAGGGAAGAAAAGGGGGCATAGGGAATGGCCAGCGCTTCGGGTTCCAATTTCCACTTCTGTCCCAGTTGGTTTTCTACTTTGTAGTTATCTTCTCTCTACGTTACAGTTCTAATGCTGTTTGTTTGAAAACATGGGATCAGATATTTCCCGAGTGTAGTCTTTGATACTTCAGGAAACTTTGGTCTGCTTCTTGCTAATGTTATGCAGTAACTGCTGAGCTAACATGAAGAAGGAAAGAACATTCCTAGTTCCAGGTTACCTGCCTACCTGTGCAGACATAAACAAGGGTGCATTCTAAACAGATAATATGAGTTAGTGCCCACATGGTCAGTCATATAGGGCTTCAGACATATGGACTGAGATCCAGGAACCTCAGGCTGGATAATGGCCTAACAATGGCAAACTCCTACTAATGGTAAGTGGCAGAGACAATGGCGAAATCAGAGCAGAGTCTGTCTGAGACCCCTCATATCCCAGTGAATCTCCTGGTTTTGCTAACAGAGAAACTGAGTACTTGATTGACCGAAAACGAATCTCTTAGTAGATCCAGGTGCCACAGGCCGGCAAAGGTAACATCAGGGTAATGATGTGCTCTAACATTCTCTGATTCTATTATCTTTCATTGTCTCTCCCATTATCCCCCCTGGCAACCCTTCCTTTCCATCCATTCTGAACTGTTACTAATTCACCTGTCTACCTATCCTGAGTTCTTCACCTACAATGTCCTCCTCCTCATCCCCTCACCGAGGCATGAACACGGGAGCCATCATTTTTGCTGTGATCCTAGACTAGTCTGAGCCTCAGTTTTCTCATCTATTTATGTTTACACACCCATTTCAGTGGGGGCTCCAACAGTATTACTGCTATTAACATTAATTTCTTGGCAGTAAAAATATAGGTATCAAATTATTAATGGTTGATCTGAATGGACCAAAGATTGGTCAATTTTAAATGTCAGTTCACCTGATCTTAATAAATGAGGGCTCTTGCCGGAAGCCAAGTCCAGCATGTCATAATTGCAAGAGTTTCATCAAAAGGTTGATGGAACTCGGGGACTCAACAAGGGCTGAGTCACATATGTTATCACCTGTTGGGAATGGCTGAGGGCATTTCCCCCAAACCTGAATAGGATGATTGTTTGCTGCCAGACAGCTCAGGGCATCTTAATCTACATGTTATTGCCTCCTACTGGCTAAACACCTGAACAGCCATAGCCATTCCCCAATCTGACAATGCTTCTGTATGAAACCTTACCCTTTGAAGTGTGTATCTCCACCTTGCCTTAGGACAATTTGTGTTAATAAAAAGCAAGGGGTCCTGAGACAAGGAGAACTTAGCTCCTTCAGCTAGGCTCCTCTGACCTCCAATGCCTTTCAAAATTATCTTTCGTCTTTGGACTCCTACTTAATCTACGCATAGCCTTTCTCCAGATTGCTAAACCCTTCTTCATGCTGGAACAAGAACTCTGGCAGGCTCTGTTCTGGGTAAACCTCAGTCCTCTATTTGAAAAATAGAGAATAGTTGTATGTGTCCTGTTCTGCCTTGTCTCACTGGGGAGGCGCTGTTCAAGTGTGAGAGTGCTTGGTGAAGTGAAGAGATGGACCAACACACAGGGCCTGTAGGCATTCTGTACATGGGGAAGGCATGCAGATGGCCTGGGTACCTCGGCTCAGAGGTCCAACAGCACAGTATGATCCTGGCAATGTTTCAGCAGTGTGTGCGAAACCAGTCTTACATATCCATGCCCATTCTTCTCAGTTAGATCTCAGGCAATTGCATTTAACGTCTACATGGTTAGCCAATTGAGGTTTTTGCTTTGGTTTCTCTTTGATCAAGCAGAGGAGCCTTGCACCCGTTGCTGCATTATTACTGTCACACGTAGTGTGTTTGAAGGACCTGGGTTCCTAGACATTCCACAGGGAGGCAGACGAGCCAGGCCTACCCAGCTCAGGAAATCCACAAAACTTTTCTTTTGAGTGACTCAGGGGAACAGAGCAAACAAACTACTAATGAGAAGGCAAACAAACTTCTTAAATTGAGCAGGGAAGCCAAGGTTGAGGCAAGGGAGCTGTTCCCAGGGGGGGCCTGTGCTCCTTTAACGAAGTGCATCCTCAACTTCTGTAATTATCAGCATTTTCTCTGCAGAGACCAATCACTACCTGAGCTTCGGAGCAGGGAGCTTTGAAGGGACCCTGGTTTCCTCCTCTGGCCCTCCTCAATTAATACTAATTAAGAACGTGTGAATGCAGACCCAGAAGGAAGCAGCCCCAGAATGCAGTTCTTCTGGGAGTCCTCTCCACGGGCCTGATGAGGAGACACCCGTGTCCCAGCTTTCCCTGCACCGCACACAGGAGCATCTATCTTCTGCATCCACAGGAGGACTGTGGATGTGCAGGCTGGGAATCAGGATGCCTGCGTTTTAATCTATGTTCTGCCACTAATTAATTCCAACTTGAAGTGGGTCATACACCTTCCCCTGACTCTTATTCTTAAATACATAAAACATGGAAACTGAACTTCATGAATTACATGGTTTCTTTTCATTGTAATTTATAGACTATGAAAAGTGATCTGTTTTTCATTCTGATTCCCAGGTTAACAACATCAAGAATAAAGAGTAATAGTCGCACTTCTGTTTTAAAAACAAGTTTCTGAGTATGGTGATTGTGAAGGGAATAGTAGGGAATATGAAAGTAGGATAAATATATACCCCAAGAAGCATCCCCCCTTAAAAGGGGTGTGTACTATCAGAGGTCAAGCACAAGAAGGTATTGCCACTCTTATTTACTCTTTCAGAACATTTCTTAAACTTTCATTTCCTTTTTAGAAAAACAAACAGACAAACAAGCAAACAAACAAAGCAGTTCTGATCATCTGCTTGTCTGCATATCTCTGCTTTTCTCCCACCTATCTACACATATATGGAACTATGTCTCATGAATCTCAGATGCTACCAAAAAATCAGTATCATAATTTCAAATTTCAGTCTTGGTAATAATTCAGCAGTGGGCAAAAGTAGGTTTACAGTTAATAAAATACAGTACTTGTATGATAATAATATAATAACTAAATAAATAACTGTTTCATGTACTCACAATGGTAACCCTACTTTTTCCCACTGCTGTATAGAACAATATGCACTCAGAAAGGTTTGGGCTTGAATTCCAAATTCACGAATCAGCAGTTGTAAAATTTAGTGCAATTTAGCTACCCCTTTTATGTCCTCATTTTCAAGACTGAAAAAGTAGCTTCAAAACTACTTTTAAGGTTGTTGGAAGAATACAGATAATTTATGTTTGTGTATAGCAGGTGCTACAGTAATAAAATCTAATGTTGATTGCGATTATATTGTCAGCATTATAGTTAGACATCTAATACCTAATTGAGCCGAGGAGCTGATTCCTGAATCAATGAGCATCAGTTTGCCGAGGAGTTCCATAAAGGGCTCTCATCCCAACAAGTTTCAGTGTTTGTAGGGAGTGCCTCTAGGGTCAAGTCTCGGGCTGACCTGTGGCAGGACCACAAACAAGTCTCAGCCTGGAGGGCAGAGCTCTCCTAGCATAATTAAGCCTGACCTTCTAGCCCTCCCTAATTCCTTCCTAAGTAGCTAATGGGCTGTGGGAGGTGCAGCAAGTGTTGCCAAAACAAGAACATTTGTATACAAGTTAATCTACCCTTGTTTTAATCAGACTATAAAATAAAGCATCTGCTTGCAGGCTGGGTCTTTTGTGTCCTCATTCAGGCTTGGGAGATCCACCTAGCCCCAGCTGTATTCTCTTGTCTGTCTTTTCTTCAGTCCTTCACTGACCCTTCTCAGGTTCACCCTTGGCCATGCTGGCGTGGCACAAGTGTTGTGGAGTCACAGCGTCCCATCAGAAGTCCTGTAACCACTATAACACCAAGCTGCATAGACAAGGGGCAAGCAGAATACTTTCTTAGTCATGACCTGAAAGAGATTCATTCTAGAAACATGTGAGGTCTCCACTAACACATACCAGCTCTAATGAGTAGTTGAGAGACATCAGAGGAAAGAGTGTGAAAGGGCCCTAATACAAACCTGGTTCAGAGAAGAAGTTCAATTAATATGAAATTGCTGTCTTCCTAAATTTATTGGAATGACAGGTTTGTAAACCATGCAGTTTTCAAGTGTACAACTCAAGAAAACGTCACCTGCACACTGCACCGTGTACCCATCGCCCCGAGCAAAGTCTCTTTCTATCCTCACTTTCTTCCCCCACTTTGTTCACCTCCACCTGGTTCCCACCCTTTCCCTCTGGCTATTGCCACACTGTTATTGTTATCTATGTGATATATATATATATAAATATATATATTTTTTGTTTTTTTGGTTAATCCCTTCACCTTCTATCATCCAGTCACCCAAACCCCCACCCCTCTGACAGCTGTATCCATGCCTCTGTTTCTATTTTGTTAGTTGGTTTATTTTGTTCAATAGATTCCACATATAAGTGAGATGATATGGTATTTGTCTTTCTTTGACTGGCTTATTTCACTTAGTATAATAATCTCCAGGTCTATCCATGCTGTTGCAAAAGGTAAGTTTTCCTTCTTTTTTTATGCATAATATTCCATTGTGTAAATGTACCACAGCTTTTTTATCCACTCACCTACTGATTGGCACTTGGGCTGTTTCCAGAGCTTAGCTATTGTAAATAATGCTGCTATGAAAGTAGGAGTGCATATATTCTTTCTGATTGGTGTTTGGGGACTCCTCGGATATATTCCTAGAAGTGGGATAGCTGGGTAACAGGCAGTTCCATTTTTATTTTTATTTTTATTTTTTAAATATAAATTTTATTGATTTTTTTAGAGATAGAGGAAGAGAGAGGGATAGAGCGATAGCAACATTGATGAGAGAGAAACACCATCAGTCAGCTGCTTCCTGCATACCCCCATCAGGGGATCGAGCCCGCAACCTGAGCATGTGCCCAGACCAAGAATCGAACCTGTGGCCTCTTGGTTCCTGGCTCGAAGCTCAACCACTGAGCCACACCGGCTGGGCTCAGGCAGTTCCATTTTTAATTTTTTTGAGGAAAATCCATAGTGTTTTCTACCATGGCTGTACCAGTCTGCATTCCCACTAACAGTGTACTAGGGTTCCCTTTTTTCTACATCCTTGCCAGCACTTGTTATTTTTTTATTTATTGATGATAGCCATTCTGGTAGGTGTGAGGAGATAACTCATTGTGGTTTTAATTTGTGTCTCTCTGATGATTAGTGATATGGAGCATTTTTTCATATATTTATTGACCACCTGTATATCCTTTTTGGAGACGTGTTTATTCAGATGCTTTGCCCATTTATTAATTGGGTTGTCTTCCTGGTGTTGAGTTGTACAAGTTCTTTATATATTTTGGAAATTAATCCCTATCAGATATTTCATTGGCAAGTATGTCCTCCCATTCATTGGGCTCCCTTTTCCATTTGTTGTGCAAAATCTTTTAGTTTGATGTAATTCCATTTCTTTACTTTCTCTTTATTTCCCTTGTACCAGGAGATAGATCAGCAAAAATATTGCTATGAGAGATGTCTGAGACTTTACTGCCTATGTTTTCTTCTAGGATTTTTATGGTTTTGTGATTTACATTTAAGTCTTTTATCCATTTTGAGTTTATTCTTGTGTATGGTGTAAGTTGATGATCTAGTTTCACATTTTTTCAAGTACTTGCTCAATTTCCCCAATCACTTTTTATCTTATAGAGTTGCATCCAAGCTCTGATACTTCTGTGTATTCTATTGCAAAGAGATCTTCAGTTGCCTTTAAATACCTTAATACATTCTTTTAAAAAAATACTTTTTTCTAAAGAACAGTTTTAGTTTCACAGCAAAACTGAGCAGAAATTACAAAGCTCCCATACACCTCTTGACTGGCCAGCATCAAGAGCATAGAAAACGGCTGTCATTTATTAAGAGCTAGTCCTACCTCAGAGGAGCATTTATTGGGTGCCTCCCATGTGCTAGGCAAGATGCCTGAATCCATCTACACTCGCCCTTGTCTCCCAAAGCTCCCCTCCAGGGCTGTGACTTGCCCTGGGTCTGGCTGGTACCATTTTTGTAGAAGAGGAAACTGAGGACAAAGAGAGGGAGAGTGGAAGCTCCATGGGGAAAAGGGAAGGGGAGAAACTATGGATGTTGGTCAACCCTTGGTCAGTCAACAGATGTGGAGCTAAAGCTTTATTTAAAAGCTTTATTAAAAATCCTTCATTTTAGTTACATCTATTTATTAGTTTTTGACAACTCTATGAGATTTAAAGTCGAGCTGGAAAAAGGAAGGGAAAATATTGATTTTAAAAAACACACAACACTTTTCCTTTTTTAAATATATTTTTACTGATTTCAGAGGGAAAGGGAGAGGGAGAGGGGAATAGAAGCATCAGTGATGAGAAAGAATCATTGATCAGCTGCCTCCTGTTGGGGATCGAGCTCACAAGCCCGGCATGTGTCCTGACCTGGAATCGAACTGTGACCTCCTGGTTCATGGGTCGACACTCAATCACTGAGCCACACTATCTGGGAAATTTGTTTTTAACTCTCTGTTTTATCACCAGAACTTAAAATAGTTCTTGTTGCCTATTAGAAATTTTCAATGGATAATTACTGAAACGATAAATAAATGAAAGAGTGGATAACATACTGGTGCCTCACCATTACCACCATAATGCAACCATGTAATCTGGCTTTGGTTACCCATGTCAATGGTCAAGTCATATTTTATCATGAAAAGCCAATGTACAGTCTTGGCTTTTAAAAGACCATGTACTCAATTATTTAAAGTCCTCTCAGGAAGATAAGGGGGTAAAAAAAATTATTGGATATTGTTTCTGATAGAATATAAGCAGTTCTGAGCTGAGGCGAAAAGGCAATGCAATCACTTTGAATTTACTAGAAATAAGAATGATTGAGTGATTAATGCTGTCTTTGAGTGGAATGAGCTATCTTATGAGGTACCTTTCAACGAGCAGAAAATGGTTGGCTCTGTCAGGGATGTTATAGAGGGCCCTCTGCTCCAGGAAAAATAAAACGTACCTTCCAGTGGTAAGGTAGTTCCATGAAGCAAGTGTTTCAGGGAGGAATGCAGACAAAACCTCCCTTCTATGTTGCCAATATAATAGAAAAAAACAGACTCAAGATATGGAATTACTATATTACTCTGCCACATCACATCACCATTTTTCATGTCACACATTGTGGTTTTATGGAAATATTTATGGATGAGTATATCTGCCTACCGCGTATCTCCCATTCTCCTTAAAGATAAGGTGTACATTTTTATTTATTATTTCATTCATCATTTTCAACCTTCTATTTAAACCTTACAGGACTTTTATTGATATTAATCATATTATCTTTCAGCTTCCTTTTTCTAGGTGTTAAGTACACTCATATTTTTCTCTATATTCCTATAAAAACCTATACCATTTGCTTATTATTGACTCTGTTTTTCATTCAACATTTTTCCAGACATCCTGGAAAATAGAACAGTGCATAGCACTTTGTGTGTAGATATATAATGGCTGTGCAGAAGGAACATTCAACAAAGAGTAACAGATGAAACCTAGAGAACACAAAACAAAAAATGGTTTCCTACCTGAACATCTTTAGCCTGTATTTGTCAACATTTTTAGATTTCATGTCTCTTGTCCAAGATCAGAAAAACACAGGGCTCTTAATTACTTGAAGAAGCTGTGTATTACTGCCACCATGCGGCCATCTCTAAGAGCTACACCTGACGTCAAACAGTAACCGAAAATAAAATGCATAATGTAAGTAGGCTTTTCTGTAAAGTGCTTTAAATACTACATAATACTTCATACCTGTGTAGCACTATATCATCATTACATGTTATAATTTATGTATCATAAAAATCACGTGTGAGAGATCATGTTATCCATGCTGTACGCACACACACAGAAATCAAAAAGTAAAAGGTGTAATTTTTGCTGTTAGAGTTGTGCCTAAAATTGTTGTATTTGGAGACTCTCATGTGGAAGAGATGCTCCTTTGTTGGATCTTATTAGTCATTTAGATATAAAGCCAGGATGTATCAATTGTGCGGGAATAAAATCAGGAATGTAAACCAAATTCTGTTCAATAATGCAACAATTTTTTTAAAGTCTTTGATGTGGGAAATTTATAGTGTCATCAGTAGTAGGAGATAGAAGTTAGACTATGACTGTATTACTGTCGAACTCTCCCTTTATGTTTATAGAGCTTTGCTTTATATATTTAGGTGCTCCTACGTTGGGTGCATAAATGAATTAAAAAAAGAGGATTTGCCTGGCCGACTTGTCTCAGTGGTTGAGCATTGACCTATGAACTAAAAGGTCACTGGTTCCATTCCAGGTCAGGGCACATGCCCAGGTTGTAGGCTCAATCCCCAGTGTGGGGCAGGCAGGAGGCAGCCAATCAAGATTGATGTTTCTATCTTTCTCTCCCCTTCTCCCTTATTTTCTGAAATAAATAAAAATATCCTATATAATAAAAGGCTAATATGCAAATTGTCCCTTTGGGTGTTTGACCAGGGGGCGGGGCCGGCCAGCCAACTGCCTGCGGCCCCTCCCCCCAGCTGACCCCGCCCCTGATAAGCCCCTGCCCCATCCAGATCTGGGGTAGGGCCAGCCAGCCAATTGCCGGCAGCCCCTCACCCCAAGTGACCCCTCCCCCAATCGACCGGCCTGGGAAGTTTGTCCCAATCTCTGTGGGCAGGAGGGCCATGCATAGAACCTGAGGCAGCAGAGGGGTCTGGTCAGTACAACCAGCTGTGACTCTGAGGGACCTTTTTTCCCTGGAATAACTTTTGGTTGAGAATAGGACAGAGGTTGGACAGGGTGCCCTGGGAAAGAGGATCAGTACTGCCCACCTCAAGCACAGGGGAGGTGCCCCTTCGCCTACCCATGTGAGGCCAGGGGGAACGCTCAGGGCTGGAAATCTGCTGTGCTGTGCAGCTGTGTCTGGCAGAGTGGGAACTCTGACATTTGGCCTGGTTGGAAGCTCTGTCCAGTGGAGGCAAGTTGCAACGAAAGATGGGAGTGCCAAGCAGGGCTGAGTTTTTTATCCCCTCCTGCTGGAGTGACAGGGAAGGAGTGCCCAGGAGCCAGACAGAGCTGAGGCATTGGAAGGAGAGGAAGTGACCGCCCCCACTCCTATAAGCTAAGGGCACCACTCCCAAAGCAAGTCTGTTTAAACCATTCTGACCAGAACCTGGATACCCCTGCAGAGCCCAGGTCCATAGGGGAAGGGAGAGGAGCAGAGAGCAGGGATATTCAAGGTGCAATACCTGAGGCAAACCCAGCCTTTGGGCTACAGAGACCCCACCCATCCCTGTTGTGCTTCAGTCAGGTTGCCCAGGGCGAGGCAGGGACAATAACTCACAGTGGCTCACATTAGAGAACCTCTGTAGAGGCCTGGAATGGACACACCAAAGGGTCAGACTCAACAACATCAGAGCAAAATCCAGCGAGCTCCACAAATAGTAGATCCAAAGATTTTTTTTCTTTCTTCTCTTTTTTTCTTTCTGTCAACTGATTTCTCAACAGAATCATTTCAGGCCAGAAGGGATTGACATGAAATAATCAAAGTGATAAAAAGCAAGGACCTACAACCAAGAGTACTCTACCCAGCAAGACTAGATTCAAACTTGAAGGTGAAATAAAGAGCTTAATTACTACCAAAGTAGTATTACAGAAAATGTTAAAGGTCTTCCTTAAAAAGAGGAAGAGAAAAAAGGTAGAGGAACATAGTTATAAAGAATAAAAGAGCAATAAATACATATTTATCAATAATCATGTTAAATGTAAATGAATAAAATGCTCTAATCAAAGACATAGGGTACCTAAATCGATAACAAAACAAGACCCACATATATGCTGCCTACAAGAGACCCACCTCAGAACAAAAATACACACAGACTAAAAGTAAAGGGATGGAAAAGATATATTATGCAAATGGAAAAGGAAAAAAAAAAAAAGCTGAGATAGCAATACTTATATCGGACAAAATACTGGTAGTCTTTAAAACAAAGGCTGTAATAAGAGCTAAAGAAGAACACTGCATAATGATAAAAGGATCAATCTAACAAGATGATAAACTTTTATGTAAACATTTATGCACCCAATGTAGGAGCACCTAAATATATAAAGCAAAGCTCTATAAACATGAAGGGAGAGTTCGACAGTAATACAGTCATAGTAGGGGATTTTAACTCCCCATTGACATCAATGGATAGATATTCTAGACAGAAAAACCACAAAGAAATGGTGGCCTTAAATGACACACTAGATCAGATGGACTTAATTGATATCTTCAGAGCACTTCAGCCCAAAGCAGCCAAATATACATTTTCTAAGTGCACATGGAAACTTTTGTAGGATAGACCAAATGTTAACATACAAAACAAGTCTCAGTAAATTTAAGAAGACTGAAATTATTATCAAGCATCTTCTCTGACTAAAACGGTATGAAACTAGAAATCAATTATAAAAATGAAACTAAAAAACCCCACAAACAGAGGAGGCTAAATAACATGATACTAAAAAAATGAAAGGGTGAACAATGAGATCAAAGAAGAAATCAGAAGTTACCTTGAGGCAAATGAAAATGAGAATACAACAACCCCAAGTCTAGGAGACACAGCAAAAGCAGTCCTAAGAGGGAAATTCATATCATTACAGGCCTGATTTTTCAAGAAGTAAGAAAAATCTCAAATAATAATCTAATTTTACACTAAAGGAACTTGCAAAATAACAACAAAGTGAGTAGAAGAAAGAAAATAGTAATATATTTTTATTGATTTCAGAGAGGAAGGGAGAGAAAGAGAGAGATAGGAACATCAATGATGAGAGAGAATCATTGATTGGCTGCCTCCTACACACCCCCTACTGGGGATTGGAGCCATGTGCCCTGACCGGGATTCAAACTGTGACTTCCTGATTCATAGGTAGATACTCAACCACAGAGCCACCGCAGCTGGGCAAGGACTGAATCTTTGTGGGCGCTTTATTCAGATGGCCAGGAATCTGAGATGATGGTGGATTACTTACCCTAAAGACTGTCTTACATCTTATCTCAAGCCAACCTTTTTAACAGGGACAAGAAAAGGGTAGATAAAGGGTTTGGAATTCAGGAAAAAGTTAATCAGATGAAAGCTGCAGTCTGGCGATTTTCCCAGCATCCCTTCATCTGCTGAGCGGTGATTCTTTATCTGCATCCTGGGCAGCAGTCATTCCCCTTGGAGCACGATGGCTCAGATACCATCTTGATCACTTCAGTCCTCTTCGGGCACAAAGATCGAATTGCTTGCGGGTCTCCTGCAGTCAGGGTAAGTTCAGTCATACATTTCAGTTTCTGGAACAATCGCTTTCTACATGCATTAGTTACCAATCTATTAACTATATAACTAAAGCTAAAAATGTTTAACTTCTTGAGTTTTCCCTCCCTCCCTACTGTTTGTACTTAAATATCTTATTTCTATGAGATTAGTGTCATATGGAAGTGACCATTTTGCTGTTGAGCATGTACCTTACCATTTGAAAGTCTCATAGGGGGTTTAGGAATACACTTAATTACAGATCCACATCGGGGGTGAGGGAGGCACGCTGTAAGCAACAACAAGCTATGACACTGAAAGAGATGAAAAGGATGAAAATGACAAATGCCTCTCTAAGACCAGTAATGCTAGTCAGCCAGGAGGTTAGTTTAGACAAATCAATACCAAAGAATACCTCTCTTCGTGTTATCTTAGACACTATTTCTTTTACTTGCTTTACTTTATGCTCTGTGAGCTGTGAGTTATCAGTCAGGTTAAACAGCAAAGCCCTTTAAATTCCTCACATCCGTGATTATGTCTTAAAAGGAGGTCGTTGATAGCTGTGATTTTCCAATACCACTTCTCTAACTTGTCCTCTTTCTTGACTGATGGCACTAATGGCTTGAGAGGTGGCATTCAAAGCTTTTACCATCCTGCAAGCTAATCTAATTACTTTTATATCCAAAGAGGCTACCATGACTGGCATTACACATATAGTCAGAGATATACACTGAGTGGCCAGATTACTATGATCTCTGAACGCATAATAATCTGGCCACTCAGTGTATGTCCTATATAATAAAAAGCTAATATGCAAATTGTCCCCTAGACCAGGAGTTCGACCAGCAGGCAGGCTGGCCAACCGCTCATATCCCCTCCCCCTGGCCAGGCTGGCCAGACCCCACCCATGCATGAATTCATGCACCAGGCCTCTAATATATATGTGTGTGTGTGTGTGTGTGTGTGTGTGTGTGTGTGTGTATACTGAGTGGCCAGGTTATTATGCGTTCAGAGATCATAATAATCTGGCCACTCAGTATATCTGTTATAAACCTTTTCCCATAGCTTGGAGCAGACAGCTGGCGCCTGCAGAGGCAAGATAAGATGAAGTCCCCTTCGCTTGACCGCCCTCCGCAGTCTCCTCCCTTAACTCCCTGGACTCACTTGCGCCCTCCCCTCCGCTTGACTGACTCATGCATCCACACCCTGACCCTACATCGCATACTTCCACCCTGGATAAGAGACCCTAACCATCCCTTGGGGCTGACACGGACACACTGGTCTCAGCCACCGTGAGAGACTGTAAGAAAATGTCTTAAACTCTCACGTCTCTTGGCCTGGCTCCTTTCAGCGCAGACCTAACACTCACTGCCTCCGAGGATGTCTCAGTTCTAACGGGATAGGCTTCTACCCTTCCTGAAAAGGTGTCAACAAGACTAACGAATATGTCCTGCCTTGGACCCTCGGCATCTGAGTCAAGTCGATTTGCTGGTCCTCAACCAGGCCCTGTCGTTGGTATTGTCCCCTTTCTCTCTTCTGATGGGGACCTGTCTTGGGGTTGTTCTTCATCCAGCTATGACTTTTCATGTGGCTTTAGAGATCCCAGGACCTATGAGCCACGGTTCAATATAGGTGGTTAATGAATCCCTTCCATAGCGAGTGGCCTCATGCGAATGCTTCATGTCTGGCTCTACTCAATGTCCAGAAAGCAGTGTAACTCCTTTCTTATTCTTTCTGCATCCACCGTTGGGATTTTCTTCACCAAAACCCCAGCTCTTAGCTTTCTCTAAGTCTGCAGTCGAATATTCAGGGTCAAATTGTGACAAGTCCAGAACAGGTACCAATGGCATTACAAATGTTCCTTTAACAGCCCGTTTTCTTTAGCCATTTCAGTGCCCAGGCAGTGCTTAGCTGCCACCTATAAAGGTACCTGGACAGGTTCTAATAATTTTAAAGTTTCTGCTGCATGATTAATGTTCTTTTTACCGGAGGCGAACAATCCCTTTTCTTTTTAGAATGAACCATGTGTATGCAAAATTAGGAAAGAATACCTGGAGTCAGTGCACATATTCACTCTCTTTTTGTGTGACAATTCTAATGCCCGGGTCAGAGCAATCAGTTCAGCTTTCTGAGCACGGGTTCCCGACAGTAAGGCCGTGGCCTCTACTATACCTTCATGTGTCACAACTGCATATCCAGGCTTTCTGTGTCCTTTTGTTAGGGGCAGAAATAGAATATCGGGGGGTCAGCTATAATTATAAGAAATATTAATTGTGCTCTATTAACCATGATTGTTTTGTTCTGATTAAAAAAATAAAACACATTCTCACCTGGTTGGGAGTTGCATGTGGGACCTGGGAGCTCACCTGGAAATGTGGCCCATCCTCCATATCCCGTATCCTGGAGCTGCGTATTATCATGGGAAGACTAACAACCTTGTTGCAGAAACCAGAGCCACCAGCCCTTTGAAAACCCCTGGCCCTCTGCATACCCACAGGCCTTTGCAAACCTCCTGTCCAGTAACCTATAAACTGCCCATTTTCATACCCATTCTTATTCTTTTTGCTTACTTCTCCATGAAATCTTCATCCTTCTACCCAATATAAGCAGCTGGCTTATGGTGGGGGGCAGAGCAGATGTTTGTGGATGACCTGCTGCTCTCCCATGCTGCCGACAGTGTGGGAATAAATGCTCATAGATGATTCAACCCTGTCTCTGCTGAATTGGCCCAGGTAGTGACAGGCAGCCTGGACCCATTGGTGGTCCAGGTTCATGTTGTCCATATAACTGCTTCCATCTGCATGGAGAGTGCAGTCTGCCTCTTCTAGAGGATGGTCCTGTAGAACAAGTCCTAGAATAAACTTCATCAATGATATTATTTCAGCACAATTATGCATCCGGCTCTGGGAGAAGGCAGGCAGGACGTAACCTACAGTTTTGAGGGAGACGTTGTGATTGCTAAGAATTACTTGGTATCCGCCATTCTTCCAGCCGTGAGCCACATATTTCCTTTTTGCTTTAGCAGGCGCAACACGTGGTGGGGTGCATAACTGGTGATAGGCTGTCCCCAGGAGAACTTTTCAGCTTCCTATAAAAGCTCGCAGGTGGCTGCCACGGCTCTCAAGGTGGCTGGCCACCCGGGGCATTGTGGTCTAGTTTCATTGACAAGTATGCAGTGGGTCTGTTGCAGAATTGACGAGGCGACCGGAAAACACACAACGGGTACTCCGAAGATTCAGGGGAAAAAAGAAAAATTTGTTCAAAGTACACTGCTGGCTCAGGGGATTTGAAGATCCGAAGCCTGAACACCTTATACATGGAGATTACTCCTTATATATATTCCTAAAATTCTTTGTTTCCTAACTTCTGGGCTTTTGTGGTGGGCTTTTGCAGCCCTACCTAAGTCAGTTAGAATGGGGAAGTAAGATTACAGCTAAAGGCCTGGCCTGGGTGGTGCCAGTGACCTCCCCTCTGGCTAAGCTGTTAAATTCTTGGTTTATGGCCCTTGTAAACTGGGAGTATTTAGGAAAACAGATTATTGCCTAAGGAAGGGGCAGTGACTTAATGATAGGCTAACAAGAATGTGCACTAGGATACTGGTTACTGGCACAGGTTCAGATCGCTAGTCCTCCCTCCCCCGAGATTGCCCCCTATGTTCCCCTTCAGGTTGTTGGGCGAGGACTGCTAGGCCATGCCCTGCCTTTCGTGAGCATGTAATTGAAAGGGCTCTAGCAGGTTTGGAAGCCCCAAGGCTGGTGCAGAAGCCAGAGGCGCCTTCAGGGACTCATAAGCCTGAGTTTGTCCTTTGTAAAGGGCTACATTCTGGTCCTTCCAGAGCTTCACACAGCGGTTTAGCAATGAGCCCAACGTTTGGAATCCAAATGCAGCAATAGGCCGCCATTCCCCGGAATCCTCTTGACTGTTTCCTGGTATTGGGAACTTCCACTTGAACTCTGGCTTCTTTTCTGTTTCCAACAAGACTCCTTTTGCCAGGTACTCAAGAAACCTTACTACTTATTGGCAAATCTGGGCTGTCTGGGTTGAGACTTTATGGCCACAAGGTGCCAGATGGTTCAAGGTAGCTATAAAATTAGTTAAATGTTGCTGAAATGATGTCCTGCTAATTAAGAGGTCATTTTCATGTTGTAGCAGAGTTCTTCGTTTTAGTTTTAGTTCCTTTAAGTCCAGGCTCAGGGGCTCTCAAAAAATTGTAGGGGAGTTCTTGAACCCTGGTGGTAAGACTGTCCAGCAGTACTGAACCCTGACCCGAGATTCCAGGTCCTGCCGTTCAAAAGCAAACAATGGTGGAGAGTCTTGATCAACCAGAATGCAAAAGAAGGCATCTTAAAAATATATATATATTTAATTGATTTTTTACAGAGAGGAAGGGAGGAGGATAGAGAGTTAGAAATATCGATCAGCTGCCTCCTGCACACCTCCTACTGGGGATGTGCCTGCAATCAAGGTACATGCCCTTGACCGAAATCGAACCTGGAACCACTCAGTCTGCAGGCCAACACTCTATCCACTGAGCCAAACCTGTTAGGGCAAGAAGGCATCTTTTAAGTCCTAAACTGAATACTAGTCTGTCCCCGGGTATACTGTTCACCAAAGTATAAGCTGAATGTCCTGTACAATGTCATTTATGGCCCTGAAATCTTGACCAAACCAATATTCAATTGAGTGGGGTTTCTTAAAGGGCAATATGGGTGTATTGTATGGGGAGTGGCAGGGCCAAAAAAGTCCATATTCCTAACCTTCTGAATTATTGGCCATATTCCTTCTAGGGTATCTTTCTGAAAGGGATACTGCCTCTTACTGGGAGTCTCTGCCCCTGGTTTGAGGTCAACTTTAACAGAGGAGGCTCCCTTAGCCCGCCCTAGCTTTCCAGCAGCCCACACAATGGGGTTTCCCGATTCTTAATTTTTTCTTCCTCCCATTGTTTCATAAGGCACTGCCACGCATGGTCTGGAGGGACCTGTAGGTGGAGCTGTTGTTCTTCTGGAGAGAAAGTGATCTGCGCTCAGAGTATTGACATGAGGTCCCTTCCCAGAAGAGGAATTGGACACTCGGGAAAATATAAAAATTTATGAGTTAAAACCATATCTCCTACAGCACATTCTAATGGCTTCAAGAAAAACTGGCTTTCAGGGCTTCCAGAAATTCCAGTTACAGGTACAGCCTGCTGCAAGGACTCAGCTTGAGGTCTATCAACCACAGAATATGTTACTCTGATATCAATAAAAAAGTCTACAATTTGTCCCCCTACTGAGAGTTTTACCTGAGGTTCCTGGGAGGGGGTGACTTTAATAGGTGGTTGTAATAAGGAACCTCTGGGCCCTGTCACGCATTGTCAGAGCTATTTCCTTTTCCCAGCATAACGCAGCGTTCTCCCTCCCTTTCCCTGGCTCGGAGCACTCATTGTCCCAGTGCCCCTGTCCTTTGCAGTATGGGCACTGGTCAGTGGCAAGCATTTTATATGGGGGTCAGGCACCCAGTGTCCGCCAATGGAATTGCCCTGAGGCCTCATCCAAGAAAATAGTGGCCCCTTGGGCCTTTTTCTGTTCTGTTATTATAAAGTTTGAAGGTGATGTCTACTGATTGGGAAGGATTCAGGTCTATTCCCCCTTCTAACTTCTGATGTTCCTGTCTACTGTCAGGTGCACTTTGAGAGATAAAGGTCATGTTCTCATTCTAAAGTTTGCAGGGGCGTGTGGGTCCAAATCAGGATATTTTCTGTAGGCCTGGCAGGCTCTTCCAAGACACCAGAGGGGTCCTCTGCGGGCTTTTGTTGTATCACCTATACCATGTTCAGACTTTTCTCTTAGGGACTCCTTTCTTCAGTCCCTCAAGGATGCACCTCTGATGATTCTCTGAGAGAGGAAGCCCATTCTCCTTAGGGTCCCAGGTGGGCTCGGTTAAAGGTATTGCCCTCATGGGGTTGGGAGCCCCTTCTGGATTTCCTTGGCACTGTCTCCAAGCCTCTTCATTTGCCTTCTCCAATACCAACCTCCCCTCCCCAACCACTCCCCCCCCCCCCCCAGCAAAATAGGTCTCTGCTCAATTGGGATGGTGGGTGGCAAAAAATTGAAGTAACTAAATTAGCCATGTTAGTAAGATCATTCCTATAAGGACTTAAGTTTTTCCCGTGTCACAGATCTGATGTAGAAAACAGAGTATGTGCCCAATAATATCCCGCGGGCTGGGCCTCTGGCCCTATTCCCCCTGGAAGTCTTCACAAAAGGCATTGCCCTGCCCTGGTAGGGACTTGTCCTCCACCGAATGTGGTTCCCTGGTGGGTTCGGGATGTAGAGACCAGTTTGGGCTCACCTCCTCCAGCTCCCTCAGCTGCGTTGGGAAGAAGATCCCCCGGAGCTGGAGGGCCCTCGAACCCTGACCATGTTCGCAGTTGCCAAAACATCCAGATCTTCCTGGTCCCTCTCGTCTGAGATTCTGCTATCTGCCACAGGCAATTCCCTTTGCTCTGGATCATTAACCTATTTCCTTTTAACCCTGCATCTTTATTATGTAAAGTCATGAAAGCTTGTACATAGGTATTTTGTCCCATTCCCCCAATCTTTGGTGAAACCACTCTAATTGCGGTAAACTACAGTAATTTAAAGACCTGTTTGGTGGCCAGCACTCTCCCGAGTCCAGATTATACATAAACCAAGCAGTATTGCAGTAATTTTCTCTTTAGTCATAGGTCGACCAGTCAGACAAAACTCACCCCAAAGGGCTGTTTCCCAAAATGGAAGTTCTCCTTCCCATCCTACCAGACAGAGCTCTGTAATATCACACAAACCAAACCACAAGGCACCTCAATTCCTGACCACTGATCGTAACCTGGAACTGTAATCCTGAACCAGAAAGCGCAGTCATTCAATCAAAAGTGAAGGGCGAAGGCGATGGGGAGTGGCGAGAAAGAGAGTTCAAGTGGAATCACTTGACAGCTGATAGGGAGTCTCCAATTCAGGGGGCAAGAGGATGTCAGGGGGGAGGGGTAGTCCAGGCAGCCAATGGGACTCCCACCCAAATACCTAGACTTACCAGAGAGTCCCGAAGCTGTCCCACCAGAGTCACCAGAATATGAAACTGGAATAGTCAGCATTCTTGCTGCCTGTCACTCCCAGAACCACTACATAGAGACAAGGATTGAACCTTTATGGACACTTTATTGAGATGGCCGGTGATCTGAGAAAAGGACGGGTTATTCACCCTACAGACTGCCTTACATCTCATCTCAAGCCCACCTGTTTTTTTTTTTATAAGAAGGAAAGTGTAGGTAAAGGATTTGGAATTCAGGAAAAAGTAGGTAAGGGGTTGGGAATTCAGGAAAAGTTAATCAGATGACAGCTGCAGTCGGCGATTTTCCTAGCATCCCTTCCCCTGCTGCCGGGTGATTCTTTTTCTGTGTCCAACCTTCTCTCCCTGGAGCACGATGGCTCAGATACCATCTTGATCACTTCAGTCCTCCTGGGGCACAAAGATCGAATTGCTTGCGGGTCCCCTCAGTCAGGGTAGGTTGAGCCATACATTTCAGTTCCTGGAACCATAGCTTTCTACATGCATTAGTTCCCAACCTATTAACTACACAACTAAAGCTAAAAATGTTGAACTTCTTGAGTTCCCCATCATTTTCACAATAAAAAGGCATCTTTATAAAGTGACAGGTGTGTTAGCTAACTTGATTGTGTTAATCATTTTATAACGTATACGTACATCAAATCATCACATCGTACGCTTTAAATATATTACAATTTTACTTGTCAATTATACCTCAATACAGCTAGGAAAGAAAACATTTACTGAATACCTAATATGATATATTAGACTCGAAGGAATACAAAAATTAATGATAAGATCCTAGATATTGAGTGGCTCTGCCAAGTCATGAAAATAAACAAGGAATTTAATAATTACAACACTGCATGATGCTGAGTGCTACAACTTCAGCATGCTCACAGTGCTAGAGAGCATCTATTAGGACGGGAGGAAGAGCACTTACCCATCTCAGGTAATTATCCAAGCGCTGCGAACCTCTTCCCCTCCACACACTCCAGATGTTGGCTCAGCCAGCACTTTATTAGTGAGACCCTCTTATCAGCATGTTCTCTACCCCTTCTGTAACCCGCAATCAATGGGTCCGGGCGGCCTGTCACTACTTGAGCCGATTCAGCAGAGACAGGGTTGAATCGCATGAGAGTTTATTCCAATACTGCCGGCCGCATGGGAGAGCAGCAGGTCATCCACAAAAACCTGCTCTGCCCCCACCATAAGCCAGCTGCTTATACTGGGTAGAAGGACAAAGATTACATGGGGAAGTAGGCAAAGGGTATGCCAAATGGGCACTTTACAGGTAATGTGGGCTGTGGATTTGCAAAAGCCTGTGGCTATGCAAAGGCTGGGGGTCTTCAAAGGGCTGGTGATATGCAAAGGGCTGGTGGCTCTGGTTTCTGCAACAAGGTTGTTCCTCTTTCCATGATAATAGGCAGCTCCCTGATGTGGAGGATGCGCCACATTTCCAGGTGAGCTCCCAGGTCCCACATGCAGCTCCCAGCCAGGTTAGAATGTGCTTTCTTTAATCAGAACAAAACAATCATGATTAACAGAGCATTACTAATATTTCTTACAATTATCATTGGTTCCCAATATTCTATTTCTGCCCCTATCACTTCCTTATATTATTTTTCTTTTTGGGGAAGTTACTAGATTTTTTTTTTTATTGAATTCACTGGAGTGACACTGATTAATAAAATTATATAGGTTTCAAGTGTTCAATTCTATAATCATCTGTATATTGTATTGTGTGTTCATCACCCTAAGTCAAGTCTCCTTAGTGAAGAAAGGCAGATAGAGAAAGAAAAGTATCGTGATTTCACTTATAGGTGGAATCTAATGAACGAAATAAACTAACAGACAAAATAGAAACAGACTCATAGAGACAGAAAACAGCTGATAGCTTTCAGAGGAAAAAGGGTTAGGGGCTGGGTGAAAGAGGTGAAGGGATTAAATAAACAAAAAAACAAACAAAACACACACTCACACAC
The DNA here is from genome assembly GCF_027574615.1 of Eptesicus fuscus. NCBI lineage: Eukaryota > Metazoa > Chordata > Mammalia > Chiroptera > Vespertilionidae > Eptesicus > Eptesicus fuscus. The sequence goes on along the minus strand of NC_072494.1, from coordinate 38,619,466 downwards.
AAACCACTTATGTTAGTTTTCCAAACACAGAGCACTGACCGTCATCTGACATACTATACTAGAGGCCCGATGCATGAAATTCATGCAAGAGTAGGTAGGCCTTCCTTCCCCTGGCTGCTGGCACTGGCTTCCCTCTGGCACCCAGGACTCGGGCTTCCCTTGCAGCCTCAGCTTCGTCCAGAAGGTCATCCGGAAGGATGTCCAGAAAGAAATCTGGTCTAATTAGCATATTACGCTTTAATTATTATAGACTACAGGCACAGTGCACAAAATTTATACACTGGGACGGGGGGGGGGGGGGGGCACCCCCTCAGCCCGGCCTGCATCCTCTCACAGTCTGGGACCCCTCACTCCTTATCGCCCGCCTGCTCGCTGCTCCTTACCACTTGGCTCGGTGCTCCTTAGTGTTGCTGCTGCCGCCGAGGCGGGACAGGTTCCTGCCATTGCCACTGTCCTCACCAGCCATGAGCCTGGCTTCTGGCTGAGTAGCGCTCCCCCTGTGGGAGCACACTGACCACCAGGGGGCAGCTCCTGCATTGAGCATCTGCCCCCTGGTGGTCAGTGCACATCATAGCGACCGGTTGATTTGTATTTTAGGCTTTTATTATATAGGATATTTCACTTGTGTGGTTTATTCTCTGACCTCCACTCATGAAGTGCAAGCCGTGTAAAGAGCAGGGATTTCTGTCTACCTGCTTACTGTATCCACTGCACGTGAAACAGTGCCAGGCATGTGAGAGGTACTAAAAAAATATTTGTTGATTAATTGGATGAATGAAACCCACAAAAAACTAAAGAGTAGCAAAGATAAGACAACAACATACATGAATTACCACCACATTTTTTGCACAAATGAACAATCAAGCAAAACAAACAAACAAAAACTCATAGACATACCAGAGGGAAGGGGATTGGGGGGTAAGTAAAGTATAAAGGGGGTCAAATAGATGGTGATGGAAGAAGATCTGACTTTGGGTGGTGAACACAAATGCAAAACACAGATGATGTATTACAGAATTATACATTTGAAACCTATATGATTTTTAAACAATGTCACCCTAAGAAATTTAATTAAAAAAAAATAAGAAAGAACTGGGAAAAAAAAATGTATGGAAGTGGAAAGTGGATGGATGTGGGATAAATAACTTAGTAAATGGGAGGCCCCAATAAGAAGCAATTATGTTCACCCCACACAACCCCAGGGAGGTCCAGTGGGTCACGCCTTCAGGTTCTGTGAATGGAGGGGGTTGAGGGATGAAGCCAGGAACAAGAGCACGTATTGAAGTCTCTGTGTGGAGAGGCACACTCCGCTCCTTGGGGCAGCCAGAGGAGTGCTCATCTGCCAGCTTATCCTGAGAGAGACATTCCAGACTGCAGAACACCGGGCACAGAGGGTGTTGTGAAGGCAACATGCTGAAAAAGAGTTTTAAGTAAAACTCTACACAGACAAAGTGGGATTTCCAAGCACTTTCCTCCTTGATTCTTAGCGTACTGACAGCCAGATTTGTGCAAGAAGCAGGAGACTGGATCACCCCACAATACTAACTGGCCCAAGAGGAGAAAAATCACGATAGTTATTGACATTTTGGATCCCCCAATACCTTTGCATTGCTCTAGGCCCTTTCCTGTTAATGCTATAAGGAAACCAACCTCTAACTAAACACTTGGTTCAAAAACAATTCTAATCACTTTGTGTGTGTGTGTGTTCTTTTTACTCTTAAATATGTATAAACAGACACAAATCACATTCAGAAAAACTTAACTTTATAAAAGACAGAAAAAAAAAACAATGAAAAAGAAACTTCAAAGAAATAGAGACAAAGCAGAGGATATTTGCTAAGAGAGAATATATTTATCTATACTAATAAAAGGGTAATATGCTAATTAGACCAGACGTCTTCTAGACGACCATCCACACATCCTTCCTGACAAAACTGGGCCCAGGCAAAGCTGCCTGCCAGCAGTCCCGGGCACCAGCACCTGTGGCTGGCTGAGGCCTGGGAGATGGAGAAGCCGCCCTCCCCACAGTCCCGGGCACCGGTGCCTGCAGCCTGGGAAAAGCCAACTGCCCACCGTCCCCTGTGGCTGCAGCTGGCCCAGGCGAAGTCGGCCCGGGTCCTGGTGCCTGTGGCTGGCCAGAGGGAGTGAAGCCCGGGTCCCGGGTGCCTGCAGCAGGCTGGAGGAGGGAATCCTGGGTCCTGGGTGTGGTTAGGGACGATCAAGCCAGGAGGGGAGCAGTTAGGGGAGATCAGGCTGGCAGGCAGGTGAGTGGTTAGAAGCCAGCGGTCCCAGATTGTGAGAGGGATGTCCGACTGCCGGCAGTCAGACATCCCCCAAGGGGTCCCAGATTGGAGAGGGTGCAGCCCGGGCTGAGGGACACCACTCCCCCTCTGTGCACGAATTTCGTGCAACGGGCCACTAGTATACACACACACACACACAAACACAGGGGTGGGCAAAAGTAGGTTTACAGTTATGAGTACACAAAACACAGTTTATTTTTGTATTATTAGTTATTATTGTATTATTTATTTGTATTAACCTTTTGCACTCGGATGTCGAGTGTGACTCGACACGGTTAGCATTAGAATAAAGGAATCGAGAAAAAAGCAAGCAAGTGCAAAGGGTTAAAACTATAAACCTACTTTTGCCCATCCCTGTGTGTGTGTGTGTATATATATATATATATATATGTATATATATGAAGAGAGTCATCAGAGAGATGAGATGGCATTATATCAATGAGACAAAATGTTACTAATAAATGTGAAAAATAATATCTGAAGAATTTCTAGAGATATATTTTCTAAATGTGATAGGAGAAAATTTAAAGTTAATAGAGTGGTAGGGGATAAAGTTGAAGAGTTTTCTTTAAGAGAATACCTAGAAGACAAGGAGATGGAAAAATAAGAAATTTAGAGATTTGTGACAGAATGAATAATTACCAGCTAATAGGTGCTCAAGCAAGAGTGAACTAAGAAAATTGAGGAAAGGAAGTTATCAAAGAAATAATATCTAGTTTGATGAATGAGAGGAAAACAAACACAAAAACACATTATTTTAAAATGCCAAACTACCAAGGGGAGATGAGACCTTAAGTGCTTCCAGAGAAAAATTAGATCACATCCCAAGGACTAGGAATAAGAATGACATTGGCCATCTTTTTTTTTTTTTTTTTAGCATTTTAAAAACTATATATGTTTTTATTATAGACTAGAGGCCCGGTGCACGAAATTCGTGCATGGAGGGGGCTTGTCCCTCAGCCCAGCCTGTACCCTCTCCAATATGGGACCCCTTGAGGGATGTCCGACTGCCCGTTTAGGCCCGATCCCACCGGGATCGGGCCTAAACGGGCAGTCGGACATCCCTCTCACAATCCAGGACTGCTGGCTTCCAACTGCTTGCCTGCCTGCCTTCCTGATTGCCCCTAACCGCTTCTGCCTGCCAGCCTGATTATCCCCTAAACCACTCTGCTGCCAGCCTGTTTGCCCCCAACTTCCCTCCTCTGCCGGCCTGGTCACCCCTAACTGCCCTCTCCTGCAGGGTAGATCACCTCCAACTGCCCTCCCTTGCAGGCTTGGTCCCTCTCAACTGCCCTCCCTTGCAGGCCAGGTGCCTCCCAACTGCCCTCTCCTGCTGGCCATCTTGTGGTGGCCATCCTGTGTCCACATGGGGGCAGGATCTTTGACCACATGTGGGCAGCTATATTGTGTGCTGCGATGATGATCAATCTGCATATTACTTTTTTATTAGATGGGATAGAGGCCTGGTACAGGGGTGGGGGCCAGCTGGTTTGCCCTGAAGGGCGTCCCGGATCAGGTGGGGTTTCCCTTAGGGTGTGGGGCGGCCCGAGTGAGGGGCCTGTGGTGGTTTGCAGGCCGGCCACGCCCCCTGGTAACCCAAGCAGAGGCCCTGGTATCTGGAATTTATTTTCCTTCTACAATTGAAACTTTGTAGCCTGGAGCAGAGCCAAGCCTGGGGCTCCCTCCGAGGCCGGCCCGCAGCCATTTGTGTTGCGGTTATAATTGAAACTTTGTTGCCTTAAGCGGGTGGGCCCGGCCAGGGTGTGCGAAAAGTTTTGCTTCCCCTGTTGCCTGCGGCAACCCTGGCCTGCTCTCTCAAGCTCCATTCTGCCGCCATTTGTTTGAATTTGTTTACCTTCTATAATTGAAACTTTGTAGCTTGAGTGGAGGCTTAGGCCTGGCTAGGGCAGGCGGAAAGCTTGGCTTCCTCTGTTACTTAGGAAACCTTGCTCTCTGTGGCTGTAGCCATCTTGGTTTGGGTTAATTTGCATACTCACTCTGATTGGATGGTGGGCGTGGCTTGTGGGTGTGTTGGAGGTATGGTCAATTTGCATATTTGTCTATTATTAGAGAAGATTTCAGAGAGGAAGGGAGAGAGAGAAAGAGAGAGAAACATCAATGATGAGAGCATGCCCCACACTGGGAATCAAGCCCACAACTGGGGTGTGTGCCCTGACCGGGAATCGAACTGTGACCTCCTGGTTCATAGGTCGCGGGCCAGGTGACATTGGCATCTTGACAGCAGCACCAGGAGCTGGAAGACAGTAGAGCAATTTCTTTAACATTTGAAGGAAAACAATTTTCAGCCTGGTATCCTATACTCAGGTGATAATTAATTGCACCTAAATGTAAGGAATAAGCAAAATTACTCAGGGAATCCCACTGAAGGGAAGTCCCTGAACCTTGACATGTGCAGGGCCGGGAAGCAGTTTGTCCAGATTGATTAGCGGGGACAAAAAACTCAAGAAAGAAAGGAGGAGCGGTTACTGATTAATTATCTGAATTTATTTTGAGGGGAATTTTACAATTTTGGCTGTTGGGAAAGAATTTGTGATAAGGACATAACATTGAGACGTGTCATAGAGTTTATAACAAAAAATTAAAAATATATAGGGAATAAAATGTAAATAGAATAGACTACTTGGCTTAACTGTGAGTTTTATTTAAATAGTTATGGTAATATAAAACACCAAACAGTGATTTATTCAAATATTATGAAATGGACTATCCTGGAAAAATGGGAGGAGGGAATCATGTATATTTGGGAGATGCAGGGCTCTCACAATGCACCAAAAAAGAAGTGTAAGAAAACTTAATTTTCATCTTCTAGTGCAGAAAATCAATAAACAATGGAGTGAGTGGCTAAAACTGAAAACTGGACAGAAAGCATCTTAGTGAAAGAGGCTGAAAGTGGTTGCATCTGGTAAGTGGGAGTGGGGAGGCAGTCAGGGTGCTCTCTCCTTACCATCTTTGTAACACTACTTAAATTTTAATCCATAGTAATATATTCATCCTATATAATAAAGAGCTAATATGCTAATTAGACCACACAGCATAATGACCTTCCAGCCGACCTTCCGGATGAAGCTGAGGCTGCGAGGGGCTGCGAGGGGCTGCGAGGGCCAGCCAAGGCAGCTGGGGCTGTGAGGGCTGAGCCCCTTGCATAAATTTCATGCATCGGGCCTCTAGTTTGATAATAATAAAAATTAAAGCATAAGGGACTTTACTAGATGCGAACTAACTTACCTTCCCACTTGGTCATCCTTAGGATCTATAAAAAGATTGCAGCCGAGACCGGTTTGGCTCAGTGGATAGAGCGTCGGCCTTCGGACTGAAGGGTCCCGGGTTCGGTTCCGGTCGGGGGCATGTGCCTTGGTTGCGGGCACATCACCAGTGGGGGGTGCGCAGGAGGCAGCTGATCGATGTTTCTCTATCATCCATGTTTCTGGCTCTCTATCCCTCTCTCTTCCTCTCTGTAATAAAATCAATAAAATATTAAAAAAAAAAAAAAGATTGCAAACATGCTGTATAATAAGTGCACCACGGTCAGGCCTTCCCCCACATCCCTCTGCCCCAGGCTACCCTGGACATGCCTCGCCCTCCATTCCATCTTCCTCCCACATTTGGTTAACTCCTATTCACCTCCATGTCCCTTTTTATATTTCTCTGTGTTTAAAACTATTTTCAAATTCTCCCAGCCTAAGTCTGGGCTCAGCGCTTCTACCGCTCATTCCCGCTGTGCCCAGGACTTCCCCTGCAGCACTATTGTGCGGAGACGCGCACAGGGCTCTGGCACTCTACTACAGAGCGTTAAAATCCCCACTCTGCAAACCGGTGTGACCTTGGGCAAGTCTCTTAACCTAGGGAAGGCTGTTGGTACCTAATCCATGCAGGTGGTGTAAATATTAAAAGATTTTGCATTTAAATCGCTAAGCAAAGTAACCGAAAGATAGAAAGTTCTCAGTAAACATTGTTCATTATTATTCATATCATCAGTATTATCATTCTCATCAGATTGTTTATGAGGCCTCATGTCTTATCTGACTAATTCACTGAAATATAAACTCAGCAGGGACAGAAACTAAATATATCTTGTTTTAAAAAAAAGTCACCACAGGGACTGGAATAGAGTAAACCTTCAATGCAGGTTTATTAAATATGCAATTCACATGCACTACATGTAAAAAATAATTCCAAACCCAAAGGCCCAAGACTCCCCACCACCCTGCCCCCCATAGATTGCAAGGTGTGCACTCAAAATTTCATGCTAACCGTTTCTACCTAGATGTATAATGAAAAATTCAAATTCAACATATCCCTATTCAGTAATTATCTTAGGCCTCTAAGCACCTTCTCATCGTGACTCCTCTTTTACTGTTAAAGGAATCACTGTTCTCCCAATAAACTAGGCCCAAACCTTAGTCATCTCAAATCCTTTCCTATTCCTTGGTCCCTACATCTAGTCAATGCTGTTCATTTGACAATACTAGTGACAAGGCTGAGTCAGGGGTGATGGTAGGGATGATGGCCAGCAGGTGGGGTTAGGATTAAAAAATAAAACTGATCACTGGCCTTGACATTAAGTTGACCTTTATCATTGAGAAGCCTGGCTGAAGGAGGTGTCCTTGTGCTAACTGTTCTTTCAACCAAGGACAGGGGTATCCGAATGGTGATTTTGCTATTTATATCCCCAAATTTATATTAATCATTTATTAATGAATTTGTAATGATAATAATCTATCAAACCATTTGTGTGTTATTAAAACTAACCCCAGGCTTTTCATTTATTCTGGAGAGTCTAATTTTACATTTAATCGTGACAAGTAGCACAGTTGGTTATGCCAAATGGTCCTTTGATCCCTAAGGTTTTCTGCGTAATAAGAAACTTTGCAACTTACTCTTCTTTTAAAATATGTTTTTATTGATTTTAGAGAGAGAGGAAGGGAACGGGAGAGAGAGAGAGAGAGAGGAGAGAGAGAGAGAGAGATATTGATGTGAGAGAGAAATGTCAATTGGCTGCCTCATGTACACACCCCGACGGGGGATAAAACCTGCAACCTGGGCATATGCTCTGACCGGGAATTGAACCCATGACCTTTTGGTGCATGGGATGACACTCAACCAACTGAGCCACACCAGCCAGGGCTCCAGTTTACTCTTGCTCCTTTCCTATGTCTTATTTACCAAAGTAGATGAGGGGAAAGTTATGAAATGATGGAAAGAGTTAATGCAACCAGGGATACCCTGGGTGAGTAATCCTAATTGGGACATCAGGTGGGCATGGTGATAGGGAGGATGGATAGAACAGGCATAGGGTTATTTTGACATTATCAGATTTAGTAGAGGTTCAGGGGTGATTGAATTGGCTCTGGTAATGGAGTAGTGCAGTGGTCGGCAAACTCATTAGTCAACAGAGCCAAATATCAACAGTACAATGATTGAAATTTCTTTTGAGAGCCGAAAACCGACTTCTGCGCATGGGCCACAAAGTTTCAATCACACTGTACGTGCACGCCCGCACGTGGTATTTTGTGGAAGAGCCACACTCAAGGGGCCAAAGAGCCGCATGTGGCTCTCGAGCCGCAGTTTGCGGACCACTGGAGTAGTGCATGTGTGAGACACATAAAAGCTGTGTTGCTGACTACCTGGAACCTACATCTTCCTACCATGTGGCCAGGATATGCTTTCAATAAGGGAACCTGCCTTAGATCATGGGATGAAGGTATCCTAGATACCAGAAGCTTCATGCGTCACTTGGGCCTTCTGTTTGTTGGCTTACAATGTCAAGGGCATGACCTACAGCTCCAGCCTGTTTTGCCCAATTAAATCCCAAAACAGATGCCTCCCTGTAGGCAAATGATGTTTCTCCACCAAGCCTCAACGTCAGTGAAACTGTGGTGTCCAAATATCAGCTTCGGCCTTTTTTCAATGTACTGATAGGTTCAAGTAGCTGTTTTCATGCTTATCTCCTTCTCAAATTTGATTTTAGTCTGTCATCAACCCACTACATCTACCTCCCCTCCTTGTACCTTTATTCAAAGGTAACACAACATCCTTCTTAAAAAACAAACAAACGAACACCTGACTAAGGCTTGTCATACATATGAGATGGATAAGGTTTACATAGCAGCTTCTGGCCCCGTGACCAGCTATCTCTGAGCCACTAACCTAGGTGCTTAGCAGTATTAATTTAATTAATATTTCTAACAACCATGCAAAGTAAGAACTATTATTGTCCCCAGTTTATAGATCAGGAAATAGAGGCCTACAAGTGTTATGTGAGTAGCCCAAGATCACACAACTAGTAAGTGGTAGAAATTGAGTTTGAGCTTTAGCCAGATAAAGGCATATCACAGGCCCTTAGAGGTTACACACTACTGTCCCCTTCTGGCAACGTGAAGAAGTACAACTCTAACCAAAAGGATAAAAACCAAGGTGGGTCAGTCAGCACACAGAAGCACGGGAGGTAGATACAGAACATATGTTTCGCTTAAAGAGGCTGTGATTTTGAGTTGTTTGTCCAATTCCACTATATTTAGGTTTTCTTACTCAGAGCAGTCTCACTAAGTGGCTCTTCCTTAAGAAGTTGTTTTCCTCTTTTTTTTAAAATTTTTTATTCTCAGGAGAGCTGAATGCAAAACAAAATACAGGGCCACTCAGCTTAGTTCTTTTTTAAATCTATTTTTATTGATTTCAGAGAGAAGAGAAAGATAGAAACATCAATGATGAGAGAGAATCATTGATGGCCGTCTCCTGCACACTCCCCACTGGGGATCAAGCCCACAAACTAGGCACGTGCCCTTGACTGAAATCGAACCCGGGACCCTTCAGTCCGCAGGCCGATGCTTTATCCACTGAGCCAAACCAGTGAGGGCTCTGCTTAATTCTTTAAGTTATGTACCAGCTCAGACAAAAATGGTCACTCAAGGACCTTCCTCTGAGCACCAGAATCACAAGATCACGAGACTGGAGACTGGAGAGCACCCCTCAGCGGCCCTGAGCCCACAATAACACTCATTCCCCAGCTGCTGGGAGTGTGGGCTGCTGACAGTTGGGTTTGTCTCCTACAATTGCTCAATTCTGAAGGAAGCTGCCTTGCCCCAGGTGGCATCCTCCCTAGAGGCAGCCTGCAGCCAGTCTACAGGGAGATTCACAGTCCAGCCCTAGTACCCCACTTAGGAACAATGGAGGTTATTCCAACCCTAGATAACACGACAATTGGCTGTCACCCCATTACACTTTGCGTGGAAGTTCAACTCCCTCTGCCCAACCTGATTTCCTCTCACCTTTCAAGTGTCCTCAAGAACACCCTCCAATAAATTTCCTGCAGGCAAATCTCAGAGGCTGTTTCTTAAAGAACCAATGTAAGACAATCCTCAGTATTAACTTCAGTCATTTTCACAAATACTGGCACTTTAAATAAAGTGCAGGAGTGCAGTGTGAAAATTTATACCAGAAACGCATATGGATAAAGTTCAGAAACACACCAAAAGGTAAAAATAATACATGAATTGAAGTCTCTGTCCTAATCATATGTGTGTAATTGCTTCACATTTCATATTTGTAATTACCATCACATACATCACTTAAGTCCCCTGCCCTTCAGTTTTTTAAATATACAAATAAAAGGGTTTAATTAAATGTTTTCTGTGACCCCTTCAGACCGAGTAAAAAAATGGACCTTAAATCCTAAGAGTGAACTCTTTTTTTAAAAAAATATATTTTATTGATTTTTTACAGAGAGGAAGAGAGAGGGATAGAGAGTTAGAAACATCGATGAGAGAGAAACATCGACAAGCTGCCTCATACACACCCCCAACTGGGGATGTGCCCACAACCAAGGTACATGCCCTTGACCGGAATCGAACCTGGAACCCTTGAGTCTGCAGGCCAACGCTCTATCCACTGAGCCAAACCGGTTTCAGCCTAAGAGTGAACTCTTTTTTATTTTTATTTATTTATTTTTTATTGAGGTATTATATGTGTACATATCTTACCATTGCCCCCCGCCCCCCATGTAATGCCCAGTGTTCAGAATCCCCAAAAACCCCCCAGGAAGGAGCCAAGACCCGCTGTAACTGCAAGAGAACCTTTATTCGTGCTAGCACGAGCTCTCATCTCCAGCGCTCACCGGGGACCAAGAGAGATTCTCTCGCCAACACAAAGGCTTTAAGGGGGTCTCAAGCAGTGGGCAGGGAGAGTGTTTATGATTGGTCAGGGGTAGGGTGAGGGGTCCAGTTACACAAAGGCACACTGGGTAGCTTGCTTAAGGTGGACTGAGTCCATCTCTCTACATTCCTATTGGCAGGTTCATGCAATTGTTACATTCTCGCGGTTTTCTAAGAAAAAGGAGTTATATACATAGTTACACAGGGTGGAGGGTACAGTACATTTTGTGCTGTCCTGCTCTGCCCTTTCATTCCCCCCTTGTCTTGGGACACCCGGCTCAATCATGAGACGGTTTGCATTTTTACTTTGTCTTTTACTTCTGGTTAAGGCCTTTAGTACTACAGTCCCCAACAGTACTGTCCACAGTGAATTCCAGTTCTTCTCCTGCAGGTGTTGAGTTTCCTCCTGGCCTGCGTGGAGCCCAGGCTAGGGATCTCACGGGTGAGGCCGCTGGTTGCCAGGATCTAGGCCGTTTCCTGGTGCAGGAGCTGGGAGTGGTGTAGCCAGGTCTGGACGCCGTCTACTTCAACAGCCGTGGGCGTGCTCAGGATAACAGTGTAGCATCCCTTCCAGGTTGGGGTGAGTCCTTGGGCAGTGAACTTCTTTACCTATACCGAGTCCTTGGGCTGGAAGGGTTGTACAGGAACAAGCTTATGGGTGGCTTTCTGGGTATACTGCACAGCCTGTAAGGACTTGAGTAAGGGAATGGTTATGGATTCCAGCTTTCAGTTTCTTCCTGACCCTGGAAAGGAAGCGGCAGGGGGAGGTCTATCATATATGATCTCTAAAAGGGGGAAACCCCTACCGGTAGGGGGTACACCTGGCCCATAAGAGGGTGAAGGGTAGGAGGTTGGTCCAGTTTTCACCGGTTTCTAGGGTAAATTCAGTTAAATTCTTTTTTTAGTCTCGCGCATGGCTGTCCTAAGGCTTGAGCTATATTTTGAGATATCTTGGCTACAAAAGGCGGGGCTGTTATCTGATCCTATGACTACTGGCAGCCTGAATCTAGGTATAATCTCCTGGAGTAATCTCTTGACAATTATAGAGGCAGTTTCTGTCCTAGTGGGGTATGCTTCAACCCAACCCGAGAAGGTGTCTATGAGAGCTAGCAGGTACTTATACCCTGACGCTAGTGGCTTAATCTCTGTGAAATCTACCTCCCATGCTCTCCTGGGGAATTTCCGTGGGGCCCGAATTCTCAGGGGGACCCTCTTACCTTGCTTAGCATTTACCTGTGCACAGACATTACTTCTAGTGACTATGCTTTTAATTATTTTATCTAAGAGTACCTGCCTTGTAGAACTTCAGAAGTCTTGGTGACGCCAAGTGGGTAGCCTGGTATAACTGGGTAACTAATGTCCAACCTATAGCCTCTGGGACCAACAGTCTGTCATCTGGTAGGGTACACCAGCCATCCGGTTCTTTAATGGCTTGCTTCTGTTCTGCCAATTCCTCCTCTTGTTTGGTGTAGGAGGGGGTCTGCATAGGTCCAGGTACGGCAGGGTTACTAAAACTTGTAAAGGCCCCACTGGTTTTTGGGCGGCTTCCTTGGCAGTTTGGTCTGCGGCTCTATTTCCTCTGGCTTCAATTGTCTTCCCTTTCTGATGTCCTTTGCAGTGCACTATTGCAACTGCCCTTGAGAGCCAGATGACCTTTAATGTGGCTAAAATGTTTTCCTTATTTTTAATTTCCTTTTTTATTGCAGTTGGTAACCCTCTTTTCTGGTGGATGGCACTGTGTTCCTATTGGAGGGCCTGGATTAAGGCCAAAAGCTCGACCTTTTGTGCTATGGTTCCCCTATTCAGGGACTGCGCCCAAATGGTGCGGTTCAGGGTGACTACTGCTGCCCCTGCACATCGGATGCCATCCTGAACATAACTGCTCCCAACCGTGAACAGTACCTTGTCTGGTGATGATAGTGGGGCATCTTTCAGGTCTGGACGAGCCGTTTGTACTGCGTCTGTTACCTCTGTGCAGTCATGAATGGGTTCCTCTGGCTCATCATCTGGAAGCTCTGGAAGCAGGCTGGCAGGGTTGATGGCCAGTGTCTTATGGAACCGGATGCAGGGCTGGTCCAGGAGAAGAGCTTGGCACTGGGTGATCCTGGTGTTTGACATCTATCTCTCCAGGGCACCTCGAAGGAGGGCCTCCACACCATGGGGTATTATTAGGGCTAGTTCCTGGCCCAGAGTTTGCTTATCTGCCTTCTTTACCAGTGATGCTGTGGTGGCTACTGCCCAGAGGCACGCTGGCCACCCTGCTGCCACGGGGTCTAGTCTCTTAGACAGACAGGCTACAGGTCTCTTCCAGGGACCTAGAGTCTGAGTGAGAACCCCTTTGGCAATGCCTTTTACCTCACTCACGTGGAGGTGGAAGGGCTTCGTGAGGTCTGGCAAGGCTAGGGCAGGTGCTGAGATGAGAGCTTTCTTTAGCTCCTCAAAGGCCCATTGTTCTACTTCGGTCTAGTTCAGTGGCTGCGTTCCCCCAGTACTTGAGTCTAGAGGTTTAGCAATCCCTATGAGCCCCGGTATCCATAGGTTGTAGTATCCAACTGCCCCTAATAATTCCCGCTTTATCCCCCTCAAAGGATATGATGGCAGTCCAAATAGTTTCTGTAGGAGGTCACATCTACATAGGGGGTACGGGCACTCTGGCATGACCAGAAATGAATGAGTTACCGTGTTCTTTCCGAGGTCCATAGTCCTTTTTGATGTCTAAGGAAAACAGGCAATTTGTCCGGTGGCTTCCTGGACTGCTGTCTTCTTAGAGGTTATGGGTCCCATAGGCCCTGTCAAGACTGAATAGGCTGTTTCAGTGTCCACCAGGAAACTAACAGGTTTGCCCCCCACTTGTAAGGTTACCCTGGAGGCTTAATAGAAAGGAACCCCGGTCCTGTCAGTCCTTTTCTTCTAAGTTAAAGACCCTTGGAGTCTGAGTCTCCCCTTTCTGCTTCTCTAGCTAACCTGCCAGGACATTTTCTCTTCCTGTGCCTCTGCTTCTTACAATAGGCATACTAATTCCTTCCTATTTGCTGCTGGCTTTTTCTTCTTTCTAATATTTCTCTGTTCTTCTTCTTACTATATATAAACTTTTACAAATTTTATAATTTTAAATTGGTCTTTAAACTTTCTTCTATGTCTTAAAAAAATGCATAACTATGCCTCAAATCTTTTATTACTTTAAAATATTTAGAAAAGGCAGAGGGAGAAGGGAGCAGGCTCAGCCGCTTGAATTTCAAACTGTCATATTTTTCCTATAGATAAGAATATCAGATTCTGATAAGCCTGGAATGGGGAATTTCTAGCTGCCGCCTTTAAGCCCCCTAACAGAACACGGTGAAAAGTGTCCAAGGAGTTGCCGAGGGTTCTTGGGTCTCATTGGGGCGGAGGGGGTCACAAGGGAATTTCCCTCCTTGTTGCTGCCTCTAGCCACTTAAAACAATCCCTGGAGGGGAGGGACACCGGGTGGGCGGAGGCAGGGAGCGCGGCGCGGGTCCCACCGAGGCGTTTTCATCTGGCAGCCCACTCTCTGTTCCCACTGGGAAAAGTGCTTGCCTCCTGCTAACGAAGGTGGTGTGGGGGAACCGGTGACCCCTACACTGTAATCAGACTCCCTGACCTTTCTGAAAAGCCACTCTGCTTGAGTGTGTTTCTATTAAAAATTACTGATTTCAAAATTATAACTTAAGAGTTGCCACACACACACAAGGACCAAGTGGCCTATAAAATATTTTCCTTTTCTTTTAAAGGTTTTACAATGTACAATAATCATATCAAACTTAATGGCCAATTGAGACAAACACTTCTGAGACCGTTCCTCCACCACTGATTAAGACTGGGTGGTGGCGGGTGTCAGAAATAAGATTCATTTAGGTTTTGAGCTTGCTGGGCAGACTTGGTGACTTTGCCAGCTCCAGCTTCCTTCTTATAGTTAATTTTAGAATGTGGTCCCTGCTTTAAGTCTCTTTGGATTACAATTGTTATAACTTTATATCTTCAAATTAATAAATATAGACAGAAATGTTAGGCAGGCCGATTCCCCCTCTGACAGAGAGAAAACACCCCTGGGAAAAAAGAATCCCAGTGGCCACTCGGGGGGATTACTACCTGTCAGAGCACTCAGCCTTAAACAAATTAAATGTGTTGTTGTTTTTTTCTTCTATATATGAACAAATAATTATAACCAGGCAGACAACAAAATATCAAACAAACATCTGTCCTTATATCATTTCAGTAAATAAGTATTCTTATATTCTTGGGATCTAAGCAGATAACAGGAACACTGCCTCTAAGTCCCCTGATGGGGGCCTCCCTTTCCTATCGTCGCTTTTTCTGGCTTCTGCCATAGGCCAGTGGGCGGGACCAGTGTGTTGAAGGAAAAATCATCCTGCAGTCCGGCTCAGGGAGGGACAGGTTACACATGGAGCGTTGTTTCAGGAGAGGCAAAACCTTGATAAAAGTTCCGTAATTCAATCACACAGTCAAAGGTTAAACTGGAAGGGAAGAACCACTCAATGTCCTCTAAGAGGATTTTAACAAACTGATAACAAACTGACAAAACCTTGACAAATCAAAATTCAATAAATAATATATACATATAGGGCCCAATTATGACAGAAAATATAAGACAAAAAGACAAAACAAACAGTCCTGATACCAACATGACAAAACACAAAACAAACACCTGTTGGGAGGGAGAGCCTCCAGCCCCTTCCGGGGGGTCCCTCTCTCCTCTCGCAGGAGGGAGAGCCTCCAGCCCCTTCCGGGGGGTCCCTCTCTCCTCTCGCAGGAGGGAGAGCCTCCAGCCCCTTCCGGGGGGTCCCTCTCTCCTCTCGCAGGAGAAGATTTCTTGTGAGCTTAAAGCCTGGGTGGCCTCCTGAAAGAAAAGATTTTTAATCCAGTTACAGGTGCTGTTAGAATCAGGATGAGAGAGGAAGGGAAAGTCCAGGTTATGTCCTCTCTGAGGATCCTAATAACTGAAAACAGTAAGTTAAACAAACGGTTAACGGGGTCTATAAAGAGTTAATAGTAACTTCAGCCTTAGTTCCACGTTGGACTATGATGTCACAGGCCTGTAAATCTTTCCGCCCTGTGAAGTTGTTAGCTGGGAGTCTCCGAGCACCAAAAGAGATAAGGAAGCTGTAAATAAAAGTTCCTTTGTTCTTTGAAATGTTATAAATGGATACTTTTAAATCAACCTTAGAACTTTAAAATTCAATTTAATACAGTAAATTCACAAATCAGAGCAAACTGAAACCTTCATTTATACAAACAGAGGAATTTTTATCATCTAAGTGGGCTGATTCCCTCTCTGACTGAGAACAAAGACTCTGAAAAAGGTGTCTCAGCAGCTGCTAAAGACCTTTGTATTCCGCCACAGCAGGTCCGCCCTATCTTTAAATAAATTAAACAGCAGAAAGAGATAACAAATATTTTCACATTTATATTTATATACCAAACAGTCCGAGTTTTTGACTCCTACTAGATATTTACCAGAGTTTAAACAGACACCTGATTAATTTGCCTGAGGAAGCTTTATGGCCTTCGGGGGGGGGGGGGGGGGAGGGGGAGATTAAGCTCCCCTTTCCACTCACTTGGAGTGGACTGAGTCTGTCCCATAATGTCCGTCAAGAGAGTCCACAAAACAAAACAAAAACAAATCAACACACACAAACAGAGGATCCTTAAGAAAATCTTTCCAACGCGAGTCCGTTGGAGCAGAACCAGAAGCGTGGACGACGGCCTCACGCCGACCGGCGGGAGCGACCCACCTCGTCCCAGAAACTGAGGGGCATACACATCCCTCCTGAAAGAGGATCGAGACGTCTCCCGATGCCTCTAGCCCGTGGTCCTCCAGCACGTCTGCCTAGACCGCTTCGGGCACTGCCAGAAATTCAGATTTGAGCTCACACAAGGGACAAAAGACAAACAGACACCTACCGTGGCCAGTCAGGTTCTCCGGGTTTGGGGGTCCCTCGGAGGGCTTGGGGATCCCGGACGCGCCCCCAAATGTAATGCCCAGTGTTCAGAATCCCCAAAAACCCCCCAGGAAGGAGCCAAGACCCGCTGTAACTGCAAGAGAACCTTTATTCGTGCTAGCACGAGCTCTCATCTCCAGCGCTCACCGGGGACCAAGAGAGATTCTCTCGCCAACACAAAGGCTTTAAGGGGGTCTCAAGCAGTGGGCAGGGAGAGTGTTTATGATTGGTCAGGGGTAGGGTGAGGGGTCCAGTTACACAAAGGCACACTGGGTAGCTT
Source organism: Eptesicus fuscus (assembly GCF_027574615.1). NCBI lineage: Eukaryota > Metazoa > Chordata > Mammalia > Chiroptera > Vespertilionidae > Eptesicus > Eptesicus fuscus. The sequence continues at coordinate 38,602,737 of NC_072494.1, read as the reverse complement.
GCTTAAGGTGGACTGAGTCCATCTCTCTACATTCCTATTGGCAGGTTCATGCAATTGTTACATTCTCGCGGTTTTCTAAGAAAAAGGAGTTATATACATAGTTACACAGGGTGGAGGGTACAGTACATTTTGTGCTGTCCTGCTCTGCCCTTTCACCCCACACCCAAGGAGTGAACTCTTAAGATACTTCCTACAAGGCCTACAAAAAAATTATTCAATTTTTGTTTTTACTTGGAGCTGTTAATTTAGTGTTCTCATATGATGATTAGAGCATGAGTCTTTTCTTCAGTGTCAACATTAGTCATGTGTACTGCATGGTTCAGTTCTAGAAAACCATTAGAATAGTAATTTTTGATCCCTCTTTGGGGTAAAACTCTCTTTTAAATTGATGCAAATTTTTTTCACTAGCATAAACTCACTCTACTTAACTACATTAGCATGAAGTGTCTCAGTCTTAAATACTCAAACTCATATCACTCTTGTGATCCCTCTTCTTGAGTAATTTCCTGACTTTCCTTTCCTTTTAATTTCTTCTTCAAATGGAAATATGAGAATAAAGACTCAGCCTGCAAGCAGGAAAGATGAATTATTTTTAAATAAAAAACTTCATGCCAATGTTAACTTTATAGAACTTGTCTTGTGTGTTCTTATGGAAAGCTTGAACATAAGAAGGTGGTAAAAAAATATTTAATAAAGGATAAAGTAGGATAAATAATACAGATAGAAAACCATTAAGAAAGCATCTCCTCACAACCAATATCCCTGATGAACTAGCTGCTAAAATCTTCAACAAAATATTAGCAAATCAGGTCCAGCAATAAATTAAAAAGATTATACACAGCTCCGGTAGAAGGAAATATTGGTGGGGGTTAGGTATTGAGCAATAAAAGAAAAAAGAGAGAGAAAACTCATGGACCATAGTGTGGTGACTGCAGTGGGGGGAGCAGGGATAATGGAGGTGGGAGAGGGCATAGAGAGGATAAATGGTGATGGAAAAAATAAAATAAAGAAAAAGGAAATAAAAGTAGGAAATAATATAATGGAAATGGGGATAATTGTATAGTACTGAATGCTAGCTTGTGTGTGATTTTATTACTTCAAATTGAATGTGATGAGAAAGAGATCAGAATTTAAGACCATAATTCCTAGGGGAAGCTGGGTAAAGAAAAGAGGGAACATGTGGATCACCATACTCAAGAATAAACTCCAAATGGATAAAAGACCTAAATGTAAGTCGTGAAACCATAAAAATACTAGACTAAAACATAGGCAGTAAAATCACAGACATCTCTCAGAGCAATATTTTTGTCAATATGTCTCCAAGAGAAAGGGAGACACAGGAAAAAATAAACAAATGGGACAATATCAGACTAAAAGACTCCTCCACAGCAAAACGAAAAAGGAACCCACCATATGGGTTAACATATTCGCCAATGATCCATCAGATAAGGGGTTAACCTTCAAAATATCTAAAGAACTTACACAACTCAACACCAGGAAGACAAAGAATCCTACAAGAAATGGGCAAAGGTGGCCAATAGACAAAGGAAAAAATGCTCAAGGTCACTACTCACCAGAGAGATACCAATGAGGAATCATCTCACACAGGTCAGAATGGCAACTATCAATAAATCAACAAACAAGTGCTGGCAAGGATGTGATTTCTATTCCTTTACTCAGCTGAGGTTTAGAATCAGACTATCCACAGCTTTTCCTTTTCAGGAATATAGTCAATATTTGCCCTTTTTCCCATCACAGAAACCCAAAACTATTGTTTTCTCCTAATTTTCTGATTAGCAACTGGTTCCCCAGTGCTTTTTCTAGAAAACTTCCCACAGCCTTTCCCTGTGGATTCTCATTGCAGAGCAAAGTAGTCCTTGAGTCAACGCTTGAGGGAATACCATTTGTCTTCTTAGGGCAGAAAGACATAGTGGTAAAGTTCACTTATTAATGATGGACATGATAAGGAAAAATAACAAGGAAAGCGTGCTACCTGCTAGCTGCACCTGGAAATTGGACTAGCTAGCCCTTACTGTTTAACTGAGTGCAAAGCTCTGGGAAAGAAAGAAAATAATTATTACAGAATTTTAAGGCTCCTCCCATCAAAGTTCTTAGCTTTCTGCTTCCTTTTCAGGCAAGTAGTGGTTCTCCAAGTGTGGCCCTGCATCAGTGGAATCAGCATCACATAGAAATAAAAAGTATTGGCCCCAACCCAGACCTAATAAATCCAAAATTCTGGGGTGGCACCCATAAGCTGTGTTTTAGCAAGCTCTCCCAGGTGATTCTGATTATGATATGCAGTTAATATATGCAACCAAAGTAGGAATATATATATATATATATATATATATATATATATATATATATCTTGGTGGACTTTAAGGGAGAGGTTGACAATAATTCAGTCATAGTAAGAGACTTTAACACCTTTCTGTCATTACTGGCTAGATCTTCTAGGGAAAAAAATCTACAAGGAAAGAGGGACCTGAAATGACATATTAGATCAGATGGATTTCATTGATATTTACAGAACATTTTCTTCAAAAGCAGCAAAATATACATTCTTCTCTAGTGCACACAAAACATTCTCAAAGACAGACCACACGTTAGTATATAAAATAAGTCTTAACAAATTCAAGAAAATTAAATCATATCAAGCATCTTCTCGAATCACAATGGTATGAAACTAAAAATCAACTACAATAAAAAAACACTCAAAACTAATCAAACACTAGAGTGCTATTAAACAATGAATAGATTACTAATGAGATCAAGGAAGAAATAAAAAAAGAATACCTGGATACAAATGAAAGTGAACACTTAACAACCCAAAATCTATGGGACACAGCAAAATCAGTCCTGAGAGGGAAGTTGATAGCATTACAGGCCTACCTCAAGTAGTAAGAAAAATCTCAAGTAAATAACCTAAACCTATACCTAAAATAACTAGAAAAGTAAAACAAGAAAAGCCCAGAGTAAGTATGAGGAAGGGAATAATAAAGATCAGAGTGAAAATAAATGACAGAGACTAAAAATCAATACAAAAGATCAATAAAACCAAGAGCTGGTTCTTTGAAAAGATAAACAAGATTAATGAACCTTTCTCCAGACTTATCAACAAACAAAGAGAGAGGACCCAAATAGATAAAATCAGAAATAAAAGAGGTAAAGTAACAACTGACATCACACAAATACAAAGGATTGTAAGAAAATATTAAGAAGAACTACATGCCAACAAATTGGACAAACTGGATGAAATGAACAAACTCCTAGAAACGTACAATCTTCTGAAACTGAATCATGGAAAAATCAGAAAATCTGGATAGACCAATAACAACTAATGAAATTGAAGCAGTAATAATAATTAAAAGAACTCCCAGTAAACAAAAGTCTTGGACCAGATGCTTTCACAGGCAAATTTTACCACACAGTCAAAGTAATAGCACCTATCCTTAAAATATTCCAAAAAATGCAAGAAGAGAAAAGACTTCCAAGCTTTTTTTTTTTTTTTAATAAGGTCAGTATCCTCATTTGAAAATCAGATAAAGACACTACAAAGAAAAAAATTATAGACCAGTATCTCTGATGAACATAGATACAAAAATCCTCAACAAAATATGAGCAAAAAGGATCCAGCAATATATTAAAAAGATCATACACCATGATCAAGTGGGATTTATTTCAGAGATGCAATATTCACCAATCAATAAATATGAGACATCACATAAATAAAATGAAAGATAAAATCACATGATCATATCAATACATTCACTACTTAATAGAATTCAGCATCCATTTATGATAAAAACTCTCAGTAAAGTGGGAATATAGGGATCATACCTCAACAAAAAAAGGCCATATATGAAAAACTTATAGCCAACATCATACTCAATGGGCAAAAACTAAAAGCATTTCTCTTAAGATCAGAAACAAGATAGGGATGTTGGCTTTCACCACTCTTGTGGTGAAGTTCTAGCCACAGTGATTAGAAAAGAAGAAAAAATAAGAAATATCCAAATGGGAAAGGAGGAAGCAAAACTGTAATTATTCTCAGATGATATGATAATGTATTCATAAAATCCTAGATTCTAAAAACTACTAGATCTAATAAACGAGTTCCTCAATGTAGCAGGATACAATAGCAATATCCAGAAATCGCTGGCATTTTTATACACTAATAATGAGCTATCAGAAAGATAAACTAAGAAAACAATCCCACTTACTATAACAACAACAACAAAAATAAGGTACCTAGGAATAAATTTAACTGAGGATGTAAAAGGCCTGTACTTGGGAAACTATAGGACATTGATGAAAGAAACTGAGGAAGATAGAACCAAGTGGAAGTATATACTATGTTTCTGGAATGGAAGAATCAACATCATTAAAATGTCTATGCCACCCAAAGCAATCTATGGATTCAACAGAATTCCAATTAAAATACCAAAAGCATATTTCACAGACCTAGAATAAATATTCCAAAAATTTATATAGAACCAAAAAGGACCCCGAATAGCCTCCGCAGTCTTGAGAAAGAACAAAGTTGGAATTATCCCAACACCAGATATTGAACTATACTATAAGGCCATTATAATCAAAACAGCCTGGTACTAGCACAAGAACGGGCATATAGATCAATGGAACAGAACAGAGAGCCCCAAAGGAACCCACACCTTTATGGCCAATTAATATTTGACAAATGAGGCAAGAGCAGAAATGGAGAAAAGACATTCAATAAATGGTATTGGAAAAATTGAAACTAGACTACCAATTTACACCATACACAAGAATAAACTCAAAATGGGTAAAAGACTTAAATGTGAGTCACGAAACCATAAAAATCCTAGAAGAAAACATAGGCAGTAAAATCTCAGACATCTCTCTTAGAAATAATTTTGCCAATATATCTCCTAGGGCAAAGGAAAAAACAAAACAAAACAATGGGATCGCACTGTTACAGAAAACCGAAGAAGAACAAAGCAATACTTAGAGCCGGCGTCCTCAAACTACGGCCCGCGGGCCTCATGCAGGTGTTTTTGCCATTTTGTTTTTTTACTTCAAAATAAGATATGTGCAGTGTGCATAGGAATTTGTTCATAGTTTTTTTTAAAACTATAGTCCGGCCCTCCAACGGTCTGAGGGACAGTGAACTGGCCCCCTGTTTAAAAAGTTTGAGGACCCCTGACTTAGAGAGATGGAGTTACATTTATTACGTGCGGGTCCAGAGGAAAAATGTATCTCAAATTCTGGGCCCCAACATGCAGGAATTCTTTCTATTTATATGATTCTACCTTCTTTGTCTCCCAAATATGGGGTGTTTCCGGCCCCTTTTGCAAGTTCTTAAAGAGCCCCTATGTGCTGGGGCCTTGAGAACAGCAACCAGAGGCCCTAGCCTGGAGCCAGCACTGATAAGCTTGTCTGGGGAAAATTTAATGGCCTTGCTGAAGTGGGAGTAGTCTTAGCAAGCAAGAATTTACAGAAGCCAATTAGCAGGGTTAAAATTTCAAACAGCAGTTTTCATATAAGCACCAAAGAAAAAAGCTTCTGCACAGCAAAAGAAACCATCACAAAATGAAAAGGGAACACACTGTGTGGGAGAACATACTTGCCAATGGTACATCTGATATGGGGTTAATTTCCAAAATAAAGAACTCATACAACTTAACAAAAGGAAGACAAACAATCCAATTTAAAAATGGACAAAGGGCCTGCATAGACACTTCTCCAAAAAGGATGTACAGATGACCAAGAGACATATGAAAAAATGCTCAACATCACTAATGGAGATGCAAATTAAAAGTACAATGAGATATTACTTCAAACCTGCCAGAATGGCTACTATCAAGAAATCAAGAAACCAGTGCTGGGGAGGTTGTGGAGACGAGGGAACCCTTGTGCACTGTTGGTGGGAATGCAGACTGGTGCAGCCACTGTGAAAAACAATATGAAGTTTCACTAAAAAAAATTTTTTTTTTAATGGAACTGTCTTTTGATCCAATGATCCCACTTCTGGGAATATATCCTATGAATCCTGAAACACTAATCAGAAAGGATATATGCACCCTTATGTTCATAGCAGTATTATTTACAATAGCCAAGATCTGGAAACAGCCCAAGAGCCCATCAGTAGGTGAGTGGATAAAAAAAGCTGTGGTACATCTATACAATGGAATACTACACAGCTGTATAAAAGAAGAAACGCTTACCCTTTGAAACAGCATGGATGGACCTGGAGATTATTATGCTAAATTAAGTAAGCCAGTCAAAGAGAGACAAATTCCATATGACGGGCCTGTCCATTCATCTTTCTAGCTTTTGATGCACTTAGTGTAAGAACCCCCTTCCCCTGCCATCTTTGCCAATGGGGGAGACTTCCGGTGCTCCAACTAACTGTCTACAGTAACATGATCACCTTATAAATATACCATATTCCTGATGTATTTTTTTCTTGTAGCATTATGTAACATGTTGGTTTCCTGTATTTCTTATATATTGGAACTCTGCATAAAGTCTTGGTTAAATACAGATGAAACATTTTAGGCAAGAGTATTTCAAAGGCAGCTGTAGTTTCACACTGCATTGCACAATGTCAACTTGTCCACTGTCAGTGAGGTAGAGTATAATGACAATGGCTCTCTCTATTTTAAAGGTGCATTTAACCTTTTGAATAGAGCAAGCAGCCCTGGCTGGTTTGGCTCCGTGGATAGAGTTGGCCCTTGGACAGAAGGGTCCCTGGTTCAATTCCGGTTCAATTGGAGCACATGTGGGAGGCAACCAATTGATGTGTCTCTCTCACATAGATGTTTCTCCTCCTCCCTTCGACTGTCTCTAAAAATCAATGGAAAAATATCCTCAGGTGAGGATTAACAAAACAACAAAAAAAGAAAAAAGCAAGTAACTGCAGGGTGATACTTAGGCCTCATCCAACTATTCCATTTCCTAACAATCTTTTACCTATGGCTCTAAAATTCATCGATAATAATTACCTGAATCATTGATGTCCCAATGGCAAAAGGTGACTCTAGTGGTTCCATTCCTTCTGCATGTATTAGCTGGCAATCTTCTGTAATATTCACAACACTTTTCCCTTTAGGAGGCAATGTGGTAGTCATTTAGGCTATTCACCAACAGTAAGTTTTTCCTTCCTTCTAAGTACACGGTGGGTGTATTATACAGCTTTTTCTTCAGTAACAGACAAGCCAAAGCTTAGTGGCTTATATCAACTAACATTTTTTGCTCGCAGTTCTGTGATTTGCCTGTGTCTCAGCTGTACCTCCTCTGGGCTTCGTTTTAGGGTCTAGATCAGTATTTTGTGTCTCTCAAACCAGAAGCCTGAAGGTATTAAGAAGTACAAATTGGTACTTACAAAGTAGTCACAGGAGTGTGAAGTACAGCACAGGGAATATAGTCAATAATGTTGTAATAACTGTGCATGTGCAGATGGGCACTAGATGTATCAAGGTGATCTCTTAGGAAGTTCTGTAATGTCTAATAACTGGGTTGGACACCTAAAATTAGTTTAATATTCTATGTCTACTGTGATTGAAAAATAAAAATATATTTAAAGTAAAAATAGATAGATAGATAGATAGATAGATAGATAGAAAAGTAAAATTGGAGCCGAAACCGGTTTGGCTCAGTGGATAGAGCGTCGGCCTGCAGACTGAAGGGTCCCAGGTTCGATCCCGGTCAAGGGCATGTACCTTGGTTGCGGGCGCATCCCCAGTGGGGGGTGTGCAGGAGGCAGCTGATCAATGTTTCTCTCTCATTGATGTTTCTATCCCTCTCCCTTCCTCTCTGTAAAAAATCAATAAAATATATTTTTTAAAAAAAAGAAAGAAAAGTAAAATTGGAAGAGAAAAAGAAGTAATAGCTGCCAGGGGCCTGCTCTTCTTTTTGTTGGACACGTGAGTACAAAAGAGAATAAAATCATGAGATGCCTCTTAGAGTTCCTGCTTCAGGCCAACATGCTGTCACTTCCACCCACACTGCATCAGCCAAAGCAAGTCACAGAATCAGTACAGGGAGGAATTTTACTCGGTTCCTGCATCCGAGGAAAGAAGGAAAATATTTCCTAAAAAAGTATAAAGCCTTCCATTGTGGGATTGAACTTTTCCACCCTCCTAAACTCGGACATGGCCACATGGCCATACAATTTGCTCAAGCCAATGATATCTGAGCAGACATGTGGTGTATTTTCCAGCACCTTCCTTCCCACTGGCAGAGACCAGCAGCATTCTAAATTATTAAGTCTCTGCCACTTTGCATCCCTGCGTGAGGATGATGTGAATCAGAATACCTGCTCACCCAAGACAGAAACGTTTTGTAAACGTGAAACAAAAACGTTTTTGTTTGAAGCCACTGAGATTTTGATGTTTGGTACTGCAGAAAAATGTCCCTATCCAGACTCACGCAAACAAAGTAAAGCTTAATTATTTCCTTTTTAATTTACTAATCTTCAGAATAAGGAGTTGTGTACTAAGAATCTTCATTATAGCAAATAAGCTTTTATTTCCTCTTCCTCTTTTTTGTTTTTACTGTTCTTTTCCTTTTTTTTTTAACTAGATGGACTCAGACATTTTTATTGATATGATCAATCATATCAATGATTTGAAGCTCATATCTTCCATTCACTTGGATCCTTTTAACAAGACCCCAATTAGTCTTTAGTATTTTCTAGCATTCTGATATAATAATAGATCTTAAGCTCGCCTTAAATTCTCCCTGCCTCAATCCTAGAACTGGCTATTTCTTTAAGGATCCTTGGTTCCTGTTAGTGAGAATGGTATTAGAAAACAGTATCTGAATGTTAAGTGTATTCATTGTTACTAAGCAAAATGGTTCCTAAGCTCTTTCACTGGACAGAACATATTCTTGCATTTGTCCTGTGTCCTCTCTACATACACATATATATGTATATGTATTTATATATTTATACATATACTAGAGGCCCGGTGCATGAAATTTGTGCATGGGTAGGGTCCCTAGGCCTGGCCAGCGATCAGGGCCGATCTGTGGGGCAATTGGCAGAGTGAATGGGGGGTCCCCCGCTGGCACCCGCCTTGGCTGGCCTGGGGTCTGCGAGCTGGAGGCAGCTCCTGTGTTGAGTGTCTGCCCCCTGGTGGTCAGTGTGCATCATAGCGACCAGTCTTTCTGCCAATTGTTCCACTGTTCAGTCAATTTGCATATTAAGCTTTTATTATATAGGATAATATAGACACAGATTATATGCAGATAAATACATATAGATTACATAAATTATATTGTATGTAATACATGCTATATATTACATAGATTGTGTGTAGATTATATCATATAAGCCTGTGCTCATATTGCTATTTGCAATTCAGATTTGATATGATAGGGGTCCTCCCACCACATTAACTTCCTTGTTTCTATTTATTTTCTCTTTTTTCATACATTGAAAACCTTGGACCCTATAATTATCAACAGAAATGCAAATGAAACCACAATGAGATACCACCTCACACCAATGACTATTACCGAAAGTCAACAAATAATATGTTGACGTGGATATGGAGAAAGGGAACCCTCGTGCACTATTGGTGGGAATGAAAATTGGCACAGCCACTGTGGAAAACAATATGAAGATGCCTCAAAAAACTAAAAGTAGAGCTGTCATACAACCCAGCAATTCCCCTTTTGGGTAAAAAAAAAAACACACTAATTTGAAAAGATATATGTACCTCTATGTTCATTGCAGCATTACTTACAATAGCCAAGATATAGGAGCAACCTAGGTGTCCATCAATAGAAGAGTGGGTAAAGAAGATGTGGTATACACAATGGACTTTTACTCAGCCATAAAAATGAATGGAATCTTGCCATTTATGACAGCATGAATGGACCTAGAGGACATTATGCTAAGTGAGATAAGTCAGACAGAGGAAGGTAAATACCATATGGTTTCACTTATATGTGGAATCTGAAAACACAAAACAAATGAATAAACGAAACAAAAAGAGACTCATAGAAACAGAGATCAAACTGATGGTTGCCAAGGAGAGGAAGACGGGGAGAGATTAAAAAAAAAAAAGTGAATGGAAATAGTCAATAATATTGTGAATAAGTTTGCATGGTGACAGATGGATACTACACTTAGTGTGGTGATTATATCGTAAGGCATATAAATGTCAAATCACTATATTGTACACCTGAAACTAATATAATATTGTATACCAAGTATTCTTAAATATTAAACAAATTAAATAAAATTAAATTTTTTGTTTTGCTTATTTGCTTTATTTTACACCAGACATGCAATAATTTCAAAATTGCATCAACAATAAGACCCCTCAGTGAAATTTAAGATTCCCTTGAGTTCTTTTTGTCTTTAGAAAACATGCCACCAAAAGACATACCATCAGAGTCCTGTGTGCAAACGACACTTGAAATAATTCTCTTTACTGTGCAGCTATATGTCATTATCTATTAGGTATGCAATTACGTTAATCTGCTACAGTTTTTAGTTGGGAAGACAAAATATGTTCCATTTGTCCTGCACAAGGGTCCCAGTCTGTCACCTGTGCCCCTCTTTCTGAGAGACTGTGTCGCTCTCACAGCTGTTGTTCTGCCTTCTGCTCCTAAACTAAACTGTCCACTCCGATTTAAAAGGAAATCCTTCATCGTTATAACTCTTGAACCAGACCTAGAAGGTTAAATTAGCATGTGTGACATTGCCAATGGGATGCGGATATGATTATAGGGAAGATGGGAAGAATCAATGGAGAGAAGATGAAGATAAAGAGTTACCTGCAGCTCAAGAGAAAAGGCTGTGGGTCTGTGACCGCCGGAGGGAAAGGCTAGTTCTGGGCATCTAGGGCAGTGAGCATGCTCTGGAGACGGGGGAAGGCACCCGAGTCATGACCTCAACATGTCTGAGCGTGATCCACTGTGTTCTAGTCCAAAATAAGCTCAAACAAGAGGAAATGCTTGTAACCCAAAACAAACAAAAATAGCAATGACTGGTGTTAGCGGTTGCTTTTGCAATGATTTACTTCTATTAGCTCATGCAATCCCTCCGGTAACTCTGTGAGGTAGGTCCTATGATTGTCTGCATTGTATTGATTTGGAAATTGAGGCAAAAAGGGGTTTTTGTAATGTACCCAAAGTCATGGAGCTAGTAAATGACAGAGTCCACCTGGAGAGTCTCGTCCAGAATCCAGCACATCATAAACTCTTCCCCCAAGAGCCATGCATTCAGCTGTGGGATGTTTGTTAACGGATTATTCAAAACAAGTGCGGTCCTCCACGGCCTATGAAGCTGGGGATAGAAGCTATTCCGAGGAAGCCCTCAAACCATGTTTTCAATTCCAGTTACGTCACTTCCTCCCAGCGTGACTATGTAGTAACTTTCTTGTTTAGAAACCATATCTTACCCACCTCTACTACGCAAATAACAGGCTGGCAGCTGTATTAAAACTCCTTGATCATTTTGTGGGTGAACCTGTGGCACAATCTGTGTGAGTGGGAAAGTGTGAGACCTCACAGACCAGTTTGCTGTGCTACTGTACGCTCTTCTTTTTAGTTGTTTTTGGTTTCTAGGTTTTGTTTACTTGTTGTGTAGGTGTGACTTGACCACCTTCCATGTGTGGGCTCTCGGTTTCTCTCCTATCCAAGGATTTAATCTGTGCTCCAGGCACAGAGCTTGGTTTTCAGTAGAAACAACTCTCTGATCTTCCTATGCCAATTTTTAAAAATACGTGTTGTTGTTTTTTATTTTAGAGAGAGAGGAAGGGAGAGGGAGAGAAGGATAGAAACATCGATGAGAGAGAACCATTGATCTGATCAGCAGCCTCCGGCACGCCCCCAAATGGGGATCAAGACTGCAACCTGTGCATGTGCCCCGACGGGGGATGAACCCATGACCTCTTGGTGCACGAGATGATGCTCGAGCAACTGAGCCACGCCAGCCGGGCCCCTATGCCAATTTTATTAACCAGGTCATGACCTCAGGGTGCTCCCCTGACAAATCTTACAGTTCAAGGGCACCCTGACAAATGGAAAGTAAACATGAAAAAGAAACAAATTCCATGGGTGTAAAGTGGTGAGAAAGCACTCCTCCTCTTGGTTCTCAATTTAAAATCATGTAATTGAAACATATGGCCTTCACTGTTTATACTTTTTAAAAAATCGAGCCCAAGAGTTTAGACATCTGTCCTTGGCTCCCATCCAGCCCCTGGGCTACTACTGTGAAGTGAAGTCAAGCAGGAAAAAAAAATGAATGCATGCATGCATTTATGCATGAAATAAGCATTATTCTTCTGTTCTCTTTGCTCTGTGTTGCTGCCATTATTTATCTGAGGACATGATTGCAAGGAGGGTGGGAAGCATCTGGAGAGAAAAGGAACAGGGAAAGGCTAGCCAATTACAATTTGTGGAAAACAGAATAGCCTGAAGAGGCTTGGTAAAAATCAATAGCTCACAATCCAGGTGAGACGAGCAGCTGTACAAGAAAACCCCAAAATCCCAGTGGATGTTTTGCTCATATTCTAATTCAATTACGTGTACCTGTTTGGGGAGCTCTTCTCCAAGCAGTGACTCAGATGCCCAGTTTCCTTTCTGTTCCATCTTCAAGATTTGCTTTCCAGCACTGCCACTGTTATCAATATCCAGGAAGCAGGAGAGAGGGAGAGAGAGAGAGAGAGAAAGAGAGAGAGAGAGAGAGAGAGAGAGAGAGAGAGAGAGAGAGAGAGAGAGAGAGAGAAAGAGAGAGAAAGAGAGATCCATTGGCTCTTCAATGGCCTCAGCCTGAAGGGCACACATCACATCCACACACGTGCCACGGGCACCCAGGCCCATCTAGACTCAAGGCAGGCTGAAAAGGCGGCCCCTGGAAGATGAGCATGAATTTTTTATTGAAAGTCAGCTGTCTTTCCCATAATAGCTCCAGGAGGTCTTGTCAGGATCCTGCTCTGACAACAATTATTTAGGAAAAAATGGGGCACCAGGAAAAAGGGCACAAGCTGCCATTTCCCACAAGCCCTAAAGCTAAGCAGCACCAGACTACGGCTTCGCTGTGGAGTCGTTTACAGAGACCTTTCCTCTCTCCCTTAACGCCTTGCTCCTCTCTCGAGCTCGGAGGGGATTTCATGCACTCATGGTGACCCCAAGCTCTTTGGCCCCTTCTGTTTAATGGCAATTGTGCCTCATTCTCCCCAGACATTGCGAGGTGACCAGCTAATCAAGAGCTCAGATGCCTGCAGTTGAATCAAGTCCTGTCTTTGATACATTTACATTTTAATGTTCCCTATTTTCATAATCTGATGACTATAGGAACTTTGGAGCCCATGAAAATGACTTAATCACGTAACCACAGTCCAACTGAGAGGGGATTAAACAGGCAGCTAGTCTCTTGGAAATCTCTCAGTCATAGTACACAGCCTGCTATGTATGAGTGAAGTCAATGCACTAATAACATACTAATAACATACTAATAAATAATAATAAAATACTATTACCCATACAATCTGTCATTGTCATAGTTTTAATACTTTACAGAGCCCCTTTATAGCCATGTACAAAACAGCAGTATGAAATAGAGAAAACAATCTCTCCATTTTACTGATGAGGAAACTGAGACTCAGAGAAGCTAAGAATTTCCAGAAGTCATAGGGCGAGTAAGGAGCAGACTAAAGACTAAAGCCAAGACTCCTAATTCAGTGCTCCTTCATAATTGTGGGGAAATGGGCACTTTCCTATGCTGTCTGATATATCTAAGATATTTAGAAGTTTCTGTCTTTCAAATTATCTTCCAGCAAAAAGTAGCCTGTTTATCTGTTTTCCAACCTGGACTCATATTTGGGATGAATTTCCTCCCTCTCTCTTTGACATGTATTATCACACAGTTCGCATTCTGATTTTACTTTCTCTCCATCTTGAGTATTTTCTGACGGTCAATTATCTGGGAGGAGAAATGCTATATTTTGATTAAAGTTACACAGCTGATATTACTTCATTTACTTTTCAATTCACAGAAAGCGTTCCACAATCATTGCTGTTCCTCCCACTCACCCTTCCCAACCTACACTCCAGAGCAGTGACTCACTGACTGCCGCCCCCCACCCCCCACCCCCCACCCCCGCCGTTCTTCCAAATCATGAAAGCTAATTGAACAAGCACTAAATCACAGCATTGGATTGGGAAGCAAGCAAGGGCCTATGACCTGACATATATGGTTTAAAAGAGGACTTGGCTGTAAGCAAATTCCTTCTCAAATTTGCATGCAAATCCCTTTTGTTACACAGCAAGGCCCCTGTGTATTTGCCACTAACCATACTTATTAGAAAATCTACCTCATTTACTCCATTTTTCCAGATTCTCTACTTGTTCAAGATACTCTGATCAGTCCTTATCCCATATCCCTGCCTCTTTCCCACATCCCAAGTAATTTTAAATCATTTTCTCACAATGTCTGTTCTTCGTTTCCTTTTAAAAAATTGATTGTACAGAGAGAGAGAGAGAGAGAGAGAGAGAGAGAGAGAGAGATCAATTTGTTGTTCTACTGATTTATGCATTCATTGGTTGACTTTTGTATGTGCCTTGTCTGGGGATCAAACCCACAATCCTGGCACATCAGGACGACACTCTAACCAATGAGCTACCCAGCCAAGTCCTCTTTCCTTTCTTTTGCTCAATTGTTTTTCCAGAAATTCTTTCCTAATTATTTGTGCTTGATCCTGATATTCCCTCAATGCTTCCTCTCGAAATTTACCGTGTCTCTATACACTTTTCCATGATATTTTGTTACTGTAAAATTGAGAATGAACTTCTAGAATAGGAATTGGCAAACTACAGGCCAAACTGTGCCTGAGGTCCATTTTTGTCATGATCCCGAGATCAGAATGGTTTTTACATTTCTAAAAGATGGTAAGTCCTATCAAAGATTGATATTTCCCAGAAACACAAAGCCTAACATATTTATTATCTGGTCCTCCACAGAAAAAGTTTGCTGGTCTCTGTTCTAGACTGTGGAAAACTTGTGGGCTCTTATCTACTGCCACCTTCAGTATTCTTTCTTATTCCTGGAAAGTCTCTCCCCAGTTTTAAAGTGGACTATACAGGGCAACAGCTTAAAAACCTACCAACTAACCAACCAACAAAGAAAAAACTCTAACCTAAGACCTCTCACAGTTTCCTTTATGTGGCATGACCATTATTAGAAAAGTTTAGAATTTTTTTATTATTTTTTTAATTTCAATTTGTTGCTTTGGTGCTGGAGTTTTTGGTCAGAGAGAACAACCCCTCAGGCCTCCACCCCAGGAAAGTAAGAGGAAAACAGGTAAGGAGGCACCTACCCGTGAGAAGGTTGTACGGGAGAAAGGCCTGAATAAACTTGACCTCCCCGTGCATCCTTTGTGGTGACAACTGGATCTCCCCAGGCCACACCAAGATGGAAGCGGACTTTAATATTTTCCCACATTTGAATGGTCCCTCCGTGCTCTGCTTCCAGTTCCCGTTAGCTGGCCGAGATGTGACGGGAGAGGTAAGGGGCCTGGATGGCCATGGTAGCAGGCTGCCCAGGGATCAGGATTTGGGCAAGCCGAGTGCGCTGTCCAGCCTGGCTATGTCTCTGAGACAAATCTCAGCACCAGCGTGTGTGTAAGTCTGTAACGCGTATCGTGGGAAAGCCTCCACTCACACCTGTGATTATTGTGAAGGAAAAGATGCTCTCCGCCAGCAAAACAGAATGAAAGCAAACTAACAGACACCCAGCAATACACCAGAGCAAGCTTCATAGCCAAGACCTACTTAATTGTAGGCAGGTTATTAGCTCTAAAATGAGTTAACCTCAGTCCTAGCCGGTTTGGCTCAGTGGATAGAGTGACAGTCTGCGAATTGAAAGGTCCCGGGTTTGATTCCAGTCAAAGGTATTGCGGGCTCGATCTCCAGTGTGGGGCGTGCAGGAGGCAGCCGATCAATGGTTCTCTCTCATTCTTGATGTTTCTATTTCTCTCTCCCTCTCCTCTCCTCTCTGAAATCAATAAAAATATCTATATATATAAAAGCTTAAGTGACCAAACAATGGGTCAACAGGTTGCTATGATGCACACTGACCACCGGGGGACAGACACTCAACGCACAGATTCGGGCTCCCTCCTGTCTGGATCTGGCCTGCAGGGATTGGGCCAAAACTGGCTATCCGACATCCCCCGAGGGGTCCTGGATTGCGAGAGGGCACAGGCAGGGCCAAGGGACCCCACTGGTGCACGAATCCTCTAGTATAAAATAAATATAAATAAATAAATAAATAAATAAAATAAAATAAAATAAAATGAGTTAAACTTACATGCTTAGTCAGAGGCTGAGAGAGCAGATTTAGGAGAAAAATATGAAAACAGTAATAGCAACAACAATAATAATGTTAAGGGAGAAAGACCCTTTGCCAACCAAGAACATTGCTCTTACTAGAATTTAAGAAGCCCATAATAGTGATTTTCATTTTTAATATTTATTCAACTTATGTGAACCATTTTTTTTTCCTAAAGCTCAGACAGGATAATAAGACACTTGTTCAGGGCCACATGATTATAAAGGACAAGACAAAGAATAGCAGAAGAGGGAGAGCCACCGAAAGAGCACAGAGGAAATTAAATGGATGTGACCTTGACTCTCAAATCTGCCACCTAGAAGCCATTTAATCAGAGTTAAGTTATTCACCTCTCCAAGCCTCAGTTTTCTCTTCTCTCAAGTTGGAACAATATCTAATTTCCAGGGATCCTGTGGGGATTCATGGTTCTTTTTCTAATGTGACTGGCTCACAGTTGACCCTCTAGGGGGAAAGAAGATGGTGTGTAGGTACCAGGTACTGTTACTTCAGAAAGCATAGGGAACAGGACCCCAGAATCTTAGGCAGAGTTATAACTGCATTTCCATGTCCTCCGGGGAAAAAGGATTAGAACGCTTGCAGTTCTCACAATGTGGCTATGGGAATTCCTAGCTGCCAAAAAACATTTTAGCTCTGAGGCCAGGAACTCTGAGAAAAACATTTGCAAGTCAAACTCCTCCCTTCTATTGCTTGGTGGACATCCTGACCCTCAAAACTGTGTGCCAGTGAACGTCCCCTTTCTTTTCTGCTTCTGACCTTGATCTCCTGTTTTCTGACATCCTCAGCCTCTTGGAAGCTTCCTAAACACATTCACATAAGAGATATATCTGTCTGAGGACAGGGGCTAGGAAAAGAATAAATGGAACAAAGAAGAAAATGTATTACCAATGTATTATATGTATATATATAAAAGTCTAATATGCAAATTGTCCCCATGGGAGTTTGACCGGGAGACCGATCGCTCACTATGACATGTGCTGACCACCAGGGGGTGGTGTGGAATGAAGGAAGGACCCAGCTGGCAGCTGGGGAAGGGAGGCCCTGGCCAGCAGCTAGCAACCACTAGGGACCCTACCCATGCACGAATTATATATATATATCTTATGTAATAAAAGGCTAATATGCTAATTGTCCCCACGGGTGGGAGTTTGACCGACTGGGACTAGACATGCACTGACCACCAGGAGGTGGTGCGGAACATGGCGATGCAATGCTGGCAGTGGGCTGCAGTGGAGGCACTGCTGGCCCCGATGGGCCCCCACCAGAACAGGACCATGGAAGGATGGTAGAGCAGGTGAGCGGGTGGCGCCAGACCAAGGTGGGTGCGAAAGGAGACCCCGGCCAGCTGTTGCAGCAGGCAGCGGGGGAGGAAGGTAGGCCCCGGCTGGCAGCCAACAGTGCTAGGGACCCTACCTGTGCACGAATTTCGTGCACTGAGCCTCTAATATTATAAAAGACTATAACAACAGTAATTCCTCATTGACCAGCACCTCTCCATAACTACTGGTCCACTTCTCTGTTCCCTTCTATAACCAAACTTCTTGAAAGAGCTCGATACACATGCTTTGTCCACTTCCCGAACTCTCATTCACTCTTATCCTGCTGTAATCTAGCTTACGACCTCACCACTAACAGAAACCATTCTTGCAACCCTTCATGTTACCAAGGTTCAGTGGACACTTCGCCATCCTCATCTTACTAAATTTAGCAACAATACTCCTTCTTCTTTGAAGCCCTCCTCTTTTTTTTTTCTCTTCCAAAAATCACCCTCTTACTGGCTGTTTCTCCTCAGTTTTCTTTAATGGGTCCTCCTTCTTTACCTAAATTTCAAAGCTTGGAGATTCAAAGATCTTGTCTGAGCCCTCTTTGCTCTTCCCTTACATTGTTTCCCTAAACGATCTCATCTGTTCCTTCAGATCTGTATTCATTTACATGTGGCACCACTGAGTTCCTCAGAGCTTCAAACTGATATTCAATCCCCACCTGGAACCTACACTCGGACAACTTAGACACTTCTCCCACTGAACTTTCTCTTGAGCCTGTTTCTTTCTCCTTCTTCCAAATCTCTCCAAATCAGTACACGACAATCCATTGCTCTAGTCAGGGACATTCTTGATTTCTTATTTTCTTCATCAGCCACATCCAAATCATCATCAAATCTGATCAAATTTTTATCTTTAAAACATAATCTCAAACCTGCATTATTCTGTCTTCACTGCCAATACAATATGCTAAGACAGTAATATCTCCACCACTCAAGATCTTACTCAGTGTCTCCTTACTGGTCTCCCAAGTTCTCGCATCTAAGCTCCTAACTATGGGGCAGCATCTCTGTATAACCCCACTCACTCCTGTGACTCTCCAGGCTGCCCAGCTCATTCTACTCCACCCACATTTCCCTCAGAGCCTCAATGCTGCCGTTTTCTCTGCCTGCAGTATTCATGTCATCACCAACTGAGAAAGACTTATTCCTCTTTCCCCAAGTAGGTAAGCCTGTCAGTCTCCATCTCAGTCTCTTATTTATTCCCTTTATAACAAACTAGTGACAAATGGTAGCCACTTCATTTATGTTTCTTTAAATGCTGCCTTCCCTTTAGTCAGTTTCTGAATGAATACATTTGGAATGAATATCTGTTTCATGAGAGTCAGGACCTCGTTCATCATTATTCTCCCAGTTGCTAGCACAGTGAATGGCATAAAACTGTTGCTAGATATGAGGACAGAAGCAAGATAACAAATTCATCATAAGTCCACAATTACATGACTTCAGTATAAATTAGTTCATCATCTCTTATGTCAGCCATTGTGCCGGGAACACAGAAGTAAAAGACAAGTCTATATAACATGTGAATCCATGACAAAGGCATACACAGGATGTGACAGGCAGACAAAGGTAGGCCCCTGATCAAGATTGGGGTAGGTGGCAAGTCAAGAAAGACTACACAGAGGAGTCTGGTATTTCGGAGGTTGTTTTAAGCCAGTGGTTCTCAACCTTTCTAACGCCGCGACCCTTTAATACAGTTCCTCAGGTTGTGGTGACCCCCAACCATAAAATTATTTTCATTGCTACTTCATAACTGTAATGTTGCTACTGTTATGGATCGTAATGTAAGTATCTGTGTTTTCCGATGGTCTTAGGCGACCCTGCTAGCAGTTCTCAGGTCGCGACCCACAGGTTGAGAACCGCTGCTGTAGAGCCTAAGACCATTGGAAAACACAGATATTTACATTACGATTCATAACAGTAGCAACATTACAGTTATGAAGTAGCAACGAAAATAATTTGATGGTTGGGGGTCACCACAACATGAGGAACTGTATTAAAGGGTCGCAGCATTAGAAAGGTTGAGAACCACTGTAATTTAAGCCATCAGGTGAAGAAATGGAGGGAGGGCATGCCAAGTGGATTAAAGGTAAAGTGTACAGATCTGAGAAGACACTGACTCGCCTCACCTTCTCCAATTAACTCCTCCAGCTGGAAGACTTTGAACCAAGGACTCTCCTTACTGCTGTACACGCACCTTTCCTTAGCCCCAAACTAGACACATGTGCCACACTTCAAAATGTCACCTCCTCCCAGCCCTCTGCCTCCAGGATGACTTAATCCATGTCCGTTTTCCACACTCTACAGCAAACTCTGTCAGATCATGCCTGTCTTGTTCCTTATGTAACTCCGTGCTCTCAAAGCTCCTGACACACGGGACGCACTTATAAAGACTGACTGAGTAAATGAACCAATGCTGCTTTTCTTGAGAATGACTTTGTACACTCTACTGGCACTTCTCCACATTCCTTATGAACCATGACCGAAGTTGTATATGTGAAGTGACCATAATTAATGAGAGTTATTGCCTGAATTAAAGAAGAGGAAACCATTAGAGTCATTTTATTATCCCAGAACTCTTCTATAATATAAGTTAATTTGAAGAAAATGAATTATTTAATGAAAGCCTAGAAACTAGGAGCACGTTAGTGGTGTGACCTAGAAACCTTGAAGAAAAAGTTTTAATGGACACTATGCTCAAGTTAAGATAGACTATAAGAAAGATCACTTATAGAAGACTAGTTTCCTGAAAGGTCAGGTAAGAAATTATAAAGAAACACATATTTTAGTTAAAGAACCCAAAGGAGAAGATTTTTGAGACAGGAAGCAGGTGAACAATAAAATCCAAATTTAAGGGATTTCTTAATCTGGAAAAAGTTGGTCTCTGTATCACCTATAATTTCTACATATTTAATAATCTGTTTCTTATTTGTGCCATTTCAAGTAATTCTGATATTTTATTCTTCTTCTTTCACGTATGGGTCATGGATGAGTTTATAGACAACCAATCCATTGAAATGAGATAGATACGATCTTAGACCAAAATCAAGTTAGAAAAAAAATCCTCATATTTTAATGTCCCTGTTTAATACACAAATGAAAATTTTTAAAAAGTATCTAAAAACGGAAACTCACAAATCATGGGGGAAATGCTGACTTTTCAGAGAATAAAGGTTTTAGTTGAAAAAATCTGGTTGGCGATGCTGACTGAGCATACTGTCCAGCAGGTGGAGCCCTGAACCAATTAATGTGAATCACAAGATGGAATGATCTTTTAGACACACCTGCTAAGCATTAAAATCACCTCCCTCTCCAGCCTGGCTGGCATGGTTCAATGGTTGAGCATTGACCTATGATCCAAAAGATCACAGTTCAATTCCCAGTCAGGAGACATGGGGCAGCCACTGCATGACTGTCTCTCATCATTGATGTTTCTATCTCTCCTTTCCTCTCTGAAATCAATAAAAGTATTCTTTTAATCACCTCCCTTTTGAAATATATATATTCTGATCACATTCAGGAGATTGTAAAATCCATGCCCGCAGCAAAACACACATAAACATGTGCATGGACACATTCCTCCATTAGGAAATGAAATAGAGTAACAACACTATTACGTTGTTTTATGCTACTATTATTATGAAGGTGAACATTAATAATCCAGATGTACAAATATTTATGTGAATTGAATCTCTTTCTCAGAGTCAATCCATATCCTCCAAATGGGTCTGTAATACTGTCTAGTAAATATTCCACATTTTCTCCTATATCATTCTCTCTCCACAATAACTAATTCATACTCTATTCCTCAATGATTTCCTTCCCCATAGCTTTCAAATTAGCTCAGGTCTTTCCCACTAAAAAGCAAAAAAAAAAAAAAAAAAAAAGGTTAGAGGTCACAAGTTTGATCATGAGTTAATCACTGTTGAAACCGAGTGATGTGGGTTCATAACACTATTCTGGTTTTATTTATGTTTAGAATTGTCCATAAATAACAGTTCTTAAATAAGAAAAAAAATTTTTGTTTGCCTCCTCATGCCTTCCAGATCACCACCTTTTCCTCTCGCCTTCTCAGCTAAACTTTAATGGTTGCCTGTTGGCATTGCATTTCTTCGATGTCCTAACTTCCCACACCCTCTGCAGTCCACTCCGGTCTGGTTTCTTGCCCTGAAACAACCGCCACCACTAATATCCATGTATATTCAACCTAATGTATATTTTTTAGTTATGATCGTTCTTGACTTCTCAGTAGCACACGGTGCCCAATCAAGTTCCTTCCTGAACATTCCCTTCCTGTGGCTTTGGAAGTGCGAACATTCTGACTTCCCTCCTCCCTCTCGGCCCCTGCTTTCCTAACCCCCTCTCTACTCTATCAAATGTAGTTGATGTTGGTCTAAGATCGCATCTATCTCATTTCAATGCATTGGTTGTCTATAAACTCATCCATGATCCATACGTGAAAAAAGAGGAATAAAATATCAGAATTATGTGACATGGCATGAATAAGAAATAGATTATTAAATATGTAGAAATTATAGATGACACAGAGACCAACTAAGCTCCTCTTGGTCCATTTTTAAGCCTTTGTTCTCACTTAACACTTTCTCCTAGGTGATCTCATTCATACTCATGGCTTCAAATTCCACCAACATGCAGATGCCTCCCAAAGTCAAATTGTCTATTCAGACCCTGACCCAGCTCTTCATGTCATACGGACATATTCTCTTGGATATCTCAAAAGCACCTCATATTTGAAACTCAAAAGTAAATTCACCATTTCTCCCCCAAACCTGGTCTTCTTCCAGTTTCCTATCTTGGTCAATGTTATACAAGCCAGAAATCTTGGTGTCACCCTTAACAACGTCCTCTTGCTACAGTTTCTAACCCATCACCAAATCCTGCACATTTTAGCTCACAAATCTCTCTACAACCCATCTTCGCTCTCCACCATTACCCCCACCACCACCATCCTCCTCCTCACCAGAGATAGCTTCCCTTCTCACAACCACCACCGGCAGTAACTTCTCATTCAGTCCCAGCTCTATCCTGGCACCCTTCCTCTCTGTTCTCTGAGCAGCAGCTGGATGGAGCCAACTTTCTAAAATGAAAATTTAATCATGTTATTTCTGGCTTTAAATTCTCCAGTGGATCTCCTGTGTTTGTCAAGGGCAAACCCCCCTACAATAATTTCCCAGCAGATGCCACTCTGAGGCTCAGGACTGAGCTGGGTCCACCCACCCATAAAGGACCCTACCAGAAACACTGTGGGGCCAGCCTCCTGTCTCTCTCTCCCTCAGACTTCATTTCTCCCCACCTTCTGCCTCATTCTCTGTAGCCAAACCATACTTGCTCTTCAGTCCTTCCTTCTTCCTCCAACACAAGCCCTTTGTGCTCCCTATTCCTGTCTGGAAAGCGCCTTCTTTCATTCTTTGCCTCATTATTTTCTATGGATCTTTCAAGTAGAAGCCAGGCCAGACACTTCCTGGAAGAAGCTTTTTCAGCTTCTCTGAAGAGGTCAGCTCCCCTCATAAATGTCCCTTGTTCCACGGATCTCTCCTTCATTCGAGGTTGCAATTTCACATCTGTTTGTGTGATCATTTCTGTCTCTCTTTGCTACTCATTGTATTCCAGGACCTCATGCAATGTTTTGCACATAGTAGGTACTAAATAAATACTTGTTGAATAAATAAATCAATGTTTATTCCCTCTCAGGTTTCTATCAACTTAACCTGTCTCTGAACTATCTTATCTTCACCTCTGGGTGGATACTCAGGGATCACAAACTCATTTTTAATACTAATCTATTTCTGTGCTTTTATAACTAGGGTATGCCAGGCACCCCTATGTGGGGCATGCCAGGGTTTACTTTTACTATAAGATTTGTGGACAGATGATAACTTTATACTTTAAAAAAGTGCAGGAACAATGAAATAGAACCCTAAATGTTTACTAGAATGGGACAGAAAGTGTAAGACTTCAAAGAAATGTTTCCTTGGCAAGGGCCACTTTAGGCTCTGCTTCTTGACACCTCGGGGTAAGCAATCACTCTCCTCCTCTGAGCAGTACAAGCACTTAAAAAGCTCTGTTAGAAGCTTGTACATAATTAGAAAAGAAACCGTTTCATATTCACAATAAACATAAACATAATTGGTTCTAAATTGTCTGCTATTTTGCATGGCACCATTTCCTGCCTCAAAAGTGGCCTGTAGAAGTAGCAAAAGGAAGAAAAGATTATTAAGGCTTGTTGGTGCCCTAGCTGGTTTGGCTCAGTGGATAGAGAGTTGGCCTGGGGACGGAAGGGTCCCGGTTTCGATTCTGGTCAAGGGCATATGCCTGGGTTGTGGGCTCAGTCCCGAGTAGGGGGCATACAAGAGGCAGCCAATCAATGATTCTCTCTCATCATTGATGTTTCTATCTCTCTATCCCTCTCTCTTCCTCTTTGAAACCAATAAAAATATTTATTTATTTATTTATTTATTTTTCATTTTTTTTTTTTAAAGGGCTGTTGGTGATTCCCAGCAGACGCCGCTCTGAGGCTCAGGACTGAGCTGGGTCCACGGCAGGGAGGACACCCAGAAAGGGCCCTACCAGAAACACAACGGCTAAGATCAGGCCTCCTCTCTCCTCCCCGCTACTCAGCAATTTGTCTTTAGTCTAATTCCACCTCTGGAGACACCTGCCCACCTTCTCTAGCTAGATTCACTTGCCCTCATCCTTGGTTTTAAAGCCCTGCATTGCTCCCTGCAAAGAGGCTTCCCGGGACCCTGTCCACAGCCCACATCGTCTGTGAAATGTTGTGCCCAGGCTGGACTAAGGATTGCTGTGAAGTTCCTATGCTCATAGCCCCCGAAAGAAATTCAGGGTTCCCACCAGTACCCCAGGGGAGAGAAAGTCCTCTTGGAGGGTGACTATGGTCAAAGACATACTATGCATTTCTTACTTCCCTGAGCACCGCACTTTGTCCAAGCATTTTCAGAAAAATGAGGTCCATGACTATGTTCCCAAACCCCTGATCTACAAGAAGCTAGCTTGATGCATGCAATCTGAAGAAGCCTGTTTGCAAGAGCTGTTCATAAACAAAGCAAGCTGCCATTGCGTTTGCACCCGCCATGTGTGTAACTATGCAGACACTATCACATTTTTCTTTATTTAATTCTAGGTATTATTATATTGGCTCATTTTCTACATGAGGAAATCAAGGCTCAAGAGTCCTAGCGTGTGCCCAGTTGTACAACAAGTAAATAGCAAGGCCTCTGATGCAGACCCAGGTCCGTGTCATTCCCATGAAGTTGCTTTTTCCACTAAGCTCATGTTTGCAGCTTCTCTGGTCTCACCATTTGTTCTCTCAACAGAACCATCACGGAACATTACTTGTTACAACAGCAAAAGATCCAAGTTTCAAGGAGGACACAGAGAAGTTAAGACATTCTGTTCCATTATAATTTACTAGAGGCCCGATGCACGAAATTCGTGCAAGAGTAGGCCTTCCTTCCCCCAGCTGCCGGCACTGGCTTCCCTCTGGCACCTAGGACCCCGGCTTCCCCAGCAGAGGGAGGTCCCACCCACCCACCACAGCCCACCAGTCAGTGGCCTGAGCCTCCCTCTTTGGGGCGATCATGGAGTCTGGGATAGATCGCCCTGCTGGCTGGTGGCCTGGGCCTCCCTCTGCGGGGTGATCATGGGGCGATGTCTGGGCCCCCAACCAATCGCATCGCACCTGCCTTGGCTGGCCTGGCACCAGTGGGTGTCATAGCGTGGTCCCGGAAGGTCATCTGGATAGCCATTGTGCTGTTTGGCCTTCTGGTCTAATTAGCATATTGCGCTTTTATTTTTAAATAAAAGTGTAATATGCAAATCGACTGAAAGCCAAACAGCGAAACTACCAAGGGCACATGCCTGGGTTGCAAGCTCAATCCCCAGTAGGGGGCGTGCAGGAGGCAGCCAATCAATGATTCTCTCTCATCATTGATGTTTCTATCTCTCTCCCCCTCTCCCTTCCTCTCTAAAATCAATAAAATATATTAAAAAAGAAGAGGAAGAAGGATCTCTTACCCTTTGAAATAGCATGGAAGGACCTGGAGAGCATTATGCTAAGCAAAATAAACCAGTCAGAGAAAGACAAGTATCACATGATCTCACTCATATGTGGAATCGAATGAACAAAATAAACTGGTGAACAAAATAGATCCAGAGACATGGAACCATGGAACAGACTGCAGAATTTCAGAGGGAAGAGGGCGGGGGCGGGGGGTTGGATGCTTGAGAAGTGATCAGCCAAAGATCTTGTATGCATATATGCATAACCATGGACACAGACAAAAGGGTGATGAAAGCCTGGGGTGGGAGGTGGGGGCCGGGGTGGGCTAGAAGAGGTCAATGGAGGGTGGGGGGGAGCATATGTAATACTTTCAACAGAAAGATTTTTTAAAATAAAAAAAAAGAATATGCATCCATGCCAGGTAGACTGCTGCTGTTTTGGATCTAGGTGCCTGAGACATGGAAAGTGGCACAAAAGAGCGCTTGACGAATATTTGTGAAGCGAGTGAATTAACTCACGGAGATACTGCCTGTGTGTGTGACCCCCAGGAGCGATGTCTCTTTCTCTTTCCTACACACATAGCTTATAGCCAATCCAAGTCAGCATCAGTTCTTTCAAATACATCAATCAGATGCCCACCACATTCCGGGCACTGAGATTACAATAATAGGTAAGAGCCATCCCGCTGGCTTACTTTGCAATTAATGATCAGCTCCAAACCTGTGCGGCACTGGAGTTCTATAGTGAAGTAACTTCATAAAAGCCCACTCATTTGACTTTCTATTCCGTCTTTAAAATACAGCACTTACAATATTCACAAGTTAGGAGTTGTCTCTCAGTATTAAGAATTAAGAGGAATTTTGACCAATATGGAAACTCTTGCACCCCAGTCCTGTGATATTCTTCTTCAAGTCCCCAAAACAGCACCCCCCCCCCCCCCGCCCCTCAGAGAGTGAGGGAGCTGAAGGCTGGAGGATGTTTGAGGAGGTGCAAGCTTCTAGTTCCCTTAAATAGTATAGCGGGCAGGGACCTCCAGCTATCTGCTGAGATGAAGTCTCCGGCTAAGCAAGACACAGAGGGGCCATCTGTCCTCTGACCAACCCCACCAGCTAGAAGAGTCCATCCATCCTCTTTTTTAGGGTAGCACAAGCCCACATCAGCCCCAGCTGAAGGTATGCAGTCCCCCTGGGTGCTCCAGGCAGGGGCTGTCATTCAGACCCTTTTATTTCCCACCTTTCGGCCTTGTACCTTTCTTACAGGCTGAGGAGAGAGACGAAAGCCACTAGAACGTTAACATGGCTGGTATATCTGTACAGAGCTGCACAATGGACTTTCTCATTCATTTCACATTTGGAGGGTAGATCCTACAGAAAAGCAAATTAAAGTTTGGAGAGGTTTAGCAACTTGAACCAAGGTCTTCTGATTCCTAGTTAGAAAATGAAAATGATTGACTAAAGTCAGGTTTGAGGGGTTGTCTGTGGGTTTTCATTCTCACTGGTATAGAATTTCACCTAAGGAGCTGGCTACATTGCACCCTGGTCAAACATTTGAACAAATATCAGTTTGGTTCATCTAACCAAAGACCTTGTATGTATATATGCATAACCCATGGACACAGACAATAGTGTGGTGAAGGCCTGGGGTAGGTAGGGAAGAGGGTGCTGGCTAGAAGGGGCCAAGGGGGAGAAAAGGAATATATGTAACACTTTCAACAATAAAGATTAAAATACATATATCGGTTCGATGTCTACTTGGCTACACAACCCCTCTCAGTTCCTAACCCCCACTCCTAGCCTCCACAGTGTCATGAAGTCTTTATTCCCAGAAAGCTTCTAGAATTGAGCAAAGCTTAATGTGGGCCATAATGACCCTAGACCTTTGCCCCGACCTTTAAGAGTGACAGAGGGACGGCCTCCTTACTTCTCCTTACTGTTGAGCAGTCCTGTGGCTCTCGATCGATGCAAGGGGAAGTTGAACGATGGAGGATTCTGGGTGCGGTTGAAGAATGTAACAGCCCCTCCTCTAAACTCCCTACCTCACCCTTATCCACACACCCATCCCCCTTCCCGGTCCCACAACACCAATTTTTCCCTTCAGGCCAAAGCTTAAAGCAGAAATTCCTAGGACAGGCGGAGCTCACAAGGGCATTTTTTGGCCCACAGAAGCGTCCTCCAAAGGGCATGCCCATAGGACTGACCGGGGAGTTAATCTCCAAGCTTGCATTCCACCAACATAGCTCCGAGAGGGAAAGCTATGTGGGCTCTTACTGCAAGAATCACAAGTCCTTTAAAGTACCGCACTTCAAAAGAACTTCAGGAGTTCCAATTCGATACAAACATGCGCATGCCCACAAGGCAAAAATACCAGTCTCCCTCCAGAGTCCACCTGTCTGCTCCATCAACTCCTACCTCTCTTGGGATGGCGTCGGTGCGGTTAAATTGTGTGTGGATTCTCCCCCTTGACCCCACCCCAGCTTCCTTAGGGGAGCCGAGGTCAAGGCTGGCTGTGTCCTCTGGCCACCCATCCAGAGCCCAGCAGTGGGAGGAGAGTTCTGTCTTCTCAGACTTCCTGGTTCGTGGGAGGTGGAGGTCAGCTCCTGGCGTGGGTGGCACCCTCTAGCTAACCGGCTGGTGATTGCAAAGGCAAGGGAGAGAGAGCCAGCCCAGCCCAAAATAGAAACCCAAGCTCCCTCCCCATCTTGCTGAAGGTGAGACAGAAAAGGGGGGCAGAAGTGAACGCGGGGTGAGAGAGGTGGGGAGAAGGTGGCTTGCTGGAAACCAGGAGTTGTCAAAACAACATTTAGATACAAGCCTCAAAGCTTGCCCGGCAAACGGGACACGCTGGAAACTTTTCACAGGAACGAGCATGTGAGTAGGACATCTTTGAGTTTCGGGAGACAAGTTCATGGGCCACTGGCAATGAGTGTGCCGCCGTGGAGTTTATTCCATGGAGACAAAGAGCAGTGATTACACCTCCCCCTGTGGAAGTGGAAGTGAGCGATGGGGAAATTTCGCACAAAAAGCCCTGGTAATGTAAAGGTGGAGGTGACAAAAATGGCACAGGAGATTACCCTCTGCACGACCCCATCCATCTCCTGACCTGTCTGGGTCAAGGCGGGTGTTACCTGAGAGGACAACTGGGCATGTCCTCACTGGCATATGGGACACTCTGCCTTTTTGTGTTTTCAGAGGTAAAAGGAGGGAACCGTCGTGGTCCCAGAACCAGCGGCCTGGCATCTCAGGCACCGTGTCCCAGGGATTCTCCTACGAAGCAGAAGATGCGAAAGCTGTGCC
The DNA here is from genome assembly GCF_027574615.1 of Eptesicus fuscus. NCBI lineage: Eukaryota > Metazoa > Chordata > Mammalia > Chiroptera > Vespertilionidae > Eptesicus > Eptesicus fuscus. The sequence goes on along the minus strand of NC_072494.1, from coordinate 38,573,734 downwards.
GTGCAGGAGGAGTAGAGAGGGGCAGCAGGCTGCTGAGCCTTCACTAACAATGACAGCCAGGCAGGGAGGGGCAGAGAAAGAATGAAGAGGGAGGAAAGGGAAAGGGGGGAGGAGGTGCAGGATTCCCAAGCGAAGGGATTTCCTTTCTCCGTCCCAGAGCCTCCAGGGAGGGGTAAATATAATTATGAACCTAGCATGACAACATAAAAAATAAAAGAGAGCTTGCCAGGTGACCATCTCTGCCGGGACTCGAACCCGGAACCTCTGGATTAGAAGTCCAGCGCGCTCGTCCATTGCGCCACAGAGACCTCACCACATACACAGCATCAGCACCAGAACTGAAAAAGCACATACCTTCTGCATCACAGAGCCATCTCAGCATCCTGCTCTCTCAGCAGTGTGGGGACAAGGACAGCTGGAAAATCTGGAGTGGAGATCTCCCCGCCGGCTCCCTCAAAGCTTTTCTCAACATTGCAGGGTCCTCGGGTCCTCGGGGGACTGGAAGAATGTGAGGATGGCCACTTGCCCAGCACCAGAATCTCAGGCTGAGGAGGACAGAGCCAGAGCCTTCGCTGTCCTTTTCTCTCCATCCCTAAGGGAGGACAGGGGAAAAGCTTTTATCTATTCTCATGCTAACTACGCAGAGCACGCCCTGCCTAGCAGCTATCTCTACCTCCACCCCTCCCTATCACTGTCGTTTCGTCCCAGTGCAGCTATTCTCAGACCCAGAGGCTGGGCAAAGCGGGGGGATTCAGGAGAACCCTGGATCCCTGAGACAAAGGAGTTGCTCCTGTAAAGAAACTGTGAACAGCGGCAGAGGCCAGCAGGGAAGCTGGGTTCCAGGAGACCAGCCCAGTTCTCCGCGTTGAGAGCTGTTGTGGTCAAGCCCAAGGAAGAGGTACTGGGAGTGTGGTGGGACGTCCCTTCAGTATCTTCACTTGAATTAAGGATGGAGGAGGAGACAGAACAGTGGTGAGTGAGTGAGTGTGTGTGTGCGTGTGTGTGTGTGTGTGTGTGTGTGTGTGTGTGTGTGTGTGTGATGAGAGAGCGCGCGAGCGAGGGCTTGCCTGCAGGGAGGAGGGCGAGAGTGGCAGCTCCCTAATGAAATACAGATGGCCCTCACACAGCCCTCTGTGAATACCTGTTCCCCTCCCCCACCTTCCCTGGCTCTGAGCCGCTGTCATTTTTCTCCCCAAGGCGGCCTAATGTAAAGAATGAGGATTTCTCAGCTGTCGGGGCTTGCTAGAGGCTTCCTAGGAAATTCCAAGTGACCATCCTTTCATAACCATGTACAGGGGCGGGCAAAAGTGGGGTTACAATTACAACACAAATAAATAACACAATAATGAATAAATAAGAATAATACAAGAATAAACCCTGTGTTTCACATACTCACATCTGTAAACTTAGTTTTGCCCACCCCTTCATAGCAGCAGGCCAGATCAAAAAAAAAAAAAAGTTCCTATTTTTAAAAGCTTCCCAGAGAAGACAAATCCATAATTACTGTTGGTTATAGGTTCCACTATGCCAGTCCTTCTGAATGCCTAATCTAAGTCCTTCTTACCTCACCTTCAGCTCGTGTATTTTTTCTATTTGATTCCCAGATACATCAAGGGGCAATTGGCCTCTCTGTTCCAATGATAATGCATTAATTTAAAGCCCTTGATTCAGTATTCACCACAGCAACTCCCACTCAAAAGGTAACAATAAAAGCAGAAAGCGGGCTCAGACTCCTTCCTCTTTCTTCTCAGTGTGTGCTTCTATGGCCCACAGCTCCGGACACACCAACTGACTTCCATCATAACACAAAATAGCTCCCTCTAAACCTGAGATCAGGTGATGGCCACGTGCAGAGCAAGAGGCAATATGAAAAGCCTCATTTGAGAGATCTTTAAGGGCCCTTCTAACTCTAAGATGATCATCACAATATCTCACACTCCCCTAACCCATTCATATGGCCCCAAGAACGAGATCTGAGAGAGAACGGGACCAGCGTGGTGCGGTCGGGTTGGGATGCAAGGAGAAGACTCTAACATCTGGGGAAAAGCAGATTCCAACCAAACTTGCCTTTCACCGAGGACCTAGAGAGGAGCTCAGAAAAGCGAAACGGATGGTGTACATAATAAACCTACAACAAGGACCCAGAGAATAGGCCTTTCTTAGCACATGGGCCCTAGACAACTCCAAGAACCTGACACACAGAACACAGTGCTAGCCAGACACTGTATTGTTTTGAGTGGCTGGTAACAAGGTGTGGGGTAAAGAACTTGTTAGGAGGCCCATGTGTCTGTAAAGAGGAAGCTCTCCTCTAGAGGCCACCATGAATCACTCAAATGCAGTACAAGTTCTCCATTCACTTCCCCCCAGGTGTGGTCAGTGGTCTCTCAGATGCAGACACACACCCTCTGCCTTTCACAAATATATTGTCCTATGCCTACGAAATCTATTAGACCTTAGACCAAATTTTGCCCAAAGCTTCATAGTCTCTTAAGAGATCATACGTTTGTTCTCTTGTATGCATACATGCATAAGCATAACCCATGTACACAGACAATGGGGTGGTAAGGACCTGGGGTGGAGGGGACGGGACAGGCTGGAAGAGATTAATACGAAGAAAAGGAGGACCTATGTAATACTTTTAACAATGAAGATTTTAAAAAATAATAATTTAAAAAAAGAGAGATCATGTGTTCTCCACAAGCTGAATGAAGAGACCAGCTCTTCAACACCCTCCAGCAGCTCCATTCCGTGTTTGCAGTGTTCTCACTTGGCATCGGGGCTACAATAGTAACAGATAAAAAGTGACATGGTCCCACCCTCAAAGGATCCTGTATGTAAATACCAATGTAGCAACTGCCCTGAAAGACATATGGGAGAAATGACAGCATTAACCTCACTGCCCACCAAATAAGGTATCCATTTTTCAGGTTAGCGACCAAGACTCTAACTCTGGAAGTAGGAAGATCCAGCTTCAGTAGCAAGCGGTGCCGCTTGCTTGCTTGAAAACCCTGAGAAAATGACTTAACTGCTCCACCTCCCCTTTCCCAATTATAAACTGGGAGCGAAAATAAATGCTATTCATAAAGATGCGCTGAGACTTCCTGGTACTTGGTGTTGTCCCTCCCGTCCTCTGTTCCATGAGTTACAGTTCTTGGTCCTACTGCCTGGGTTGCCCCCTTCTTCTTGAATAGCCTTCCTTTATCTTCCCTCACAATCCCGCTAGCACCACCATGCCTTCCCACAACAGCAATCTCTCCATTGCAGCAAAAATACTCCTCTTCAACAAGTTTTTCCAGGACCCCTATATTAACAATCTGTATCCACACAAACACTCTGGGCTTTGTCCGAGGCTGTTTTTCTTTTTCTTTAAAAAAAAAAAATGTTTTTATTTATTTTTTATTTATTTATTTATTTAGAGGAAGGGAGAGGGATAGAGAGAAACATCAATGATGAGAGAGAATCGTTGATTGGCTGATCCTGCATGCCCCTGACTGGGAATCGAACGATGACCTCCTGGTTCATAGGTCGACATTCAACCCCTGAGCCACGCTAGCTAGGCTCCAAGGCTTTTTTTTTTCAAATAAGAGATGTCTCTCTTGTTTCACTCTACCATCCATAAATCAGATAAAGCTTCTTTTTATCTTTATTGTTGAAAGTATTACTTGATAAGTGCGAATAATATCTCTAAACTAGGTTTTCAATTAAAAATAAGAAGGGAAACAAAGAAAGTGAAAGTTTTAAAGGGACAGGAAAGTTGAAGCAAGCCATTCAAAATGATGGAAGACAGTACATCTTTTCCTTCTTTTAAACCAGGTATGCCCTTTGTGTTAATGTAAGCCCTTAAAAAAGATGAGTACATTTCCCCTCCAAAATTTTTTTGTACTGATTTAATTCTCCAAAGATCTGTGACTCAAACATTACTCATGTTTCTAATTGAATACAGGTCTTTGACCCCACAGACACACTGTGATGCTGATTCATTATTTCATTCATAAAGCATTGCTGGGATACATATAATAAATGCCAAAAATTTCTCTTGTTGGCCCAGAAACAAAAACAATTACATCCCACATCCAGCTATGGCCCTACTCACAGCTTCCCTAAAGGTAACAACTAGTTCCCATTTTGTGAGGGTTTTATTAAAATTTTTTTTATCTTTCAATTACAGTTGACATATTATATTAGTTTTAGGCATAAAACATAATAATCAGACATTTATATAACTTACAAAGTGATCACCCAATAAGTCTAGTACCCACCTGATACCATACATAGATATTGTAATCTTATTGACTACTAGAGGCCCAATGCACAAAATTCATGCAGTGGGGTGAGGGGGGTGTCCCTCAGCCCAGCCTGTACCCTCTCCAATCTGGGACCCGTCGAAGGATGTCCTAAAGGCAGTCGGATGAACATAAAGGCAGTCGGACATCCCTCTCACAATCCAGGACTGCTGGCTCCCAACTGCTTTCCTGTCTGCCTGCCTGCCTGATTGCCCCTAACCACTTCTGCCTGCCAGCCTGATCACCCCTAACCACTCCCCTGCCAGCCCAATTGCCCCAAACTGCCCTCCCTTGCCAGCCTGGTCACCCCTAACTTCCCTCCCTTGCCAGCCTGGTTGCCCCTTACTGCCCTCCCCTGCAGGCCTGGTCCCCCCCAACTGCCCTCCCCTGCAGGCCTGGTCCCCACCAACTGCCCTCTCCTGCAGGCCTGGTCCCCCCCAACTGCCCTCCCCTGCAGGCCTGGTCCCCACCAACTGCCCTCTCCTGCAGGCCTGGTCCCCCCCAACTGCCCTCCCTACAGGCCTGGTCCCCCCAAACTGCCCTCCCCTGCAGGCCTGGACGCCCCCCCCCCCCCCCCCCCAACTGCTCTCCCCTGCCGGCCATCTTGTGGTGGCCATCTTGTGTCCACATGGGGGCAGCCATCCTGTGTGTTGGAGTGATGGTCAATTGGAGTGATAGGATATTAAACCAATTACTCTAGGCCCTAAGCCAAAGAATTAGAGGATGAATCCTTAAGGGGTCAATGATTCTATAATCATAGACCAAGGGATTAAGAGCATTGGTTTTACCCAATATTGGGAGGAAATGGGTCCTTCTTTCTCTCTTGCCCACCTCAGCTCTACTTCCCATTCTACCTGGAAGGACACTTGAGGAGAACATAGTAAAGTAGACTCTGTAATGGCAGTAGAAGAAAGGTCTTCACCTTGTAAAATGAATCAGTTTAAACAAAAGGTATGACTATGAAGTGCTCAATCCCAGGGACTATACCTGTCCTTGCATAGGAACCTCTGACTGACAAGTCATAGCAAGGTCAACACACAATTTATCCCACACAAGTCAGTCATTGTCTACAGGACTGGGCCTTCCAAATTCTGTCCTAAAGAACTTTCAGTCCCACGCTGAAAGCACGGTCAGAATGAAGAGGAGGCATTTTACCTTGAGTAAACCAGTCGATCTCCTTCAGGCTCAGTTTCTCCTTATGTAAAAAGTGGTAGATGAATGTCAAGGTCCTTCCTCATGCTGTCTACAGTTCTGAGAAACAGTATGAACAGTAGTCATAACGATGACAAAAATGTATTTTTTATTTTAATTTTTAAGTAAATTATTTTCTTAGAGCAGTTTCCAGTTCACAGCAAATTGAATGGAAGATTTAGAGATTCCCCATGTACCTCCTGCCTCCACACATGGTTAGCCCCTTCCCCCCCTTACCAGCACCTCCCACCAGATGGAACATCTGTTTACAATCGATGAACTTATATTGATACTCACCCAGAATTCATAATTTACATTAGGGTTCACACTTGGTGTTGAACATTCTATGGATTTGGACAAATGTATAATAACATGAGCCCACCATTTCAGTATTACATAGAGTAGTTTGCCCTAAAAATCCCTCTGTACCCCACCTATTTCTTCTTCTCTTCCCACTCACCGCTGGCAACCACTTATTTTTTTTTTACTGTCTCCATAGTTTTCACCTTTTCCAGAATGTATACTTTTTAGACTGGCTTCTTTCACTTATATTTTCAAATTTTTCTCTCATTTTATCATCAGAACTGTCCCAGCTTGTAAAAAGAGTGATTATCATTATTCTCCTTTTACAAAAGGAAAAACCTTGATCAAAGACACTAAAGTGGAAGGGCCGAGGAGAGCCCCACGCACAGTGTTCTGACCACTGTCACCAATGCAAGCAGGTGTCACACAGAACATGTTCACTAAGAGGTATAGGTGCCCTGGCCAGTTTGGCTCAGTGGATAGAGCATCTACCTGTGGACTGAAGGGTCCTGGGTTCAATTCTGGTCGAGGGCACATGCCCAGGTTGCGGGCTTGATCCCCAGTAGGGGGCATGCAGGAGGCAGTCTATCAATGATTCTCTCTCATCATTGATGTTTCTATCTCTCTCTCCCTAAAGAGGTATAGGCTACCTCATTACAATTTGTCCCAAGAAGTGAGATTTTGAGACTTTTTCTTACTTCTCTTCCCTGCCTTTGCAAAACATAGAAAACTGATGTCCAGATAAATAAAATGACGTGTTCAAGATCAGTCAGCTAGTTATTCACAAAGCTGGTACTCAATTCCAGGTTTTCTGACTCTTAGCCCAGTGCTCACTTATTCCACCATAGAATCACCAAACCACTCTTGAATACCCAATGTAGTCTCTAGGCACAGGGCAGGGAAGGGGAGGGAGCCGAAGAGCAAAATGCTTAGTATTCAGTCTTAGCCGATAAAGAGAAAAATAAAAAAGATCAAATAACCTCTTCCTGGAGTCACTGAATGCTCAAAATGGAAAAGAAGATCTTAAAATAATTAAGTCTCATTTTTAACCTAATGCATCAGTTGAATTTTTACCATATACTCTAATTACTTGTATAAATGAAAAAAGCACCAGTTTGAAAATTAAATTGATAATGCTAAGTGGTGAATGTTTGCACTTTACTTTCTATATTTCTGCAGTCTATAATTTTTGTCAAGCCTCTTCATCTATAATTACATAGATTAGTAAACTCATACCCCTAGAAATTAAATTACTTATCAGTATTATAAAAATAGACTGACTGTTACGGTCCAGTTGGCAAACTACAGACTTTACAGTCAAGACTGACCACGGTTTGAATCCCAGCTCTACAACTTCCTGTGTGATAATGTACTAAAGGGTTCCTAAACAAACGCTGAGCCAGAGGCTCAGCCCTAGCCCATTTGGCCCAGTGGATAGAGCAATGTCCTGCAGACCGAAGGATCCTGGGTTCGATTCTGGTCAAGGGCACTTACCTCAGTGGCAGGCTCCTCTCCTGCCTGGGCCCTGCGTGGGGCTCATGCAGGAGGCAAGAGGTCGATGTGTTTCTCTCACATTGATATTTCTGTCTTTTCCTCTCTCTCTCTAAAAAAAAAAAAAAAAAAAAAATCTATGGAAAAATATCCTTGGGTGAGGATTAAAAAAAAAAAATTCACAACAGTAATAATGCCTACCTTGTAAGGTCTTTATAAGCAATAAATGAGTTAAAAGATGAAAAAAATCCATAGTAGATGAGTGCCTGGCAGTCTCTATTTTTAGAGAGAGTGGGTCTTGCTCAGGCTCTTTCCCTTTACCCCTCACCCTTTCCTCAACTGCCTTCAACCTTGCAAATGCTGAAATGGCACTAAAGTCACTAATAGCTTCCTAATCATCATATTCAGTAGTCACACTTCACCTTCCTGCAGCATTTCACACGGACAACCACACCTTCCTTCCCCAAAATGCTTACTCCTCTGATTTCTGACAAACACTACCCTCTTCTAACTTCTCTCCTATTTCTTGGCCCCTCCGTATCAGTCTCCACCAGCATTGCTCTTTCTTCTTAAATGTAAGTGTTGCAAAGAGCTGTATTTATCAGACTGCCAGTCAGAATGAGAACAGCATTTTATATTATTAAATAGAAAAGAAACAATAGGACAGGACAGGGTAGGACAGGATAGAATAGGTTAGGATAGAGTAGGACGGGACAGAATTTTTAAAAAGAGAGAAAAATAACAGAAGACGTCACCCTTTAATAATAGCACACACAGTTCCATAAAATGTTTGTTTCAGTTACACACACGTATTTGTGTGGATATGTGTGCTCTTGATTGATTGCTTCGGTGGATCAAAACATTGCCCTAAAGGGTGCATTGGTCATCTTCTGTTTTCTCCCTGAATTTGACCTTAAGTAGTAGCACAGCACACACTACCAACTATGAGCTGAAAACTCTCATATCTGTACCTTAAAACCAGACACTTCACCTAAAAGCCAGATTGCTTTATTTAGCTGCTTCGACATAGCCATCCCTATATGATTCACAGGCATCTCAGTCACAAAATGAACAAATCTGAACTTCCATAAAATTTATTTATGACAGAATCATAAATTTTCCTTTTTATTCCCATATTCTACTTCTTGTAATACGCTAATTTAGTTAATGGTAGCACCACCCACCGACTCATTTATTAACTTGTTTATTCCACAAACCCGTAGACATGTGGTATATACCAAGAAATGTGCTAGGCATTTGAGACACAAAGATAATAAAGACATCATATCTGCCCTCGATAAAATCATTCAGAAACAGAAAATAAATAGAATCATAAAACAAAGTTGCCCAACTGAAGAGACACATCCAGAATACTACAGTAACAAATAAAATGGGCAAACTAACCTGGTCTGAGGGGTCTAAGAAAGTTTTCTAGAGCTACAAGGTTTAAAGTGAAAACAGTTGTTAACCTGAGGGGGGAAGAGAGATTGGGGTGGGGAGGGTGCGCGTGTGTGTGTGTGTGTGTGTGTGTGTGTGTGTGTGTGTGTGTGTTGCATATGTGTGTTGGGGAAACTGAGGAAGAAAGTCACTCTACGAAAGAGAACATCAAGAGCAAAGATGGCCTGCCGGTGTGGCTCAGTGATTGAGTGTCAACCTGTGAACCACAAGGTCGCTGTTCGATTCCCGTGGGGCGTGCAGAAGGCAGCCAATCAATGATTCTCTCTCATCATTGATATTTCTATCTCTCTTTCCCTCTCCTTTTCTCTCTAAAATTAATAAAATAATATATATGTATATTTTTTTAAAAAGCAAAGATGTAGCCCAAACCATCTTGTTTGTATAAGAAACTACAAGAAATGAGGAGTTGCTGAAGGCCAATGTCCCAGGCAGGGAGTAACAAACAATGTGTCTAGAAAGACCAGACCACAGGACCTTCATCTGTCATGTAAAGGCCTTGGATTTTAATCCTGCAGGAGCTGCAGAGGCAGGGAAAGATTCAAGTAAGGGAGACCTGTGACTTTATTTGCGTTTTAGACAGATCGCTCCCGTTGCTGTGCGGGGAATAATTTCAAGGCGGCTCTGTGAGGCGGCTTTTGCAATGGTCAAGGTAAGTTATAATGGAGATCTGGACTCCGGTAATAGAACTGGCTACACAACAGTAAATTGAAAGGGGATGATTGATTTGATAAAAACAGCATTAGAAAGAATTGGTCACCCAGGCACTTAAATTGGAAACTTGAAGCTTGTCAAAGCTTCTTCCCTTACCTTTATCTTCCAAAATTAATCAACTACCGAGTTCTATCAATTCTGCTAACCTCGTTCCATTTCCCTGGCTTTGGGCATAGTTCTGATCGTTCATCCTTTGTAATCAGAGCACTTTGAATATTTCAATACCCCCTCACTTGTCTACCGGCAAGCATTCCCGCTGTCTTCCTACTGATCGGCCATACCACAAACAGAACTATTGTGATTTTTCTTAAAGGCATCCCCACTCGATGTTTGTCCATCCATTGCCCAGAGAAGAGCCTAAAGGCCATCTTCATGTCCTTCTTTTCAGCTCCATTGATTATCATCTACCACTGATTCATGATTCATGTCCTTCTTTTCAGCTCCGTTTATTATTATCTACCACTCCCACCCCAGGTCTAATGTTATGTAATGCCAAAGTACTTAACAGTTCCATAAACAAACAAAAACAAAAACTGTCTGGTTCCATAGTAACCTGCCTTGGTAGGAGACATTTCCTCTTTCTGGAAGGCCCTACTCTTCTCCCCACCCTCACACCTGACTGGAAGACTGCTACTCCTCTGGGAAGACTCAGCTCAGTCACCTCATTTTCTCAATCTCCCCTGACATCCACCGTCACCCTAAGCAGATTGGATCACACCCACCTTCACACGGTTACACACTCTGGGCATGCGGCTACTGTCGCGCTGAGAACACTGTATTGCAATCGATTCTGGGCATGTCTATCTCCTCCCGGTTGGTGAGCGACTTGAGTTCCTTCTACCCTTGTCAGTCTGAGTGACTAGAACAGATCTCCGTCTCCCAAGCACAGAGATGGTCCCATAGTGCCCCAATTACTTATTTTTATAACGGGAATATTAGATGGAAACTGTTAAAATGAGACCTGAGAATTTGAGACTTCTGCTGTCCTACCTTAGCGTGGTAGCTGAAACATTCAACTTTCTCCAGTCTACTGACTATGTCACGTTAGATGGGTTCCCATAAGCTTAAACTCAACATAGTTCCAACAATACTAATCTTCCTCCATCCTAAAATACTACACCCCTCAAATTGGTTCTCCTGACTCCACTGTTTCTTTCCATGGTTCAGCATTTCCCAATCACTCAAACCCCCAAGCTGAGAGCCACTCCACCTTCTCCTTCTCTCTGGCTTCCCATAACCAACATCAAATGTTGTATCTCATTTTTCCCCCCAATGTTCCTGCCCTAGCACAAGAATGTTTGATTTTGCTCCTGGATTTCTATAATCGCTCTTTAACAGACCTCCTCAGATGAGCTTTTAAAAAATATATTTTAGTCACTTGACACAGAAGCATATGGTCGCTTTAAAAAATTAAGCATACAATATAAACAATTATTGCCCCCTCTTATGCCTTAAATCTTATTCCCACCACAGGAATAATAATTTCTCTGCCCAAGTTTAACATGTATCTGAATAACAGTGTTATCAGGAAAACTGGGGTATCTCTTTCCACACTGAGTGCTGGGGTTGGAGACCTTATGATATCTCAAGAAAAAGAATTTCCTGAGAATCACATGGGAGGATGAGTGATTTTTATTTTTGTAGAATTATGTCCCTGGGTTCCCAGAGTCCCATTTACCTTAACCCAGTCCTGAGAGAAGCGTAGCTGGGGTTTCAGTACCACTAGAAGCAAAGCCAGGGTCCAGAGTTTCCGTTCCACGTTGCAGCCGGGTCCAGTTGAGCATGAGGCTAGTTACCGTCCATTAGTCCATTGTGTGTGGGGCCCACATGGCCGTGGGCCTGTGGGCAAATACAGGGGAGCCGAGAGAGCATGTTCCCTACAACAAGAGGCTCAAGAGAGTCAAGAGTACAAGAGAGCTAACTCCTTTGTTTAGGGGATTAAATATCCTAAATCTCATGCCCTTGCAGTGGCCATGCTTCTTCTCCCAGGTGTGACTGACAGCAAGCACCTTCCCTATGTCACCCCACCTTGACTGGGCATGCATCTATCTCCCCTCAGTTGGACCCCTGGGGAGTGCAAAGTTGTAGCTTCTTGGCAAGGCTACCCAAATGGCATACTTATAATATTTGGCCTTCCCTCTGCTCCTTTCCTGTTATTGATAACTAGTTAATGACAATGGTATCTCTCGGATATTATCAAGTGACTACTATGTGCCAGGCACTATTCAAAGCACTTCTTAAAAAATTTAAATTCTTTATTGTAGAAAGTATTACATATGCCTTCTTCTCTCCCCCCTTCCTCCCCATTTCAAAGCACTTTAAATAGATTAATTTATTTAAGCCTCATCAGACAACCCTAGTGTATTATTAATCTTCACTTTCCATACAAGGAGAATAAAATCTTGAGAGGTTAAGCATCTAGCCCAAGGCCATACAGCCAGTAAGTAGCTATTCATTCGCTGAAACACACATTTACATATATATGAAAGGTAACATATGCAAATGTTAGAAACAGCCTTTCCCCCCCCCCCCACCCCTATTTTAGGCAAAGAGAACAATAGTATGTGTATTTTCTTTGTGTTTTTACTTACCAATATATTTATCTTGGCTATCTTTCCATGTTGGCACATAGAAATTTACCTCATTATTTTTAATGGTTATTGTTATTATAAAGTCTGAGTGTGGTATAATTTACTTAACCAATTCACTATTGAAGGGTATTTAGGTTGTTTTCCATCGCTCACTACTAAAAACAATGAGGTGAATTACCTCTTTCTATGTAAATCACGGCATTCTGTGTGAATAGATCTGTAGAACAGATTTGTGGAAATAGTGGAACTGGACACCAAAGGGGCTGGGCTGCTTAATTGAGCCAATTGAGCAGAGACAGGGTTGAATCCTATACGAGTGTTCATTCCAATACTGCAGGCAGCATGGAGAGCAGTTGGTCGCCCACAAAAATCTGCTCTGACCCCCCTCGCCAGTGGGCTGGTTATACACACACAGGAGGGAGAAGACAGCTACGTGTAGCTGCGAGCTGCAAGTGTAAGAGGGAAAGGGGAGGGGAGAGTCTGCAGTCGGCCTTCGGGAGCTCACTGTCCGATAACAAGGTGGCTAATCTTCTATGATGTTACAAAAGGCGCAGCCCATTCCTGGGACCCAGAATGGTCAGCATTCCTGAGAAAACTCCCGGAGGGGGTGGTCAGGGCCCACACAGCAACCAAATCAAAGCGTGGCCTGTCCTTGGTCTGTTCTCAAAATGTGTTTCCTTTCTGAGCCATGGACCCATCGAGGCATCTTATCTTTCTACAGCCTTGCTTCGCCCTCCAGTGCCCCGGGTCTGTAAGAAAACTTCTTACTAGTATAGTTAGTGAGGTGAGTAATTATTAGACACCTGTAGCTCTAGTCTCATTACATGTCCTTCCCCACTCTCAATAGCACTGCTGGTATTTCCATATTTAACTTTAAAAAAATATATCTTTATTGACCCCAGAGAGGAAGGGAGAGAGAGAGAAACATCAATGATGAGAGAGAATCACTGATCAGCTGCCTCCTGCACGCCCCACACAGGGGATCGAGCCCGCAACCCAGGCATGTGCCCCTGACTGGAATCGAACCTGGGAACATTCAGTCCTCAGGCCAACACTATCCACTGAGCCAAACTAGCCAGGACGCCATATTTAATTTTTATACATACTGTCAAAATGTCTCCAAAGATGCTTCACAGATTTACATTTTCACCAATAATAAATGAAGATGCTCATTTCCCCACATACTTGCCAACACTAGATATTATTCATCATTTTTAATTTTTAACAATCTAGGGTCTCTTAGTCGCTTTAACTTGCATTTCTCAAAATTCAAATGCAGTTAATCATTTTTTCAGATGTTTATTGGGCAATTTTATTTTTTCTAAGAATGTCGGCTTATATCTTGTGTCCAATTTCCTCTTCAATTGTTTTTCTTTTTCTGTGTTGTCAACATAAGAAACATTCAAACCTGTAAAAAAAAAAATTGTGAATTTTTTTTAACCAAACTGTCGAATTGAATTTATTTGAACGAAACTGTCAACAATCGCTGGGAAACAAAATCTCAACGGATTGAGATCATGCTCCAAAGAATGGCGGTTTTGCACCTTATTTTATATATTACAATTAAAAGAGAACACTGACGATCATCGGTGAGAGATTAGGGAGGCAGGAGAAAGCAGCACAGGGGAACCTCTGGGATTGGATGAAAAGTAAAAATGGCAGACACATCCTCCTTTTACATAGGTGGGTGCAGGATACTTAACAGTTAACAATGAACAGGGTAACAATAACAATGAGATGTCTGGTCTCCACCCTGGTGCATGGGTTGTGCCCCGAGGGGTCTGGAAAAGGAGGCGTTACCCTCACAATATGAAGATTGACTTTTGTCAGGGAAGATTCCAGCCCAGGACATAGCTTACCCATCACAAACTGCTTTTAGTTAAAAAGTTTTCATTTCAGACCATCTCTTGTAGTTACTTTAGGTCTCTGAGTTTTCAAGGTCACCAGACAGGCCCTCCCTGAGCTTGTCAGGTTAGCATGTGGCCCCTTTTCATCCACCGTGTATTTATTGACTGTTCTGCATATTATCAATTTAGTGCATTGCTCTATAGGCTGTAGGTAAAAAGTTCCCACTCTGTAATCTACTTTTAAACTTTGTCCACGGTGTCTACAATATATTGTTAACGAAAAAAACCATTGAAACCTGTAAAGAATTTTAGTGAGTTTATTTGAGCCAAAATGTCGACATATGCCGGGAAGCAGAACCTCAATGAATTGAGATAATGCTCCGAAGAAATGGTGGGTTCCATCTGTATTTATACATTGCCATCAAAGGAGGGACATAGGTCAGCTACATGAAATTCATTGGTGATGGATTAAGGAGGTGGGATAAAGTCAACCGATGGGAAACCCCTGGGATTGGATAAAAAGCAAAATGATGGACACATACTTAGGTGGGTACAGGAACAATTAACATGATAATGAAGGAATTTGAAGTATCTGTCCTGGCGCCCACCACATTTGGTTGTGCCCCAGGGGCTCCAGCAAAAGAAGGAAGTTACAAGTTACCCAGACATCTCACAGATATGTTATCTTAGAGGCAAAAAGGCAAATGGGCTCAGTAAGGAAGATCTAAGTTGACCTTTGTCAGGGAAGATATCGGCCTAGGACATGACTGCCCACTATAACCTGTTTGTAGTTAAATATTTAATTTTCAAACCATCCTTTGTGGTTATTTCAGGTCTCTGAGTTTGCAAGACTGCCACGCAGGCCTCCCCTGAGCTTGTCAGGTTAGCATGTGGCTCCTTCCGTTCACACTGCATATTATCAATTTAGTGCATTGCTGTAGATAAAAATTTCCCACTCTGTAATCTACTTTTAAACTTTGTCTACGGTGTCTACAATATATCAATTTTAAAAACTTGTCAGCCGTTTCCTTTATGGATTCTGGGTTTTGTGTCTTGCTTAGGAAGGCTTTTCCCACTCCAAGATGAAACATTTTTCTGCAGTTTTTTAAAATGTCTTTTAGTTGTGTTTTGTTTATAAAATTGAACACTTCAGTACATCTGAAATGTATTTTTGTGTATGTTTGGAGGGAGGGCTCAACCTCCCCCACCTCAACTGGCAAACAGATAACCAGGTTGCTCGAATGGCATTCATTAACCAGGCCAAGCCCTGGTAGTGTGTGATGAAGGTAGCACTCTTCTTCGTACACCAAGTTCTCACGTCGGTTTGTCACTATGCTCTCTCCCCTGTCCCATGCAGCTATTCGTATATTCCTGTGTAATACTTCAATGTTTTCCTTGCTGTAATTTAAAGTAACTTAGGCTAGCTGGAAAACCCTCTTCCACCCCAAACCCCAAGTGTTCACAATCGTGGCTATTCTTTTGGCTTTATTTCCCACGGGATGTTAGAATTAACTGGTCAAGTTTCATAAAATAAACTATTGGGGTTTAGCATAGGATTACCTTGAATTTACAGAGGAAGAGGAAGAAAAAAATTAACATCTTTACCATCCTGAATCGGAATGTTAGGGGCAAGAAAGGAATAGTGGGGACTGGCTATGGTTGTGGGAAATATTGATCATGCTCTGGTAACCATGATTGCCTTGTGATGGTTAAAGAAAGGACATTCTGACCTGGCTGGGAGTTGCACGCCCTCGGGACCTGGGAGTCAACCTTGGACCTGGGAGTCAACCTTGGAATGCGGTCCATTCTCATGGAAAGATTAACACCCTTGTTGCCCAAACAATGGAGTCCCACTCCAGCCTCCTACTTCCCCGCGCCTGTAATCCAATCTCCCTGTGTAACCTTTGTGCTGCCCTATCTAAGCAGCTGGCTTATGGGGGGCAGTTGAGCAGATTTTTGTGGATGACCTGCTGCTCGCCCCTGCTGCCGGCAGTATTGGAATAAACAGTCCTTTTCGGAACCTCTGAGTGCATGTGGTTTGTCGCTTCCCGCCGACCTGATTTCTGCCATAACATGAAGATTAATCTTTAAATACCAATTCAATCACATAACATTACATTAAAAATAAAATTCTTCAGTGTCTGGTTTTCAAGTCTTTCCCTGTCAAATTTGGTGTAAAGCCACCTCACCAACTTTATTACCCTTTATTCTCATCCACAAGTTTTTTCAAACTGGTGTACTTACTGTATCCTAAAAAAAAAAAAAAAAAATCCTTCATTCCCTTTGCCAAACACGCTATGCAATTAGGAGAGGGACAGAGCAGATGTGTCCTTTGTCTATACATCTTCCTTCTTAAGCACTGGCATGGTGGGCCATCCATGATCCACCACTACCCTTTAGCAAGACAAAAATAGCTGTGTTTCTCCTTATTAACTTAAAGAGATCTGACTTTGAGAGCAGAAATAGGGCATTTCTATGATTAAATAATCGATGGCAACATACTGCCTTTTCAGCATTCATAGGAGAGCACGATGTTGAATAGGGCAACAGATAATGGGATTTGAAATTTAGAGACTTACTGGCATCCAAACTCTAAAAATGCATAATGTTTCCTACAGAATCTCTGACAGATGAGATAAATATTAGAAAGAAATGAGAAAAGGTTAGAACTGAGATAATACTACCTGAGAGGAGGAGGCTGACATTCCAAAGAGATACCACCTCATACCTGTTAGAATGGCTATTATCAATAAGCCAAGTAATAACAAGTGTTGGAGAGGATGTAGAGGAGGGACCCTCATACACCAATGGTTGGATGTAAATTAGTGCAGCCACTATGGAAAACAGTATGGAGGTACCTCAAAAAATTAAGACCAGAGCTACCATATGAGTCAGCAACCCCCCTTCTGGGTATCTACCTGAAAAAAATTGAAAATAATTATTCATAAAGTATATATACTCCTATATTCATTATGCAGCATTATTCATGGTAGCCAAAACATGGTAGCTAAGTGTCCTTGGATGGATGATTCGGTAAAGATGATGTGGTACATACATACATACAATGGAATACTTCTCAGCCATAAGAAAGACCAAACACTGCCATTTGTGACAACATAGATAAATCCTGAGAATATCATGATAAGTGAAATAAATCAGATGAAAAAGGACAAAAAACATGATTTCACTCATGTGTGGGATATAAAACAAAAAGCAACAAATGAACAAACAAACAAACTCATAGATACAGACAACAGAAAGGTGGTTTTCAGAGAAGACGGGGTGAAGGAACGTTGATTGGGTAAAGGGCGTCAAATATATGATGTCTGAAGGAAATTAAACTTTGGGTGGTGAGCACACAATGGAATATACAGGTTGTAATAAACTTGCACACCTGGAAGTTATATAATGCTATTAACCAATGTTACCCCAATACATTTAATTTAAAAAATTAAAAACAGAGTCATATATTTAAAAATAATTAAACTTAATGTTTTCTGTACATGTTCTTTTAAAAAAATATATGTTTTTATTGATTTCATAGATGAAGGGACAGAGTTAGAAACATCAATGAGAGAGAATCATTGATCAGTTGCCTCCTGCACATTCCACTGGGGACGAGCCCACAACCTGGGCATGTGACCTGACCTGGAATTGAAGACCTCCTGGTTCACAGGTCCACGCTCAACCACTGAGCCCCCGGCCAGGTTTATGTACATGTTCTTAACTCAGAGGAGTTGAGAGCTAGATTGGCCAAGAAGCTGGGAAGAGGCTGCATTACAGCAAAGCGACCACACTGAGGGAGCATAGGATCAGGAATGGCGAGGGATCAGCGTGGCCACAGGAGGGCAGCAGAGAGCAAGCTAAACAGAGGCGCCCTGGGTCAGAATGAACGATTTATTGGAACTTCAAGTCTAGATCCAAGCAGTACTTTATGTATATTCAGACAGTGGGCACAGAGCAAGATTCCGTGGCACACCCCAGCAGAGCAAGGAACATCTCACACATGTGCTCCAAAGCGAAGGGGCACTAACTAACCTGCACTGATTTCTCAACTAGGAGTTTTGCGTAAATGTCCTCATTTAACCTTCACAGGGTGCCTACAAAACAGACAATAATAATGTCCAATTTTTAGCAAATGAAGAAAAAAAAAACTGACCTCAAGTAAAGGAAGTAGCCCAGTTGGTATTCAAGCCCGGTGAGTCAAACTTCAAACCCACGCTCTGTCTCACTCCTGGGCTCTCTCTTCGAGGCGCTGAGTCAGGAGTGGCTCCCTGCAGCTGGACCCGGACCTGTTGACTCTTCCCAGAGCAGGACTCACAGTCACCCCTGCAACGTCACAGTCCTCACCAGCAGCACCTCACAGGAATGCAGCGAGAACCCCTCCATGCACCTGCCCCCACTTCTGGCTCGGCCCCAGGAGCAGCAGCAGCAATGGTCAGCCGGACAGGTATGTGCATGTGGGGATGCTAGTCCACAAACAAGCCATGGGATTGGAAGCTCTGGGGGCAAATCGCATCCGATGTCGCCTGGCTAGGCAACACTACTCTAGTAGTAGCAACCTCTGGGCTTAGAAAGACCTTAGGACCAAAATGGACCACGGGTAACCACCAGAGAGCCAAAGAAAACAGATTTTAAAAAAATCAAGAATAACAGAAAAACGTACAAGAGGGCCTGGAATAGCATCTCATGTTCAACTCATAACCATCAACCTTACTCACCTACCAGGACCTGTTCTGAACCCAACTACCTGAGAAAAAAAGGATCAGAGAAGAGATTCTGAAATGATAAAAGAATTGGCAGGAGGTTAAGACACTTCGTCTCTTATACAGGAAGTTGAGGGGCAATTTAATAACAGTCTTAACGCCTCTAGGGGGACATTATTTAGAGGCTAGTGAAGAGAAAAAGGTATCTTTTTCCATGAACCGGAGGGGAAAGCCTTAAACGGCAGTGGGAGGATTATTTGGGGCCTAAGAAAAACGTTCTTGATTGCAAAATCAAAGAATGTGGACACTCTTTTCCAAACGTGCTAAGTGAGCGTGTTCTCTGTCATGCATTCATGCAAACATTTAATAAGCACCTATTATGTGCCAGGCCTTGTGCACAATATCCTTTTGGTTTCTGGTGATACAATTCTGAACAAAATTGAGGTTACTTTTCTCATTGAGCCTGTGTTTACCGGGAAAGGGGTGCAGGCGACAAATAAACAAACAAAAGAGGAATGATTAGTATAAAGAAAGTAGCAAAGCACAAGAAAGGATTGCGAGGGAAGGCGGAGGCCTCTCTGAGGAGGTGACATTTAAATCGGATGTGCTAGCAAAAGAAGCTGCACAGAGTAGGGAGGGAAGGTTCCGGTTCAGGGGGACCAGCCTGTGCGGTGGGTTAGTGTGGGCCTGAGCTCGTGTGTTAGAGATGCTAAGGGAGGATGAGTATGGCCCCAAGGTCACACAGGTCAGAGAGACAGGCGGGGGCCAGACTGCAGAGCGTTTTATAAACAAGCTTAGCGATCGCTGGCTAGGAAGAGCCAAGGAAATTATTTGCTGAAAGACTCAGCGACACATTTTGGTTTTAAAACTTAATATAACCGTGTTCTAATGGACTATCGACACGCGTGGTTCTTCCCGCAGTCAGGGGCTCTTTGGGAGGAGACGCAGGCTGTGGTGTGCTTACTGCTCTCCAGGAGTGAGCCAGGGCCTAGGGCTCACCGGGGAGCACTTGTTAACAGACAGTCTGGGGATCTTCGTCCTTAACCTTTGGAGTCAGAATCTCCTTGGTACCTGTATTATTTTTAGCAGGTGCCCCATGAAATGATTATGATCAGGCAAAGATGGGCATACTGGTTTGCAGGAACAAGCAGGGACTTTGAAGACACACCTAAATTAAGATCTCAGCTCCACCATTCCCGGAGCCTCCTTTTCATCACCTGTAAAATGGGAATAATCCTGTTTACAAGTCATAGGACTGTGATTGAAGACTAAATGATAGAGCATATGTGAAGTGCTGGACTCACAGTAGGACCTCCATTAATGGTGAATGAATATATGATACCTATGCATGAACAAAAAGCTAAATATGTATAGTTACCCTTTGGGATGTGTGCTGTTTTGAGTCTGTCATGTTCCTTCACACCGGCAGAGAGCCCAGGATCCTGGACCAGACACCAACCTCCATCCTCTGGCTCCTACTTAGCCTTCCTCCTTTCCTCCCATTCAAATGGCCTAGCTTTTGTCATCACCAGTCCCTACCCCTTCCCACTTCCACCTTCCTCTAAGACATAAATTAACTCACTCGGTTTTCCTCCCCTCCCCCTCCAGTCTGCCCTGGAGATGACCTCCAGCTGGTTGCCAGGGAGAAGGTCTGAGGAACGGTGGCCACTGAGTGCAGGCTGTTTCTGCCAGGCCCTGCCTCAGGTGACCATCCATCCCAGTTTGTCAGGGACTTCCCCGGTGTCAGCACTGGAAGTCCTGGAAAGTGCCTCAGTCCCCGGCAAGCCAGGAAAGCTGGCCATCGATCCTAACCCCAACCCCACACAACTCCAGGCTGCTGCGCACCGCTGTCTGCATCTGTGGGCTCCACCCCATGGGCCACGCTGTGTACTGATGTCTGTTTTTACAACCATGTTCTAAGTGTCATATCCACCCTACCCGTAGGTTCAGACAAGACCACACTCAGTGGGTCCTATGCAATGCCATGATACTGGATTAGTGGTCCCCGGAAGGGTCAGGCTTCTTAAGCAAATGAGATGTATCCTCCAGTCCATCCATCCAGCGCTGCCAGAATTATCGCTCTAAAATGCAAATCTGGCACTGACATTTCCCAGCTTAAAACCCTTCAATGACTCCTTGTCTGCAGAATAAAGAGCAATCTCTAGCCTAAATTCCCTTCACAATCTAGCCACACTGACTATACTGTTTTCCCCTTTCCTGCTTTTGCATATGCTGTTCCCTCTTTCGTAATGCCTGGTCCGCTCTTAATCATTCCTTAAGGTCTTCTGACAAATTTGAAAGCCCCTGACAAATGTAACCTCTGCCTCTTCTTTCGTTCTGCAGTGACATATATAATTATACTGCAGCACTTATCACATGCTTTAGTAATTATGTGTTTGCTTTGTGTCCCTACTGGACTAGAAGTTCCTTGAAGGTAAGTTTCATGACTTATTGACTCATCTTTGTATTCTCAAGATCCCAGTGTTGTTTTTTTTTTGTTGTTGTTGTTGTTTTAACATTCACACCTATTTTATGCTGCTGAAAAGCAAAGCCATTACTATCAAATTGGTTTTAGTAATCAAGTATTTTGCATCCCTGAATATTATCCTATCCTTGACCCTTGCATTATTCCTCACAGATAAAATGAGGTTCAAAATGGGTGGAAGTTGAATAGTATTTTTATTTTTTAATCCTATATAATAAAAGAGTAATATGCAAATTGACCATACCTCTGCTACACCCACAAGTCACGCCCACCAGCCAATCAGTAGTGAGTATGCAAATTAACCCATCCAAGATGGCTGCAGCCACAGAGAGCAGGAGGGAGGCTTGGGTTTCCCCGGCAATGGAGAAAGCCAAGCTTTCCGCACACCCCGGTGGGCCCAGGCCTCCACTCAACGCTACAAAGTTTCAATTATAGAAGATAAATAAATCCCAATAAAAATGGTGGCAACCAAGGAGCTGGAGAGAGCAGGAGGCTTGAGTTGCCCCCAGCGATGGAGGAAGCCAAGTTTCCACGGCCCTGGCCTGCCTTGGCCTCTGATCAAGGCTATAAAGTTTCAATTATAGAAGATAAATAAATTCCAACAAAAATGGCTGCTGCCACAGAGCGAGCAGGAAGCTTGGCTCTGCTCAAGGCTACAAAATTTTAATTATAGAAGATAAATAAATCCCAGATACCAGGGCCTCTGCTTGGGTCACCAGGAGGCATGGCCAGCCTGCAAACCACCACAGGCCCCTCACCCAGGCCGCCTCACACCCCAAGGGAACCCCCACCCTTATCCGGGACACCCTTCAGGGCAAACCAGCTGGCCCCCACCTGTGCACCAGGCCTCTATCCTATCTAATCCTATTTAATCCTATCTAATAAAGAGGAAATATGCTAATTGACCCTCACACCATCGCAAAGATGGCGGCACCCACAGCCAATAAGGAGAGAATATGCTAATTGACTGTCACACCCTCAAAGATGGCGGTGCCAACAGCCACAAGGTGGTGGCGCCCAGTCCCCTCAGCCCCACTTGGGCAACAGGCATGCAGCAAGGCCAGGCCCGCCCCCAGGCGGGTCCAGCAGCTCTGTGCGCCTGCCTCCGGAGTCCCACAGTCCCCTCATCCCCCCAGCTGCCCAGGGCCAGCCCGAGGCGCAGGCAAGCCTTGGATGGCAGCTGCTCAGGCACCCAGGGCTGCCTGAGGCTCAGGTAACCCAGGGCCGGCCGAGGCTTGCACTTCTAGCAATGGCAGCAGCAGAGGTGTGATGGGGTGTTGCCTTCCCCTGATCGCCGGGTCGCCTCCCACCCTTGAGGGCTCCCAGACTGTGAGAGGGGGCAGGCTGAGCTGAGGGACCCCCCCCTCCAGTGCATAAATTTTCATGCACTGGGCCTCTAGTAAAAGAATAATATGCAAATTGACCATCACTCCAACACACAAGATGGCTGCCCCCATGTGGTCAAAGATACTTCCCCCATGTGGACACAAGATGGCTGCCACAAGATGGCCAGCAGGGGAGGGCAGTTGGGAGGGACCAGGCCTGCAAGGGAGGGCAGTTGGGGCGATCAAGCCTGCAGGGGAGGGCAGTAAGGGGTGACCAGGCCGGCAGGGGAGCAGTTAGGCATCAATCAGGCTGGCAGGGGAGTGGTTAGGGGGTGATCAGGCTGGCAGGCAGAAGCGGTTAGGGGCAATCAGGAAGGCAGGCAGGAGCAGTTGGAAGCCAGCAGTCCTGTATTGTGAGAGGGATGTCTGACTGCCTGTTAAACGGGCAGTTGGACATCCCTCAAGGGGCCCCAGATTGGAGATTGTGCAGGCTGGACTGAGGGACACACACCCTCGTGCATGAATTGCGTGCACCAGGCCTCTAGTGGAAGAATAAAAACTGAGAGTTTATAATTTTTTTTATACACTGCAACAAAACAGCTGGGACAAAACACCCGATTTCAACTAGCATTGTGCATTTCATATAAAAATTCAATAAGCTATAAATGAATGATCAGGAGTTCTATTCTGGACACATGATTTTTTTTGTTCTTATACATTTACCAGGTGTGACTATAAAATGATAAAACTCTTGTTTGATTTTGTTTGTATTAACAAATAGACCAGAATGACACTGTTCAGAAATTCCTAGAACTACTGTTGGGGATCTGCCTTAAGAAACAACATATTAATCCTAACCGGTTTGGCTCAGTGGATAGAGTGTCAGCCTGCAGACTGAGAGGTCCCAGGTTCGATTCTGGTCAAGGGCATGTACCTTGGTTGCAGGCACATCCTCAGTAGGAGGTGTGCAGGAGGCAGCTGATTGATGTTTCTCTCTCATCAATGTTTCTAACTCTCTATCCCTCTCTCTTCCTCTCTGTAATTAATCAATAAACTATATTTAAAAAAAAGAAAGAAACAACATATTAGTCCACCCATAAGCCATTTCTTATTACTTTACAAACAAATCTTGTTTTTGTGTTACCCAACATGAACCTGATGTTGAGTAATACAACATTTATTCTTAAGACTTGGATCCTAAAGACATTTGGCTATTTTCAAAATTAAAAGCCAGTCTGAAAGGATGAGAACTTCCCACAACTGATCAGCTGATGATGTGCAAAAGGATGGGGAAGGCTCTAAAGTCAATTCCAAGAATTATAAAATGTTCCTTAAATAAGTAGATGAAAATATGTA
This sequence comes from Eptesicus fuscus, assembly GCF_027574615.1. NCBI lineage: Eukaryota > Metazoa > Chordata > Mammalia > Chiroptera > Vespertilionidae > Eptesicus > Eptesicus fuscus. The sequence continues at coordinate 38,549,987 of NC_072494.1, read as the reverse complement.
TACATGTATATTACAATGATTCACCTTATTTTGGATACATTATATCCATAAGAACATATACATACCTATAGGGGTACACAATGAAATGTGTTATATAAATACTAGAGGCCTGGTGCATGAAAACCTGCATGGGGGTTGGGGATGGGCAGGGTGGGAGAAGTCCATCAGCATGGCCTGCACCCTCTCACAATCTGGAACCTCTTGGGGGATGTCCAACTGCCAGTTTAGGCCCGATCCCTAAACTGGCAGTCAGACATCCCTCTTGCAATCTGGGACTGCTGGCTCCTAACCACTCACCTGCCTGCTTGCCTGATCAACCCTAACCACTCTTCCTGCCTGCCTGATTGCCCCTAATCACCTCTGCCTCTGCCTTCGCCACTGTGGCTTTGTCCGGAAGGTCATTCAGTGTCCAGTCTAATTAGCATATTATGCTTTTATTATTATAGATATGTTCTTCTGAAATGAAATTTGTACACTGCGGGGAGAGGGGTGATCCCACAGCTTGGTCTGTGCACTGTCTCATAGTCCAGGACTCCTCAGGGGACCGGGCCTAAGCTGGCAGTCAGACATCCTTCTTACAGTCCTGGGCTCTCGCAGTCCCAGATTCCTCGTTCCTTACCGCCTGCCTGCAGCGGAGACGGAAGAGACCCCTGCCATTGCTGCTGCGCTCGCCAGGCATGAGCCTGGCTGAGTGGTGCTCCCCCTGTGGGAATGCACTGACCACCAGGGGGCAGTTCCTGTATGAGCGTCTGCCCCCTGGTGGTCAGTGTGCATCATAGCAACTGGTCATTCCACGGTTTGGTCGATTTGCATATTAGCCTTTTATTATACAGGAATATTTCAGCTTAATCTACTAGAATTGACTAAGAATCTATTCTTTGTCCATTTCTACACTAAGCAGGATTAACAAGATTCACGAATATATCACTCCTGCCCTCGAAGATTTCATAGTTAGAGAAGAAAACCACATAGACTAATCATTGCAACACAGCAAAAGAAGTGTAACCATGGAAGTATATGGTCAGTGTGATGGTGGCACCCAGCAAGGAGTGATTCTCTCTGGGTAGAAGGCTTCCCAGAGATGGTGGCACCTCATCCATGTTTGAATGGATAAACACAAGCACGGATTTCACCAGGCTTAACAAGATGGACAATCCAGGTGTAGGGGACGGTATGTGCAAAGACACTGAGGCATGAAACCACATAGTGTGCTTTGGCAATTACAAGTCATTTGATATTGCTGGAACACGAATGCAAGTGGGGAAATGCAGAGGCTAGAGATAGAGATACACATAACCGAAAATGTGTATTTTTGTTTGTAGATAATTATGAGTGTCTACTGTCTTTCCAAAATACATCAATCAGCCCGAAATTGAAGCAATAGTAACACTCATATTTACAACATGGTTTTTATTTTCTTTTCTGAATTTATCACAGAAATGTCCCTGGTTTCCACTCGTATCTGTTCTATTCCCCGACCGCTCTCTCGCCTCTTACACGTTTCTCCCTGTGCTCTAGTTCTACCGCTCCTTCCCCCTTGTAATGTTTCCTCCCACGTCGATATGAGTCCAGTCTCATAGGTAATTCTTCTTTCTATTCTTCCTTCTGAAGCAAGATCAAATAATCTGTCCTTTTACAAGCCTTCTTGGCTAAGTCTACTGGTGAAAAATGTAGGCTTTGGAGTAAGACAAATCTGTATTTGAAACCCGGGTCTCTCATTCACCGTCTTTGTGCTCTTGTGCCAATAACTTGGCTTCTCCAGGCCTTGCTGTCCTCATGTGTAAAGTAATGTATACCGCACAGAGAGCGGGTGAATATTAAAAGGTATAATGCATTGAAGAGCTTAGTATATAGAACCTTGGCCTTTAACAGTCACTGCTAATCGTAAATTCAAATTGTCCAGTGATCTTCACGTCTAAGTCCTGTACATACATAGGTGGTTCCACTGGCGTTTACCTTGACTTTCCCTGCCTGCTGATGCATGGGAGGCGGGGCTACTGTGCTGCACAACCAACTCCAATGACGCCCCTGGGTGTGCAGGGTGGCCAGGCTGGGAAGGAGAAGGAGGCGTTTACTTTCAGTTTCTTTCTTTCTAGTTTGATTGTTTTAACTTTATAAATACACTAGAGGCCCGGTGCATGAAATTTGTGCAAGGGGCTTGGCCCTCGCAGCTGTGGCGGCTTGCCTCGGCCCTTGCAGCCCTGGCTTCATCCAGAAGATTGTCTGGAAGGACGTCCGGAAGGTTGTTCGACTGTCCAGTCTAGTTAGCATATTATGCTTTTATTATTATAGATTATTTTAATGTTTTTAAGTGTCAATGGGGTTTCCAGGCAGAGAAATTTGGGCTTTGTGTTTGTTTGGTTGATTGGTTGGTTGGTTGGTTGGTTGGTTGGTTTCTACTCTGTATTACTATTTAGTTGATAAAATCTAATAATATACTTGGGAGAAACTCAGTATGTTAGAAATCACTCCAGTTAGAATTAGGATTTTGAAAAAAAAGTATTTGTTGGTGGAAAAGGGAATGAGTACCAGCTTTCTAGTCAAGCAGAAATTAAATAGTGGCTTTGAATTCAGTATTTACAAATTGCATAATCTAGTTAAACCTTTGTTTCCTCATAATTGTAAGGCAGCTAATAATGCCAACCGCATTAGGATGCTTTCAGGTACCTGAATGAGACTGTGCACATGTAAAGTACCCAGTGCAAGTCGGCATACAGTGGGTTCTCAATAAACGCTACCGGTGATCATTTTAATTATGTGCAAGTCTCTGTCCTAGTTGCTGGCTTATAACAGGTTAGAATTAAGATACTGGTTAAAATTGACCATGGATTTGGGTTTGGTATCGGGATTAGTGGTGGGAGTCTATGATAGATTAAGGCTAAGACTGAAATTAGAATTCAATTAAGGTTAGAATTAAAACCCATACAGAGCTTACCATTAAGGATGGGGTTCATTAAAACTGGATAGTGGAAGTAAGAAGCAGAATAGGGAGCACTGGTTTAGTTGGGTGGAAAATTAAAGAGGAAAACAACGTGGAGAATCTATGTAGAATTTACTGATAAGGAACAAGGCACACAGAGAAGGGTTAGAGTGCGAAGCAGAACTGAGCCAGGTTGCTGAGTTGTTTCCCCCCCTCCAGGTGCTGCCACCCCCCTCCCAGAAGAATATGTAGTATTCACCCCACTCAGGCTGGGTCCCTCCTCTCCCTCCACAGAGGCAGCGTGGGGAGCGGAATGCCCAGGGCCCACACAGCTGTGTCCAGCCCAGCACTGGTGCCAGCTTCACATTCCACGCCCCCAGTGACCCAGGCTATTGCTGAGTGGACAGGGCATCCAGGAGCCAAAACCTGCATTCCCTCCACTCCCCTTCTCTACCCGCAACCCCCAGTTTTCACTGTGGCTCCCAGTTCTTTAATCCCACTGACTACCTACTCCAGAGTTCGTGCAAATCTCTGGGAAACACATATTGTAGCCACAGCATTTTCAAGTGGTAACTGTAGAGATCACAATCCAACATGGATACTTCTGCTTTACCTACTTTTACTTGTAGGTCAGTCTTCTTTGTAAAACCCCATTCCTGGGGTGCCTGAATAGGGCACCTGGAAGATGCTGGCTGCACAAGAATGGTTACAGATAAGGAGTTATGCCGATGTGGACATCCACATCTGCAGGAGAAACTACCCTCTCGCTCTGAGCTAGGCGGGAGTGAAGAATTCCTCCTCTTGTACAAACTCTACAAATTGGGATTGTTTCTACTTATTCCTCCTGCCTCCAAGGGTGGGGTGTGTCTCCCCTACCCGGTGCTGGTAACCCTTTACTGTACAGCTACGTGAGCACAGAAAGTGACCTGGCGTCTCCGAGTTTCCTTTTCATCATCTGTTCAACAAGGGGTATTAATTAGGTAATCTTAAAGGTCTCTTACAACTCGAATACTCTTTTATTCTGTGATTCTAAAAGCCAACCACTGCTTACAATTCCCAGGGCCTAAAGTGCTGCCAGACTGATGCTGATGATGCAGAAAAGGGAAAGGGAGCCAGGAGGAAAAGAGCATTCCAGAGTCTCATTTGCTTGTGCTTAATACTCTCTCTCCAAAACAACGCTCCTCCTCTCCACCCACACTTGGTTCTCCTCCCAGGCGGTTCCAGTCCAGGGCAGGGCTGGACCCGCAGAGCCGTGGAAGAATGAAGAGAGAACAGGCAGAAGGAGACCACTGCAGAGCAGCAGATGCAGAAGACCATTAGTCAGAGGTGCTTGGAACCTAATCCCACATCCTGCCATCCCCATCCCACTCATCCCCAGCCTCACCCCCTCACCCTATCCCCACACTAACCTGTTCTCTATTAAGCCCACTCACATGATCTCTAAGGTTTTTTTCTAGCTCCAAAGGCAATGCTTTTTATCCATCAAGATCCTTTAACTAGGATAGCCTGATCCTTCCCCTCCGACGTCCCATTCTCTTTTTGAAAACATACCTGCTCCTTGCTTTTCTCTGCATGAAAAACTTATGCCAACTTAGTCTCACCTCTTTAAGATAGTCCCGTTTTCCTATGATTTCCCCCTCCTCCACCCCATGGACCATCCTCTCCTCTCTCTTACACCCAGGTCTTTACATCCCTCAACCACACTACTCCCTCCATCTCTGCCTCTCAGAGATTTCAAGGGGCCAGAGAACCCAGGGGAGAGGAATGGTTCGGAGTCACTGGCAGGTGTCAAGGCAGGCAAGGCAGGTGGCCCAAGGTGGTCAGACACGGTACTGCCAGTGATTCTTACCAACTACTCAGCCACTCAGGGACTGTCCAAGAGGCAGGCAGAGAGCTCTTCTCCCAGAAACCACAGCTCAGCTCTAGAAGCAGGGAGGGGAAAACCGTGGGGCAGCATCTGGCCATCCTGAAGGATGCCCTTGGAGAATATTCTCTCTTGGCCTCTCCATCAGTGGCTAACATGTATATAGAGCTTTACTGTTTACAAAGTACTTCCCACATCCTTGTCCTTGCATCCATCACAGAGGCCCGAGAAAGCCTGTCGGAGAGGGAAAAAGGACCCAGACATGAAGGATTAGCAGGCTGAGGCCCAGTCATCAGCACAAGAGGGGACTGGTCCAGGAGTTGAAAAACATGGACCCAAATCCCTCCTCTAGAGACAAAATATTGCCTCATAGAGAGAGAACACACTGTGAAGATCGTGTTGTTCCATGTCCTAGTAAATACTTCTGTTTTCTCTGTTCCATGTCCTAATAAATGCTTGTGTTTCCTACTATTAACTGTCAGTATGCCCTTGGGTAGATCAGTTAATACCCTTTAGACCAGGGGTCCTCAAACTTTTTAAACAGGGGGCCAGTTCACTGTCCCTCAGACCGTTGGAGGGCCAGACTATAGTTTAAAAAAAAACTATGAACAAATTCCTACGCACACTGCACATATCTTATTTTGAAGTAAAAAAAAAAAAACAAAACAGCAAAAACACCCACATGTGGCCCGCGGGCCGTAGTTTGAGGACGCCTGCTTTAGGCCTAAGTTGTACCTGAATAAGAGGCTGGACCAAATATTTTAAAAGAATGCTTACAAATGCAAAATTATTGGATTCAGAGATTATAAAATTTAGAAGCTCAGTTGGAGCAAATTGACTCAGAAGGATCCCTTTCTGAGATACACCAAGGCCCTTCCAGAGATACTCACACTCAGGAACAACAACCCCAGGGACTTGGCACTCCTGAGCCAAGGGGAGGATGGACACCCTGCCTCTCCTCCAGACAATGTCTGGCCTCAAAGTCAAGAGCTGCCTTAGTCACATATACATTGGTCCTTAAAGGGGCAGCTTCCTGAGGGTCTGTAGATCAAACCATTCATTCAGGAATCTCACTCACTAAAACTTGAAAAAACAGGATCCTCTGAAAGATTAAGAGAAAATGGAAAAATATTGGAGGGAAGGACTGGGAGTAAAGGGGGACATAGGAAAGATTAAGGGGAAACTACTGAGCTGCTTTGTAGGCCACTTGGTTGGGGTAGGAGTCTGAAGGGAAGTCACTGCTTTGGGGGAGGGGTGATTTCCATGACAAGGGATGCAGGGAAATGTTAAGTCTCATGACTTGTGGGTTTGTTGAAAGATGCCTATCAAGGGAAATCGCCTGGGGCCACAGATTGTTGCCCTGTGCTAACTGGGTGCCTTTGGGTGAGAGGAACTAGGGATGTTCGTGTTTAGGAGGTCAAGGTAACTGGTTACCCAGTGGGATGCTGTCCCTGGGCGCACTGTTGATGGGGGACCCCCAGGGCTCTTTGGGATCGCAGTTGCCAAAGAGAAGAGGGCGGGGCTGGAGGGCCTCGGGCGAGTGGGCACACCCTGGTCCAGGCCTGCAGTGGCCGCTCCCGCCAGCTGGCCCAGGGCCATGCCAACTCCTTCCCTCCACCCCAAACCTAAGAGGGGTGCGCGCGGGTCCGTGGCTGAGCCAGCTCCCTCCCTCGGCTCCACACCCGAGCCCGGCTGGCGGAGCTCCCCGGGGAGAGGGCAGGAGGCACCACGCCGGCGCGGAGGGGGTGTGGGGGGCGGTGGGAGCGGGGAAGGCTGCAGTCTGTACCCCCCCGCGCCCAGCCCAGCCCCCCGCCACCCCCCTCCACCCGAATGGTTTGCTCCGAGCGTCCTATTTAATCCCCGCGACTGCAGCAGCGCCAGCTCCCTCTCGGTCCAGCCTCGGCCCCGGGGTTGCCGCGGCTCCTGGGCGCCCTCCGGTCGGCGTCGCTGTCCACCCTCCCCGTGCCAGCCCCCGGGGACCCGGCCGCCCGCGCCCAGCAGGGAGCCCGCCGCCAGCGCGATGGGGGCCCCCTCGGCCCTGGCCCTGCTCCTGCTCTGCGCTTGCTGCGGGGCGCCGGGCTGGGCCAACCTCTCCCAGGACGGTGAGTGCGGGCGGGGCGGCGCCGGGGGAGGGGGCGGCCGCCGGCGGGGGGTGCCCGCGGCACCCGGGGCCGAGGGGCTTGTTGGCTTTGTCTGGAACCCGGGGTTCAAGTCGCCAGCCATTGGTAGCACCCCCGTGTCTGTCTGAGCATCTGTGTCTCTGTGGGTCGTGGGTGTGCCGGGCGTGCACCCTCCTTGCACACCGCCGACGTGTGCGCGCGTGCCCCGGGCGGGGGTCTGCCCCGGCGGCCCGGGGTCTGGGTCTGGGTCTGGGTGTGGGTGTGGGTACCCGGGCGTCTGGGTGTGCGCGTCTCTGTTGGTGTCTGTGCTGCGTTCCTGTGTCAGTATCTGTGTGTGTGTGTGTGTGTGTGTGTGTGTGTGTGTGTGTGTGTCTGTGTCAGTGTGTGTTGGGGGCGGAGTGAGACAGTCAGGGCGTGTGTTGGTTGTTTGTGTCTGTGTGTCTGGAGGGTTGGGTGGCCAGTGCCACCCCCCAAACTGCTATGTGCAAAAACATTCCTGCTCCCCCACCCGCGGGGGACCGGAGTGGCCGGGGAAGGGGCCTGAGTGAGGCTGTGGAGGGGGGCGTGGGCAAGAGGGGGGGGGGGTTCTCCTTGGAGCAAAACAACAACACCGGGCGGATGGGGCCCCCGGGAAGGCAGCGTCGCCGGCGGTGGCCGAACAAACCCAGGAGGGAGCGGAGGAGGTGGAGGTTGGTTAGGCAAAAGGAAAGGATCAGGATGTTCGGGAAGCAGGATGCATGGAAAACCCAAAGCTTCCCAGAGCTAAACACTGATTTCCCCAGATTTGGGGTGGGGTAGCCCGCCTAACCCCCTAACCCCTGTCTGCAACTCACGCCTCCTTCGGTGTGTAATGACAGGCGATGAAGGGAGAGCGCGGGGAGGAAGGAGGCGGGGCCAGGGGCGAGGGGACCCGGGGAAGCCCCTCCCGAGCCTGGACCCGCTATGTAGGTCAGCGCTGTGTGGGCACCTCGGCGTTCTCAAAGGCCGCCGATGGCTAATTGGGGAGCAGGGACAGTTTATAAGGAGACAGGGAGGCAGCCAGAGCTCAGGGCCGCGGGTCCCAGCGGAGGGAGGGCAGGCTACGGAGGGACTGAAGGAATGCATCCTCCAGTCACCAGCCCAGTCGGAGCTGGGCGAAGGGTGGGGGTGGGGGGAGGGGGGCCGGGACCTCTGAGAGGAAAGGGATCCGGGGTGAGTGAGGGGGAGGATGGTAGCTGCGCCCAGCCAGATGCCAGCGAGAAAAACAGAAAGAACCGCAGGGGAGGGGAAAAGGGAGGAGGCTCCTAGGTGATGGTCTCAGTGGCCAGGAGGGATGGGCACAGGGCGGGGTCCGGTGGAAAGGGAAGGGACTGAAGCTGGGGAGGATGATGTAGAGAATTTCATGTGAAGAAAACAGGCCAAGAGCCAGAGTGCTGGAGAGAATCACTCCATCCTGACCGCCCCCTCCCTCTCCAGCATGATAAAGGGGCTTCCCCCGCTGGGGGACACTGGGATCCCCCTCCCTGCAGCGGGCTGCCTGACTCCTTCCACCCAGTATCCAGCAACACACCCCAAAGGGAGCTCCTGCCTGAGTCACCCCAGAGACAGCAGCCTCCCCTCTGCTGTGTGGATTCCCCGTCCCCAGAGGCCTGTACTGCTGACCCAACTCACGGAGAAGGTGTGGGGAGGCAGGATGGAGGGCAAGTTAAGGGCAAGGCCAGGAGAGGCACTGGGCGTTTGTCCCACAGTAACAACCCTCTGCGGGGCTTTGACTTTCAACTCAGCCCCTGGCCTTCCCGTCCTGCCAGCTGCGTTTGGGAAGTGTGGGACAGGGGTGGCCCACAGGGCAACTGTTCCGCAATGGGAACTGATGGTGCCAGGCTGGACCCTGACCAGAAAGAAGTCATCCCCGCAAGCTGTGAGCTCTTCAGTCCTAGAATGTAAACACTGGAGGACAGAGTACATCTCTATGCTAGCTCCATCTCCACCAACTGCACTCTTCTTTTCTGGTCCTCAGCTTGGGGACCCAGCTGCCACGCAGGCGTAAAGAGGAAGAGAAACGCTCTCTCCTCATATTTAAAGGATAGCCTGGATGGGGAAGAGGTCTGTTAACTAGGAAGAGGCAAATCAAGCATCCTTTTCTTCGTAGAGCATTATCTGTCCAGACAGTGGACTCACGTCTGGTGTGCAGTGTCTCAGGATGCTCGGATGTATGAGAGCAGCAACCACTTAGGATCTTTTATCTAAATTAATTCTATCTCTTAATTTTTGGATCTAACCAGGCCAGTTCTGATAGTGGGAGGTAGGCGCATAGGTATGATGCTCATTGATGAAGCCATTCAGACCAGGATCGCGTAGAAGGGATATCTGGTACCCCTCAGGTGGTCTGGTTAGGGATATCTGGTACCCCGCAGTTGGTCTGGTTAGGGATATCTGGTACCCCGCAGTTGGTCTGGTTAGGGATATCTGGTACCCCTCAGTTGGTCTGGTTAGGGATATCTGGTACCCCTCAGTTGGTCTGGTTAGGGATATCTGGTACCCCTCAGTTGGTCTGGTTAGGGATATCTGGTACCCCGCAGTTGGTCTGGTTAGGGATATCTGGTACCCCGCAGTTGGTCTGGTTAGGGATATCTGGTACCCCTCAGTTGGTCTGGTTAGGGATATCTGGTACCCCGCAGTTGGTCTGGGGCCCCTGGGCAGGAAGCTAGGCAGTTCAGAACATACCTGGTAATGTTCGACCAAAACATGGAGATATGTGGTATGAAGGTTTAAGGAAAAGATACCTTAATGCACTGATGCTTGAGTGGTCCGGGGCATGTGGTAGAGCGGCTCGTTCCACTTACTGGTAGAGTAAGAAAAACAGATTTCATGTGCTGCTGAGGTTTGTTGCTCCCTGGAGTACGGCATCCATTTCTCAGTCTCCTAAGGCCGAACAAGGATGAGAGGCTGGAGAAGGGCAGCAGTGATATCTGAGCCTGGCCATTAGTGCCGTGGCTAGAAGCTCAGGAACAGTGTAGACATTCAGAGTTTTCCACCTGCCCCTTCCTTCTCACATTTCCCCGCTCGGAGTGGCAGAAGTTAGCATCTCCGGGTGTGGGGGGAGTACAAGCCCCATGAACTTGGGTCCTGTGGTTCTGTCTCTGGTGAGCGTTTTGACATTCAACATTGTGGCCAGCCTTCCTTGGGTTCTTCCTTCTCAAGTGCCTCCTAGCACGGCGGGAGGGGATCCAGTGTAGGGAGAGATGAGTGGGCAGCCTCACTTTGCTTTAGACCAGGTCATAGCAGGTTAACCTTGCACTGCACTGCCCCACACATGAATTTCTCTTCCCTTCCCCATGACCTTCTGTTCACTGCCATCCATTCTGCAGCCCCCTGGCCAGGTGCCCAGTGGAGAGATCATGCCCAGTGTGCCAGAGGAGTCCAGAAGGCATCAGCTTGGCAGGCCTACTCCACCCACTTTCTGTTCCTAGCTGCGGTTGTCACGGCTCTGTCGTCTCTTCCTGTTCCTGTTCTCTTCCGAGTGGCAGCTGTAACTCTTGGGAAGGGTCTGCTCTCCCTCAGACAGAGGCGTTCCCTGGTACAGAGAAGCTGAGACCACCAGAGAGACACGGGTCTCCAGTTTAGCTAATTCCATGCAGAGCCAGCCTGCCTGCGGTGGGGCCCAGCTGTGGACGGTCAACCATCCATCCAGCTGTTACGTCAGATTCTCTCCCAGAGTTCTCTCTAGAACTACGCACTTTGGTTTTAGTAGTTTCCTCCAGGGCAGTGGTTTTTGGGCTCTTTTTTTTTTTTTTTTAAGATGTAAACTTCTTTCCCAAATAAATAAAACACATAAAGGGAAAATTATTCTTGTTGAAATAATCCTTAAGGCACAACCTGGAGTTCTGCTACATACGGTCTGAAATCCTGTGCCAGAGACTGACAGTAAAATGAGTCAACTCACTACTCTTAGGCTCTCTCTCTCTCTCTCTCTCTCTCTCTCTCTCTCTTTCTCTCTCCTTCTTTCTCTCTCTCCCTCTTTCCCTCCCTCCCTCTGTCTTCTCTCCCCTCTCTCCTTCATCTTCCAACTGAGGGAGAAAGAAGGTACAAATCTAATTTCAAGAGTACCTTGTTGGAGACATTCACTATTCACTTGGAGAGTGACTCATAGTTCTGCAGCCATCAAATTCTACAGATGGCTCTTTTTTGGGGGGAGGGGGTGGCTGTTCTGGTCATTTTGAAATAGCAGATTGGGTAGTTGAGCTATTGCTTTGTAAAACTTTAGATTTTATTTTGGCACTCCTTGCTGTCACTACTTTATTGCAGTCCAGATGATATGTAGAATTTGATCAATAGGTGCTTTTCCTCAAGTCACATGCTAGGGAAAAATATCTTCTTAGTTATGGGGCTGTGACTAGTTGCATTCTTTGTTGTTTGCTATTCTAGTAGAACTATACTGGCCCAGCTATCCCTTTTGTTGTCTACTTCTCAGTAATGGAGTTTCACCCAAGGATGGTTTCTAGACTCTAGATTCTCCCTGAAAACAAACTGTGGACTGGACCAGCTCCTTACTTACTAGTGAATGAAAAATATTGGGTGTTAGAACGTTTTGGTAATTATATTTCCTCCTTTGATTTCTTCATGTTAAAATGTAATCATTTTGGTTTGACCATTGGCTATAGGTCCCTATATTGGGACATTTTGTTTCCTGGATGAGGTCATGTCCTAGAAGTCCATCCATAAACTCCAAAACCAGCGGTAGTGGTGATTCCTTACAAGGGCAGAACCAGTTAATGCTCAGGGCTCCTATAACCCAAATAAAAACCCAGTTCAATCTTCTTTTACGACAAGGAGATCTATCCCTCCCTGCACTGAGAAACCAAGCTCTCAACTGTCTTGAACACATGAAGCTGTTGAGGTTTTTATAAGATAGAGGCTCAGTAAAGCTACATATTCTTCACTGAAGCAACAAGGATTAAAGATCAAGCAGTTTCTCTTTATCAAAATTTCCCTCAGCCTAAGAAAAGTGACCAAATGCCCCCATTAACATAGCAGCCTCAAAGTCCTTAAAACAAGACCCTTCTTAAGAGGCATGATCCATTTCTCCTTTTCATGTATGATCAAGACTGAAATATTCACATCAATTTTGCATACCTTAGAGCACTCTAATTCAGATCAGACTATCTGACTGCAATACATTTTGCAATACATGTTGACTTCCTCATGCCCTGTGTCTCTGAGGGGACACAGGCTTTGTGGCACTGCTTACCTCATTAGATGATAACTGCAATTTCATTCCTAATTGGTTGTAGCAAATTAAAACCCTTTCCACCACTAATACTTAGGTAATTTGTCGTAATTACTGTAGCTCATGTTGACAAATTAAGTCTGGTGGTAGTCCTCATTTTTACATACTCTTGGCTGTACGTATGACAGGTTCAAACAAAGTACTCCGGGAGGCCTATCAGAGCGAGTGATGGGTATGGCACATGATCTTAACGGAAGCCCTGGTGTCTGTTCCTTTAGATTGATTGTTAGAGAGCTGGCTGCCTTCACCCCTGGCCCCACTTGCGTCCCTGGTTCTTTGCGAACAAACTACCTGTACTTTGAGCTCTCCAAGGTGCTGGCTCCTGATGGCGACACGCCAGACTCTCCTTGTTGCTGTCCACGGTCCTGCTCTCCCTTCCTGCTTCATAATCTCTGCTCTCCACAAGACACACCTCGGAACAGTGTTGGAATCTCCCTCCTCCACTACAAACACACACACGGGATCTTGGTGATGGTCCCTGACTTGATCCACCAGGAAAAGGGGAACAAAACCTTGAGCTACATATGTGGAGAGTCCTCACAACCATCTAGCCAACTGTAGGAGGGGACAGAAAAAACAAGCAATTCTGAGGTTGAAAAGAATTGTTGTTTGAAATGTTCAGAGCACTAGAGCCTAGAGAGTGACCTCAAAGGGCCTCAAAAGAACTGGATGTTTTGTCATCGATGGACTCATATATTAAAAACAGAACTACCAATAGACATGTTTTAGATGGAGACGGGATTGCTCGTGTACAATAACCACACATACCCTATAATTGGGGAATGCAAAATGAGTCTTACTCAGTTTATAAGCACAGACATTTTGAGCTTAAAACCACTTGAGCTTGATGACCAATGCTAGCTATCCTGTCATGGAGCTTCTCTTTCCTTTTCCTTCAATCTTAGAAGTAAAAGCAAAGATAACCCATAGTGATGGGTTATCAGAATAGATACTGGAGGGAATCAGCATATGAGAGGCACAGAAAACAAATATCAAAACCCTGAGTCATGTCCCCTCTTATTACAACCATCTTGGACAGAACTAAAAGGGCCTTAAATACATTACCCATCCCATCCATCCAGAGCCCAAGTGCTTGGCCAAATCTCAGGAGATGCATCTTTAAACTGGATTCTGCTTCTCTCTGGGGGTATCTGCCAATAAGTGGATGACATCAAGGGTGGCAAGGAGCCGAGAATGCTCAGCCCCTGCCAGTCTGGGACTAGGCAGCTAGTTTCTCCCATCACAGAAGAACTGCACGAGCTTCTCTCCTTCTAAGTGCTGACTTCCCTGTGTCAATGTCTGCATAATAGTTCATGGAAAAGTTAACACCAATGAATGACTTACAGCAGAGTTTGGTTTGGGAATCAGGCTTCCAGAATGAATTTGGGGGACCTCCCCCCCCCCGTTACATTTCCTCATTTGAACCCAGGAGAAACGTCATTCTTCAAGGACAGGTAATAGAAGGGATTTATCTCCATGAGCAAGCCTTTGGGAAGACAGAATTAGGGTTACAGGAACAGCTGGAGTATCTCCCATCTACTCCTCTCCCTGTGCCCCTATTCTCACGAATAGCAGACGTGTTTCAGGAAGGATTCTAGTGCAGAGGTTCCAACATTTTGTTCAACATGTGTGTCATTCTTCTGTGTGAGCTCTTACCTCTGGGATCATTTAACCCTCTCATCTCTCTCCATCTTTCTCCTAGAGGTCTTCTCTAAGGATTTGTGTGCTGTTGTTTTTTTTTTTCTTACCCCAGCTAGACCTACACTAATTGTGTATTGATTAATAATCATAAGCACCGTTGGCTCATTTACTTCCAGTTCAGGGTCAGAACAGTCAGATGCATCACCTTGCCCTAGGCGAGAGAAGAAGAAATGAAGGCTGGTGTCTCAGCCGGCCATGTCCAAGCTAACCATGACTTAGCTCTCCACGTCTTTCATCTAGTCCCAGTTATTGGCAAGGCAGAATGAAAACTAGTACTTCCAATACCAGGTTTCACTGGGAATAAGCAGATCCTTGCTTCATACATTTCTTTTTCTTCTGTGCCCTGGCTCTCTGCTTCTATTCTGATTCTAGAATTCGGGCCAAAGCCTCAGGCAGGATAAAATGCTACAGAGGTAAACTGGTTTATTGAGTCTCTGGCTGAAATACCTGGTACTTCTTGCAAACCCAGCAAGACTCTAATAAATACATTGATGACAAGTAACTTGAGACTTAGTATAGCCTAGGTCAGCCTTTGAAGAGCCGAGGGCCAAGCTCTTCTATTATTATAAAATGCGGGGCCAGTTATACCATCTGCTCCTAATCATCTATCATCTGTTCCTCAGAAAATGCAAAAATGACAGTGGGACAATTGTGCTTACTCGTTCCTACCAATTCTTACTCTAGTTCTTAAAGATGAAATCTTCCCAAACACATATGTTTCCTCTCCCCAATGTCTATCCTGTAATATCAGACAAATATAAAAAACCCCATCACAAAGCCCCTGGGCTCACATATTCTCATTTATCCTCCATGGCTGCTTAATGCCAACGCTCTTCTGGTTTCCAAGCCCTGGAGTCCAATGTCAGTAACAGATGGACCGAGCCTCAGCCCTGGGGAGGAGAGGATCTGGCCCTCTCCTGGGGAGTGTGAGCAGAAAAGAGAGCCTAGATTTTTGCTTTGGGAAGAAGATCTGCATTTAAGCCATATGGTTTTCTGGAAGCAAGAGGTTCTGGTTATTAATGGGCTTGTGAAAATGGCTCTGTATCTGGGTCATAAGAAAAGCTGTGTGTTTATGTCTGAAAAAAAAAAAAGAAAACTGATACATGAATAGTGAAATTTGTAGTGTGCCATGTATGTTGAGGGACACATATGGAAGGGGAAAAAGAACATAACCAAGTTGGAATATATATGCACTTGGGCACAAAAATGAGTATATCCCCACACTGAAAAAGAGACCCCCAGTGAAGGTTTAAGGAGAGAGAGGAAGAGGAGGTCTTTGGGTCAGAGCAGTGCTATTTGCCACTCTGGGCAGGGACTGTGAAGTCTGTAGATTTAGAAGAATGTTTCTGTTTCACAGAAGAGTTAAATTCCCAGGAAGGCACAAAGTAAGGCCTTTTGAACAATGTGCCCCCCTCTGAAAAATACACATTTTTAAGTGAAAAAAAGTGAGGGGAATAGACCGAATTTCAGATAGGATTGGGAGCCGAGGGGCACCTGAGTAGTGTGGGCGTGGCTCATGGAACACATTATTTTCCATGTAATGTCCTAACCACTGCCCTGAACCGGTCATCCACACCCTGACAGATCGCCCCGGGAAGGGAAACCATAAAAACAAGTCAGTAAAATCAGAACCGGCAGAGATAAATGCTTTCTTGCCTGACTTCTAACAAATTAAGCTTTTTCACAGCATAGTAACCTACCGCCCCAGGTCACCAGGCTGAGAAGACAGAGCCTGTTGAAAGAGGGGCTTCATCCATGCACTCAAACAACCATTGGGGAGGGTCGGTGTAGGCTCTGGAGCCTGGACTGAGATCTCTCACCCTCAGGGGATCAGTCCATCCTTTCCTTCTCCCTGATGCCTCTGGGCTCGCGTGCCCTTTTGCAGCCCCGAATTTCCCACAGCTACTAGGAAACATGTTTTCCAACGAGCGAAACTGAATTCTGTATAACAAGTGACGCTGTTATGTCTCCTTTCCAAGTATTTCCTAAGATGGGGGAGGTGGGGATTTCCCCCCCCCCCCCCCCCAGTTTTACTACATCCGTGTGAAAACAGCAAGGTACATTTAGCGGAAGGATCTAAGTGCCTGCACTTGGTTCAAGGGGCATCTCAAAGTTCAGATCAACTCTGGCCCGCTGACTCCATTGTATTAGAATGGAAATCCCAGGTCGTTCTGGTCCTGATTTCTGAGTGTGTGAGCCTGGTGGGAAGGAAATGAGGAAATGGGGCAACGGACACTCCAAAAAAACGTCTCAGGACTGAGTGATTGCAAGGCCGGCCTTAGGAGCTCACCTGGGAAACAACGGATTAGAATCAGACCCTGCGCAGGACCCCTCCTTCCGGAAGCAGCACGTCCTGAGCCACTCCTTTCCTCTGTCTTGTCTCCCCTGCTTGCCTTCAGACAGACGAGAGGTGCTCAGTCCCAGGAGCAAGGAGCTAAGGCTAGGAAGAGGCTCCTGGGGAACAGATCCCCTCCCTTTTTGTTTCCTAACCGCAGTCTTTTTTGCTAAGGCGCAGTATTGGCTGCAGAGGGGCTTGTTTTCGTTGGGGGCAAGCCCCGGGCTCCCTCCCAGCACTAATGCATGTAGAACACTGACTCAATATCAAATCAAAGCAACAGCTGTCCCCGCCTCCTTCTGTGCCACCCACTTCCCAGTCTCTGCTCCTAGGAATCTTAACTGAGTTTCTCAGGGCCTCCTCAGCCTCCTGCAAGCCCACTCTGCCTCCAGCTTTTTTCCTCTCTCTAGCTCAAGGATAAGACATGCTTTTCTGCTTTTTTTCTTTTTTAAAATCTCTTCTAGTCTCTGAAAAATCTCCTCTAGTTTCTGTCTCCCATTTTACAGTCAGGCTAGCATTCCTCCAGCTCTCCACTATGCCCATGCCAGGACACACACACACACACACACACACACACACAGCCTGTCCTTTTTAACTCCTGAGGGCAGGGAAGTGGCTTCTGCCCCTTAGCCTCATCTTTTGTGAGAGCTGAAATCTGCCTGTCAGGTCCTGGAATTTGTGAAGGTGCCATTCTTTGCATCTTCAGGGATTACATCCATAGCTCACTGCAACTTCTCTAACCTGCCCGGCATTTAGTTTAATTTCCTTGAGGTCAAGGATCCTGGGGTTTCTCACAACAATACATAGGGAGATGGGGATCAGAAAGGGTAGATGTCACTGGAAGTGAAATTACACTAAATGGAAATGTAACCTTTGAATTAGCTGGTGCAAAGACCTGCTTTCAA
Source organism: Eptesicus fuscus (assembly GCF_027574615.1). NCBI lineage: Eukaryota > Metazoa > Chordata > Mammalia > Chiroptera > Vespertilionidae > Eptesicus > Eptesicus fuscus. The sequence goes on along the minus strand of NC_072494.1, from coordinate 38,532,876 downwards.
ATGGCAACGAGTTCAGGAGGCCAGGCTATAATAAAGCTCCCACCTGCTGCCTGTGTTACTGAGCTCAAGTTCGTTAGCCCCTCTGAGCCTCATTTCTTCATCTTTAAAATAAGAGGGTTGCCCTGGCTGGTGTGGCTCAGTTGGTTGGTGCATCTTCCTGTACACCAAGGGGTTATGGGTTTGATTCTCAGTCAGGACACATACCCACGTGAGGGAGGCAACAATTGGAGTTTCTCTCCTCTCTCTCTCTCTCTCTCTCTCTCTCTCTCTCTGTCCCCCCCCCCACCCCCGTGTGTGTGTGTGTGTGTGTGTGTGTGTGTGTGCCTCTCTACCCACCCACTTCCTTCCCTTCTTCTCTCTAGAACCAATTAAAAAATAAATAAATAAGAGGTTTGCGCTAGATGCTACTTAGGATTCTGGTCAACTCTACAAGTTTATGGTTCTAAGAATCACAGAAGGGAAAATATTTTGGAAAGAATTAAGTGTAACAGAAAGAGGTGAGGAATTACTGAACTTTGGTAACAGGGGTTTAAAAGGATATCAGTTCCATCCTGTCTGGTAGAATAAAAAAGATCTTAAAAATAACCACAGCTGGCCATTAGGGGTTGTAGAAAATGACCAGACATACAAATTGATGGCAGGGTTTTAGGAAATATACAGAATATTCATGACATATTAAAGTTGGAATAACTGGGTTATTGTTTATTGTTGTTGTTGGGTTTTTGGTTGTTTTGTTTTTTTTCCCAGTGAAAAGGGGGTTAACACCTAGATGAGCTTTTGGTTTTAACCCCACCCTCAGGCCCACCACAGGCAAGCTAGCCAGCCACCTGCCAGGTTCCCTTCTCCCATCCGGCCCGGAAAAGCTTAGCCACACGCCATTCCAGGCCTAGGAAACAAAGCCTCTCATTTGCAGCAACCTGCTTAGGATGGAACCAAAAGGTGTCTGCCAGTGCCCAACAATACACCTGTTGGAGCGCCTATCAGCCCCAGGCGAGCCTAAATCTTGGATCGGCTAACAGTGCAGGTTATGTAAATCCTGGCCTCCTTGCCCATGCTTTTCCAAGCGGCAGGCTAAGCAGCAGGTGAGGGTCTTCTTAGAGGGAAGCTTCTCTTCCCACCTGTTTCCACTTACACCCCGTAAGCCTCCTGGGAGAATAAAGTAAAGCTGAGCGTGGCGACTTCAGGCCCAAGAGGCTGCTGGGAGCCAGAAGCAAAGTAGGTAAACAAGACTGCCGAAAAAGCAGACAGCAGCAGGAAGAACAATGGAGGGAGGGAACAAGGAGGAGCAAGAGCTCAGTCGTCCAGCCAGAAAGAGGGTGGAGGGGGCAGTGAGCTGGAGAGCAGGCCTAGCTCAGGGAGGCAGGCCGGCCGGCCGGCCGCTGAAGCGTGACTGAGCGCTGGAGTTCTGAAGGAAATGTGACCTGGAGCATAACCGAGCTAAGCAAGGAGATCCTTAGGGATCACACAGCCCTGTCCCCGAGGAACAGCAGAAAGAGAAGGAAATGCACAGACAATACCTGAAGCCACAGATAATCTCAGATGACAGCGTGACCCCCACCTCCGTGGCCCCAGCTTTTGTTTGATTGCACTATAATGCTGGAGATATCAGGGAGTTGGTAACTTAAGGAAGGGCAGACACAGTTCGAAAGGAATGGAGGGCAGAAAATAAGAAATATTTCGACGCTCAGTCCCTCAAAGACTTATACTAAGAAATTGCACCATGACTTCACAGGAGTAGTGTGATTTCTGCAGTCCGAGGGCATCTGGAGAGTTAAGGGAGTCCTTTTTTTGATCAGGGTATTGTGCCCTGAAGTCTCTCAAGTCAAAGTGACTTCCCAAATCTTAGAGCTTTTGCCTAAATCAGGACTCAGATGGGATTGGCTTCTGGGCATAAAGAAAAGCTCCAAGGCTGAGCTCTAATTCTGATTTTGCCATGGCTATTCTCTTCAGTGTGTGGCACAAGATTTTACTATGTGTCTGAGGTCAGGGAAGAATCAGGGCCCCAGCATGGGAGTGGGTAAACCTTTCTAAAAGTGCCTCCCCTGCCCTAGCCGGTTTGGCTCAATGGATAGAGCATCAGTTTGATTCAGGTCAAGGGCACATATCTGGGTTGCAGGCTCAATCCCCAGTAGGGAGCATACAGGAGGCAGTCGATCAATGATTCTCTCTCATCATTGATGTTTCTCTCTCTCTCTCCCCCTCCCTCTCCCTTCTTCTCTGAAATCAATAAAAATATATTGAAAAAAATAAAAGTGTGTTCCTTAGTATTCTGGGCCACAGCTCTCAGCATATTTTCCCCTTGGAGATAGCACTCCTCCACCCACCTGTCACAGTAGTCATGAGAAATAAGTAGGCTGAGATGAAGATTATTTTTAACTCTGCGTTTAGAGAAATGCTGACTCATCATCACCATCACCATCACCATCACCATCAACTCTTACTCAGGGAGCTGATTTTCTCTGCTCTGTGAAGTGGGGGTCTGGACCCAAGCACGGTCAAGGACAGTAACAATTGTGTGGGAGAGTCCTGTCCCCTTGCCCACCATCCTAAATGTTTACCTGTGCACACTGACCCTCTGGCCAATGTACCTTAGTTTCCCAAGACAGGGCAAGGAAGATATAAAACCCAAGCAATCAGGGATTGTACTGGCACAGAGCCTTCCCTACTAGCATCATCTAAATTGGAGAGATAACACATTTTTATTCATTGGAGTCAGTTATTTACTTATTCAATAAACATTTATTGAGCACTTACTATGTGCAAGGTGAAAACCTCAACCACAGGTGCCAGTGTATGCTTTAAGGAGGTACATTAGTAAGTTTCCAATTCTACCTCTGCTACTCTTAATATGAACAATCAATCAGGGCTATGTTGTCCTTTAAAATGGTGGGAATCCTAAAGATACTTGAACCCATGGGAAAATAAACCAAGAATTCAGAACCTCTAAGGCAACTGAGGGCAACCAGGAAGATAATGTTAGTTTTTAGCATAGGTGTTAGAGTGCTATGAAAACATGGGACCACAGTTTTAACTGGACACAGCTTTGATAACTGAAGAGTCCCACATTGTAAGGCTCTTAAGGGCGCACAAAATAGCCCCCAAAGGTATAGATGAAGATATGTCAAGAAATCAATAAAAAATACACCCAGTGGGTACAGATTGTACCACCATCACCACAAGCATTCATTTCCAACTTGCTACCCTGTTGTTTTTTTGATCACATTGCAGGCGAATACTGTTTGGGCGAGCCACCCTTGGCCAACAGTCTTCCCCCTGGAACCCTTGCCCCACAACCACAGACACAAAGGCCTGCTCTGTGAAAGAAGGCAGTGTCATGAAGACGTGCGGAAAGCCTGGGCTTCATGGTCAGAGAGATCTCAGTTTAAAGCTTGTCCCATCTCAACACTTTTGAATCCATCATCTAGACGCGTTACTTAGCTTCTCTTAGCCTTAGTTAGTCTCTGAGTCCTAGTGAACTCATCCTTAATGTGTAGAATACCACCTAAATGGGTCATCCTGGAGTAATGAATATAGAACAACTAACTTGGATCTTGAGAGACAGAGGGTGGCCGATGCATATTGATCCTCATCACCTTGCACACTTCTGGAACTTCACCTCTGGATTGGCAACCCTCTTAGATGGCGTATTTGTTTTTACTCTCTTGTGTTTGCTAGCTCTTCACTGGCAGATGTTGAGCCTAGTTCTCACAGTAGAAAATGCTCACTCAGCCTCTCTGTCTCATTTATTAAATACATATTTTCAAGCACCCTCTATGTGTAACATGCTGTATTAGGTCCAGTGCTGGATACGAAAATGAATCAGATATCAACCCTACCTGCATGATCTGAATAATTTTGGAGGGAGCCCAAACATGCAGTACAAAGTAGAGTGATGCATAATTTAAGGAAGGCAGATGAAGTGTTGTAACTCAGAGAAATGAGAAATTATTTTCACCGGGGACAATCAGGGGAGACGTTTTGAAAGTGATGCCACAGAAAATAGGCCTCAAGGATGAATAGTGCTTAGATGAGTGAAGATGGGTGAAGGGCATTATCAACAGTTATTGTAGGAATGGGGATGTATGCAAGAAAGCAAAGCGGCTACAAAAAGGATTCCAAATAGAGTCACCTGTGTGGGATACGGGTGAGTGAAGGAAAGGAAATACACAGCTGAGAGGCACATTGGCGTCAGCCTGTACAGGATCTTAAAGGCTAGGCTAACAAATCTGGATATGATCTGTAGACAATGGGAAGTTCGTGCAGGGAAATTATATGATCAATATGACCACCTATTTTTCTATGACAGGGTCCTCCCCTCACTAACGGTCCTGTGGTTTCAATCTCCTCATTCCTTCCAAAGCCCCTCCCTGAGAAGAATTCTCACTGTTTCCACTTCCAAGTCCACGTGGCCCTCTCAGAGTCCTCTCAAGTTTTCCTTTCCAGTCTGACTCTATGGATGGGATGGTGTTGATGTCGTAAATAATTGGCATGATCTAAATTCAAAGAAGGCACTAGCCTTTCACAACCCAGGAAATAATTTCTTCTACTTATCCTGTTGATAGAATTATAATTACTCCTCTGCTCCCACGGAATGGCCATTCATAATTTATCATTACAGGTGTACAATTTTACACAAAGAGAAAGAAAACTTAAGTATTTCGCAAAATTAGAGGAAGAACTATCACCCCAGGTGCAGAAATAAAACAACTAGCTCTTAAGCAGTTTCTTAAAACACTACAAACCAGAGTTCCCTGTTAGCCTACAGGGACGACACATCAAGCATATCACAAATATGCCATTTATTGGAGATCATTTGTTTAGTTATCAGTCCCATCACCTGAACAATTTAGTTAAATTTGAATGACCCAATCACCATTTCATTTATTCATCCTATGCAAAAAAAAAAAAAAAAAAAAAAAGCCAGCAAAATGCAGGAGGAGGGAAGGAATGGAAGCAAGTTGAACAGAAGTGAGAATGCAGAAAAAAAAGGAGCAGGAGAGTAAAGACTAAATCCATGCTGTGGGACAGAATACCCACTCTGCCTGATTAGGAGCAGGCATAGCACAGTGCCAACTGCGACAGAATGACTGACCAGACCAATTAAATATGCTAGGGCCCGCTATGAGCTAAATTTCAAAGGTACAGACATGAATAAGGTAAGCCCCCTGCTCTCAAGCAACTCAAGGCTTAAATGAGAAGACTGAGAATTAAACAAGTAAATTGCAATACAATGGCCGAAATGCTATAAGGCAAAGGAGCTGTTGAAAAGCTTTGAGAGTACCAGCAGAGAGAGAAGGAGGGTCCTTGAGAGTTGTTATGTGTTCGCTTTTAGGTGAGTCCCTGAACCTCTTTAAACCTCGTCTCTAAAAAGCGATTATGTCTAGTTGCTTATCTTTCAAGGTTGTTTTGACATTCAGTGAATTCACGGTTGAAAATCCACTCTGCAAACTGCAAGCCCTATGCCGGCGTCTGAGATGGCTATTTCCTCTGTTCATTTGAGCAAAGGCCTACTCGGTGCTTATTTTGTGCACTTGGTTCTCTTACTGTGGGCTGAGCACTACCCTCCCTGGTGCCTCCCTTCCCTCCACCACCCCAAATTTTAGCACAACCATTTGGCTTCCTACTGTGTGGTGAAGCAGCACACCCACAAACACACAAACCACTGAAAAATAAGACGAAACACTCACCAACTTCAGGCTGCCTCCATCCTTGATGTCCACAGAAGGCAGCAGGGCGAGGTCCGGGCACCCAGGGAGGGTCTCTGCTGGGTGGGAGAGCCCTTGTCCTCCCTCTCCAGGCCCCCTGTCTTTCTCTGGTCCTCATCTTTGCTGCCTTTTCCATCAACACGTGCCCTGTCCCCTTTCTGCCTGCTTCTCTCTACCTGTAACAGACTTTCTGTTTTCTCTGCTTTACGCCCCCTCTCATTTGGGCATTAACACGTCTGTTTGAGAATAGAGTAATTTCTAAATCTCCAAGAGCATGTCTATGAGGAACTCAGGAGAGGGGGTGCCTCCATGAAGGCCTGCGAGCCCTGAAACTATCTTTTAGAGCCCCCATCCAAACGCAAAAAATCTCTTTTACTCCCCCTTCTTTCCCCCTTCTCTATCTCCTTTCCCTTCCCCCCACCTTCCCTCTGATACATCAGTCCTCTGTCCCCTTTCTTCTCCAAGGACCTAAGCCCCTGTGCCACTACTCTTTTTAGTGCCATTCTGCCCCTCCCCACACCTCCCCTACGTATCCCCTAGGTGCCCTAGGTGCCAGCTCCCCCTTCTCTCGCCCTTTCCTCTCCCACCCACCCTCCCCAGGGTCTCTACGGAGCAGGCTGCCCCAACTGAAGTAGTGCCGGAACTCCAGGTCTGGACAAGCAGCAAGCAGCTCAGAACTCTGCTCAGCAGCCGATGACCTCACTGAGTTTTGCGCACGTGATTGGCTACTTCTGGGCTTATGGCGGGAGACTGAAAAGATCCCCTTGTTTCTTTGTCCCTCTGCCCCTTCAGGTTGGATTGGGGAAATAGGCCCTTGACACAATGGAGTCGCAAAATGGTTTATGGGCTGCTTGCTAGAAGAGAGGGATTTGTTGTGCCTGAGCAGTGAGCAGAGACAGTGATATAAGTGGGCAGTTGGACTGAGGATGAAGGAGGCACACTTGAGAATTTGAGCACCCAATAGAAAGGTGAGACTCTGGGAAGGTTGTGGGCAACTTCTGCCCTCACCGTGGTGTCTGTCTTTAGAGGTAGGGTCTTAACGGAAACAAATAGAACTTTGGATTTGGATCAGGCATTTAATTTCTGGTCTTTGTTTTCTACTTATATGACCTTGGGCAAGTCACTTCATTCTGTTTCCACTCTGCAAAGTAGCAGTAATGCTGGAGTGCTGCTTTTACAGGCCTTGTAAAAGGAGTAATGTGAAAGTATTTTCTAATTATTAAACTTCTCGTTATTTTAGTAGATAATAGAGGGAAGCAGAGAGAATCCTGGATGAGGAATGAGAAGTCTTTGGTTTTCTTTAATTGTCGCTGTAGTGACCTCCCCCATGTCACATTTAACCTTTTCACACTGTGAAGTGGGAGAACTGGACCAGTGGCCTCCTCTTTTGGCGCTAACGTGATCTGATTGACTGTAAAACTTAGCGCCCTCCTTTAACTCACCCTTGGGAGGAAGAGTTTGCTTCCTTTTTCAGTACTTTAGTTAATGTCGCCTTTTTGTGAGAAACCCGCCTTTTCTTGGGCAATCTGGTGGACCTACTTTTCACAGGGGCCTAGCTCTCCCCCACCTCCACCAATGAAAGTATAGATTCCCACACTACAGCAGCGCATATGTAGGGCTCATCCTTGATGGAGATTCTCTCCCCAGGCTACTGGCAGGAGCAGGATTTGGAGCTGGGAACTCTGGCTCCACTCGACGAGGCCATCAGCTCCACACTCTGGAGCACTCCTGACATGCTGGTCAGTCAAGGTGAGAATCCAGGCCTCCTCATCTCAGTGTCTCTCAGTGCCCGCAACCATCCTCATGTCACCTCCCACTCATGTGGCCTTCACCCTGTGTTCTCCTCCTCTACTTTCCATCTGACATTGTAGTTCTTAGTTCTACACCAACATCTCTAGCACCGACTCCTTCTTCCTTTAGACCTCTGTGTCCCCTCACTTTTTTTTCTAAAAATAGAATGATTTCAGGAGTGTATTGCTCAGAATAAAGAGGTCTGGAAGACACAGTCAATGTAGACATTTTCATAAGGAACCAGGGACAATGGAATTACTAGTCAAAAATGGATATACAGCTAGCAATAAATGAAAGGCTTCCCAAATCTTTCACTGAGATACTTAAGGAATATACCACTCCCAAATTTACTCAGCCAGCTCCATCTATGGGTCATTAATCTCATAGTCATAGTTTTAATTCTAATTAGATGATTACTTGAGGGGCATTCCAATGACATAAGCACTGCATTGAGTGTCAGAAGAACGAAGTTCTAGTCCTAACTGGAATCACTGACAAGTAGGATGAGCTCAGGCCCTCACTGCACCTCCATTGTCTCATTGTCTACATGTAAAATGAGGGAATTGGATTCCATGATCCCTAAGATCCCTTTCAGTTCTAATTCAGATTCTAAACACCGAAATAGTGGCCAGGCTCTGTGCTTCAGTGTGGAGACAGCTATTCTGAAGCCCCGAGAGCAACTTCAGCACACGCACCTTCTCTACGGGGAGCACTCATTGTAGTTGGAGCTGGAGCTGCGGTGACCAAGGAAGAAAGGGATAGCAGACAGGGGAGGGGTACGGTCGGTGCCATAGGGAGCATAGGGATGGTCTGAGTTACTGCATTAGGAAACCTAGGAATTATGTTTCTTGGCTTCCTATTCAGAGGAGAGTAATGCTGGTTAAGTAATTTTGCACCATAGAAGGAATGCTGTAGATGTTTCCGAATCAGCTGGGAGGTGTTTATTTTAGTTCTGTGAAGGTCAGTGCTGTTGGGTCACAGAGTCAGTCCTGAAGATGAGGGAATCAATCATGGGAATCAGAGGCAATGCTGCGGGGGAAATGGAGCAATGACACTGGGAGGAGGAGCAAGTGTCACGCAGTCCAAGGGGCTCACAGTTGCCTGACTAGAAGGCACATTTGGGATTCAAACGGCTCATCCATATCATATCTGATTAGTCCTTTTTTGTTTGTTTGTGTGTTTAACATGACTAGGGAGAGAGGAATTCCATCACATTAGGGAAAACGAATGCTCTGACACCAGGATGGTGATGGGGTTGGTCTGTTGGGAAGCGGGTAGCACTAACATTGAAGAAATATGTTAAGGGAGCTGATGAATGAAGGGCAGCTATTGTTGGAGGAATTGAAAAGTCGGTGTCGAATGTTTCCGTTTTTTAAAGCTGTTTTGTTTGTTTGGCTTGGAGTTGTATCAGCTACCGCTTATGTAAGGGAACGTGCCAGCCAAGGGCTGGCCTGGCCTTTTGTTCGCTTTCAGTTTGGGGATTATTAGTCACAACCGCTTCTCCTGTTCTGGCTTCTATAGGCAGGTGGTGGCAGGAGGGCGAAACATAGAATGACAGATACCTATGCGAGTGTATAGACTTTTCAAAGGTGAATGGTAGACCTCTATCAGAAAAGACACATGTGGAGTGGCATGTGTAGACTTGGAGGGCTTTTATTCCTCCAAGGGTGTGTGGCCATGTCAGTTTATTAAGCAAATATCCAAAAAGTAACTGTTTTCCTGTGCATTCCAAACAAGGAAATAAGGTCCCCCCCTCCCCCACCGCCACCACCTCTATTCCTTCCCCCTGTTCCTTCCTCCGTGATGCCTTAAGAGACACAGAGACCTGGACCTTGGCTGGTCTGGATTAGACTTTGGCCCAGAAATGGGCGGAGAGACTAGGGTTTGCTCCGTAAACTAACCCTCTTCTATTCCTGCAGACAGTCAGCCCTGGACATCTGATGAGACGGTGGTGGCTGGTGGCATCGTGGAGCTCAAGTGTGAAGTGAAAGACCATGAGGACTCCTCCCTGCAGTGGTCTAACCCTGCTCAGCAGACTCTTTACTTTGGGGAGAAGAGAGGTAGAGCTGTCTCTCTCTGTGGGAACCGTGGGCTGGGGAGGGGGGTCGCAGCACCGAGGGGAACGGTCCCTGTAGCCCAGAGGCTGAGACAGGTGAAGGGATGGCTATTTGAGGGAACAACAAGCCATGGGCTCCCCAGCTGGTTTCGGAGAAACTCTGTTATTACAGCTCTGACTTGGGCCATTCATGGTCTTATGGGGTCCTGGGTGGACTTTACCCCGAAGGAGCCGGAAGAGACAGCTTAATCTAAGGGTTGACCTGTGAGTCTCACAAGGAAGCCCTCGAGATCCAACATACTTTTCTGAGGAGATCTGAGGCTGCTGTGACCAGTGGCCCGGGACAACGGCCTAAAGCCTGTTGAAACTCGGGAGCAGGATTCCTGCCCCCGCACTCCTGCCCCAAATCACACTATACCCCTCCCCCCCCGCAAAGAAGCTGACCTGGGGTGGGAGATAAACATGAAAGGTGCCAGTAAAAGCCTTGCTTCCCGCTCTCCCAATTCCCCGCTAGCCCTGCGAGATAATCGGATTCAGCTGGTGAGGTCCACGCCCCACGAGCTCAGCATCAGCATCAGCAACGTGGTCCTGGCGGACGAGGGCGAGTACACCTGCTCCATCTTCACTATGCCCGTGAGAACTGCCAAGGCCCTCATCACTGTGCTGGGTGAGGCTCCCCACCCGCAGGGTCACTGCCGCGTGCTCTGTGCAAACAAACCTCTCTGGGTGGGTCCCCCAAAGGAGTCCACAGCCAGGCAAGACTCCGAGCCTTTTGGAAAAGTTCAGCCCACGTTCCCTTTGCAATGGAACAAAATAGAAAGAGCACGGACTTCTAATAATTTCTCCTCTCCTTTCCGTTTGCTCTGGGACAAACCTCTTACTCTCTCTGAGCCTGAACTTCCTAACCTGTAACAGAAGGATGATGATGTCTGTTCCCCCTAGCTCCCAAGATTACGTGAGGGAAACAGGGGAGGTGCGTGCAGCATGTGATTATAATGTCCAGGTTGAATACCACAGTTGCTTACATGCTCTCATCCTATATTTTACCCTATATTTCACTTCTCTTCTTTGCTTCCTTGAGCTTCATACTTATTCTGTGGCCACCCCATTGGCCTCTGGGTTGTCAGGTCACATATAATGTATCTCCACACTACCATGCCTCCTCTCCCCCTCCCCCCGACCTCCTCGCCCAGATTTTTCTTCCTGGTCCTTAGGTAGGAGACCAAAGAGAAAGATACTTCGTTTTCTACCCATCATAAAGCACAGTAGGACCGAGGTATCCTCTCCCCCAGAGAGGCCATCTGAGCAGGGAGAGCCGAGTGTAACCTCATGGCCTCTCCTTCACATCCTGCCCATCCCCTGTGCTTGGTAGGAATCCCACAGAAGCCCATAATCACTGGTTACAAGTCACCGTTACGGGAAAAGGATACGACCACCCTACACTGTCAGTCTTCCGGGAGCAAACCCGCAGCTCAGCTCACCTGGCGGAAGGGTGAGCAAGAGCTTCAAGGTAAGTCCCTCCTGCCTCGGAGTTACAGGAGGAGGTATGCTGGGAGGCGGAGAGAATGAGAGAGGGAGACCCTGCATGTCTGTGTACACACAAAGCATGATGGAAAAGGAAAAAGCGGGAATGACAGATATTCTGTGTACACTCATGGGTGTATGTGTGTACATAACCATTTCACAACTTTCTAAGTTTGTCAAAGTTGAAACTCACCATCTGTATGTCTACAGTGGGGCCCACACACTATCTGTGTGCTAGGGCTCACTCTGTTTCTGTGTGTGTGTGTGTGTGTGTGTGTGTGTGTGTGTGTGTGTGTGTATGTGTGTGTTTCTCTACTCTAGGAGAACCAACCCGAATACAGGAGGACTCCAATGGTAAAACCTTCACCGTGAGCAGCTCAGTAACGTTCCAGGTTTCTCGGGAGGATGACGGGGCCGACATCATATGCTCTGTGAAGCATCAATCTCTAGACAAAGCTGACAGATCCACCTCTCAACGCATTGAAGTTTTATGTATGTCATGGGCTTATGGGTGAAGACGAGTCCGGTATGAGATGGGGTGTGGGGAAAAGGAAAGTGGTGATGGCTGTACGTGAAGAAATAGGCACAGATACTTGGGTAGGTAAAAACAAAATGAGACAAGAGGTGGGAGGATAGGCCAAGGGTTAGCAAATTTGTTCCGTAAAGGCCCCAGTAGCAAACATTTTAGGCTTTGCAGGTCATGTGATCTCTCTCTCAACTACTTACCTCGGCTGTTTTTGCAGGAAAGTAGCAAAGATAATATGTAAACAAACAAACAAACATAGCTGTGTTCCAACAACATTTTATTTACAAAACCATGTAGCTGGCAGGATTGGACCCAATGGGTAAGCTTGCCAAGCCCTGGTGTAGGCCAGTCTGATGCAACCAGTTTGTAAGCTGTAGAGGCAGCTACAGCAAATCAGGAGTCAGAAGACGAGAGTTGTAGTCTGCCCTCCACTACTTAAGAGCCATGTGATGCTAAGAAAATTGCTTCACCTCCCCGAGCTTGATTCTTTACTTGCTAAATGAGAAGATGAACATGGGGATTACGAAGGCTTCTTCTTGATCTAGCTTTTGATGGTTTCAAGAAAATGCAGGCCATAGGAAACACAATCTCTCTGGCATCATTATTTCCAGATCTTTTCCTAAGTTCTCCTTTATCTATCTACGACAGCTCTTAGATTTTTCCTGGGATTCTGACCCAACGTGTCCAGGATCACCATCACTACTCTTAACCTTTCCCAGGATCCTCCTCCCTCCATGGAATCTGCCTTGAGGATGGACAGTGAACTTCCCTCCTCTCCTGAGGAAATTTGGACATTTGCAAACAGAGCTTTTCTGAGTGGCGGAACCAAGGGGGAAGGAAAATAAAGTCCAAAGCTGGAAGATGAAGAGTTGGAAAATAATGTATCTTTTTTTTCTAATTCATCTAGATTCTAAAGGCTGGGTGTTTTTCCAAAGTAATCAAAACCCTTAATCTCTTTCTTGTGGGAGATACAGGCCTGACCTGAGGGCCATTTAAGTCAATTGCTAAACTTGTTGCAGAAACGTGAACATGAGGCAGGTCTGGGGTAGCGTCACTTCCCATTTAGCAGACTCTCAATTTGGAAGCTGACGACCCGGATTCTGGCCTCTACTTCTGTGTTATTTTCACCAAAGCATGTCATCTCTTAGTGGCTTCTGCTTACTTCTCTGAACTTTCTTGAGGATAAATGAAACAATATCGAAAGAAGTGCTTGGTAAACTTGAGTTCTATGTTGCTATAATTTGTTTCTCTGATTGTTAGTTCTGAGGGTGAGGCCCCTGGCATTGGGCTTCTTCCTCTGAGTCTGGGCCCAGGCCAGGCCTAAGGAAGCTCTCCCCTGCCGGAGTCCCAAAGACTTCTGCTAGGTACCGGCCATCTGGCCATTCCTCTCCAGGGAGCTTTCTGGCCCACCTGTGATCAGTGGTCAGTCGACAAATGCTGTACTCCAGGCACTAGGCTGGAGGTTTCTGCGGGGCCTGCTTCTCTTTGTCCCGTTTGATTTGAGTGAAACACGTTAATTAAGCTTGGTTCTGTCTTAGGGGAAGCTCGGCCTCTTTACCCATTCTTCTAAGCCAGCATCGGTTGTACTGTTCTCCGCAGCCGTGTGGACCTAGCCTCCCCAGCAGCCCTTTGGTGTCAGTGGCAGATGCCATTATTCCTGTGCAGAGCCCGCCTATATTGTGTCAGCGCCTTTTCGCAGCCAAAATATGCCCCCCATCTCTTGCTGTTTCAAAGCTCTCACTTCATTTTTGGACTGGCCATTCAAACTTCTGTTTTATTGTCTTCAACTGGTTTAAGTTCCCCTACAGAACAGAGAGGATGGAGAGATTGTGAGCTCAATAGTCAAGTTCAAGTGCATTTGTCCTGTCACAACTATGCATGAAGTCCCATTTATGCGCTGGGCAGTGTGCGAGGCACAAATGAACCGGTGGCACGCCTTCTCAGCTCTCTCTTAGACACGACTTGGGTCCTCACCAAGGACAGACCCTCCAGAGCCCTACCTCTACCAGGTGGCAGCACCAGTCCCTCCCACGTTCAATGGCAATAGCGCTCTCTGCTCACAAGACGCAGGGGGAGCCAAGTCTTGGTTCACAGCCGCGTGGCCTCCCGAGGCATCAGGGGCGGAAGCTGTGGTGTGTGACAGGAGGCTCTGGAGATCGAGGCGATCTCCTGAACACTGTGGGAGCCTCGCATTGACACCATTTCCTTCTCCACAGACACACCAACGGCGAAGATCAGGCCGGACCCTCCACATCCCCGCGAGGGCCAGAAGCTGTTGCTGCACTGCGAGGGGCGTGGCAATCCCGTGTAAGAGGAGTCATTTCCTGGCCGCCAATACAGCTCCATCCTCTCAGCTCGAGATCTTCACATAACGTCTGCCTATCGCCTCTGTACTGTCTGAGCCTCTCATTTTCCCTGACACTAACAGCCATGCTCAGTTTCTACTGCAAAGCAGCAGAAGTGGGGCACCACCCCCCCTCTCCGGGTTCCCTGCGGTTCCCATAAGGAACCCCAAGAGGTCACCCTCCCCCTGCCTCTGAGCAGCTCAGTGTCTCTGGCCCCTAGAACCTCTCGAGCTTTCATCGAACAGCCCCCGACTTCCCTGCTCCGTTATTTTTGTTTCCCTTTAGTTCCCTGACCTATTCTCTTCTGAACTCTCCACAGCCCCCAGCAGTACCTGTGGGAGAAGGAGGGCAGCGAGCCGCCCCTGAAGATAACCCAGGAGAGCGCCCTGATCTTCCCTTTCCTCAACAAGAGCGACAGCGGCACGTACGGCTGCACGGCCATCAGCAACCTGGGCAGCTACAAGGCCTACTACACCCTCAACGTGAACGGTGAGCCGCCTCCATTCCCCCCCCCCGCAGCCCTCTCTCCCCTTCTCTGTCCACCCTACACGCTCATCTTTCTGTCACCTGAGAGCACCCCAGATGGTGCTTTGGAGTGGACTCAAGGGACAACAGCCCCCCACTGGGGGCCTGAAGACTCAGCTGCAGATCCCCTCTGGAATGTGCAATAAGGAAAGTTCAGCAGGATGTAGGGCTCTCCTAGGCCTTCGTTTAGCCATGAGGACTCAGTGGCACCGTCTCCAACCCCTGCACTCACCTGGCAGCAGGAATAGTCATCCTGTGTTTACCCCCAGAGCCTCTCACGTGTGGCTGCCGGTGCATGGCCCTTTGCAACAGGCTATTCTCAGACTTGCTTCGGTGACGGGGACAGAGCGCATACTCCTGCAGACCTGGGTCAAGGCAGGACGTGGAGATAAGTTTCTACTCTGTTGAGAAATAGTCGGAATCTTTTCCCAGATACCATATCTTCTAGAATCTAGAGGAACTAGGCGATGCCTCTTCTCTGATGGTCTTACCAAAGGTTCAACCATAAAACCCAGGTCAGGAGAAGGGACAGGCTAACCCAGAATTCCCTTATGCAGAGTGGGCAGGTGATTTTTTTTTTTAATGATTTTATTGATTTCAGAGAGGAAGGGAGAGGGAGAGAGAGACAGGAACATCAATGAGGAGAGAGAACCATTGATTGGCTGCCTCCTGCATGCCCCCTACTGGGGATGAAGCCCACAACCCAGGCCTGTGCCCTGACTGGGAATTGAACTCTGACCTCCTGGTTCATAGGTTGATGCTCAACCACTGAGCCATGCTGGCCGGGCTAGGCAGGAGATTTCTTTTGCAGAACCCAATAGCAGTGGAGTGGGGTCATGCCAGAAAGTCTTATAAGCCTTTCCTGAGAATAGGGAAATGCATTGTCAGGGGAACATCGAGGCTCCCTTGAGTGAAACATCCATTAAAGCCGGCCTAATCAAGCCTGAGGAGACAAAGTAGGAAAGAGAAAATATATAATAAGGAGTCAATGAGGCATCAAGACAAGCTGAGTCGGTGGAAAAACAGCAGTTCTCCCACGGACAGGCTCCCAGGGACAAGGGACCTGAGTGTCTGGCTGGGGCGGATCTGACCCCGGGGCAGATCTCAGCATGTGGGGACTGTCTCAGCACAACAAACAGAGCCAGAAGCCTGGAGCGAGGACGGGCACTGAGGTTCGGTATCCACCCCCATATCTCCGCAGACAAGCTGGGTGATGACTGGCAGCCAGAGCAAGTTCTTGTGCCCTGTGATTGGCCTCTTACTGGTCCTCTGTGCCCCGTGCTGGAAAGCGAGTCTTGTTTAAACTGCTTCCAGTGCTGACCCCTGATGGTAGAATGAGTTACTGCACCTTCTTGCCGGAACAGCCTAAGAAATGTCGTTCCTCCTAGAGACAGGGGCCTGCCGTGGAGGACCCAGGAGGTCATGTTGCTATGGGAACCTGTTTGTCTAGGGAATTTCCGTTTCCCTAATCGCTAGGAAAATTACCCAGGATTTGTTTTTATTGTGGACTGTGTCTCACGTACTCCCGAGGAGAAGGGCAGTGGGTACCTTCCATGCTGCTTCCTGTCACTTACACCATCACACGCCTCCATCATATCATGGAGCCCTGGGATCATCCTCTCCTTCCCTCCCAAGTGGAACATGAAAAACCAGAGCATAAACGTTTTCTTTTTAAATAAGGCATAAGCAGGCACGGTGCTTAAAGCCGGCCTGATCAAGCCTGAGGAGACAAGGTGGCAGAGACAAAATATGGAATAAGGAGTCAATGAGGCATCCAGATGCAAGCTGAGTCTGTGGAAAAACAGCAGTTCTCCCATGGGTGGGAGTCACATCGATGCTGACGGTAATGTTGGACTCATCAGCGCCGCATCCTGGGCCTGGGCCCTGTCTTCCCGGGCATTTGGGACTCTGCCCTGGCTGGTGCTGTCCTGGGCATGCCTGGCCCCGCTGCGCGGTGGGCATCGATCCTTCATGGATGCTGCTATGAAGGACAGGATCGCTATCCGACGGCAGAGACATCGGCCATCCTTGGAGGCATCACGGCGGGACTTCCATAACGGAAATCTTCCACTTCCCACAGACCTGTGCATGGTGGGAAGGAAAATGCAGTCGCAGACCCTCCTGATGAGACTTGCTGGAGGGTTGGGTTTTGCTGGAACTCAAACTCCTCCGCCGAGGAAGAGCTCTGGTCTTCAGGACGGGGGTCTCCGTCTGTCACTTTTGTAAGGTGCCCAGTTCTGGGGTCCATCAGTCTTTTTCTGCTCCTTCTTTAATGATCTCAGGGCAAAGGGTTAACAGGCTGAGAAGCCCCTGTGGAGAATCCATCTCAGAATATCACGCGGACAGAAGAGTACGAGGGAGGGAGGATAGGGAAGGAATACTCTGAAAGCCCAGAGATTAGAAGAAAGAAATAGAGAAACAGAGGCAGACAGGGAGAGAGAGAGGAAGTTCAAGAGATGATGGAAACATTCAAGTGATGAACTTTGACTTTGTGAAGGTCAAACTTCAGGGCCATGAATTCAACTTAAAGGGTTAATTGGAGGAGATGTATCTATTCATGAGCACATTAATGCTTGTAGACATTGCTGTGTCCCACACACTGTGTGAGAAACGTAATAAGGCCCATCCCCTTGCTGAGCGACGCCACTCCATTGTCCCGGCCTTAGCCTGTGTCCTCTGCCGTGTGAGACTACGTGTGGCCAGGTCGGAGGTGCTGGGGTATGGGGTTTCTCAGGCCTGACTGTGTGCATTGCCCCTACTCTCCAGACCCCAGTCCGGTGCCCTCGTCCACCAGCACCTACCACGCCATCATTGGCGGGATCGTGGCGTTCATTGTCTTTCTGCTGCTCATCCTGTTCATCTTCCTCGGCCACTACTTGATTCGGCACAAAGGTCAGATGTGAGGGAAGTATGAGGAGAGGTGGGCGCGGGGAGGGAGGCGGGTCGGCTCGGGGAGGCAGGTGGGAGCTGGCTGCAGGGAGGGCCTTCGGGGACCAGGCAGCCCCTTCGAGGTCTGAGGAAGAAGAACGCAGGCGCCTCTGTAGTGATGGAGCCCCCAGGCCCCTCAGTGGAGCCGCACTGCTTTTTCATCATCCGCAGAATCAAACCTTCCCACTCAGGCAGCGGCTGCTCCCACGCTGCTCCGCCACCAGGGCTCTCCGCCTTCGGCAGGGAACAGCGAAACTCTGCATCTTCGTGCCATGTCTCGATACTCTCCTGCCTTTCTCTCTGGCCTCATTTTCCTTGACCTTCGACCTCCTTGCCCCTGGTCTCCACAACATCTCTTTTCTTGTTTCCTCTCTCCTATACGCACGCCATCTCTTCACGTGCCTTCCTCTCAGATGTTCCCCTTGTAACTTCTAGCTGCAGCCAGACTACCCCGACTGACCAAGTGCTGGCCAGCTCTCTATTGCATTGCACATGGAGCCGACAGCCAATTTCCCTAGCACCACCTTACACACAGAGACATACACAAGCACACACATTATGCACACATGTAAGTATGTGTGCACACATGCAGATACTTGCACATGCATGCATATCTATACACAGGCACGCAGACACATGTGTGTACACATGTACATATATGCATATGTATACACATAGACATACATACAGACACATACACATGTACACACACTCACACACTTATTTTTTTGCCAGTATTATTGAGATTCTCTATTTAAAGGCAGCACTCATTAATTCATCGGGGTGCGGTCGGGTGAGGGATGTTGGCAGCAAATGCACGTTCGGCTTGATGGGGAGGAATAAAGCTCTGACCTGGAGAAGCGGGCCAGGAGCAGGGTGTGGGTGGGTGGGAGGGGGCGTGGGCAGGGGGGCTTCAGAGGTTTGGAAGCTGCTCCTGGAAAGAGGAGCCTCTGTGCCTCCCTAGGAACCTACCTGACACATGAAGCTAAAGGCTCTGACGACGCGCCAGACGCGGACACAGCCATCATCAACGCAGAAGGCGGGCAGTCGGGCGGGGATGACAAGAAGGAGTATTTCATCTAGGCTGCCCGCTCACCCTGCGCCCCTGCAGGGGCCCCACGGGGACTTCTGGGGCCGTAACCAACTCGGACTTGTACAGAGCAACCCCGGGCCACCCTCCCGCTTGCTCCCCAGCCCCCACCCCTGTACAGAATGTCTGCTTTGGGTGCGGTTTTGTACTCGGTTTGGAATGGGGAGGGAGGGGGTGGGGAGGGAGGGCTGTCCTCAGCCCTTTCCTTGGCTTCTCTGCGTTTGGGTTATTATTATTTTTGTAACAATCCCAAATCAAACCTGTCTCCAGGCTGGAGGGGCAGGGGCCCTGGGGCGAGAGGAGCAAAGCCCCTGGAGCTGGAGGAGGAGGAGGAGGGGGAAGAGGTAGGGACAGGACAGGAGCAGGCTGGCTTATGGGGGGGCGCGGGGGGCTCGCACCATCCCTCCGTGCTCTGCGCAGAGCAGCTGCCTGGACTTCTCTGGGACGGGGAGGTTGTGAGCAGAGCGGGAGGGGGACAGACAGTGCCTCCCTCCTCCCCCTGTTCCACTTCCCTGGAAAAGGAACGAATGGGGTCCCTGAGGAGGGTGACCTGCAGGCGGCAGGCAGCCACGCTGAGACCCAGGGCGTCCCCATGGGGAGGATGTGGTCCCCGCCAGGAGGGATGGATTTGGGGAGACAGGATGTCGAGATGGCCCACCTGCCCTTGTCCCCCGTGATGTAGGAAGCCAGGCCCTTTACACAGGAGCTGCCCTTGGGGGTCGCGGGGCAAGGCGGCCCCTCGTTGCTCCAGCAGCCAGGGAAAGGCCACCGTCTGCTCCCCTGCCCAGGGGCCCTCACGCACCCAGCCCCAGACTGTTGCCGGGCAACCACTCCTCTTGTGGCATTGTTTACCAACTCGTCCTCCCGCCCTGTGCCCCTGCCCCTCCAAGTCCTACGCTGCCCCTCAGCCCGTCCCCCCTTCCCAGCAGCCAGGCAGATATAACCACAAAAACACTAAAAGGAGCTTCGCTGCACTGAGCTGTGTCCTGCCCAAACAAAGAAGATAATGTGAACTTTGTGAGTGTGTGGATGTGTGTGTTGTGTGCACATCTGTGTGTGAGAGAGGCAGCAAGCGGGTCCTGGCAGGTGGCGGCCGTGGAACCCGCGAAGGAGGGCCTTGGAGGACAGGACTCCTAGCCCGCGGGGTGCCTCCCCGGCGAGGCTGTTTCATCCGGGCGTCCCCATGCCACCCCCAGTGCCCATCTGTCATGGAGAAAGCCGTCCCGGGATGTGTTCGCGCTCAGCTGTCCATCGAGTCTCACCCTAAAACACGGAGCATGACCCTCGGCCCCCGTCTCCCTTCTCGGAGCTGTGGAGTCGGGGCCACGCCTTGCTGGGCGCCCTCGGCCTCTCCCCGGCCCCGACCCCAGAACCACCACTGGCACTCCTGTGCCCCGTGAGCTGAGGGCCGGAGGGAAACGTCCCTTCTTCCCGCCTCCACCCCTCCTTTTGATTGTCTGTCTTCCTCTGTGGCCGGAGCTGGTTGCCATAGAGATGAGCTGCTCAGGCTCCCTGTCCAGCCAGCCGCCCGGCCTCAGATCCCGGATGCCCCTTGGCACCGCTGTCACCCTCGCCCGGCATGTCCTCCCTGCTGACACCCAGGGGTGTGCACAGTGGGGGCAGCTGCATCCGCAGGCCTGCCCCCCCCGCTCGGTCAGATAACACCGTGTGGCTTTTCCAGCAGCTGGTTAGGGCCCTGGGCGCCCAGCAGCCCCTCCAAGCCAAGGCTCTCTCCTCCCAGCAGCAGGCAGCCGAGGGCTCCTGTCTCCTAGCACCCGCTTCGGGGAAGTTGACTTTGCCTCTTTGAGCTGAATCACTCTGTCCATATTACACAGAAGCCATATTTGTACCGGGAGTGGGGGAAGAGGGATCATTGTGTTTGTGTGTCTGTCTGGGGTGGGGGTGGGGCCGGGAGCCGGGAGGGGACCGTGTATCTTTATAACCTTTCTAACTCTCCTATGCTAATCTCAGAGGGGCACCCTCAATATATCGGATCACCGTGTCGCTTGCTCGGCTGCCTCCTTCTTGCCGCTCTGGCTCCCCGTGGGGATGCGTGTCTAAGGGCTGCTCGCCGGCATCCCCTGCGCCTGGTATTTCCAGGGGGGGGCGTGGGCCTCGCCGGGCCCCTCTCCCAAGGGCATTCTGTATGGAAACAATACAGCTCTCCGAGGGAGAGAAGTGTGCTCACTCCCTCTGGCTGGGTCCTTGCTTTCCCGAGTGTCTGGGGCGGGGCATCCGACGGCTCCCCCTGCCTCCCGCCAGACCGGAGGGGAGGAGATGGAGGTGAAGGTGAAGATGTCACCAACATCATTCCAGGAGTTTCAACAGGTCCCCCAACTCGTTTCCACTCCCCCCGCCCCCCATGGAAATCCTGAGCTAGTGTCCGGGGAGAGGAGGGGACGGTCTTGGTAAGGCACCCGGCCTCTCGCCCCCGGGCTTCCCTGCTCCACCGGCAGCGCCCCGTGGGGACAGGAAGGGGGTCGTTGGCAGGCCAGGAGTTAAAACACCACGTGCCTCCTTGGACCAACGAAACAGTGTCACCTAAGCGGGCCCCTCTACCTCCCCAGTCGGACTCGGACACGCCATTACTCATCTCTCCCAACGTCCAGGCTGTCTCCCTAACTGAAGAAGTAGAACGTGGGGGTGAAGGGGGGACGCATCAGCAGAGACCCTGGGAAAGCATCTGGGGGAAAGGGGTTACCTAAGAGCCGGCGTGTCGGCTTAGGGGTTCCGCCTCGGGAGACACTCAGTCACCACCTGGAGAGAAAGGGGCTCTCCCCCGATGAGGAGCCTGACACAGGGCTGAGGTCCCCGCCAGTGCAGCCGCTGCACGGCCTCTGTGTCCCCCACGGACACGACTAGAGGTTCCGCCAGAGGCCACGGGCCCCACCTTCCAGCCCACGTGTTCTGCTTGTTCTGAAGGTGCCTTCGCTGCACCCCTAGGCAATGAGGCACACGCCCAGTCCCCCTGCAGGGGCTTCAGTAGGCAGCGCCCCCTCCTCACAGTGAAACAGCCAGAGCCAGACACCCGGGTCAGGTGTGTGCACAGGTACACAGCACACGGCACCCCACAGGCAAATGAGCCCTTCTCACACCCCGACTCCTACACAGAGCACCCCCCCCCCCAGCTTCGCCCTCAGCATGGCAGGACCCAGCCCAGCACCACGAACACGCCTCTCGCAAACGTGGCTTTCGAACCCTCTTTCACTGGCTCAGGTTCAAGGGGTGGAGGAGCAGTGAGCGTCATCAGCTGCCTTTCCCTCCAACTTCCCAGCATGCCTCTTATCTCTGTCTCACACTTCACCCCTGGCCCCTCTTCCTTCCTTGAACCCAAGGAATCCTCCTTGCTGGAAAGCCCTTGGCTTCTCAGCCTCCCTTTCCACCTTCGGGAAAGTACCCACCTTCTGGTCCCCACCTTCTTCCTTTTCCAAGTCCAGGACCCCACCAGTGGGATCCAACCTCAAAACAGGAAGCCGAGGGCCAATGCCCTGTGTTGGGCCTCAAGTTTAGACAGGCAGTGGGCGTGGGGTAAAGGCTTCCTGCGTGCCCCCACCCCGTGCCACCCAAGGG
Source organism: Eptesicus fuscus (assembly GCF_027574615.1). Classification (NCBI taxonomy): domain Eukaryota; kingdom Metazoa; phylum Chordata; class Mammalia; order Chiroptera; family Vespertilionidae; genus Eptesicus; species Eptesicus fuscus. The sequence goes on along the minus strand of NC_072494.1, from coordinate 38,510,816 downwards.
CCCTGCCCAGAACTGATGGCCTTCATTAGTCCGGCGCTTATCTTGGAACCACAGCAGGTGACAGAGCTGCCCAGCCTCCCTGTCTGCCTGCGTGAGCCCAGCAGTGGCATGGGGAACTGCCTGCGCCCGGTGAGTGTGGGGCGGAACCCACAACTCTGCCCCTCCTACCCCTCTGCCCCCCACCCCCTGTCTTTTTCGTTCTTTCCTTCCCTCCTCATCTCATATCCCTTCCCTCGTCTCCCCTCTCTTCTTACCTCAGACCCCCAGGTCCCTATGTTTTTCCTCCTCATTTGTCTTTCAATCAGTACCATCCAGGCCCCTGGCTGCCCTCCCTGGGACTCCCCTGCCCTCCAGCCCTGCCCCCCTGCCCTCCCCTGGCTGTTCCATCCTCTGCCTCTGCAGGCTCCTCAGTCTCCACTGTGATGCCCTTTCCCACCAGCCCCACTGCATCCCCGTGTTCTCCACCCCAGGCTCCCCTCTGCCCCTCCCCTCCCCTCCCCTCCGGTCGCCTCTCATTCCCCAGAGACCAGTGGGGTAACTAGGTGTGTGATTGTCCCTCTGGGGACCCTCCAGGTGAATTCCTTCACCAACGACAATTCCAGTCACCTTTCCTTTGAAGATGGGCCATTGGTGGATTTGAATTATTCCAATTATGAGAACTACGACTACTCTGAAATGGACGAAATGGACGCAGCGGCCCCCTGCCACTCCTGTAACCTGCTGGATGAGTCCTCGCTGCCATTCTACGTCCTCGCCAGCGTCCTGGGCATCCTGGCCAGCGCGGCTGTCCTCTTCGCTCTGCTCAGACCCCTCTTTCACCGGCAGCTCTGTCCTGGCCGTCAGCTCTTCCTCACACAGTTAGCCGTGGGCAGCGCCCTCTTCAGCATCGTGGTGCCCATCCTGGCCCCAGGGCTCTGGGGTGCCCACAACACCTACCTGTGCCACCTGGCCCACTTAGTCTGGAATGGCTCCGCCTTCGCCCAAGCTTTGCTGATAGGCTGCCATGCCTGCCTGGGTCCCAAACTGGGTGCAGGCCAGGTCCCACGCCTCATCCTGGGGCTCACCGGGGGACTTTGGGGACTGGCCATCCTCCTGGCGCTGCCCATCACCCTGGCCAGTGACACCTCCAATGGACTCTGCTCCTTGGCATCCAGCCAGGTCGTTTTGAAGCTTCTGCACGCGGCCAACGGTTTTGCCATCTTTGTCTTGTTGCCACTGGGTTTACTGGGAGCCAAGGGGCTGAAGAGGGCATTGGGCAGGGGGCCGTGTCCCTGGGTTGATGTCCTGTGGCTCTGGTTCATTTTCTGGTGGCCCCGCGGAGTGCTTTGGGGACTGGACTCCCTAGTGAGGTCCAGGGTGTTGGTGCTGTCGTCCTGTCCGGCCCAGCAGGCGCTGGACCTGCTGCTGCCCCTGGCCGAAATCCTGGCGATCCTGCACTGCGTGGCCGGGCCCCTGCTCCTGGCCTTCTTCTGCCTCCGGGCGACTCGCACGGCCGTGCCCTCCTTGCCCCTCCCAGCAAGACAGTCCTCTCCTCCGGACGCCCCGGGAGGCAAATCTTAGCTCCCTTCCTCCCTGCCAGCCTGAATTAAAGTCTGTGTTGCCTTTGTGAAGCTGGTGGTTTCTTACTTTGCCTGGGGATGGAGAGGAGAGGAAGGAAAATGGGGAGAGAGACCGCGACGGAGAGATTGAGTTCACGCCAGGTTGGCCTGCTGGCTTCTGCTTCTCGGGCTGGCGTGGGGAGTAAGTGGCTGGTGTGCAAACATCCTCAGGGCACACAGGTGTTTTCTCCAGGTGTGCGGGTGCCGCCATCTCTTCCATGGGGGAAGAGAAGGGACCAGAACAGGAGGGGAGCAGCTAAACCTAAACAACCAGAAGAGATGGCTTAGCAGGTAAGGAAAGGAGAGAAACTGCTCCAGAGAGCAAATGAAGAAGAGAAACTGGAGAAAGCAAAGCAGAGAAGATCGGAGATGAGCCCAGAGCACGACTCCCCCTCCTGGCTGGCCTGCGCGGCCGTCCTCTGTGCCTTTTGTCCCCCTGACACCTGTTGGCTTTGTTTAGAGATCAGAGTGGCGGTGGGAAAGGTGGAGAGAAGCATCCTGGGACCTCACAGAGTCCAGGGGACATCTCAAGATAATTCTAGAAGCCACTACCTAGAAGTCATTCTTCTGAGGTTGATTCCTCAGCATGACCTTAACCCTCATGTGTGTGAGCATGTGCATCTGTCTGTCTCGATCTGTTAAAACTCACATCCATGTTAGATGCATACATATAATAATATGTTGACCTGTCTGCTTACTTCCCATTAGTGTGTGAATTGCACACATCTGAGTATGTGTGTGTGTGTGTGTGTGTGTGTGCTCACCTACCTCAGCCCCTCCTCCCTCTGCTCTCCATCCCTGTCCTTAGGACATAGAATTGACAATTATGACACACTTCCTACACATATGTTTTCTTTACCCCAGTTTCTGTGCCTAATCTTTTCTGTAGAGGTTGTGTGTAGGGAACTAAAAATCAAGAAGTTGTGGAACATGAGAAACTTAAAGGAGAAGAGGCCTGACCTGATTAGTTTCTGCTTAGAATGCCCCAAACTTCTCTTTCAAACCTCAACTCTTGGAATAAGCCTTTTCTCCCCACACAAATCTTTTCTTCCACCTTTCACACTATCTCTGTGCCCTGGGCACCTCTTCCTTAAATGTCCCCTGATTTTTTGGCTGCTAAGCTTGATCCTGGAGGCTTTTTCTCAACCCCGACTCAGCCACATTTAGGTGATGATTGGAAGAACAATGAATCAGCCCCTCTACATAAGGGGAATGACTTATACTGCCACCAACAAATTCACCCCCTACCCAAGATCTCTCTCTCTCTCTCTCTCTCTCTCTCTCTCTCTCACACTCACACACACACACACACACACACACACACACACACAGAGTTCCTCTCTAACTCAGTTAAAAGCTGAGGAAACGAGAGGGTACCTTACATTGGAATCCAAACGTGGACTTTCCATTTTTCAAAGGTGAGCATACCTGGCTCCTGCCCCACACCAACTGCCTGACTCTGGGCTTGGAGAGACCTAGCCGGGTGCAGGAGAGGCAGAGATGCGCTAGAGCAGTGGTCGGCAAACTGCGGCTCCTGAGCCACATGCAGCTCGCGAGCCGCGGTTTGCCGCTCTGTTGACTAATGAGTCTGCCGACCACTGACCCAGACTCTCGATTCCAATAATTACAGGCTGTTGTTGTTCCTTGTGATTAAGCCCCTATCCCAGTGGTCGGCAAACTCAGTCAACAGAGCGGCAAACCTCGGCTCGCGAGCCACAGTTTGCCGCCGACTACTGCCCTAGAGCATCCTAGGCGGACAGCACGAGAGGCCGTGCGAAGTGTCCTGGGTGGGTGCGGGGACAAACCCTCCAAAGCCCCCCACCCCCCTCCTGTCTCTTAGTAGCTCCTGGGTTAGCTGCTGATGGGTGCGTGCTCAGTGGAAGGGTGGGGTGTAGGGACTGATGGAGGTGCGGGAGGCATTCTGAAAGAGAAAGGACGGGAAAGAAAGTGAAGAACAATAACTTACAAACCTAAATGACGTTAACACGGTTCCTGAGTGTGCTCCCGTTTCCTTTTCCCTTATTTCCTTTTCAGCTTTCTCTCATGATGGCCCCTCCAACCTGTGGCCACCCTCTCGGTCCTACACACATTGCCCAACTCCCTCACCCGGGGGAGGATGGCCTCCTTAGGGGGAAGGTGAGGGTGTCTTTGACTTGCTGACTCGCTCAGTATCGACCCCAGGCGAGGGAAACCTCATTGAAGATCACTGGCCTTGTCTTAATAATTAGGCTGTCTACCCCGGTTCAGGTCTCCAGGTGAAAACCCCTCCCTGCTCAGTCCAATGAGCAAGAATCCCAGGTGATTCAGCGGCCGTCCCATCCCTCAGGAAGGAAAAGCAGAAGTGAGAGCCTGCCGCCTATCAGAGGTCAGGGCTGGTCAGATACCCCACCTCCCTAAAGTTCCCTCCTCCCCATTCTGCCCCTGCCCGCTTTGCCTGGTCCCTTCAGGGTCCCGCTTCTCCGGGTCATCATCTCAGCTGCATTTGGGGAGTCTGGAAAGTCTAAGGACACCTGACCTCAGGCACTTCTCTAAGGCATCCCTCAGAGTCCTGCTACCCAGCCCACTTAACCCACTGCGTGCCGGCAAACACTTCAACCTTCTCCTGAATCTTTTATGCAGCCCTTCAGGAATACAGATCCTGTTTTCTTAGAGCCCTTAAGCCTTTAATCTCAGGCTTGGCAGGGATGTCAGCTGTAGGAGAGTTATTGGGCCTCCTGACTAAAAAAAAATCCTCTCCTCGAGATGAAACTCAGGCAGCTGGCTCCTGGGGGCACACAACCCCCGGGGAAGGGTCGACCTGCGTTTGCTCCTTTAAGGAGAGAGACTTGTTTTCAAGGGAAGGTTGGAGATCACATTGACGCCCACTGTTCATTTATCCCAAGCTCAGGCCCCTCCCAGAGGATTTAGGAAACAAGGAGCTTGTCCTCACCCCCTTTTCCTTTCATCCCCCATCCTCCCAGCCTCACCATCACCTTCCTTCAGAAGCCACCCTCAGAGGAATCCTAATTGAAAACTTCACTGGGATTTTAAACCCAATTCATCGCCAACTCTAATTGCCAGGGATTTGCAAGAAAACCATTATAGACTATCTAATTATTCTGACATCAGCAGCCCTCTGTCTGGGCACAAGGAGAATCGCAGTTTTAATTAACAATGCATCTTGCAGATGAATGTGACTGTTTAGGTTAATTAACAAGTTCAAGTCCTTCTAAATCATCTCTGCACATCGTCTCTGTGGTTTGGGCAGGAAGGGCGTTTAAAAATAAGTTCCGCAGAAAGGCATGTTCGCTTTTATCTTTCCTGTAATTACTCGGGGAAAGGATGAAGGAATCTCCAAGAGAGAGAACAGGCACTTGGAAACATTTGGGGAATTTGGAGGCAGCGCTTTAGGGGGTTTTAGACATCCTGATGTCACACTTCGATTTAGAAAAGCTTTTAGACGTATTTGTATCAACGAGAGGGAGGAGCCCTGGTGATTCTCAGATGCCTCTGATGCATTGTCCAGTTGTTTGCGGACTTGGTTTCTGGCATGAGAACCCCAGCTTTCCCCCTCACTGCCCATTTCGCCTCACCTTTCTGTGTACGTTTCCCCCCCAGTCTGGGGACACTTTAGGCTGCCTACTCCCTAAGATTTCACAGATACTGTCCCAAGTGCCACTTGCCCTTCTCTAGGGCGACTGCGTGTACCGTTTTCCTAAGCAGTTCTCTGGATTCCAGAAGAAGGCACCGCGTGTGGCTCCAAACAGCACCCTCCTCTGGACTAGGTCCTATCCACTTTGGGGGAGGAGGGGGGATAAGTCTTGGGAAATATGATGAAGTTATGAAGTCTCTCTTTAGGAAGATAAAGTATTACACCCCACGTTTGGCATTTGGTTCTTCCCTCCTGTACTCAGAGTTCGACTCAGGCTTTTACGCTGCCTCATAGGACTTCCAGGACCAAGCCTGGCTTTGTCTCCCCTTTGCTCACCAAGCTTGAGAGGCTCAGGGGCCTGAAGAACTGTCTGTTCTTTGAATGGGCAAAGCCTGTTTCTCTTCTAAGAGTCTTTGCACTGGACATCTCGTCTATGTGGAATGCTCATTCCTGTGTCATTCACATTGCTGCCCTTCTTGGGATCTCAGTGCAAATCACCTTCTTCAAAAGTGACCTTCCCTGCCCTACGAGTTTTGGCTCAGTGGATAGAACAGCAGCCGGCGGACTGAAGGGTCCCGAGTTTGATTCCGGTCAAGGGCACATGCCTGGGTTGCAGGCTCGATCCCCAGTGGGGGGCGTGTAGGAAGCAGCTGATCAATGGTTCTCTCTCATCATTGATGTTTCTATCTCTCCCTTTCCCTTCCTCTCTGAAATCAATAATAATTAAAAAAGTGACCTTCCCTGACATCCAATGGGGTGTAGCCCTGACTTTCCCATGATTCTTTCTTTCTTTTTTTAAAAAAAATAGATATTTTATTGATTTTTTACAGAGAGGAAGGGAGAGGGATAGAGAGTTAGAAACATCGATGAGAGAGAAACATCGATCAGCTGCCTCCTGCACACCCCCTACTGGGGAATGTGCCCGCAACCAAGGTACGTGCCCTTGACCGGAATCAAACCTGGGACCCTTCAGTCCACAGGACGACTCTCTATCCACTGAGCCAAACTGGTTAGGGCTCCCCATGATTCTTCACCAACACACCTGGGACGTTGTCAGCGTGGCCTTCATCGCACCCTGAAATTCTGTTGGCGCTTCATTTGCTTGCTTACCAGTTTGTTGCTCATTTACCACCCCCTGCCACCACTGGAAAACAAGTGTCCCGGATGCAAGAACTTGCTTAGTGACTGGAGCATAGTGAGAGGTCAGGAATTAATTAATTCTGTAGGAATCAAACATGTTGCTCCACCCTGGACGGTTTCAAGTCTCGTGGAGAAGAGGAACAAATAAGCAAAGAATCAGTGCAGAATAACTGCCTCTAAACAGCACTCTCTCCCCAGGCCTCCAGGTGCCGCTCCCAGGCCAGCCAATCATTTGGGGACCAAAGAGACAGAAGGATTGTTGGTACACAACTCCTGGTGTGTGCGCCTGCTTTGTGTGTCCACATTTGGCCGGCTGGCGCGGGAGGACTTAGCTGCATTTCCTGAGCCACGCATTGGAGGGGCTTCGGGACGCAGTGGGCTTTGGACAGTAGGGAGAGCAGAGAAGGGCTGTGGTTTTCATCTAACCTGAGGAAAAGCGAGGCCCAGAGACTGCCCTAGAGTTCCAGCAGACAGTCATCCATTGGCTCAGAATCAACAGTGGTGTCTGGCCACCTTCCTAGATTTTATCACACGCAGCCAGAGAAAGCCCACACCCTCCGAGGGCCTGAAAGTCATTGTCGTCTCCAGGGCTGATGTTTCTTTTTCCTTATCACGTCTCCCTTCTCCTCTTCAGTTCCAGCTTGGCACCCTTGTCCCCTTCTCCACCTCCCGCCTTCCTGCAATTTCCTTTCTGTATGTAGTTCTGGGTAACCCTTTCAGGCACCTGGGGTTTAGAGCTCATTTCATTGAATGCATGTACTGAGTGCCTACTAAGTTCAAGACACTGTGAGTGAGAGGTACCTACTTGGTTCTCGGGTTTTCCCAGCCCTCTCCTTAGCAACCCTGAACATACTTGGATCCCAGGACCCACTGAAAACCCACCAGCCTTCAGTCGCCTAGACTTCCCCACCCAGGCCTCGACCACACAGCAAAGACCCTTAGCTCAGTGCAAAGCCCCTTGTAGGTGGTGGCCCTGCAGTGCTGGCACATTCTGGAACGTTCTTAGACGTTCTTACAGGTGGGTGGGTGGGTTCTGGAAGCCAGGACAATGAGGCTGATTACCCAGAGGAGAAGCCAGGGGTGTGGGGCATTGGAAAAGAAAACGCTTTACAAATTAGTTGGCCCCTTTCTGTCTGTGACCCGAGAAAGCAGGGAGGGAGATGTGGACTCTCTGTTATCAGCCTGGAAGCTTCCAAGAATATGAGCATATTTCTCCTCCTTCCCATCCACTCCTTCAGGACCCAGAGCGGGGTTGCTCATGCCACATTGTTGGGAAGTGCTGGCAATGTGAAAGGAGCCAACTGGCAGGAAGCTCCCCGAGATTGCAAAACATGCAGAAATTAAATAAAATTTAATAGGTTTAATGCAAAAATTAAAATGTATTGCAAGGCAAAAACAGGATGGAAGAAGCCTGACTCAACAGAAGTTCTTAGGAAAAAAGAAGGCAGAGGTTTCTCTTTGGCCATGGGCTAAAGATGATTCAATAGCATGTGTGGTGGCCAAAAAGCGAGTCAGACTCAAAGTGCATGAAGAGACACGGTGTACTAGTTAGTACAGGAGAGGGAAGTTGGGGGAGCGGGGGGAGGGGGGACTACATCACTCACTCCCACCCTGGACAGGCCATTTTTGGAACCGAGAGCGCAGCTCTGGTTACCACATGTTGAAAGTGACATTAACAAATTATCACTTTTAAAAGGAGCGTGGCCAACATGAAGACAGTCCAGAGGCCACGGTACTTCTCTAAGGAGGGGCTGAGGAGCAGGAATGAGAGGGGATGGGATGCTGATGCTGGAAAACTATAGAAAATAGATAGCTGTCTTCATATAGCTGAGTGGTCGCCCTGTGAAATGAGCATTACACATGTAGGCAGTTGTAGCTTTACAACTAGACACATTGGATGGGAAGAAATCACAGAGATGGGTTTTGACCACCTGTGAGGAAAGGCTTTTCACAATTGGATTACAGATTACAGGGAGGGCTGTGGCATTCTTGTTAATGTAAACGCATACACCCAAACACTCCCCACACACTGTTCTCCACTCTGCTCAGTGTTCTTGTTCTCCAGTGGTGAGCGCATGAGGTGAGGGCCTTACTCTTGTGCAGTTTACAGACAAGTAGGAGAGGCAGGCATTAGACACTAAGCGAACACAAACGTTACAAACGCAGTTATAAGAGAAAAGACCTGGTGCCACAGAAGAGAATGCAAGGATAGAGCTAAGCTGAGTTCTGAGTTCACAATTACGGAAGGTCTCAGTCGGAGGCTGGGCAGTAACCAATAGCAAAACAGAGTAGAGGGCCACCCCATTCATGGGACACAGCCAGAACCAATCCAGCAGCTTTCCCCCAAACTGGCAGTGTGTCAGGATCACCTGAGGAGAAATTTTCAATAGTTTTTTTTGTTTGTTTTTTTTTTTTTTACTCAATTTACAATATTCTGAGTCAGGTCCTGGTTGGTGTGGCTCAGTTGATTGGTCTCCTCCCATACACCGAAAGGTCGCCAGTTCAAGTCCAGGTCAGGGCACATACCCAGGTTGTGGGTTCAATCCCCAGTTGGGGTGCATATGGGAGGCAATTGATCAATGTTTCTCTCTCTCCCTCTCTGTTTCTCTCCCTCTCTCCCTAAAATCAACATGTAAAAAATTGATCCTCATGTGAGGATTCAAAACAAAAAAGCTATTCTGAATCAGAATATTTGGGACTAGAAGACTCTGAAAACTCTATGATAACATGTTAAAGGAGAGAGCTAAATAAAATGCATATTCTTTTGATTCTGGTGTCTGGTCCTACTAATGGTGACTTTAATCTCTTTGCTTGGATCCTAAAATTAAAGTTCTTTGGTTCAGAGCTGAGATACTTTGGTCTCTTATGGACCTGGTTTGTTAAACAATGAAGGGATTCTTTGCCAGATATACATCTGACCTAAATTTTTCCAAGAGATGGGTACCATTCCCAGCACCAGTTGCTGCAGAAAAATTGTAGCTGGTGCCTGGGGTCCCTCTAGTGGTCAGAAGCTGTCACTTCCGCTCCATTTCTCTCCAGATCTGGGTTTGGCCAGATAATCATTTGATGATATTGGCTCTATGAGGACGCAGGTGTCCTCTGAAGAAAGCAGAGAAGCCTAAATACATATTTTAGAAAAGTTCTTAACCAGAATTAATGTTAATAAATAGCGGCCGTAGAACGAAGGGATTGCTTACCAACTACGCCCTCCCCTTGTTGCCAGGTCTTGGGTGACCTTAATTTGAATAACTTATTTACAAACCAACGTAGACAGCTCTCTGGAAACCCAGCCATCAGTCAGGGATTCTGAGGGTCATTTCTGTTCCCTGCGTGTTTGAAGAGAACACCGGGTGGAGTTGGGGACATGGGCACTGGCCTTTTGAGCTGCAGCCACCTACCAGCTCGAGCTGTCATTTTTCCACTTGGGAAAGGCAGGTAAAAGGATACCTGTCCTGCCTCGCTCACAGGCCTGACATCAAGGAAAAAAAAAAAAGACTAAATGAGCCGGCAGATGTGGAAGCTGTAAAATGAGTTACAGCTGGGAGGAAATACACTGCAATTAATCTTAAAGAAGAGTTTGCCCTGCAGGCAGTTGGAAAATCTCCATTGCCTTCCGGGCCATTCCACCTAAATGTGAATTCTCACAAAGGCAGTGACTTACCAGAAGGTGCTGGAGGGCTGAGAGTTACCCTCCCACCTCTGTCCTTGGGTCTCCCCTTGGCTTAGTGACCAAAGGGCTGACAGAGCCTGCCCCAGAGAGCTTGGTAGGAAGTTCCCAGAAAGATTCTTTTAAAAGAGCAGCCCATCAGTGGGGGTGACGGCAATGGTGATGATGGGGGCTGTTGGCAGGCATTTTGCGAGCATTTGGGCTGGCTTTTGCTGCATTACTTTTTTTGCTCCAGTATTTAGGGCAGAGCATAAAATGTTCTTCGCCTGCCAAAACGCAGTGCCATTTATTAGACCTACCTTGCTCCGGGGACCCTGCAAAGACCACATTCAGCTCTTCTCACACTTCCTCTCCGGTGATTTCTGTCCCTGGGAACACAGCATCTTCCGGATGCTCTTCGTGGGAAGGTGGAAGAGTGGGGAGAACCGGTCTGCTCAGCAGCCCCTGAGCTTCCCCCAACTCTTTGGAAATATAGGGTGTCCCCAAAAATGTCTATGCACTTTGAATGATCATAGTCAGTGTTTATTAACATACAGTTCATTTTCAAAGTGTAAAAGAATCTACAGAAATGAATAATTACTTTTGTCAATGCCTGTTTTCAAACTGATGACCGTTCTGGTCCAGGAACTGCTGATAACATGAAGCAATGGAATGGCAAACATCAAGAATCATTTCATTCGGTATTTGTGTGCCCTCAATTTGTCAACTGTTGCTGGGTTTGTACCATAAACTTTATCTTTTGTGTGTCCCCATAAAAAAAGTCTAGTGGATAAATTTTCTTTGTCCAAAGCTTAGTCTGACTTCACCCATTATTTCAAATCAGTTAAACCTGAAAAGATGTGAAAATTAAATGAATTATCAGCTGTTAAAATGTGATTACATTTTGGGGGCACACCCTGTGTCTCAAAAAACCCCACAAAAATGCATACACCCTTTGTTTTTTTGTTTTGTTTTTGTATACACTTTCTAATAATTATAAAGGCAGTGTTCGTACTTAAACTGTGTTTTCAAACTTCCAGTATCATTTTAGGACGTGTTTCCTTTGTTCGAAGCTTAGTCTGGCTGAAAAGAAACTGTTAGGTCGCCGCAGGAGGAACGCAGGAGGCCAGAGAGGTGAGGGATCACGTTATTCGATCATCCACGCCAGGTGGCTGAGCCTGGATGGCTCTAAGCCCCCAGTGACGGGAGTCAGCGGCTTTTAAAGGACTTTTGGCGGGCTTTTTTCTGGGCGGAGACTTCTTTGTGCAGACCTGGAGTGGAGAGAATGGAATGTGGTCGCAGCAAGTGAAATGTGGTCTCAGCAAAGGGAATGTCCCTAGTGAAATGGCCTGAAAAGCCAGTTCCCGGGAGAGGGGTATTGATTCAACTGCTCCACCAAACCTAACAGAAACATCAATTGAGCTGTCACCTGTTACAGTGTGCATACATGTTTCGGGGACACCCTGTAGATTAATGCCACGTATTCTACAGCCTTGCCACTCAAAGTGTAGGCTATGGGTCACAAGAAGGGTATGACCTGGGAGCTTATACAATACAGACTCTCAGAAAGACCTGCACTTGAATAACACCACAGGGGAAGTGTTTGCACACGGAGTCTGCACTGCACACTTTGTTGCATATTCAGGGGAGCTCTGTCTTTACCCAGGGCCCCACCCCTTCCCTGGCCCCCAGCAGAGGAGAGGCCCTGGCTCCCCGAACTCCCCCTTCTCCAGTCTCCCCACCTTCCAGACTCCACTTCAAACATCTCTCTCTTTGCTGCCAGGCTCTCTCTGCCCCCAAAGTGTAGACTTTCTTCAAATATTCCCCCCAAAGGCAGAGGCCTGCGGGCTGTGGGCAATGGGAACACAGCCCGCCTACCTTTCCTTCTTCTCTTGCTCTGGGTGGTCTCTAGGAAGGTGACTGCAGGGGTGTCGGTAAGTCAGGTGTGAGGTGAGGGCAGGATCGGAAGCGACCGAGTGTCCGGTGGGCGCCGAGGAGCTGGCCACAAGTCACAGGATGGCAAAGTGTCACTCCCTCGAGGCAGTGGACAGACCACACACGGCCTCACCCTGTGCACCCACAGGCCCTGGGCAGGCACATGTGCACAGCCACACACGGTCCCCTCGTCTAGACCCCGTGTCCAAGCACCGTGCTTTTTAGGGCAGAGGCCAGGCTGCCCCATTCCCAGTGGCCCGGCCTTGTCTGCATTTGGTGCCACAGAATTAACCACAGGAACTTTCTCAGACCAACCTCTCCCGTGATCTGAATGGGGCAGGGCTGGCCTCATAGATTAGTCCAGTGGTCGGCAAACTCATTAGTCAGCAGAGCCAAATATCAACAGTACAACGATTGAAATTTCTTCTGAGAGCCAAATTTTTAAACTTCTTCTAATGCCACTTCTTCAAAATAGAGTTGCCCAGGCCGTGGTATTTTGTGGAAGAGCCACACTCAAGGGGCCAAAGAGCCGCATGTGGCTCGCGAGCCACAGTTTGCCGACTACGGGTTTAGTCTCTACTGAGCCACACTCCTCCGCCGAGTCCTCCAATGGAAGCTGTTGGAGATGTCTCTCTCGTGGGGAAACCTTGCCCTGGCCTGTGTTTCTCTGTTAACACAGAATCCCTCTGAGTGGCAAGGAATTAAATAATGGACACTAAGTACAGGTTAATTTATCGGAAATGTTGCCCAAAGGAGGGTCAAGGGCAACAGGAGGAAATCAGGCAGCTGAGGAGGAACAAGGAGCCAAATGAAGGAGGAGCAGAGAGGGAGGGAGCCCAGCCATAAACTTGACCGCATCGCAACTGCGCCCAGGAGGAGCTGGGGTTCACAGGGCAGGATGTGGGCTGGGATTGCTCAGATCAGCTTTCCTGGGGCACGAGCGGGAACTAGCTTTTCTAGCCTTCGGATGGGCCTCTCCGGCTCCAGCCTGGTCCTCCCGACACACGTCCACCTGCAGCAGAGAGGTTCTGCCCACATGCCCCACCCGCCCACATCACTCCTCCAAGTGTCACCGGCCCCCTGTCCTAGAGGAAAGCCAGGCCTTAGCCTGGCACCTACCTGCTCCTCCAGCCTGGCCAATTATGCAAAGTTCCAGATACAGGGCATGACCAGCTGCTCCCCCAAAGCAAACTTCTTCTCTTGGGCCTCTGCGCCTTTGCACGGGGCTGCTCCGTGGCCTGGGAAGCATGGCCTACCTCCTCCTCACCGAGCCAATGCCCAAACTTGCTTTTCGGACTCAGGTGCCCCCTGACCTACAGCCATCCTCCATGTCCCCGCAGGCCGCACGGGTGAGTTGGGTGCACCTGTTCCATGCTCCCAACTCATCTCTGGTATAACCATGATCACCTGTGCTTCTGAGCCTCCGTCCTTGCGTGTCACTCCCGCTAGACTAGGTGTCTTAAGAACAGAGTCTAGCCCGAGCTGGTTTGGCTCAGTGGATAGAGTGTCGGCCTGTGAACTGAAGGGTTTCATGTTCTATTCCGGTCAAGGGCACATGCCCGGGTTGTGGGCTCGGTCCCCAGTGGGAGACTTGCAGGAGGCGGCCGATCCACCATGCTTCTCTCTCATCATGGATGTTTCTGTCTCTCTCTCCCTCTTCCTTCCTCTCTGAAATCAATAAAAATATATTAAAAAACAAAACAAAACAAAAAACCACAAATGTATTAAAAAAAGAAAAAAAAGAACAGAGTCTATGGCTTTCTTACCTTTCAATTTCTAGAGCTGAGCCCAGTGCTGGCACAAAGTTTGAATTCTGAATGCCTGTTGTTTATATTAATTATATTTATATAATATAATTATATTATATTTATATTAATGTTGTTTATATTAATGCATATATGGAGGACAGAGGTTAAGTAGCAAAAGGGGAAAATGAGGTCCTCCAATCAGAAATGATGCAACTCGTCCAAGTAAAAATAGTTAGAAACCAGAAGAATCGAAAAGTTGAGCCCCGTTCTGTGTTCCAGAAGGACTTCCAAGCCTGCTGCTTTCTCTCTCGCACCAGCTGGCAGTGAGTCACACAGCACAGCCCTGTTGCTATGTTTTTCATTGTAGATTCCACATTCAGGTGTGGCCTTCTGGGAGGGGCCTTAAAGCGAGTCGGGCTCAGCCTTCTTGTTTCCGGGCTGATGGCTGAGGCTCAGGGTGTGAAAGGTTCCTGTTTACTCACTGGGATACCCAGAACTATGTGACAATGTTGTCTTCTTGTCACATCGTGGTCTGGGCAGGAGGGAGGTGGAAGGGGCTGAGGATGAGGAAGGGGACAGGAGACAGAAAGCCCGCCTTGTCCAGATTAGATCAAGATGGATTATAGCAATATGTATTGATGGACCATGAGCCTCCCTAGGTGCCCCAGCCCCTTCCGCAGACCCCAGCTGTCTGAAAACGGTGGCCTGGAGAATGAAGGCTGACTCTAGAGCCACCCCCTCAGCCCAAAGGGAGAACTAGGCAGCACCATCGCGGAGAGCCCACTTTCTTCTGGCCTCACCACGTGGGGCCACATCCAGATGGAGAGCATAGTTAAGAGGGTCACATGGTTGAATATATTTGCATGTGTTTGCATATCCTCACAAGAACATGTAGCTCATTCCCAGGCAATTTTCAACGAAATGTGACTATTGTCACCTTCAGGTTGTCATGGATAGATTTTGCTCCTCTCGCTTTCCTTCTCACCCACGCACCGACCCCGAGCCCAGACACTGGCGAGTGTGTGCCAGTGCCGTGGGGAGGGCAGAGCTGGAAGGGCACCAGGGAGCTGGCAGGGCAGAGACAGGGGCAGCAGGGCAGCTCCCGCAGCCTGGCCTTAGCCCTCCCCTCCAAACACTGTGCTCAGACTAAGATAACGACTACACTGATTGGATGAGAACACGCAAAACAGACCTTTTCATGTGCAGGTGACAGGCGATACAAACCCTCTCTGCATGCAGGGCAGAGGGCACACGATGAGCGTGATGGAAGTATGAACTGTGAAGTCAAGCAGCAGGCTCTCGGTCCTTCTGCCGTCTTTTCCTCTTGACCCTATGACCCCAAATCCTCTCACCTGTTCTCATAGACCCACTTTTCCTACTATTTGGCTCACAGTAGGTTCTTCCCAACATCTTTTTCATGGGGCAGAGGCTCAGAAAGATCCAGAGGGGAGTCTATGCCAGTGGTCGGCAAACCGCGGCTCGCGAGCCACATGCGGCTCTTTGGCCCCTTGAGTTTTTAGCAAAGGCCAGCTTAGGAGTACCCTAATTAAGTTAATAACAATGTACCTACCTATATAGTTTAAGTTTAAAAAAATTTGGCTCTCAAAAGAAATTTCAATCGTTGTACTGTTGATATTTGGCTCTGTTGACTAATGAGTTTGCCAACCACTGGTCTATGCAGTCTTTCAGGCTGTAAGACCGTCTGCAGGCACAGGCCGGAGGTGGAGAACATAAAGGAGGGGGTCCCTGATGTTCTCCCCGGCGTGGAGACGAGAGTCTGAAGTACTAGAACATCAGTGTTTTTCTTCTTCGGGTTGTTAAGTTGGAGGAAAGACCCTCATTGCTGGTGATTCTTGGGAGTTTGAATACTCAGCAAGTAAGTTAAAGGAGAGAACTATTTTAGCAATTTTATTGATTCCTATTTTCCTATACTAATTTGCCGATCAACTAATGGACCAATAAATATCTTCTGTGTGCCCCAGTTAGCCCTGAGCCTACTAGCTGGACCATAGCAGGCATTCAATAAATACTTGCTAATTTTGTGGATGCAGTAGAGGTGCTGTATTAATTGTGATCATGGGATTCAGAAATTGAACATGTACAGGCCCTTCTGAGGTATTTTAGTAACAAGATAGGAACATTCCTTGGCAAATAGAGTGTGGGAACTGAGACAGGTAGCTGAACACACTGGCTGAGCAATTTACAGCAGATGCAGAAGGTCACCTCCCTAAAGGCAACATCTAGGCCTCAGATCTATTTCAGCTCCAGGCCCAGAAAGGCAGCAAAACCAAGTGGGTGACGCCCGGACCAGCTGCAATGACTAATGACCCCCTTGGCACTGACCGATCCTTGGAGACCACAAGGCTGAAAGGGCACACCTGGAAAACCGACGAATATTCTGCTAAAGGCCTCCCCTGAGACCTACCCTAAGATCCCTGCCTGCAAGAAAGATAAAAAACCCTCAAAACAAAGTGCTCTGTCTCCCACCTTTCCCTTCTCCCTCTTCTTCCCCCACAGGTGCGCACCTCCTAAACTCTAAGGGTCCCCACAGACTCACAACCAGGGGAGCATCGGGCAGCAGCAGCTCGTCTTGGGCTAACCTGAACCTGTCTCTGGACCCCTTTGCTCTGGCTTCCCAGTGAGCTAGAGCAGCACCCCCCCTCCCCCAAGGTCGCTCCTGTTGCTTCTTCTAGGCTGGGCCCTTCCTTGTCTCACTGCCCCAGCTTTAATAGACGCTCAACCACTGGGCTCACCTTGTGAAATGTTTCCTGCAGGAAGCCAAGAGCCCACACACGACTGGCCGGCCCTGGGCAGACCTGCTCAGAGCCAGGTCCCCTGTCTGGTAACACTGGTACCTCGGGGCTCAGAGACTGTAAAGAGATTTGAGATATTTTATTAGCATTTAATAACCGAAGGAATGTAATACAATTGTTGAGAGCACAGGCATTGAAGTCCAAGATCAAAGTTGAACTCCCAGCTGTGTGACCAGGGACAAGTCACAGAACTTCGCCGAGTCTCAGTTCCCACGGAGAGTGGGTTAGTAAGTACCTGTTACACAGGGTTATTTGGAAGATTAAATTGGCTCACATGTAAAGAACTTAACACATTGCTGAGGAAGACGTCAAGATGTTAGCTAAAATACACGGAAGGCATAATTAGGTACCGAAATACATGATTTAGAGTTGCACAGCTTTTAGAACGAGATAGAACCTCAGACACCCTCTATTCCAATGTTTCCCAAATAATGCTCTCTGGATTACTGCCAGTTTGTGCGGAATTTTTTTTTTTTTTTTTTTATCAGTTTGTAGCAAAATGTAGAAAGAAAAATATAGTGTAGTAGTCGACTATTTTTTTTCTTAGGTTTGCAGTTTCCCTTCTTCAATGGGCTGGTAAAAGACAGATGGTAAGAGTGTTAATACTGCCGGAACCGGTTTGGTCAGTGGATAGAGCATCAGCCTGTGGACTGAAGGGTCCCGGGTTCGATTCCGGTCAAGGGCATGTACCTTGGTTGCGGGCACATCCCCAGTAGGGGAGGTGTGCAGGAGGCGGCTGATTGATGTTTCTCTCTCATCGATGTTTCTAACTCTCTCTCCCTCTCCCTTCCTCTCTGTAAAAAATCAATAAAAAAATATATATATTTTAAAAAAGAGTGTTAATCCTATGCCAGTCCTCCACTTATTACTGTTCTGTTCATGCCGTTGAAGTCTGAGGACTGCTGTTTTATCAGACCAACCTCCCATCAGCAGAGCAACCTCACATGCCAATGTCTCGGTCCCACTGGAACAATTTCAGGGCCGGGGTACTGTCCTGCTGGAAAACCCCCGCCCCTCCCCCCCCCCCCCCCGCTTTAGACCCAGATAGAGCGAACAGAACAAATCTAATCCCTGATCTACACGTTTGCACTTGAGAAGGCGGAGGCAGCAGCCACTCAGGAGCCTGGAACAGTGAGCAGAGCGTTTGCTTTATGCTCGGTTCCAGTTCTGAGCATGTTGGTTTCTGCCTTTCAACTTCGGATAAACAGGCTCAGGAGCATCTCCTGCTGACGAGTACTGTGGGGATCTAGGAATATAATCCAGAACTGAGAACAATGCAGGCAACTCTGAGGAAAAGTGAGACAAAGCTGGGCTGGATGGCCTTAAGGGGTTTGGGTTTTCTGATTCTCACTCCTTTACCCTCACAGCACAATCGTGTCTTGTTTCTCTCTGGCCGCTTAGCATTTCCAGAATCCTAGGGCAGCTATTATTTTGGAACAGCTAGAAGCTTTTCCTTTCACTTTGGCTCCAGTAATACAGCAGTGTTTATAATTTATTCTTTTTAACTAAACAATCTTCTCCTTGGAGAAAATGGCACCAAAATAAGATATTAAAAGGACTGCCTTTCCTTTGACATCTGTTCCCATTTTATTACCTCTATTACGCCCATTATTACCTCCTTCTTCTTTTTTCATGGAATATTCACTTTAAAAGCCACATGCGGACCTGTGCATTCTGCTCGTTAACCTGCAGATAGAAGTAGAGCATGGAGGTTAAGAGCATCCACTCCGGAGCCAGCTTGCTTAAATTCAAATACTGACTCTGCTACTTGCTGGGGGTTTTTTGTTTGTTTTTTGTTTTTGTTTTTGGAACCTGGGTCAGTACTGAACCAGTTTGTTTCTTAGATTCTTCACCTGTATAAACAATTTTATACTTACTTCATATTGTCCTTCTGAGGAATCAATGAGTTAATGTGTGTGAAGTGCTGGGAACAGTACCTGGCACACAGTGAATCCTCAGTAAATGTGGGGCATTAATGTTATGACTGTTCCTATAAAACCATGTGAACTTTTGGATTTGTTGTGAGTTACGCTTTTCTTATTGTATCTCTTATGCATGTCTTTATTCAATCTAAGATCATCTAAGAGCTCTTCATGAGGTCCCATAGGTTTTGTTTGCTGCCTTCTCTCTCTCTCTCTTTAAAATCAGGATGACTGAATAATTTTATTTGAATTTCATTTTTAAAAGAAATGCCGAGTCCATTGAAGAGTGAAGCTCCATCACTATTTTGCATCATGGGTCACAAGATCATAATCCTTTTCTCTGAACTTTTAGAAATCTGCTCATCTGGTGTATGAAGGACACTGATTTAAATACTTTAATTTATTTATTCATACATTACCTGTTTTCCAAACAGAATTGAGATGGTTGCCATATCTATACTAATAAAAGGGTAATATGCTAATTAGACCGGGAGACCTTCCGGACAAAGCCATGGTGGTGGGGGGCCGAGGCTAAGGCAGTTAGGGGCGATCAGGCCGGTGGGGGGTGGCAGTTGGGAACAAGCAGGCCCGCAGGGGGGGGGGCAAGCAGGCTGGTGGAGGGGGGGGATTGGGGTTGAGCAGGCTGGCGGAAAGGGGCAGTTGGGGACGATAAGGCCAGCAGGGGGAGCAGTTGGGGGCAAGCAGGCTGGCAGGTAGAGTGGTTAGGAGCCAGTGGTCCTGGATTGCAAGAGGGATGTCTGACTGCCAGTTTAGCTGCCAGTCGGACATCCTCCGAGGGGTCCCAGGCCAGGCTGAGGAACACCTCCCCCCCCCCCCGTGCACGAATTTCATGCACCAGCCCACTAGTTTTATTATAATAAGAGGCCACCCTATAATTTGTTAATAGTTTTTAGCCCAACCAGTGTGGCTCAGTGGTTGAGTGTCAACCTATAAACCAGGAGGTCATGATTTGATTCCTGGTCAGGGCACATGCTCAGGTTGTGAGCTCGATATCCAGTGTGGGGTATGCAGGAGGCAGCCAATCAATGAATCTCTCTCCTCATTGATGTTTCTATCTCTTTCTCTCCCTCTCCCTTCCTCTCTGAAATCAATAAAAAATATACTTAAAAAGATAATTTTCAGAAGTGCCATGGTCACTTTCTTGTTTCCTACACCACACACGCCATTATCCAGGTCTCCCTCACTGGTCATAATTAAGTCCTGATTAGCAGTTTCCCTCATTGCTTTTCCTACCTACTGAGAGATTAAGTTGTCAGCAAGGCAAGGCAAGAATTCTTCAGATGCGTGAGACTTCCAGCAAGTGTCCTGCTGGTTGAAGTCCCTCATCACCTCTAGGTCTTGCCTCTCTGCCAAATGTTGCAATTTGGAGAAAAGAGGTTACAGATATCTCCATGCCAGTTGCACATGTGCCCACCTCATCTCCTCCGTAAGAATGGCAGTTCTCAGAAGCCTCTATTCAAAACACCCTTTATGCATTCCTAAGACTCTGATAGATTTTTTAAAATCAACGCTTATCTAGATTTTAGGATTTTCCCTCAGCATGAAGCCACTTTGAAAGAAGTGCCTGTTAAACACTCGTTTGGTATCTCACTCTGTGTTCTGTGGGTCACAGTACATGCCACCCCTCCACAATCTGTGTACCTCATGTAGAACCCTGAAAAAACGTATAACACCTGAGCTCCTGGTGGATGTTCTGTCATAGGTCTCTGACCAATGCTGAATCATCACAGCTGGCCGTTCAGTTGATCTGAGCTATTGGTTGTTGGTTTGCTCCATGTGTTTCTATATGTCTTCCTTCTGGATCGTAATTCTTGGTGCCTCATCTACCCCTCCTCTCAGGAAAAGATCACACTCTTCATAGTAGTAACAGTCAAGGTTGAGCTAGATATAAGTTCCTTGAGGGCAGATGTTAGCTCTCCCGTTTACTTCAGATATCAGAGGAGATCTGTGAAATGCAGTAAAACAACAATAATCCTTTATTGAGTATCTCCTCTGTGTCAGACACCGTTGTTGGGATGAAAAATACAAAACTTAATAAGACATAGCCCCTGCTCTCAGAAACACATAAGCATGGTGGAGATAGCGATATAAACAGATCTTTGCAACACAGTGCAGTGAGCGCAGTGATAGAGCTGTTGCCCTGCCTATTGCAGGGCACAGGGGAGCAGCACCCGGCCCAGCCTGAATGGAGTGGGAGGGATGCTGCTTGTACTAGTAAGAGTGGCTTCTGATCAGCAGTGATGTTGATCTAAGTCTTAAAGCTTAGCAAAACTCCCGGGTGTAAATGTCATCGATTTCTTTTTAATCAGAGAGATCTATAGCTGTGGCATAAAATAAACCCCTTTGCGTTTGAAGGCTGGACAAGAGACATGGCCAGGTATCTGTAGATGGCCCATAGGCTTTGGGGGCAATGTTTGGGCCCTGACAGGCCAATATTCCTATTATGGAAGGAAGGTGGAATCAGACATTGTTGGAGAAGACTTGGGAGAAGAGATGATGAGAGAACCTGAGGGAGACACAAGCAAGAGAAGTGTCGGGGTACCAAGTCCCTGATAGAATAGTTTCTAGAACCTGGATATGAGGCCAGAAAAGGTAAGGTTAGGGGACAAGAGAGCAGGCATCCTAGAAGTAGTGCCTGCTGGGGGCAATCCTCCCAGAAGGGCAGCTGGCCTGACCTCTCTGGAACCTGACTATTCTTGTTCCCCGAGGATTCAGAGTCACTGTGTGCACTCTGGTCTCTGCCTCAGAGATGTCACCCACAGTTCCTCCGTCACTGCAACGGATCCAGCAATGCTGTGGACTCCCTGACGTGACTCACCTAAGCAATGCTACTGGAGACGTCAAACCTTTAGAAACTCTGCTCACCTAATGAGGTGGTGGTAGGGTTGTTTGTTCTATGGCCTTCCATTGGGTAAGGAGCTCAAGAACCTGTACTCAAGGGATGGACTGACACAACCTGGAGACAGAGTGAAATAAATCTCTGTTACCAAAGGCCAGATAGAGAGACCCACCAGGTGAGAGAAGGGGGGTGGGGGCTGCAGGCAGAGAGGAGAATGTGAGCCTGCACAAGGAGGAAGGACATCAAGGCCTGAGCAGAAAATGGAGAGCAGGTGTGCATTGCTGTAGCACAAAGTGGGAGGCAGGGAGTGACCAAAAAATGAGGAGGAGTTAGATCGTGGAGAACTTTGTAGAACAAGTTAGAGAGCTTTCATTTTACCTGGTAGACAATGTGGACTCATGGGTACAGTTTAAGCAGAGAAATGTGATGAACTCGTTTGTTTTTTAGATATTGCAGGCAAATCACTTTGGAGGGGATAGGAAGCAGCTCTAATCAGCTAGATAAGAGCTGAGATAGCCTGAGCTCAGAAAGTGATGGAAGGGATGAGAAGGGGATGGGCCTGAGGAGTATCTGGGCAGTAAAGTCAGTGGGACATGATGGGAAAGGGAGCAGAAGGAGGAGACTGAGCAGAGGATGCCTGGGTCTGTAGCTTGGGTGAAAAGTCATTTTCACAGTGTCTGCCACACAATGGGTGCTTGGTAAATATGTTCACTGTTATGATGATTGCTGTTTCTATCGTTAGTACTATTATAAAATGTACTCTTAATAGGAAATCAAGAGATTAAGATTCTAGTCTTAGTTCACTCACTGTGTGATGTTGAGAAAGTCACACTGTGTATCCTATAAAATGAAAGGGTTTGACCAGATAAATTCTGAAGTCCTTTTCATCTATGAATTTTCTAGCAAAATATAGTGGACAAATATTGGAAACAGACCATATTCTATATAATAAAAGCCCAGCAACCTAACAGTGGAACGACCAGAATGACCAGAGACCAGAACAACTGCCACCCCTTACCCCGGCCGGCCCCGCTCCCCAGCGGGTACCCCCACCCCAATCGGGGTCATGGCTGGCCTGCTAACTACCCGTGGCCCCTTGCCTCAGCTGGCCCTGTCCCCCAGTGGGGACCCCCACCCCGATCCGGGGCCCCCATCAGGGCAGGCTGGCCAGCCCCCACCGGTGCACTGGGCCTTTATCTTATATAATAAAAGGGTAATATGCAAATCGACCCTACCGGCTGAATGACCAGAACAACTGCTTGACCAGTTCACTATGAGGCACACTGACCACCTCTCGGTTCCTTTCCCTGGCCAGCAGGCTCCAATCGCCCAATGGTGAATGGGGAACCATGGGTGGGTGGCGGGGGATGCAGGTGGTGCCAGGCCAAGGCCCCCACCCCACCAGTTGCCCCCCACACAGAGGAAAACCCGCGGTGGGGGTGGGGATGGCGAGCAGGCGGAATGGCCGACCTTTCAGTTCCTCTCCCGGCCGGCAGGCTCTGATCACCTGATGGCGAATGGGGAACTGGGGGTGGGTGGCGGCAGGGTGCGGGGTCAGCTTCGTGCAGCCGGGGAAGATGGCCCTGATCACAGGCCAGGCCTAAGGACCGTACCCGTGCATGAATTTCGTGCGCCGGACCTCTAATTTTGTGATAATGTTTTCATACGTGAATGTACTCCAAATCCCAAATAACTAACTTAAAATGAATTTTTGGAAACCCCTTCTAATTTAAGGACTGCCAGTACTCTTTTATATCATTTTCTTTTTTCCCCCTGAGGTATAATTTCTTCATGAATATATGTCTTGCCTGTCCAAAAGTGTTTAAGAGACTATGACATATGTTTTAGATCACCTATTATATATGGCTCAGCGCCAGGTACATTTTTACCATGCAAACTTTACTTGAGTAGAATTAAATCATGTTTCTCTGAAGGGGCTTGCTTCTGATCTCAAATACTTCACTACTTTAAATATTACATTCATTCATTCATCCATCTAGTTCATCAACAAATACTTATAGAGTACATAATCAGATTCAAAAAGAATAAGACAGCAATAGTTTACTCAAGGAGCGAGCATGTAGCAGAATAGATAAGATATTTGTGCAGGATTCCACAACTGTCCTGGGAAGTGAATGATGCTTTATAGAGGAGGTACATGCAAACTGATATGACGATTTATAAGAAAAGACTAATTTCTTCCACTGAAAACAGAGTAAAAGCAGCTGTCTGGGAGGTACTACACTAGCTTGGTACATGGAAAATTGTATGGCTATTTGTCCTGGTTGCAGGCCCTCAAGTGAGAGCTTTGAGATGGCTGGTGGGGGCTGGCTGTGCCTTCAGACCTAGTAGGCAGATTCTGTTGGAATGAAGCTCATAAGAGCAGCCAAAGGTCAGACTCTAGCCCTTGGTTTCACCTGGAAGGCAGAGTATGTAGAGAGATTACTAGACTGGAAACTAGAATGCCGGGTCTTCTCTCATCACCAGACACTTCTGAATTGGGTCACCTTTGGCAATTTCCTCTAGTTGTTTCACCTTGAGGGCTCACTGGAAATGTCTGTTTACCCTTATGAAAATAAATGGACATGATGATAGTAATTAGCATTTATAGCGAATGGTCACTAAGTACTTCCTATGGCTGTGCAACTGTCTGAAGCATCTTAAAGTATTCATTCACTTAATCCAGTAGTAACCCATTAAGTGAGCATTCCTGCATTCCTTTTTATACAGTGACACCACCGAGGCACCAGTAACTGTCCCGAGAACATACAACTATGAAGTAGTGAGAAGGTACAAACCCAGGCAACATGACTCCTGAATTCACACTCTGATCATTATGCCTTAGTGCCTGTCTTCCAGCAGAAAGCACTCTGTCAACTGTGATATGACATTCATTGTGAATGGTAATACTGTGTTAGTGATATAGGCTAGTGAGCCCAGAACAAAGAGATAAACAGAGGCAGTAACTTGGTTAAATGTGTCACAGGCACATTACCTAAACCTTGATATTTGGAACTAGTCTACTTATACTCTCTTCTTGATGGGTTGCTGTCTTAGGAGGTAAAATTACAAATGATATTAATTTACATAAACACTTAGCACTTGAAAGTCCTGTGGTGATTATCTAGTCTAACCTTTTCACTGAATGTTTAAAGCTATGCCCAGAAATTTAAGTGACTTGGCTAAGGTCACACAGTTGGTAAAATAGAGAATTTTCAAACTACTTGGTGATTATAGAATTTAAAAAGTGTGGGATGTTCTTACATGCTAATGCTACATTTCTGGTGATTGGTGAACTGACCTCTTGTGAAGGGATATTTATCAAGAATTGAATAATCCAACTGTTTCTCTAAGTCGACATTCAAGACATATACCCTTCACTTGTAATGCTTCTTGTAGAAGATAACCTAGAGTAGAACCTGTATTTGTATTATATCACTTGCCTTGTGACTTGGATAGTCTACGAATTTATCTTCTTTCACATTCACAGCATTTAAAGGTGCTACTTCTTCCAAGTTATAAGAATAAACTCCATATCCTATGGATAAATTGTTGTTTTCTCATTACAGTCATTCAAGGGATTTGTCTTTTTTTTTAAACTAGGGAATTTGAGCCTCTTGCAAGCAATTCTTTGAATGCTCTTCACTTTAGGAGCTAGGAAAACATGTTCTATTTACTGGGTTTCTCTGTTCCGCTACTTGGGTCTTCGTTCGGCGATTAGAGCCGATCTGATAAACTAATCTAAACTGTGTTCTTGAGAAGGGCTTCTGTGTGGTTTTGGTAAGCCCTTCTGTGTTCTTGAGAAGGGCTTCTGTGTGCTTCCACAGGAGTTTCCCCAAAGGAAGGGAGTGTCCCGGGACAGGACCCGCAGAAGTGGGGATCCAGGGAAGGGTTTGTAAAGTAAAACAATCATAAATGAAAAAGAGTAAGAAAAACATAGGCAAAACTAAATGCTTGATCTGTGCCAGGAACATGGATTCTGAAGAGGATTTCCTTAAAGAAATAAAAAGAGAGTGAACTAAAGATCAGACCATTTTTTTTCCTGACTTTCATTATTTTCTGTTGTTAGAGTATGTTTGTATGCAACCTGGAGATAAGACTGGGCCACCTAAGGCTCCAGGATTTGTACATATTATTTTCAATTTCTCAAAATGAGTTTGGGAGAAAAGGGAACTTTGACTTTGGGTGGGCCAGCGTTAACATAGACCTAAGTCTTACAAAAGCCAAAAGTTAGGTTTAGTAGCCATCTTTTAATTAATTAACTAATCAATGAGTCAACTCTTTCAACAAATACTTATTATGCATTTTCAAGATACCAGAAACTGAAGAAGATTTGTTCAAAAGAAGACTAAGTCCATTTTCTGGGTTGGAGGCTATACTGGTTCAGCCCCAGATAGACCTCAGAAAAGGGAGGTATTGGTTTTCCCCCACAAGTGTCTGAGCTGTGGCCCCTCTCCACACAGAGAGAGCAGAGTCAAGGGCATGGAAAAATGCTTTTGTTCAATGGCAGGGCTCAGACCCACAGCTATGCGTTAGTCAGGACATAGCCCTTAGGCAACTGCTCGATGCCAACAAATTTAGGACGTTGGCACAGATCATCCATCTGGGCTGGTAGCATCCATTTGGGCTGGTGAAAGTACATGATCTCTTGAGCATGTGATAAAGCAGGTGCCCAGAGCGGCTCCCCAGCAGCAGGCTCTTGTGGCCACTTTTGCTGCCAAGTACATTTCCACTGACTGACACCACAAAAGGCGAGAGGGAGTTGCTTCTCCAAAGGTCAGGCCTCAGAACCCACATCCTTTCCCCTTCACTCCTCCTGCCTACTCCTCCCCCAAGGCTGTTCCAGAGTACATACACTTTGGTGCAATATACAAAGCTCTCAGGACACAAACGACATCTGAGAGAATCATTAGAAGTACAGTTTTATTACTTTAGCTTGGCATTTGCTGAAACATAAAGAAAGTCTTCATTGTCATCTCCATACTGCTTTCTAATTTTATCCGTTGTTCTCCCCTCACATCCCTCCCCCCTCCAGGCTCCAATCCCAGAGTTATTTTCTTTGCTTCCCAGGATCACTGAAGAAACAATGGCCTTTCCATCTTGCCCTCAGGTCCACACCACAGGGCGAAGCCAAAGCTTTCATCCTTATTTATAGATTCCAACCTAGTAAGCCCACCCTTTCTACCCTCAGATTCCCTGGGAAAAGTTGCTAAATGGCACATTTGGTAAAGCTTTAGGGGTCTGGCAAACACAATATGAGTAAGTCCTGATTAGATGACAAAAATAACCATGCAAAAGGGAGGTGGCCAGTCTTTATAATATCTCATTGATTGTATCTTATTTGAAATGTTGGTTAACTGTGGGGAACAATAAAACTGGTAAGTATGGAGAGTTAGGGACAGGAATAGTGAGGGTCTGGAACCACATACTTAAAAAAATACTTATTACAGACCTCTCTGTTAATAACAGCTGATAGCAATAGGCATTTCTGAGTGCTTAATGTGTGCCAGGCATTATGCTAAACACTGTCTATGTTTAGATCATCTGATTTGATCTTCACAATGACCATATGAGAGAGGAATTAGTCTCATTTTTATTAAAAAATAAGGAAATCAAGAGTTATGGAAATTAGGTGGCTTTCCAAGGTCAGAGAGCCTGTATATATTTAAGCCAGAATTTGAACTCCAATTGTGTGGCATTAGAATCTATGTATGTACTTAATACCAGGTACAAGGTCATATGCTTTGTGCTGGGCATTAAAAAATAAATTAACAAACAAGACAGATATTGTTTCTGCTTTCATGGAGTTTACAGCCTAATTGTGCATGTAAACAAATAAGTTAATGTTGCACATTGTGGTAAGGGCCTGTGGGAGAACATCACTCGTGTTTTTGCTCTCTGCTTCTTTCCCCTCTTCGCCATTATGTAAATGAATACCAAATTAATCTTCCTGAGAAACTGCATCTTCATACTTATCAGACTACAGTAGCCTAAACCCTCCTCAACTGGAACATGTTTTGGCAAGAACTAAAAAGGTGACTCTATGAAAGAGAACTCTCAAGGAGACCACAGTAGTTATGTTTACAGGCTGAAGGAGCTAGCTTATGGAGAAGCAAGAATCAATGGCCAAATAATTCCCAACACGAGTCCTTAGCCTAGAGTGCCTACCATATGCCAGGGATTATGCTTGGCTCTGAGGATACTGAAAAGAATCCTAAAAGGATACTAAGAAGTATGAAAGGCACACCTGAAAACTATCAACTATTAAACTAAATGGTTTTCACACACTAGGGAAAGATCAATAATCTCTTTGAGAGAAGTGAATTGGGAGATACGGTGGGTACAAAGAATCATGGAACCATGAAGAGAAAGGCAACCAAGAAATAACTGGATCTAGGGCATCTGAAACAAACAAATACTGTTTTGTTGTTGTTTGGGGATTCCCCCTCCCCCTCCCCCCCCCCCCCGCCGAAAGTTAGGTTTTGGACTCAGTCCTTCCAGGCTTCAAAATCTGCTTCAGTTGCTTGCTAGGTGTGTGATCTTGCAAAAGAGACTTCAACTCTGTGAGCAGACATTTTCTCATTCATAACTATGAGGATAATAATTCACATCTCAAATGAATTAATTAAACAACAAAGGATGTGATAAAACTTTTATATCTGGGGGTGGAGGGGAACCCTCAGTATGTCATTGTTAGCTTTATTCACTCTTTTATTCAGTGTCACAGAGGCATGTATGAGGAAGACATGTTGAAAATGCTGAAGTAAATTTACATAAAAGAATAAGACCAGAGTCAGGTGGGAGGAAGGAGGTGCATTATTGGAAGCATTTTGGTTATAAATGACAGAAGTTTTACCTGAATTAGATACAAGAACAAACGAACAAATAAAACAAGAATGAAATTGTTCAGATAACTCAAAATTCCATAGTAGCTGAGCCTGGATAGAGGGGCTCAAATGACATCGTCAGATGCCTTCCTCTTCATCTCCTGGCTCTTATTCTTCTGTGTTTCCTTTTTGTCTTAGCCATTCTCTTGTTTGTAGCAAAAGTATCTGAGAGCATCTCTATGCTTACATGGTCTCTCCTGCCTACAATTTAAAGTAGGAATATCTCAGAGATCATATGATCTCTGAAAAGCCCTCTCTGCTGGGGCCACATGCCTACCTCTGAACTAATCATCATGTCTGCAGTAGGGATGGCAACTCTGATAGATCAATGTGAACAGCATGCTCAACATGGTTGTAGGATCCCATCTCTCCCAAGGCTGTGTTGGGCAGATAATGCAGGTTGAGCAACCAGAATATTTACCCCCTGAGTACAGCCCAGAGTTGGGGGGGTGTGGTTCCTAGAAAAGTAGAATTTTATTACCACAGGCAGAGAAAAAGGTAAAGAAAACAAGCTTAAAAAGAAAACAACTAATGTGTACAACTGGAAAGGAGATTGAAATTCAAGATATATAATAAGGCTGTTCATGTTTTAGCTGTCAGTTGAGGTAAAAACCAACAAGAGCTTGGCTTCTCATCACTAATACCCAGGCTAATAAGCTAAACCAAATATTTAAGACAACCATTAGTGTCAGTAACACTTTGATTCTGGAAAAGGGATTTTGTCCTGGTTCTCACATTTTAGAGGTACTCATATCAGAAACACAGCAAAAATAAATTTATTTAAAAACACAATGGTGTTTCTGCCCCGGAGAGCCAGTGTCCAGTGATGGACAAAGGACATGCAATCCGAAATCTGCTCTAATAACTAATAACTTTAACTCTCCCAGAGAAATGCTTTTCCATGTCTCTTGTCCTTTGTCCTCAGAACTAAAGCCAATTGTGTCTTACTGTTGCCAGTGGAAATGGGGTCCTTTTACGGAGTCATAAGGAAAGCATTTCTGGGGACCCACCCATGGGAAGATGAGGTTTAGTGGTAAGATTTATGGGGATTAAAATAAATAGCTGTGCCCAGGTTCCTGATGCCTCCTTTCTGTCCATCCCGCTATGGAAAAAGTGCAACCTTGTCTTCATCAGGCCCAGAACAAAGACCAGTGTCCAAAAATTCCATGTCATGCCAAAGCTTAGTCCAGGTTTGCCTCTGTCCTTGTCCGGCTAGCATCGCCTCTGTTCCCAGCGGGGCACCGGCTGGCACTGCCTCACTGTACCCAGGCTCACACTTGGAGCCCGGCTTGGAGTCTGTGCAGCTGCCAGGCACCAGGTGGTTGCCGGCCCCATGGCTATTGTGGGGGAGTGTATGTTACCAGGCAAGAGGGAGAGCGAGCTTTGTTAAGCTTGAATTATATTATCTCGGGCTTGGGAAGGACCAGGTGTCCTTTCAAACTAACCAATCAACTATCCAATCTTTTGCAGGCTTGCGATGGGTACTCCTCCTAACCTATCCATTTCCTAGGTGTTCTGGGGTTCTGTGTCCCTTATCCAATCTGAGCCTTTTCCCAGGCCTGGCTCCACCCATTATGGTTGCCGTCTTAGTTCCTGCTGCTTATTGTCTGACTCAGCTCCCTTGTTTTCTATCTATCTATATATAAAAGGCTAATATGCAAAGTGTCCCCGTGAAAGTTTGACTGGGAGACTGGGAGTTCTATTGTTTGCTATGACGTGCGCTGACCACCAGGGGGCATCTTGGAATGAAGAAAGGCCCTGGACGACAGCCAGAAGGAAGACCCTGATCGGCCCTGATCACTGGCCAGGCCTAGGGACACTGACTGTGCACGATATTCGTGCACTGGGCCTCTAGTGTTTAATAATGTCTGACTCCCTTTGCCACCTTCCTTTACTAATGTATAGCTACCGATGCTAACATCAATACATTAAATGGGTGGATTGTGTCACGTTGAGGTAGATACTGGGTAGCATGAGAAGAGGTTTCAGTGGCAGACCTCTTAGGACAGAAAACAACAAAATTAATTAATTTGTCAAATTTGTCGCCTCTGATAAAATGAATGCAATCAGTTCTTGTATAAAAGATTATCATTTCCCAATTGTGTCAATTGTCCATTTTCTTGCTCCTCTTTGCATTTCAATTTGGAGTTCCACAGAGACTCACCAACTAGCACAGGTTACACAGGACAGATGAGAAATGTTTTGCTGTGTTAAACAATACACATTATTTTTAAGTTTAGATACATGTAGCTAACATAACATGCATAATATTCAAATAGCATGGCATCGATTCCTTACACTGGCAAGTAAACATACATTGAACTTTAGAATTGTAGATACCTTAATTTTTATAAAAATACTCAGTGTGATTTAAATAAAGTTTCAAATATTTATTAAAATTTTCAGCTTAAAATATTTAAATTACATTTTCATATTCATTAATTATAATTTATGTTTGCCTTATAATTTTTAACATGTTTAAATGCTTTAGAAGAAAAACAAAAAGTGTATACTTTGATTTTATATACACAGGCACCCACACATGCACAATGCCATGAGAAAGACAGGAATCCTGCTATTTGCAACAATTAAATGAAATTTGAGAGGATTATGCTAAGTAAAATAAATCAGGCAGAGAAAGACAAATACTGTGTAAAATATTTTTAAAAACTGAACTCACACAAACAGAACAGATTGGAAATTGCCAAGCACTGGGGCAGGTTGTGGGGGAGGGAATAAGGAGATTGGTCAAAGGGTTCAAACTTGCAGTTATAAGATGAATAAGTTCTAGGATCTAATGTATGTCATGGGAATTATAGTTAATAATACTGTATTATATATTTGAGAGTTGCTAAGAGAGTAGATGTTAATGTTCTCATCACACACACAAAAAAGATAATTATTTGTGTCAATGTAAGAAACATTCAAACCTGTAAGAATTTTTATGAGTTTATTAGATCCAAACTGACAACAATTTGCTGGGAAGCAAAATCTCAAGAGATTGAGAAAATGCTTATAAAAAATGGTAGTTTACCACTTATTTTATGCATCCAAACCAAAGGGGCAGAGTAAGGGTGTTTAATGAACTCTATTGGTGATAGATTGGGCAGGCAGGAGAAAGCAAAGTCGGGGGGAGGTGGCGAGGAGAATCTCTAGGATTAGATGAAAGTAAGATGAATAGTCATTACCAGAACATAATCGTCTCAGCCAATCTTGCCCAGCCCCATATGTACCCCATACTCAAGAAGAAACTTTCCCTTAATCCTCTGTGTTTGGAATCAACCCCAGCCAGCCTCAGCTCATCCATAAAATTCTGGATCCTTTAGCCTATTTTTTTTCTATTTCCTACTCTGTAAAGCTCTTGTTAGGATATTCCAGCAAGAAAATTATATTACTTTTCTAAATCTGTTGTAACAAATCATCATAATCTGAGTGGCTTAAAACAACAGAGATATATTCTGCCACAGTTGTGGCGGCTAGAAATCGGAAGTCAAGGTGCTACATGCAATGCCACGCTCCAACAGAAAGCTCTAAGGGGGCACTCCTCTGTCCCTCTGCTCTGGGGGACCCTGGTCTGCCCTGACTGTGGCAGCATACATCTAATCTGCACCTTTGTCTTCATACAGCCTTCTTCTCCTGTGTGTAACTTGTCTTGTCCTTTTTTTTCTATTTTCTTTCCTTTTCTTTTATTTGTTAATCCTCACCCAAAGATATTTTTCCATTGATTTGTAGGGAGAGTGGAAAAGAGAGGGAAAGAGAGAGAAACATCAATGTGAGAGAAACATATTGATTGGTTGCCTCCTGCAAGAGCCCCGACCAGGGCCTGGGCCCGGGGAGGAGCCTGCAACCAAGGTATGTGCCCTTGACCTGAATTGAACCCAAGACCCTTTGGTCTGCAGGCTAACACTCTATCCACTGAGCCAAACCGGCTAGGGCTGTAATTTTATTTATTAAATTGATTGGGGTGACATTGGTCCACATGAACATATAGGTTTCATGTGTGACTTTCTTGTCCTTTTCTGTCTATTGTAATGACACATCATTAGATTTACCTTTATGGTAGGATAAATCCCATTCCATGATCCTTACCTTAATTATAATGGAAAAAACCCTTATTCCAAATAAGCATATTTTGAGATTCTGGGTGGCCATATCTTTTGGGTGAGCACCATTCAATCCACTATAGTAATCAGTATAAGTTCTGTCTCTGAGCTTACAATCATTTTGCCTGCGGAAGACCAAATATATTATTTTATATATCTCAAATGTCCTAAAAGAAGTTGTATTTTTACCTTCTGTAAAGTAGTATAGGTTTATGACATGTCAACGTTCATTGTTTTTGCTTAGAATTACTTCAGTTAAGTTTGGTAGCACTTGTTTGGAAGCCTTTGATTTCTTTTTAATGAGAATGAGTTATTTAAGAAAGAAAATTTATTTGGCAAAAGAAACTTATTTTCTGTAGGAAATAATAAAACTGGCCCTTTCTAAAGGTAGTAAATTGAATATCCTAATCTGATAAGCATTCTATCTATCTATCTATCTATCTATCTATCTATCTATCCATCATCTACCTATAATATCACCAACTCTTAACATCTAATGCTTTTTATAAGTGTGCTATCTATATCATACTCTTCTGATAAGCATTAATTAGTATACTTTTCTTAAAAACATGTTATCTATTTTATACCCTTGTGATAATCCTTCCTATAACCATGCAGTATTTATTATATTATCAACACTTAACATCTAGCTCTTTTTATTAATATAAATAAACAGAAGGGAACTCCCCCTAAAATAAAACCAGCCACCTCACACAATTGGAGCTGCTTTATTTTAACTGCAAACCTGAATGAAAAAAGATTTGTTTAATCAGAAATTCCTAGAAATTTTGTTCTAACAAATGGAAAGCCATCAGCAGTGTGTTTGCCTACTATATTGAATAGTTTCTGATCCTTCCTCCCCACCCCCTGCCAATAAAAGTCAATAAACTAATTTGAAACAAACAAAAAATGGGTAGGAGTTTTTGGATAATTAAGAGAAGTAGTGATCTCAAGTTTGGTAGCTTCCCAGCCAAAGGGAGTTGGTGGCAATAGGCATCATCCATTAGGACTTAATTAGGGTGAAGAATCAGGAAGACCCTGGGGGATTGTTATTCTGTCTAGATAGCAGAGGAAGTCATATTGAGGGTAATCAAGGAGAATTCTTTAGGGGAAGGAAAAAGGGCAATGCTTCTTGAATGGCAATGGAAACCAGGCCATGATGTAGAGTTACTAAGCCATAGCTATGATCAAGAGCATTTGTTGATGACTCAGATAATAAACCATATGCCCCAAGCAAAACAAAACAAAACAAAAAGTGGGTGTCCTGTAAGAAAGAGAAATGGAAGGGTTTAGTCCTTGAATTAGTCCAATGAATAGAATTCATTGAAGAGCGGACACTTGAGCCAAAACTCCTCCCCTGCCACCCTCCCCCTCCCTGGCCCCAGCTCTACACACGGTATTTCGTTCACTGCTGTAGGTTTCCATGCTGTACGTCTATTTCTAACTTTCTCAAAAGGGAAACCAACTGGAGGCATACATGGATTAAGGATGCAAGTTTCCCCTCCCCTTAATGGCCATTGTACCCCACCCCCATTACCTCAGGGAAGGTAATCTAAATATTTACTAAAAATATTCTGGTTGTCAAATGTTTGCTGATTTTTTTTCACATACATAATTATCCCAGATGTCAGTTAAGGTCAACCCATTTTTTGATATATATATTTGAATTTGATTCAAAACCATCATTCTATATTTGTCGGAAAATCTAAAACCCTCTTATAATTTCTGCAAATTCGTCAGGATTTTTATTTTCATGCTTGTTTCTAATTTATTGATTCCATTTGATCTTCTTGCCCTTATTTACTGTGAATATTGTCTTTTCTTGATCCCACACCAACACAGAAGAGGAATCCAGCCACAAAGTAGTAATCAGCCAGATATTTGTTCTTGAAGCAGAACTAATAGCATGAGGGAATGGAGACAGGTTACATTATAGCACTTCATTGCAAACTGCTACAATTTTAATACCTTATCATTTTTCTTAAAATTCTTCAACAATCTCCATTCCAAACAATCTTTCATTGTGCTG
This sequence comes from Eptesicus fuscus, assembly GCF_027574615.1. NCBI lineage: Eukaryota > Metazoa > Chordata > Mammalia > Chiroptera > Vespertilionidae > Eptesicus > Eptesicus fuscus. Next base: position 38,476,504 of record NC_072494.1, on the reverse strand, counting down.
TATTTCCCTTTAAAAATCCTTACCTGAGGATATGTTTATTGATTTTAGAGAGAGGAAAGGGGTGGGGGGAGAGAGATGAAATAAGATAGAAACATGATTGGTTGCCTCTTGCACTCACCTCAACCAGGGACTGAACCAAAACCTAGCTATGTGCCCTGACTGGGAATCAAACCCAAGACCTTTCCATGTACAGGACAACACTCCAACCAACTGAACCACACAGACCAGGGCTCATAGGTCATCATATATGCCATATTGCTCACCTCTTTCTACACCTTCTCTCTGTTCTCTTCTGTTTCCAGAGAGCCACAATAAGTCAGGTCATTTCTCATAAACAACAGCTTATTTGTCCTGCTCCAGACAATGACCTGCAGTGTCCAGGAAGAAAGAGAAAGTTGGAGCTCAACATTGTGGCATAAAGAGGCCTAAAAAGGCTTTAAAAATTTTTTTTTTATTGAAAAGAACATCTCTGCTTTAGATAGAAGGGAACAAGTGAGTAAAGAAAGTGTTGACAGTCTTTGTAGGTATTTGGGGACTTTGAAAGACTTATTCTCCACCTGGCACAGTGTCTCCAATCTTTATACCACCTGGTAAAGAAAGGTCATGTGTGAGAAAGGGGATAAGGGTAACAAGCCTCTTTTGAGAAGGCAAATTGCTAGGGAAGTGGATTAAAGCTCTAGGCATCTCCCAAGCAGGGCTACCATTGGATTTAGGTGTGTCTGTGACTCCCGAAGGCGTTCGGTGGGGACTGTGGCAGAGACAACAGAAGAAGAAAGTACCCCTAGGATTTTGGTCCCGGCTCTGGAAGGAAACAGGCACCCAAAATGCCCCATATGGCAGCAGCTCCTAGCAGTGCACACAGCGCTCCTTCAGGTAGAGCTTCTCCTGAGGAACAGCAAAGCAGGGTGAGAACTTTTCTTTCCATCAAAGAACGGGTTGAAAACAATCTCCCACTGCCCAAGCTGGTTTGGCTCAGTGGATAGAGCGTCAGCCTGCGGACTGAAGGGTCCTGAGTTCAATTCCAGTCAAGGGCACATGATGGGGTTGTGGGCTTGGTCGCCAGTAGAGGGAGTGTAATAGGCAGCCGATCAATGATTCTCTCTCTCCCTTCCTCTCTGAAATCAATAAAAATATATTAAGAAAAGAAAACCATCTTCCACCGACCCACCTCTGCCATGGTTCACCTTCCTATTGTGACGAAGTGCATGCCCACTCGCTGCACAGGAGCACAGTTCATCAGCTCACTCTGTCTGAACATGCAGGTGCTGCTGGGCTCAGTAGTGTATGTAGATCCTTCAGATGCCCCACTCCTATTCTTTTTTTGTTTTTAATTTTTTTATTGATTTTTTTACAGAGAGGAAGGGAGAGGAATAGAGAGTAAGAACTATCAATGAGAGAGAAACATCGATCAGCTGCCTCTTGCATACCTCCTACTGGGGATGTGCCCGCAACCAAGGTACATGCCCTTGACCGGAATCGAACCTGGGACTCTTCAGTCCGCAGGCCGACGCTTTATCCACTGAGCCAAACCGGCTAGGTTCCCACTCCTATTCTTGTAGCAACCCCTGGGACCTGTAGAGAGAGCGCGGGGAACATTCCTGTTGATGCCTCCAGTTCAGATTCCTGGAAACAGGATGAACTGCAGCAGCCAGTGGGCGGAATTCAGTGCCCTGCACTTGGGACTGTTTGGCTGGTAATTAATTACTCATGAGCCCTGGCACACAGTCATGTTGGGAGCGAGGAGGTGGAAAACTTTTCCCTGTCAAGCTTTCGGGTCAGTAATGGGAGTCCCTGAGACTCGAGCCCCCCCTGAGCCTCCTCCCTGTCATGTCAGGACCCATAATCCGGGTGCCCTGAGGTTTTTAAAAAACTATAAATTTCATCTCTGGGCTGTTTTATTTCATGGACCAAACAGACCAGAAGGGAACACTGTGTGTGTTTCCTGTTCAGTGTGTGTGGTCAGAGGCAAAAAGGGCCTCTTTTGTTTTCTTTAATGAGTGAGATTCTTAAAAGGCAGAAGGAAGGAATACCCCTGCTGAGTAACTCAAACATGGCACTTTCATTATTCCCTTGCTGGGGAAATCCAAGTTGAGAGATGTGAAAGTATACAATTTTCAAACTACCCACCATTTTAGTCAAAGCCAAACAATTTTACATTTAAGATGTTTTACTTAGTCATTATCAAAGGCACACGATCTGATAGGCCTGACCTCAGACTTCAGCTATAAGCCAGGCATCCTGGGAGCCCAGGCCTGGTTCCTAGATCTACTGCTCAAATACATTTATCTCAAGTTCCGTTTGCTCTAACCACTCTATGGCATAAGCTTCGACTCATAAATGTAACCAACACAAGCAGAATGCCCACAGACTTAACTGTGGGGTGGTGATTTCCATTATCCTGGTGTAGTAGAGAGGTGGGAATATTCGGCAAATTGACAACCCTCAACACCACTGTGTGTCTTCCTTTCCCTCCTAGCTTTCTGGACAAGATTGATGTCATCAAGCAGCAGGTTGACTATGTCTCCAGCGATCAGGTATGCAGAAGTCCTCAAGCTTGTCAAGAGTTTTACTCTAGACTGGTGATTTTGGTGAGAGTTTTACTCTAGATCGGTTGGTTTTGGTGAGATCCATTGACCTTGATTATGTTTTAGGGCCTGCTTTGCTGCCATGTGTTGACTTCTGGAATCTTTGAGACCAAGTTCCAGGTGGACAAAGTCAACTTCCATTGACAATTAGGCTGTTCTAAAGAGATTAACCCTATGGCTTGGACAATGGGAAGCCAAGAGGTGGATGACAATGAATAAACCCTTGTGGGGTCAGGATATATGGAAAGATATTTGAGATTTTCCTGCAAAAGTCTGAGGCAATCCTCACTGTTTTCCATGTCCCAGCTCATAAGTCGCTGACAATCAGGAAGTTGATTCCCTAGCAACTGACTCTTCAATAGATACAGCAGATTGGGTGCATATCTTAGCATTCATATTGCCAAAGATGCTGTATTGCCCTTGAAATACAGTGACTTGATTAATGCAGTAAAAACATGTCTTATGTTTTCTAAGCAACACTTAAGGCAATTGCCAAAGGAGTCTGGAGCCATTCACCCAGGAGCCATTCACCAGCCATTACCTGGTGAGGATTGGTAAATTGATTGCATTGGTACCCTATCTTCAAGTGAGGCTCCCTAAATATGCCTTTGTTGTGCACACACCATGTCTGGTGTAACCCAAGTTCTCCCTGCTATGGAGCAAACCAGGCTGATACCATTAGGGGGTTAGAGGAGCTGAGTACCATGTAGTGCCATATATGGACAGCCTCCTCAATTAGATAGTGATTGACCAGGGACAGGGAAGTCACATTTTAACGGTCTTGATGTGTAAGACTGGTCAAAAGAACGTGACACTGAATTGAGTTCCCATCTCCCTATAACCCACAAGCATTCGGGTGGATGGAAACAGAATGGAATTTTAAAGCAGCATATTAAATTACTAACAGATAAAACCACCTTGGCTGGGTAGACTGAAATACTGTCCCAGGCTTTAATACCTCTTTATGGACAACCAGTAGGGTGTGTTGTCCCACATTCCAGACTGGGTATGTCTGCTGACCCAGTACCATATTATATGGAAGTCTTGGGAGACAGCCATTGCCCTGACTCTCACTGTAGACCAATATGCTATACTGATGAGAACACCAAGCCCCATCATTCCTGAAAGAGGTGTTATCTACTGGAATTTTCAATGAGATGTCTCACTAGGATGGGTGAGTTACTTTACACCCCTGGAAAACTACTCAATCTCCACTGAGATTCCTTTGTCCGGACATAAACTAGACTTGTTGAAACATACCATACTTGTAATGGAACATATAACATTGAAAGAGGAGAGAATGTGGAGGCTCTGGTCTGGCATGCTGTCTTCCCTGGCCAACATGTATGACATATACAACCAGCTCAAGTTCCTAAAGTTGCCAACCTCCCTCTCCTCACGAGAGGTGGAGCACATTCTCCTTTCCATTGGTATGATCATGTGTCCCCTCCAATGTCCTGGGAGACTTTATAACACACATAGAAGCGCTTACGAAATTCTCCTAGCAAGCCTTAAATGACAGCCAGCAAAGCCAGTCCTTACTAAACTCTGAAATGTGTCTAATGAGAAAATGGACATTATTACTGCCTCACAAGGAGGAAGCTGTGCCATTGCTCAAACAGAGTGCTGTGTGCTCATACTTGATGAGTCTGCTAGTATATCATCGAGTTTATTAAATCCCATGAGGACACAAGTGAACACCCTGAGTGATCCGACCTCTGGCCTACTGGACTTAAATCAGTGGTCGGATCATGGGGCTTTTGATAGGGAAAAAAAGTCACTTACTTGGGAATCATTGTCTTAATCTATTTTCTCTTGCATGCCCCTGTATTGTTCCTGTGGCGTCTGCTGCTAGTGTAGCCAGAGAGCAGCCAAACCAGCCACCTTCATTCTAGTGAAACCTCTTGCTGACAGCCAAGGGTATTGTGGAAGAGGGGGGCATGGAAGATTATACGAGCCAGTCATACGGGGAGGAATATTGAAGGAGGTAATTGAGGGAAGTCATGAGCTGAACCTGGGCAATCAGAAGCTCCTCATTTCCTCTCTTGTCCTTGGAATGTGTACTCTGTTACCATTCACACAATGGGAATTGTTCCAGGGACATAGCCAGGAGAGGGTAAGGTGTTGTTGAGACCATCTGGCCAGTATAGATGATTGAACCCAGTTAAAACCACGAAACTTTTAAAATTCTGATGGGTAGCGCAGAGACCCACCCAAGACAAGCCTCATATGTAAGTTGCTTATTAAATCTGCCACCTACCACCAATCTGGAGTGGTCTGCTTCTTTCTTTGGTGTCTCCTTGCCTTCTGTGTACAGAGGACAGTTGATGAACCAACAAGGCCCCAAACCATTTCTCATTCTCTTAAACTAGAGGTAACAGTGTTCCCATCTAGTAACCAAGCCGACTCTCCTTTCTCTGGCCCTAGGAATCCCTGGTGCTTGAAAAATCATTTCTCCAATTTTTCTACCACCTCTTCCTTTCTTCACCCCAACTCTCTCCTCCTTTAAAAGACACCCTGTCTCTCCCCGTTTCTATTGGTTGCAATATTTCACCCAACTAGGCCTCTCTCTTATGTGAATACCGAGAACTGAAAATAGTCTCAAGGACTGGAGAGGTTCCAGCAAAGGGGAGAAACTCACACCTGACTTCTTACCCTCTTCTTTCAAGGACAAGGTCTTTTTTTCTAGCTAACAGGGGTTAAATTTAGATGATCAAAATATGTAAATATAAAGAAAGAACGCTTTTTACTCCTTGATCTCTCCTTTCACCTGTTGTGGTTGCCCCAATCTCCCATAACTTCCAATTTCCTACTTTTATCTGAGGAAGCTTGGACATGTTAGACAAGGAAGCAGGCGCCATGTCTTCATGAGGGTACAGGCTCTTTGACATTTACTATCTGTGTTTCCAGGTCTTGGGATAATGTCAAAATATGAAGGACTGGTATCTTATCAGAAAACTGAAATCATGTACTATGCAGGTCAGCTGTCCGTTCTGAAATGGAAGCTGGGGGAGGGGAGAGGAAGCCCTCTATTTCTTGACCATGTTCCTTTAAAATAGAACTCACAGTGGAAATCAATTGAGCAGGTCTGATACTTAGTGGAAGTCAGAAGTGCCTGCTTTTGACTCAACCACTCCAAGAGTTTATCACTGCAAACCAAGTTGGTGGTTTTTACTGTTGCACCATTTTACATTTTTTCCCCTTAGTCATACATTTGCTTCATTTATAATTATAAGTCATTAGTTAAAGTTATGGATCATAATGAGCATTCATGTTGAAATATAACACGTTAATGAGGAACAAAAAATGATCACTCAGAATTCACCTGGAGATTACTTTTAAAAATAATGAGTGTGAAAATTTTAAATTTATAAGTCAGTAGAGAAAAGTTATAAATTATATATCAATTACCATGCATTTGCCATGCCAATTTGTCATAACTGTTTCCTATCTCTGTTTTTAAAATAACAACATTTATGGAGACAATCAGAAACACACACCCATCCTTTCCCTTTCCTTACGTTCTCCTTCCTCAGAGGTCAACAGTCTATTGAGTACATATGTATTATTCTTTTACATGTTTATACATTAATACATATGTCTGTATTTATAAACATAGGGTATTATTTTAAATTTACATGTTCTCGATTTCTGAATTTTATTCATATTGGTTGTCCAAGAGATCCCAATCTAATAAATATTCTATAGCACATCAAGATATCTTTAGCACTTAATTAGACTCTGAAAAATAATTACTTGGAAACTAAGCATGGATATTATTTACAAAACAGTTGTGTGTGTGTGTGTGTGTGTGTGTGTATGGGGGGGGGGTAGATTCTCTATATCAGAAACACAATTCAAATCATTAGATATTTTTGTATATTTCTGATATAACAAAAATAGTTTCATTTCTATCTTTATTTTAATGAATATATATTTATCCTAAGTGAAATGTGGTTTTTAAAATGCCATTTGAATATGTCCATAAATTATATTCTGTCATAGTTATTTTAATTCAATAATGTGGAGCACTTACTAAATGTGGATATGTCAAATTTGTCTTCTTAAGGTATGTGTTATGGATATTATTAAAGACTTTAATAAAATTAACTTACCTGGAGCTGTAATATATCAATATAAAGTAAAATATTTTATGGAAAATAACTTATTTATTTAGTATTATACAAAATGCACTGTGAAAATGATTTGAAGATATTCCTTAGGAAATTTTTGATGTTATGTTATTATAAAGTTTTAAAATTAAAAATGAAAAATCAAGATTGATTTAGGCCAATTTAAAATTATACAAGCAAGACAAGGATCTTAAAATGCTTTAATTCCCATCACCCCATTTCTGACTCATATTATGTTATTGTCCAAAAGCTAACTGACTTGCTGTTAATCACCCTCTGAAATCAAAACAATCACTAAGCCCAAAGCAACCCACAGACTCATGAACTAAATAGATGTTTACTGTTTAAAAAACTGAATTTTGAGGTGGTTTATCATGCAGCATAGTTAAGTGGATATAGACTACTACAATTACCTACAGTGGCTTTGGTTGTTTGCAACTGGGAGACTTAACTCACACAACTTTATTAATTCTAATCAAGTTGAAAAAACCCAGGTTACTTCATTCCATAAGTAGTTTTAGGGCTGTTACTATAAATTAATCACAGTGATAGCTGACGGAGAATCAGCTATGAGGGTGAAATATACATGACCCCTATGTTCTTGAACATTAAAGTCTTCTAATGTGTAATAAATAAAAATGGAAGAACGGATACAGCAACTTACAAAGTTTTTATTGGAGACAAAGAAACAAATACCTGGATATCATGTTTATAAACAGTCAGGCCTGGCTGGTGTAGCTCAGTGGTTGAGTGTTGACCTATGAACCAGGAGGTCATGGTTCGAACCCGATCAGGGCACATGCCTGGGTTTCGGGCTCAATACCCTGTGTAGAGTATGCAGGAGGCAGCCGATCAGTGATTCTCTCTCATCATTGATGTTTCTATCTCTCTCTCTCTCTCCCTCTCCCTTCCTCTCTGAAATCAACAAAAATATATTTAAAGATAAATAAATAAGTAGTCAGGTTTGTAAATCATAAATTGAGGTGATAACATAGTATCCAAGCACTTTTCCATGTCCCACTGAGAAGGGCTCAGCTATTCATCTTCACAAACACATTCGTTGAGCTCTTAATGTCCTAACCATGTCCTGTTTCCAAATGAAGGGCTTCATCTTAACCCAACATCCAGAAGCTCCTTACAGGGAATTTTGCAACTTCATCCTCAAGATCACGAGAGCTAGCTCTCCACTCTGTCTTGAGCCACAGAGTCTTCATCTCACTATTTTGAAGTAGATAGCCCTCTGAAGCAGTGAATGTGCTTAGTGTACTGGAGATACCCCAGCCTCTAAACATGGGAAGAAATGGTTCCTGCAGCAGCTAGCTCTACAAAATGTGCTCAAATGGCCAAGACATGGAAACACCCCAAGTGCCCATTAATGACGAATGGATAAAAAAGCTATGGTACATTGACACATAGAATACTATATGGAATACTATATAGCAGTGAAAAGGAAGGATTTCTTACCCTTTGAGGCAGCCTGGAGGGACTTGGTGAGTATTATGCTAAGTGAAATAAGCCAGTTAGAGAAAGACAAGTATCACATGATCTCACTTGTATGTGGAATCTAATGAACAAAATAAACTGATGAACAAAATAGATCCAGAGACATGGAAGCATGGAACAGACTGACAGATCTCAGAGGGAAGGGAGAGGGATGGAAGGAAGAGATTAACCAAATAACCTATATGCATATATGCATAACCCATGAACAGAAGGCCTGGGGAGGGGGCAGGAGTGGGATGGAGGTGGTCAATGGGGGGAAAGGGGAACATCTGTAATACTTTCAATAATGACAATAAATAAAAACAAACAAAAACAAGACATAGGTAGGCCTTTCGGATTCATTCCGTATTGTGTAAACATTACTTTGGGTAGATTATGCCATTATTTTCTGCATTACCTAACTGTAGGATCAGAGGGGAACACACTGCTTTCCATATGGGTGCCAATCTTATAACACCCTGTACAACTGCAGGAGGTTTATAGGGTTCTGTATGCAACAAATCAACAATCTATAAAAATAGCATCACTGTGGGCAGAGGCTTTCAGGAATAGGTTACTGTAGTCGGCAGGACTCCCAAAGCCAGAATCTCAAATGGGGCTTTATCAGAAGTAGGGTTGTAAGAGTTTTTCCCTTGAACCTACCAAGAAAAGATGCAGAAGTGTTCCCAGGGAACGCAGATAAAGGCAACATAAAGCTTTCCAAAAGGTCCTCTTCACACTCACTCTCAAGTTGCTCTCTTGGAGATAGCTGTTCTGAGGAGGTAAATCTTTTTTTCAAGGCAATGCTCCATAAACATGAATAGTTGCCTTATTGGCCCTTCTACTATCAGGGATTCCCAAGTCCTGGGTTTGACATGTACTTTCAATGCAGGTTTGGACTGTCTTTAAGCAGGAGAAGGATGATGAGTGGCAGTACAGATTATTATTAGTATTATTTTTAAACACCAGCCCTTTATGTACCAGCAGTCATTTGGCAAGTTCTGCCTCACTTGACTCAAGGCCAAATAATCCTAAAGCCTTTAACATTTTTCACATATCAGTACAATTTTCCCCTTTAGAAAGCAAAAACAAGACGAATTGAGAGATTCTCAGACTTGTTTAGACCAAGTGTTTAAACTGTGAGTTTAACCTAGGTATCCAACTGTTCACAGAAAATGAGTCCAGTTATGTAGAAATGACGAGGGTCAAGGCAAGACAAGGGTACCAGCTCAGGTTCCACATAGGAAAGACTGAAAGTCATGGGCTAATTTTCAAATCTGAGACAGCCAGAGCTGGTTGAGAGGTGGAATTAATTAATTTACTAATTTTAAAAACATATCTTCAGATCTCTCTACACTGTGAGTACAGAAGAGCATATGCATCACTTGGTACAAAGCATATATAACTGCAGAGAAATTCAGTGGCTGGATGTAACAAGTTACTTACAAACATGTATATATATAAGACTCACCAAGGAAATAGCTCTAATATGAGCTTCATCAAAATTGGTAACCTGTTCCATCTAATAAAGAGGAATATGCTAATTGACCATTACACCCTCACAAAGATGGTGGCACCCACAGCCACAAGATGGTGGTGTCCAGTCCCCTCAGCCCCGCCTCACCCAGTCCCTGCAGCATCCAGCCTCATCCAGCTGGAGTCCCCCAGTCCCCTTAGCCCTAAAGGGTAAGGCAGTTGGAGGCAATCATGCCAGCAGGGGAGAAGTTAGGCATCAATCAGGCCGGCAGGGGAGTGGTTAGAGGGCTATCAGGCTGGCATGCAGAGTGGTTAGGGCAGCGGTTCTCAACCTGTGGGTCGCGACCCCTTTGGGGGTCGAACGACCCTTTCACAGGGGTCACCTAAGACATCCTGCATATCAGATATTTACATTACAATTTATAACAGTAGCAAAATTACAGTTATGAAGTAGTAACGAAAATAATTTTATGGTTGGTGGTCACCACAACATCAGGAACTGTATTAAAGGGCCGCGGCATTAGGAAGGTTGAGAACCACTGGGTTAGGGACAATCAGGCAGGTAGGCAGGCGAGTGGTTAGGAGCCAGCAGTCCCGGATTGTGAGAGGGATGTCCAACTATTCTGATAGGTGTGCAGTGATTTCTATTGTGGTTTTAATGTACATTTCTCTGATGATTATTGATATTGAGCAACTTTTTATGTTTATTGACCATCTGTATGTCCTCTTTGAGAAATGTCTATTCAGTTCCTCTACCCATTTTTAAATTGGATTGCTTATTAATTCATTCATTAATTCATTTACTTATTGCTGTTACATTGTATGAGTTCTTTTTACATATTGAATATTAATTCCATCACTGGTAAATATTTGTATCACTGGCAAATATTTTCTTCCATTCAGTAGGTAGCCTTTTCATTTTATTGATGGTTTCCTTTGTTGTGCAAAAACTTTTTAGTTTGATGTAGTCTAATGTGTTTATTTCACTTTTGTTTCCCTTGCCTGAGGAAACATCCAAAAAAATATATATTACTGACAGCTTTGTCAGAAAGTTTACTGTTTTCTTCTAAGGGTTTTATGGTTTGGGGTCATATATTTAAATCTTTAATCCATTTTGAGTTTATTCTTGTAATGGTGTAAGAAAGTGGTCTAGCAGAATACAAAATTAATCTTCAGAAATTAGTTGAATTTTTTTTGTTAATCCTCATCCAAGGATATCTTTCCATTGATTTCGATAAAGAATGAGAAAGGGAGAAACAGAGAGTTTCTGTTTGCTTAATTGGTTGCTTCCCTCACATACCTCAACCAGGCCCGGGGATCAAGCCTGCAACCGAGGTATGTGCCTTTGACCAGAATCGAAACCTGGACCCTTCAGTCTGTGGGCTGATGCTCTATCCACTGAGCCAAACTGGCTAAGGCTGGTTGCATTTTTAACACTAATAACCATCAGAAAGAGAAATTAAGAAAACAATCACTTTTCCAATTGCAACAAGAAATACCTAGAAATATATCTAACCAAGAAAGTAAAAGATCTGTATTCAGAACATTATAAGACATTGAAGAAATAAATGGAAGAAGAAACAAACAAATGGAAGTATATACCATGCACACAGATAAAAAGAATTAACATGGTTAAAATATCCTTATTACCAAAAGCAATCTATAGATTCAATGCAATCTCTATCGAAATAACTTTGGAATTTTTCAGAGAACTACAACAAGTGATCTTAAAAGTTACATGGAGGTCTGGGAGAGGCCAAGCGTCCCTGGGTCCGGGAGAGACCATGTGTCCCTGGATCCAGGTGAGGCCTTGTGCAACTAAGCCCGGGTGAGGCCACGTGCCCCTGGGTCTGGGAGAGGCCAAGCGTCCCTGGGTACGGGTGAAGCCAGATCCTGGGTCCGGGTGAGGCCGTGCACCCCTGGATCCATCCGGGTGAGGCTGGGTCCCAGGCCCGGGTGAGACCACGCGCCCCTTGGGTATGGGTGAGGCCACGTGCCCCTTAGTCCGGGTGACGCCGTGCCCCTGGGTTCGGCCGAGACCAAACCAGAGGGAGTCGGACCTCCATTACCACCATTTGTCCACCATCCAGAGCTGAGGGGTCAGTGCTGACATGTACACATAAGGAACTACTGGACATCGAAATTGGGTCTCAAAAGAACTGTTGGTCCAGGGGGAAGCTCGCTACAGATTGATTCATTTGCCTGTCAGCATAAATATTATTGCTCGTCTCACATTCAGTTCTTATTAGTATATATCTAGTGACATATGATCTCGTTCATCTAGAGGAAATGATGAACAACATAGACTGAGGAACAAGAACAGAACCAGAAGCAAGGAGGCATCGATCGGACTATCGGGCCTCAGAGGGAGGATAGGGGAGGGGAGGGGGAGGGTGGGGGGAGGGGGAGAGTTCAACCAAAGGACCTGTATGCATGCATATAAGCCTATCCAACGGTTAAGTTCAACAGGGGATTGGGGCATGCGTGGGGAGAGGGGTGGGATGGGAATGGGGGGATGAGGACAAATATGTGACACCTTAATCAATAAAGAAATTTAAAAAAAAAAAAAAAGTTACATGGAAACACAAAAGACCCTGAATAGCACAGCAGTATTGAGAAAGAACAACAAAATTGGAGGTATGATGTTACCTGATCTCAAATTCACTACAAGGCCATAGTAATCAAAACATCATGGTACTGGCATGAAAACGAACACATTGATCAATGGACCAGAATAGAGAGCCCAGAAGAAAAAACACCACACACCTATATGGTCAATTAATCTCTGACAAAGGATGCAAGAATATACAATTAGGTAAACAGTCTTTTCAACAAATGGTGATGGGAAAACTGGACAAATGCACACAAAAATTAAAATAAGATAATTTTTTTTCAGATTGCAAAAATACCCTGACTATGATAGGTTATATGCCAAACTACCTAAGATCCTAGGCAGGAGGTTTTCTGCTGATAGCACGGTGAAGGGCATTCTTGACCTCCTTGTTTCTCAGAGTATAGACCACAGGGTTCAGGAGAGGAGTAAAGATGGTGTAGGCCACTGAGATCAGCTGATCCTGGTCTTTGGTGTTCTCCGACTCAGGCTTGAGGTAGGCAACGGAGGCACAGCCATAGTGGACAATGACCACAATGAGGTGGGAGGCACAAGTTGCAAAAGCCTTCTTTTGGCCCTCACTTGAGGCAATCTTGAGGATGGTGGAGATGATAAGGATGTAGGAGATGAAGACCAAACCCATGGGCACCAAAATGACAAGTGAGCTGATGATTAAAGTAATTATGTCATGTAGATTGGTGTCAGCACAGGAGAGTTTCATAACTGGGCGGATGTCACAGAAATAATGGGCCACCTCTTTACCACAAAAGGGCTGACTGAACACAGAGGAAATCTGAATTATGGCCACAAGCAGGCCAATGCTGCAGGCCCCCCAAACCAGCTGGGCACACACCTTCCTGTTCATGATGACTGTGTACCTCAAAGGTTTGCAGATGGCGACATAGCGGTCATACCCCATTGCTGTGAGGAGAAAGCAGTTGTTGATGGCCAAAGTGATAAAAAAGAACATCTGGGTGGCACAGCCAGCCAAGGAGATGGACTGGCTTTGTCCGATGAGGCTGGAGAGCATCTGTGGTACAATGACCAATGTGTACATCGTTTCTGAGGTTGAAAGCATACTGAGAAAGAAGTACATGGGGGTGTGAAGGTGACGATCAATACTGATAATTGTCACAATGATGACATTGCCAGCCAGGGTTAAAACATACAAGGTGAGAAATATTGCAAATAGAGTAAGCTTGTGTTCATGAAAGCTGGAAAAACCCTGGAAAAAAAATTCACTCACCACTGTGTAGTTCTCTCTCTTCATCGATAAATTCCACGTCTGAAAGCTGCAGACTTAGGCCAATCAGTCAGAATACATCCGTGCCCGATGCTTTGAGCAGGAGAACTCTAGAAGTAGATAGATAATAAGGACCTGTTTCTGGATGGATGCCGGGTAAATGGAGACCACTGCTCACTAATAGGTGAAGACAGAAAAACACAATCAGGAAGTAATTCCATGTATGCAGATGTATGTACAACAGTAAAGAAGAATACACAGAGTTGTGACAAGGTAGAAGGAAGGATAACTGGGCAAGTTTAGAACAGATTTCCTGATGAGTGAGAACACAGGTGTTAGGGAAATACTGAGGCTAAAGAAATAGAAAATGCATAGTTAAGGTTTAAAAGCATTTTCTCCTGGATTACAGTTGCATGGTTTTGTTTACCTAAAACAAGCAATCTATTCTACTTTGTTTAATGCACAATTTTGATCTTAAACATCTTCCCTTCTAAACTGCCAAGCAACAGATAAGTGTTTGCTTTCTCCCTGTTCCACTTGTCTGCATCTTCCATGAATATTTTCACAAATCATTCAATAGCCTCAAACCTGACTGCCGTCCCCATTCTGAAAAAAAGTTTTTATTGGGGCAACCTTGGTGAATAAAATTATTTAGGTTTCAGGTGTACAATTCTACAGAATATCATCTGTATATTGTGTTGTGTATTTACCACCCAAGACAAGTCTCCTTCCATCTTCATTTAATCTCCCCTTTACCCTCTTTACCTCCTTCCAACCCCCTTTCACTCTGGTGATTTACCATACTGTTGTCTGTGTCTATGACGTTGTGTGTGTGTGTGTGTGTGTGTGTGTGTGTGTGTGTGTGTGTGTGTGTATTTCTTAATCTCTTGCATTGGTTTTTAATGAAGCATGTATTTCTCTTTAGTCAATACTTTACTCAAGTCTCCTCTTGCACAGAAAGACTTCTCAAACCTATCAATCCAAGCCCTTTCCAATTGCTAGTGTTGCTCTGTAACTAATTCTCACAAAATGTGTGTTATTTTTCTGTGTTTTTTAGCTTGTACTTGCATATGAGTTTTTACAGGTCGTCTGACTCACTACTCTACTCTGAACTCTCTTTTCTAATTTCTTCAGCATTATGAACTGGGTATCTGGGGAAACCAGGTTGCACATATCTCCTATTTTCTATTTGAGGGGTAATTGGGGATCACAAAGTTCTCATTTAAAAAAATTAATAACGATAACAACAAAAATAATAGTCCCTTATTGCAGTTTTTAGTTTATAAAGCATATTCATATATATTATTTAACAGTATAACCATCCCATGTGATAAGTAATTATTATCTTCATCTTGCAGTTGGAAAATCTAAGACACCTAGGATTAGGTGATTTGTCTAAAATTTAAAAAATCATGGATTCAATCTATTAATTCTAAGGCCAGTGTGAACAGATAAAAAAAGAAGGCTATTTTGGTGTCTATTAACAAGTATTAATACATTTGCCTTACTCTAGGAATGAGATTACATTGAGGAGTAAATTGGAAAAGTTGAAAATCATTAGGAAAACTGAAAAATTTTTAGGGTTATCTGGTTAAGTAGGTAAAATATTATTGTATTAATTATAACACATACCCATTCTCCTTGGCTTAATATTTTCACTTCCAATTATTTACTTTAAAGAAATAATCCAAGACATATATCAGGATGCATGTGTAAGAGGGTTTTATAATATCATCTATAATAATAAAAATGTAATATGCTAATTAGAATGGACAGCCTTCCAGACAACCTTCTGGACGATGCTGGGGCTGCGAGGGCCGAGGCAAGCTACAGCAGTTTTGAGGGCCAAGCCCCTTGCACAGATTTTGAGCATCAGGCCTCTAGTTTATAATAATAAAGACCAAAACCAATGTAAATAAAAAAGGAATGATTAAATAAATTATATCATATTCATTTAATGGGAACTATGCACCATACATACATAGTTACATAAATACATAGGTAGATACAAAGATACCATAATTTTGTAAAAGTAATACAAAGAAAAGAAAACGAAGGAAGAAAGAAATGAAGGTAATGCATTCAATGGCACACCTGCCATGAAAAAAGGACTGGAAAGAATGTACCAAAATGCTAAAAATAATTTTTTCTAGGTAGTAAATGGAGAATCTTAACTTATCTTTCTCTATATATAATACATATTTTCTTCTTAATTATTATCTTCTAAACACAGCCAAATTCTGTAGTTCTGCTACAAAAAGGAACTCTATAACGAGATTGCAGAGAGGCCTGAGGAGAACAGGTGAAAGTAGGGGGTTAATTTACGGCCAAGACAGGAAAGCTGACAGAATGGGCATTTTATAGCCATTGGAGCACCTCAGCACCACATCTGGAGGAAATGAACTCCAATTTGTAAAGGAAGATGGTGGTTGGCAGAGAGAAAGCCTTTCTGAGAAGTGCTGGAAGTACAGGGCGGTGAGTGAGGCGCTGGTCTTGGGTGCAAAAGTTAAGGGAGCCCCAAAAAAGTCAATAATCAAGATGAATACAAGTTTAATGCAATAGTTTTTAAACCTTAATGCAAAAATCCATGATGAAAAAATACTAAAATTTTTAATAACCACAGGGTCAAACCGGGTATTAGTACAGTGAAATGTAAATAGTTGGGTGAGGTCAGATTTTGAAATTTTCTTATTGTGGATTTTTAAGAACAAAAAAATATAAAATATTTCAAAATTTAGAGAAGAATATACAGTACAATATGCATGTGTTAATTTTCCTCTGGCATGTGGGAATAAGCTAGTCCTTAAGCATTCCTGTTTTACTGTGGTTCCTAATTTAGTATGGAACAAAACTCAGATCTATGGAAGAGGAAAATCAATCCTACCTACACTAAACGGAACAGAAAAACTCAGCCAGGCTATGGAAGAGAAAAGACTGAACTGTGCTTGTGCATCACTGCAATCACGTTCCCTCTCTCATCACCCCCCAGGAAGACAATGACTCCTCCAATGGCGAAGACCTGATGGGTGATAGCACCAGGACTGCAATATGGTCATGATCCCTGAGACCACATAGCAGCCTCCGCCTGGGAAACCATGTCACTGAGAAACGCAGCATTTGACACCATTTTGTTTCTTTATATTCTGGGTCTTTAGTCTAAAACATCTCTCCACAGTTTAAAAAATGAGAAATTACTACCTTCTAGAGAAATCATTTTCTGCTGAGACCTGACAAGCAATCCTGGGCAAGGGGTTCATCTAATCCATTTCGTTATTCAGATCTTTCCAGTTGGAAGCAAGCTGGAAAAACTCACATTCTTTGTAGCTTTAAGTTCCTTCATTAGAACTGAATCATAGAACTTAGAGTTAGGCTGTAACATTAAAAGCCCAGCATTGCTCACAAATAGTTCACCAAATTCTGCTTCAGTGCTTCCAACGATAGGAAATTTATTATCTTACAAGTTAGCACTCCTCTTTTTTTTATTTTTTAAGATACTAAGTTTACTTAAAAATATAAAAGTAGGCTTTTTTTGTTGTAAAAATGCTTAAGGGGGAAAAAGCCATCTGTAAAGTAGAGTATAAATGGGAAAGGTAGTTTTCGCCTTCTGTAATTTGCATTCTTTAGTCCAGAAGTAAACATAATTCATGTTTGTTTTTTAAATTTCTTTATTTCTGCCTAGAAATTTTGTATGTACAATTATGCATATTTCCGTATCATTTCAATTTTATACAAATAAAATTTTATGGGACACACCAATTCACAAATAGTTTTTTTCACTTAAATATTATTTCTTATATAATAACATTATTATATTATAGCATTATTTCGTAAATGTTATTTCCATAACAGTACTATAAATCCACATCACACTTTATTTTCAATGGTGCATAATATTCCATTTATATTCGTATAAATATACTGTCATTAATTATATTTTTGAGTGACCTTAATTCTTAGAAAATGTTACATTATATTGATTCAATATCTGTCTGCCTGCAACTTTCCACCTCCCCACAGTAGCCTACCTTCTGTTTCCTTTCCAGCCAGATAGTATTTAAAATATTTGAAGGTCATTATCATATCTGCTAAATTTCATGTCCTTGAATCCATTACCACAGCAAGATGAGCATAAAGAAATAGAATATCAATGGATATGAGAATCAATACAAGCAAACCAATACTGAAAACCATAGAGGGAAAAGAATAAGATTTTGAAAAATATACATGGCATTCCATTTTCATTTCGTTCTGCCAACAGCAACTCACTGCTTCTGACCTTGGCAATAGGAAGGAGCCTCTTTCCAGATAGTGATCTTTCAAAGGAATGGAAGGGGCCGAATCTATTCAGAGGAAGCCTAGGAAAACACTTTGTTGTGGAAGCCAAAACCAAGAAAGCAAGGGAAAGTCAGCTTTCTCTGGTATCAGAGAGAAGTTCAAGTAACTGCTGAAATCCTTGAGGCTGGGGCATTGGCTTCTTTGGCTGGGGAAGTGGCACAGGAAAATTGCCATCTCTTAAACTCCAGATTTCAAGGAGCTTTGGATATTTATTTTCCCCAAGAGGAGAAAATCCCTTTGCCTCTAGCCTCCTGGGAACACGCCTTTGAAAATCCCTCGGGGTACTAAGAGGTAGAATGCAAGGATCCTAGAACATGTCTCAAAGGTTTCATTAGGAGCCCAGGAAGCAGATGAGAGAGAGGTTGCCATGTGTTTACTCACTATTGGGGATTGTTGATGCTTCAGAAACTTATACTGCCTTGAGTTTTAATCAAGAAAACCTCTAAGAATACTTAGTAAGCTTACACCGAGAAAACCCCATATTTTAGATTGTTTAGGATTTGAGAGAAACCAACTTCCCGTAACTTATTCAAATAAGATGAGGCGCCCTGGCTGGGTGGCTCCATTGGTTGGAGCATCAATTAAATGTTGCCTGTTCCCTTCCTGGTCAGGGCACATACCTAGGTTGCAGGTTTGATCCCTGGTTGGGAGCATATGAGAGATTGCTGATTGATGTTTATATTTCTCTCTCTCTCTCTCTCTCTTCTCTCTCTCTCTCTTCTCTCTCTCTCCTTCTCCCTTCCTCTCTGAAATCAACAAAAATATATTTAAAAATAAATAAATAAATAGTCAGTTTTGTAAATCATAAATTGAGGTGATAACATAGTATCCAAGCACTTTTCCATGCCCCCCTGAGAAGGGCTCAGCTCTCCATCTTCACAGACACACTCGTTGAGCTCTTAATGTCCTAACCATGTCCTGTTTACAAACGAAGGGCTTCATCTTAACCCAACATCCAGAAGCTCCTTACAGGCAATTTTGCAACTTCATCCTCAAGATCACGAGAGCTAGCTCTCCACTCTGCCTTGAGCCACGGAGTCATCTCACACTATTTTGAAGTAGATAGCCCTCTGAAGCAGTGAATGTGCTTAGTGTACTGGAGATACCCCAGCCTCTAAACATGGGAAGAAATGGTTCCTGCAGCAGCTAGCTCTACAAAATGTGCTCAAATGGCCAAGACATGGAAACACCCCAAGTGCCCATTTAATAGATGAATCGATAAAAAAGCTATGGTACATTGACACATAGAATACTATATGGAATACTATATAGCAGTGAAAAGGAAGGATTTCTTACCCTTTGAGGCAGCCTGGAGGAACTTGGTGAGTATTATGCTAAGTGAAATAAGCCAGTTAGAGAAAGACAAGTATCACATGATCTCACTTGTATGTGGAATCTAATGAACAAAATAAACTGATGAACAAAATAGATCCAGAGACATGGAAGCATGGAACAGACTGACAGATGTCAGAGGGAAGGGGGAGGGATGGAAAGGAAGAGATTAACCAAATAACCTACATGCATATATGCATAACCCATGAACAGAAGGCCTGGGGAGGGGGCAGGAGTGGGATGGAAGTCGTCAATGGGGGGAAAGGGGAACATCTGTAATACTTTCAATAATGACAACAAACAAAAACAAGACATAGGTAGGCCTTTCGGATTCAATCCATATTGTGTAAACATTACTTTGGGTAGATTATGCCATTATTTTCTGCATTACCTAACTGTAGGATCAGAGGGGAACACACTGCTTTCCATATGGGTGGTAATCTTATAACGCCCTGTACAACTGCAGGAGGTCTCATAGGGTTCTGTATGCAACAAATCAACAATCTATAAAAATAGCATCACTGTGGGCAGAGGCTTTCAGGAATAGGTTACTGTAGTCGGCAGGACTCCCAAAGCCAGAATCTCAAATGGGGCTTTATCAGAAGTAGGGTTGTAAGAGTATTTTCCTTGAATCTACCAAGAAAAGATGCAGAAGTGTTCCCAGGGAACGCAGATAAAGGCAACAGAAAACTTTCCAAAAGGTCCTCTTCACACTCACTCTCAGGTTGCTCTCTTGGAGATAGCTGTTCTGAGTGGGCAAACCTTTTCTTCAAGGCAATGCTCCATAAACATGAATATTCCCCTTATTGGCCCTTCTACTATCAGGGATTCCCAAGACCTGGTTTTGACATGTACTTTCAATGCACCTTTCAATGCAGGTTTCGACTGTCTTTAAGCAGGAGAACGATGATGCATGGCAGATAGGAATTATTATTAGTACTAGAGGCCCGGTGCACAAAATTCATGCACGGGGTGTGGGGGGTTATGTCCCTCAGCCCAGCCTGCATCCTCTCCAATCTGGGACCCCTCCGGGGTTGTGTGGCTGCCGGTTTAGCCCCGATCCCAACATCCCCCTCACAATCCGGGACTGCTGGCTCCCAACAGCTTGCCTGCCTGCCTGCCTGATTGGCCCTAACCACTTCTGCCTGTCAGCCTGATCACCCCCTAAACACTCCTCTGAAAGCCTGATCGATGCCTAACTGCTCCCCTGCCAGCCCGATTGCCCCCAACTGCCGTCCCCTGCCAGCCATCTTGTGATGACATGGGGGCAGTCATCTGTGATGACATGGGGCGGCCATCTTGTAGGAGGATGTGATGGTAAATTTGCATAATACCTCTTTATTATATAGGATTATTTTTAAACATCAGCCCTTTAGGTACCAGTAATCACTTGGCAAGTTCTTCCTCATTTTACTCAAGTCCAAATAATTACAAAGCCTTAAACATTTTCCACATATCATTACAATTTTTCCCTTTAGAAAGCAGAAACAAGAGGAATTGGGAGGTTTCCAGACTTGTTTAGATAAGTGTTTAAACTGTGAGTTTAAACTAGGCACCCAACTGTTCACAGAAAATGAGTCCAATTATGTAGAAACTAGCAGGCCAGTGCACAAACTTGTACACGGGTGGGGTCCAGCCAGCCCGGTCCCAATCAGGGAAGACCAGGGCTGCGCCTGTCAGGAGGAGGAGATGGAGGGAGGTTGGCCAGCCAGCCCACCCGCCCCAATCGAGGCCCAATTAGGGCTGGACCAGCTGGGGGGGAGGGCGGCTGCGGGCGATTGGCAGGTGGGCCCCACCCGCGATTGGGGTTGGAGGGCTTATTGGGGACAGGGCCAGCCATGGGGAGGGCCTGTTGGTGGTGGGCCAGCCAGCTTCACCCCAGAATGGAGTACAGTGCTGACCGGGGCCAGCAGCTGGGGAAGGGGTCATGCATGGTTGGTCATTCGTCCCTGACCCTGATCGGGGTGGGGGGCCAATCTGGAGTGGAAATGGGTTGAGGGAGAGGCTGTGGGCCTATCATGGTGGTGGGGTCCCATCAGGGGCAGGGCCAGCCAGGGGGAGGGGCTGCAGGAAGTTGGCAAGCTAGCCCTGCCCCCTATTGGGGTGGGGGTGCGATCAGGGGCAGGGAAGCTTGGGGGTGGGGCTGCAGGAAGTTGGCCGGCCAGCCCTTCCCCCTATTTGGGTTGGGGGGCCAATTGGGGGCTGGGATGGCCTCGGGGAGGGGCCCTGGGATGTTGGCCAGCTGGCCCTGCCCCTGATCAGGGTGAGGGAGCCAATCTGGGGTGGGGCCAGGTGTGGGGAGGGGCTATGGGCCTATCATGGTGGGGCAGGCTGATCAGGGTCAGCTAGCTGGGACAAGGGGCCGCAGGAGGTTGGCCAGCCGGCCCCACCCCCTGATCAGGCCAGTTCACTGGCCACAGTGGGCATCATAGCGACTGGTCATTGGTCGTTCCGGTCATTATGGATGCTGGCTTTTTATATATATAGACTAGTGGCCTGGTGCACGAAATTTGTGCGGGGGGGGGGGGGGTTGTTCCTCAGCCTGGCCTGCACCCTCTCCAATCTGGGACCCCTTGAAGGATGTCCGACTGCCGGTTTATAGGGATTGGGCCTAAACCTGCAGTCAGACATCTCTCTCGCTATCCAGGACTGCTGGCTCCTAAAGACTCACCTGCCTGCCTGCCTGCCTGATTGTTCCTAACCACTCTGCCTGCCGGCCTGCTCGCCCTCAACTGCCCCCTGCCGCTGGCCTGCTTGCCCCCAAATGCCCCCCCTGCCAGCCTGATCACCCCCAACCATCCCCCGTGCCAGTGTGCTCACCCCCAACTGCCTCCCCTGACAGTCTGCTCACCCCCAACTGCCCTCCTGCTGGCCCCCTGCTGGCCTGCCCACTCCAAACTGCCCCACCCTGCTGTCCTGATCACCTCCAACTGACCCCCACTGATGGCCTGCTTGACCCCAACTGGCCCCCCTGCTGGTCTGCTTACCCCCAATGGCCCCGCCCCCCACCAGCCTGACAACCCACAATTGCCATCCCCTCTTGGCCTCTAACTGCCTCTACCTCGGCCCGCCACCATGGCTTTGTCCAGAAGAACATCCTGGAAGGTCTCCTAGTCTAATTAGCATATTACCCTTTTATTAGTATAGATAGAGGCCTGGTGCATGGGTGGGGGCTGCCTGGTTTGCCCTGAAGGGTGTCGCGGATCAGGGTGGGGGTCTCACTGGGGTGCCTGGCCAGCCTGGGTGAGGGGCTGAGGGCTGTTTTCAGGCTGGCTACATCCCCTTCAGGGTGTGGGTCCCCACTGAGGTGCCTGGCCAGCCTGGGTGAGGGGCTGATGGTTCCCAGCCCCTCCTTTTTTTCTTTTCTTTTTTTTTTTTTCAGTGCCTCCTTGAGTGGAGGCCAGGGCCAGCTGGAAGCAGGTATCTGGGATTTATTTATCTTTTATAATTGAAACTTTGTAGCCTTGAGCGGAGGCCAGCACCAGCCAGGGCGTGCGGGAAGCTTGGCTTCCTCCATCACCAGGGAAAACCCAAGCTTCCTGGTCGCTCCAGCTCCATGGCTGCCGCCATGTTGGTTGGGTTAATTTGCATACTTGCTCCTGATTGGTTGGTGGGCATAACGGAGGTATGATCAATTTGCATGTTTCTCTTTTATTAGATAGGATGATGAGGGTCAAGGCAAGACAAGGGTACCAGCTCAGGTTCCACAAAGGAAAGACCGAAAGTCATGGGCTAATTTTCAAATCTGAGCCAGCCAGAGCTAGTTGAGAGGTGGAATTAATAAATTTACTAATTTAAAAACATATCTTCAGATCTCTCTATACTGTGAGTACAGAAGAGCATATGCATCACTCGGTACAAAGCATATATAACTGCAGAGAAATTCAGTTGCTGGATGTAACAAGTTACTTACAAACATGTAAACATACAAGACTTGCCAAGGAAATAGCTCTAATATGAGCTTCAACAAAATTGGTAACCTATGTGATTAATAAAAAGCTTAGGAGAGTGTTGATAAAAAAATTCAAGTCAGGGACACTCTTGATTCTTTAATGCAGTCTTACCACCAAATTTTGCAGCTGTATTATTGGTAGAGAATCTATTTTTTAAAAACTTTTTTCTATTACAGTTGGCATTCAATGTTATATTAGTTTCAGGTGCACAGCATAGTGGTTAGACATTTATGTACTATGTGAAGTGATTCCCTCTAATAAGGTTAATGCCTGCCTGACACCAAACAGTTATTACAAGATTATTGACTATATTCTATATGCTGTCCTTTACAACCCAGTAACTATTTTGTAATTGCCAATTTGTACTTTTAATCCCTTCACCTTTTCACCCCGCCCTCCAACCCTCCTCCCCTCTGGCAATCATTAGTTTGTTCTCTGTATCTATGATTTTCTCTTTCATTTGTTTGTTTCTTTGTTTATTTATTTAGATTCCACATATAAGTGAAATCATATGGTATTTGTATTTCTCTCTCTGACTTATTTCACTTAGTATATTACCCTCTAGATTCATCCATTTGGGCTAAGTATTATTCCATTTCATATATGTACCACTTCTTTATCCATTCATCTATTAATGGGCACTAGAGTTGCTTATATATTTTGGCTATTGTAAATAATGCTTCAGTGAACATAGGGATGAATATGTTTTTTCAAATCAGTGTTTTGGATTTCTTCAAATAAACACCCAGAAGTATAATTGCTGGGTTATAAGGTGGTTCAATTTTTAATTTTCAAGGAACAGCCAAACTGTTTTCTATAGAGACTGTACCATTTGCAAATCCATCAACAGTGGATGAGGGTTCCTTTTCTCCACATCTTCACCAATACTTATTGTTTGTTGATTTATTGATAATAACTATTCTGATAGGTGTGCAGTGATTTCCCATTGTTGTTTTAATGTACATTTCTCTGATGATTATTGTATTGAGCATCTTTTCATATGTTATTGACCATCTGTTTGTCCTCTTTGAGGAATGTCTATTCAGTTCCTCTACCCATTTTTAAATTGGATTGTTTATTAATTCATTAATTTATTGCTGTTATAGTGTATGAGTTCTTTTTTCATATTGAATATGAATATCATCACTGGCAAATATTTGTATCACTGACACATATTTTCTTCCATGTAGTAGGTTGCCTTTTCATTTTGTTGATGGTTTCCTTTGTTGTGCAAAATCTTCTTAGTTTGATGTATTTATTTTATTTTTGTGTTTATTATATTTTTGTTTCCATTGACTGAGGAAACATATCCAAAAAAATATTACTGACAGCTATGTCAGAAAGTTTACTCTTTTCTTCTAAGGATTTTATGGTTTGGGGTCATACATTTAAGTCTTTAATCTATTTTGAGTTTATTCTTATAATGGTGTAAGAAAGTGGCCTAGCAGAATACAACATTAACCCTTTGCACTCGCTAACCCTTTGCTACCGATGCTAACCGTGTCGAGTCACACTCGACATCCGAGTGCAAAAGGTTAATATTCAGAAATTAGTTGAATTTTTTTTGTTAATCCTCACCCAAGGATATCTTTCTATTGATTTCTAGAAAGAATGGAAGGGAGAGGGAGAAACAGAGAAAGAGAAATATCAATGCGAGAGAGACACACTAATTGGTTGCCTCCTACACATGCCCCAACCAGGGCCAGGGATCGAGCCTTCAACTGAGGTATGTGCCCTTAACTGGACTGGAACCTGGGACCCTTCAGTCTGTGCGCTATGAACTGAGCCAAACCGGCTAAGGCTGGATGCATTTTTATACACCAATAACAATTGGAAAGAAAAATGAATAAAAACAATCACTTTTCCAACTGCACCAAAAAATACCTGGAAATACATCTAACCAAGAAAGTAAAAGACCTGTATTCAGAACATTATAAGACATTGAAGAAATAAATTGAAGAACATACAAACAAATGCAAGTATATACCATGCCCACAGATAAAAAGAATTAACATGGTTAAAATATCCTTATTACCAAAAGCAATCTATAGATTCAATGCAATCTCTATCGAAATACCTATGGAATTTTTCACAGAACTACAACAAATGATCTTAAAATTTACATGGAAACACAAAAGACTCTGAATAGCAGAGCAGTATTGAGAAAGAAGAACAAAATTGGAGGTATGATGTTGCCTGATCTCAAATTACACTACAAGGCCATAGTAATCAAAACATCATGGTACTGGCATGAAAACGAACACATTGATCAATGGACCAGAATAGAGAGCCCAGAAGAAAAAACACCACACACCTATATGGTCAATTAATCTCTGACAAAGGATGCAAGAATATACAATTGGGTAAACAGTCTTTTCAACAAATGGTGATGGGAAAACTGGACAAATGCATACAAAAATTAAAATAAGGTATTTTTTTCAGATTGCAAAAATACCCAGAGTATGATAGGTTATATGTCAAACTACCTAAGATCCTAGGCAAGAGGTTTTCTGCTGATAGCACGGTGAAGGGCATTCTTGACCTCCTTGTTTCTCAGAGTATAGACCACAGGGTTCAGGAGAGGAGTAAAGATGGTGTAGGCCACTGAGATCAGCTGATCCTGGTCTTTGGTGTTCTCCGACTTAGGCCTGAGATAGGCAATGGAGGCACAGCCATAGTGGACAATGACCACAATGAGGTGGGAGGCACAAGTTGCAAAAGCCTTCTTTTGGCCCTCACTTGAGGCAATCTTGAGGATGGTGGAGATGATAAGGATGTAGGAGATGAAGACCAAACCCATGGGCAACACAATGACAAGTGAGCTGATGATAAAATTAATTATGTCATGTAGATTGGTGTCAGCACAGGAGAGTTTCATAACTGGGAGGACGTCACAGAAATAATGGGCCACCTCTTTACCACAAAAGGGCTGACTGAACACAGAGGAAATCTGAATTATGGCCACAAGCAGGCCAATGCTGCAGGCCCCCCAAACCAGCTGGGCACACACCTTCCTGTTCATGATGACTGTGTACCTCAAAGGTTTGCAGATGGCGACATAGCGGTCATACCCCATTGCTGTGAGTAGAAAGCAGTTGTTGATGGCCAAAGTGATAAAAAAGAACATCTGGGTGGCACAGCCAGCCAAGGAGATGGACTGGCTTTGTCCGATGAGGCTGGAGAGCATCTGTGGTACAATGACCAACGTGTACATCGTTTCTGAGGTTGAAAGCATACTGAGAAAGAAGTACATGGGGGTGTGAAGGTGACGATCAATACTGATAATTGTCACAATGATGACATTGCCAGCCAGGGTTAAAACATACAAGGTGAGAAATATTGCAAATAGAGTAAGCTTGTGTTCATGAAAGCTGGAAAAACCCTGGAAAAAAAATTCACTTACCACTGTGTAGTTCTCTCTCCTCATCGATAAATTCCACATTTGAAAGCTGGAGACTTAGGCCAATCAGTCAGAATACATTGGTGACCGATGCTTTGAGCAGCAGAACTCTAGAAGCTGATAATAAGGACCTGTTTCTGGATGGATGCCGGGTAAATGGAGACCACTGCTCACTAATAGGTGAAGACAGAAAAACACAATCAGGAAGTAATTCCATGTATGCAGACGTATGTACAACAGTAAAGAAGAATACACGGAGTGGTGACAAGGTAGAAGGAAGGATAACTGGGCAAGTTTAGAACAGATTTCCTGATGAGTGAGAACACAGGTGTTAGGGAAATACTGAGGCTAAAGAAATAGAAAATGCATAGTTAAGGTTTAAAAGCATTTTCTCCTGGATTACAGTTGCATGGTTTTGTTTACCTAAAACAAATTTGCCAATCTATTCTACTTTGTTTAAAGCACAATTTTAATCTTAAACATCTTCCCTTCTAAACTGCCAAGCAACAGATAAGTGTTTGCTTTCCACTTGTTCCACTTGTCTGCATCTTTCATAAACCATTTTCACAAATGATTCAATAGCCTCAAACATGACTGCCCTCCCCATTTTGAAAAAAAAGTTTTTATTGAGTTTATTGGTGAATAAAATTGTATAGGTTTAAAGTGTACAATTCTACAGAACATCATCTGTATATTGTATTGTGTATTTAGCACCCAAGTCAAGTCTCCATTCATATTCAGTTAATCTCCACTTTACCCTCTTTATCTCCTTCCAACCCCCTTTCACTCTGGTGATTTACCATACTGTTGTCTGTGTCTATGAGGGTGTGTGTGTGTGTGTGTGTGTGTGTGTGTGTGTGTTTTAAGCTCTTGCATTGGTTTTTAATGAAGCATGTATTTCTCTTTAGTCAATACTTTACTCAAGTCTCCTCTTGCACAGAAAGACTTCTCAAACCTATCAATCCAAGCCCTTTCCAATTGCTAGTGTTGCTCTGTAACTAATTCTCATAAAATGTGTGTTATTTCTCTGTGTTTTGTAGCTTGTGCTTGCATATGAGTTTTTATAGGTCGTCTGACTCACTACTCTACTCTGAACTCTCTTTTCTAATTTCTTCAGCATTATGAACTGGGTATCTGGGGAAACCAGGTTGCACATATCTCCTATTTTCTATTTGAGGGGTAATTGGGGATCACAATGTTCTCATTTAAAAAAATAATAACAATAACAACAGCAAAAATAATAGTCCCTTATTGCAGTTTTTAGTTTATAAAGCATTTTTACATATATTATTTAAGAGTATAACAGTCCCACATGTTAGGTAATTACTATTTTCATCTTGCAGATGGAAAATCTAAAACACCTAGGATTAGGTGATTTGTCCAAAATTTTAAAAATCATAGATTCAATCTTTTAATTCTAAGGCCAGTGTGAATAGATGAAAAAAGAAGGCTATTTTGGTGACTATTAACAAGTATTAATACATTTGCCTTACTCTGGAAATGAGATTACATTGAGGAATACATTGGAAAAATTGAAAATCATTAGGAAAACTGGAAAATTTTTAGGATTATTGAGAGAAGTAGGTAAAATATTATTGTATTAATTATAACACATGCCCATTTTCCTTGGCTTAATATTTTCACTTCCAATTATTTATTTTAAAGAAATAATCAGAGATATGTATCAGGATGCATGTGTAAGAGGGTTTTATAATATCATCTATAATAATAAAAGCATAATATGCTAATTAGACCAGACAGCCAAATGACCAGACGTCCTTCCACACGGCCTTCTGGACGAAGTCAGGGCTGTGAGAGCCGAGGCAAGCCTCCACAACTGGGAGGGCCGAGGCATGCTGCCAAGGCTTCAAGGGCCAAGCCCCTTGCACGAATTTTGTGCATCAGGCCTCTAGTTTGTAATAATGAAGACCAAAAACAATGTAAATGAAAAAAGGAATGATTAAATAAATTATATCGTATTCATTTAATGGGAACTATGCACCATACATACACAGTTACATAGATACATAGGTAGATACAAAGATACAAGACAGACCATAATTTTGTAAAAATAATACAAAGAAAAGAAAAAGAAGGAAGAAAGAAATGAAGGTAATGCATTCAATGGCACACCTGCCACTAAAAAGGACTGGAAAGAATTTACCAAAATGCTAAAAATAATTTTTTCTAGGTAGTAAATGGAGAATCTTAAGTTATCTTTCTCTATATATAATACATATATTAATCTTAATTACTATCTTCTAAAGACAGCCAAATTCTATAATTCTGCTACAAAAAGGAACTCTATTATGAGATTGCAGAGAGGACTGAGGAGAACAGGTGAAAGTAGGGGGTTAATTTACGGCCAAGACAGGAAAGCTGACAGAACGGGCATTTTATAGCCATTGGAGCACCTCAGCACCACATCTGGAGGAAATGAACTCCAATTTGTAAAGGAAGATGGTGGTTGGCAGAGAGAAAGCCTTTCTGAGAAGTGCTGGAAGTACAGGGCGGTGAGTGAGGCGCTGGTCTTGGGTGCAAAAGTTAAGGGAGCCCCAAAAAAGTCAATAATGGAGATGAATACAAGTTTAATGCAATAGTTTTTAAACCTTAATGCAAAAATCCATGATGAAAAAATACTAAAATTGTTAATAACCACAGGGTCAAACCGGGTATCAGTACAGTGAGATGTAAATAGCTGGGTGAGGTCAGATTTTGAAATTTCCTTATTATAGATTTTTAAGAACAATAAAGAAGAAAATATTTCAAAATTTAGAGAAGAATATACAGTACAATATGCATGTGTTAATTTTCCTCTGGCATGTGGGAACAAGCTTGTCCTTAAGCAATTCTGTTTTACTGTGGTTCCTAATTTAGTATGGAACAAAACTCAGATCTATGGAAGAGGAAACTCAATCCTACCTACACTAAACGGAACAGAAAAACTCAGCCAGGCTATGGAAGAGAAAAGACTGAACTGTGCTTGTGCATCACTGCAATCACGTTCCCTCTCTCATCACCCCCCAGGAAAACAATGACTCCTCCAATGGTGAAGACCTGATGGGTGATAGCACCAGGACTGCAATATGATCATGATCCCTGAGACCACATAGCAGCCTCCGCCTGGGAAACCATGTCACTGAGAAACGCAGCATTTGACACCATTTTCTGTTTCTTTATATTCTGGGTCTTTAGTCTAAAACATCTCTCCACAGTTTAAAAATTACTACCTTCTAGAGAAATCATTTTCTGCTGAGACCTGACAAGCAATCCTGGGCAAGGGGTTCATCTAATCCATTTCGTTATTCAAATCTTTCCAGTTGGAAGCAAGCTGGAAAAACTCACATTCTTTGTAGCTTTAAGTTCCTTCATTAGAACTGAATCATAGAAACTTAAAGTTAGGCTGTCACATTAAAAGCCCAGCATTGCTCACAAATAGTTCACCAAATTCTGCTTCAGTGCTTACATCGATTGGAAATTTATTATCTTACAAGTTAGCACCCCCTCTTTTTTTTTTTTAAGATACTAAGTTTACTTAAAAATATAAAAGTAGGCTTTTTTGTTGTAAAAATGCTTAAGGGGGAAAAAGCCATCTGTAAAGTAGAGTATAAATGGGAAAGGTAGTTTTCTCTTTCTGTAATTTGCATTCTTTAGTCCAGAAAAAAACATAATTCATATTTGTTTTTTAAATTTATTTATTTCTGTTTAGCAATTTTCTATGCACAATTATGCATATTTTCATATCATTTTATACAAATGAAATTATATGCAACACACCAATTCACAAGTAGTCTTTTCACTCAAATATTATTTCTTGAATACTTTCCATAATAGTACTATAAATCCATCTTACACTTTATTTTCAATGGTGCATAAATTCTATTTATAGATCCATATAGATATACTGTCATTAATTCTATTTTTGGATGACCTTAATTCTTAGAAAATGTTACATTATATTGATTCAATATCTGTCTGCCTACAATTTTCCACCTCCCCACAGTATCCTACCTTCTGTTTCCTTTCCAGCCAGATAGTATTTAAAATATTTGAAGATCATTATTATGTCTGCTAAATTTCATGTCCTTGAATCCATTACCACAGCAAGATGAGCATAAAGAAATAGAATATCCATGGACATGAGAATCAATACAAGCAAACCAATACTGAAAATCATAGAGGGAAAAGAATAAGATTTTGAAAAATATACATGGCATTCCATTTTCATTTAGTTGTGCCAATAGCAATTCACTGCTTCTGACCTTGGCAATAGGAAGGAGCCTCTTTCCAGATAGTGATCTTTCAAAGGAATGGAAGGGGCCGAATCTATTCAGAGGAAGCCTAGGAAAACACTTTGTTGTGGAAGCCAAAACCAAGAAAGCAATGGAAAGTCAGCTTTCTCTGGTATTAGAGAGAACTTCAAATTATTGCTGAGCTCCTTGAGGCTGGGGCATTGGCTTCTTTGGCTGGGGAAGTGGCACAGGAAAAATGCCATCTCTTAAACTCCAGATTTCAAGGAGCTTTGGATATTTATTTTCCCCAAGAGGAGAAAATCCCTGTGCCTCCAGCCTCCTGGGAACACACCTTTGAAAATTCCTCGGGGTTCTAAGAAGTAGAATGCAAGGATCCTAGAGCATGTCTCAAAGGTTTCATTAGGAACCCAGGAAGCAGATGAGAGAGAGGTTGCCATGTGTTTACTCACTATTGGGGATTGTTGATGCTTCAGAAACTCATACTGCTTTGATTTTTAATGAAGAAAACCTCTAGGAATACTTAGTAAGCTTACACAGAGAAAACCCCAAATTTCAGTATTTTTAGGATTCAAGAGAAACCCACTTCCTGAGACTTATTCAAATAAGATGAGGCGCCCTGGCTGGGTGGCTCAGTTGGTTGGGGCATCATTAAAAAGTTCCCTGTTCCCTTCCTGCTCAGGACACATACCTAGGTTGCAGGTTTGATCCCTGGTCGGGAGCATATGACTGATGTTTCTCTCTCTCTCTCTCTCTCTCTCTCTCTCTCTCTCTCTCTCTCTCTGCCCCCTCTTTCTCTCAGAAATCAACAAAAGTATATTTAAAAATAAATAAATAAGTAGTCAGGTTTGTAAATCATAAATTGAGGTGATAACATAATATCCAAGCACTTTTCCATGCCCCCCTGAGAAGGGCTCAGCTCTCCATCTTCACAGACACATTCGTTGAGCTCTTAATGTCCTAACCATGTCCTGTTTCCAAATGAAGGGCTTCATCTTAACCCAACATCCAGAAGCTCCTTTACAGACAATTTTGCAACTTCATCCTCAAGATCCCGAGAGCTAGCTCTCCACTCTGCCTTGAGCCATGGAATCTTCATCTCACTATTTTGAAGTAGATAGCTCTCTGAAGCAGTGAATGTGCTTAGTGTACTGGAGATACCCCAGCCTCTAAACATGGGAAGAAATGGTTCCTGCAGCAGCTAGCTCTACAAAATGTGCTCAAATGCCCAACACATGGAAACAGCCCAAGTGCCCATTTAATAGATGAATCGATAAAAAAGCTATGGTACATTGACACATAGAATACTATATGGAATACTATATAGCAGTGAAAAAGGATTTCTTACCCTTTAAGGCAGCCTGGAGGGACTTGGTGAGTATTATGCTAAGTGAAATAAGCCAGTTAGAGAAAGACAAGTATCACATGATCTCACTTGTATGTGGAATCTAATGAACAAAATAAACTGATGAACAAAATAGATCCAGAGACATGGAAGCATGGAACAGACTGACAGATGTCAGAGGGAAGGGGGAGGGATGGAAGGAAGAGATTAACCAAATAACCTATATGCATATATGCATAACCCATGAACAGAAGGCCTGGGGAGGGGGCAGGAGTGGGATGGAAGTCGTCAATGGGGGTGAAAGGCGAACATCTGTTATACTTTCAATAATTACAATAAATAAAAACAAACAAAAACAAGACATAGGTAGGCCTTTTGATTCATTTGGGTGAATCATGCCATAATTTTCTGCATTATCAAACTATAGGATCTGAGGGGAACACACTGCTTTCCATATGGGTGGTAATCTTAAAATGCCCTGTACAACTGTAGGAGGTCTTATAGGGTTCTTTATGCAACAATTCAACAATCTATAATAATAGCATCATTGTGGGCAGAGGCTTTCTGGAATATGTTAAGGTAGTCGGCAGGACTCCCAAAGCCAGAATCTCAAATGGGGCTTTATCAGAAGTAGGGTTGTAAGAGTGTTTCCCTTGAACCTACCAAGAAAAGATGCAGAAGTGTTTTCAGGGAACGCAGATAAAGGCAGCAGAAAACTTTCTGAAAGGTCCTCTTCACACTCTCAGATGTGTGGGGACAGGTTTGGAATTGAAATGGGGGGATGAGGACAAATATGTAATACCTTAATAAATAAAGAAATTAAATAAAGACACACACACACACACACACACACACACACACACACACACACACACACATGAGATAGAGTTAGAAACATCGATGAGAAAGAAACATCAATCAGCTACCTCCTGCACACCTCCAACTGGGGATGTGCCCACAACCAAGGTAAATGCCCTTGACCGGAATCGAACCTGGGACCTTTTAGTCCACAGGCCGATGCTCTATCCACTGAGCAAAACTGGTTAGGGCTAAATTTACTAATTTCTAAAACAAATCTTCAGATCTCTCTACACTGTGAGTACAGAACAGCATATGCATCACTCGGTACAAAGCATATATAATTGCAGAGAAATTAAGTTACTGGATGTAACAAGTTACTTACTCACATGTAAACATACAAGACTCACCAAGGAAATAGCTCTAATATGAGCTTCAACAAAATTGGTAACCTATCCAATATAATAAAGAAGGAATATGCTAATTGACCATCACACTCTCACAAGATGGTGGCACCCACAGCCACAAGATGGTGGTGCACAGTCGCCTCAGCCCCACCTCATGTTCATCCTGCTGGAGTCCCCGAGTCCCCTCAGCCCCACCTCACCCAGTCCCTGCAGCATCCAGCCTCATCCAGCTAGAGTCTCCCAGTCCCCTCAGCCCCACAGGGGAAGGCATTTGGACGTGATCAGGCTGGCAAGGGAGAGCAGTTGGGGACAATAATGCCAGTAGGGGAGCATTTAGAGGGATATCAGGCTGAGTGGTTAGGGGCAATCAGGCAGGCAGGCAGTCAAGTGGTTAGGAGCCAGCAGTCCTGGATTGTGAGAGGGATGTACAACTGCAGTCAGACATTCCTAAGGGGTCCCAGATTGGAGAGGGTGCAGGCTGGGCTGAGGGACATCCCCTCTCCCCCATGCACGAATTTCATGCACCAGGCCTCTAGAAAGATTAATAAAAGTCTTAGGATAGTTATGATAAAAAAAATTCAAGTCAGGGACACTCTTGATTCTTTAATGCAGTCTTACCACCAAATTTTGCAACTGTCCTTTTGGTAGAGAATCTATTTTTTAAAATTTCTTTTTTCAATTACAGTTGGCATACAATATTATATTAGTTTCAGGACTCCAGCCTAGTGGTTAGACATTTATATACTTTGTGAAGTGATTCTCTCTAATAAGGTTAATGCCTGCCTGACACTACACAGTTATTACAAAATTATTGACTATATTCTCTATGCTGTCCTTTACAACCCAGTGACTATTTTGTAATTGCCAATTTGTACTTTTATTTATTTATTTATTTGTATTTTTTAATTTAATAAATCTTTATTGTTCAAATTATTACAATTGTTCCTCTTTTTTCCCCCCATAGCTCCCCTCCACCAGGTTCCTACCCCACCCTCTGCCCTTAAACCCCCCCCCCACTGTCCTCATCCATAGGTGTACGCTTTTTGTACAGTCTCTTCCCGCACCTCCACTCCCCTTTCCCCCCAAGAATTGTCAGTCCACTCCCTTTATATGCCCCTGATTCTATTATATTCACCAGTTAATACTGTTCATCAGATTTTTTATTTCCTTGGTTTTAAGATTCACTTGTTGATAGATATGTATTTGTTGTTCATAATTTTATCTTTTTCTTTTTCTTCTTCTTCCTCTTCTTAAAGAATACCTTTCAGCATTTCATATAGTTCTGGTTTGGTGGTGATGAACTCCTTTACCTTTTTCTTATCTGTGAAGCTCTTTATCTGACCTTCAATTCTGAATGATAGCTTTGCTGGGTAGAGTAATTTTGGTAGTAGTTTCTTGCTATTCATCACTTCGAATATTTCCTGCCATTCCCGTCTGGCCTGCATAGTTTCTGTTGAGAAATCAGCTGACAATCGTATGGGTGCTCCCTTGTAGGTAATTAACTGTTTTTCTCTTGCTACTTTTAATATTCTCTCTTTGTCTTTTGCTCTTGGCATTTTTATTACGATGTATCTTGGTGTGGTCCTCTTTGGATTCCTTTTGTTTGGGGTCCTGTGTGCTTCCTGGACTTGTAAGACTATTTTTTTCACCAGGTGGGGGAAGTTTTCAGTCACCATTTCTTCAAATAGGTTTTCAGTATCTTGCTCTCTCTCTTTCTGGACCCCCATAATTCTGATGTTGGTATGCTTGAAGTTGTCCCAGAGGCTTCTTATAACATCTTCAACTTTTTGAGTTCTTTTTTCTTTTTGCTTTTCCGGAGGAATGTTTTTTGCTTCTTTGTATTCCAAATCTTTGACTTGATTCTTGTGATCCTCTAGTCTGCTTTTAGGTCTCTGTATAATATTTTTTATTTCAGTCAGTGTATGCTTAATTTCTAGTTGATCCTTTTTCATATCCTCGAGGGTCTCATTAAATTTATCAGTCTTTTCTAGGAAATTTTTGAAAAACCTTATAACCGTGGTTTTGAACTCTATACTTAGTCTTTTGCTTTCCTCCATTTCCTTCATTTGTGGCCTGCCTCTTTGTCTCTGCATTTTAGCTGCTTCCCTGAGTTGATGGAGTGGCTTTGTGTGCTAGGTGTCCTAGCAGGGCCCTGTAGCTCAGCTTCCCTAGTTACCTGAGGTAGACACTCCTGGTGCACCCCTTTGTGGGCTGTGTGTGCAGTCTTGTTGTAGTTAAGCCGTGATTGTTGTTGGTATCACA
This sequence comes from Eptesicus fuscus, assembly GCF_027574615.1. Classification (NCBI taxonomy): domain Eukaryota; kingdom Metazoa; phylum Chordata; class Mammalia; order Chiroptera; family Vespertilionidae; genus Eptesicus; species Eptesicus fuscus. Next base: position 38,440,892 of record NC_072494.1, on the reverse strand, counting down.
GGGGAGTTGACCTCCAGGCTAATTGGCTGTGAGGATCAGCAGTGTCTCTGCTGGGAGAGCTTCTGTGCTCAGCTTGAGTGGGGCGGAGTCTCAGGTTGGAGCAGACAGCCTTTGCTTCCCATCAGCCCCACCCTAAGAGGCCCCTGTGTCTCAGTGTCCCAAGGCAATGGTTGCATGCAGCTCTGAGAGAAGGTTGCTCTCGAGTGTTGCCCACTGCCAGACAGTCCAGTTTCTCCCCAAATGAGTCTGGTATCCAAATTCTCACCCGGAGCTGGATTTCAGTGCAGTCAGGAGGTTTTGTTTCCCTCCCAAATGAGAAAGCTAGCCGTGAGTTTGCTGCCCGGCCTCCCAGCGTGCTGCAAGTAAGCCAGCTGCATATTCAGCCGCCCGCCCTTTCCACGCGCACTGGTCTTTGCACCTCCACAGCTCCTCTGAGTCTCAGTGTCCTTTCCTCTTTCCTTCTAGTTGTATAATTTCCACTCAGCCAGCTTTCTGGTGGTTCTGGACTATGTCCGCTCTGTCTTCCAGTTGCAGTTTTGAAATTGTTGTGTGAGGCAGCAGTATAGGTGTTTACTTATGCTGCCATCTTTGTTTCTCCCCAATTTGTACTTTTAATTCCTTCACCTTTTCACCCCCTGCTCCAAACCCTCCTTCCATCTGGAAACCATTAGTTGGTTCTCTGTATCAATGAGTTTCTCCTTTATTTGTTTGTTCATTCATTTATTTACTTATTTAGATTCCACATATAAGTGAAATCATATGGTATTTGTATTTCTCTCTCTGACTTATTTCACTTAGTATATTACCCTCTAGATCCATCCATTTGGGCTAAGTATTATTCCATTTCATATATGTACCACTTCTTTATCCATTCATCTATTAATGGGCACTAGAGTTGCTTATATATTTTAGCTATTGTAAATAATGCTTCAGTGAACATAGGGATGAATGTGTTTTTTCAAATCAGTGTTTTGGATTTGTTCAGATAAACACCCAGAAGTATAAATGCTGGGTTATAAGGTAGTTTGATTTTTAAATTTCAAGGAACAGCCAAACTGTTTTCTATAGAGACTGTACCATTTGCAAATCCATCAACAGTGCATGAGGGTTCCTTTTCTCCACATCTTCACCAATACTTATTGTTTGTTGATTTATTGATAATAACTATTCTGATAGGTGTGCAGTGATTTCTCATTGTGGTTTTAATGTACATTTCTCTGATGATTATTGATATTGAGCAACTTTTCACATTTATTGACCATCTGTATGTCTTCTTTGAGGAATGTCTATTCAGTTCCTCTACCCATTTTTAAATTGGATTGTTTATTAATTCATTAATTTATTGCTGTTATATTGTATGAGTTCTTTTTACATATTGAATATTAATTCCATCACTGGCAAATATTTGTATCACTGACACATATTTTCTTCCATTCAGAAGGTTCATTTTCATTTTGTTGATTGTTTCCTTTGTTGTGCAAAATCTTTTTAGTTTGATAGTAGTCTAATGTGTTTATTTTATTTTTGTTTCCCTTGCCTGAGGAAACATATCCAAAAAAATATTACTGACAACTATGTCAGAAAGTTTACTGTTTCCTTCTAAGGGTTTTATGGTTTGGGGTCATGCATTTAACTCTATTTTAAGTTTATTTTTATAATGGTGTAAGAAAGCGGCCTAGCAGAATATAACATTAATCAATATTCAGAAATTAGTTGAATTTTTTTATTAATCCTCACCCAAGGATATCTTTTTACTGATTTCTAGAAAGAATGGCAGGGAGGGGGAGAAACAGAGAAAGAGAAATATCAATGCGAGAGAGACACACTAATTGGGTGCCTCCTGAACACGCCCCAACCAGGGCCAGGGATTGAGCCTTCAACTGAGGTATGTGCCCTTAACTGGAATTGAACCTGGGACCCTTCAGTCTGTGCGCTGACGCTCTATCAACTGAGTCAAACCAGCAAAGGCTGGTTGCATTTTTATACAAACATAACAATTGGAAAGAAAAATGAATAAAAGCAATCACTTTTCCAACTGCACCAAAAAATACCTAGGGATACATTGAGACAAGAAAGTAAAAGACCTGTATTCAGAATATTATAAGACATTGAAGGAAGAAATTAAAGATACAAATAAATGGAAGTATATACCATTCCCACAGATAAAAAGAATTAACATGGATAAAATATCCTTATTACCAAAAGCAATCTATAGATTCAATGCAATTTCTATCAAAATAACTATGGAATTTTTCACAGAACTAGAACAAATAATCTTGAAATTTACATGGAACCACAAAAGACCCTGAATAGCACAGCAGTATTGAGAAAGAAGAACAAAATTGGAGGTATGATGTTACCTGATCTCAAATTCACTACAAGGCCATAGTAATCAAAACATCATGGTACTGGCATGAAAACGAACACATTGATCAATGGACCAGAATAGAGAGCCCAGAAGAAAAAACACCACACACCTATATGGTCAATTAATCTCTGACAAAGGATGCAAGAATATACAATTGGGTAAACAGTCTTTTCAACAAATGGTGATGGGAAAACTGGACAAATGCACACAAAAATTAAAATAAGATAATTTTTCTTCAGATTGCAAAAATACCCTGACTATGATAGGTTATATGTCAAACTACCTAAGATCCTAGGCAGGAGGTTTTCTGCTGATAGCACGGTGAAGGGCATTCTTGACCTCCTTGTTTCTCAGAGTATAGACCACAGGGTTCAGGAGAGGAGTAAAGATGGTGTAGGCCACTGAGATCAGCTGATCCTGGTCTTTGGTGTTCTCCGACTTAGGCTTGAGGTAGGCAATGGAGGCACAGCCATAGTGGACAATGACCACAATGAGGTGGGAGGCACAAGTTGCAAAAGCCTTCTTTTGGCCCTCACTTGAGGCAATCTTGAGGATGGTGGAGATGATAAGGATGTAGGAGATGAAGACCAAACCCATGGGCACCAAAATGACAAGTGAGCTGACGATAAAATTAATTATGTCATGTAGATTGGTGTCAACACAGGAGAGTTTCATAACTGGGCGGATGTCACAGAAATAATGGGCCACCTCTTTACCACAAAAGGGCTGACTGAACACAGAGGAAATCTGAATTATGGCCGCAAGCAGGCCAATGCTGCAGGCCCCCCAAACCAGCTGGGCACACACCCTCCTGTTCATGATGACTGTGTACCTCAAAGGTTTGCAGATGGCGACATAGCGGTCATACCCCATTGCTGTGAGTAGAAAGCAGTTGTTGACGGCCAAAGTGATAAAAAAGAACATCTGGGTGGCACAGCCAGCCAAGGAGATGGACTGGCTTTGTACTATGAGGCCGGAGAGCATCTGTGGTACAATGACCAACGTGTACATCGTTTCTGAGGTTGAAAGCATACTAAGAAAGAAGTACATGGGGGTGTGAAGGTGATGATCAATGCTGATTATTGTCACAATGATGACATTGCCAGCCAGGGTTAAAACATACAAGGTGAGAAATATTGCAAATAGAGTAAGCTTGTGCTCATGAAAGCTGGAAAAACCCTGGAAAAAAAATTCACTCACCACTGTGTAGTTCTCTCTCTTCATCGATAAATTCCACGTCTGAAAGCTGCAGACTTAGGCCAATCAGTCAGAATACATCCGTGCCTGATGCTTTGAGCAGGAGAACTCTAGAAGCTGATAATAAGGACCTGTTTCTGGATGGATGCCGGGTAAATGGAGACCACTGCTCACTAATAGGTGAAGACAGAAAAACACAATCAGGAAGTAATTCCATGTATGCAGATGTATGTACAACAGTAAAGAAGAATACACAGTGTTGTGACAAGGTAGAAAGAAGGATAACTGGGCAAGTTTAGAACAGATTTCCTGATGAGGAAATACTGAGGCTAAAGAAATAGAAAATGCATAGTTAAGGTTTAAAAGCATTTTCTCCTGGATTACAGTTGCATGGTTTTGTTTACCTAAAACAAGCAATCTATTCTACTTTGTTTAAAGCACAATTTTGATCCTAAACATCTTCCCTTCTAAACTGCTAAGCAACAGATAAGTGTTTGCTTTCTCCCTGTTTCACTTGTCTGCATCTTTCATGAATATTTTCACAAATATTCAATAGCCTCAAACCTGACTCTCTTCCCCATTTTGAAAAAAAGTTTTTATTGGGGCAACATTGTTGAATAAAATTATATAGGTTTCAGGTGTACAATTCTACAGAATATCATCTGTATATTGTATTGTGTATTTACCACCCAAGACATGTCTCCTTCCATCTTCATTTAATCTCCCCTTTACCCTTTTTATCTCCTTCCAACCCCCTTTCACTCTGGTGATTTATCATACTGTTGTCTGTGTCTATGAGGGTTGTGTGTGTGTGTGTGTGTGTGTGTGTGTGTGTGTGTGTGTGTTTTAAGCTCTTGCATTGGTTTTTAATGAAGCATGTATTTCTCTTTAGTCAATACTTTACTCCAGTCTCCTCTTGCACAGAAAGACTTCTCAAACCTATCAATCCAAGCCCTTTCCAATTCCTAGTGTTGCTCTGTAACTAATTCTCACAAAATGTGTGTTATTTTTCTGTGTTTTTTAGCTTGTACTTGCATATGAGTTTTTGTAGGTCGTCTGACTCACTACTCTACTCTGAACTCTCTTTTCTAATTTCTTCAGCATTATGAACTGGGTATCTGGGGAAACCAGGTTGCACATTTCTCCTATTTTCTATTTGAGGGGTAACTTGGGATCTCAACGTTCTCATTTAAAAAAATTAATAATGATAACAACAACAAAAATAATAGTCCCTTATTACATTTTTTAGATTATAAAGCACTTTTACATATATTATTTAACAACATAACAATCCCACGTGTTAGGTAATTATTATCTTCATCTTCCAGATGGAAAATCTAAAACACCTAGGATTAGGTGATTTGTCCAAAATTTTAAAAATCATAGATTCAATCTATTAATTCTAAGGCCAGTGTGAACAGATAAAAAAAATTAATAACAAGTATTAACCTTTTGCACTCGGATGTCGAGTGTGACTCGACATGGTTAGCATTAAATCTCGAGTAGAAGAAAAAAGCAAGCAAGTGCAAATGGTTAATACAAATACCATACTCTTGGAATGAGATTACATTGAGGAATAAATTAGAAAAATTGAAAATCATTAGGAAAACTGGAAAAATTTTAGGATTATCTAGATAAGTAGGTAAAATATTAGTGAATTAATTATAACACATGCCCATTCTCCTTGGCTTAATATTTTCACTTCCAATTATTTACTTTAAAGAAATAATCAGAGATATGTATCAGGATGCATGTGTAAGAGGGTTTTATAATATCATCTATAATAATAAAAGCATAATATGCTAATTAGACCAGACAGCCAAATGACCAGACGTCCTTCCACACGGCCTTCTGGACGAAGTCAGGGCTGTGAGAGCCAAGGCAAGTCTCCACAACTGGGAGGGCCGAGGCAAGCCGCCCCAGCTTCAAGGGCCAAGCCCCTTGCATGAATTTTGTGCATCAGGCCTCTAGTTTATAATAATGAAGACCAAAAACAATGTAAATGAAAAAAGGAATGATTAAATAAATTATATCGTATTCATTTAATGGGAACTCTGCACCATACATACACAGTTACATAGATACATAGGTAGATACAAAGATACATAGACAGACCATAATTTTGTAAAAATAATACAAAGAAAAGAAAACGAAGGAAGAAAGAAATGAAGGTAATGCATTCAATGGCACACCTGCCACTAAAAAGGGCTGGAAAGAAATTTACCAAAATGCTAAAAATAATTTTTTCTAGGTAGTAAATGGAGAATCTTAAGTTATCGTTCTCTATATATAATACATATTTTCTTCTTAATTACTATCTTCTAAACACAACCAAATTGAATAATTCTGCTACAAAAAGGAACTCTATAACGAGATTGCAGAGAGGCCTGAGGAGAACAGGTGAAAGTAGGGGGTTAATTTACGGCCAAGACAGGAAAGCTGACAGAACGGGCATTTTATAGCCATTGGAGCACCTCAGCACCACATCTGGAGGAAATGAACTCCAATTTGTAAAGGAAGATGGTGGTTGGCAGAGAGAAAGTCTTTCTGAGAAGTGCTGGAAGTACAGGGCGGTGAGTGAGGCGCTGGTCTTGGGTGCAAAAGTTAAGGGAGCCCCAAAAAAGTCAATAATGGAGATGAATACAAGTTTAATACAATAGTTTTTAGACCTTAATGAAGAAATCCATGATGAAAAAAATACTAAAATTTTTATTAACCACAGGGTCAAACCGAGTATTAGTACAGTGAGATGTAAATAGTTGGGTGAGGTAAGATTTTGAAATTTTCTTATTGTGGATTTTTAAGAACAATAAAGAAGAAAATATTTCAAAATTTAGAGAAGAATATACAGTACAATATGCATGTGTTAATTTTCCTCAGGCATGTGGAAACAAGCTAGTCTTTAAGCAATTCTGTTTTACTGTGGTTCCTAATTTAGTATGGAACAAAACTCAGATCTATGGAAGAGGAAAATCAATCCTACCTACACTAAATGGAACAGAAAAACTCATCCAGGCTATGGAAGAGAAAAGACTGAAATGTGCTTGTGCATCACTGAAATTACGTTCCCTCTCTCATCACCCCCCAGGAAGACAATGACTCCTCCAATGGCGAAGACCTGATGGGTGATAGCACCAGGACTGCAATATGATCATGATCCCTGAGACCACATAGCAGCCTCCGCCTGGGAAACCATGTCACTGAGAAACGCAGCATTTGACACCATTTTCTGTTTCTTTATATTCTGGGTCTTTAGTCTAAAACATCTCTCCACAGTTTAAAAAATGAGAAATTACTACCTTCTAGAGAAATCATTTTCTGCTGAGACCTGACAAGCAATCCTGGGCAAGGGGTTCATCTAATCCATTTCGTTATTCAGATCTTTCCAGTTGGAAGCAAGCTGGAAAGTTCCTTCATTAGAGCTGAATGATAGAACTTAGAGTTAGGAGGTAACTCTAAAAGCCCAGCACTGCTCACAGATAGTTCACCAAATTCTGCTTCAGTGCTTCCAACGATTAGAAATTTATTATCTTACAAGTTAGCAACCTCTCTTTTTATTTAAGATACTAAGTTTACTTAAAAATATAAAACTAGGTTTTTTTGTTATAAAAATGCTTAAGGGGGAAAAAGCCATCTGTAAAGTAGAGTATAAATGGGAAAGGTAGTTTTCTCCTTCTGTAATTTACATTCTCTAGTCCAGAAGGAAACATAATTCATGTTTGCTTTTTAAATTTATTTATTTCTTTCTAGCAATTTTCTATGCACAATTATGCATATTTCCATATAATTTTATACAAATGAAATTATATGGAACACACCAATTCACAAGTAGTTTTTTCACTTAAATATTTTTTCTTGAATACTTTCCATAATAGTACTATAAATCTATCTCACACTTTATTTTCAATGGTGCATAATATTCCATTTATATTCATATAGATATACTGTCATTAATTATATTTTTGAGTGACCTTAATTCTTAGAAAATGTTACATTATATTGATTCAATATCTGCCTGCCTGCAACTTTCCACCTCCCCACAGTAGCCTACCTTCTGTTTCCTTTCCAGCCAGAGAGTATTTAAAATTTGAAGATCATTATTATGTCTGCTAAATTTCATGTCCTTGAATCCATTACCACAGCAAGATGAGCATAAAGAAATAGAATATCAATGGATATGAGAATCAATACAAGCAAACAAATACCTAAAACCATAGAGGGAAAAGAATAAGATTTTGAAAAATATACAAGGCATTCCATTTTCATTTTGTTCTGCCAACAGCAACTCACTGCTTCTGACCTTGGCAATAGGAAGGAGCCTCTTTCCAGATAGTGATCTTTCAAAGGAATGGAAGGGGCCGAATCTATTCAGAGGAAGCCTAGGAAAACACTTTGTTGTGGAAGCCAAAGCCAAGAAAGCAAGGGAAAGTCAGCTTGCTCTGGTATCAGAGAGAAGTTCAAGTAACTGCTGAGCTCCTTGAGGCTGGGGCATTGGCTTCTTTGGCTGGGGAAGTGGCACAGGAAAAATCCCATCTCTTAAACTCCAGATTTCAAGGAGCTTTGGATATTTATTTTCCCCAAGAGGAGAAAATCCCTTTGCCTCTAGCCTCCTGGGAGCACGCCTTTGAAAATCCCTCCGGGTACTAAGAGGTAGAATGCAAGGATCCTAGAGCAGGTCTCAAAGGTTTCATTAGGAAAAGGGGAAGCAGATGAGAGAGGCTCCATGTGTTTACTAGTACTCACTATTGGGGATTCAGAAACGAACACTGCATTGAGTTTTAATGAAGAAAACCTCTACGAATACTTAGTAAGCTTACACAGAGAAAACCCCAAATTTTAGATTGTTTAGGATTTGAGAGAAACCAACTTCCTGTAACTTATTCAAATAAGATGAGGCGCCCTGGCTGGGTGGCTCAGTTGGTTGGAGCATCAGGTGAAAAGTTGCCTGTTCCCTTCCTGGTCAGGGCACATACCTAGGTTGCAGGTTTGATCCCTGGTCGGGAGCATATGAGAGATTGCTGATTGATGTTTATATTTCTCTCTCTCTCTCTCTCTCTCTCTCTCTCTCTCTCTCTCTCTCTCTCTCTCTCCATCATTCCCTCTCTAAAATCAATAAACATATCCTCAAGTGAGGATTAAAAGATAAAGATGGAGGCAAGCAGAGGTTATAGGGGCTAGAGCTTCTCTTCCTACAGCCAGTATTCTTAAGTCTCATTGGATATACACGTCAGCCCAACTCTCTCCTTTAGGGAGAGCAACCTCCCATTCTTGGCAACAGCAGACCTATTCCTCATGCTCCCTTCAGTTCATGCACAGATTTTGCTGGAGAGAAAATGAAACAGCAATAGATCGCTACTCCATCAAGTTCAGTTTCTGGCTCAGCACAGCTGCATCAAGATGACCTCTGCACCCACAGGAGATGTTTGAGGAGCCATGTTAGCCGTGGCCTGTAAAAGGAGATTGCTATAATTATCTTCAAACTAGATGAAGAATGTTCTGCCTAAAATAATCCTATTTTCTAATGAAAAAAAATAAGCCGATGAACAAAATAGATCCAGAGACATGGGAGAATGGAACAGACTGTTGAATATCAGAGGGAAGGCAGGGGAGGATGGGTGGGAAGAGATCAACCAAAGAACTTGTATGCATATACGCATAACCCATGGACACAGACAGTAGGGTGGTAAAGGCCTGGGGTGGGAGATGGGGGCGGGCTAGAAGAGGTCAATGGGGAATAAAGGGGGACATATGTAATACTTTCAACAATAAAGATCTAGTAAATAAATAAAATAATACTATTTTCCCTTTAATTAAAAAAGTAATTTATGTTCACTTTAGAAAACACAGAAGAGGAAAAAAATAAGATAAAGTAAATCATTTATGATCTCCAATTTAGAAATATCAACACAATTAACATTTTGATAAATTGTCTCAAATCTTTTCTCCACGCAGTCAGTCATATGTGTGTATCTGTTTACAGACACATACACTTAGATTTATGCCAAAAATAAGATCATTATTTTTGTATTCTTTTGTCCTTCTTAACAAAATGAAGTTTAGCAAACTTCTTATACCCATATTTTTTTCTCCTAACAATGTATGGTGAACCTTTTTTATATCAATAAACAATTTCCTCCCTTGTCATTTTAAAATAGCTGCCTTGCCTTTAATCATAGGATTGCTCTATATTACAGTGCGGTTTAAGGACCCAAACCAGCACCATCCATTGCATGTGGTTGTTTGTTAAGTCTTTAAAGTCTCTTTTAGTCTGGAAAAAGGTTTCCCAATAGGGGCACTACTGACATTTTGTTATTGTTATTTTTTATTTTTATTTTTTAAATTTGTCTTTATTGTTGGAACTATTACAGAGATCTCCTTCTTTCCCCCATTAACCCCCTCCTCTCCACTCCTGCCCCTCCTCAGGACCTCACCATCAGCTATGCATTTATGCATTGAATAAGTTTTTTGGTGAATCTGTCCCCCCAATACTTCCATCTGAAAGTCGTGTCTGTTCCATGCTTCCACGTCTCTGGATCTCTTTTGTTTGTCAGTGTGTTTTGTGCACTAGATCTCACATACAAGTGCGATCATGTGGTATTTGTGTTTCTCTGACTGGCTTATTTTGCTTAGCATAACACTCTTCAGGTCCCTCTATGCTGTCCCACAGGGTAAGAGATCCTTCTTTTTTTCAGCTGCACAGTATTCCATGGTAGAAATGTACCACAGCTTTTTTGTCCCCTCATCTATGGATAGGCACTTGGCTGTTTCCAGATCTTAGCTTTTGTAGATGATGCTGCTCTGAACACAGGGTTCATATATTCTTTCTGACTGGTGTTTCAGGATTCTTAGGAAATGTCCCTAGAAATGGGCTCACTGGGTCAAATGGCAGTTCCATTTTAATTTGGGGGGAACCTCCACACTGTTTTCCAAGGTGGCTGTCCCAGTCTGCACTCGCAGTGGCGCACTGGGGACCCTTTCTCCACATCCTCACCAGCACTTAACCTCCTTGTTGTGAGCGTGGAGGCAGGGAGGAGGTGAGCAGGGGAGGCTGTCCTGTGTGTTGTAAGATGTTTGGTGTTTAGTAGCATCTCGGGCTTCTGTTCACTGGATGTCAGAAGCATCTTCTCCCCTGCCCCCACTAAATTGGGGAAATCCAAAACTGTATTTAAATTTTATCAAATAGCCCCTGGGGATAAGCTCATCCTTCATTGCTTTGAGCATGGGTTGGCCACTACCACTCTCCCCCACCTTTTTTTTTACATTTCTTTGACATGTTTAAAACTAGGTCAAAGTCTCACCTTCTACATATCTGTTTACTCATTGCATCATTTAATTTGTTCTTCATATCCTGTATTTCCTATAGACTGGAAGTTAGTTCTAAAAGCTTAATTAGATGCAAGCTTGATTTATTAAATTATGTTAACTATATTATACTATATATTCTATAAACTGTATTATATACTATATTACTATCAAAAATTTTGCATGACATCTAACAGGGTTATCAGATTTAACAAATAAAAATACAGAATAGTCAGTTAAATTTGAATTTTAAATAATCAATAAATAATTTTTCAGGATAAGTATATTCCAACTATTGCAAGGTACATATTTATACTACAAATTATTAATTATTTATCTGAAATTCATTTTAACTAGCCATTTTGTATTTTATCTGGCAACACTAATCAAGAGGCAGATATTGTTTGATTATTCCACTCTAAGCAATGCTAAATTGATCAGTGTTTCATGTTGCAAGAGCTTGATGCTCTATTCAAAATTATCCCATCAATCTTTTATTATTTCATTTTTTGATGACTTCTGTCTGAATTATTTTTTAGTAAGGGTTGCAAACAGTGTTTTGCTAATCATGCCATTTCTTCTACATTTATTCCATGGATATTTATTTATTTATTTAAAGAAGAAGGTGTGTGTGTGTTTTTTGTCAATTAGGGTAAGAGTGCAAATCTCGAAGCTCATCTCCGAAGGAAGGCGGGGAGGTTGGGTGGGTGGGAGGTAATCAACCAAAGACCTTGTGTGCATGTATGCATAACCCATGGACACAGACAATAAGGTGGTGAAGGCCTGGGGAGGGCAGGAGGGGGGTCAATGGGGGAAAAAGGAGGACATACGTAGTACTTTCAACAATAAAGATTAAAAAGTAAAATAAAGTGTTTGTTTACAAAGAGACTATGACAAGTAGGTCTAAGAAGACTCTCTTAAGCCACGTGACTGCAGGGAAGGGTACCTATAAACCAGAATTAGCAGCGCAAGGAGTTTTATCTTCCTTTTAATTTGTTGACTTTATTATATTGTATTTCCAGATAATTAAATTTATAGTTAATGTCCTGTGGTTAGAATAGTACAAAAAAGATTAGAAGACCATATCTTTCCTATATTTTATATGTCTCAATAGGGCAGGCAGGCCATTAGTCATAAAAGAAAATATCCTATGATACTAATTACCATAGGAATTAATTGAAGAGTATGGTTTTGGGTGATCATTTTCCTAAGTACAAATACAAAGACAAGATCAATCGTTTTCATAAATAATGAACAATCAGAGAAAAGAGTTGTCTAACATGTCTCTAGTTCTTTAAGAGATCATTTTTTTTTTTAAAAAAGAAAATTGTCTCTAAGGAAGGGGAGAATGATTTATTAGGTGTGACATCATGATAGAAGTAGTCAATGAGCTAATTGCTTATCTGTATCTCTTAATTATTTATTAAAGATCTAAGTATGCCCTGCACTGTGCTAAGCACCAGGTAAAGAGCAACGACTCAAACATATACAGTATGTGATGAGGAGCAAGACAAGAAAAGATGCAACGTTCATGTATTGCGATACACGCTTTGATAGGGTAAGAATGAAACAGTAAGTAACATTCGGACATGCATTTTAATATACTAAATTATTTATATCCATCAGGAAGCAAAAACCACACGGAAAAGACTGGTCTGGTATATTTATCATTAAAAATGAATGAATTAGCATTTTGAGTTATCTTATGAGTTTGAGTAATGCCTCAGAGATTGGTCACTTTCGTGAGTTTACTGTCGAGATGAAGGGCCTCCGTGGCTGATACAGACTCTGGAAGACAGGGACTACACCAACATTTTTCTAATTACCAAACTCATCCTTCTCCTCCTACTTGGTAACTCTGATGTTCATCACTCTCTGCCTAGAAACTCTCTTGAGCCATGATTCCGTGGTACTGCTCACTCCTGCTATTTCTACTAGAGAGAAGCTTACCAGGGGTGGTCATTTAGCATAGAATATGCACCTGCCCACCTGTTCTGCAGAGAGGATGGTGAATATCATTTAATCTGATGATTTAGGGAACTTGAGGTTGTTGAGAGATTCTACTGCAGTTATCATCTTAGTATGAATAATTTAGTATTAACCTAAATACTTCACTCTTCATCACATTACTCTGATTTAACTCCCTGCCTGATATGTTTTTGTTTACTTATTTGTTCATACCTTTACTGTATTTCTTCTCGCATTGGATTACATAGTCCTTAAGAGCACTCGGTTCTCATCCCTTTCTCAGTTTTAAATTTTCAGCCAAAACAAACAAACAAACAAAAGGAAGCTTTTCATGTATATCTGTACAGGCATACCTCAGAGATATTTCAGGTGTGGTTCCGGACCACAGCAATAAAACAAATATTGCAATCAAGTAACACAATAGTTTTGGTTTCCCAGTACATGTAAAAGTTATGTTTAAATTATACTGTAGTCTCATAGTGTGTAACAGTATGTATAAAAAACAATGTGCATGCTTTAATTAAAAAATAATTTATTGCTAAAAAATGCTGTCATCTGAGCTCTTTGGGAAAATGGCACCAATAGACTTGCTTGTTGCACCACCCCAAGTCAAGTCTCCTCCCATCCCCATTAATCTCCCCTTTACCCTCTCCTACCCCCCGCCCCACCTGCCTTTCCCTCTGGTAATCACCATACTGTTGTCTGCCTATGAGGTTTTTGTGGTGGGCCTCATGTTGGTTCAGCCACTTTTCTCTATTTTAATGCATGTTCTTAGGTGCAACGAGACTTAATTTGATAGTCACCGGATGCAGTTGTAAATTGTAAACAAAAAATGCTAATGTAGGCACTGAAATCAAGTAGCAATTTCTGGTTATGAAATGGTCATCTGAATGAGTCATAATATATTTACATTAATTTTTTAAGATTATCTCCAATAAAAATGTACATATTTTTTCATTATGAGAAACTCTGGCCTATAGGAATGGCTACCAAAATGTCCTGAGTTTTCTGACACTGCACTATTTCCAATGTTCAGTCCAGTGTTTAGAACACACATTTTAATTTTGAGCAGACACTTACTATTCTGTTGTTTTCTTGAACCTCTTATAATAGTCTGGTTCGTTTTGAAGGAAAGGTCCATTGGGAACTTCCTCTATTTAGGCTTCTGTTTCCCTTTCTTCTGGCCCTTTCTCCTTCTTTAAAATGTTGGCCAGTGGTTTTCAATCCAGCCAGGCTCCCTTTCATGACCTACATTTGGAACATTTTCTTTGTGACCCTGAGAAGAAACCCATAGGTTATGAACTTGCCTACCAGAGATGGAGTTATGGTGTAACTAATGAAAGTTAAGCTTCAGGACACCTCCAAAACCCTGGAAAAGGTCATACGTTTCTGTAAAACTTATGAAACATATTTAACCACATTCTTCTCCCCCCCAGGCTTCCCTCTGTCACATTTTGGTTCCTATCAGGAGCATGATATTCGTTGCAGGAAGCTTTTGGGACCCAGCTAAGGTAAACTTAAGCTGAGGATGTTTACTTCTGGTTTCGAGTAACAGAGGTATGTGGTTCATAATCACGTCCAGGTTTGGTAAGGTACTGCGAGCCATTCTGGGGCGGAAATGGCTTCCAGAAAAATCCTCCCAAAGAACCCACTTTCCTGGCTTTGGGGCACAAGGTGAAGGGCCTAGGGCCATGTGCAGCATGAACCCCTGCTCCGGTACACTGGACATTTGTATGTGGTAAAGGAAAACCAAGGTTGAAATATCTGGAGTCAGAAGGCAATTTTGTCATTTTTTTTCCAAGCATAGAATGTGTGTAAGCAGAAAATTTGATTCCTTTGTGTCTAGTGAAAATGGAAGTTCTCTCTTACCAGGAATACACTCAATACAGAATATAAAATTATAAACACATCATGATGTTTTTGTCTCTTTTGATTGGAATAAGACAATGTAAAATTTATCAGAATTCTTGTGTTTGTAAGGCACAAACCTCTAGTAGTACTACACAAGGCAAGAATATCTCATAAGAATTGCATTTTTAATGCACTTCAACTATCAATAATAGAAAATAAATGCTGATCAGTGATGCTAGAGGAAAGAATGAATTATATTTCTAGTTTCTCTATAAAAATATTATTATGATAGCTGATGAGAGGATGTAGCAAAGATACGGAGGAAAAGGAAAGTATTGTAGCAGGGTGTCAAGCAGCACATGGTCATTTTTCCTGGGTTTTGTAATGTTCACGTTATTTTTCAGCTTTTGTATTTTGTAATTTGTTGTGATTGATTTTTTTGTTCTACAGAGTCATTCTAACATCGAGTATTATATTCATAATTTTCTATTCATTTTTTTAAGGACGGCCCCTAAAATTGTGGAAGTTTCAGGAGCCTGAAACTGAATCCACCTCGCCTACCAATACACATTTTTATTTTTTAAATCAATATAATTCCCAATTTTAATATAAAGAAGGATAAAATAACTTTATAATGAACAAATATATTCATGATGAATATGGTGATAACAAATACAGCCTGATATGAGGGTAAGGTGTCGGTGATACAAATCTAAACGGTGTAGCTGTTGGTGATCAGATTTTCTGAAATAGTGAACAATTTAATGATGCTGTTCCAGGAAAAGCAAAGAAAAGACTCCCCTCGATATACATGATGATTTCTTGGTTGTAAAATCTAGTATATGCAAAAAAATAAAAAACAACAAAATACTTTGCATTTGTTGGTCAAACCGGTTTAAGGCTCAAAGGCTCAAATAATTCTAAAAGAACTGACTGATCAATTTTTAATATGCAAGGCCATCCTGGGTATTACAGGACATTTGGCTGCCAGTAAATGCTGAAAATGTATCTGTAGACCCATCACTGAGACAAGCAACAAGCAATACTCATTGCCGCCCCGCCCCATCACACACACACACTCACACACACACACACACACACACACACACACACTCACACTCACATTTCCTCAAGTTCCTCTATGACCTGAGAGGTTCAGACAACTCCCTGGCAGTCCTCACTTCCCAGCCCCCACTCTTACCCACCCGCACCCCCAGAAACACACTGGTCACAGTGCTGTTCAGCCAGGTCCTAAAGGATTAGGGCTTCAAAATTTACCTATTAAAATGCAAATGTTCTTGGCTGGGCTAAGACCTCTTGTTCTTATCAGCTAACAACCTAAAGGAATCCCTTTAAGAGGAGGCTGTTTCCATTTTTTAACTGTGTAATTCTGTAAGAAAGCATAAAATAAACCTGGCCTACAGTACATTTGGCTTGACTCTGCAAGACTAGGGTTTCTCTGTCCACAACCACACCCAGGAATGATCTCAGAACCCCCCTAGAACAAAGTCTCCTGATGCAGGGAGCCCTGTGTGTGGGAGGCGGGCCCTGCCCCACTGATGCAATTGCTTCTGTGTGGCCTGGTTGCATCCTTTGGAGGATGTATGGACCCAATGATGGATTTTCCAGCTTTTGGGGTTTTTCCCCTGTGGTCTCTTTCTCTTCTATTTTCAAGTCCAAAGCTCTTTATAAAATAATCATAGTAACAGTAATGACTAACATACAAAGCATTAACTATCTGCCAGGCTCTATTCTAAACTTTTCACTGTATTAAATATTTTAATGTTCACAACAGATACTATTGAGACAGGACAAGTGGAATAGGGAAACTGAGGCAGGCAGCTGAACAAACTGGCAGAGCAATTTAGAGCAGATACAGAGGTCACCTCCCTAGAGATAACACCCATAGGAGGATTTTAAGCGACGGTGGCAAGATTTGTAGGCGCGCCCTTGGGAAGGCTGCCACCCTTGAGGAGGCACTTCCCCAGCATCAGCTGGTAGATCGCGCCCACTGCCCCCAGGTACACCTCGCCCAAAGTCTCATCCACAACCAGGTGGCTCAGCTCCATCTCACCGCAGAAGAAGTCCAGCTTCCAAGGCTGCAAGCCCACACGTGGGCCCACCAGGCCCAACCAAGAGAGTCAACAGACTCCAGAGCTATTATCACTCCAGCACCCAATGCTAACCTGGGGCAAGTCACCTAACTTCCCTCTGCCTCCTGGTCTATCTGCACGTCCGTCACCAAGACTCAGTGGCGCCTGGGCCGTGGTTGGCACTGCACACTCCAGCCCATGTAGCTGCCACCCGGAGACAGGCCTTTGACAGGCTTTAGTTATCTTTCCTTGAGTTTGGGAAGAGTCAGGCTTCTTTCAGACTCTATAGTCTCGTTCCTGGCTTTTCCCTGGCTCGTGTCTTTATCCAATCTGATCTTTCCCCAGATTTCCCTAGGGTTTTCTCCTCCCCTTCATGGTCGACACGTTGGCTTCTACTGTGCTTGTGCTTGTGCTAAGTGAAAAGACATCCTCTGTGCCATCTCTCCCTTCCCCCGTCAGTGGGGGGAGCTCCTCGGGGTGGCCGCGAAGCAACTTTCCTGCCTACTTGGATGCCTGGAGTGTCCTTTCCTAGTTAATCCAGCTGGTTCCACGTGCTCCCTTCTTTTTGTTAACGTCTAGCTAACGGCCTACTATACAAGTAGCTCTGGAGAACCACAACAGAATTTCAGCAATCGCTGGCCATACTCGTGGACATGCATAAACGGTATATTGTCATGATTAAGGGTTTTCCTCCAAGGCCGTGGTCAGCAAACTGCAGCTCGCAAGCCACATGCGGCTCTTTGGCCCCTTGAGTGTGGCTCTTCCACAAAATACCACGACCCGGGAGAGTCTATTTTGAAGAAGTGGCGTTAGAAGAAGTTTAAGTTTAAAAAATGTGGCTCTCAAAAGAAATTTCAGTCGTTGTACTGTTGATATTTGGCTCTGTTGACTAATGAGTTTGCCGACCACTGCTCTAGGGTTAGATTTTTAGCTGTTTGAATCTCAAATTAGCCATTTAGTACCTGCCCTAAGATAAGTTGCATAACCTCCCTTAGCTCCAGTTTTTCTACCTATAAAATGTAATGAAGGCACCTGCTTCATAGGATTATGATGTTTCCTTCATTTCCTTCAGTTGTGAGAAATGAAGGAAACATCAGCTGTACCCCACTTTCCTAAATTGCATTGATAGACAGTTTAAGAATGTCCTCTGACTGTGTGTCTAGCCCTGTATCTGTCTTTTACTAGATTCCAAGTACATCTATAGAGGTGGGATGGGGAGTAAGGAGGTAGATATAAAATTGCCCAATTAGGCACCACTCCAAATTTTATCTCCAGGAAAGGAGGCAAACCCAGGCATAGCTGATCAGGTAACCAGATAGGACACAGAAAACATTTCCTTCTCCTTTTTGGTTTTAAGTCTGTCTTAAGGCCCTAGACTTCAGCTCAGTCTGCACTTGGAGGCCCTAGGAGAGATGTCCACTTCCATGGGAGGCCCTGCCCTGCTGTGGACAGCGTTGCTGCTCTTTTGTAAGTAGAGGTTCAGTCACCCCTCTTGCAGCAGCCAACATGGATCTGGAAGCAGCTGGGGTGGGATTGCTGGTTTTGGTGCTGACTTTTCCTAGGCCATGCACAAGCCGTGGGGCATTTCCCAGGGATTCTGTAATGGAGACAAACTGGAAAGCAGAGGGAACAGAGCTGAGCAACATCTCAGCAAAAAGCTAGACTGAGAACCTGGTTTCTTGCAATCATTCTGGCATCGCCAGAGGACGGGGGAGGGGGAGACAGGAGGAGGCGGGGTACAGAAAGAAGAGAATCTCCTTATCTGAGGATCAAATGCCTAGGAAGATGGTTAGCCCTTAAAATTCCATGAATGTAGACGTCATCTACACCCCGGTCCCCAGTCCTCAGGAGCCTCAGAAGGCTGGGGATGGACACTAATGTATCCTCTCTGAACATTTGCAGCTCCAGATGGCATGCCAGCAGGTGAGTCCTCTGTCCTCGTTCACTCAGTGTTTCAATGTGACTGGGCATTGCCTGCCCACACTGTTTCCCTTCATTCCAGCATCTTTGTTTTCTAATGATGATTACTATTTTTCTACTGATTATGAATCTACAACTCCCTGTTCAACCCACTTCCCATGTCCACCTTGCCTTGTCTTTCTTCTTTTCTCTCACTCAAAAGCATCTCACATACCAGTTCACTCTCTCAAGTCACCACCTCCTCTTTTTCTGTCAACAACCACTTCTTTGGAACATTTAAATGTCTCAGCTTCTCTTCCAGGCACTATTACGTAATCTCACTCAATTCTTATATCACCATTCTTCATGTTGTTATTTTACAATTAAGGGTGCTGAAGCTCAGGTTTAGTGATTTTCTGGAGGTTACACAGCAAGCAAAGGACTGGATTCTAACACAAGTGCCTTGGATTCAAATCTGGCTCTCTTTCTACTGCATCACCCCCTGCTACTTCCTTAGCTTCAGTTCAAATTTTATCACATCTCTTGGTTCTTGGAAGCCTTTTAAGATGGATCCTCTTGGTCATTCTCGTTACCTTCCAGAATTGGCATATATTGCTTGCTGTGTAAACACTCACAACAGAGTTATGCATCCATTATTCACTCATTCATTCCATGTGCCAGCCATTGAGTCAAGCTAGGGTTGAATATGACAGACATTGTCTCTGCCTGAAAAGAGATAGCAGTTCTCATTTACAAATTCTGAAACTGAAATCAAGAGAATTAAATGAGTTCTCTTATACCACATGTTAAATTTTTGGTTTGTTTATTTGTTTGTTCTTTTTAATATCCTGGATTTTTGTCCTGTCTTTCTCCCCAGGTAGGGAGCTCCCTGGGACCACACCAGTTTTTCCTCCTTTTTAAAATCCTACCAAACAGGTTAGGGTCTTATCAACATCAGTAGAGGGTAGATGGACCATTGATTGACTATTAATATATCTGTATTTTGAAGCCTAGACAATTAATTTTCTATGATGTTTCCCTCTCTGTTTATCTTTTCACAATTTGATCTTCCCAAAGCCACCTGGAAATCTATGGTGTCCTTGAGTCCACCATGGAATAGAATATTTAGGGGAGAGAATGTGACTCTAACATGTAGTGCGAACGATTCCCTGGAAGTTAACTCCACGAAGTGGACCCACAACAATACCGTGCAAGCAGTGACAGCTCCAAGTTTGGACATTGTGCATGCCACATTCCAGGACAGCGGGGAATACAGATGTCAGAGCAAAAACCTTATCCCAAGTCAACCGGTGTATCTAGAAGTCTTCAGCGGTAAGTTCCAAGTCTGTGGAAATACAGATTTTTCCCAAGTGAAGAATGGCCTCTCTGATGATGGGGAGCAAACAAGTTATTCTAAGGCTTAGGGTACCAGGGTGGCACTCAGGGTCTCTCACTCCAGACCTGTAAATCTCTCTTCTTGCATCTCTACTCCTTCTGCCTGCTTTCAATATTCTGGACATCCTCCAACGGTATTTGTCCATTTTATCTCACCTCTGACTATCTTTTCTACATAGATTCAGATGCATATTATGTGATCACTGACATGTTGGGTATGTGACTATTGCAAAGAGCTATATATCTGAAATAGGATCACAGGTTTGATTTAAAGATTTGCTCTGCAATATCCATGTGCAATGACCTGAATATTTGGTTGTACCCTTCATTTTGAAAGATATCTGTGTACGCTCCTCAAGTCCTCCATTTTTACTTAAGAAAAAAGTTTATGTTTGCTTTTCATCTGCATCATTTTCCTGTTGATAATAATTAGTGAAGACTGCTTAGGCATATGTGGGTTAGTTAATAAATGCTGAATGAACAAGCTAATGTTTCATTTGAATGTCTAGGTTATTATTATATTTTGCTTTATATTTTTAAAATATAAATATATTTTAAAGTACAGACAAACTTTGCATTTTTCTCTTGAATGAAAGATGTTTTAACATCCATATGCAAATCGCAAATAAAAACGAAAGGAGTATAGAATAGCTTCTTTATTTCCTTAGCATAGATTCTGGTAAAGTCCTCAAGGATTGCTCATAAATAAAATATGTTTGCACAAACTAGCCACATTTCCATTTAACATTTTTCTTTGGTGACTGCTTTTCAATTCTTAAAAGGACAGTAGTCATGGAACCTAATTTTTCACGGGCTCATTACTGAAAAATATTTGTTGAGTACTTATCAACTCCTAGGTACTGTGTTAGGCACTGGGAATATAATGTAAGGAACAAACATGGCCCCAAACCTCTTGAAGTATAAAGCCAAATAAGGACAAGGATATTAAGTAAATGATTACGCAAATAATTAACAAAAATTGTTATACATGTTCTGAGGAAGTTTTAGGATCAACTATGAGTAAAAATAAAGCTGAAAGTCCCCATGAAGTAAGAGAAGACAAAATAGACACTGTCCTAGGCTAAGATACCTTAGGCAGAATAGGTTTGCTTCCCACTTAGAGACTAAAACTAACAACAATGGAGCTAAAGGGAATACTGGGTTTCAGACCTTCCTTGGATGGGCTCAGCAGAAATGTCAGAGAAATTTTATGGCTCCAGACTTACTTTTCAGGAAGAGAGAAGATTTATCAATATAGAAGTCCCGCTCTAAGCATTATTTTGTTTCCTTTTTATTGACTCTATGAGCCAAGAAATATATTAATGATGGACAATGGCTTCTGACACAGACTCAATGCAGGACCTCATTTATTTTATCCACCTGTTATTTGTCTATCCCCAATCTATCTATATCATCTATCTATTTGTTCATTGTTAAATAAGTAACATAATAAATGCTCTTCAGATTGGCTGCTCCTTCAGGCCTCTTCTGAGGTGGTACTGGAGGGTGAGTCCTTCCTCATCAGGTGCCATAGTTGGAAGAATAGAAACATCTTCAAGGTGATTTACTACAAGAATGGCCAAGCACTGAAGTACTGGTATGATAACTACAACCTCTCCATTACCAATGCCACCATAGAAGATAGCGGCAACTATTACTGCACAGGCAAAATTGGGAAGACAAACCATACCTCGGAATCCCTCAAGATTACTGTAAAAAAAGGTGAGTTAGGCCTGGCTGGCATGGCTCAGTGGTTGAGCGTTGGACCTATAAACCAGGAGGTCACAGTTCGATTCCCGGTGGGCACATGCCTGGGTTTGGGGCTCAATCCCCAGTGTGGGGCATGCAGGAGGCAGCCGATCAATAATTCTCTCTCATCATTGATGTTTCTATCTCTCTCTCCCTCTCCCTTCCTCCCTGAAATCAATAAAAGTACTGTTTTAAAAGGTGAGTTAGTAAAAGAAAGGGAAGGAGCCTATAGCAGAGGAAGGGAGAGAAGAACTCTCAACTTGAAATAGTAACAGCTTGTAAAAAGGGGGCAGCCATGATCCCTTAGAAAATCTACTCAACTTCCAATAGAGAGACATGGATTATAGTATCGTTCTCAATCTCTGGCTTAGATTTATTTTTTTGCTTATTTAATGGCAATAGTAATACCTGTTCATATTATGGCTTTTTAATAAAGATTAAATGTGGTAATATTAGTGAACTGGATTTGTAATTTGTTAAGCACTGCCCAAGCATAACACATTGCAATTAGTTTTGATCTCAAAGTCACCTGCTACTCCTTGTGGGACACTTATATTTATTAAATTGAAGGAAAGTATCAAAGTTGAAGAAACAAAGGCTGTGAAGAACTTAATCTATTTTGCCTAGGAGGGCTGGGTAAGAAAACCAATAATCCAATAGGCTGTGTGCCTGTATATTGGGGAGAAAAAAGAGAGGGCTTAATGAGGAAAAAAAATGGGCAGGTGGGCAGCCAATGAAAAGGACTGCTCTTCCCAAACTTCATTTAAAAGAGAGAGCCTTTGAAATAATTGCCTTACAAGGAGGAAATTGGCAAACTTGGCTCATACTAATGTCTTCAAAAGCCCGAGTCCAGAAGCTGGAATTAGGCTCTAGTGGCAGCTCTCTGTTAACTAATTTGAGACCTAAATACCATTTAATTGTTCAGTATCTTTGTCGATAAAATAAAGGGTTTGGTCCAGACTTTATTAGAATCACTTGGAGAAATTTAAAAACAATATTGATGTTCACATCTCATTTCTAGAAATTCGGACTTAATTGATTTGATAAGACATGCACACATCAGTATTTTTAAAAGCTCTCTCAGGTAATGGTAATGAATAGACAGTGTTCAGAGCCACTGATCTAGGTGAACTCTAAGTAATACCTGGCTTTAATATTCTGGGTCTCTATAATTCTAGAATAAGCACCAAAAGCCAAAAGGGGTACTTTGTAAAAAGAGTAACAGAGTCACAAAATAGTGAAACTGGAAGGAAACTTAAAGATGGTTTTGTTCAATATCTTCATTTTACCCAAAAGGCATGCAAGAATGATGACTGATTGATTGGTTGGTTGGTTGAGTGATTGATAAATAAGATACTGATGACCCCCTGATCTCACTTTGTCTCCTTTCTATCCCAAATAATATGTGGATATTGGTCTTTTCAGTTTCAAGAAAGGGGTTATTTTTCCTATTACCTTCCCCGTTGGACATACTGGCTAGAGAAACTGTCAGATAAGGACTTGGGGAGAGGTTCAGGACTCCCTAGGGCTCCAGGGAGCACAGTCTAAGGAACCCAAACTCAGAAGTGTTTTCTCCCTGCACCCGAGAAATGCCATGGCATGCTAGAATAGGGAAGACCATGCCAGACCCTTCTCTTGGGGAGGATGAAGCTCTGAAACTTGCTGTTCAACTCTTAATATTATTCAATAATGTTATGTTTCTTGTTGCACCTAGATTCCACCACATCTCACCAAAGCAGCTACTACTGGCAGCGACTCCTTATCCCCGTTTTGGTAGCGATCCTGTTTGCTGTGGACACAGGGCTGTTTATCTCAACCCAGCAGCAGTTTACATTCATCTTGAAGATCAAGAGCACCAGAAAAGGCAACAAACGTATGGACCCACAGCCCAAGCCAACCCCCCCGAAGAACTGATGTCACTGCTCAAGAAACATTTGCAACAGCAATTTCCTTCAGGCATCCGCAATGCTTCTGTTGTCACACCCCACTCACAATGTCCATAGAAAAATCTGTGTTCACCTGAACTGCTCACTAAACCAACTGCCACTGGTTAAGTGGCATGCAATAATAAGTGCTCAATAAACATCAGTTAGACGAGTAAAAGAATGTATAGATTCATTTATACACCTGTTTATACATTTATTTATATAGTTGTGAAAGAAAAATACAATTTTTATAAAAGCCATATGAAACCGTATGTTGCTTCCAAGTATCTGAGGCTTGCCAGTTTTTTTTTTCTTCTTTCCTACTTATTTTTTTTTTTCCTGGAGGCAAAAACCATGAGGTTTTAGATTAGGCAAGTTGTCTCTTGACCATTGTTAAGTATAAGCTAGGAATGAGAAGACATGGTGGAATGCTAGTGAGGTTGATCATTTTTATATTCTCTCTTCAATTTACTATCCATGAGCTTCTAGGTCTTGGCAGAATCTTGGGCAGTGTAAAGTCATAGAACTTAGGGGATGAGGCTCGGTCTAAGATTTCCTTGTGATTGTTTCCTCCATCTAACCCTTCCCTCAAACTTATATCTTTAATACCCTCTTACGGCACCTGAACTAAGCATCTTGTAAGGAAATTCTAGTAAATAGTAATAATCAGAACTCTCTGCTCTGAAAAAAGTCTGGAACGAAATAAATCTCAAGCAAAGAATTTAGACATTTTTGGTTTGTTGATTTCTCTTTTCATTTTTTTAAAATATATTTTATTGATTTTTTACAGAGAGGAAGGGAGAGAGATAGAGAGTTGGAAACATTGATGAGAGAGAAACATCGATCAGCTGCCTCCTACACACCCCCTACTGGGGATATGCCCGCAACCAAGGTACATGCCCTTGACCGGAATCGAACCTGGGACCCTTCAGTCCGAAGGCTGACGCTCTATCCACTGAGCCAAACCCGTTTCGGCTCTCTTTTCATTTTATGTCTTTATTATATTCATTGGAGTCCCAGGATTATCTCATGGAATAAATGGGACTAAGTTATAGCCTCTTCTAAGGCCACCCATTAGAAAGGGACTAAACTAATCATGAGACAAAATGGATCTAACAATAACATTGAAATTGTTCATAAAAATATTTTTGAAGACAAGGGGGTGATTTTTTGTGGATTCTGAGAAAAATTTATATCTTAATTTTTAACCTGTTTCCAAGAAAATAATATTTAAACTGCTGCCAACTGAACTGAGCCATAGCAAATACAGTTCAATTGATAGGATAAAATTTTTTTTAATTAAAATATAACTAACTGGCCTTCTGCCTTAGTTAGCAAATATCAACACTGAAAATTTGGGGCCCCATTGCCAATTCTAGAAATGGGGCCCTAAAATGTTGTAAATGGAGGCTTCCAGGAAACAGACTCTAAAACAGTGATGTGAATGCAACTAGTTTATTAGGGAGTGCTCTCAGTATCAACCCCTGCGTGAGCGTGAAGGAAGCAGGACTGGGCAAAAGAAATGTGACAGAGACACAGCAAAGGCCTTAAAACCCTCAAACCGTGACACAGCTGAGAGCCCTGGAACTGGGACCGCCCTTCCTGATCATCTTAAATTGAGGTATGGGCCCATGTTCATACCCTGAAATAGCAAGTCATGGAGGCCATCCATGTGGCTTTGGAGGAGGCAGCTCTTAGCAAGGGCAATTCTTGAAGGGGGACTCAGCTGAGAACTGTCAGCCCAGGACACTCCCAGCAGCTGGAGTAATGAATGTGGGTCCTCAAGGGGAGCAATCAGCCTAGCGTACAACAGCCTCAACTAGAAACCACTTCAAATAGAAGGAAGTGTGACACGGACCATCAGACTTTTACCTAACCTTTTTATCTAGATGAAGCAGATCTACTAAGGACTCAGTTTTTATAATGGTTCTATGACTATCCTCACAGAAATGTACTGGCTCTATCATTTCTAGAAATCTGGACACAAAGGCAAAGATAGCTTTTATCTCTCAGACTTGACGTGCCAGTGTTTTTTGCTAAGTGAGACATGGTAACTTTACTTCGGGGATTTGTTACCTTCCACTGACCGGTCCCAACCTCAGTGCCCAGCCGACTTCATGACACTTTCACAAGCTTTTGCAGGGTCATCGCTTGTACCAGCTGGGCACCGGGGCCTGTAAGAGCTCTGCGTGAAACTCAGGCTGTGCTTGATCCTCAGCATAGAAGGCCAGAGTGGAGTGGAAGGATGAGAGAGAGCGGATTTTTCCTCCCACCAGAGCATATGCGTTCACCTTCTGTGATGCTCACACATGAATTGCTTTTATCAACTGTGGTTTTAAGCTGAAGTATCTAAGGAGAAATTTCTGAAGATTAGCCTCTGCAGGCTTAGGAACTTACTGGAAATTCTTTTTAAGTCAAGCTTCAGACTTGCACTCATTAATAAATATTTTCAGAGGTTTTTAACGTGCTTATACTGAATACTCTTTCAAAGAGTTTAGCTTTATCTTGCAAAAGAAACTATATTTTTGCTTGACTCTTTCCAACCTCCCTCCTCTTTCACTCCTGAATTGGAAGTGTGAAAAGCATTGGGCTTTTCAGCATGTTCTGCTTGATAATTGGAGTTTTCTCACTCAGGCACCTCTGGACTATGAACAACCCACCTTTGGGCTCTCAGTAGCTGGTGGCTTTTGATTTCTCCCATTTGCCCTCCTCATTCCCAGGAATGGTCAGTTAGGGCAGTTCCTGTCACTTAGAAAGTGTGTGTGACATCTTTTGATGATTCTTCAGGCTGTGATAGAATCTTAGCAAGTGGCAAACAAATATTACAATAAAACCTTCAATGTCTACTGGAAAAGATACACAGGAATGTCTCCTCACTTAGTTGTTAAAATGTTTGCAAAAATTACTCCTACACCCATAATAACACACACACAGAAGTCTTTCTAATATGGTTTCTATTAGCTCTTAAGAACTTTGCTGTATTCTGTGTCTTAATGGAGTTGTATAACAACATATTCTCAGGGTGTGTATAGCTATGTGCATGTGTGTGTGAGAGAACATGGATATGAGTGGCTCAGGCATGTAAATCTTTCGCCTACATTCTTAACTGTATGTGAAGTCATTTTTTATCTTTTCTGAAGGAGGGCATTAAAGAACAGTGATTAGTTCAAATGGAAGCCTTCAGTTTTAACACCCAATTAAACTTAGTCTACCATTCTTTGTGGTTTTTTAAATATATCTTTTTATTGATTTCAGAGAGGAAGGAAGAGGGAGAGAGAGATAGAAACATCCATGATGAGAGAGAATCATGGATCGGCTGCCTCCTGCAAGTCCCCCACCGGGGATCGAGCCCACAACCCAGGGCATGTGCCCTTGACTGGAATCGAAACTGGGATCTTTCAGTTCGCAGGCCAACACTCTATCCACTGAGCCAAACCTATTGAAACAGCATTAAGATCAATACATATTGATAAATCAAATAAAAGGCCTTCACAACCACTCCTCATTAAGGGGAGCGGGGCTTTCGCCCCATGGCTCTGCACAGAGCATCTTGGACCTCCTTGTTCCTCAGGCTGTACACGACAGGGTTTAGCAGGGGAGTGATGACGGTGTAGGTCACTGAGATGAGTCTGTCCTGGCCTATGGAACTCTGGGACTTAGGCTTGAGATAGATGATGGAGGCACAGCCATAGTGGATGACGACCACTGTGAGGTGGGAGGCGCAGGTGGCAAAGGCCTTCTTCCGACCCTCAGCTGAGGCGATCTTGAGAATGGTGGCGATGATGAGGACATACGAGATAAAGACCAGACCCATGGGTAGAACAAGGACGCAGATGCTGACCACAAAGTTGATGATTTCATTGACCGTGGTGTCTATACAGGCCAGCTTCAGCAGGGGTCTCACGTCACAGAAGAAGTGAGAGATGACAAAGGCATCACAGAAGGGGAGGCAAAACACAGAGGTGACTTGAACAGTGGCCATGCCCAGACCAATTCCCAGTGACCCAGATACAAACCGCACACAGGCCTCTTTACCCATGATGACTGAGTACCGCAGGGGGTTGCAGATGGCCACGTAGCGATCATATCCCATGGCCATGAGCAGAAAGCAGTTGTTGATACCAAAGGTGAGATAGAAGAAGAGCTGAGCGGCGCAGCCTTGTTTAGCAATGGGTTGATGAGGACTCAGCAGGCCAGAGAGCATCTGGGGAATGATGGCCACAGTATAGCAGGTCTCGGAGATGGACAGCATGCTCAGGAAAAAGTACATGGGAGTATGGAGGTGACGGTCCATGCAAATAATGCTAACAATAATGGCATTGCCCGAGAGAGTCAGCAGATACAAAGTTAGGAAGACAACAAAGAAGACAAGCCTGTGCTGCCACCCGAAGCTGGAGAAACCCTCAAAGAGGAACTCGGTCACAGCAGTGGCGTTTGGTTTTGGCATCGAGGAAGGTCTAGGTCTGGAAGGGCTGCGCGAAGAAAAGAAATGTGTGATGAGTCAACCAAGAAAGAGAATGGGCTGGACCAAGGCCTTCATTAAAGGGCTGCCTCTCTTCTGAGCAATGCTCCAGACCTCGAGGGCCATCACTGTCCAGCTGTTGACTCTTTGCTCAGAATCATCACCTTTGTCCATCTTCTTCTTTGGTACTACAGACATGCTACCTTAGGACCCTGGGATTGAGGTCAGAGAGAGATCTGAGAGGGAAAGCACAGACAATTTAAAAGAGAGATTTTATAGAAATAATTACCCAGCCATTGAAGGAGTGAGTCCAGGTCAAGGAAGAAGCCCAGCGCTATAGGCTTCCTCAAACACATTTGATTAACCTCCTAAAGATTCAGTGAGGAACCGTGTCCGAGGTGAAGGATAAAAGATATATGAGGCTAATATCAACAGTCCGAATGCACTACCAGCAGCAAATGCTCGATGAGGGTCCTAGATTGACTTTTCCTCCTCAAAACCCTACGTCCTAGGCTTCACTTCCCTATGCCTTGCACCTACAATCCACTGTGATCATGACAGATTAGAATGGCACAGCGAAAGAAACTGTCAACAACATGAAAAGGGATCTCACTGTATGGGGGAACATACTTGCCAATTATGATAACATCTGATAAGGGGTTAATTTCCAAAATGTGTAAAGAACTCATACAACTTGACAAAAGGAAGACAAACAATCCAATTTAAAAATAGGCAAAAGGACGTGAATAGACACTTCTCCAAAGAGGACATACAGATGGCCAAGAGACATGAAAAAATGCTCAAAGTCACTAATCATCAGAGAGATGCAAATTAAAATGACAGTGAGGTACCATCTCACACCTGCCAGAATGGCTACCATCAACAAATCAACAAACAAGTGCTGGCAAGGATGTGGAGAAAAGGGAATCCTAGTACACTGTTCATAGGAATGCAGACTGGTGTAGCTACTTTGGAAAACATTAAATATTAAAAATGGAACTGCCATTTGACCCAGTGATCCCACTTCTAGGAATATATCCGAAGAATCCTGAAATATCAATCAGAAAGAATATATGCACCCCTATGTCCTTAGCAGCACTATTACAATGCCTAGAAACAGCCCAAGTACCTACCCATCAGTGGATGAATGGATAAAAAAGCTGTGGTACATTTACACCATGAAATTCTATGCAGTTTTATATCATTTCCCTTCCAATTGTTCATATGGACTTCTTCATGCTCTTTTAAATTTTTCATGAGGTACATTGACTAGAATCATGTATTGCTACATGTATTATCCTAATACGGGTGTGGATTAAGTGAGACAAGATTTTCAGCTCTGCTTCTAATCCTGTTCTTGAAGATGCCCAACATTTAACTTCTTCCTTAAATCATAGTAGCCTATCCAGCTAATATATATAAAAACAATAGGCACTGACATCTAGATTGTTTTCCTGGGTTATAACTGGTAGTTTGAAACCCATCTCTATAAAATTACAGTTTTCATTATACTTGAAAACTTGGTTTGAAATTCATCCAAGTTATACTTATAACTTAATTCCACTTTCTTGGTCAGAAGATCGTATTCATGCCTCTTGCCTAGAATATTTGTTTCCTTCCTTTTCCAACCATTAGTCAGCTCTAAATTGTTAACACCTTAAAACACTTTCCCAGCACCATCACGTGAGAGACAGATACAGCAAACAGCAAAGGAATGCAGAGTAGAATGGGGAAAGAAAAAAAAAATTGGCAAGAATAGGATTACTCATGTAGGGTGTAAGAAATATAATCGAGGAAGGAAAAATGAGAGAGAAATGTAGGTAGGGTACAGGTGAACAGACTATTCAGATAATGCCGTTGACCTTGGAGTTTTTACCACTCTTTCTTTCAAATAAATGACCAAAAAAAAAAAAAAAACCCAAAAAAATGTTATGGTACATTAGCACAATGGAATACTATGAAGCTGTAAAACAGAAGGATCTCTTACCCTTTGAGACAACATGGAGGGACCTGGAGATGATTATGCTAAGCAAAATAAGCCAGTCAGAGAAAGACAAGTATCACGTGATCCCACTTATACGTGGAATGTAATGAACAAAATAAACTGACGGATAAAATAGAAGCAGAGGCATGGACACATGGAACACACTGAAGAATCTCAGAGGGAAGGGGCGGTGGGAACAGGAAGAGATTAACCAAAGATCTTATATGCATGTGTGCATAGCCCATGGACACAGACAATAGTGTTGTGAAAGCCTGGGGGGTGGGGGAGGAACTGGGTGAAGGGGTGGGCAATGGGGAAAGAAGAGGGGGGCATCTGTAATACTCTCAACAATAAAGATAAAAAAGTTAAATAAAGCCTATCCCTGCCCTATTCATGAATGAATGCACTATTTACATGTTTTCCCAAACAAGAGGACTTATCTCATTGTTCCCTGATTATTTTTAGCCCCCTGTACATAATAAAATTTTGCTTCAAATTTAAGCAAAACCATTTCTTTTGTCATTCAATGTGTTGAGCAGTCACAACGAATAACTACTGCGCTGGCATTAGAAAAACAAAGATGACTATGACATAGACGGAGCTTCTCCTCAAGGATCTTATATTTTTGAACAGCCTTTTATGTTAAAGGCCCTTGAAATCATATGTCCCTCTTCTTAACATTAGTTTACATACTCATATTTCCAAAATCATAGAAATCACAATATGTGTTCTCTATGAGAGGTCTTTTCCCCCTTCTAGAGACTTCACTGACTGTGTGACAACTGAATATCTGTTATAATAAACGCCCCCCCATCCTCACACATAAGAAAGTGAGACTCACCAGTTAGCTTGTTTCTCTGGTCCTCTAGAGAGCTGTAGTCATGCCTGAGAGTCACATCCCCCACGCTGGAAATTTGACTGCCTGCAATAATAGGTTTGGATTTTTAAAAAAATTCTTTATTGATTAAAGTATTACATACGTCTCCTTTTTCCCCCATTGACCTCTCCCTGGCCACCCCTAACCCCCAGGACTAGATTTTGATTTTTACTAATAGTTGTACAATGTTTCCTAGACCTTCGTCAATGCCTTTCCTGAAGTTATTTAAAACTCATCAGTTACTTGAGTTTAAGCCACTTTGTAAAAACATTGCTATTTTATCAAATAGTCTACAAATGTTCTTATCTCAGGGCCACTAATGTCTTACTGAGCAGAATTATGGTTTACTAGAAGTCCCCCCACTGACTGGCAAGTCTTTAGATATGACTCAGAATGCGATATCTAAAAGAACTAGAGAGGAAGAAAATAATGCACAGCCCAGCCTTCCGGTGCCTGAGACTAGAAGTGAAGGACAGAACAAGTCACATTAATTTCCTTTAGGTTCTTACAGTCCTTCCTGCTGGAAGAAGCTCTTCTTGGAGTCACAAAGCAGTAACTCTGGCTTGAGGTTTCTTAATAAGGTGTAAACTGTTTGTCCCAGATTGCTGGGTCTCTTTCCCCAAAACAGCACTGACTCCCAAGTGATCAATAGCATAAGACACAATCCAAACATCAGAGTGCCTGGGGACCTCATTACTCAGGCAGCTCGTTTCCTAATCCCGAGGTGAACATTTTGGAGGGTAGAGTTGCCTATGCTATTAGGAGAAATGTCTCGGGTGAAAAGGCTGATTTTGAAATTTGGTAGTGTGGACCATGATCCTGCTAAGATACATATCATACTTTCTGTCCATTTCTCTGGCACCAAAGGAGGGTGGCTTAAGGCCTTAGGGAATTGCTCTTCACAAATGAGGAGAAGCAAGAATTTACAAGTAGGGTCAAGCATGGACCCCTGCTGCCAGGTACACAGAGGGTTGACAGTTAGGTTATCTGCCACTTGAAATCAGTTTGAAGTCTCAGGGTAGAATCATCAATCCAGTCCCCGAATTCTGTTGTAAGAACTTTCATACTTTTTTTTCTTCTTTTTTTCCCATTAATGTTTAGAGAGAGTGGATGACAGAAAGGAATATCAATGTGAGAGGAACACATTGATTGGTTGCCTCCTGCACAAGCCCCTACCAGGGCCCCAGGCTGGGGAGGAGCCTGCAACAGAGGTTTGTGCCCTTGACCAGAATTGAACCCAGGACTCTTAGGTCCATACGCTCTATCCATTGAGCCAAACCGCCTAGAGCATAACTTTTATACTTTTAATAACCTCTCTCATCTCTGCTTGGCATCATTTTAGATCCTACATCATTTTGGATCCCCTCGATCATCTTTCCTGCACTACATCATCTTATTATCTATAGCCCACATAGATGCTAATGAATGTCAATAGCCTTAATATAGTAAAAGTTGGCACTGAATTGCCACAATTTTTAACTCTTTAATCATTTTCTTTGCTTTGACCTTACATTCCAAACTCGATAGTAAGCATATTTAGAGAACTCACAGTCATCTTTTGTTTTCAGTGTACTTATAGCTGCTGCTACTAATAAAATAATAGACAATACTTTATTATATCTGCATATTATATACTAGGTTCAAAATTATTCAATGAGCATATACTGACTAACTAAATTCTAAGAAAAATATATAAAGTAGCATTATATTCATTTTCAGAGTAGAAAATAGGCATAGAGACATTATGTAACTTTCTTTAGAACACTGAGCTGATAAAGGAAAACCAGATCTTAAACCCGGGAAATTCAGCTTCAGAAATCAGACTAGTACAATTCTGGACACAAAATCATTCTCAATAAATATTTGGTTATATTGACTTTATTAAAATTGTGTGTGGTACTGCTACTGATAGCAATTTAAGAAGGCACCTTAGTGATGGTGAAAAAGCATTAGACTATTGATTCTGTTTAGTTAGGTTTTAGTTTCCATATCCACCGCTAACTTGATTAGTGTTTGGATAGACATTTATCTTATCTGGGCCTCTGTTTATTCATCTCTGAGTCATGATATGATAATGTCATGATGATGGTGATAATAAGAATGATGATGATGATGATGACAGTAATATCTAACCAGATTTTGCCTCTCTGCATCTTTCACATTGTCTGATGTACTCTCCCAATAACATGATGAAGTACATATATTTTAAATACTATTATCCCCATCTTTACATATAAAAGGCTAAGTGACCAACCGTCCATCTAATCATCTGACTGACCAACTAGCCCATACATATGACATGCACTGGCAATTTAAAAATAAACATTGACTCGCGCATGTGTGATACATATAAAGCTCTTGGAATGTATATTATTGAAATCCCCTGTGAAATGATTTGTAACGGATCTATTATTGAAGCTACCTTTGGAAATAGTATATCTATATATATAAAAGACTAATATGCTAAGTGTCCAACCATCCGACCAGTTACTATGACACTCACTGACCACCAGGGGACAGATGCTCAAAGCAGGAGCTTCCGTGACATGCACTGGCCAGTTACAGAGAAAAGGCACCACAGACCTGGTGCCCACAAAGCAACACTCAGCTTCCCCCAGTGGGACACAGGCCCCGCCACCACCCCCCACCAAATCACAGCCAATGCTGCCGAGACCTCATGGCACAAAATGCGGCCCACAGCCCAACCCAGAAACAGTGGCTGTGGGTACTGGGTAATGATGTCACATAGCAACACCTGGCTTCCTCTCCCTAGCGACTAGCCTCCTTGGAGTTTCTTCAGCCCAGGAACACGACTTGCTTTATAGCCAGGTGGAAACATTTTAAACTTTACAAATGTCTGTGAAGCATTTTCTTGTGCCTCATCTGATCATTTGATCCTCACAGAAGTCCTGGAGTAGGTGGATAGGAGACTCAGTGGAATCCTATTTTCTTTTCATTAGCTGGAAAATGGAGATTTAGAAAACTTAGAAACTTGACCCAACTGAAAAGAAGTAAGAAATGGTAGACCTTGCAAATGACTTCAGGTTTTCTCACTGCACAGAATATAGTCAAACACTGCTGCAGTTAAATATTTTACCCTTTGTTCTCCCTACATGATCTACAATAATAATCTGCTTCATGTTGCTATTTACTGCTGTGTTGTTGACAATTAACTGAAAGAGAAGTTGGGGTGCTCCACTGGGCTGGAAAAAGTTTAGCTAAATCAGAAAGCAGGTCTAATTAAGCAAGTTTATATACATATAAAGCTCTTGCTGGTGCCAATTGTATGCATGTGTTTCCATCTGTCATTGTCGATTGTGAATTTGGTTGACATTTCTATTATAGAGAAAGGGAAAATAGTGATATTAAAATATTTCTTCTAATTAATTTCCTTTTAATGTGCATGAATTCATGCACCAGGACACTAGTTTGTAGATAATATTAAAAATATATCTAAACATGTGATTCTTTGTCCTAAAAATGAGCATGTTCATAAATTAAATGAAGAAATTTTGAATATACTTGATGGAGATTTTCACACATATTTGAGTGATGATTCCATTGATTCAATGATAATGCTGAAAAGGAAAATTTTCCCATTGAATTTCTTAATAGTATTACTCCTTTGGAAATGTCGTGTCATAGATTAAAATTGAAAGTAGATGTAATTATTATGCTACTGAGAAATCTTAATAGTAATTGGGGCCTTTGTAATGGTACTAGATTTATTATCAAAAGATTGTGCCCTAACATAATCGAAGCTGAAGTATTAACAGGATCTGTGGAAGGAGAGGTTGTTCTAATTCCAAAAATTGATTTGTCCCCGTCTGACAATGGCCTCACATTTAAATTAATTTGAAGACAGTTTCCTGTGATGCCAGCATTTGTGATGACTATTAATAAACCACAAGGACAAACTCCAGTCAGAGTAGGAATATTCCTACCTGAACCTGTTTACGGACATGGTCAGTTATATATGTTGCTTTCTCTCGAGTTCAAAGAGCATGTGACATTAAAGTTAAAGTTGTAAATACTTCATCACAAGGGAAATTAGTCAAGCACTCTGAAAGTGTTTTTACTCTTAATGTGGTATACAGGGAGACATTAGAATAAGTTTAATAAATTTATCAGTCATCGTTTTTATCAATGTGGTTTTTATATCATTTTTTGTTGTTTTTATATCATGTTGTTGTTTTAGATCATGTTTTTGTTGTTTATTTATTAATCAATTTACATATTATTTCCAAATACATTTTACAAATTTTCTTTCATCTCTGACACTTCTATTATAGAGAAATGGAAAATAGCAATATTAAAATATTTCTTCTAATTAATTTCCTTTCAATGTGCATGAATCCATGCACCGGGCCACTAGTTTTACGAATAAAGAAACTAGGGCTAACAGACCAGGAATATGTTACCCTTCCCAGAATTCTTTACAGTAAGCTACTCTTGAAGGGTAGAATTAGTTCTACTTCATCTTTAAAATAATGTTATAATAACTACGATGTGGATGCAACTTCTAAGTCAATGAATAGTTGAGAGGTCATGATTCCAGAAAAAGATATGTAGAAATGGTAGCCTGCCACCCACTTCTTTGCAGTTTCCTCGAAGAACTGTAATTCATGTTTGTAGTCTTTGATCAAAAGACTAAAAAAATGAGCAGAGCATGTGGCAGTTTCCATATACTTGAGGGCTACCCCCTAGGTGAAAGGATAAAGTAGAAGTAAATTAACTTTCACATAGACTGAAACCAGCTTTGATTTAGTTTAATACAACCACCTGAGTTTGGAAACGAATACAACTCCAGAAACTAATACAAGCTCCAGAAACGAATACAACTCAGTTGATACTTTGATTTCAGGCTCTGAGCAGAGGACCCATGTAAGCCATGCCCAGGTGATCTGACCTATGGAAACTGTAATATAATAAATGTGTGTTGTTTTAAGCTTTTCAATTTGTGGTGATCTACTTTACATAAGAAAATGACTGAAATATGCTATATATTTTTAAATTTTGGTGATTTGTTATGAAGCAATAGGTGATTATAATTTTTATTGTATTGAAGAAAATAGATGACAAATTATAGAACAATAACTGAGAATTGGAAAAAAAAAGTATTTTTAAAATACAGTAAAAACATCAGAAGTCAAAATCACAATAACTGAAAATAAGCACTTAAAGTGTTTTAACAGCACAACTAGAGGTAAAGGCCAGGGTTGGGGGAGAGCTGAATGTAGGAGGGCACAAGAGGAGAAATGGGGAACATTTGTAATAGTGTCAACAATAAAAAAAAAATCAGTGAATTACAAGCATCTCAGTAGAAATACCCAAACTGAAATACAAAGAGGAAAAATTGCAGAATATGTAAAAGAGCATACAGACCCCAGTGAAAAGGTCTAGCCTACGTGTATTTGGAGTTCCAGGTGGGTAGAATAAATAGAAAGCATCAGAATCAGAATATGAATAAACAATTGCCACAGTTTTCCAAACCTGAGGAAAACCAAGACACAGATTCAAAAATCACTCTGAATTACAAAGCAGGGTATATAAACACACATTCCACACAAAATGCATGTAAGCATATCATGTAAAATGGCTAAAAAATATTTAAAAGTGTCTTAAAAGTAGTTAGAGGAAAAAAGATGCATTACTTTCAAGAAATAACAATAACATTTTAAACTGACTTCTTAGTGGCAGTAATGGGAAACAGAAATCAATGAAATGACATCTTCAAAGTGCTAAAAGAAAATAATTGCCTAACTAGAATTCTATACTCAGGGAAAATATCTTTTATTAAGAAAAGCAAAACAAAAACAGTTTCAGACATAGAAAAAGATGAAAGAATTAACTACCAGCAGACCTGCAGTAAAGAAATATGTAATGGAGTTATCCAGGTAGAAGGAAAATTCATCTTAGATGAAAACAAAAATTTTAAATAATTAAAATGAATAAAAAATAAAAACACAAGCAAATGTAAATTAATATACTTAATTAATATTATTCAATAATTAATGAGTGTCTTGTGATTTTAAAAATATTTATAGAATTAAAATAAGCAATAATAACATTAAAGTAAGACAAATGTAATGTAAGATACTTTTATTGTACCATTTCATCTTTCTCTTAAAATGTAACTTTAACCATTAAAATGATGTATGAGTAACAAATGGAGAGGAAAAAATAAAAAATAATTGATTACTTTAAAACAAGACAAAAAGATGAAAGAAAATGTACACACACATAAAAGAAGTAAAACAGAAAACAAATCCCAACATGGTATATTTAAACCCAAGTATATCAGTAATTCCATTAAATTTAAAATGTACATTTTATTAAATGTAAAATAAGAATCCAATTAGTAGATAAAGATTGTTAGACTGGATAAGAAAACAAAATTTGTTTATAGGGACACACCTTACTTATCAGCAAGATGGAAAAGAGTGGAAAATACTAGTATATCATGCAAACATTAACCAAAAGGAATGTATTGCTTTATGTTAATAAGATTTCAATTTTTAAGAATTTATTGAGGCTATTTTGTGACCTAACATATAATCTAGCCTGAAGAATGTTCCATATATACTTGAAAAGAATGTGTATTCTGCTTTTTGTGTGTGTTTTCCATAAATGTCAGGTCAAGTTGGTTGATACCATATTTCAAGCATTCTGTCTCCTTACAGATTATCTGTCTAGTTGTTTTATATATTACTGAAACATATTTCTTGAACTCCAGCTATAAGATGAATTGTCAATTTCTCCTTTCAATTCTGTCATTTTCATTTCATGGACCTTGGGGCTCCATTGTAAGGTTCATATACATTTATAATTTTATATCTTCCTAATATATAGGCTCTTTTATCATAATTAAATATTTTTCCCTGTCTCTAGTAATATCCCTTGTCTGAAAGTTTATTTTGTGTAATATTAATATAGCCACTTCAGATCTCTTATGGCTACTGTTTGCATAGTATACCTATTTATAAACTTTTACTTTCAAAGTATCAAAAATAGAAGACAACTCCCAATTGTCTTTGATTTTAAAGTATATATCCTGTCGACAGCGTATAGTTTGTTCTTGCTTTTTAAAATCCAATCTGACAATTTTTCCCTTTTGATCAGAAGATCTAATGCATTCACTTTACTATAATTAATGATGTGATTGGATTAATGTTTTCCATTTTGCTCTTTGTTTTCTGTTTCATGTCTCATTCCATTGTTTCCTTTTTTACTGCCTTCTTTTCTGCTAAAAGATACTTTTATTGTACCATATTCATCTTTCTCTTGATTTTATAGACAAAAATTTTAGCAGTTGTTTTATGTATATTTCAATTATCACAATCTAGTTCAGGTTTATACTGATTTTACTTCAATGAAATATAACAACTTTATCCCAATATGACCCATTTCCTCCTCTCTCTCCTGTTGTTAACAAAATCTTCATTTTTTATAAATAAAAAAAATACAGTGTTATGATTACATAACTGTTTTAAACAATGTTATGTTTGTTAAAAGAAATTAAGGAAAGAAAATACACTCCTATTATCCTCCTGTGTTACATAGTAGCATATTTTGTTTTCTTCATTCTTTCCTATGGATACGAGGTACTGTTGATTGTAATTTCCTTTCAGCCTGAAAAAACTTCATCTTGTATGGTAGGTCAGCTCATAACAAATTCTTTCAATCTCTGTTTATCTGAATACACCTTTATTTGCCTTCATTTCTTGAAGGATATTGTTGCTGACTATAGAACTTTTTGTTAAAACATTTTATTTTTATTTTGCCAATTTAATTTTTTTCACTGTATTCTAGCCTCAATTTCTTTCTGCTAAGAAGTCAGCTGTTAATCATTTTGTTTTTCCTTTGTACATGATAAGTCAATTTTCTCTAGTTGTTTCCAAGATTTTATCTTTGTATTTGGCTTTCAGCAGTTTGATTCTGATGGGTCTACATCCGGCTCTCTTTGCATTTATCCTACTCAAGATGCATTGAGCTTGTTGGGTCTATTAAGTTAATGTTCTTCATTGAAGTTGGAAAGTTTTCAGCTATTATTTATTCATTTTTTTCTGCCCCTTTATTTCTCTTCCTGGGAATACCAATATACTTATGTTGAAATATTTACTTTGTCCTACAGGTCTCTGAGTATCTTCATTATTCTTTTGTGTCTCTGTTCTTCAGACTGGACAATTTCCATTTACTGATTTTCAAGCTCAATGATTCTTTCTTCCATCTCAAATCTTCTGTTGATATCACCATTTCAGCTACCATACTTTTCAACTCTAGAATTTGCATTTGCTTCTTTTTTATAGTTTCTATTTCTTTTTTGAGATTCTCTATTTGCAGGGCCAGTGTCATTATATTTTCTTTTTAATTTTTGAACATAGTGCCCTGTAATTCCTTCAGTATATTTATAAAATCTGCTTTTGTGACTGTTTATTAAAGCCAATATTCAGCCTGTTCAGAACCAACTTCTATGAACTGCTTTTTTCCCTGAGTTTGGGTCACACTTTTGTTTCTTTACATGACTTTTAATATTGGGTCAATAACTGAATATATTGTAGCAACTCCGGAAAATTTATATTTTCAAATGTCATCATTGTTCTTGTACTTTTTAAATTGCTTTTTTCAACTTAAATGTGGAACCTGCTGTGTATGGATGCTGATGTCTGCTCAGTTTCCCAATTGTTTTTATTGTTTAGCCCAGGAGTTTCCCTCTGACTACACAGCTTAGTGGTTAGCCAATGATTTAGCAGAGATTGTATGTGAATGTAGAGCCCGTAAGGTTTGACCCTGTGCTGATCAACCTGTGTGCAGATTGTGGGATGCATTCGAAGTTCCAGCCAGTTCTCACTCAGCTCTCACTCAGCCAAGTTTTCTCGGGTCTTCCTTGTGCATTCGTAGTGTCTATGCAGCCAGAAATGTGTGGGGAGCTCATCTCAGCTTTCTACAGTTCTCTTATCTTCAGGATCTTCCAGTGAAGTTCGTGGCTTATTTGCTGCTTGGCCAGAGCCAGGACAACATCAGAGAGGCAGAACTGTGGGTGTTCTCTATCCCTTCCCAATTGGCTCTGCCCCATTGAGCCAGCAGAGCTGCAGGTTTTTGCCCAAGTACCACTGCAAATATAGACTGCCCTCTCTGGCACAACAGCTGCTGGTTAATACCGCCAACCCTGAGCGATTAACACTAATGTTTTACCCACTGAACTGTGGGGGGGCGAGGGGTGTGGGAACCATGATGGCGGCATCCCAAGACAAAAAGGCAAGAGACTCTTGCTTGTTACCTTATGCTCTAGCAATTTCTTTTTAACATAAATTTTTCTTAACTTGTTATCTCCTTTCAGTCAATTTCTGGTACCCTGAAATTGTTGTATAATAAAAATATCCTTCATTTCTCTACTTTTCTTTTTCTTTTTTTTTTGCAGAGGACCTAGAAAATGTGTGTAGAAATATATTCTAAATTTGTTAGAGGAGGAAGAAATATATTGTTCAAATAGAGGCAACACTTAACCAGATGTGTGCACTGAACCAGAGATTCTGGGCTTTAATGTATCTGTTCAAGGATATGAGAGTAGCTCTGACAGTCTGCTCAGTTGGTTAATTAAAGTATGGACTCCACAGTTAAGAGGGTCTGCTCCCTGCAGCCGCTGATTGAATTGGGAAGGGATAGAGAAAATGCACAGTTCTGCCTCTCTGATGTTGTCTTGGTTCTGGCTGAGCAGCAAATAAGCCATAAATTTAACTGGGAGATCCTGAAGATAAGAGAGCTGTAGAGCGGCTGAGACAAGGCCATTGAATTGGCTGATTAAATAGGGAGTGACATGGGTAACAGCAGTAATCAGAACTGCTTGCTCCCAGAGCTCTTCAGTGCACCTAATTGAACATGGCATTGGGAAGACTGAAATAGAATGGAAACTGAATCTGTGTAATAGTAATGATACATCTTTAAAAATCTCTAGGATTCTTTTCAAAAGAAGACAGAAGGAAGGCCAAGAGACACATGAAAACATGCTCAACGTCACTAATTATCCGAGAGATGCAAATTAAACAACAATGCGGTACCATCTCACACCTGTCAGAATGGCTATCATCAACAAATCAACAAACGACAAGTGTTGGCGAGGATGCGGAGAAAAAGGAACCCTCATGCACTGCTGGTGGGAATGCAGACCGGTGCAGCCACTGTGGAGAACAGTATGGAGTTTCCTCAAAAAACTGAAAATGGAACTCCCATTTGACCCAGTAATCCCACTCCTGGGAATATATCCGAAGAAACTAGAAACACCAATCAGAAAGGATATATGCACCCCTATGTTCATAGCAGCACAATTCACCATAGTTAAGATTTGGAAACAGCCTAGGTGCCCGTCAGCAGATGACTGGATCAGAAAACTGTGGTACATCTACACAATGGAATACTATGCTGCCATAAAAAAGAAGGAATTCTCATCATTTGCAGCAACCTGGATGGAATTGGAGAACATTATGTTAAGTGAAATAAGCCAGTCAATGAAAGAAAAATACCACATGATCTCACTCATTTATGGATAATAAAGAACATTATAAACTTGAACAAAAAGATAGATACAGAGACAGTAAAGCATCAAACAGACTGTCAAATTACAGGGGGAAAGTTAGGGAGAGGTGGGGGAGATAAGAGATCAATCAAAGGACTTGTATGCATGCATATAAGTATAACCAATGGATGTAAAACTCTGGGGGGGTGAGGGCATATATGGGAGTGGGGTGGGGGGTGGCAATGGTAAGATATGTACACATATAATACCTTAAAAAAAGTTGAAAAAAAAAAAGTAAAAATCTCTAGGTCTTGACTTGAGTCACCACCTGGAGAATCATGGCCCCTCACCTAATGCCCAGGCTGGAGCCAGTTCACATTCCCAGAACTCCTTAAGTGGCCATATCCCACTGAGGATTTATCCTGTGGCGTTGCCATTCAGACAAACTATAAATTTTCTTTGTAAGTTTCTTTAAAGAAACCTTCATTTATTTGATGGACACTACCTCTGATCTGACATTCATCCTCTCCATAGTAAATAACATGGATACAATGTACTCAATGAGAGTCCATTTTTAATAGAGATTGAGAATTATAATGTGTATATGTGGCAATGTCAATGGGTCTGTCCTCACAGACACATGACTACCCCTTTGTTTAAGGGCTCCAGTCAGAGAACTGTTGGAGGCAGCGATGATTCCCCGTCGTGGTGAATCAAGTCAGAAGTCCGTCATGACCCCATGGAGGATCACAGTGCAGAATCCTCAGATTTCAGTAAAAGAACAAAACCAAAACTTTGAGTAATGGCACCTAAATTACTTCTGAGTCGTGGTAAAAGCAGGTCACTTGACCATGTGTCTCAGATGCCTATTGTGAATTGGTCTGACAGGGACCAGCAAGCCAAAGTCATCTCCGTGTCCACCACCCTAGCTCCAGCTCCTGTGGGGTTCCCACTGGAGTGCTGCAGCAGCCTTTTAATGGGCCTTTCTGCTTCCAAGCTCGATCTTCTCTAATTCACTTTCCGCATTTCAATACAACATTATGAAAAGCACATCTGATTGTGCACAATCTCATCCTCTACTGCCTCCTAATGTCATCTCTTCCTTGGATTCTCAATGTGCAATTTGGCTTTCTTTTAGTTCTTGGTTAAGTGATTATCATTAATGTATCAAGTCCTTTACTCGTGTTTTTTCTCTCTGCCTTAAATTCTCTTCCTGAAATTCTCTTAGTTGACTCGTATTTATGTTAAAGATCCAAGCTCAAACATCATTCCTCAGAAAAACACTTAGATTTATCAGACTAGCAAAACTTGCCCCCTTTTATTATTTGCACACACAAGAGTTTTATCCTTGTAGTATTTGTTTTTGTTTGTAATAATATATTTATTTATGAAATCATTTGTTTGAAAACTATATGGTGTGCTGGCTGTGCAATGCACAAGGATACCTAATCAAGAAGACGAATGGGTGAAATCCAGCCCACAGACCACTGACAGGTCATAGAGTGTGGTATAGAGCTCTATTTATCCATATGAAGAGAGGCCCTTTTGCTAACTGAGAAAAAATATGTTGTCTACTCACCAAATGGTATGCACATGGGCTGCATCTACTTAGAGGAGGTTCCTTTTTCTAATTTGCACAAAGATACCCAATGGATTCGCTATAGCTCTGTATGCTCCTTCCGTGACAAACCCTTTGAGAGCAATCACCATTTTCGTTTCTACCATGCAAGCTGCTCTTGTGAGTTGGGTAACCAAAGGCAAAGTTTTGTTCTACTGAATGCCAAGTTCCTAATCAGGCCCCTGGGATATAGCCTCAAGCGATTTCCCTGATGCTTGCTGTACCCTGGAATAATTCTCAAGGAGAAGTCCCTAGAGTTCTGGATCAAATGGATCCTGTGCTCTTTCAGAAATAAACAGACAGAGTTCCTGGATTGGGGGGTTTCAAGAGGTTTCAACTCTGAAGGGAGATCCTCTCAGACCAGAAGAGTCAATGATCTGAACCTCGGGCTGGTCACCACGCCCTGAGCTTCCTTCTGGCACTCTGGATATGCTAAACTGCTGGCTTGAGGTTTTCAGTTTCTCCCTTTCAAGCCTCTTGGAGAGAGTCCTATCTCTGTTCTTCTTCTCCTTTTTTTTTTTTTTTTAAGTGTTGATGCACCAGCAATTCAGATAATTAACACACATTTATCATAGACACTTTGGAAAATTCAGGAGACAGTGGAAATTTACTCATAATTATATCATGCAAAATCATGCCCTACTGTATGTACATTTAGATGATATCCACTTAGCATTTTTAAAATATCTTCCTAACGAAGGCATATCAACTTCTGTGTACCAGGGTTACATGCATCAGTATCTCAGTTGAGATAGAAAGAATATTTCCAACCCGTATTGAGTTATTTCAAGAGCAAGGCCAAAGTAAAGAGGCTGGCTTCCTGAGTTAGCTCTGCCATGAACTTAATGTGTGATAGGCGACTCCTTTGTCCTTTTTGGAATTAAGTTTCATCACACGTCTAGGACATATGTTTGAGTGGTGGATGTATTAATACTTTAAAGAATGAAACTATGAAATGCAAAAAATATGTAGAATTTCTACCATCTTTTTAGAGAGAAGAGCTCTTCACCAAAAAGTCAGATTAAGGATTAGAAAACCATATTAATTATCTATGTTCCTTCTTCCAGATAATGGTTTGGCAATGTTTATTTCATTCATCATGTTTTCCTTTGTTGTTCATTTATGTCCTTTTTCCTCTGGCAGTCTCTCAATTTCTGCAACTTAATGAACTTTATTGACTTTATCCTTTCCCATCTACCTGTATGCCAGATTTTCTCTTCCTTTGCTTGAGTGTTTCATATGCTTCATTAGCCTGAAAATAAAATGAATAAGAACTCCAGATGACAGGAAGCACAAACAGATTGTGAACAGATTTTTAACGTCGTCAGTAGCCAGGGATAAAATAAGACCATAGACCACAAGTTAAGACCATACCCACCAAACTGCAAAAAATTCAGGGTATCTTAGATATAGTGCAATGGAAACTCCAGTTTCTTACTGGAGAGAGAATATACTGATACAATCATTTTGGAAAACACTTTGACATTGCCTGCTACAGGTGAAGTGAGTATGCTTTATGAACCAGCAATTTTTTCATTAGATATGTAATCCAGAAAGACGAAAGAGACACATGCAAGAGGTTTAAAACAGCTTTGTTTATAATACAAAAATAAAACTGAAATAAACCAAATGTTCTTCAAAAGCAGAAAGAATATTTAAATTGAAGTCAGTGCTCATGATGAAATATTTTAGAGCATTAAATGAATTAATTATAAAGCAGGGATAGGCAAACTACATCCATAGGCCAACTACCTGTTTTCATAAACAAATATT
The DNA here is from genome assembly GCF_027574615.1 of Eptesicus fuscus. Lineage (NCBI taxonomy): Eukaryota > Metazoa > Chordata > Mammalia > Chiroptera > Vespertilionidae > Eptesicus > Eptesicus fuscus. Next base: position 38,395,918 of record NC_072494.1, on the reverse strand, counting down.
TATTGATTACCCATTTGTTTATGGGGTATATGTTTATATGCTGTTTACGGCTGCTTTTGCACTATATCAGTAGAGTTGATCAGTTGCAACAGAGACTGTGTGGCCTGCAAACACTAGAATGTTTTGTAATGTTTCTTCCAATGAATACTATCAGGAACACTTTTTGATGTGTAATATTAAAATTTTTATTGCAAAATGTTATACATTAAGAAGAGTGTATAAAACAAATGTACATTTTAAGAAAAATAACAAAAATGTCTCATGCCCAGGCTAAGAAATAGTCCAGCACCATAAATCTAGAAACCTCATATATCCTCTTTTCAAATATTTCAAATATATGACAAATAGTCACTATCATCAATTTTAGGTTAAAGCATTTGCATGTTTTTTAAAAAACAGATTACCCCTAAACAATGTATTACTTAATATTGCCTTCTTTTGAACATTATATAAACGGGATACATACATACACATGTGTGTGTCTATATGTGTGATTTCTTTCTATTAGCAGTATGATTTCGAATTTTTTCCATGTTTATTTCTAGAAATGTAAGTAATCCCTTTAATCTGTAACAGGAGCCAGCAACCCAGGTACATGCCCTTGACCGGTAAGCAAATCCTTCGGTGAGTGGGCTGATGCTCTAACCACTGAGCAACATCAGCCAGGGTGAGTAAGTGATTTTTTAAAAATAGAAATGTATCCATTTCATAGAAGTTTAAAAATGTATTGAGATTTTAAAAATGTATTCAGATAAAGTTGTTCATAATATTTTGTGTCTGAAATTATGTCCCTTCATTAATTTACTAGTATAATAGAGTTTATTTATGTTTTCACTTACTTTTCTTGGTCAGTATCACTAACAGTTTACCTAAAGTTTATAAACTTTTACACTTGTGGATCTTCTCTATCTTTACCTCTCTTTTACATATCATTATCATATGTTTCATCATTATTCATTATTGCTTTTTCCCTTCTACTTTCTTTTCTATCTTGATTTGATAACTTCTTAGGATGGATGCTCAACTTATAACTTTTTAGCCTCTTTTTAAAATAACAAACAAGCACTTTAAATTATAAACTTCCGTCTAATAATGTTCTAAATACATTATGTACTTTTTATTACTGTGAATCTTTTATTACTGTTTAGTTCTAAATATTTCATAATATCCATTATAAGTTCCTCTTTGAACTATCAATTAGATTATCAAACATTTGCAATTTTTCAAGTTATCATTTTTGGTGACAATTTCTAACTTAGTCACCCTGTGGCCTCAGAATGTGGTCTATATTTTAAGAAAATACAGTTCTAAGAAATTTTTGAGACCAACTTCATAAACCATACAGAGATGGTCATTTTTCTTTTAATGACCTAGGTATACTTGAAAAGAATGGTTTACCTCAAACTTTTAAATCATATTGCTCAAACTTTCTGTACCTTTACTTCAAGTTCTACGACCTAGTCTTCCAAATCCCTAGATTCATGAAGTTTTGAACTGGCTCTTTGTGATATTGAATCTTTGCTCTGGACAGTGTTCTCCATAGATCAGGGCAGTCTCAGGTGCGAGAGAAGGTACTGACCTTCTCTTTATCTTTCAGCCCTGAGATCCTCAATGAGGAAAGTCAACCATACAGAAGTAAGAGAGTTGGATTTTCTAGGTCTCTCCAACTTCTGAGAACAGCAACTCACACTCTTTGTGGTGTTTCTTGCCTTGTATATCTTAACTCTGGCTGGCAATGTCATTATGGTGACTATTGCCTGTATTGAGCATCACCTCCACATCCCCATGCAGTTCTTTCCAAGTGTCTTCTCCACATCAGAGACTCTCTACTCCCTGGTCATTATCTCCCACATGCTTGCCAGTCTCATAGGTCTGAGCCAATCCATCTCCTGGGAGGGCTGTGGGGCTCAGCTCTTCTTCTTCCTTGGTTTTGTTATCACTAACTGCCTTCTGCTGGCAGTCATGGGGCATGACCGCTAGGTGGCTGTCTGCAACCCACCTCATTAGTCATCATGGTGAATTGGAGGGTCTATGCCATGATGATACCCTCTGTCTGTGCCACAGGGTTCTTGCTCTCACTGGTTCCGGCTGTGGCTATTTCCAGTCTACCCTTTTGCAACACATGGATTGAGCATTTCTTCTGTGGTGTTCGACCTGTGCTGGATCTGGCCTGTGCTACTCCAATCACCAGTGATATCCTGACCTTAAGTATCAGCCTCTTGGCCATCACAGTTCCTGCCACCTCCCTCTTTATCTCTTATGTCCTCATTATTTCCACCATTCTCAAGATTGCCTCCGTGGAAAGCTGGAAGAAGACCTTTGGTACCTGCACCTCACACCTCATATGGCTGTGTCTCCATTGCCTACTTCAAGCCCCAGTCAGAGAACACCGAAGGTCAAGATTAGTTCATCTCAGGGACCTACTCTGTCATAACACCTTTACTGAATCCTGTGGTGTATAGTCGGAGAAACAAAGATGTTCAGGATGCTCTGTGGGGAGTGGTGGATAGGAAATCCCTTTCTTAAGATGAAATTCCTACCCAAATAGGCATTCATATCTTCCAAACGAAAGCTTTAGGTAAAGTTACAAAGCTCGGTTTTCAAGAGATTGGAGAAGTCTCATACATTATAATCAGGGCCAGGGCAAAAGTATAGCCGGAGTAGCCTCTAATAATTAATTCTCACTTCCTCAATTATTTTGTTAACAAAGTACAGATCTGAAGACAAACACCCACTGACCTTATTCCAGGAGATGGTGACAAGGTCAGGGTGTGATCTAGTGTTCATCTGAAGCTTACATTTAAAGTGACTGGTCCACTTTGCTGAAGTATAAATCACATTAAAATTGCAACTTCACTGAATCTTCTTTTAACGTAAACTTGAAGTTTGAACAAGGGGTTGCTGGAAAGGAAATTGTGCAAAAATTTAATTGCCTTGTGTTTTAATAAGATAAGCAAAGCAAAAATATAGATATGTTTTAGGAAATGGGTTTAGATTGAGCTAAAAACCTTCTAGAGAGAACATTTTCAAACAACCCACTGCAAGTCTCCTGTCACATGTGGATTCCAGAGGAAATGGAATTAGGGGGTAGGCATGGGGATAAGGGGAGTTAGTGGAGAGGACTGCTAACCACATATGACAGCCATGAAGCTCTGGTCATGTGAATACAGTTCACATGACTTGGTCTGAATCTTTGCTTCTGCTGGCTGAGGATAAGCCACATGAAGAAGTCCTTGCAGCACTAAAAGAAATGTCTCCCTCATGGACAGAATAAACACCAGGCTCAAAGGAAGGAAGACAGGTGGCTCAGGGAGCAGACTGCTGGAAGAATGCTATGTAATTGGATAAGAAAAAAAGATTAGATATTGTAACATAGAAACCCATACCTGAAACCTACTAGTATATGTTTATGTTGACCAATGTCACCCCCAATCCTATCTAATAATAGAGTAATATGCAAATCATCACTCTGCTACACTCACAAGCCACGCCCACCAGCCACGCCCCAGCCACGCCCACCACCCAATCAGAGTGAGTATGCAATTAAACTGAAAACATGTGGGTCGCGACCCTGGTCTTAGCATCATCCTAATGCTAATGATGGTACTTAAGATTCATAACAGTAGCAAAATGACAGTTATTTCGTAGCAACGAAAATAATTTTATGTTTGGGGGTCACCACAACATGAGGAACTGTATTAAAGGGTCGTGGCATTACAAAGGTTGAGAACCACTGCTTTAGGACATCAGATTCTGGTCAGCATCAAACTGTCTTAAGAACGAAGCCTCAGGTATATTGACCACAGAAACAGATTTGGTCAAGCAAGAGACAGCATCTTGACTTCAGTTGTGTGTCACTCTCAGGCCCATGAAAGCAGAGTGACCTGTGGACCACACACTCATTCTACCAGGCAGAACAATGACATGGCTGACCTCCCTACCCGGGCCCTAATCAATTAATAGAGCCCAACTCCTTTCACCACTATGATTAACTTTTCCCCTATAGAACCCAAACCCTGGAGGCCATTAGGGAGCCAGGTCTTTGAGCATTAGCTTACCTGTGACTCCCAGCTTGGCACCATTTTCTCAACTAATAAACCTCTACTTTCTCTCCTGCTAACTCCTATTGGCAACTTGTTGGGCTTGGATGCTCACAGGTAAATGGACCCTTTCAGTGTGGTAACAATGTTGGCACCTAATATAGGGCTCCCTTTTGCCTGTGGGTTGGGAAACCCCAGCCCAGGGCCTGCCTCCAGGCCCCTGCCTGCTAGCTACCTGACCTGTTGTCTCAGAGGCATAGACTGGACTGTGGCTCATGACTGGGCGCCCCCTGACTTACAGTGCATTCGTTTGCAGCATAATAAACAAAGTTCCAGATTTGAAATTTGTTCTGGATTTGGAAATCAAGGATTTCTTCTGTTAAGGTTTTGTGAGTGATAAAGCCCCAAATAACCACCCTCTCCTGGGCTCCACGAAACCTGAATGGGAACAGGGGGAGAAGCAGTTCCTGAGAAATCTTAGCTAGTTTGTTTGATCTCATGGGGAAACGCAGCAAGAAAGATTATTTGTCTAGGTTCCCTCTTCCACACTCGGGGAAACTTGGCGGGAACCAAGAGGAAGAAATCTTGTAAATTTGTTTTGCTAGTCTCTCTCTCTCCCAGAATCGAGGAAACTTGGTGGAACCAAGAGGTCTTGTTTATTAGTTTGCTTATTTGTTATTTGTCTGAGCTTCATGTTCTGGGAAGGGGGCCAATCTGATGCGTTTCAGCAAACCTGGAAGGAGTTGGCAGCAGAAGCTCGTCCTAGCCTAATTCGAGGCAGCTGTTTGTCTCACATCCACCAACCTGAGTGGGCCTCGTGTTTGTCCCCTCTGAGTAAATAATACTCGGGGTATGAGACATAGCAGAAGTTTAGGCCACACAAGCTTTCCTCCTCTCTTATCTATTGTGTCTGACTTGTTGCTGTTCAACTCATAGAACTTACAACTCTCTACTCACTAGCAACTATCTAATCCTAGAACGTATCCAACATCGCTCGAGCTAAAATAAGTAAATGTTTTTGTTATAGGCCTTAATGATATGGGTACCTCCATCTCTGTAGCTCAATGTAGCCCCCAGGGCTATGTATTACAGAACTGGGAAACATTTAGCTATGGAACCATGAAAAGGAAAAGAATGATTTTTGTATGCAGACTGGCATGACCACAGTATTCCTTAGACTCAGAGGAATACTGGCCAGAGGATAAACACAGCTAGAGAGCCCATATGTCCAGGCATCCATGTTAATGTATCAGAACAGACCTCTTCAGAGAAAATGTAAAAATTTGGTACAAAAGACAGGGAAATTGACTGAGCCTATTCTGTTGGAAACCCCTTAGAGGAAGAGGATTATGATTTTACGAAGCAACTGATTTCAGCGTCAGTTTTTGCCACCTCACCTACCCCCATCCCCTATTGGGAATAATAAAGTTGCAGTGCAGGCAACACCCCCTTCCCTTCTGTAGGGTATTCCAAAACTGTAAATACAGGAATGGCTTCCCCTTTCCATACCAAAAGGGGTACCCAATTTGGTCAGGAAACTTTCCCAATCCAGGCATGGCAACACCCTTCAAGACAGATGCCAATAAGAGAGCAGAATGAAAATGGCCACCTGGCAAGAATGCTTTGGGTATACACTTCTTTCTCCTCCTCACACCTCATTACCTGGAGAAATACTGTACTGCATACAGAAAGGACCTTTTAAGAATGGAAAGTCTCTTTGCTTCTATCTTTACTTCTCATAGACCAGCCTGGATAGACATTCAGCACATGCTGCTCTCCTGACTGCTGAAGAAGACAAACCATTTTAGAAAAAGCTAGAAAGGAGGCTAATCATCTACACAATAAAAACCCTCCATATTAGATTAGGGCTGAAGCCTCTGTAGCCATTCCTACAATTAACCCCTGATGGAATGCTAATGATGGTACTTACCAAAGCTTGAACATGATAGGGTTGTGTTCTGGCCTAAGAAGGGAGTATGGAAACGAACAAAAACTTTCAGTAAAGTTCAAGTGCTCATCCACTGAGCTGAGGAAAACCCTTCAGAATTCTCGGAGTGGGTTTGTGCAGCCTACTGTTAGTGCACTGACCTAGATTCCACTGCTCCTGAAAACTTAATGGTCATTAACATGACCTTTACAACTCAGATTGCATCAGATATCCATAGGAAACTTCAAAAGTTTGAGGGTGCTTATGGGATGCCAACTTCACAATTGGCAGAAATTTCTTTCAGGGTCTTCAAGAGCCAAAACCATGCTTCAAAGAGGGAAAAAAGACAAGAAATAAAGCGACATGCCTAAATGCTGGCTACAGCTCTGAAACCAGTAAGACATGAGAAGATGACAAACAAGGTCAGACCTGCCCCCCAACCTAAAGTGTTCAACTCTAGAGGACGCCCCAAACTAGGTCCAAATCGGTGTACCCATTGCAAACAGGAAGAACACTGGAAAAAAAATTGCCCGATTCTGACTCAGGATCCAGGACACTCGAAAGCCAACTGAAATGCGCTGCAAACACACCAGATTGCACAGTGTCCAGGAATGATGAGATCCAGGGGCTCCAGTAGAAAGCAACAGCTCTTTTAACATCAACCACATGGACCCCCAGGGCATCCTAGAAGTGGAAAAGCAATTTATTGACTTCTTAATCAACACAGGAGCCACTTACTCTGTATTAAATACAAGATTAACAAAACTATCACAGGAAAGGATGTTAATAATGGGGGCCTTAGGGAAGCCCCAGCAAAAGCTGTTCCTCCAAACTTTGGACTTCAAAATGGGAGAAAAATGTACCTAAGACAGAGCTTCCTATATGTGCCTGAGTGCCCTATTCCATGCCTAGGATGAGATTTACTGACCAAATTGAATGCAAGGATAATTTTTGCCCTTGACTGAATAGACATTAAATTTTTTTCCAGAAAATGCCTGTGCTTTACAGGTGGCCTTATTAAGCTCTGGGAGCAAGACCATCCTTAAGAAAATCCCAGATATTATCTTGACAGTAGTTAACTTTGAAGGTTTGAGCCTAAGGCAGGCCAAGACAAGTCAAGACAGCTGTCCCAGTGCAGATCCATCTACCGGAAAAGGCCATTATTTCTCACGTGAAACAATAGCTAAAAGAACAAGCAAAGAAAGGAATTTAGCCCTTGATAATGGCATTCTCCTTGTACAGAAGCCAGGCACTAGTGAGTATGGATTTGTTCAGACTTACAAGCTATAAACCAAATAGTAGAGGACATATATCTGGTGATCCCCAAACCTTACAGATGACTAACCACCTTATCTGAGTGTTTTGCTGGTTTACAGTATTGGTTGTGAAAGATGCTTTCTTCTGTATACACGTAAGCCCTGTATCACAGGAATGTCTTTGCCTTTGAATGGGAAGACCCAACCTCCAATACAAAAACAAAACAAAACAAAAACAAAAACCCTTTTGCTGGATAGGGCTTCCTCGGGGATTTAGAAACTCCCCCACCCTATTTAGGAAAATTTTAGCTAGAGACTTGAGAGACTTTAACTGGCGAAAGGAACTCTGCATGTTGATGACATGTTTATTGCCAGCCTAAATGAGGGGGCCTGTAACAAGAACATCACGTTAACTGAACTTTCTAGCTGATCTGGGATATAAAGTCTCCCAGAAAAAGGCTCAGATACCCCAGCCCAATGTAAAGTACTTGGGATTTGAGATCACCCAAGGACAGAGAAGTCTACTCCCAGACAGGAGGGACCCTACCTTTCAGGCAGCCATATCAGCCACTCGTCATCAATTAAGATTTTGCAGGATACGGATCCTCAACTTTGAACTGATTGAAAAACTGCTTTATGGAGCTTTAAAGTGAACAGACCTAGAGTCCCTAGACTGGAATAGAATTTCCAAAAGGCCTCCTCCTCCTCCTCCTCCTCCTCCTCCTCCTCCTCCTCCTCAGCACCCCTCCTAGGAGAGGGGGGTCTGTGTGGTGGGGTTCCTTCACCAGCTTCCTTGGCTGCTTCCTATGGGCAGCGGGAAGGGCACCTGCCTGTTCCCCCCTCTGCCCACCTGGAAGCGAGACGCGCTCCCTTCTCCCCCTCCCCCTCCCCCTCCTCCTCCTTTCCTTCCCCTCCTCCTCCTCCCCCTCCCTCTTCTCCCCTCCTCTTCTCCCTTCCGCCTCCCCCCTCCCCCTCCTCCTCCTCCTGTTCTTCCTCCTCCTTCATTCCTCCTCCTCCTTAATGATTTTATTGATTTTACACACAGAGGAAGGGAGAGGGAGAGAAACAGTGATCAGTTGCCTCCCACATGAACCCACAACCTGGGTATGTGTCCTTACCAGGAATCAAACCAGCAACCTTTCGGTACACAGAATGACGCTCATCCACTGAGCCACACTGGCCAGGACCCAAAAGGCCTTCTTAACTATTAAAGAGAAACTCATGACTGCTCCTGCTCTGGGTCTCCCCTCCCTAAGAAAGCCATTTGTGCTTTATCATACTCTACAACCTTTTATTTAATGTATTATTTTTCATTTTTTACTGAATCTTTCCTTCCTCTCCCTGTGAGCTGCAAAGAAATTCTTTCCATTTATTTTCATTAACTTCATATCTTTACAACTTTGAGGGGTGTACACATTCTCATTAAGATAAATAACCATATATCCTTTATTACCAAACTCTAATCTACCCATATTAGATAAAGGTTTTTAATTATTTTAATGGCTCAAATTTTAGAGATAGAGCTTTTCTAAGTTTTTGAAACCAAAATTAAATTATTTGTTTAATTTATATAGCAAATGGTTCATCTAGCCTTTTAAAGAATACATTCCCCATATAAAAGCCACGCTGTTTTCTCCCATATGTGATGCTCAATGCATTTATACTTCATTATTGAAGCCAACATTTACCCCCACCCACTACAACACACAGCACAGCATCCTTCCCCATGAGATTTTGCTGTATATATTCGAACTGTGACAATTCTCCTTGGGTCTCTTGTGTTCTGCATGGCTTGTGAGCAGAGGCACTGATTGCTATTGCTCTGGGTGGTTATATCAAGAATATTTGTATAGTTAACGGCCTTAGAAGACAGAGATAGTATCTTCCTCTGAAGCAAAGAATAGGCACGTTTAATGAACATTACAGCAGACTCAAGTTCCCCAAAGTCAGAGTTCCACATTTCTAATGCAATTCACTGCATATTAAGGTATTTCCAGGCTCCCTTTGTGTTCTTCTGTAAGAACTGGTGCAAATGACAATACTATTGCTGTGAGTAATAATGCCTCTTGTCTCAGACCCAGGAGTTTCATGCCTTCTGCCTGAGTTTATGAAAAAGTGGAAGGCAAAATTGTAAGCCTGCAAGTAAGGTAAATCTCAGACACTTCACAGTTCTTGGCGATGGCTTAATTCCAATTTTCTTAATTCTCTAAATATGGTTCTTCCAGAATATACGGAGTGGAAGGTTTCATTCTTACTCTGCATAGTAAGGTCAATGCCTTTCTCACATTCAAGTAAAATACTGGAGATTTATATTTTCCAGAGATATTTGCAGAACTGAAGGGAAATACTAGTAGAAAATAAAATAATTAAGAAATATTTTAGGAGAAACCAAGATGGCGGCATAGGTGAAACACCTAACCTGCAGCCGGGCACAACAATTTCAAAGGCACAACTAGAGGTCAGAACGGACATCGTCCAGAACCACAGGAGAGCTGGCGGACTAAAATGCCCACAGCTGGGGGGAAGGAGAAGGCCACGGAGACAATCGGGGGAGCCGTAAAAGCCTGAGGTATGGAGAAACTGGCGGAGACACGAGCACGCGCACCTGCGGGGAGGATGGAGCCGGAGAGGAAGGGGCGGCTGACGGCCTGGCCGGCGTTCACTGGCAGGAAGGAGATAAAGGCTCCGGAGTGCGCTAAGCGCCGGCTCCGACTGCACTGAGCGCCAGTTCCGGGCGAAACCCTGGGAAGCCAGGCGCAGGCTGGGGGAATGAATCTGGGCTGTGGGGCGCAGGCACAGAGGAGCGGGGGAAGGCAGAGCTCCAGAGGCGCGCACGGGAAGGGGCACAAAGGACGGACTGTTGCCTGCGCCACTGAACTGCCCTAGCGGGAAGGAGACATAAGCTCAGGACCGTGCTGAACCCCAGTTCCGACTGCACTGAACCCCAGTTCCGGGCGAATCCCTGGGAAGCCAGGCGCACGCTGGGGGAATGAATTTGGGCTGTGGTGGCGGAGGCACAGAGAAGCGGCGGCTCCAGACGCGAGCACTGGAAGGTGCGCAGAGGACGAACTTTTGCCTGCGCCACTGGGTGGCCCTGCTGGGAAGGAGACAGGGACGCCAGACTTCGCTGAGACCCAGTTCCAACTGCACTGAAGCCCAGTTCCAGGCGAGAATCTGGGAGTCCAGATTCATTAGGGGAGGGACTGGACTGTTTGGCAGTGGGCGAAACTCCAGGGCGCGTTTCTCTCAGAGGTGTTTGCAAGGAATACAGAGGGACACAGACACAGGAGCCTCATAGGGCGGGGCTGACAGGAAGCCAAGGTTGTAGGCTCCACCCTGTAGCTCCGCCCCAGCCAAGCTGAGCAGAAGCTTTTTCCTGCTGAGTGCCTCAGGTAGTGGCTGACCCACACTGCATTGGAGACCCAGAAACGAGGGCATCTAGTGGTTGGTGGGAGATGACACCAGATTTCAATCACTTGCATAAGGGAGGCATTCTAGAGGCAGACTCAGTGAGCGCCAAGGCATTGCTGCATCAAGACCCGGCCCACAAACATGTCTCCTGCACAGCAACTCTTCCTATATGGACAAAGAGGGTCCTCACGGCCAATTGGCCTGGAGGACAGTTCCTCCCAGTGACACCAACAACAATCAAGACTTAACTGTACAAAGGAGGACCAAGATGGAGACATAGGGCGGCAGCCTGATCGTTGCCTACCACAACAATATTGAGACTACGACGGGAGAGCAGAGCAGACACCAGCCAGAAAGACCGGGGGGCTGGCTGAGCAGATGCTCTACAACTAGAATAAAAGAGAGGGGTACGCAGGATGATGCTGATGCCGGTGACCCAAAGTCCACACTTTAAGAACTATGGCTCAGGCAACACAATGGTGGCCAGGAACGTGCTCGGCGCAGTTCCCCCGGCGGTCTCCGGCTGAGGGGACGGCTCCACTCGCTGCCGAGCACGGACAGACGAGCCCCTGGGAGACATGGGGTGGGAGACTCCGTGCTTGCTGACCTCCGAGTCCTTCAAGAATCTCAATGCCCCGAAGTGGCCAGGTGCGCACGCTCAGCGACTGGCCACCGTTGCAGACCCAAGGGCCGACGCAGCGACACCGGACCAGCCCACCGCCGGGTACCGGGCACACCGGAGCCTTGCCGAGCCCGCCGCCCAACGAGTTCTGCGGCAGCCGCCCTGGAGCTCTGAGAAAATGACCGAAGGAATTGCTGAGAGGGAATTGACCAACAGGAATTGGGATCAAGAAGACGAAACCCCGCTGAGACCCGAGTCCAGGCGAGCCTGCGAGCCTCTGGGCTCAGATGTGGTCACACGCCTCTGGGTCTAGGTGAGGCCTCACGCCCCTGGGTTTGGGTGAGGCCACGCGCCCCTGGGTCCAGGTGAAGCTGGATTCCGGGTTCGGGTGAGGCCATGTGCCCCTGGGTCCGGGTGAATCTGAACCCTGGGTCCGGGTGAGGCCGTGGGCCCCTGGATCCAGGTAAGGCTGGGTCCCGAGTACGGGTGAGGCCGTGAGCCCCTGGATCCGGGTGAGACCACGCGACCAGGGCTCTGAGAGAGGTAATGCGCCCCTGGGTCCGGGTGGCTTCGTGCACCTAGGTCCAGGTGAGGCCACGTGCCCCTGGGTCTGAGAGAGGCCACGCACCCCTAGGTCCGGGCGAGACCATGTGTCCCTGGATCCGGGTGGGGCCGCGTGCCCCTGGGTCTGGGGGAGGCCAGGCGTCCCTGGGTCCGGGTGAGACCGTGTGTCCCTGGATCCGGGTGAGACCTCGTGTGCCTAGGCCCGGGTGAGGCCACGTGCCCCTGGGTCTGGGGGAGGCCAGGCGTCCCTGGGTCCGGGTGAGACCGTGTGTCCCTGGATCCGGGTGAGACCTCGTGCACCTAGGCATGGGTGAGGTCACGTGCCCCGGGGTCTGAGAGGCCAAGCGTCCCTGGGTCCGGGTGAGACCATGTGTCCCTGGATCCGGGTGAGGCCGCGTGCACCTAGGCCCGGGTGAGCCCAAGTGGCCCTGGGTCTGGGAGAGGCCAAGCGTCCCTGGGTCCGGGTGAGACCATGTGTCCCAGGATCCGGGTGAGGCCTCGTGCACCTAGGCCCGGGTGAGCCCAAGTGGCCCTGGGTCTGGGAGAGGCCAAGCGTCCCTCGGTCCAGGTGAGACCATGTGTCCCTGGATCCGGGTGAGGCCGCGTGCACCTAGGCCCGGGTGAGCCCAAGTGGCCCTGGGTCTGGGAGAGGCCAAGCATCCCTGGGTCCGGGTGAGACCATGTGTCCCTGGATCCGGGTGAGGCCGCGTGCACCTAGGCCCGGGTGAGCCCAAGTGGCCCTGGGTCTGGGAGAGGCCAAGCGTCCCTGGGTCCGGGTGCGACCATGTGTCCCTGGATCCGGATGAGGCCTCGTGCACCTAGGCCCGGGTGAGCCCAAGTGGCCCTGGGTCTGGGAGAGGCCAAGCGTCCCTGGGTCCGGGTGCGACAATGTGTCCCTGGATCCGGATGAGGCCTCGTGCACCTAGGCCCGGGTGAGGCCACGTGCCCCTGGGTCTGGGAGAGGCCAAGCGTCCCTGGGTACGGGTGAAGCCAGATCCTGGGTCCGGGTGAGGCCGTGCGCCCCTGGATCCATCCGGGTGAGGCTGGGTCCCAGGCCCGGGTGTGACCACGCGCCCCTTGGGTAAGGGTGAGGCCACGTGCCCCTTAGTCTGGGTGACGCCGTGCCCCTGGGTTCGGCCGAGACCAAACCAGAGGGAGTCGGACCTCCATTACCACCATTTGTCCACCATCCAGAGCTGAGGGGTCAGTGCTGACATGTACACATAAGGAACTACTGGACATTGAAATTGGGTCTCAAAAGAACTGTTGGTCCAGGGGGAAGCTCGCTACAGATTGATTCATTTGCCTGTCAGCATAACTATTATTGCTCGTCTCACATTCAGTTCTTATTAGTATATATCTAGTGACATATGATCTCGCTCATCTAGGGGAAATGATGAACAACATAGACTGAGGAACAAGAACAGAACCAGAAGCAAGGAGGCATCGATCGGACTATCGGGCCTCAGAGGGAGGATAGGGGAGGGTAGGGGGAGGGTGGGGGGAGGGGGAGAGTTCAACCAAAGGACCTGTATGCATGCATATAAGCCTATCCAACGGTTAAGTTCAACAGGGGATTGGGGCATGCATGGGGAGAGGGGTGGGATGGGAATGGGGGGATGAGGACAAATATGTGACACCTTAATCAAAAAACAAATTTAAAAAAAAAAAAAAAAAAAAAAAAGAAATATTTTATATACCAAGCAGAGAGACTTTCTTCCTAGTCTCCTTTTCCTCCTTTGACTCTTACAATCCTGCAACAAGATGTTCAGAAATTAGAAAGAATATTAGAGAAATGCTGTATATATATATATATATATATATATATATATATAATTCTTTAAGAGATGAAGGAATAGAGTGCATCAATAAAATAAAAACAGGCTTCAATAACAATAAATATTTTTTAAAAGACAATTTATTTAATTAATAAATTCAAAGATTGGAAGAGAATGTTGAGGAAATCTTCCAGAAAATATAGTAAAGAATAAAAAAGTTAGGTAATAAAAGAAGGAAAATAGAAAATGTCAGGATTGCTAGAAGAAGTTTAATGTCCAACAAATATGAGTTCCAAAATGAATAGAGAAAATAAAAGAGAGAAAACATCAATAAAAATTATATTTCAATATATGGAAGATCATGAATTTCCAGACTGAGTGACTAGCATACTGAGGGGAAAAAAGTGTTTACACATTGAAGAATATCATCTTGTAATACCCAAACTCTAAGGATAAAGAAAAATTCCAGAAGTTTCCAAAATGAGAGAGATGAAAGAACATTATATTAAAAAGACTAAAGAAATTGGATGTTTTTCCAACCACACAAGAAGTTAGAAAACAATGAAGCAGTGCCTTCAATTATGAAGGAAAATAATTTCTAAGCTAAATTAACATTCAGCAAACTATTTCCAACATATTTATAATAATAAAAGCATAATATGCTAATTAGACCGGACAGCTGAATGACCTTCCGGTATGGTGGGGACCAAGGCAGAGGTGGTTAAGGGCGATCAGGCAGGCAGGCGAGCAGTTAGGGGCTATCAGGAAGGCAGGTGAGTGGTTAGGGGTGATCAGGCAGGAAGGCAGGCAGAGTGGTTAGGATGATCAGGCAGGCAGAGTGGTTAGAGGTGATCAGGCAGACAGGCACGCCTAAACCGACAGTTGGATATCCCCCGAGGGGTCCCGGATTACGAGAGGGTGCAGGCTGGGCTGAGGAACCCCCCATGCACGACTTTGTGCACTGGGCCTCTAGTACAAATATAAGAAAGATACTTATAAAGAAGTAATATTGTATAAAATTTACATTCCATATTCTTGTTCTCAGGAAGTTATTGAAGAGGTGTCCCAAAAAATGAATGAAATAAAAGGCTCCCAAGCTCATTATATGAGGCCATCATTACTCTGATTCCAAACCCAGAAAAAAGACATTATAAGGAAAGGGAAAAGTATAGTCCAATAGCCCTGATGAGCTTAAATGCAAATATCCTCGACAAAATGCAATAAAAAAAATTTAGGAATACATTAAAAAGAATGAATATACATTGGTTCAATATCTGAAAATTGGTTCAGTATCAAGCACTTTTGGGATTTAAAATTGGTGAAGCCACTATGAAAAGTAGTGAGGTTTTTTTTGTGTTTTTTTTTTCCCAAAAAATTAACAATGGAACTACCTCATGACGCAGCAATTGCACTTCTGGGCATATATCTGAAGAAAACCAAAACACAAATTTGAAAGATATATGCACATCTATGTCCATTGCAGTGTTATTTATAATATCCAAAATATGGAAGCAACCCCAATGTCCATTATTAGACAATTGGATAAAAAATAGTGGTACATATATACAATGGAATATTTCTCAGCCATAAAAAGAATAAAATCCAATGGACACAGACACTAGGGAGGGTTAGGGCATCAGCTGGGGGTGAGGGGGCAATGGGGGAATAAGGACACATATGTAATACCTTAATCAATAAGGAAAGTTAAAAAAAGGGAGAAGATATTAATGACAATAAATTACTAAGCACCAAAAAAAAAATAAGAAGAATAAAATCTTATTATTTGTGACAACATGGAGAGATCTGGAGGGTATTATGCTAAGTGAAGTAACTCAGACAAATACAAACATATGATTTACTTATAAGTGGAGTCAGCAAAAACCAGAAAAATAAAACAGAAATAGACTCATAGATACAGAGAACAAACAGTACTGTTAAATGAGTGTGGGGTAAGTGGGAGCTGGTTGAAAAAGATGGATGAAGAGATTAAGAAGCTACAAAATAGTGATGGGAATGTAAAGTATAGCATAGGAACTATAGTCAGTAATTTTGTAATAACTATGTATGGTACCAGGTGGGTACTAGAATTATCAGGGGGTTCAATTTGTAAATTATATAATTGTCTAACCACTATGTTATACACCTGAAACAAATATAAAATAACATTAAATGTCAAATGTAATTGAAAAGTTAGAAAAAAATAAATATTAAATTAAAAAGTTAATAACTAGCAGACCAATTAACTATGATGATAGATAGATAGATAGATAGATAGATAGATAGATAAAAATGACTTGAGAATATTACCTGACACGTTTGACTATGATAAACTATATATAAAAGGTTTTACTATTCTGGTGAAAGATTTGAAGCTTGATTAAATATAGATACCTGAAAACTAAACAGGTATAAAGGTTAAATTACTAAAATTTAGTGAGAGAACAAAAATTGCATTGAAAGATATGCACACATTATATGCTGCATGGCTCAGTTATAAAAATTTGCATATTGTAATAATACTAGAGGCCCAGTGCACGAAATTCATGCACTCGGCGGGGGAAGGGGTTGTCCCTCAGCCTGGCCTGTGCCCTCTTGCAGTCCAGAACATCCCTCTCGCAGTCTGGGCTCTCGCAGTCCAGGACACATTGTTCCTTATCGCCCGCCTGCAGCTCCTGCCACCGCTGCTACTCTCGCCAGCAGTGAGCCCAGCTTCTGGATGAGCTTACCACCAGGGGGCAGCTCCTGCATTTAGTGCCTGCCCCCTGGTGGTCAGTGTTGGGTCGATTTGCATATTAGGGTTTTATTATATAGGATATGTTCTGAACATTGATTTAATTTTGACTGGGAAAATGACAATAGAAGTATGTGATTATATTTGTGCTAATGTGTATATAGATATTGTTATAAGTGAGCTAAAAAGTCGAGAGATAATGCCTAGAATTTAGGGAGTATAAAATACTGTCATATGCATTTACATATAATTCGGCAGAAATATGCAGGTAAGTAACATGAAAAACAGGTAAAAGAGTTCAAAGTAGTTGCTTCTAAGAAGCAAGCATCTTGGGTAAGTAGAGAATTGCATGTTTTAATAATGTAGTACTGTTTTGTATTTTTATTTCTCGATTCGGATTACTTACCAAAAATAAAATTAAATTGTAAACATTAAGGTTAACTGTTGTATAAATAGAAATGGTGTATATATAACTTTCTAAATAAAAAATAAAACAAAAAAATTAATCAAACAGAAAACTGGCCAAGAAACAAATAGGGTAAGAAATTTTAGTAAATAGAAAATAAAAAGAATATATTTAACAATTTCTAGAATTATAATAAATGAAATAAATTAAATGAATCAATTGAAACACAGAGGCTTTAAGACTAAATTTTAATAATCTGACACTACACCATTAATATAATATGCTACAGAAAGTTTGAAAATGAAGAGTATAAAGTGGTATCCAGGAAAATGCTGACAAAAAAGTTGTAATATTATTAAAATTAGACAAAATTTTCTTCTAAGTGAAAACCACTAAGGAACTTACAATATTTATACTAACCCTATAATTCATCAGGAAGACATTTCATTGATAAATTTATAAGATCCTAACTGCATAGCTTCAAAATATATTATTTAAAAAAACCTGATAGCCCAGTCGGTGTGGCTTGCTCGACCTGTGAACCAAGAGGTTGTGGTTCAATTTCCAGTCAGGTCACATGCCCAGGTCGTGGGCTGGATCCCCAGTGGGGGGTGTACAGGAGGCAGCTGATCGATGATTCTTTCTCATCATTGATGTTTCTGTCTCTCTCTGCCTCTCTGAAATCAATAAAAATGTAAAACAAAAAACTTTGTAAAAAACTGATAAAACTATAGGGAGAAATTGACAAACACCCAATAGCACATTTTTCTTGGATACTGACTAAGAAAACAATCTATGGGTTAAGAGAGCTAAAAACGTTACAAGTAAGAAGCTTAATCTGAAACTCTAACCTTCATACAGAGAATGTTCACTATTTTGACCTCAGAGGGTGCCTCAACAAATTCTGAAACACTGATATCATATAAATAATTTTAATGAACCACGATGTCATAAAATAAGAAATCAACCGCCCGAGTAGCCAAAACCTTCATTACCCCTCAGCACTTTATGAAGTACTGAAAATTGACTTCATAAACACTTACATAGTACTTACTATAATATGCCAGCCATTATCCTAAGCACATTCAATATTTACTTATTCTTTACAGCAATTGTTTGAGGGGAGTACTATTATTCTCCACTTTTTACAAATAAAGAAATTGAGCCACAGAAGCATTAAGCAAAATGCCCAAGTCAGATATTAAGTGGCAAAGTGGGACATAACCCAGGCATGCTGATTCTAGGACCTGAGCTCTTGACTTTTGTATCAAGTTTATTCCCTTAACATAAACATCTAAAGAAACTATTAGTTTGAAAAGAAATAAAAATAAAATTTTAAAAATATATGCCAAAGCTTAACAAAAGCACTACACAACAAAAAATTGAGGACCACCTGAAGCAGTTCTGAGAAAGAAACCTAACGTTATGCATTTACTATAAAATAAGAGGAGAAATAAATAAACAAAAAGAGCCTGAAATAGAATAACAAAATATTCCCAAATAAGGTAGAAACAAATAATAATAAATAGAAATTATTTAAATCAGAAAAGTAAATATAAAATGATAGAAATTATTTTTAAATTTTGGAACTTTGGAAAAATCAATCTATAATAATAAAAGCATAATATGCTAATTAGACCCGACAGCCAAACGACCTTCCAGACAACCTTCCAGACAAAGCTGGGGCTGCGAGGGCCGAGCCCCTTGTACAAATTTCGTGCATCAGGCCTCTAGTTTAAAAATAAAACCTTCAGCAACTGTGATGAATCAGAGAGATAAAATGAACAAAACCAGGAGGCTTTCCGTCAAGGGGGTGGAGTAGTACACATGTCCTCCCAAGAACACATCAAAATAACAGCTAAACAACAGAACAACCACCATTCTGAAGTCTAGTTGAAGAGGAGTCCTATAACCAAGGATATACAGAGCCACATCGAGACTGGTAGAAGTGGAAATGATGGAGGCAGAAATAGAATATCGGGGACCAGCTATAATTGTAAGAAATATTAACCATGCTCTGTTAACCATGATTGTTTTGTTCTATTTAAAGAAAGCACATTCTAACCTGGCTGGGAGTTGCATGAGGGACCTGGGAGCTCCCCCGGAAATGCGGCCCATCCTCTCCATCTGGGAGCTGCCTATTATCATGGAAAGATTAACAGCCTTGTTGCAGAAACCAGAGGTGCCAGCCCTTTGAAAACCCCCAGCCCTTTGAAAAACCCCAGGCCTTTGCAAACCCCCAACCCACATTGCCTGTAAACTGCCCATTTTACACACCCATACTTATCCCTTTTGCCTGCCTCCCTATGTAATCTTTGTCCTCCTACTTAATATAAGCAGCTGGCTGATGGTGGGGGCAGAGTTTTGTGGATGCCTTGCGGCTCTCCCATACTGCCGGCATTATTGGAATAAACGCTCATACATGATTCAACCCTGTCTCCGCTTACAGGCAGTCTAGACCCATTGATTGTCCGGTTTCAGAAGCATGGAAAAGGCTGGTCCTACACCCCTGTGTGGCAATTAAAAATCAGGAGGAATGTCTCAGCTGTGATGGTCTCCCCTGAAATGTGAGAGGCCCCAGGCCCACACCGGGCTCCCCAGCCCAGTGTTCTAGTGCTGGGAAGAGAAGCCCCCATAACTTCTGGCTGTGAAAAGCAGCGAGGACTGTGGCTGAGTGAGATGGAAGCTGCTGGAATCCCAGGCATGCCCCCGAAAGGACCCGTGCAGGTTTACTCAGACTCCATCGCTTTAAGTTCCAACACGGGGTGACAACCCAAAGGTACCAGGGACATTCGGAGAGGAACTGAATTGTCTGTCTTTGAGGGAAGGGTTGGGGGAGCAGATTTCTCTCAGACAGAAGTGCTGGCAGGGGCCATGGTTTCTTGCCTGAGCCCTCCCCCCACAGAGCCAGCAGGCAGGCACCAGACCTGAGTCTCCATCAACCTAGCTGACACTATTTGCCTTAAGAGGTCATTCCCTGAGAGCCCTGCCCCATGCAACTGGTGGGCCCTCCAAAGCTGTTTCCAGTGGCTTTTTCATACAAGCGGCCTGTCTTTGCTCATGCTGTGGACTTTTCCAAAATCTTTCAAAAATTAACAAACCCCAAATAAATAGCATCTAGCCCAAGGTGCCCCCTGCCACTAGCTAAGAGGCACCAGGCAGGGCCTCAGTGCACAACTTGGCCTCTCCCAGACACCTCCAAGGCAAGCACAAGTGGCAACTATTTACAGATCACTGTGTTTCGTACCAAGTGATGGCTTATGGTGGGGGCAAGTGTAAATGGGCAGGGCAAAGGCAGTGGCAACCTTGGCCTGCACCTCCTAGGAGGCCCCGGAGCCAGTATACCTGCTAGATGGATAGTTTCACACGGAAGTACCACCCAACCACACCCACGAGTGACACATTAAAGGGGTAAAACTCATTAGGCATCAGAGAGCCCTGCTGAGACAAGTCCTGCTCCAAGGGGATTACTAATATAATCAAATCAGTAATTAAAAAACAAACAAACTCCTAATAAGTGTAAGTCCTGGATCTGAGAGCTTCACAGATGAATTTTACCAAACATTCAAAGAAGAATTAACACCTATCTTTTTCAAACTACTCCCAAAATTGAACAAGGCCAACATTACTTGATACCACAACCAAAGACCTTACAGAAAAATTACAGGCCAATATTCCTGATGAATACAGATACAAAATTTTTCAACAAAATATTAGCCAACCTAATTCAGCAATGCATTAAAAAGATCATACATCATAATCAAGTGGGTTTTATTCCTGGAATGCAAGGTTGGATCAATATCCACAAATCAATTAATGTGATAAACCACATAAACAAAATGAAGGGTAAAAACTATATGATCATATCAATAGATACAGATAAAGCACTTGACAAAACCCAATGTCCATTTATGATAAAAACTCTCAGCAAAGTGTAAATAGAGGGAACACACCTCAGCATAATAAAGTTCATAGTTAAGGTTATACTCAATGGGGAAAAGCTAAAAAGTGTTTTCCATAAGATCGGGAACAAGACTAGGATATTCATTTTCACCACTTTTTTTTCAACATAGTGTGGATGAAAAGAGGCCACATGCTAACCTGACTAGCTCAGGAAAGGCCTGCATGGCGGTCTTGCAAACTGAGACCTAAAGTAACCACAAAGGATGGTCTGAAATTAAAATGTTTTAATTAAAAAGCAGCCTGTGGTGGGTAGTCATGTCCTAGGCTGGTATCTTCCCCGACAAAGATCATCTTTGATTTTAACTGAGCTTATTGTCTTTTTGCATCTAGATAACATACCTTTGGAATGTCCGGGTAACTTGTAACTTCCCTTTTTCCGGACCCCTCAGGGCACAACCAATGCACCAGGATGTCAGGGCAGAGATGAAAAATTCCCTTATTGTTATTGTTATCATGTTAATTGTTGACTGTAAACTATCCTATGCCCACCTATGTAAAAGAAGCATGTGTCTATCATTTTACTCTTTATTCAATCCCAGTGGTATCCCTTCTTTGCTTTCTCCCACCTCCCTAATCTATCACCAATGGATTTCATGTAACCTATTTATGGCTCCTCCTTTGATGGCCATTTATAAAAATAGGTGAAAGACCACCATTCTCTGGAGCATTGTCTCAATGCATTGAGATTCTACTTCTTGGCAATTGTCAACAGTTTGGCTCAAATAAACTCACAAAAATTCTTTACAGGTTTGAATGTGTATTAAGTTAACAATAGTATTGGAAATCCTAGCCACATCAAACAAGAAAAGGAAATAAAAGGCATTCAAGTTGGAAAGGAAGTAAAACTGCCATTATTTGCAGATGACATGATACTTTAAATAGAGATTCCTACAGATTCCACTGGAAAAAAAATTAGTTCAGTAAAGTAGCAGGATACAAGATTAATATTAATAAATCAGTTGCCTTTTTGTACAGCAAAAACCTGATATTATCAATAAATCAACAAACAACAAGGATGTAGAGAAAAGGGAACTCTGTTGGTGGGACTGCAGATTGGTGCAAGCCACTGTGGGAAAAAAATTAAAAATGGAACTGCCTTAGACCCAGAGATTCCACTTCTGGGTATTTATTCAAAGAACTCCAAAACACCAATTTGAAAGAATATGTGCACCCTTGTGCTCATTGCAGCATTATTTACAATAGTTCAGATATGGTAGCAACCTAACTATACTTCAATAGATGAATAGATAAAGAATAAGTGATACATATATAACAGACTATTACTTGGCCATAAAAAATAATGAAATCTTACCATTTGTGAAAACATAAATGGACTTGGAGGGTGGACTTGCTAAGTGAAGTAAGTCAGACAAAGAAAGAAAAATTCCATATGATTTCACTTTTATGTGGAATCTAAAAAAAGAAATGAATGAACAAGACAAACAGAAACAAATCATAAATATAGAGAACAAACTGTTGATTGCCAGATGGGAGGGAGGTTGAGGGGCTGGGTGAAAAAGTGAAGGGATTAAGACGTATAAATTGTCACAGGAAGTAGAGTACAGCATAGGGAATATAGTCAGTAATATTCTATTTTTTTAAATAAATAATATTCTAATATCTATGCATGATGTTAGGTGGATACTAGACTTATTGAGGGGATCACCTCATCCTATATAATAAAAGGCTAATATGCAAATTGACCAAACAGCAGAACAACTTGTTGCTATGATGTGCACTGACCACCAGGGGGCAAATGCTCAACGCAGAAGCCGCCCTCTGGAGATCAGTGCACTCCCACAGCGGGAGCACTGCTCAGCCAGAAGCCCTGAGTTGGGCTTACGGCTGGCAAGTGCAGCAGCAGTAGCAGGAGCCTCTCCCACCTCCCCAGCAGCACTAAGGATGTTCGACTGATGGCTTAGGCCCGCTCCCCACGAGGGCTCCCAGACTGCAAGAGGGCACAGGCTGGGCTGAGGGACCCCCACCAAGTGCATGTGTTTTGTGCACTGGGCCTCTAGTAAGTTATATAAATGTCTAACCACTGTGTTGTATACTTGAAACTAATATAATATTGTCAACTGTAATTGCAAAATAATTTTTTAATTTGGAAAAAGACCAAAATGCTTGTAATAAATGTAGTATTTTATATTGTATTATAGTTCATGACTAAATGTAAAAGGTCAAGAGAGATGAGATATATAAAAAAATAAATCAGAAATGAAAATACAAAGTTGCCAAAAGACATAGATTATGCAATCCTCAATATATTTTCTCTTTCCAGAAAAAAAAAAAAAATCATCTACTCCAGACACTTTTTTTCAGACTTTTTCAGATAAGTTTTTAAAAATTCAGTCATTTTCAGTTTGTAATTTCAATATTATGGTTTCCTTTCCTTTCTGATGGGTTGGAACTCCCTTCTACTTCTAACTTCAAATAGCTACACATTTTAATAAAGCTACCAGAAAATCTGCAAGGAGCCCAGCCGGCGTGGCTCAGTGGTTGAGCATTGACCTATGAACCAGGAGGTCACAGTTTGATTCCCGGTCAGGGCACATTCCTGGGTTGTGGGCTTGATCCCCAGTGTGGGGTGTGCAGGAGGCAGCCAATCAATGATTCTCTCTCATCATTGATGTTTCTATCTCTCTCTCCCTCTCCCTCTCCCTTCCTCTATGAAATCAATAAACATTTTTTTTTTAAAAAAGAAAGAAAATCTTCAATGAAGGGGTATCCACAAATAAGGCTTAAGATTAACTGATTATTGTAAGACCTGATTATTGTAAGCCTTCCTTTAACTGCTCCCTAAGGATTTCAAGGAGTTCTAATGAGGTTATGTACCGTCTGTTCCCAAGCACTGATAAATATATTACATATCTATCTCTCTGCTTTGGGTCTCTGGATCCTAATAGCTTATGAGCCTGTGTATTTCCATTTTCTTAAGTTTATTTTTTATTGTTGACATTATTACAGATGTCCCCTATTTTCACCCACTTCCCCCCTTCACCCAGCCCTTGCCCCACTCCAGGTCTTCACCACACTATTGTCTGTGTCCTTGGGGTGTGCATATATGCATATACATTCTTTGATTAATCTCTACCTGTTCCCCCCGCCCCCTCGTGATACTTGTTATTCTCTGACTGGCTTATTCCACTTAGCATAATAGTCTCTAGGTCCATCCATGCTGTTGCAAAGGTAAGAGATCCTTCTTTTTCATAGCCACATAGTATTTCATTGTGTAAATGTACCACAGCTTTTTTATCCACTATCTACTGATGGTGCTTGGGCTGTTTCCAGATCATAGCTATTGTAAATAACACTGCTATGAATATCTCTCATCTATAAAATGGGGATAATACCACTGATTTAACAGGGTCATTAGGAGGATTAAGTAAGAAAAAAAACACTTGTTGAATTGTTCATTAAATGCTAGTTGACTCTGAAGCTGAATACCTCTTGTTTTACCCCAGGTACCACATTTTTATACCACCTACCCAGTGCCCCATTTCCAAAATCCAACTTGTTCCAAAAGAACATTGAGTTATTTTGCTCAACTCCATTCCTTTTTTATTGAGATCCTATAGCCACCAATCATCCTATATAATAAAAGGGCAATATGCAAATTGACTGAATGGTAGAACAACTGTCGCTATGATGCGCACTGACCACCAGGGGGTAGATGCTCGACGCAGGAGCTGCACCCTTGGGGTTAGTCTGCTCCCACAGGGGGAGCACCACTCAGCCAGAAGCCCTGAGCCAGGCTCATGGCTGACCAGTGCAGCGACAGCACTAAGGATGTCCGACTGCTGGCTCAGGCCCGCTCCCCGGGGAGCACACCTAAGCTGTCAGTCAGACATCCCCCAAAGGCTCCTGGACTGCAAGAGGGCACAGGCGGGGCTGAGGGACCCCTCTGAGTGCACGAATTTCATGCACCGGGCCTCTAGTATCTAATGATAGACTATTTGATATAGAAATCTTTTTGTTTGACTTATCTGTTAAAATAGGAAGCTATACATATTTATGAACAATTAGGGAGTTGAACTTGATGAGAGTAGTTCATAAAATTATTGGTTTCCTCTCCCCTGATCCACACATCGATTCAGTTATAAGCCCTATTGATTTACCTCAAATGTCTCTAACCTCTGTCTCTGGGCCACTGCCATTCCTCCAGGTTAATTCAAATTGATTTCTGGCCTGATTTGTTATATCAGCAGTCTCCCTGGCCTTTCTCAACAACCTTAAATCCATCTTCACACTGCTGCCCAATCAATCTACTGAGTCCCGGTGCTGAAGTATGTCGTTTCCCCACAGAGAAGCAAAATCACCAGGTAGCCAGGAAGAGGGTTCAAGGTAGCTGGTTGTAAGGCTGGTGGTCCTTGTGAGGTCAGAGGCTAAGGGACTTTGAAGACTATGAACAGGAGGGGTAAAGTGAAATCACCCGAGAGGCCCTTAAAAGTGGTAAAGTGTAATTACTCTAAATACTTTTATGGCTCAACCTTACTTTACCTACAGAATTATTTCCTATAATCAATCTGAGTCTAATCAAGGGCCATCTCCTCACCACCCCACCGACACATGGTATTTATTTCATTTTATTATAATGTCTATCACCTACCACCAAACAGTGATCTCCTCAAAGGCTAATGAGCATCTCATCATTTCTGCCTTCCCGGCAGCTAGCACAGGCCCCACACATGCTGAGTGCTTGAAGAGTGAATGGCCACAGGTAAGCGCTGCCTATGAGACTAAGAAAACGCTAAAGAAGCAATAAACTAACTCGCGAGAAGTCTCCGAGGGAAGTGTAGGCTCTCACATAAAGAAGAGCAGGTAATTCTGGGTAAACTGAGCAGAGTGATCAGAAGTGCCTCTCGGTTTCCTAGCACCCAAGAGAGGACCCTGGGGCTAAAGACGGTGTTCTTTGGATTCTGGATGCCAGAAGGGCAGAAAGACAGGCAGCAAAAACTGGCCCCTGCACCGCCATGGCCATATTTGACTACTTTTATTCCAAACAGAAAGCCAGACTTTTAAACTGTGTAAAGTTCCTGCCTATACAAGAAAAAGGGCCTAACCTTGCTAAGATCCATGGTATAATGGCTCTGTGCTTAAGCTGCCTAGATTTGTAAACTACAAATTTTCAAGGCACAGATGAAAAGCAGCACCATAGGATGCTTATTCAAACAAATAAACTTCACCTAAATAAACCATCTTAGAGCCTCTAGTGCTGTTTCTTCTTGAAGTACAAACTTCCCTCAGGCTCCCAAAATGCTAAGCCTGGGATTGGGCCAACGAACCCCACCTAATGAGTTCTCCAGGTACCTGCTGTCTGCCTCCTCCCAGCCCCAGGGTGGCTCTCAGGTTGCCTTCAGAGAGTGAGAACCAGGATCCCACTGGCTACTCCTGAGAGAGCATCTTCTCTGGCTTCAAAGACTTCTCCACACAGAGGGGTTGTCCAGGACGCGGCACCTCCCAAGCCTGACCCCCTTCCTGCTGGAGGGTATGCATCTGCTGCCTGCTCAGCCTCAGGCCCTGCCATAGGCTCTTTGGATCACCTTGCTCTCCCCTGTGCATGCATATCGTGGCCAAGCGTGCCCACCATGCCAAGCTTCACTTCTCAGACGCCTCCAGCCAGCTCTCCTGCTCTGCCTCAGCACTAGACAGACACATGTTTCTCAGAAAGGAAAGGAAATGGTTTGTATCGGTCATGGGCTGGCTTTACTTTATTGTATAACAGCTCTTATCACAGTTGGAAACGGGCTTCATAAGGTTTGTTCTTCCTTCCCTTGATTTCCTTAGAAGTATAGGTTCCCAGGGGTGGAAAATGCTAACCAGGTCATAGCAGATGTTCTTCTAATCAAGACCAGTAGACTTCAACCAGGTCAGATGATTCTTTTTTTATTGATTAAGTTATTACATATGTGTCCTTATCACCCCATCCCCCCACCACCACACCCCTGTGTCTGTGTCCATTGGTTAGGCATATAGGCATGCATACAAGTCCTTTGGTTGATCTCTCCCCCTCCCCTCACCCTCCCCTGCCTTCCCTCTGAGGTTTGACAGTCTGATCGATGCTTCTCTGTCTCTGGATCTGTTTTTGTTCATCAGTTTATGTTGTTCATTATCAGATCAAATGATTCTTTAGCTCCAACATGGAATGGAAACTCTGACTCTGGTTCTAGCTTTCCTGAAGGGCTGTAATTCCACAGAAAGAAAGCGTTCTACCATATCTAATCCTCCAGGGGCCTTCAGGAATGCTACTCCAGAGGCACTCCACCAACCCCACTCCCACCAGCCATGGAGAAAGACCACCCTGCTTTCCTCTGCTAACAGATGGCAAATCAGGAACTGATAAAAAATACAGGGAGGCCCTAGCCAGTTCGGCTCAGTGCATAGAGCTGCAGGCTAAAGGATCCCGGGTTCGATTCCCAGTCAAGGGCATGTACCTCCATTGCAGATCCATCCCCGGCCAGGGTGCATGCGGGAGGCAACCAATCGATATGTCTCTGTCTCTCCCCCTCCCTTACACACACTCTCTCTCTGAAAATCCATGGAAAAATATTCTCGGGCGAGGATTAACCAAAAATAATACAGAGAGGATTGAAGCAGGAAAACCTCTTTTTTAACCCCTGGCTGGCACCTGGGCTGCAGTGGGAAGGACAAAAACCTGACCTGGATTCTGATGACAAGAAACCCCCCTCCCTCAACGCGGTGGGGGGCAGGAGGGGGGCGGTCCATTTCCTTATCTCAGCCCTGCACTGCCTTTGGCCCTGCCGGATCAGGTGTGCCCACCCCAGCTCTGGCGGCTGGGCACACAGAATCAGGCATTGTGGGGAGGGAGGGGATGGCCACAGGAGATGCCTTCTTTGCAGGCGGCACCTAAGACATCCCTGCTGCTGAGCCCTGGGAGGTTGGGGAGGTGGAGGGGGCGGGGGTAAGGAGCGTAAAGGAGACTCCCAGCCCTGCCACTCCAGCCTCTTGCTTCCCTCAGCCTCCCATCTCCCTTCTGTTCTGCCCTGACAGTGCTCCAGTCACCACAGGCTTGCACTTCGAGGGCACACAGCGCTGGGGGTGGGGGTGGGGGCTGCAGGGATGGTCACCCGGCTGAAGCTGCTGCTGCGAGCACAGAGTTCTGACCCTGCAAATTCTTGAGCCAAAGTGCCCCTCAGACCTGGTGGCCCTGTGCTGGGGACGGGGAGGACACCAATTAGATGCTTCGTCCAGATGAATTTTCCTGGCCAGCAGAGAAAAGCTGTGGCAGGTCCCGCCCCTGGCAGGCCAGCACTATAGGCTGCCAAGGCCCGTCCCCTCTGCTGGTTGCTAAGGGGAGGGGGACACAACATTGCCAAGCCTGCTAGTCTGCTTTGGCAGCCATTTTGCTTGAGGGCAGAAGTTGTCCCTGTAGCCACCTAGGCAGCCATTTTGCTTGAGGGCGGAATTTGTCCTTGTGCTGCTTTGGCAGCCACTTTGCTTGCAGATGGAAGTCCCGCCCCTGGCAGCCATAACGCACGGGAAGCTGTAACCAGGCAAAGGGACTGAACTGTTGCAAATCTTTCTTACCTGCACTTGTTAGTAATACTGTTTCTATTGCATATATATTTTTTAAATAGATATTTATTGTTGAAAGTATTACGTATGTCCCTTTTTCCCCCATTGACCCCCTCTACCCTGCCCCAGGCCTTCAGCACCCTCATAACTGCTATATTTTAATTCATGCAAATGTTGC
This sequence comes from Eptesicus fuscus, assembly GCF_027574615.1. NCBI lineage: Eukaryota > Metazoa > Chordata > Mammalia > Chiroptera > Vespertilionidae > Eptesicus > Eptesicus fuscus. The sequence goes on along the minus strand of NC_072494.1, from coordinate 38,367,506 downwards.
TGCTTGTCATGTAATGCTTCTTCCACAGGTATAGTTAATACAGAAAAAAAACCTCAAAATTAAATTTCTGTCCAGCCAAATTAACAGGGAATGCTCGTTGCCCATTTGTGGGAAGCTGTCTCACACTGCCAAGCCTCACACTGACCTAGGCTGTTAGAAAGTATAAGGGACAGCAACCGGCTGCTAGCCCAACTCTTAGAGGCAAGTTAAAAAGGCCAGACTTTTTTATCCCAAGACAGTAAAAGGTAAAAGCCTCCAGTAAGGTCAGAGACCATCAGAATCACCTATGTGGGATTAAATACACCAACTGAACAGTGCCTGATCAACACGGACTGTCGGTAAAACTCCACACCTGGGGAGAATTGTGTTCCTGCTTGAGAAAGGTCTCTTTCCCGGGTGTGGGAAGAGGCTTCGGACTGTGGGTAAATGCAGTCCCCCAGTCGGCTAAGGTTGGACAGGTTGTGGTACGCCATGGCTGAGAGACAGGGATCTAGGGAGCATAGAACACCTTCATACCTCCCCCAACTATCGAATCTCCCTCTTTCAAGAAATAAAAAAAAGGATGAAAGTTATTTATTTTAGGTTTTTCTTCCCAAAATAAATGGTAATACAGTCTCTATTCCTCAAGAGTACTTATTCTGGCAATGAATTTTATTCTGGGTTTGTCAAAGAAAGGACTGTCTGCCTCTAAAATGCTAATACCTAGTCTCAAAGAAATCTTATCTGAGCCATCTGTGGAAATGCTCATTCTGAGGAATAGATCTTATCTGAGCCTAAACTATCTAAGCCAATCAGTTTAATTCAGTTCACCTGTGAATTAGTAAATCAGTAAGTTTTGCTGTATACCTGTCTCCATGGAAGTATGTCTCTTAAAGTGTCCGTGTGTTTGCCAATAAAGAAGCCTGTGCTTCTAAAAGTTATGAAATATGTTTGCCAATCTGGGGAATGCTAATTACTTACTTTTAACATTTTCTCCTTATCATATATCTCCAGAATTTGGCATTTCTTAATGAGTGAGTCATGGCTATGCATTTCTTTGCATAAATCCAATAGGACCAGTTACAAACTCTGTGGTCTTACTAACGAAGACTTTGACTAAGAGAGACTTGCCTAGACTCTGGATATTACCAGAAAGCTTTAAGGAATTGAGACTGACTCTTGAAACTAATCAAAGCCAATGTAAGCCACTTGCAAAAATGGCCTGATACCTTGCTTGGTCGAGTGCTTCATGACAAACTTTCCAGGGGAAGGAACAAAGATTGCTTTCCTGATAGATGGAAAAAGAAACCTCAGGACACCTTTGGAGACCTCAAGGACTTGAGGACTTGACCCAAGCCGACAGGTATTGCAGGCAAAGCCTGATGGCAGCTGTGGCTTGGCTTCTCCACCCTGAGTGGCTGACTTCTCACTAAAGGTCAGTCTACAGATTCCTTATGAAAATTCCAGCCAAGCAGATTTGAAAATGTCTGTGTGATCTATTTGATCAGTTGCTATCCATGTTGGGTTTGTGTGAAAAATCTGACCAAACTAAAACTACACTTCATGCAGTATCTAAAAATAATCAAATGACAATTACTATGCACTATCAATAACCACTTTAATTGTAAATGGATTAAATGTTTCAATCAAAAGACATAGTGTAGCTGAATGAGGAAGAAGACAAAGCCCATACATATGATGTTTACAAGGGAGCCACTTCAAATTCAAGACACACAGAAACAGAACATAAAGGGATGGAAAAAAAGATATTTCATGCAAACTGAAAAGAAAATTGTTAGCAATTCTTATGTAAGATAAAATAGACTTTATAACAAAGTCTATGATAAGAGACAAAAAAGGGCATTAAATAATGATGAAAGGCATTAAACAATAATGATCAATCCAACAATAAGATATAAACCTTGTAAACATTTATGCACCCAACATACCACAAAAATATATAGAACAAATATTGATAAACATAAAGAGAATGATCAATAGTAATACAGTCATTGTGGGGACTTTAACACCACATTCACATCAATGAATAGACCATCCAGAGAGAAAATCAAAAACAAAACAGCAGCCTTACATGACACACTAGACCAGATGAATTTAATTGATATTTTTAGGATATTTGACCCCAAAGCAGCAGAACATATATTTTTTTTCAAATGCACATGGAACATTTTCAAAGATAGAATACATTAGGCCACAAAACAAGGCTCAACAAATTTAATAAGATATAAGTCATAGCAAGCATCTTTTCTGACCATGGTGGTATGAAACTAGAAATCTATTTCAAGAAAAAAATTAAAAACACACAAACATATTGAGGCTAAATAACATGTCACTAAACAATGAATGAATTGACAGTAAGATCAAGAAAGAAATCAAAAGATACTTTGAGACAAATGAAAGTGAAAAAACAACCAAAAATATATAAGACACACCCAAAGCAGTTCTAAGAAGAAAATTCATAGCAATACAAGCCTACCTCATAAAACAAGAAAAACATCAAATAAATAATCTAACCTTATACTATAGGAACTAGAAAAAGAACACAAACAAAGCCCAAAGGGAGTAAAAGGAAAAAATCACATTAAAAATAAATGAAATAGAATCTTAAAAAATATTTAAAAATCAAGGAAACCAAAAGCTGGTTCTTTGAAATGATAAACAAAGTTGATAAACCTTTAACTAGAATCAGTAAGAAAAAAAGAGAGGAACCAAATAAATAAAATCAGAAAAACCAAGAGGGAAAGGGACAATTGACACTACAGAAATTCAAAAAAATGTATAAGAAAATACTATATGCCAATAAATCTGCCAACAAACTTGACAATCTGAAAGACATGAATAAATTCCTAGAAGCATACAATTTCCAACACTGAATAAGAAACAGAAAATCTGATGAGACTGATAACTACTAACAAAATTGAATTAGTAATCAAAACAAAGAAAAGTCTGGGACCTACACTGCACAGGTGAATTTTACCAAGCATTCAAAGAATAATTAACACCTATCCTTCTCAAACTATTCCAAAAAAATTCAAGGGGAGGGAAGGCTCCCAAGCTTGTTTTACAAGACCATAATTTATCCTAATTCCAAAACCAGACAAGGACACCACAAAATAACAACAAAAAAACTATCGGCCAATATAGCCTAATGAACATAGATGCAAAAATCCTCAACAAAATATTAGCAAATACAATGCACCAATACATTAAAATGATTATACATCATAATCCAGTGGGATTTATTTCTGGGATAAAGGTTGGTTTAATATCCACACATTAATTAATGTGATAGACCACATAAACAAAATGAAAGATAAAAATCATCTGATCACCATTCCAGATAACATGTGAGAAAAGACCTGAATAAATTGAAGAGAAAATGAGAATGTGTTTTTGTCTTCTCTCACTTTCACCAGTAAGTTTTCCAAATCAACTGCATTACCAAGAATATTAGGGCACTTTGACATGGGTTCCTCTAAATCTCTTCTCTTAACTCAAATATTTCTTTATATTAGTCTTCCTTTCTTTGCCTGTGTCCTCCCTGGAGAACAAGAGTCTGCTCCCATGCCTAACACTAATCTCCATCTCTAACTAAAGAAAAGCAATGTAGTGGTGTTCTCAGCTGCATATATACTAGTATACATTTCTGCCTCCAGGAAACACTGCCACATTCACAGAGTATAAGTCTGAAACTGTTGATGCTTCATAAAATAACACAGATAGATCTCAGTGACACATTTCAAAAGGACACGTTCATTAAAGTGTTGATTCCCTCATCACATAGTGAGCACCTACTTACATGCCTGGTTTTAGCAGTGATGATAGAAAGACAGCCAGGATGCCAAATCTTTGACCAGCTGTCTCTTGCTTATATTCTTCATAGGGTATATTAAAATTTCACAATAGATCTTATTCTTTTATATTCTTACTAGAGGCCCGGTGCACAAAATTCGTGCACAGGTAGGATCCCTAAGGCCTGCCCGGCAATCAGGGCCAATCTGTGGGGTGATTGGTGGGGCGATCAGGGGGCTTGGCTGGCCTAGGACCTGGGCTGGGGGCAGCTCCTGTGTTGAGCATCTGCTCCCTGGTGGTCAGTGCACATCATAGAGACCGTTGCACCGTTTGGTCGATTTGCATATTAGGCTTTTATTACATAGGACTAGGGCATATTTGTCACAAATGACACTACAGGGAAGTGCACACTTGTTCCCAAATAAAATACAGTGTCTTCTTTTGATGATCTGGGCTGGTTCACATGTCCTATCTACAGTGTTTTTCAGCCAGTCTAACTTAAAGTCTTAGGATGACTTTGGGGCTTTTTCTATCATGTCTACTCCAGGAATTTGACAAGCTGTTCTCTTTTTTTTTTTTTTAATGAAATAGTAAAATGAAGAACAGATAGATGATCTTAAGTGTAAGAACCTGTCTTCCTAAGGCCCAGAGTAAAATGACTCAAGGAGCTCACTCTATCTAGACTTTCCTCTATGCCCATCCCAGTACTGTTGGCTTTTCCTGCTGCTGCTCCAGCCCCATTGGAAATAAGAGATGAGGGATATAATAATCCCACTGACAACCTTCTTGACAAAACATATCTTCCCTGTTTGATCCACCTGTTGAAAGATACACCTGCTTCTCCCATCTTTTCTCTCCAACATAAACACTGAATCATAGATCCCTAAGAAACTTTAAAATGTCTCTAATTTTACTGTAGGCTGATAATTTCTTCTATTATCAGGTGTTTATTCTGCTTTCCATGACCTATCAGAAAATAAATAACCATATGATAAATAATTAAGAAATCAATATTACATAAAGTCCATCTTTTTCTATGTCTAATGTATCAGATTTAAATCCAATTAGTAGTCTTGCCATTGTTGGCTGGATAGCTTTGAAAGGTTGTCTCCACTTACAGACATTACCCACTTGCAAAATACAACTCCAGTCTCTTCCTCTCTCACACACAGTTCTGCCCCTATTTTGAAATTATAATTTTCTGCCAGTTTTTACTGGGAAACCATAAAAACTTTGGAAGCCATGGTTATGAACTCTTAGGAAATCTTATTTACTTCACAACTGGATGAGTTATCTTCTATTTCCCATTTTAAAAAATGTCAAGTCTGCTAACTTTTCCAAAACCTAGACATAGCACTATAAACTTTAAAGCAATTCCTTCCATTTGTAATGTGTTTGTAAGCACAATGTCTACTCTGATCCTCAAAAAGCCTTGTGAAGTGAGCAGAGCAGGAAGTACTAACACCATTTTATAGAAGAGAAGTGTGGTGCACATTGTGGCGAATTTGCCAAACTCCAAATTCTTTCTTCAGTGTAACTGCCTTTATCCCCAATCTATATGGTCTGATCCGCAAAGCCCATTTTTGTATAAATATGATCCCAACTCTGGTCAAGGTTGGTTGAATCAGGAAGTATCCCAACTGGATTACTTTTATCTTCTTAATTAAAAACCTGGAACTGGGACAGAAATAGAGATTGCAGAGAGAAATGTGTAGCCGAAATAGGAGAAAAAGACAAGAAGTGGGAATGATGAAATGAAGCTGTCCATGTAGAAGGAATTATAACATTAATTTTTTTAACAGAGATAGCCAAGCAGGTTCTTTATTCCAGCTCCATAAGCAATATGAAAGAAAGATGATCAAAAGTCTAGGATGGAGAATGCCAGGAGTTCTATTTAGGTGAGGTAAATTTTTGCATCAGCTTTAACGATTGAGGTTTAGCATATATTGTACTTTTTCACCCTTAAGGCCAAGTAATTGGCAACTGTAGAACCATGAATGTAAAATATTGATGACAAATTATGATAAAATAGCCACAGAACTATCAACAATGTTAAATCTTGGCCTCATTGGATAAAGTGCTTTTATAACATTGTGTGTTTTTAAGTATAAATACAAATGATTATGAGTCCTTAAAAAACAGATTACCAAGTGCTCTAATAAAAGAAGGTTCTACAGGAAAGCTGTAGATGGTCGGCTACAACAATGCTTTCCTTTCTCCCATATTGCCCTGAATGCACTTCCAAGGCCTGTCAGCGCAGGGAAGGTGTTGCCAGAGATTAGAGGTATCAGAGTGCACACTTCCGAGGCCTTCTGTAGAAGTCACAGAAGATGGAGTTGTTATGTCCTGCAGCCTCCATTAGCATTTAATCCTCAGCCAATGAGTGAGAATATTTTTTCCATAGATTTTTTTTTTTTAGAGGGAGTGGAAAGGATGGGGGAAGGGAAGAGAGAGAAAGAGAGAGAAAGATCGATGTGTTAGAGACTACTCTCGACCCAACCAGGGATGGAGGATTAAACCTGCAACCAAGGTAGTGCCCTTTGGTCCATGGGCCAATGCTCTAACCACTGAGAAACTGGTCAGAGAAAAATCGTACAGTGACCTTCTGATTCATAGGTCAACACTCAACCACTGAGCCATACCAGCCTGGCCCCATTAGCAGTTAAATTATGTGGACTGTACAGTGAATTTCCTCCAAGGCCATCACTGCAGCCTCCCCTCTGGGGGATCACAGGATAGAGGGTGCACCTGTGAGTGCACATTGACTCCGACTTGGGACCTTCGGTAAGAATCTCCGTTCAGACTGCATGTTCATGAACATGTCCCGGAACCTGGGAGAAAAAGAACCAGAAGAAACAGATTTGGCGAGGTGGGCGACTTGGTCTGGTTGTTCTGCACAGCTGCAGCCACGCGTGTGCGGCTGGCACGGCTGTCTTTGCAGCGTAGAGGTTGGCTTCTTCCGGAAACTTGCCGATAATCTTCTTGTACCTGATTCCTTTGTCGCCAAACCAGTTGGATTCCTTGGTCCAGGCATGTCATTTGATGTTCTCCTTTCCTGCTGTACGAGATGGGTCTGCAGGGCTGGGGCACTGACACGGCGTTTCTGGGCCAGCTCCTCTTTGGCTTCCTCACTGGGATAGGGGTAGCTGAGTAAAAATATTCACTCAGGATTTCTGTGGCCTGTTGACTGAAGTTATGCCTTTTTCGTCCGGCATCAAGGAATCGTGATCTTAAAATCATAACTGCTTCACAGCCTTTGCATGGGCTGCATCTGAATGGAACAAAACGTGCCTGCAAGCCAACCAGCACCAAGAATTGCCAGCAGCCTCTAAACCTCTAGAAGCCAGCAGAGAGGCATGAGATGGACCAACCCTGTGGGGCCTTGATTTTGACGTCCAGCCCCCAGAGCTGTGAAGAATAAAATTAAGTCACCGTGTTTATTGATCTACAGGATTCCTCATTTTATTGAGCTTCACTTTACTGTGCTTCACAGGTGTTGCGTGTTTTTTACAAATCGAAAGCAAAGACCCTTCACCAGCAAAAAGAATAGGACTCGCTTTATTGCCATACACACTTTATTGCGGTGGTGTGGAGCCGCAATATTTCCCAGATATGCCTGTAATCTGTTATGGCAGCCACAGGAAACTAATACAGTGATTAAAAGTATAGGTAAATGTAAAGAATGGAAAGAAATTAGAGACTGATAACTTAAGAATAAATTATGAAATATCACATGATCTCACTCATTTGTGGAATATAATGAACAACATAAACTGATGAACAAAATCAGATCCAGAGACAGAGAAGCATCGATCAGACCGTCAAGCCTCAGAGGGAAGGCAGGGGAGGGTTGGGGGGAGGGGGAGAGATCAACCAAAGGACTTGTATGTATGCATATAAGCATGACCAATGTACACAGACACCAGGGGGGTGAGGGCACGAGCAGGGGTGGGGTGGGGGGCAATGGGGGGGATAAGGACACATATGTAATACCTTAGTCAATAAAGAAAATTTAAAAAGAAAGAAAAAAGATTTTAAAAAAAGAATAAGTTATGATAGTCTTGGATGTTTAAACCACAATGTCCACATGAAAAGGCTAGGAGTGAATACTCACTTGATCCTGAATTGGTCATTCAGCTTTTATTTAACACCTATTACGTGCCAGGGGGCAGCACCTGTTGAGGATACAGAGCCCTTGGCCTTCAGGAGCTCGCCACTTGTGAGCCTGTGTTGGAGTTGAGCTTTTGAAGTCTAAGCTAGTAAAGGGTAATTATTATTCTAAAGTTTACTTTTACCATTTTTTAAAGGATTAATGAGGTGTTTTGTTTTTTCTTTTACCTGCTATGGCTTTATCAGGGGAAAAAAAATATCCTTTTTCCTTCCTCATTAACACCAACATATATACTATCTGCTCTTCCCCCACCCCAGTCAGCCCAAAAAAGAAACAGTAAGATGTTTCTTACTCTGGAAGCTTCTTGGTGCAGGAAAGAGAAAAACAGCACTTTTCGCATAAGTTTCAGAACCAGAAGGCTTTGTGTTTGAAAAATTGAGCCCACTCGGGAAACTAGGACAGTGGGTCCACAAGTGGGAACGGGTGGACACTGTGGCTTTAAGGGAGAGTGGGTGGCACAGCTCCAATGCAGCTTAATTTCCATAAAGAAGAGAGGATTCCATGAATTGAAAGCACTTGGTGTTATGGAAATCTGTATGCTTCTCATAAACAACACCCCATAAATAGATTTCAGAGGGAAAACAGTTGTCTGAACACCCATGGAGACTAAAGTCTCTCAAAAAAAAAAAACAGTTTCATATTGTTTTGAAATTAGAATATCTAAGGGCATCGTTTATTTGTTGCTTGCTAAAAGGAGAAAAAGTAGATCATGGGACATAACAGGTTTTCTTCCCCTCCTCCTTCTCTTTCACTAAAAAAGAATAACCTATATGATTTACAGAGCAACGAGTCAGATTAACATACAGCTCATAGTTCCTTTTCAATTTTTTAAAATACATTTTATTGATTTCAGAGAAGAAGGAAGAGGGAAAGAGAGATAGAAACATCAATGATGAGAGAGAATCATTGATTGGCTACCTCCTGCAGGCGCCCCCTACTGGGGATCGAGCCCACAACCCGAACATGTGCCCTGACCAGGAATTGAACCATGACCTCCTGGTTCATAGGTTGACACTCAACCACTGAGCCACGCCGGCTAGGCCATTTTCAATTTTGATGAAAAGCGTAGTTTTCTATAATGTAAAATGTGTAATGCATTTTAATACATAAAATAAACAATGTATATGTTTAAATGTTCCCAGGTGATGGTTCCATCTGAGGGGAATTTACATAACTTATATAGAAGTTAGGTATTTAATGAAAAAAATGTTCTAGAAGGAATTTGTGGCAAACGGCTCCAGAAGAAGCTGGGAATATCTCAGTAAGCGCCTCGCTTCTTCTTAACAAACAGAACCTGAGACACAGCCTGTATACAGCTAAGATCCCCGCTCCTTCAGCGCTGTGTGCTCATGAAGTTGCCGCATTGCGGAGGCCCCACCTCTTCTCGTTTCACTTACTAAGAGAAGAAACAGCCAGCTCTGTATGTTGCAAATACAGACAATGTGACACAACAGGACCATTTCCTCCTGGGGTTTTCCATGGTGAGTCATACTTTAAACATTTTTTTGGATCACGGCTAACTGAAAGATTGTAATCTTATAATTTCTACCCATAGAGTTCCCCACAGCCAAGCTGGCCAAGAAGGCGTACAACTTCAAATTGACTCCCAGGTGTGGGCATGAACGCTTTGGATCACTGTCCAAATCTTAGCCTCTTCACACTTTCCTGACCTGCGGAAGGCTTGAGTCCCAGGACAATCCAGTGGTGGGAAAGGAACTGACATTGCAACTTTTCATGGGCTGCCATGAGTGGGAAGTTGGTAACAACATTAATTTGATTTATAAAACATAAAGAAATGTGGCATTTATTGGCCTAGAGATAGGTGAATTGATTTAAGCCTATTACTGTTGCATGTGGAGCATCTATGCATAAGAAGGGTCTATATTACTCAAAATATAGGGTAATTTGAGGAAAGTTTGAACAATATTGACTAAAGATGCATCTTTTAGTCTTTTGTAATGAATCATTCATTACATTTAACTTAAAAAGTTTAAACTCCACATGATTTGTCCATACTTTAAAAAATGTGATCTGCTATCAGTCTGTAAATTCTCTTTTCTTTAGATCTTCTAAGAGTGCATGTGTGGCCCAGTGGATAGAGCGTCGACCTGCGGACTGAAAGGTCCCTGGTTCGATTCCGGTCAAGGGCACGTACATGGGTTGCGGGCACATCCCCAGTGGGGGGCGTGCAGGAGGCAGCTGATCGATATTTCTCTCTCATCGATGTTTCTAACTCTCTATCTCTCTCCCTTCCTCTCTGTAAAAAATCAATAAAATATTAAAAAAAAAAAGAGTGCATGTGTAATCCATACTTCCCCAGTCACCAAATTAGTAAAGAAAACCCACTGGTACCCTAACCACTTGTACTAAGCTGCGTTTTTACCCTTGTAATTACTGTCACCCCCACTACTCTCTCCTCCCAAAAGCCCCTGGAGCAGCTTGTCATCTCTGCGTGTTATGGTGGCAAGTGCTGGTCACTCTCGGATCACCAGCTGAGTCCCTCAGGGCCTTGAGCTTAATTAAAAGTTGGTTTTCCTGCTGATTCTCTCCTTCTGGTTGCTGAAAACACAATCCTGCAGACTCAGTACTGTAAAATGCCCTATTTGCCTTTATTGCTGCTTCTGCTACTCTCTTTCCCCATCATCCCAACAGGCCTAACTCTTATCTAGGAACTGAATCTCAAATATCCAAGATCCCAGTCCACCTGACCAAGTCCCACTAGAAAGCTGCCGGTCCCTTTGTTCAGGTTTAGAAAATGCATTTATTACAAAAGTAACAGTTGCCTTAAACACAATAAAGTCCTGAGAAGTTTCTGTTGCCTTGCCTTTAAAAAATGTTTTTTATTGATTTTAGAGAAAGGAAGAAAGAGAGAGAGAGAGAGAGAGAGAGAGAGAGAGAGAGAGAGACATCAATGATGAGAGAGAATCATCGATCAGCTGCCTCCTGTATGTCCCTTACCAGGGATAAAGCCCAAAACCCAGGCATGTTCCCCAACCAGAAATCAAATTGTGACCTCCTGCTTCACAGGTCAACACTCAATGACTGAGCCATACTGGCCTGGCTGCCCACCCTTTTAAAAACTACTTATTGAGCACCTAGGGTTCTATTAGTAAAATAAATGTGCTGTGCATATTTTTGTTATGACCAATGTATAAAATGCACAAAGTCCCTGCTATTTTTTTAGCAAGTGGATATAGACAATAAACAAGTAGCAAACCTATAATAATAAAAGCATAATATGTTAATTAGACTGGGCAGCCGAATGACCTTCACGACGTCCTTCTGGACGAAGCCGGGGCTGCGAGGGCTGGGGCAAGCCGCCGTGTATGCAAGGGCCAAGCCCCTTGCACGAATTTCATGCATCAGGCCTCTAGTAAATAAATAATATGTAAGATGGTAATAAATGCTTAGGAGGAAAACAAAGTAAGAGAAAGGAAATAGGGGGTTCCTATTTTACATGGGCTAGTTTGGAAAGGCATTACTAGTAGAGATGATAGAGAAACTATTCCAAAGACCTATGGCAGAGCTGTGCTTGCACACGTGGGAGGGAAAGCAAAGACTAGCAGACAGTAAATAGACCAGGGCAGTGGTCCTCAAACTTGGCTGTACATTAATCACCGGTGGAGTTTCAGAAACAAACAGACTGATACCTGTGTCCACCCCTTGAAACTGTGATTTAATTGGTCTGTGAGCCTGGCCTGACATCAAGAATTTTTAAAAACTTGCCCAAGAGAGAGAAACAATAAAGGTCACTACACAATACTAAAGGGATCAATCCAACAAGAGAACATAATTCTGGTAAACATATATGCACCCCATTATAGGAGCACCTAAATATATATATTGAAAACATAAAACTTCTGGAAGACTTTAAGGGACTGACAGCACTACAATCACAGTAGGGACTTTAAAATCCTGAGGACTTCACTGGGTAGATCTTCCAGAGACAAAATTAACAAGGAAACAGTGACTTTAAATGATACCCTGAATCAGATGGATTTAATTGACATTTATGGAACATTTCACCCCAGAGCTGCAGAATAGACATTCTCAAGTGTACATGAGTCATTCTCAAAGATAGATGTTTGAACACAAAACAAGTCTCTACAAGTTCAAGAAGACTGAAATACCAAGCATCTTCTCAGATCCCAATAGAATATTTACAATAGCTGAGATCTGAAAACAGCCCAAGTACCAGCATCAGTAGACGAGTGGATAAAAAAGCTGTGGTACATTTACACCACAGAATACTCTGCATCTGTGTAAAAGAAGGATCTCTTACCCTTTGAGATGACATGAAGGGACCTGGAGAGTATTATGCTAAGCCCGTGGTCGGCAAACTGCGGCTTGCGAGCCACATGTGGCTCTTTGGCCCCTTGAGTGTAGCTCATCCACAAAATACCACGGTCTGGGCGAGTCTATTTTGAAGAAGTGGCATTAGAAGAAGTTTAAGTTTAAAAAATTTGGCTCTCAAAAGAAATTTCAATCGTGTACTGTTGATATTTGGCTCTGTTGACTAATGAGTTTGCCGACCACTGTGCTAAGCGAAATAAGCCAGTCAGAGAAAGACAAGTATCACATGGTCTCACTAATATGTGGAATCTAATGAGCAAAATAAACTGATGAACAAAATAGATCCAGAGACATAGAAGCCTAGAACAGACTGCAGAACCTCAGAGGGAAGGTGAGGGTGAGGGCGTGGGGGGAAGATGGGGGTGGGGGGGGGGAGGAAGAGATCAACCAAAGAACTTGTATGCATATATGCATAAGCCATGGACACAGACAATACGGTGGTGAAAGTCTGGGGCTGGGGAATGGGGAGTTGGGCTAGAAGGGGTCAATGGGGGGTGGGGGGAACATATGTAATACTTTCAACAATACAGATTAAAAAAAAAACAAAACACAAAACACTTGCCCAAGAGATTGTAATGTGCAAGACGCTTGAACTATGGAAATACGGTAAGGTTGCTTAGCACTACTTTGGCCCATAGAGGCTCATAGGCATAGAGAGATTAATCAGAGTGGTTGTGCTCTCCAATCAGTTCTGCTGCATGTACTAGATATAAAGTAGTCTGAAAGCTGGATTTAACTGGACTTGAAAGTTTGCCAGGTGAGTGCAGTGAATATGGATAAAAACAAGGAAGGTGAGACAGATGATTATAATCTGGGTCCAAGGAATCTAAGTGGGGTAAGGAGAGAAGTTAAGAATGGAGGGGAGTAGGGAACAGTGTTTTGATCAATGAACCTATACTTCTGCTTCCAATTACTTTTTTTTTTATCACACCATCAAGCACTTCTTTAATGCCAGCTGAGTGTCCTACAAATTCAACTCAATTCTGACACTGTCTACCTGGAGATAGCATCAGATTCCACAGGTTAATGGTTCAGTCCCTCAAGATTGCCCTACACTTCAAATGTCTAGGCTGTCACCTGTCTTTATGACCACCCAGCTACAGATCAGAGGTTCCAATGACCCCCTCCCTTGGGTCAATTAACTTGCTAGAATGGTTCAAGAATTCAGAGAAAAATTTAATTGACTAGAGTACCCGTTTATTACAAAAGAAAATAACTCAGAGACAGCCAGATGGAAAAGATGCTCAGTGCAAGATATGAGGAAAGGGCACTAACCACCAGCTTAACTCGTCAGCCAGTGAGTCAGACAACATGGAAACATCCTCCAGCCCTGGTCAGGCCTTCAGATGAGCCCAGGCCAACACCTTGACTCTGAACTAGAACCACCCAGCACAGCCACACCCAAGGTTTCGTCCCACAGAAACCAGATGAGATTATAAATACTTATTGTTGTCTTAGGCTGGTAAATTTTAGGATAAATTTGTTATGCATTACTAGATGGCTAATATAGTATGTTTGAGCTTTGATGCCAGAGTTAAATATTCCAAAGTTAAATATTTTTAATAGAAATTTTTCCTCATCCCCTTTCTGGGCATATCACATTATCCCCTACATCTTCTAAAACTGTATGAATAGCAATTTAGGAACGGGATGGAGATGGGGTGGGAGTATAGATCTCTCCTGATGTAAGCCGTGCTCAGATAGCAGAAGGTTTGTCATTGCTGTTTATAACACCCCTGAAAGCATGGGGGGGAAAAAGGGGTTTCTTAGTGTAGTAATATTCAGGAGTTTTGCTAAGAGGTAGTCACTCTTGGCAGTATAAAACTCTGACTGTCTATAGATGTTTGACCCTGAGGCCATATTGTCCATGGCTTCTGTTTTGTTGTTTTTATTTCTACTACAATTCATTGAATTTTTCTTTCAAGCTACAAAAGCAGTATCTATTTTTTGCAACAATAAAACAACTGCCAGTGTGTAAAGAAAAAGCCAACAATCTTCTATTTTCCTCATTCCCAAGGCAATCAATGTTAATGGCTTATTCTGTATTCTTTTATCCCCTTTCTCTATAAAGATCAAGCTACAGTATATCTAGCCCGGCCATCGTGGCTCAGTGGTTGAGCGTCAACCTATGAACCAGGAGGTCATGGTTCCATTCCCAATCACATGCCTGGGTTGCAGGCTCGATCCCCAGTGTAGGTTGTGCAGGAGGCAGCTGGTAAATTATTCTCTCTCATCTCTCTCTCTCTCTCTCTCTCTCTCTCTCTCTCTCTCTCTTTCTTTCTCTGCTCCCTCCCTCCTCTCCCCTCTGAAATCAATAAAAATATATCTTTAAAAAAGATACAGTATATCTAAACTTTGGTTTTCCACTGTTTCAGTTATCCATGGTCAACCACCATCCAAAGATATTAAATGGGAAATTCCAGAAATAAACAATTCGTAAGTTTTCAATTGCGTGCCATTCTGAGTAGCATGATGAGGTCTCATGTGGTCCCACGCTGTCCCACCCTGACCTTGAGTCATCACTTTGTCCAGTGTATCTGCTTCACTTCATCTCATTTTGTGGGCATTGTATCATTTGACATCATCACAAGATGGGGTGAGTACAGTATAATAAGTCATTTTGAGAGACAGATTACATTCACATAACTTTTATTACAATATATTGTTCTAACTCAATTATTTTATTATTGTTAATCTTTCACTGTGTCTAATTTATAAATGAAACTTTGTCATAGGTGTGTATGTATATGAGATAACCTAATATATATAAGGTTTTTTACTATTCGTGGTTTCAGGCACCCACTGTGGGTCTTGGATGATATCCCCCAGAGATTGGGGGGGGGACTACTGTAATTGGGTTTTTTGTTTATTTTATTTTTACATGTCCTACACCACATGCATTACTCTGCAATATTCATTTTTTTTACTTAAAATATGTTACAGGTGTCACTTCATATTAATACAAATAGAACTAACTCATTGCACAATATTCCATGGTATGAATGGACTGTAATTTATTCAACCATTCTCCTATTGACAATTAAAATTACTTAAGATTAAAAATATAGTGTAATAACCAGCTTTTCAAATATGTATTTTACTTCCTGGGACTTATATGTCTTTAGACCTTATTCCTCAGTGATTTCTGAGTCAATGAGTGTTTCTTATTAATTTTATAATGATGTTCAGGCTAATTGATAAAAATGTTTGTAGCCTTCCACAGTTGTACCACCAATGTATAGAAGTTCCTGTGTCTTTGTATTCCTGCTAGTGCTACTGAGTTATTCTGAAATTTGGGGTGAAAATGATATTCCAATACTGCTTTGGCTTGCATTAGTCATATTTAATATATTTTCATCTGTTTTGGACACTGGCCATTATTTTTGTCTTCTACAAGGTTTTCGGAAAATGATAACAAAAGTAGGTGGTTGTTTTGTTTTGTTTTGTGCATTTTTAAATTAGCAGGCGTTAGTGTTTAGAGCAGTTTTAGGTTCACAACATAGTTAAGCAGATAGTACAGAAAGTTCCCACACATCTCCACCTCCTCACACATGTTGTACCGTACTCACCCATCTTGTGATGATGTCAAAATGAGATGAAATGAACCATCAACACTTATTACAATCCATGAACCAACACCAATACATCATTATCAACCAAAGTCTATGGTTTACATTAGGGTTCTCCCTTTGTGTCGTACACAAAATTTTGACAAATTTCTAATAACATGTATCCATGATTATAGAATCTACAGAGTAGTTTCACTGCCCTAAATACAATCACCTGTGCTGCACTTATTGCTTCCTTCCTTCCTCATAACCCTTGCTTATATGTATTTAAGTCTTCTAACACATTTTAAAGAGAAAGTTAGGTTCTTTCTAAAATAGAAAAACAGACGTAGTGGAGGTGGCTCCCAGGGCCTCAGTCTATGCTCCCCAGTTGAGTGGTGCTACTGATTGGACTCCATGTTCTGGTGGGACCACAGGAAGGGTTTCATGCTGAGCTCTGCAATCAGGCAGGACCAGAGGCTGCATCCCGAAGTCGGTGGGACCACAGGCTGGGCTTTGCAATCAGGTAGGTCACTGGCTATGCTCCCCTGTTGGGCTAATCTCTCTGGCCAGACAGGGCCTCCAGTTGTATCTTGCAGTTGTGTGTAGATGGAGACTACTTGCAGTGTTTGGGACCACAGCTTATGCTCCATGGTTGAGTAGGTTCACTAGCTGGGCTCCCTACATGGGTGAGATCACAAGTTGTGTTCAACAAGAAGACAAGGACATAGGCTGGGCTTCTGGGCTGCCCAGGGTCACTGTGTAGACTTCCTGGTTATGTGGGATCAGAGGCTGTGCTCAGTGGTTGACTGCTAACTTTGCTCTCTGCCCAAGCAGGGCTGTAAGATGGGCTGTGTAGCTGTCTGGATTCCTTGGCCAGGCTTCCTACTCTGGTGGGACTAGAAGCTCTGCTCAGCAGTTACAAAGAGCTGCAGATTGCTTCCCTGCCTGGGTGTGGTCACAGAACAGGCTCTATGGCCAATAGAGGCCATTTGCTAGAGTTCCCAAATCTGGCAAAACTGCCAACTGAGCTCCATGGACAGATGGAGTCACTTGCTGGGCTCTGCAGAGCCACTGGCTAGGATCTCTGCTGGGGCGCTACCACAAGCAGGAATACAGTACATCAAGATATGAGCACTGGTTGCTATACAATTTATTACATTAGTGTTGTATACCGAAAACTTGCTAAATTTGCTTTTTTAATTCTAGTACACTTTCTACTGATTTTTTAATGTTTTTCTACATATATAAGGAGATCACATATGAATAAAGACAATTTAATTTCTTTATAATCTTAATGTCTTTAGTTATTTTTCTTACCTTGTTGTACCAGTTAGAACCAGCAGGACAGCACTGAATATAAGTGATAAAAGAAGGTTACTTTGCCTTACTCTTGTTCTAAGACAAAACATTCAGCCTTTTACTGTTAATTATAGTGACAGCTGTCAGTTGAAAACATTCCCTTCCATTGCCAGATTTCCAAGAGATTTTTCATTAATGGGGGCTAAATTTTTACCATTTTCCCCTGAATCAATCAAGTAATCATATGATTTTTCTTCTTTATTGTATACTAGAGGCCCAACGCATGAAATTCATGCAAGGGGCTTGGCCCTCGCAGCCACAGCAGCTTGCCTCAGCCCTCGCAGCCCTGGCTTCATCTGGAAGGTCATCTGGAAGGACATCTGGAAGGTCGTTCGGCTGTCTGGTCTAATTAGCATGTTACCCTCTTATTATTATAGATATGGTGATTTTTTTTTCCTTTTTTAATTAAATTTATTGGGGTGACATTGGTTAATATGATCACATAGGTTTTAGGTGTGGGTTTCTGTGTTATAAGATCTGTATATTGTACTGTGTGCCCACCACCCAACATCAAATCTTCTATCACCTATATATGGTGAATTTTATTAATTGATTTTTAAATGTTAAACCTTTACTTCTTGACCTTTTGGCTAAGATAAAGTGTAGTATCAAAAAAAGAAACCAACCTTTTATTTCTTTAAAAAAATTTACTTATTCATAATATATGATTCATTTTATAAATTGTTGAATTATATTTACTAGCATTGTCTTAATGACTTTGCATTTATGTTTCTGAGGGATATTTTTCTTTAGGGTTTTTGTTTTGTTTTTGTTTTTGGTGTGTGTGTGTGTGTGTGTGTGCGCGCGCACTATATATAAAGACTGCATCTGATTTTAGATCTGAATAAAGCTAATCTCAAAAAGTAAAGTGGAACTATTCTCTCTTTCTAATCTGGAAGTTTGTGAAGAATTCGTGCAAATTCTTCCTTAAATCTTTAATAGAATTTCCCTGTGATGCAATTGTCAAAGCCTGTAGTATTCTTTTTCTGACAAAATTTAATTTAATAAATTGAATAGATATAGGAACATTCAGATTTTCTTAGGTCAAATTTGTTCATATGTAACTTTCAAAGACTTTATTAACTTCATGTAAGTGGTAGAATTGATTAACACAAATTTCCTCATAATGTTCTGTTTTTAATCTTTTAATATTTACAGAATCTGTAGTAATATTTTCTTTTTAATTGCATCTTCTTTTCTGTCTTAGTCTGACTAGAAGTCTATCAAATTTATTATTTTAAGAGTACTTTGGTTTTATTGATTTTATTTGGTTGTTTTATATTTCATTGATTTCAGTTTTCATCTACATTATTTATTTTCATCTATTTATTTTTGGCCTTTCTTTCTTCCTTTCTTCCTTTCTTCTTTTCTTTTCTTCTTCTTTTTTTTTTTTTTTTTTAGGGCCTTAAAAGTGGAAGCTTAGATCATTGAATTTGGATCTTTCTTTTTTACAAATACAAGCATTCAAAGCCATAAAATACTAAGCACTACTTTAGCTCTATTAAACAAGATTTCATATCTTGCATTTTCATTCAGTTCTTAACATGTAACAATTATTCCTGTGATTTCTTCTTTGATCTATGAGATATTCAAAAGTGTGTTGTTTAATTCCCAAATATTTGTGGGTTTTTCATATATGTACATTTCTCTTTTTTTTCTATAAAATTCATTATTTATTTCTAAAGATTTGAATTATGGTTTCATTTTCTACCTTGTCTACCCATCCTAATCTCTTTATAGGCTTTTGACACCCAGTAGGATTTCTTTTTATTATTATTGTTGTTGTTTAAAGTATTACAAATAGTAGTACATATGTCTCCTTTTTTTTCCCAATTGACCTTCCCCCAGCCTCCCCTACCCTCCGATACATGCCCTCACCCCCCTCCCAGTGTCTTGTGTCCATTGCTTATGTTTATATGCATGCATACAAGTCCTTCGGTTGAACACTTCTGTAATTTATTTCTAATTTCATTTCATTATGGCCATAGAAGATATACAGTATGATTTTAATCTTTTAAAATTCATTAAGACTTGTTTTAAAGCCTAGAAAATGGTCTATTTTGGCAAATGTTTCATGAATATCTGAAAAGAATGTGCATTATGATGTTTTTAGATGATGTGTTATGTAAAAATCAATTAGTTCAAATTTATTGAAACTGTAGTTCTAGTCCTTTATATTTTTACTGATTTTTTTGTCTACTTGTTAACAAACATTATTGTGAGAGAACTATTGAAACCTTCTACTATAATTGTGGATTTGCCTATTCTACTTTCAGTTCTGTCTGTTTTTTTATCGTGAGTTCTGAAGCTTTGTTATTAAGTGTGTACACATTTAAGACTGGATTGTCCCTTTATAATTGTGAAATAACCCTCTTTTATCTGGTAATGAATCTCATATATTTCACTTTAACATAGTCACTGTAGTGTTTGTGTGTTTAGTGTTTGCACGGTAATACTTTTCCATCCTTTTACTTTTTATCTAGCTTTCTCTTTGTATTTTAAGAGTGCCTCATATAGAAAGTATATAGTTAAGTCTTGCTTTTTTTCTCTCTGCCAAACTCCACTTTAATTCTCATGTTCACAGCAATCAGCCCAATACAGTTGGGCTTAATCTACCATTTTACTATTAATTCTATTTGACCCTTCTTCTCTTTGTTCCATTTTCCCTCTTACCTGACTTATTTGCTTTAACCAAGTATGTTTTATGATTTCACTTTCTCTCTAATATGGGCTTATTCACTATAATTATTTGTTTTAATTTTTAAAAGTCACTCAGAGGTTTATATTTAAGTAGTCAGAGTGCACCTTCATAAAACATTATCATGTGAGAAGATTATAATGGTGCACTTCCATTTCCTTTTCCTGTCCTTCGTGCTACTATTTTCTTGTATTTCATTTCCACCTGTGTTTCAAAATAACCAAGCAATCAACTTCCCAAGCTTTCCTGGGCTTCTGTTGGGCCCACCTCCCAGCCAAAAGCTTAGCTTCCTAACGAGTTCTCTCAGCATGGCACATTGCTGTCTCTGTCACAGAGCGGATTAATGCTGTGCCCTCTCCAATAGCGTTTGGATCTTAGCCTTCATGCAAGAAGGGCGGCAGTTCTTGAGTGCATGTTCGTTTTTTAATATTCATTTTTATTAAATTTTTTTGAGTGCACACATGAGGTTTCTGAATCAGAGTAGATTTCTTATAATGCTCACTGCACAATCAGCAGTCAGAACAACATTGGCGCATTAGTCTCTCCACACTTGGACTTTTTCTATGGTGGGCCAGAGGGACGATGAGACATTGGAAACCCAGGATTTTATTCCATTCCAATAAACCTTGCCACGCCACTATCTCCTGTGCCTGGGTCTGTGAAATGCTTTTCTCATGATCCTGTGGAAGAGCCTAATTTCAACCAACAACAATCTCTTGCACACTGAACGATCCTGCCACTTTTGTAAGATGTGTGTTCCACATGGTTCTTATCACATCTCTCTGCAAGGTTGCCACCATGGTTGCGTGTTCCTGGGCAGGAGAGAACTGGGTGAGTGTGGGTCATGGGTTGGGGGTGTGGGGAAGAAAGAGCTCTTTGCTCCCCTGGGGTTTTAACCAGAAGGTGCTTGACCATAGAGGCCTGTCAATCTAACCTAAGGGATAATTGCAAATGAAAACAATAAAAAGCTGGGGTAGCACAGGCTGGTGTTGAGCATCAACCCATGAGCCAGGGGCAGACATCTGTGATACTCTCAACAATAAAGATTTTTTTAAAAAATAATAAAAAGAAGGGTAAAAATCTATTTCAGCAACGAAGGTAAATTTTATAAATATTGTGAAGATGAGTGGTTCTGAAATAAATGAGTGATTACTTAGGAATGTAGAAAAGGATAAAGACAGAGCAATAAATATTGTGGCCTTCTAGAGAGGATTTCAGTTGAATTCTGAATTTGAAGTTAAGCTTTCATTGAGGTAGCATGGTCTACCTGTAGGACTAAACCCCAAAGTAGAAGA
Organism: Eptesicus fuscus; assembly: GCF_027574615.1. Taxonomy (NCBI): domain Eukaryota; kingdom Metazoa; phylum Chordata; class Mammalia; order Chiroptera; family Vespertilionidae; genus Eptesicus; species Eptesicus fuscus. The sequence continues at coordinate 38,346,287 of NC_072494.1, read as the reverse complement.
TGAACAACTTAGCAGAGATTTCCTTTATAAATGAACCCTAAAATTAGAAACAGAGTATTGAGGTCAAAGAAAGACTTTCTGTCTCCACAGGACCTGGAAAGAGATACGTGTGTGTCTATGGCAGAACTGGGAGGGGAGGCAGGAGTCTGCCAGCAACCTGGAGCCTGGCATTTAGAGCTACTTTGGTAGAAACATCACCCAGAATATGAGGTAGACACTGATTTTTTTTTTCTGTCACTGGTTGAAATGTTATAAGGTGGGAAGCAGAGACACAAAAGCCTCTCTGTCAAGAAGAGACCATCTATAATCTGTATGGGAAATACACATGGGATCCTGAGTCCCTTATTGAGAATCTTGCTTCTTTCATTATGATCTTTGTCAGAATTATTAAACCTTATGAAGTAGACTCTGTACCTTTTCCTCCCTTCATCATTCCCTGGTCCCTGGCTTCTGCCATGCTGACTTTAAGGAGATTGCTCATTCAAAGGTCACCGATGAAGTTTTTATTGCTACATCCAGCATCCTTTCTACTTAGATCTCTCTGATGTATGTAATCCCACTGAACACTGCCTCCTGGAAACTTATATAAAAACTTGGGTTTCCATGACACTACACAAACTATCCTTCTCTTTGCAAAGATTTTTTTTTGTCTCCCTCCCTGGCTCTTTCCTTGCCTGCAACCCTAGTAACACAAGTGCTCCCTCAAGTCAGTGCTGGGCTCCCTGACCTTTTTCTTATTCTCTTTTATAGGTCATGGTCAAGAATGGCAGAGTTCTGCATGGCCAAGGTGACTCAGTGGTTGAGCATCTACCTATGAACTAGGAGGTCACAGTTTGATTCCCTGTCAGGGCACATGTCTGGATGGCGGGCTTGATCCTTGGAGGGCAGGGGGTGGGGGTTATGCAGGAGGCAGCCAATTGATTATTCTCTCTCATCATTAATGTTTCTATCTCTCTATCCCTCTCCCTTTCTCTCTGAAATCAATAAAATATATTTTAAAAAATAAGAGATCATTTATTTTTGCATCATCATCATCGATATTTTGATTCCTCTGACCTATATTTCTAATCTCAGGTGGCACTAATATTTCAAATTATCCACTGGTCTTTGCTCTAGGTCGGTTATACTATCATTTCAAATTTAGCATTTTAGAAACCAAACTTATCATTTATCGTTAACTCCTCCAAATGAATTTCCTCCCAATTATTCTGTCTGCACCAGTATCACCATATTCTTCCAAATCATATATAATCAGAAATTTGGAATACAATTTGATTCCATATTCTTTATATCTTTATTTTTAAAACTCTAATCTTTGCCTTTTTGTTCTTTTATCATAAGACCCTGCCACCAGTGTAAGAGTGTATGCCTTTGATTATCACCTTGCTATGCAGTTGTATGAAATCAGTCACCTTGCTATGCAGTTGTATGAAATCACTGCCTCTTTCCATCTCTTACAAATAAATGCTCTTATGTTTCCTTATAGTTGACAGAATACATGACAAGTAAGTCCTGTTCTGCCCCATGTTCTCTGTCAAGCTCTTCCTACAAGTCTTTCCCAAAGGTTATTATGACTTTACTAGAAGCCCAATGCATGACATTTGTGCACTGGCGGGGAGGGGAGGTCCCTCAGGCAGGCCTGCGCCCTTTTTTGCAGTCCAGGAGCCCTTGGGGGGTGTACAACTGACAGCTTAGACCCGCTTCCCTTCAGCCTGGACGTCTTTAGGGCTGCCACGGAGGCACAAGAGACTCCTGCCACCACTGCTGCTCTCTCCAGCCATCAGCCCAGCTCTTACCCCCTGGTGGTCAGTGCGCATCATAGTGACCGGTCGTTGCACTGTTTGGTCGATTTGCATATTAGCCTTTTATTATATAAGATGTCTTCCATAAACACCCAAGGCCTTAGAAGGTATCTTTTAAGTATTACTTAAGTGCCTCAAGTAATCTTCAGTTAGATCTCACACCTCTGCCATTTTCCGGTTCTGACTTTATGCCATCCTCTCTTTCTGGCACTGCCGATGCCCTTTCTCCTATCCTCTCTGAAGGCAAACTTTATTGCATGCCAACCAATGTAATGAGGACAGTTCTACTTGAACACACTGGAAGCCTTGCTTCTATCCAACGCAGTCATCTTTCCTCCTCTAATTTTAATTGTTTCAGAGCCGCCCTGGCAGGAACCACCTCCCACTGAACCTTCACTGGCAGGAAGACACCCAGGAGCCTCTCGGCAACCACAGGATTGTTCACCTTGAGAGCTCCACTCAGTACTGAGACCCAGGATTCATTTTGCTGTGTCCTGACATCACAGCTTTCCTTTATGCAGCAGAAAGAAGCCTCCATTTCCACTTTGAAAACTCCTGAAACTCAGCTCTGTTTCAAGGCCCAAGAAACATATTCCAGAGAAGGAAACTAAAGAACAAAATCAGTCCCCCGTCCCCTCCCATTTTTCCCATTCTGCTACGAAACCAGCTCTCCAGCAGGGCCTGCCTCTTGACAGTGTCTGAACATGCCATTCTCATGTCCAGCTAAAAACTCTGTCACTTGGCCCTAATAATAGTATGACCTCCTCCTCTCCCAGGCTGGTCCACAGCTTCGTCTCCACTTAGAGAAGATTCTTTTCTTCATTAATCTCAAAACCATTTGTGGTTGACAAAACGGTAATCTACTCATTTAAGATGAAAACTAGAAGCAGCTGGTGAACCCTGTATACTCTAGAGTTTATAGCACTCATTAATTAACATCCAGGAAAAGGAATTGCACAGCCCCAGGTTCCCTGTAAAGGTTACTTCCCAGCGTTTACTTCCAGCATAGCCTGCTCCTGTTACTCAACTGGATTTTACTTGTTATTACTAATAAACTGTTTTATGTAAAAAGTCCTCATCCTACTTGATCCTTTGATCCCATAAATATATACTAGGCTCCTTTCATGAGCAAGAATAATTGTCAAATAAAATAGGTGATCTAAAAATAAGTAATACCTGATACCTAGCTTCAATCAAGAGAGGATAAAAGATAAATACACTAATATCTACAATATGAGACAGACAATGGTACTATCCATAAAAGGCCTTAAAATGATAATAATAACTAACCATCTAGACACTTTTTCATGCACTTTATGCCTATTGTGGTATCTCATTTACCCTCACAAAAACACTATGAGGTGGATAATTTTATCTTTGTTTTGTGGAAAAGGAATCCAGGATTCAGAGAGATTTAGTAACTTTCACAATAGTCAACCACTACTAAATGCTCCTTCAAAGTCTTTGATCTTAACCTAATGGGAAATTAAAAAGAGGTGAAAAGAAGGTCTACCTGAGACATCAGAAAAGTCTTCATGAAACAAATCTCTTTCAAGATGGATTTTTAAGAATGGTTAGGATTTTACAAAACAAAGACGGATAAGAAATTCAAGACAGAATGAAAGCAATAAAAAGAAGTAATAAAATTAGGAAAGCCAGGCATGTATCAAGAATGACTAAGGCATTTAACTAGAGGATAGTGTCTCAGAGGTGAGGGCCAGTCTGGAGCCAGGCTGTAGATGGCATTGTCTTCTAAGACGAAGGATCGGTACTTAATTCAGGAGGCAATAAAGTGTATAATCTTAACTCCAACACTAACCCTTATTATGCAACAAGCTAGATAAGGCATTAGAACCTAGTATTCATCCAGAGTCCAGTGAAATGTCAATGGCATAATAATCTAACAAGGCTGACCTAGAACTTAATAAGGCTGAGCTTTGAAAGACACTTGGATTCTGTGTTGTTGTTTTTTAGCAAAAAAGTGACAATCTGGCCTTAGCCGGTTTGGCTCAGTGAATAGAGCAACAGCCTGTGAACTGAAGGGTCCTGGGTTCAATTCCAGTCAAGGGCACATGTCCGGGTTGCAGACTCAATTCCCAGCAGGGGGCGTACAGGAGGCAACCGATCAATGATTCTCTCTCATCATTGACGTTTCTATCTCTCTCACCCTCTCCCTTCCTTCTCTGTAAAAATCAATAAAACATATTTTTTTAAAAATGACAATCTGGATTTTTGGCATGGCAGTGATCTTTTGTAAATAAGTCGTAATTGTCTGGTATGCAATAAAATCAGAGAATAACACAGATTCCATAGACTCAAGAAGGTAGGTGGGTTCCCTTGGGTATGAGAAAGAAAAGTCATCATTCTCATGCTTATTCAAATAATTCATGCAATCATTTCTTAAGAAGCCAACTTCCAAAACAACAAGCCAATTCCTCCATTTCTGGGCTCTTATAGCTACTTTTGATTAATATAAAAGGAAAGGAAAGTAAATGAAAGAACAGGACAGAAAGCCTAGCAAAAGATACTGTCATTGTTTTTTTTTTTTATCAACACAATTTCTTTACACACAAAATATAATTACAAAGACGTAACTACCTTGCATATTTTAATTTTTAAAACAGATTCTGGTTCTAGGAATAGATTTTTGTTACAAAGATTTAGATATTTGCAAGTTCCCATTTTTTTTTTTGGTCATCATTTCTTTCCTTTGCAAGTTTCCTTTACACTCTCAACTTGTGCTTTTCTCCTCTATCTTATTTTTCTTTTCCCCTCTAGTAGGAATATTGGCTTCGTTACTGAAATTGTAACGCGTAATCACATTTCAGCATTCTTACTCTCCCACAGGGTTTTTATCCTTCTGGAGTGTATAAATCATTTTGAAAGCTCCTTTCCATTCTCTATCATGCTTTTCAGATTATCTACTGGTGTGTGCCTTACACACAAACACCCTTAGGGTTCAGCCACAGAGAGGGCCCAGATTTGGTTGGTAGGACTGCTGCTACTATGCTCAGCTATAGTCGCTTAGGGCTGGGCAGAGACACAAAAAAGCAACCGGTAGAAAAAAGGAAGTGGCATCTGGTGCTCTAATTGTCCATCAACACACGTTCTAACTGCTGGAAACTCATCCTAACCAATCTCCACTGGTGGAGGTGACCTACCCATTTCTCACACCTCTTTGGCTTCATGATGCCTCTGGGACCTCCTCCTTCCCAAGGTGAACACTGACATCGTGGCTACCAGATTTCTTCTATGTAAGAATGTAGGAAGACCATGCAGGACCACAATGTGGTCTACTCCCACACCCCATACTGTCCCATCTCATTCACTGGGGCTTCTTTCACATCCAGGGACAGGAACAGCCCTGTATCTGTCATTGGAGCCACACATTTCTCTACAGCAACAATTTTGGATTTCTTCTGCACTTCAAAGAGAGACAGGTTAAAAATAAGGTAAGGTGGTCAATTGCCCTTACTCTACAAGGGATGCTAAAACATCCCTGGAGATGTAACAAGATTGAGTTAAATGAATAGAGCACCTGACTTGGAGAGTAATGTGCTTGGGAAGAATATTTGGAAAAATCAAGGTGAGTGGATGACACCTATTCTAGTAAGTGTAGCTAGCCACAAAAGTGTGCTGTACGGAAGGTGAATCACAATTACTGCAGGGCTGTTTGTTAGTTTGTGCTAAATTAGGGAAGGTCTAGGTTTCCCCTATGGCTGAGTTTTTCATGTCAGGACGTATGATAGCTCCCCCTAGTAGGGATGCTTTACACTTCCCTCACACATTAGACACCTTTCTTTTAAATAAATACTATTATGAAAAGAACATTGCTTAATTTGGCATTGTTCTTGCTCCCACATGTCTTGATCTGGCTTTCTATTTGCATTTGTTTTGCCAAGTTTAAAAATATTTTGTCTTGGGGTAGTTTTTCATTGTCTGTTTAATCCAATTCAAATGTGCACCATAGGCAATAAAATAAGAACAGTCAATAGTGAGGAAGAAAATTATATCAGAACCTTTGGGAAAGGTGAACTGTGTATATTTTTAAAAACTGATAAGTTTTACCTTACAACTTTATCTTTTATTATTTTATTTATACTAAATTCTGTGCTTCTATCTAACATGGTCTTCGGAGTGCTGGCCTCAGTCATAGATTGTGCACACCTCTCACCTCTCTAATCTGACTTTCCTGGCCTGCCTCTCTCTGGCTGCTGGTTCTCTCCACGGAGCCAGCTTGTCTCTATTGACTATGAAGAAAAATGAGTTGGTCAAAAAGAGCTGTGCCCTGTTTGGAGTGAAAACCGGAAGTGCATTCTTCATTTCTACACACCATGGCACCTCCTGATTAATGCCATAAAGGAAAAATAGAACAAAATATTGGCGGTTTCCCCTCAGCTAAAAACAAAACATATAGAGTAATATAAGCAGGTCCTTAGTGCCAAGGCCCCTTGAGTCAGCACTACTTTCTTCCCTGGATTTTCTGCAAGCCAACATCTCAGCTGCTTCAAGACCCCTCTCACCCTCAGTGTTAATTTAGTCATTGCACTAATTAATCCCTAAGCAACACAGAACCAAAAGCAGTGGAGTTTTTCATTAAAGGACATGGAGCTACCATAAAAAAGGCATTCTTACCCATCTAGGTATAATCTTCAAAACTAACTTAAAAGTGTGATGTGCCATATAAAATTAAGAATCAGGACACTTAAAATAATGCCCTAAGTGAAAAAAAAAGTCAGAAAAAGACAAATACTGTATGCTCTCACTTATATGTGCAATTTAAAAACAAACAAACAAACAACCTCATATTAACAGAGAGAAAATTTATAGTTGCCAGAGAGAGGTGGAGTTGGAGGTTGGGGGAATTGGATGAATGTGGACAAAAGATACAAAAATCCAGTTATAAGGTAAATAAGTTCTGAGATGACTATACATTACCATATACTCTGGAAAATGAGAGTGGAGGGAAGGAGGCAGGAGATGACCCTGAGGGGTAGGTAGGTGGTATAGGTCATGTGGATCTAGCTTTTTAGAAACTCATCTCTGAAGGGAACAGGAATTTCAAATGGGAAAGCAATATGGTGTAAGAAAAAGGCAATTACCATTTACTGAGGGTTTACTACATGGCAGGCACTATACTAAGTGCTAGTCTTCTACTTTATTTCATTTAATAACACTTTAGTACTTTGCACTTCACAATATATCTTACTTGATCCTTACAATAACCTTATGAACTACACATTTTTATGCCCATGTTTTAAGTTAGTTATAAAAGTGTGAACTCATGTACTTCAAGTCCCACCGTTAGTCACTAATAGAGCTAGAATTGGTACCAATATTCACTAGCTAACTTTAAACTGTGTATTTTTCACTACATTGTCACCACATCTCATCTGTACTTTTTCTGAAAGACAGTACATTTTCCTTTCTGAAAAGTCTTATATTCTTTGAGTCACGCTGGCCTCATCTTGGACATCACTTCCTCCAAAAGGTTTTCTCTAAATAGCTTATGCGTGTTCCTCCCATGAACGCCCACACTGGCAATGTCCGTCTCCTAGTCTGCCTCCCTTCCCAAACAGCAAACCCCTTGACACAATAACTGCTTCTGTATGCCCAGTGCCTCGTACAGTTATTGGCCCCAGATAAATCTCAAGAACTATTTATTAAATGTAACATTGAAATGTATAATGAATACATTTGAAACTGCTCCTGGATGGCTAAGTGTATTGGCAATGAGCGTCCATCGCTCTCCCGTGCTATGAAGCATCCTGGTTCTCAGGATGGCAGGTTTGGCCTCTGTTCCTCAGAGCTTACATATTCTTCTACTTCAGAACTGCTGTGCTTCCCTTTTGAGATCTTTCTGTATCCTCCCTGGTTTTCAAGATGTGTGTGGGCTGTCACATTTCTGAGCTGTCGGTGTGCTGGGCTATAGCAGCAACCCCTCTTTCTTATATACTGCTTGCAAATTGCAGCTAAGGAGAAAAAGCAGATGAACAGTAAATAAAATTACCTGTAAAGGAGCATCCTTGAGAGACAGCACTGCACGGAGACAGAGAACAAAGATCTGAAAACAGATGACCTGGGTTCCGATTTTACCTCTGACACTCACTAAATGTTCTCACCTCTTCGTGCATCTATTGCCAGGTTTGTAAAATGGGCAGTGATCGTACGTAGGTCTAGGTCAGTAAGTATCATCATTCCCATTTTTATAGCTGGAGTTTAACAAAATTAAGTAACATGTAATCAACTTAACAAAGCTATGTTACATGCTACAAACTGGGGCTTGAGTAATAATTAAGGCATCATGACTCAGGAAAGCCCCCAAATTAAGCAAGTAGTTACCAAAAAGGGCAATAAATCTTACGGTGGGAGAAATATGGTATGTTATGAGAACACATACTGGTGCATTATAACCAAATATAGGAATCATGGGAGAGCTTACAGAGGAAGTAGCATTTAAACACAGATTCTAAAGGCTCAGTAAGAGCCAGCTGGATAAAAGGTTGGGAAGGGTATGAAAAAGGAAGACCAAAAGTGTATTCCAGTCCGAGGAATCAGCATTTGCAAAGTTATATAAGAGAAAATTTGAAAAAATTTGAAAAAGTTTAGTAGATCTGGGGTGTAAAATTAATGAGACATTGACAGGAGAGCAAGGCCGACAGTCGGTGGTGATCACATGATGAAGTATTTTGTATCCCATACTGAAGGAGGTATGCTAATGACAGTGAAGGTGTGTATGTCTTTGAGTAAAGCAATGGTTGACTTATTTGTAATTTGGAAAGTTCACTCTGCTAGCAGAGGGAGAAGATGGGTTATAGATGGACAAGACTGGCAGGAAGACTGATCTGAAAGCGATTATGGGCTACAAAATCCAAGGGCTGGTAGATGTGCTGGCGTGGAAACAGTGCTGACGGAGAGAAATAGACAGATTTGTGGAAGGAAGACTGACGTTTCTTGGTTATGAGTTAAATAGAGGCTTACTGCAGTCAAAGAGGACCCTGAGATCTCTGGCTCAGGCAACTGGGTGAACTGTGGCGCCCTACACAAATACAGGAAATCCTGGGAGAGGAGAAAGCGTGTGAAGGCCACAGGGAGTTTGATTTTGGACATTTAAGGTTGCCGTGTCTGTGAGGCAGTGGTCGGCAAACTGCAGCTCGCGAGCCACATGCGGCTCTTTGGCCCCTTGAGTGTGGCTCTTCCACAAAATACCACGTGCGGGTGCGCACGTACAGTGCGATTGAAACTTTGTGGCCCATGCGCAGAAGTCGGTTTTCGGCTCTCAAAAGAAATTTCAATCGTTGTACTGTTGATGTTTGGCTCTGTTGACTAATGAGTTTGCCGACCACTGCTGTGAGGTATTCAAGTGGTGCTATCCAGGAAGCAGCAGAATCCATCGATCTGGAACTCAGGAGCATGTTCTGAGTTGGATACAGGAATGAGTGAGCTCACCCAAGGAGAATGTGTGGAGGAAGAGAAGGCATCAGCTGAGCGGAGTGCCGAGGAGCAGCAGGGAAGACAGATACTGAATGGTGTGGGGATACGAGACCGGTACTGACAGTGTTTTTTGGCTAATCCTCACCCGAGGATATTTTTCCATTGATTTTGAGAGAGAGAGAAACATTGACTGGTTGCCTCCTGCATGCACCCTGCTCAGGGATGGAACCTGAAACCCAGGTGCATGCCCCTGAACAGGAATCAAACCTGAGACCCTTCAGTGTGCGAGCCCAATGCTCTAACCACTGAGTGACACTGGCCAGGATGATATTGGCAATTAAATGAACTATAGGGAGAGCACAAAATAGGGAGAAAAGGAACTCTCTGCTCCAGGTGCCACGTTCTTCACTGACTGAAAAGCTCTAACGTCCTTAGGTGGGTGGAAGAAGGAGCAGAGGGCAGTCAAGATCCTCATATTGAACCAAAGTCAAACCTGGGATCCAGCAGGTGTCATACAGACAAAGAAAATCTTCCCTTCTTCCTCTGACCCTCTGTCTGCTCCCTTCATGCCATAGAGCTACACAGATATCAGGTCAGGATAGAAGGCCGTGCCTTCAAGGAACATGTATAAAAGAATGTTCAGTGTGTTCTTGCTATCCTTGAGTTAGAGCCCTCTCTGAAAAGAAGACACATTTTAAAAATGGTCACTAACATTTAGAGCTTAATATCTCCTCTCAGGGTTTGTCAAGGGACCAGCGGTCAGCCTTACTACCCCCAATCAAATGCTCAGCCTTGTCTTTCTCTGCCCCTTCCCAGTGCAATAAGGAGCCACATCAGAGGCCAGTGGAAGCTGCCTGGAACATACCGCTGTGACCAGAGGAGATTCCCACCCATCCCAATCCTTCCATTTTCCTGAGTCAAAAAAAATCACTCACAGATAAGAGGCAATGCTTCAAAACAGTCATTCAAGACATGGCTTCATTGGATGTCTCTTTGGACAACAAACTCACTGATCTGTCGCTGGGTCCAGAGGTGAGCTGAAAGGGAATCAGAGGGAGATGGTAGGGTGTATTGTAAGGCCTGAAATTCCATGTTGTTGCATTGACATTTTTGAGCCTTACAGGGTTCCAAAGGGCTAACTATGAATTTCCCCATTCTTACCATATACCTCCCCCCCACCCCCACCCCCGCCACAAGCAGTGGGAAAGGCTCCCCTCCTGGCTAGCTGGACTGGCTGCACCCCACCAGGTTCTCAACCTAACATGCTTCACCTATCAGCCAACTTGCAAGATTTTCAACTAGCCAATCATATCTTTCCATGGAAACCAAGGGTCACCTCGTCCTCTAGTCACTACCAAGTCCATCTGTATTCTCTAGTACATCCCCATGTGGCTCTGCGTGGCATGTGGCATCCTTCTTCCTGAGGCTGTGAGTATGGACTGATGAGCGCTGCTAATCTCTTCTGTCCGGTGTCAGGTGGTGTATGTTTGGCCATCTCGACCCTTTTAGGATGGGGGAATCCCTCCTTTAGCAACAAGGTGAATAGGTGGTGACAGAACACAAGGTGAATAGGTGGTATGACAAAACCATGAGTTTCTTATAATCAAATGAACTCCCCTGAGTTGGCTAGGCTTGAGATAACTTGCAGGTTCCCCACCTGAGGGCAGCCTGCCAAGGGGCTCCAGCAGTAGAAGAGCGTCCCCTGGAGGTAAGATCTCAGAGGGAGGGGACTCTGCATTATCATGTCAAGGAACTGTCTGGGAGGTTTTATAGGGCCTTCCAAATAGCTCGTGCACGTGCCAGAGCTGGCACTTAGATGTCTGCTGCACCAAAAACAAACAAACAAAAAAACTGTCATTGACAGAGAAGCAAAGGTAACCACTCACAGGAGACTATAAAAAAGGTTGTCAACTGAGTTGACAGCCACTTGTCTCTGTCCTTACCCACCTCAATACCTAAAAGAGCTAAGCCATACCCATTTCAATGCCTTGAAAAACTAAGCCTTAAAGCAGTAGAGAAATTTCAGAGCCAGACTGGCAATTCCCCTAACCATGATTCCCAAGGTTGCTAAATTAGAAAAGGAAGATAGTGAGATAGTAGATCCTGCCTGTCTAACCCTCCACCCCCAATACAAATAGCTGAAGTAGAAGGAAAATCAAAAGAACCAACCACCGTCCCCTTGATGTGTGAATCTTGAAAGTCAAAAGTCTTCCCATTGACAGGGCCAGTAGAAAGAGTTGGGATAAGGGATCTCACCTTATAATAATTGAAAGAGAAGGAAACATTATGGACTCTGTACAAAATAGCGTTAAAATGCAAAAATAGAAATCCTACAGAGACTGGTTGCAAATAGGTTAGAGGTGAAAAAAAATCAAACTCTTTATACCTATCCAACTGTGTCAAAAGTGATCAATAAACTGATTACGCATGAATAGGATTTTATAAAATCTTTCCGCTCTTGATGGAATTCATCTAGTAACATGTAGGACTTTGTTCAACCTTCAGAAGTGAGAGCTTTGTACACATTTTCAAAATATGAGTGGACTGACCTGCCACTTTACAGGAGCTCAGTAAACATTTGTTGAGTGAGAACAAGTGTGTGGATGAGGTTGGGTCTCCGGCTGCAAAGAGTGGCAAACAGTGACTGGCGTAAGCAGAACTTTGCTTAAGGATGCAAGAATCCTTTGCTCTCACTTAAACCAGAGAAAACTTCCCAACCAGGTCTGTAGGAAAGAGGGGAGCAAGGAAGATACTAAATTTATCTGATTATTTAGACGTGTCCCTTCTCAGGCACCTCTACGAGCAGACAACAATAAATCACTGACCCAGGTTTCATATCTGACACACCTGTCCCATACTTTTAACTGTACCTCTTTCCCATCCGCAACTTGATATTATTCCCCTTATGTAAGGCGCCATGAGACATCGGGGAAAAGGCTTCAACTCCCATGTCTTTGAGAAACCTTTGTCTTTTTCTATTACAACGTTGCAATGAATAAACTTTTTCATCCATGTGCAAATACAAAGCAACATGGGTACATTCTAGACCCACAGTGGTTGGTGGGAAAAAAGTACAATTAAATATATAACAATAATTCCATAAACCTGAAAATGTATGCATATAAAACCAGCAAATTTCTAAGAAACATGCAAAAAATACACATTAAAGATCTTACAATGATTGTGGGAAAGTATAAGAGAGCTAAATCATCTCTATTCCAACAGGAAGTTAATAGATTACTTAAATTTAATAAATCAATAAATAATATAGAAATAGAGAAGCAAATACCAGAAGACATAGCTAAATGAATTGCTCCTGGGATGTAGGAATTAGGAATGAGGATGAATAAAGCAAGAAAATGCTGTTTTTTTGTTATAAGCTTTTTAGTATTGCTTGATTTTTAAACTATGGGCATGCATTACTGTAATAAGAATAAAATTGGAAAATAAAGGTAATATAAGTCGAAACAAAAAATAGTCCTAAAGGCAAAATATGGCAAATAATGCATTAAGTTTTGAATTTCATATCCAAGGGAACTTTTTAAGGGTTTAAATGTATATAAAAATTAAATTTCCCTCTAGGAAAATTACATTACCAGAGTAATAAACAAAACTGTTCTTTTCTTCATATCCTCACTAACATTAGGACATAACTTTTTAAAAAGTCTTCAAGGTAGGATTCGAAGAAAGTTAGGAATTCTTCTTTCTTCAAAATGGATATTTGTGACATTACTCTCAAACACACACACACACACACACACACACACACACACACACACACACACATTCACACACAACCAGCCCAGTTACATAACTTTGTAGGTCCAGTGCAAAATGAAAAAGCAGACCCCTTGTTCAAAACTGATCAAAATGATTAATAATTTCAAGCAGCAACAGCAGTGCTTTAAACCAAGGTCATGGCCCTTCTAAGCACAGGACACATGCCCATGAAGCCAGCCCTGCACATACATGTATATTTTGGTATTGAAATTCTGAAAGTAAAGAACCTGGAAATTTTCATTTTTTTAATGTTTTTATTGATTTTAGAGAAAAAGGGAGAGAGAGGGGAAGTAACACTGATGTGAGAGAGAAACGATTGGTTGCCTCCTGCACATACCCTGACTGGGATCAAACCTGCAAACTGGGCATGTGCCCTGACCAGGAATGAAACTGGCAACCTTTCAGTGCACAGGACAATGCCCAACCAACTGAGTTACACTGGCCAGGGCAGGGAATTTTCCCTTTTGGTAAGAACCTCAGGTGTCTTTAATCTGGGTTCCCAGGAACTATACTTTGGGAACTGCTCTAGACCCACCCATAGGACCAGAGAAGCACTGGGGGGCACCTGCTAATGACAAAAACAAAGTTTAGCTTGAAAAGCAAACCTAGTTAACAGTAAATCACTTTTTGGTCTGAATTCATCAATCAGACTATACACCAAGAGACATGAGCGTGGATGATTCCACAGGCAAAGGTGCTGGCCCGAGGTTTAGCGCATGAGCTTTGGTTATCAGAGAGGGATACTGGCTGGCAAGGGCAATACAAGGTTCTAGCTCTTATGCCTGGAACAAACAGATCAGGTCACTGGGACAGAAAGTCATAACAGGGAAAATGAATGAATTAATTATTTCCTGAGATTTTCTCTGACACAGATCCCTTCTCAAGAAGCTTATAGTCCAGTGGGTAAGTCGAGCAAATTAGATATTGGTAAGTGTTTTAACAGAGTCATGTGTATGATATGGGAGCAGAGTGGAAGCATAACAAAAGTGGTGGAGAGGGGAGAGAAGGCAGAGTCTCTTAAAGGAAAAGTGGGAGCTAGAGGGATGGGAGAAAGAAAGGGGGAGACAGAATTGCAACTAAAAAAAACCCACACTGAAGATCAAAAGTGAAAGAGCGTGTTGTACCTGGACACAGGGGAAGCTCAGCACTCTGGGTGCTGGTTAAAGGGGGATATCAAAGATCAAAGCCCTGCCACCCAAACAGGGGGTCCCAGGAACTGGTCGGCATATTAGGGAACCTAATGGAACCACGTGGAACCCGAATGTGGAGAAAGATCAGCAACAAAACTCTGCTTACTGCAGGGGTGGGGAACCTTTTGTCTGCCAAGGGCCATTTGGGTGTTTATAACATCATTCTTGGGCCATACAAAATTATCAACTGAAATTTAGGCTGCTATATTTGGTCAAACATTTAATTTTACCCCAAATGCCTTAGCAGGACCAGACCAAATGATTTCCCGGGCCTTACACTGCCTGCGAGCCAGACGTTCCCCACCCCTGATTAGCATATGGCCTCCAGCCCAGAATCAAGTTCTCAGATTCTCTGGGTGGGGAGTTAGTAGGAGGGTGTGAACAAGCATGGAAGGCCACGAGTTCTTCTCTTTCAAGTTCCCTTTGTCCCTCTCATGGCTGACATCCATGTGAGTATGTCAGCCAAGCAGTCCAAGATGAGCCTAATACCCAGTGCCTGAGACAGCACAGATCTATATATATAAAAGCCTAATATGCAAATTGTCCCCTCAGGAGTTCGACCGGGAGTTCAATCACTTGCTATGATGTGCACTGATCACCAGGGGGCAGTGTGGAATGAAGGAAGGCCCCGGCTGGCAGCTGGAAGGCCCCGATTGGCCCTGATCACAGGCCAGGCCTAGGGACCCTACCCATGCACAAATTTCGTGCACCGGGCCTCTAGTAAAAGCATAAAAATACTTCCAGACTCTTCCCCGGAAAGTTCTGCCTGTCATGTGGCACTTTGATGTGTCTTTTTGTTTCAGTTGCATACTTTCTTGTTTATGTTCAATTATCATAAATTACTTAAGATTACTGGCATTTTAGAACTTTCTTGTTTTCAAAGACCTCAGGAGAAATGGCTACGGGTTATTTTTACCATGGAGTCATTTACACATAAGTCATATTTACATATTTGTTTCTTTACAAAACAAGATTCCCCTCAGGCCCAGACCTTTTATATAAATATCTTATTCCTTTGTAGTCTCAGGTTGTTAATAGTTCCTCCTCTCTTTAGTTTCCCATTTTTCTTCTTTAACCTTTTGCACTCGGATGTCGACACGGTTAGCATCGGTAGCAGGTATCGAGAAAAAAGCAAGCGAGTGCAAAGGGTTAAGTGCATTGCCTTTGTGTACACATCATTGCTGTCTTAATTCTTTAACAGATAGAAATATTTCTTTGTCTTTCACTTCTATTGAGTTTTCTTCCTTGTGGTATTTTGAGTTTGAATCATCACACTGATTTTGTTTATATTTTTGAGACCTTTTCATAATATTATGTTAAAAGTTTCCAAAATTTGGGGTGTGGATAATGATAGTGGCTCAAGATAGGAAAAGTATGTGACTTGGTTAGCTGATGCTATAATAATCCTGAGAATCATATACACACATACGTCACTTCCCAGCCCTCCCAACCCAAACCATGGCAATCACTAAAGAAAAGATACAAGTGTATCTTTTTAACCTTCTACAAAACTTTGGGCTATTTTTCTTGTGGAGACTAGCCTTAACATTTGGATGGCTAGACTGTGATGTCACTTAATGTGAATACATATATACCAGTATGTGGTAATGCCCTGACCCGTGAAACAAGGGGGTACATGCAAGGCAGCAAAGTCTGAAGCACTAAGTGTGGGTCTGATTGCACAGAGAGAAATCTTGGTCATCTCACCTCATCCTTACACCTACCTTCTCATACAGAAGCCCTTAGGGAAATACAAAGGTAGGGAATGAGCCTTTTACCCTCATGAGCCTGCACAGAGACTTGCCTGCCAAGAAAAGGAGGAAATAGGACAATATGAAGTTGGTCTCAAAGGTAAAAGTTAGGCTACGAGGGGCATTAAGATGAGACACAAGTACAGCAACAGGAGCATAGGGGTATCCCCAGAATGCTTCCACTTTAAATGGTCATACAGATCCTAAAACTCAACCTTCACTCTATTCTATATATAAAGAAACTGAGGCCCAGGATGGTCGAGGTCAGGAAGCTTGCTGTTATTAACAGGCACCACAGTGGCAACACCAATATTCTGAGTACTGTCTATTCCACCTCACTCCTCAAGGTGACCTGGGCTCCTTATGAACAGTGGCTCGAAGTATTGAAAACCTGAAGCCCAGGAGGTCCCAGCATGGAATCGAGTGTTTAGGGTACAGATGGTGTATCAGAATCCAGAGTAGAGATACAATTCCAAGGAATCATCATGAGCCAGGGTAATAAAGAATAGAAATAAAAGTAACTACACATTTTTCAAACAAAAGGAAGGTCTGCCTTCACCACTTAAATATTGTGTGACTTTCCAGGTCAAGAAGTTGAGCAGGGAATAATCGACCCAATTTCTTCGAGCTTCTTTTTTACATGGAAACTATAGATAATAAATCTTTTCCTATCTCAAAGTTAAAATGTAAAATAACTCATTTAATAAACATTTCTTAATTACTTATTATAAATTTAAAAATGTTAGCTGCTAGGGATATGCAACCAAGACAATAACCCTGTCCTCAATAGTTTTGTGCTTTAGTATTATATATGTGACGATGCTTTCTAAAATGTCAACTCCCCACTTAGTTGGCAAGGCTCAGTGGTTGAGCATCAACCTATGAATCAGGAGGTCATGGTTTGATTCCCGTCAGGGAACATGCCTGGGTTGTGGCCTCGATTCCCAGTGTGGGGCATGCAGGAGGCAGCAATCAGTGGTGCTCTCTCATCATTGATGTTTCTGTCTCTCTCTCTCCCCCTTCTTTCCTCTCTCTGGAAGCAATAAAAATATATTTAAAATAAAATAAAATGTCAATTCCTATATAAATCACTTTAGTTATTATTGGTATAATTATTACTAGGAAAATAATGAAATAATTGATACTATAAAAAAATGTTAGGATTGCCCACAGTTGACATTACACTCAACCATGCAAGTTTGAAAGCTTTTCCTCTAAGATCAGGAACAAGACAAGAAGGCCCACTCTCACCACTCCTATTTAACATAGTGCTGGAAGTCATAGCCAGAGCAATCATACAAGAAAAAGGATTTAAAAGCATCAGAATTGGAAATGAAGAAATAAAATTGTCTCTATTTGCAGATGATATGATTTTATATAGAGAAAATCTTAAGGACTCTACCAAAAGACTGTTAAATCTAGTCAATGAATTCAGGAAATATGCAGGGTATAAAATTAGCATGCAAAATTAGTAGCATTTCTATATAATAACAGCAAATTACCTGAGAAACAAATAAAGAAAATAATCCCATTTGCAATAGCATGAAAAACAATAAAATACTTAGGTATAAACTTAACTAAGCAAATGAAAGGCCTCTACACTGAAAAGTATAAGACATTGATGAAAGTAAAGAAGACACAAATAAATAGAGAGTATCCTATGATCATGGATTTGAAGAAATAATATTGTTAAAATGTCCACACTACCCAAAGCCATCTATAGATTCAGTGCAATCTCTATCAAGATTCTAATACTATTTTTTTTCCAGAACAAATACAAATCCTAAGATGTATGTGGAATGATAAAAGATCTCGAATAGCCAAAGCAATCCTGATAAAGAAAAGAAAAGCAGGAGGCATCACATTTCCTAATATTGAACTTTATTATAAAGCTACAGTAATCAAAACAGGATGACACTGGCATAAAAACAGACACGTGGACCAGCAGAACACAATCAAGGGCCCAGAAATAAGCCCATCCATATACAGTCAACTAATATTTGACATGAAAACCAAGAATACTCAATAAAGAAAATAGTCTCTTCAATAAATAGTGCTTCAACACAGGGAAAATTGGATACTCATATGTAAAAAATAAAGACTCCTGACTTATACCACTAACAAAAATTAATTTAAAATAATGAAAACTTAAATATAAGATCAGAGACCATAAAACTTCTAGAAGAAATATAGGGAGAAACTCCTTGACATTGGTGCTACAAGTGACAAGATAAAAAATTAACAACTGGGACTACATTAAATTAATAAGCTTCTACACAGCAAAAGAACCCAGCAACAAAATGCAAATACAACCTCCATAATGGAAGAAAATATTTTCAATCTGATAAGGGATCAATACCCCCAAAATATAAGGAACTCATAAAACTCAATAGCAAAAACAAACAAACAAATAATCCAATTATAAATTGGGCAAGGACTTGAATAGATATATTTCGAGAGAAATATAAGAATGGCCAATAAGTACATAAAAAGGTGCTCAAAATCACTGATTATTAGGGAAATGTGTGTGTAAGGGTGTATGTGTGTCTGTGTGTAGAGAGTGCAATATTATTCAGCTATAAAAAGAAAATGCTTCCATTTGCAACAAAATAAATGGATCTTGGGGGCATTATGCTAAGTGCAATAAGTCAGAGAAAGACAAATTGTGTATGATCTTATTCATTTAGTGGAATCTATAAATAAATAAATAAACAAACAAACCAAACTCAGAATAGATATACTTCCATTAAAGATATAAGAATGGCCACAGTGACTACCAGAGGTGAGGATTGTGGGAAGATAAATTGGAAAAAGGTGGTAAAAGGTACAAACTTCCAATTATAACATAAATAAGTACAAGAAATGTGATATACAACATAACGACATACATAATGCCTATGACTAACACTGCCGGATGGTGTAAAGTTGTTAAAAGAATAAATTGTAAGACTTCTCATCACAAGAAAAAAATATGTTTTCTTTCTTCCTTTTTTTTTTTTTTTTTTTTTTCATTTATATGAGACTAGTGCCCTGGTGCATGGATTTCTGCACATTGAAAGGAAATTAATTAGAAGGTGGCCAGCAGGGCGGAACTGGGGGAGACGGCCGGACACGCCCTGGAGCCAACCTCCCTTAGTCCTTCCCTGGCCGGCCACACCTGGGTGGTGCCATGGCTCAAAGGGCATCTGCAGAGTGAGCGGGTTCCCTCCAGCAGGTGGGGGTCCCTCAGCCTGGCCTGCAGGATCGGGCCAAAACCAGCTCTCTGACATCCCCTGAGGGGTTCCAGATGGCGAGAGGTTGGTTGTCGGGTGATGCACCCTGGAATTGGCTTCCTCCTCTCTGGTTCCGGGGTGTGTCACCCAAGAACCACTGCTGCCAAGTCACTGCAGCTTGGCAGTTCCTGCATTGAGCGTCTGCTCCCTAGTGGTCAGTGTGCATCATAGCTACCAGTCAGACGGTCGGATGGTCACTTAGCCTTTTATATATAGACGAGTAGCCCTGCTCATGAATCCATTCGAAAATAGGTCACTGCCTCCCTCCTGTAGCTCCCCCCTCCCTCATTCCCCTTCCCCCTCTCATAGCTTGCTGCCCTGCCCCCTCCTGTAGGTCTCTGTCACCTGCTTGTAGTTCGGTGCCCCACCCTCCTGCAGATCCATGATCTGGTCGTTACACATTCGGTTGTTATGCCTCAGGGAGTAACGGATAATTAGCACATTCCTCTCTTATTATATAGGATGATGATGCTCTCTGTTCATCACACGTGTGCAAGCATCATCTTTGGTGCACTATTATGCATCCTACATAACACTGCCTCTAACCAAGGGACACATTTCACTTTGAAAGTGAGGCAATAATGTGAGGCACCTGCAAGAAACTGGCCAAATCAATTTCTAATTAGTTTTGACTAATGAAAGGCTTTCACAATGATATATATCTCTTATGGATACTGTAGGAATTTTTTAACCTTTTGCACTCGGATGTCGAGTGTGACTCGACACAGTTAGCATCGGTAGCAGCTCATATGTCGAATTGTATTGAATGTATCAATAATTTGAAATATAAAAAAATCCAAATAAATAAGTTTGTATGAAAAGAAACTCCAGTTTTTTATTCTACTGCCGCGCTTTGTAAAATCTGGGGTATTTAAAAAATTAAATCCCGAATAGAATAAAGGAATCGAGAAAAAAGCAAGTGAGTGCAAAGGGTTAAATATATATATATTTTTTTAAATATATTTTTATTGTTTTACAGAGAGGAAGGGAGAGGGAGAGAGAGTTAGAAACATCGATCAACTGCCTCCTGCACATCCCCTACTGGGGATGTGCCCGCAACCAAGGTACATGTTCTTGACCGGAATCGAACCCGGGACCCTTCAGTCCACAGGCCAACGCTCTATCCACTGAGCCAAACCGGTTAGGGCTAAATTATATTTTTATTTTGTGTAAAATATTATAAAGAAATGAATATAAGATTTAAATTATATCACTATATTATTAAATATTGGATTTAAGATTCATTTTATACTATCTTTAAAAACTCATAATATAAAATGACATTTTTACATTTGACAAGTGCCATGATATTTAATTTGCTTTAAGGTATATATGAATATCTAACTGCATTATAAATAATTTTAAATGGATATTATGTCATGTTTGAGTTGAAACCCAAATGTAGTTCTCTGTAAATAACACATTGTTATATATAATCATGACAAATTTTCTATCTTAATATGGAGAATGCTTAAGATGCTACATACAAATTTTAATTAGCTGAATGCCATCTTAAGATTTGGTAAGATCACCTTGAGGTGAATTTGCTGAATTATTGTCATTAACCTACATTTCAACATCAAGCTTCATTATACTTCTTGTATTTTTTAACAGCCAATTATGGGCATGAACTAAATATCATGCAGCTATGAATAAAATTATTTACAACTATATAATGATCAGAATCATGAGGCAGGGTTTCTGAGCACATTCCTCTGATTGCCATTAGCCACACAGGATGCTTAACTCTACATATAGTCAAACGTGTCCAAACTGGTCCTTTTGCAAAAGGGTTAAATATTTTAATAGGTACTTAATCAAATGCCATCACCATCTTCAGCAATGCAAACCTTCCTGGGTACATCTATGAACCTGGGAATGTGTGGACCGCCAGACGGGAAATGCTGGTGCTCTCTTACACTGAAGCCTCAGACACTGGACCGAGTCTGGGACGCAAGCTCGGCTGCTATTTTACAGAATGTCACTGAGTTTTGACCAGTGAACAAGTAAACATTCTCTCACCGCTGCATACGCTCACACATCACAACCAACGCATAGAGGTAGGAGTGACACTTCTACTTGTTAACATGTACCATGACTGATTCTAAGTACGCTTGTACAAAAAGAAATCAGAGAACATTAGTTCAAAAACAAGGACACCTGTGGTCTGTTTGGAAGAAGCAGTAGTGCTACAGACTTTAAGGGCCCAGAAGGGCTTGAACAATGGTCTTTTCAACAATACCCGGTGGGCATTCCTGACATTTGGGTATTAATATAAAACTCCTGACCCTCTACATGACCTTGAGTCATTGAAAATGGAACCCCAATAATTACTAAGTTAGAATGTTCAGCAATTCTATGGGGCAGAGCACAGAGACGTACTTAATTTGATTTAAAGCGAATAGAAATGTGACATTTCTTGCTCACCTGAGTTTCTCGAATAAGATTTATGTTTACTACATACATGGACGGCTTAGTGATTTATGGTACATACATGTTCTGTGTGAAATAATACCTAGTCATTCAACTAACAGTGGCATTCCTAGAGAGAAATAAGTTTCACGATGACAAAGTTCTATGAATTGTGTTTATTACCTGGTTTTATTCTCTCGGGACACCGTTATTTTAACCTAAAAATCTGGATCCATTTGGTCAAGCTCTCTCAATATAAGAATACCTGGAATATCTTTATCAAAATTCTTCAGAAAATAGCAAACGGATCCATGGAGAGTGACTGAACTCACATTCTATAATGAGAACAGCATGTTTATTTACCTATGCCGTCATAATTACTTGGCCTTTCATGTTAGACCGTGTGTATTTGCTCCTTCTGTTTCAGCTCTCTGAAGAAAGGGAGAATTTTTAATCCCTCTAAGCTAAATAAACTAGTGTCTGTTCTGGTTGCATCTAGATGTTCTTTTCTGAGTCCCTTGATATTTCAAAATCCCATGTAATTTTATCTATTTCTTTGTTTTGACAACTTAATTATCAAGTCTCAGCATGTGCTTATGCACCTGCTCAACGTAAAGCCCTGGATTACTCAGTCTCTATTGATTTTTCTAAAACATCTGGCTTTTCCCAGCCTCACCGACCTGCAAAGGAGAACTGAATTGCATTAGCTGAAAGCCTAATGGTCCTTCCCTGACCCTGGAGTCACACTCCGTTATTTCTGAGTGTCCCTGGTGATCCCCTCTTGAACTGGAACTGCCATCCACTTTCCTGAAGCCCACAAAACTCCTGTTCCTCTTGCTGTCACTACTGCCCACTGTGAAAAGCCTGATGTTTATGCCAGGGATTCTTTCCTTAGGGCTTCCAAAGCTGCCCTCACCAAGTGCCAGGACTGGCTGCTCTCTCTTCAGTCCTCCAAGGCAGCAGAGTTTGCAATATTTCTCCATGAAGTAGAGGAAATTGATCTCTCCCCAACTCAGTGGAGAACCAGGTCTGCTTTGCTTGTCCTCGCTATAGGCCGACTCCTTCAAAAGCACAGTTTATTTTGGCTTTTACCCAACATGCCAAATCACAACACTCAAGAGTGGATCCATGGGGTCCAACAACAACAAAATAATCTGAGATACACACTGAACTGTTCTCCCATCTCTAGTTTTTTACCAGATGTCGCAAATACTATCTCTCCTATGTAGGGCAAAAAGTCCTTGGGCAAATTAACTCCTCCTGGTTCTGTGCCTGTTTTATAAGACATGTCCTCATTCTATTTTATGATCCCTGCTATATAGGAAAGCTATAACTTGCTCTAATTTGTAGTAGACTAAGAGGCCCGATGCACGAAATTCATGCAAGGGGCTTAGTCCCCACCGCCACCGCGGCCGGGGGCCTCTGCCTTGGTGGCCACCTCTGCCTTGGCCCTCACAGCCCTGGCTTTGTCCAGAAGGTCATCCGGAAGGATGACCAGAAGGAGGTCTGGTCTAATTAGCATATTAAGCTTTTATTATTATAGATTACTGGTTTTTATTTCCCTAGACTCAACTATCTATCCCAGACTATTTATAAGCCACAAACACAAAAGTGAGATTTTTTTTTTTTTCTGACAACCAGGATCCCCTAAGATTTACATAAAGCTTTAAGATTTGCAGAGTATGTATGGTTTCTTATCTTCTAACCCTCCAGTAAAAAATTATAAAGCTGTCATATAATCTTTTCTTTTGTATCATCCTCTGTCACAATTAGACAAAGTGAAATGATCTAAAAATTATACCTCAGAGCCTCAAGACTTCTACTTATAAATTGATCACAGAATATCAAACCTCTTAATTTGCAAAGCCATGTTCTACCCATTATAATATTTTCTCAGAAATTTCCCACCAGGAAGAAACGTATCTGTCCTTAAGTTCCATTCAAAATCTCACCACCCTTGAATACTTTCTTGACCTGTATCCTATCCACAATTTTCCCCTCCCTTGTTTCAAAGGAAAAATAAGTCACTTTGCTAGTTTTTACCCTGATAGCTTATTATTCACTAGTCAATACAACACATCTCATTGGAATATAGTTGTTTGCGAGCTATAAGACCTGAGGCTGTGTCATCTTCATTCATTCATTTACTCGTTTATTTATTCAATAAATACCTTGTTTCACTCTGCCCTAGATGATATCAGCTGTCTATCTCACCAAACATTAAAAGACTAGTTTTGCTCAGACAGCGTGGCTCAGTGGTTGAGCATTGACCTATGAACCAGGAGGTCACAGTTCGATTCCCAGTCAGGGCACATGCCCAGGGTTATGAGCTCGATCCCCTGTGTGTGGCGTGCAGGAGGCAGCTGATCAACAATTCTCTCTTATCACTGATGTTTCTATCTCTCTCTCCCTCTCCCTTCCTCTCTGAAATCAATAAAATATATATATATTTTAAAAAGACTAGTTTTGCCTTAGCAAAGGGGAAGAAAGAATCAATTAAGAAGTAAATAATTGCCCAGAACCTCCAAAAAGTAATCTTCCATTCTTTGGTTGCTTCTTTCTAGTATTTCTGCCATGACTCATCAAGTTCTTCTGCCAGTTTATTATGCTTACAGTAAAAGACTACCAGAAAAATCTCTTTATATGAAAGGATAAGTGGATTTGGTAGCTCCCACTCTGGTCCCCTCAAATCCACATCCCCAAGAAGTTCCCTATCATCACAGCCCAGTGGTTTTGTAACTGGACAAACAATGGGTCCGGGTTGCCTGTCACTACTCCAGCCGGTGAAGCAGAGACAGGATTGAACCATATCTGAGCGTTTATGCCAATATTGCCGGCAGTGTGGGAGAGCAGCGGGTCAGCCACAGAAATCTGCTCTCAGCCCACCATAAGCCAGCTGCTTATATAGCAAGACAATACAGAGGAAACTAGGCAAAAGGGCTGTGTACAGATATGCAGAAGGGCTGGGGGTCTTCAAAGGGCTTAGTGATATGCAAGGGCTGGGGTTACATGGGGAAATAGCCAGAGGCAATGAAGAGGTGGGCAATGAACAGGTGAGCAGGCTGGAGGTCTGCAAAGGCCTGCCTGGGGGTGTGCAAAGGGCTGGGGATCTTCAAAGGGCTGGCGACTCTGGTTTCTGCAGCAAAGTTGTTCATCTTTCCATGACAACAGGCAGCTCCAAATGGGGAGGAAGGGCTGCATCTCCAGGTCAGCTCCAGCCAGGGTGGACTGTGCCTCCTTTAATCAGAATAAAACAGTCACGGTTCACAGAGCGTGATTCATATTTCTCCCAATACTAGCTGGTTCCCAAATTCTACTGCTGCCCCCTTTCAGTTTCAGAGATTCCTCTCCCTGCCTTTTGACTGAACCTCAAAAATGGACATAAATCCTTCCCTCAATGCCCTATAACACAACCAAGCCCATACTGTTAAATGTAGAAAAATATTACTAAATTCTGAGATCACAAAAAATAGCTCCAAGTGAAACTTGGGTCTATCCAGGAGGATGTGACTTTTCTCAAAGCCCATGGATTCTGGCTTATTCTCCTTACACGGCCTCAGCCTACTTCTCTTCCAACTCAAGGGATGCCCCAAGGCAAGAGCCAAGGAATATCCTGACACATTTCTGTCCTCCTCCAATTTATGCTAAGTATGTAGATGTTGTCATGTAAAAATAAACATTTTACTCTCATTCACATTTAAACATAATAAAATCTATATTTAAATAGGCTTTCAAGAGCATACGAAATATTTTATTTTTAACTTTTTTTTTTAATTTCAGAGAGGGGGAAAGAGAGAGAAACATCAATGATGAAAGAGAATCATTGATCAGCTGCCTCCTGCACGTCCCCTACTGGGGATTGAGCCCAAAACCCCGGCCCGTGCCCTGCCCAGGAATTGAACCCTGAGCTCCTGGTTCATAGGTTGACGCTCAACCACTGAGCCACACCAGCTGGGCATACTAAATATTTTAATTGGAAACTGCTGGTTAGTGCCAGTTTATTTATTATGACGAGGGATAATCTTGTTGCTTCCTCTGTTTAGTTCTTGAGGGACAATATCATGTCTGCCACACCCTTCACTGACCACTGCTTTTCTGAATTTCCCTGAGGACCCTGCTTTCTGCAGTGATTTCAAGCTTACATTGCAACCTGTCTTTACTAGACAACTGAGCCACTGTATTACTCTAAAATACAATCTGTAAATGTTCACAATTTAAAGAGGAAAATGAATAATGAAAATAAGACAGGAAAATTCAGAAATGTAGTTTTGTGTTATTGAAACTAACAAGCTAAATACAGCTATAGGCAAGATTTTTATTGAATGAAATTGTGGCAGGAGCTTGAAGTGAACTATAAAAATTTGTGTGTGAGAGGAAAGAAAAATAGAGACAAAAAGCAATAAAAGGAACTGTCCTAAAGCAATAGTGGTATCAACGCATTGTGCACATCAACACATTTAAGGTGTACAGTGGATTAAAAGATTGAAGATAATTTTTAAAAGATTTTTAACATTTTTTTAATTTTTTTAAAAAGAGAGGAAGTGGGGGAGAGAGAGAGAAACATTGATATGAGAGTGAAACATAAACCGGCTATCTCCTGCTTGCTCCCCACCGGGGATTGAGCCAGAAACCTGGGCATGTGCCCTGACTGGGAATCCAACCAGCAACGCTTTGATGCATGGGATGATGCCCGACCAGCTGAGCCACACTGGCCAGAGCTAAAGATAATTTTAATGTATAATCACCACATCCTGGTGGGAGCACAATGCTGGAAAAATTCTACTTCTATATTCATTATATAATTCAATAAAGCATAATAAAATGGGTAGATGTGACTACTAAAGGGAATGAAAACATCAGCAGGATTACAATTAAACACATGCAGTCCTATAGGAGAAAACAATTATTGGCTCACTTGCTCTTAAACAGACACTGAAAATTCAGTGGCTCTCAACCTTGGCTTAACATTAGAATCACTTAGAAAATTTTAAAATACATTGACGCTTGGGTTCCACCCTCAAAAAAAAAAAAATCAGATTTAATTGGCCTGGAGTTGATGGGGAAAATAAGAAATTTGATGGGGAAAATAAGAAATTTGGGGGAGGGGGGCTAGCAATCTGAATCTGTGCCAGTACGCTAATGTACATTCTTGATAGCCTATAATTAAGTCACTGCCCCTTTCCCAGAATCTGGTCTTGCAAGACCTGAGGCCATAAACTGAACAATACACAACCCCTGAAGGGGGTTATCAGTGCTGACAGACCAGGCCCATAGGTGTGGTCTCAAGACCCCCATCCCAACATCTGGGGCTTTTTGCAAAGCCCACAAAAGGTCTGGAAGTCCTATTCCATATCTGGGGGACAAAGACACCAAAGGGGTATAAAGAAGAGCTTCCACCATATTGGTTTGCTCAGACTTTGAGAGGCAACTCCTCTGAGATCGCCGGCGTAATAAAGCTGTGTGACTCCATTTCTCTAAGCATCGCTTGGGTTCCTTCGGTCTTCTACAACAGAGTGTGTCCTGGTAATTCTGTTGTGCAGCCATGAATAAGACCCTCTGCTCTACACTTTTTTTTTATGCTAATAAAAAAAGTAGAGAAGGAAGAGGAAAATACAGCAGCCACCACCCTAGGGTACGAGAGCCGTTGTATGTAGGACAAGCAAACACAGAACCAGAAAAAACAACAACAAAAATGTAAGGTGTCATTCCCAAGGGGCAACTTGAGGGCTTCCAGCAGGGCTTCAAGGCCGCAGCTGGAGCTTGGTGGCCGCTTCACCCCCTGCTACATTCCTCAGCTTCCGCCAGCCCAGGATGTTAGGCCTGAAGTCCTGATAGGGGCAGGAAAAGAATGTAGGGGAACCAGCTAGGATTGTAAGAAATACTCATCAGTTTCTGTTAACCGTGATTGTTTTGTTCTGATTAAAGAAGACACATTCTAACCTGGCAGGCAGCCCCACTGGGACCTGGGAGCTCACCTGGAAGTGCAGCCCACCCTCCCCATTCGGAGCTGCCTGTTATCATGGAAAGATGAGCAACTTTGCTGCAGAAACCAGGATGGCCAGCCCTTTGAAGACCCCCAGCCCTCTCTGCTTGCCTGTTAACTGCCCATTTGGCATACCCTGTGGCTATTTCCCCATGTAACCCCAGCCCTGGCACATCACTAAGCCTTTTGCAGATCTGTAAACTGCCAATTTGCCCTTTTGCCTACTTTCTCATGTAATCTACCCTATATGAGCAGCCGGTTTGTGGTGGGGTGCGGAGCAGATTTTTCTGGATGACCTGCTGCTCTCCCATACTGCCGGCAATACTGGAAGTTTTTAAATGCTCCTAATGATTCAACCCCGTCTCTACTTAATTGGCTCAAGTAGTGACAGGCAGCACGAACCCATTATTTGTCCGGTTACAGTCCCAGCAGCAGAGATAGTGCCAATCTCATCTGTTGACAGCACAGTCTCACATGTTCACATCTCTAAAGAGAGGTTTCACCAAGGCCCCCAGCGAATGAATCCTGCTCCTGGCCCAGGATGATGTTTGTCCCTGTCCCCAGAGAGTATCCCTTCCTTGTGACCCTCCTCACCATGGGCTTCCTTCCCATCGCCCAGAGCTCTGCGATCCCCGAGGCGGACTCCCAGGTCACAGAGTCCTGTGATCCAAAAGAACTTTCAGGAGGCTCGAAGAAAATGTCAGTTCCACCTGCAGGTGCACTGTGTGCGCCAGGCTCTGCCCTGAAGAGGAGGATCTCATTAACTTGTCTTTGTGGAGTAAGAGAAGAGGCTGCCGTCAAGGTCGGGTCAGTGTGAATTCTCAGACACGGTGAAGGCCTTGTATGGCTTGTTTAGCTGTGTGATCAGGGTCACAAATAAATCACTTGACGCTTTAAGGAACACCAATGCCCTTCTGTACATGTCTGTACAGGACAGAAAACAGAGGGAAAATGTCAGCAGTTGAGCTTTGTTCAAAAACAAAATGTAAGCCCTACCAGGCTTGGCTCAGTGGATAGAGCGTCAGCCCACAGACTGAAGGGTCCCAGGTTCAGGCTTGGTGCATGCAGGAGGCAACTAATTGATTTGTCTCTCTCACATGGATGTTTCTCTCTGTGTGTCTCTCGCTCTCCCTTCCAGTCTCTCTAAAAATCAATGAAAAAATATCCTCGGGTGAGGGCTAAAAAAAAATTTAACTGAGTACATTTAAAAATCTTTATCTAACAATTCATGAATTGGGTAGCATCCCGTCCAGCATATAGAAAGGAGTCCGAAGAACTTGATAAAAGGATTTTACAGGCAGAAGGAGGCAGGAAGAGAAAGTTTCTAGCAGAGTGGATACTTTCAGATAAGCTCACCTTCCTAAGGGGAAAGAAAGGAGATCTAATCAGGCAGGTTACCCTACCAGTGCTGACCAGGTAATTTCAGATTGACTGGTTACAGGTCACATTCCTGGGAGAGCCTGCAACTGCTGTTAGGTTAGATACTGTCTTAATTTGCTGATGTGGGGCTTAACACCAGTGACTCCATTTGGGGCCTGTTGTCTCTTTTTCAACAACTTGTTAGGCCATACGATGTATTTTCTTACTATGTATAGAGGGTTTTGATTTAGAAACCACAGACTCCCCCCTTCCCCAGACCACAACCCCTCTCTCGTGGTGGCCATTTTTCATAACGTGGCTTTGAACAGTCTAACCCTGACACAAGAACTCAGCTACCATCTGAAGCAGCACCTACCTGTCTGGAAAAAAAACACAGGGGAGTCCTGGCCAGTGTTGCTCAGTAGTTAGAGCATCGGCCTGCATACCGAAGGGTTGAGGGTTCAACATCCAGTCAAAGGCATGTACCTAGGTTTCGGGTTCACCGCCCCCCCCCCCGGGGTGCAAGTGGGAGGCAACCAGTCAATGTGGCTCTTTCACATCAATCTCTCTCTCTCTCTCTCTCTCTCTCTCTCTCTCTCTCTCTTTCTCTCTCTTTCTCTCTCTCTCCTTCCCTTTCTACTCTCTCTGAAAAAGCAATGGAAAGCAGTATCCTCAGGTGAGGATTTTTTTAAACTAGCCCTGGGGAGACTATTGAAGGCCAAGGATACATAATAACAGCTTCTCCATGTCCCTTTCCTGCTGTCACTTTGCCAGAATCTGGTTACACTCCTGGAGAGAGCAGCGGAGATGCAGGGATTAGATGTCTGAGATGCCTGTCTCTGGTCTGCTGCATCTTGACCTTTTGTGTAATAATTAGAGTGTCTCAGCTGATGGGTAAATGATTTTTTAAAAGTGTCCCCTGGAGCCATAAATCAAATTCTAAGAGCAAATAAGCCAAGATAAGTCACAAATTGAGAAATCAATACAGGTTATTTATTGGAGACTCCATGGTACCCGCTGGTGCTCCAGCAGCTCCGTGTGACAGTGCCTGGTGAATTCAAACAGTCACATTCTGAGAATCCATTCTAGGAAAATGCTGTACAATATGCATGATGGGAGGGAGGCTATATTCACAGAAACAACTAAAGCAGTGTTTAAGAGAGTGAAAATTTAGAAAATTGGGCCATTTTAAGTAAATTGTATATATCTGCATCCACTAAACAGAATAAATAGCCATTTATAATGTTGGTTGTGAAATTTATGCTACATGTGAAAATGCTTATGATACTATATAATAAAATTTTTTTAAAAATCATAAATTTGTTTATGCACTATTTTTTAAGTAACTAGTTTAGAAAAATTCTATAAGAAATATCTCACACAAAAAAAGTGTTCTTATGTGGTAATAAAACTTGGAGGATTTTTTCCCCTAATTAACAACATCTCCATAATGTGCTTATATCACTTCTAAAATAAAGAGTGTGTGTGTGTGTGTGTGTGTGTGTGTGTGTGTGTGTGTTCAATGAGAAATTTATAATAGAGGTTATTTCTCAATTGCAAAGAACCAACTCAAATGTGGGCAGCATATTCTAAACACAGAAGAAAAAAAATGACTATTGCAAATTTTTAGAAAGGTTTGTTTTAATGGTTTAGTTTTATTTTCAGTTACCTTTTCCCAAACTCTTTACATCTTATTTTTAAAATATAAAACTGACTTAAAATAATTGCCTCAGAACCTTTTGCTTTTTATTCTAACCATTTGTCCATTGAAAGAAATACAGATCCAAGATGGTGGAAGAGTCCATGGCACCTACACTCACCTCCTCCCAGGACCAAACTGGAATTACAACTAAAATATAGAACAATCAACCTGAATAACCAACTGAAGACTAGCTGAAGAGAAGTCCTTAACCAAGGATTTACAGAAGAACCACATCGAAGACTGGTAGGAAGGGTGGAAACACCACAAGGACACCCGTCCTGGGAGGTGGTTGAGGCTCCACAGGGCTATCTCAGCTGTGGGAGATTCTACCTGAGAAGCTGGGTTCTCAACTTCAAGCGGGGCTCCCCAACCCAGAGCACTGGGGCTGGGAAGAGGCTCCCACATAACAAACACTTGGCTGTATAAAGCAATGAGGTTTCTGTCCACCATGGAGAGATCGGAGTCTGGGAATCCACTAAAGACTCAGGCACCTCTTAAAGGGCCAACACAAAAAATTTTATTCACAGCCTTTAACCCTGGGCTCTGGTAGAGGGACCGATGGAGAAGCACACTAGAGCAGCATGAAGAGAGTCTGGGGTTTGTGGCTCTAATGAGGGAGCTGAAGGGACAGCTACCTGTGCTGAGTCATTCTCTCATACTGAAGTCACAATTTTTCTTGGGTGGAGCACTCCCCTCCATGGGGCATCAGCCTGGGGGAAAGTACTAGGCTGACCCTCTGGACTCCCTCTCACCCCACCCTATGGACCTTACTCCCTGCTGAGGAGTACAGCCAGAGGCTCTTTCAATGATTGAGCCTTATAGGCACCCAGCAAGCGGAGAGAGGCAGAGGCAGATCTTGGGGTACTTTAGGACTTTTGCTGACCTGCCCCTGGGCGTAGTGCTTATAAAAGCCATTCTTGTGCACCTTAGTTCTTCTTACTCACACTGAGGTCCAGTAGGGGCAGCCACAAACTATGGATCCTAACAGGTTGCCAAGTGCCGGTCACAGGCAGTGTCTTACGTTGGCCTCACCAGCGTCTCTCTCAAGAGGCCCAGAATCAACACACCCAGGGGCCAGCTTCAGACAACATAAGAGCAGGATCCAATAAGCCTCACAAGCAACACATCCAAGGGGGGCAGATCTTGACAGGCACCAAGCCCTGCTGAGGCAAATTTCCATCTTTGTGGTCAGCACCTGCAAAGCAGCTCGCATGCCATGCTTAGGGTTGAGCCTCACATTCAGCCCCCCTTAGGGTTGATCCCATGCAATCAAGATTCAATCACAACAGAAGGGCATACATAACCCACGAAAGGGCCATTCCTGGAGCACCCAGCTCAGACGATCAAGAAGACTGCACCACTGGACCACACAGGGCACCGACTACGTGAGACAACCCCCGTGAAGATGTGGAGTCATGGCAGATCTATCTAATACAGAGACACAAACACGAAGAGGCAGCCAAAAGGGGAGGGGGGGGAACCAAAGAAACAGACCCCAAATAAAAGAACAAAATAAATCTCTAGGAAAAAAAGCTCAATAAAATGGAGGCAAGCAATTTATAAGATACAGAGTTCAAAGTAATGGTTATAAGGATGCTTAACCGCATGAAAAAGGACATAGAAATGATCTTTTTAAAAAACAGTCAGAAATGAAGGCTACACTATCTGAAATAAAGAATACACTGGGCCCTAGCCAGTTTGCCTCAGTGGATAGAGGGTCGGCCCTAGGGCTGAAGGATCCCGGGTTCAATTCCGGTCAAGCACGTGTATCTCGGTTGTAGGCTCAATTCCCAGCCGTTCAGGGGCACATGCGGGAGGCAATCAATCGATGTGTCTCTCCATAGATGTTTCTCTCTGTGTGTGTCTGCCTCTCCCTTTTCCTTCCACTCTCTAAAAATCAAAGGAAAAATATCCTTGGGTGAGGATTAATAAACACACACACACACACACACACACACACACACACACACACACACACTGGAAGAAATAAACAATACGTTGTATGAAGCAGAGGATGTGCTCTTTATTGTTCTGCAATGACCCTCTGAAGCCCCCAAGGAGCCTTACCTTATCATCCTCAGCTCAGAATGCTAGATATGCCTCATTTTATCTTCCCGGCTCAACTTTTTATGTATGCGGGGTTTCTGACTCTTATATATGTGGGATTCTCATACATACATATAATTAAATTTGTTCATTTTCTCTTGTTAATCTGACTCATGTACATATAATGGTTAGACCAGCTAAGAAACCATTGAAGAGTAGAATAAAGTTTC
This sequence comes from Eptesicus fuscus, assembly GCF_027574615.1. Taxonomy (NCBI): domain Eukaryota; kingdom Metazoa; phylum Chordata; class Mammalia; order Chiroptera; family Vespertilionidae; genus Eptesicus; species Eptesicus fuscus. The sequence goes on along the minus strand of NC_072494.1, from coordinate 38,313,326 downwards.
TTCCTCCTCCACACAAATGTAGAGATCAGACCTTCAATAGTCCCTCTTTAACCCTGAACTTGAGTAAAGCACATTGAGAGGACTAGGATCTAGTTCTTCCTTGCCTTAGATACTAGTATGTTTACTTGAGAGGCCTCTCTCTTTCTCTTGCAGCTCAAGATGCTCCAATAAAAATATTCAGCTTTTCAAGACATCGTGGCATTTGGTTTCTTCCTGATTTAAACCCCAGTGGATCAGACAAACACCTCACATTGCCAAGATCCAAAGCATCAACTGGGGAAAAAGAAAGACATTATAAGACAAACAGAATGTTTGTTATCACAGTGCAGCTTTATTGAATAAATAAGAACTTAGTCAATATAGGGCCATGACTTTGTGAAATCCCAGCGCAGCTACAAGTTTAGACTCCTGGACTCAAGTAGAGCTTGGTATTCTCCCCTATTTAAAACTGAAACCACTATAACAGGAGGAAAGGAGGAAGTAAGGGATGCATCACAGTCAGAAACAACCACACAACCAGTCAGACAACACAGTTTTTTCAAAGCTATTACTCAGCCTAGAACAGTGGTTTCTCAGCCTCCACTATTAAAGACTTGGTTGCACATTGTAATCACCCAAAGAGCTTTAAAAATGCTAATGCCATCCTCCCAGCTGGCGTGGCTCAGTGGTTGAGTGTCGACCTATGGAACCAGAAGGTCACGGTTTGATTCCTGGTGGGCACACGGATTGTGGGCTCGATCCACAGTGTGGGGCTTGCAGGAGGCATCCAATCAATGATTCTCTTTCATCATGGATGTTTCTCTCTGTCTCTCTGTTTCTCTCTCTCTCTCTCTCTCTCTCTCTCTCTCTCTCTCTCCCACTTCCTCTCTGAAATCAATAAAAAAAATATATTTTTAAATGCTGATGCCTGGGTCTCACCATCAAAGAATTTGTTGTAATGATCTGGGATGTGGCCTGGGCAACTAGATTTGTAAAAGCTCCCCAAATGATTATAATATGAGTATCTAAAGTTGAGAATCTCTGGCCTAGTGAATTTCTCATATGAGTTCATGCCCTTGAGGAATATTTGCTAAGGTATGAAATTATATCTAAGAACATACATGGCAGTGGGCAGGTGGGTAGTTCTAAGTCAAAGAAGAACTTTGACAGCGTGTCAAGGGCATAGTCTGCCTGAGGCTCGGTGGGATTTTTATGTGCTTCCCATCTTCCTAAACATAAAATAACAAAATGAAAATTTGGGAAATCCAAGTGCCCTCGAAATTGTAAACAGTCTAGATATATGACATCCTGGTATGGGTCCCCTGAGAAAACATGCACACATCCCCATACTCTCCCTCCTCCACTAGGATATAAGCTTTTGTTGCATGTGGCACTAGCACACAATGGGGAGAAGCACAGGGCCCTATAACCACACTGCGTAGGTTCAGTCCCAGTTCTGGACAAGTTATTTAACCTCTCTGGATCTCAGCTTCTTTGTCAGTAAAATGAGGACCATAAATTAGTACTTACCTCCAAGAGTTGCCATTAAACAAATAAATATATGTAAAAGATCTAGAAGGTGCCTGGGGCATGGTAAAAGCTGAGTACCTAGAAGATACTTAAGGTTATAATCTGTCCTGCATGATCAAGCAATTATCATCCTGGAATTGGTAATGGAATCTTATGCAATCATACATCTATGTTTATGAAATGACATGGGATAAAGAAAATCACACTAAATGAACCCTCAAAAAATGCCCAAGTGGTAGAGCAAGAGAATCACCTGCATATACTAAATCCTTCTTTGAAGATGACCATCTGCTTTCAAGCTTATTGGAAGACAAGTGTGTCCCCCAGATAAGACATCTGACCTGCCAGAAATACACCAAAGTGGTGGTTCTAAAAACATATTGGGGAAAAGAGCTTGTGAATTGCAGATTCCTGGGCTCTAACTCCAGAATGTCTAATCTAGTAGGTCTGTTTTCAATGAATCCACATTCACAATAAATACCCCAAGTGATAACGATGCCTATAATCAGCAAGTCACAATTCAAGACTCAGTGGGCCAGGCAATCAGGAAATTGGAGCTAGGAATCTAAATTTTCTGAAGAAGAAAGTTAATGAGCTAACTTAACCCACTTTCTGGTACAAAAAAAAAATATAAAAAGATGCATAGAAGATAGAGGCAGAGAACTTCAGGGAAGGAATCCAGCAAGCTATGCCAATCCATCTGAGACTCGAAGTTGGTTATCTGAGGATAAAGCTATTTAGAAATCAAAGCAGCACTTCTTTTTGTTCTCTGGAATTCTAAGGATAAGAAATCTACACTTTGGAAACTTTTCAAGTATTTTTTAAAATGTTTAATTTATTTATTGATTTGAGAGAGAGAGAGAGAGAGAGAGAGAGAGAGAGAGAGAGAGAGAGATCAATTTGTTGGTCCACTTATTTATGCATTCCTTGTTGCTTCTTGTATGTACTCTGACCAGAGATCGAACCTGCAAACTTGGCGTATCAAGACGACACTCTAACCAACTGAACTACCCAGCTTGGGCATACACTTTGGAAACCCAATTTGGGTATTTTGTTGTTAATGGTATTTTAATGATCTAGAATCATTTGTGGGGGGTTTTGTTGTTTTTGTTTGTTTATTTGTCAATTCTTGCTTCCATGGGCCACATCAAATTTGGGGAGAGTGAAAAAGAATGAAGGAAAAACCACAGACTTACTCTCCTGCCTACTTTGTAAGTGAGACTCCAAATCCATTCCCATCAGGCCCCAACCCCATTTCTGAGGCAGCCTGTAGTTTCTCTTCTAGGGCCTGCATAGACTACAGAAATGGGAATTCACTCATTTATCTAGTTGCAGACCCTATAAGGCTTGTCACCATTACCAATAAGCCACTATTTCTGCCTGACAGAGGGGGATTTTAGGTACCTGATATGCAATGCACATCACTGTGGTGCATCCCATGCTCAGATGCTCACACTTAGGTCAGACCTGGCCCTGAAGGCCTGGCCCTTAATCTTGTACCAGCATAGTCAGCTATTTTTTATCCCCAAAGGAGGATGTCCTATCAGGTAGCAGCCTCCAGTATCTCCCCATGATTTTACATTTATAATCCCTGGCATGTTCAATTAGTCTTTCCTTCTTATTTGGCCTGTAAATGGACTACAGTATCTCTTTAGGTGCTGGGCCACTGTCCTTGCCACCTAAGCTTTATTTCATTGGCAGAAGTATCAACAGATACATCCATTCTTATTATCCTCTTTGAAGAAAAGAAATCTTTATTGGCTGCTCTGCATGTGCCCTTCGTATATAGTTTACTTCTCAAGGAAGCTCTATACAGTAGTTTTAATTGTAAGTTTTATATGTCATTTGGCCATCTGTTTGTTTGTTTTTTACCTTAAGACTTAATGCTTGACTCTACTTCTGAGCAAACTGGATGTATGATCCCTGCTATACAGGAAAACCAATTCTGATGACATGGCTTTATAAACATCAACTAGAAGTGGCCTCATGGACGATTGCTCTTACTCTTCATTTACTATGGAAAAAAAATCGCTTAGAATCAACTGGCCCAAATCAAAATCACCCTCTTTGGCAGATGTCATCTAACATTTAATTGGATTATATCTCACAACTCTATATAGTACAATACACCAGTTACCTTGGGATATATTTTCTAACAAGATTACATTGAAGTAACTACCAGTAAGCTAAAATGCTAAAATATAAACATCCTAGGGATGTTTTATTGACATTTTTTTAATGTTCACTGAACGAGAGTACCAGCTATAAAAAATGTCCTGGCTAAAATTATTAGGGCCAGAGGCTGTCCATGAAACAATGTGTAATAAGGTACCAGTAATTAAATTTTGAGGAAAATATCACCTCAACTCACATCCTTGGGGAGTTGGGAATAATCTTCTGTAATTAAGACAGATCTCCTGACTGGATTATTTAACTAGGAAAAAGTGTCAACTATCTCTTCTACTTAGCTGAATGTCAAGGCATATGGATCTGCCCTCATAGGACAACAGAGAATTTTTGCACTCACATTTTTACCCAAGAATATATCCTTAACTTCCATGCTTCTGAATGGTTATTAAAAGCCAATTAGGAGAATTAATAAATAACCTCAAAGATCTGTTTTTTATTCTTTTAACATCGTGAACTTAGTTTTTAGCAAGTCACACCCTTCAATTGTCAACCCAGACCAATTTCACCAACTTGTCCTTTGACAGTATATAATAGACCCATGTTTAGGGATATAATACAAAACAGCTTAATAATAACAGCAGGAAATTGTTTGGGGAGCTTACCATGTGCCAGACACTACACTAAGTACTCTTTATGCATGATCTTACTGATGTTTACAACAACCTTTTGAGCTCATTACTATTGAAGGGGAGCAGAATATGCCTTCCCAAAATATTCCATGTTGGCATATTGATTATTTTGAATTAAAGTTACTTAAAAAATCAGCCAATGCATAAAGGACACTCTGACCTCCTTTTCTGCCTGAAAGCAGGAAATAAATCTCCCATGTGAAAGGTGCCCTCCTTCCCTCTACCAGGAGAGTAGAAGGCATCTTTTTACCAGAGATAGAGCAAGTAAGGCTGAGAAGGCTGTATAAGCAAACCTGTTACTTCTCTACTAATTTGCTACTCCAAGCCCTCACTTCTTTGCCTTGTCAATTCTTCACAAATTTATTGCTTACTTGTCTAAATGGTATAAAAGTTGCCTGCTTTCAATTTACAATAGTTAAGATCTGGAAACAGCCCAAGTGCCAGTAGATGGGTAGATAAAAAAGCTGCAGTACACTTACACCATGGAATACTATGCAGCAGTAAAAAAGAAGAATCTCTTACCCTTTGAGACAGCGTGGAGGCACCTGGAGAGTACCATGCTAAGTGAAATAAGTCAGTCAGAGAAAGACAAGTCTCACATGATCTCACTCATATGTGGAATCTAAGTAACAAAATAAACTGATGAATGGGGTGAATGCAGAGACATGGAAGCATGGAAGAGAGTGCAGAATCTTGGAGGGAAGGCAGGGGAGGGTGGGTTGGTGGGAAGTAATCAACCAAGAACCTTGTATGCATATATGTATGGCCCATGGCCACAGACAATGGGATGGTGAGGGCCTGTGGTGAGGGGAAGCGGGGCAGAGGTGGGCTGGAAGGGGCCAGCAGGGAGGGGGGCGGACATATGCAATACTTTCAACAATAAAGAATTATTTTTTTAATCAAAAGGATAGGGGGTTTTCAGGCAGGGAGTGATTTAGCCATGTTTAATTTGCTGATAGAAAGGAATCCAAATGGAACAGAATAAAGTCTAGAAATAGAAAAAAAAAAGTTGCCTGCTTTGGTCACTTCTTTGAGTCTCATCTTTTTATGGGCTCCTGTACATACAAAATTAAATTTGTTTTTCTCCTGTTGATCTGTCTTACATCAATTTAATTATGAGAGCAGCCAAGGAAGGGCCAACCTTCATATCCCTCCCAGCCCCCATCGTGCACCGGTGGGGTTCCTTGGCCTGGCCTGCGCCCTCTCACAATCTGGGACCCCTCGGGGGATGTAGGAGAGCCGATTTAAGCCCGGTCCCACAGGCCAGGCCAAGGTACCCCACTGGTACATGAATTCCTGCACCAGGCCTCTAGTAAAAAGATAAATTCAAAGTAATGTGTTTGGATGTACTAGTGAATTCCAACCATTATAATGGAAGCAGCTAACCAATTCTTTGAAAATAGTTTGCAGAAATGCAAAAAAAAAAAAAAGGAATTAAAATAATTATTTGTAACTTGAATCTTTAGAGAAACAAAAGCATTACTCTGAGAGCAACTCAAAGTCCACTCAGACTCTTTATTTGCAGATAATGGAAAATTTAAAAGTCAAGACATTGGAACTAAAATTGTCCTACACTTAAGAAAAAGAAGAAAACTTTTTAAAAGACTTCTGATAATAAACAAATATGCTCCAAAACACCTAGGAGAAAACTTACATTTTTTCTTTTCCTTTTGAAGATACAAATCTTACAATGTCTTTAAACTGTATACACCCCAGGAGACAGCCTATAATCACCTAAGACTGAAAGAAAAAGGGAAAAGAGGCTTTTTAAAATATAAACTATTAAACCTCCATTGCCCAAATTCTAGTGCACAGTCTCCATAAGATTACTTGTTAAATACAAATATAAATCTTAAAAGTGTTCTCCACAAACATTACTAAAAAGTTTTAGCCATTTGAGCAGGTAACTTTAACATGTTCTGTCTGATATAGATACAATTTTTAAAATTCAAATTTTACTTAAAAACTAGTGAGTTTTATATTGTTATACCTGATCCATGGCTAACATTTTAGAATGAAAGCAATATGATCTCTGTTTGGATCTGTATGTTTATGTATGTCTGGATATTTACATTATAGATATGGTATTCTTCTACTTTCAGATGGTATTGCCAAAATGAATTTGTAAAAGAGCTTTATTCAATTGGCTTAAAAATAAACATTTGTGAATTAAGTATTGCTAAAACTCAGAATTACATATTCTAACCTAAATGTTTTTTGAGTTCATATGATCTGGAATAATCTTAGGTAAATAAAAGTTAAAGTTTGTTGGTTATTAGAAAACTTTTTAAGAGTAATTACTCTAGACTTCTGATAAAAGCTTGGGTTATTAGCATTCAATGTATTGCAGACATACAACTTTTATTCTACTTGGGTTTACTAGTCAAATAAGTCCATGTTATCTCTTATAAAAGTTTTCAATAACGAAAATGGCTTAAAATAATGGCTGACTTTGTCTCCTGTCTCATAAAGTTTTGGGCCATAGTCTAAACACAATTGTCGAGAGTAAATTATTTAAATGGATGTAAGATAAAAGTTATAGATAAACTTTACAGCAATAATTATTTTTCCCAAATCTTTTTGGTAACTTGAAGCCTTTGAGTTTTTCCAAGTTAAGTTAAATAATGGATATTTATTAAGTATCTAGAGCATTTCCAAATATGATAAAAAAAAAACAACTGAAAGATTACTGAACATGGGTTTTATATGCTAAGTCTGTCACTGCCATGAAATCAGTTCCCTATTCTGACATTATTGCAGTTTGCACAGTAAGTGAAATGCCTGAATAATGATAGTAATGATAATAATAATGGTAACAGCAAACAGTGCTATAGCACTTATTAAATACCAGACACTGTGCTAAGGGCATTTTCATATGAACCCAGTTAGTTCTTAGAGTTCAGGGTAGGTGAGGAAACAGGCATGAGAAGCTGTTCACCAGATTATGTTTGAGTTTGTGGTGGATAGAGAGATTTCCTATGCCTTACAGATAGGAAAATCCACAGACATGTCCATATCTATAGGGAAGAAAATGCTTCAAAAGAGTGATGTTGTTTTTAAATTTTGAAAACCTTATTGACTTGGCTTATCCTAAGAATGGAACCTAAGGCTCTCTAAAAACAAAACTGTTGTCCGGGACAGCTTCATGGGCGTGACCTGTCCACTCACACAGGACTCTGCTCTGAGAGGGGCCCACGCTGACTTTAAGCCGCTGCCATTGCCATCTTGAAACACTTAATGTTTGAACAGGGGGCCCCACATTTTAATTTCATACTAGGCCCTGAAAATTGTGTAACCAGTCCTGATTGTTACAATGATTTTGCAGAAATTAACTTTGATTTCTTTTATCTGTGCATTAAAACTTGCTTTAGCTTGGGAACATGATTTTGTTGGTCAACAAGCCTTGGTTGTAAAAGGTGGAGTTCTGACTTACAGGGAATATTGGATGCTGCCATTTAAATTGTAAATATCAGGAAATCAAGGGAGTTAAATTTGCATTTGTTTAAGCGGGTGTGTGAGGGAACGAGATCATCTCATCCCTCGCTAGTCAGTGTGTTCAGAGTGAGCTGGTTGTCATAGAAATGCATAACAGCATGTTTATTTGAACTGAATATGAAGTCAGACATTTTCTGACAGAAAAGAAGTTGATTTGGCTGATTGGTTTGACAATGAATAGTAGCTTTGTTCATTAGAAAAGGTAAACATATGTCTCGGTTTGCCCAAGGCAGTCGCTGTTCATGCCTGTTGTCCTGGCATAATACTTAATAACTTACCATCATTAGTTATATGGTGGATAATTTACATAAGTTGAGTTAAATTGCCAGAGCTAAGATTTTTTGACTCCTCCCCAAAAAAGTATAGCCTGGCCAGTGTGACCTATGAACCAGAAGGTCACCGTTTGATTCCCAGTCAGAGCACATGCCTGGGTGGCAGGCTCAATCCCCATTAGCCTGTACATACATGAGGCAACCGATCAATGATTCTCTCTCATCATTGGTGTTTCTATCTCTCTGTCATTCTCCCTTCCTCTATGAACTCAATTAAAATATATTTTAAAAGCATATAATAAATGTATGTTATCAAATATGTTATTAACAATGATGTATTATAATTAATATTTGAATTTTTCTAAACCCTTCTAAATATATCAGGTTAAACAGATACTTCTGAAAGACAATAGATAAAATTAAGGGTCATTTGATAAGTCTTGATAAAGTCTTTAATGTATAATTCAGAAAAAAAATTAATTGAGAAACAAATCCTTTTGCAAGTCAGGTGGGGTTTGTTTTTCAGGTGGGTTATTTTTTTTTTCTTTGTTTTCATTAAGAACCTAACCAGCTGATAGAGTGTTGCACATAATTTTATCATAGAGAATCATAAACCAGGAAGGTATGAAAAACTGTCACAGCCCAGGAAAGCCTAAAGAGACTTGGCAACTAAATGTAATGTGGTATTGCCCTGGCTGGCTTGGCTCAGTGGATAGTGTTGGCCCGCGGACTGAAGGGTCCTGGGTTCGATTCCAGTCAAGGGCATGTACCTCAGTTTCAGGCTCAATTCCTGGCCCTGATTGGGACATGTGCGGGAGGCAACCAATCAATGTGTCTCTCTCACATTGATGTTTCTGTCTCTCCCTCTCCCCTCCACTCTCTCTAAAAATCAATGAAAAAAAATATCCTTGGGTGAAGATTAACAAAAATGGATAAATAAGTAAATAAATAAGCAAGCCTACTTTTGCCCACCCCTGTATGCATATGTGCTAGCCCTTAAATAATCATTTTCCTGGATGTTTACATAAGAAAATTAACAGTGATTACCTCTAGGTTGTGGAGTTTCTCATGTGGCAAAGGTAATGTGGTATCTTGGATGCAATTTTGGAACAGAAAAAAGACATTAGGTTAAAACGAAGAAAATCTAAATAAACTGTGTTAATAATAATGTATCAAGTGAATTTATTAATTATTTATTTATTAAATGTACCATATTAAGACATTCATAATGGGAAATTGTCAGGAGTGGGGGCAGTATATGAGGAACTCTTTGTATTATCATTTCAAGTTTTCTGGAAATATAAAACTGATCTAAAACATAAAGCTTATTATAAAAATAGTGATAATAAAAATAAATGGAGCTTAATCAAAATACCTCTCAATATTTTGCTATCATGATTAAACTGGGACAAAGTGCTATCTTTATATCCAACAATTATTTACAGGAAATACAGCATGTGAAGGAATGTGTTAAATTATGCCATTGGGATCCAGTCAGCAAAATGGCCCAGTTTCTTCAGTAAATTGCAAAGGGAAAAGGTGACAAATGGAGAGCCTATGGATTTAAAGAGAGTTAGCACACGAGTAAGGCAATCAAGTGTGAGGACCTTATTTGGATTCTGATTTAAATACGACAACTTCCCCCTCCCATGTTGCTCACTGTCTTAAGTGGGTTTCCTCATGTGCCTACCTAACAAACTAGCTGCACCCAAGCCCAGGGTCTACTTTTGGAGAAGCCCAAACAAGGACGCCCATCAGTAAGAGACTGGTTAAATAAACTGCGGGATAGCCATATAATAGCCTACTACAGAATAATTTACAATAGTGAGGTGTTAGGTCCATATGTGTTGATATGGAAACACCTCAAGAAACTTTCATAAAATATGATCCTCTCTCTAGAAATGAATTAAAATAATATACAGGGGTGGGCAAACATAGATTTATAGTTGTGAGTACACGAAACACAGAGTTTAGTCTTGTATTATTATTTATTAATTATTGTATTATTTATTTGTATTACAGCTATAAGCCTACTTTTACCTACCCCTGTATGCATATGTGCTAGTACTTAAATAATCATTTTTCTGGATGTTTACATAAGAAAATTAACAATGATTACCTCTGGGTTGTGGGATTTCTCATGTGGCAAAGGTATTGTTACACTGACAAACTGGCGCTCTGATTTAAAAAAATAAATCTGATTTGTAGCATTTGCTGATCTCCATGGTATAAATACTTACACGATGTCTGACTGATTTCAAGTTATCAATGTCTTTTTTTTTAAGTAAATGTGAAGTTTTAATTCAGAAATTACTTATCTGTACTTCTCAAATTTACAAAGAGCATAAAGCATCAAAATATCTACTAGAAGAAAAACCAAAACAAATGTTAGCATATCCATACATAAACAACACGGGCAAGCACATACAGTGCTGTTGTATGTCAGATCCACATCTGAAGGCTGTCTTTATTTATTTTTTTAAATATATTTTTATTGATTTCTGAGAGGAAGGGAGAAGGAGAGAAGATAGAAACATCAATGATGAGAGAGAATCATTGATCGGTTGACTCCTGCACGCCCCCACACTGGGGATCAAGCTCGCAACCCAGGCATGTGCCCTGAATCGAACTGTGACCTCCTGGTTCATTGGTTGATGCTCAACCACTGAACCATGCTGGCCAGGTTGAGGCCTGTCTTTACATAGTAACTTATTTCATCCTCATAACAACCTTTTAAAATAAGCACTATATTTATTTCTTTTTGATACACTGGACCAGAAGTATTATTTCCTTTGAGAAAACTGGACCAGAAGTATTTAAGTAATTTTAGGGAGAAAGTTCAACCTGAAAGAGATTAATAAATATTCAAAATAGAGTCCTTACTTTTAACCAATTCAAGTGGGTAATCTCCAAGTCTCTATTTAGTTTTTATTTATTGAATTTATTAGGGTGGCATTGATTAGTAAAATTACATAGGTTTCAGGTGTACAATTCTATAAGACATCATCTGTGTATTATATTGTGTGTTCACCACCCCAAGTCAAGTCTTCTTCCATCAAAATTTATTCCCCCCTTTACCCTCTTCTACCTTCTTCACTGTTCTTTCCCTCTGATAATCACCATCATGTTGTCTGTGTCTATGAATCTTTGTGTGTTTTTTTTGCTTAATCCCTTCACTTTTTTCACCCAGCCCCTCAACCTCCTCCCCTCTCATAGCTGTCAGTCTGTCCTCTGTATCTATGTGTCTGTTTCTATTTTGTTTGGAAGTTTATTTTGTTCATTAGATTTCACATATAAAAGAAAGCGTCTGGTACTTGTCTTTCTTTGACTGGCTTATTTCACTAAGCATACTACTCTCCAGGTCCTTCCATGCTATCTCTAAGGGTAAGATATACTTCTGTTTTACTGCTGCATAGTATTCCATTGTGTAAATGTAACACAGCTTTTTTATCCATTACTGATGGGCACTTGGGTCGCTTCCATAGCTTGGCTATTGTAAATAATACTGCAATGAACATAGAGATGTATATGTTCTTTCAAAGTAGTGCTTTGGGTTTCTTGGAATAAATACCTAGAAGTGGAATTGCTGGGTCATAGGGCAGTTCCATTTTTAATTTTTTGAGGAACCTCCATACTGCTTTCCACAGTGGCTGCACCGGTCTGCATTCCCACCAACAGTGCACAGGGCTCCCTTTTCTCCACATCCTCACCGACACTTGTTGTTTGTTGATTTATTGGTGACAGCCATTCTGACAGGTGTGAGGTGATATCTCATTGAGGTTTTAATTTGCATTTCTCTGGTGATTAGTGATGTTGAGCATCTTTTCATATGACTATTGGCCATCTGTGTGTCCTCTTTGGAGAGGTGTTTTTTCAGGCTCTTTGCCCATTTTTAAATTGGATTGTTAAGTGTTTTTGATGTTGAGTTTTATAACTTGTTTATAAACTTTTGATATTAACACCTTATAAGATCTATCATTGATGAATATGTTCTCCCACTCAGTGAGTTGTCTTTTCATTTTGTTGATGGTTTCCTTTGCTGTGCAAAAACATTTTAGTTTGATGTCGTCCCGTTTGTTTATCTTTTTTGTTGTTGTTGTTGTTTCTTTTGCTTGAGAAGATATATCAAAAAAATTTTTCCCAATACCAATTATTTTACCCCATTGTATGTTCTTGCTTCCTTTGTCAAATATTAATTGACCATAAAGGTGTGGGTTTATTTCTAGGCTCTCTATTCTGTTCCATTGATCTATATATCTATTTTTATGCCAGTACCATGCTATTTTGATTATTATGGCCTTGTAGTATAGGTTGATATCAGGTAGTGTGATTCCCACAACTTTGTCCTTCTTTATCAAGATTGCTGTGGTTCCATATACATTTTTGGAATATTTGTACTAGTTCTATGAAATATGCCATTGGTATCTTGATAGGAATTGTGTTGAATCTTTAGATTGCTTTGGGCAGTATGGACTTTTTAATGATGTTAATTCATTCTATCAATGAACATGGTATATGCTTCCACATATTTGTATCTTCATCAATTTCTTTCTTCAGTGTCATATTTTCTGAGTACAGGTGTTTTACCTTCTTGGTTAAATTTATTCCTAGATATTTATTTTTGATGGAATTGTAATGGGATTGCTTTCTTAGTTTCCCTTTCTGATAGTTCATTATTGGTGTATAGAAATGCAACTGATTTCTGGATATTTATTTTGTATCCTGCTACTTTTCTGAATTTATGTATTAGTTGTAGTAGTTTTTTGGTGGGATCTTTAGGGTTCTCCAAACTACCAATGTCTTAACAACAGCATCACAATAATTTCTGAGTAACAATCCATTCTTGTGAGCCAGAACATGACACTGAGTATAATGTGCACTCTTTATTTTATAACTGTACCTGCTAGTTGAATTTATTGAAGTTCCATTCTTGAATAAATTTTATTGCTAAGATTTTCATCTGCATCTCTTGGTTACACATGGCCTTGGAAATAAGCCCAGTAGCACATTGCCCGGTTGCAAAGGAAAACAGTCAGCAGAGATCAAGATGAAGGAAATGTGCCCTTCCTATTCTCTTCCATTCTGGACTTTCATAAGAATTCATGTTTGTGAATAATAAAAGGAGGAGGAGGAGGAGAAAGGAGGGAGGGGGCGGAGAAGAGAAGGAAGAGAAGATAGACATGGAGGTTCCTATGAGCACCTCCTTGGATTCTTTATTTATTAGGAAAGAAGACACTCATAGTTGGGACTATAAACAGAAAGAGAAATGAAAAGCACTGGGAAATGTGGACAAGGACACTGCAATTTATTTGTGCATTTTTGAGACCCTGATCATTTCTGAAAACTGACTCAGAGCCATTTTTTTTCTTAGAGCCAGATAATAAACCAGGTAATTCTTGAATCTTCCTTAACCATCCTACAGTTATTCATCAAAATAGTCTTTCTGATTACAAAAAGATTCTGTAGAAAAGAGCACTTAATTATAAATCTAGAAACCTGCATGATTCTCCTAACACAGATACTATTGTACTACAAACATGTGAATAAATTACTTAATCTCTCTGGGCCTCAGTGTCCTCATATATAAAATAAAAACTTTGAGCTATAAGGTTTCTTAGGCCATCTTCAATATTTAAGATCCTATAATTCTATTATTTCTGGTAACCAAATCCTCTTATAGAAGCTTATTCCTTTCAAGAACTCTCTTCGATTTTCTCAAGTGTCCTTGGGTCGCATGGAGGGAAGGGAGAGCAAGCCACTCAGTGTGGACGCCTGTAGTGTGGCACCAGAAGCTGAGACAGAAGTGGGAGAAGCAGGTTCCAGGAGGCACCAGGAGGACAGGACCACAGCTGGGGCTCGGGGAATACCACTGTGCACCTTACACAGCACCACCCACCAGGCCAGAACAATAGGACTACAGTTCTCATACATTTGTGTCTCCTTTAACTCCCTCCAAAGACTAGTTCTTAATAAAGTCCCTACTCAAGAAACCCTGCATCTGCTCTAAAGTCATCTTTACCTCTGTCTCCTCAAAATATTCTTTCTTCAGGATCTTCCTCACTAGATGGTTTCCATCCATTTGCAGCACAAGAATATCTGAGCGTGGCTCTGAGCCAGATAGATATAAAATAAGAACACAGGAATTCCATGACTCTTGACAGGGACACACACAGACACAAGAGGTGCATACCTAAAGGGGATGATAGTGTCAGTGTGGTCCCTGGGGGCAGAGAACTAACTCTTGCTGACAATGAGATCAGCGAAGACTCCGACACTGGGACAGGCCAACAGAAGCTTTGCCAAGTGCAATTTCAAACCTCATTAATAGACTCTTTAAAAAGTCTAAAAGCCATTCATTCCCCCTGAGGTTTGTTACAGAAACAAAACAGTGAAGGAAACTCACTTTCTCTAAGAGCGGACACCTCACTCTATCACTAGGACTGTTGGGGAGCATGAATCCCTAGCAACAATCACAAAGATCTTCATGTCACTTTTTAGAGCATGCATGCCTTTCAGCATATTACCTAACCAGTTGTTCACAACACGCTGTGAGTTATTGGAGTCACAGGGAAAGATGTGAGGAGCGGATCAGGAGGCCCCGCATGCAGGCCTGGATTCTGCCACCGACTAGCTTGTGATTCAAGTGAGTTGCTTGTTCTCAGGGCATGCTTTGCCTTCATTTTACACATGGTGAAACTGACACAAATGGAGTAAGTGAACTGTCCCTACCAACAAGGAACAACATGGGACAGATTGGAAAGAATGAAGACCTGAAGCAACAGGTTCTTTACTATGAGGCAGGAAATCCATCACTGAGAAATTAACGTGGATTATTTCTAGAGAGATAACTAACTGTGTGATTGCCAGTCTCAGTGGATCTATAAACACTTCAGTGAGGGGGTGGCCATGACACTCATGTGACTCCTCTAATCCCCAAATCTGAGGGACAATCTTGAAGCTGCAAAACAGTCATAGGCCACCTGCCAGTCACAGCTGATCATCAAGACTCTCATGAAAGCAGTTATGTAAATATATCCTCGAGTTCTTCTGGGTAGTCAACTATTTAAGAAGGTCAGAGGCCTTTAGAAGCATAGATCTAGACACCTAAGAACTCCTTGTTTAAAATAATCTCTTTCCTTTTTATCCTAAATCAACTGCGTGAGAGTTTTAAGTCATGCCTCCTAGTGCTGATGGAGCAGAAAATAGTAATTTTGATGTCTAGGTAACCATTTTCTATCTAGAGATTTCAATCACACCCTTTTCAATCTTACTTTTTACAACTTAAAGAGTCTTTGGTATCCCGGTCACCATGGCTCAGTGGTTGAGCATCAACCTATAAACCATGAGGTCACAGTTCGATTCCCCATCAGGGCACATGCCCGGGTTGCGAGCTCGATCCCCAGAGTAGGGTGTGCAGGAGGCAGCTGATCAATGACCCTCTGTCATCACTGATGTTTCTATCTCTCTCTGCCTCTCCCTTCCTCTCTGAAATCAACAAAAGTATATATTTTTTTAAAAAGAGTCCTTGGTAAAGAAATCATTTACCTGGATACTTGTCCTCCCAGAGGATCCCATCCTCCTGCTCCATCATAAGGAAGGGGCTTTTTCCAAAGGAAAAAAGAGAAACTGGAAGAATTTCATCATAGGCATTCCCCAAAGACTCTGGCAGCATCTGAGATGGTGAAGGTGGGAATAAGCCAGGGCCACTGCTCTGCGCCTCTTTAGGGGGCACCATTCACATCATATTTCTGTACTGAGCAGTACTAGAATATGCCCATCTTCCCACCTCCTGCTTTCCAGTTGCAATCCTCCTATTTTGAGTTTTTCTTTCTTCTGGGTTTTTAGGGAGAAAGATGCAAGGCAAGATTGTGGTTTTGGTGTGCTTTTCTTTTAATGCAGCCTTTTGGGAAGTATAATGAGTGTTTCCCTTCTAAATAATGAATGAACTATTCTTATTAGGTGACTTCTAAAAGTCATAAGATAATTGAAACCATCAAATCTGTTTTGAAAACAGTGGGGCGGGGGGAGGGGATATAAAGACTAAGGGCAAAAGATTACATCCTAGCATCCTCTCCCCTGTCAAGGAGACTTCCCAGAAGTCCCACCCATAACTTTTGTTTATTTTATTTTTAAAATATATTTTTATTGATTTCAGAGAGGAAGGGAAAGGGAGAGAGGAATGGACACATCAATGATGAGAATCACCTATCAGCTGTCTCCTGTACGCCCCCTACTAGGGATCGAGCCCACAACTAGGGCATGTGCCTTGACCAGGAATTGAACTGTAACTTCCTGGTTTATAGGTCAAAGCTCAACCACTGAGCTACCGTGGCTGGGCATTATTTTATTTTTATTTTTGTTAATCCTCAGCTGAGGATAGTTTTTCCATTGATTTTAGAGAGGAGAGAAAGAGAGAGAGAGAAGAGAGAGAGAGAGAGAGAGAGAGAGAGAGAGAGAGAGAGGAACATCGATGTGAGAGAGACACACATTGATCCGTTGCTTCCCACATGCACCCCAACCAGGACCAGAGATTGAAGCTGCAACCTGGGTATGTACCCTTGACTGGGAATCAAAGCTAAAACCCTTTGGTGTGTGAGCCCACGCTCTAACCAGTGAGACACACCAGCCAAGGCAACAACTTTTGTCTAAATCTCATTGGCCAGCCCTGGCTAGCATGGCTCAGTTGGTTGAGTGTTGTCCCATGCACCTAGAGGTCACTGGTTCAATTCCTGGTCAGGCACATGCCACAGTTGCAGGCTCCATACCCAGTAGGAGATATGCAAGATCCAGCTGATGGATGTTTCTCTCTCAATGACCTCTCTCTCTCAATCTCTCTCTCTCTCTCTCTCTCTCTCCTCTCTCTCTCTCTCTCCCCTCACCTTTCCTCTCTCTCTCAAAAAAAAATTTTTCAATAAATCTCATTGGCTAGGCTTCATTACATAATCAAATGTAACTGTAGACGAGGCTGGGAAATGTAGTCTCTTACCTGCACATAGCACCACCTTGAATAAAACCAGGGTTTGTTTCTAAAAATATGAAAAAATAAATATTGAGTAACTGAAAAGCAAATGTTTTCACAGTAATACATAATCTGTGTGAGGTCAATAAGCTGGGGTGTGTGCTTTCAACTGAGCTCAGTGCAAAGTGCATGTGAAATCATTGAGATGGTGAAGGGTATGTGCTACCAGTGTGAGCTTAGTAGGACAGTAAGAAATGTACAGAGTGAGAGTGAGATGAACAATGTGGTGAGTGATATTGTGTGGGTAAGTGAGATGGTGGAGTGGGTTCAGAGAGTTAGTCAATGTCTGTTTGGCCTATATTGATGAAGGCTTACTAAAGCCTTTATACCCATTTTGCAGCTTTTTGAGAGCATCTGTCTGTAAGAACTACTCAGCAAGACTGAGAGAAGGTAGGAAATACCCTGCTGTCCTATCTGGAGGCCATGACTACCCTTTATACAAGCTGTTTGTAGCCAAGTCTGCCTTCACTGGGAAAGATGTTACCTTTACAGGTACAGGTGGCCACTCTTGTCAGTTCCAAGCAGGCTCCACTTGGCTATTGTCTTCTCTGGCCAAATTCCCTCAGGTTAGCTGGCTTCATACATCACAGCAGGCAGGTTTCCAAACCTCAGCCCAAAGGCAGAACTGCTAACAAATTACCTGGACGTGTTGATTACTTGCCTTATCTCACCTGGAGGCCTCCAAAGCCCTTCACATGGCCAGATACACTTCCAGTTACTGCACTGGTTTATCAGGGACTGTTTTCTTGGTGTTTCTATTCTGGTCTCCATGACCTTGGTTGTCTGAGTGATAGATCCTTAGAGTTGTTGCTGCATCTGTCAGAGATTTGCCTGCTTATCTTTGCCTCTGTTCCTATAGGATGTGTTTTATTGTCACAAAGACTTGGTTTGTGGCCTCTATTGCAACATCCAGCACTAACTATCACTCAAACAACTCTAGAACACATAAAAGAAATTTCCAGGAACAGAATACCAAACATATTTTATTAGGCTTCTTGAGTTATACAATGGGAGGAAATCTTTACTTAAGATTTCAAAGAACAACATAGAAACTCATCATAAACCGGAAATATTGCTCTGTTGTTGGTCCAGGCAATGCCAAATTGATGACGGGAAAGAACAACTTATGTGTATGGGGTTGCCAAACACTGTCCCAAATCCTTCCTGAGGTCAGCATTCCCAACCCCACCAAATCCTGAAGCCCCAAAAGCAGCTACAAATGCAGTGTAAAGTGTGACATTGTGGAAATCAACTACTTTAAGAGCCACACCTAAAATTGCTTGATTTGGGTTAGAAATGTGGTTGACAACATGCCTTTAACAACATGAGCTCTAAGAGATGACATTGACTCATTGACTTATCTGTCATAATCAGTATAATTTTAGAAATAAACTCAATGTGAATTCTTAAGAACAGTGGTCTGAGAGAACTGCTATTTGAGGGCCCACCCTATCTTAACCTGCAGATGCTTCAATGTATTCCAAAAAAATTGTGAGAAATTAATCTTAGGTTTATGGCCCAAGAAATTACCCATGGTTATATGCTCTCCCCAAACCTGCAAGAGCAAGTGCCAGAGCTTTGCTGGGATCAGGTATTGAGCTTTGTTTTCCCGACCAAGGATATTGATTTGGGTTAGTTATCTTGGATGGGAGATTCTCCTTCCTTTAATAATACTCTATTGAGATAAATTGGGATTTCAAACAGGTAAAGTTACTAGGTTCTGTGAGAAACTAACTTTTGTTCCTTTTTAGAATAAGGAAGAAGCATTAGAAATTATCACCCATGAACTCTCTGTCAAATATCCAACACCACAAGAACATGTCTGGCCTTCTCCTGAGAGGTAGACTGAGCCCAGTTTCAGGGCATCATAGGAACTCAACAAAGGCCAATATGACTCGGAAGCCAAATGAGAAGTCAGGAGTCAGATGCATATCAGGAACCGAGATGAAGTGTGTGGGTTAAAAAACAAGTCAGCAGATAGGAACCAGAGTCAGGCAATGCAAACCAAAGGGCCCAAAACTGAGTAAAAGGTCATGATAGCAGACTAAGAGGCAGCCTTGATGCGGGGGTATCTGCAGACTAAGAGGTGGCCGTGATGGCCTTGATGCGGAGGTACCTGCTATTTTAGGAAAGAAGGTTTTTACCCCAGTTCTATGGGAACAATCCAGGATGTAACCATTCTGGGTTGTGTAGGTGAAAACAGGATTTATGTGACAAGCGATGGAGTCAAATGACAGAGGTACAGTGTTTGAAATTATACTGAAAGACACATCACGATGCCTCTATGCAGTGTCTGCTCCTCAGAACTTTAAACCATCTATGCTGTATAAGGATTGGGGGGCACATTGGCCAAGATTAGTTATTAGTGGGGAAATGGAAGTTGAGAAATCTCACTTAGACACTTTCCCAACTTCCTGTCAGTTCCATTTTCCCATCTTCTGACACCCTTCCCTGCTGATTTTCAAATACCAAGCCATTCCACGCTGCCCATCCACGCTGTTCAGGTCCTTCCCTGTAGGCATGGCATTCAGATCTCTCTATTCCTCAATGTTTTCCAAGTTTAAAGGGGAAAATTTTTGTTTTTATTTGTAAGGCATATCACAGATGCTAAGAGGAAAAAAGATGCATCCATGTAACTGACGCAGAAATGAGGGATGCGCTTAGTGCTTCTAAAGGTATTAGAATCTGAAGGGAAGAATTAATACAACAGACCCTCCAGAGCACCGCCACACCACTCTAGGGCTTAAAAAATACCTTGTCTCTTCTAAAAAATTAAGTACATATGACTTCTAGTTTTTAAAAAATGGTTGGTTTTCCTTCACAATAAAAAATACTTTTTAACCAAGACTTCTGAGGATTTTGTTTATAAGAGACTAGAGGCCCGGTGCACGAAATTTGTGCACGGGGGGCAGCGGGGAGGGTGTCCCTCAGCCTGGCCTGCACCCTCTCCAATCTGGGACCCCTCATGGGATAACCAGCAGTTGGACATCCCTCTCACAATTCAGAACTGCTGGCTCCTAACCGCTCACCTGCCTGCCTGATTGCCCCTAACTGCTTCTGCCTGCCAGCCTGATTGTCCCTAACTGCTCCCCTGCTGGCTTGATTGCCCCTAACCACCTCTGCCTCGGCCCACACCTGGTACCCAGGATTCCCTCCTCCAGCTGACCACAGGCACTCAGGATCCGGGCTTCCCTCCCTCTGGTCAGCCATAGGAGCCCAGCCTGGCTGCAGTCTCAGGGGATGGTGGACAGGGGGCTTCATTTGTGCTGCAGCTGCGAGTGCTGGCGCCCAGGACCGCAGGGTGGGTGGCTTCTTTGTCTCCCAGGCCACAGCCAGCCACAAGTGCTGGTGCTCGGGACTGCAGGGTGGGCAGCTTCTCCATCTATCAGGCTATAGCCAGCTGCAGGTGCTGGCACCTGGACCGCAGGGTGGGCGGCTTCTCTGTCTCCCAGGCCACAGCCAGCCACAGGTACTGGTGCCCAGGACTGCAGGGTGGGCGGCTTCTCTGTCTCCCAGGCCACAGCCAGCCTCAGGTACTGGGGCCCAGTTTCTCCATCTCCCCCAGGACGTGGGGCGGGTGGACATGGGGTGGGCGGCTTCTCCAGCTGGCTGTAGGCTGGGATCACAGAGCAGGCGGCTTCTTCGTCTCCCAGATCGTATCCACCCTCAGGTGCTGGCACCCGGTTTCTTGTCTCCCGCAGGACGTGGGGAGGGCGGCTTCTCCAGCTGGCTGAGGCCTGGGATCACGGGGCAGGCAGCTTCTCCATCTCCCAGGTCGCAGCCAGCCTCAGGCGCTGAGGCCCGGTTTCTCAGTCTCCCCCAGGAGGTGAGGCAGGCGAACCTGAGGTTTCTGCTGCTGGCTGCAGCCTGGGATCACAGGGCAGGCGGCTTCTTCATCTCCGGGACTGCAGCCAGCCTCAGGCACTGGCACCCGGTTTCTTGTCTCCCCCAGGACGTGGGGAAGGTGGCTTCTTCAGTTGGCTGAGGCCTGAGATCACGGGGCAGGCAGCTTCTTGGTCTCCGTGGCTGCAGCCAGCCTCAGGCAGCCAGCCTCAGGCGCGGGGGCCTAGTTTCTCTGTCTCCCCAGGACGTGGGGCAGGAGGACCTGAGGCTTCTGAGGCTGGCTGCAGCCTGGGATCAGGGGGCAGGCGGCTTCTTGGTCTCCGTGGCTGCAGCCAGCCTCAGGCGCTGGCACCTGACTTCTCCAACTCCAGAGACCAGGAGAGGCTGGGGGGTGGGGCTGCCGCCATGTTTTCAGTTTAATTGCATACTCACTCTGATTGGATGGCGGGCGTGGTTGGGGCGTGGCTGGTGGGCGTGGCTTGTGAGTGTAGCGGAGTGATGATTTGCATATTACTCTATTATTAGATAGGATAACTGATTCATCTCCCTTATCTCCCATTTTAATCAGATGTAGTTGCAGGGATAAACACAAACAATTTGAATTTTTATGATTTTTCTAAAAATGATCTTTACCCATATAAGAAAATCAGACATTTCTGTTTCCTGGGACAAGAGATAAAGCATGACAGAGGCTGCACTGCACAGTGGAAAGAGCGTGACGTCAGTACTGTCTTGACAAGTCTCTCCCCATCCCTGTCTCAGTCTCCCCACGGAGAAGAGTAAACAGTACTCACAGAGTTAATAGACACTTTGCGGAATTCCTGTACATTGCAGGTGTTTGGTGAATAGTAACAATGGCTAATATCAGCTCACTCATCTAAGCAAATGCCCAAGCATCTTTCATTGTAAACACGTCTGCCAGTCAAAAGGAGACAGTGTAGTAGGAAGCACATTGAGTGTAGCAGTAGAAATGATTGTGCACCAGTAAGATCCAGAAAACAAGGTGTCAACCCCAGCTTCATCACCAGTTTAGCTGTAAAAGCCTTTGTAAGACATTTCACATCTCTGGGCCTTAGATTTCTCATCTGAAAAATGAGGGATTTGAACTACATAATAACTTTGGTCACTTCCTAATATGGGGGCCTCTGCCACTGACTGATTACCCTCCCAAGCAAAGAGAAGGCTGGTAAAAGTCTGTCCCCGTTTGAAGACGGCATATCCTACATAATCAGATGTCCATGTTTCTCTGCACTCACCTCCACCTACAGTCCCAGTCCTTCCTCTCCCCTTCAGGCCCTGCTCCAGCCACCAACAGATTTAGACTCCTAAAACCACATGTACACCCTCCAATGATCCACATTCACCCTCAGATCTACAATAACTGTCTGGACCCCGGTTTTCTACTCTGCAAAAGTATAAGAGTGATGTTCACCGCACTGCGTTTTTATGAGGATTAGATGAGATACTGCACATGAAAAGGATCTGGAGGCTGTACGGCGTTGTGTAAAGTTAACATAGCAACTATGATGACCGTTGGTCTAACACCTTGCAAACGCTCTATAGAAAGTGCACCAAGAAGTTGGATTCTGAGTCAGGTCACTCGTAGGTCATCCACCTGGGCTGCTGCCCTTTTGGGGTTTTGTGTACCCAAAACAATCCAACAGAATGGCATTGAATTTTGCTGTAATCAGATACTGACTTTGGTCAAAATAAGGTTTGTTTAAACTTTACCTACAAGCAAGTGGTAATAGCCCGGAAAAGTTTTCACACAATTAGCAACCCCCTGTGGCCTAGGTTTTTTCTATTCCAAGAGACAATTGTGGAATTTTAGGAGAGCTGCCTAATTATTCACTGTAACAAATCAATCAAGCACTGGGAAGAACTGCAGATCTGTCCCTGCAGAGACCCACGCTTAAGCTTTGCCAGGCTTAGTGCCACGGAACACCAGGCCCCCGCGGTCACAGCGGAGTGGCAAGAAACGTGAAGTCTGAGAAGCAGCTAAGCATGCCACTGGTTTCCCCAGATGAGTCGGGAAATGCCCGGTTTCCAGGGCTGCTCAAGGCTGTTAGAATCTCTTCCAGCATTTTCTCCTCCAGACCAACGCCTAAAAGCCATTTGTTCTTAAAAGCTTTTCAGCAGTCACCTCAGAACATAGTTCCAAGTGTTGGATTTTCTTAGCACTCAGCTATGTGGGAGCTTTCATCAGCATGTGTCTCTGTCTCTGATTCGTCCCATCCACATGTGCAGGTCACATGCCCTTGCCCCACAGTCCTGATGCCATAAACAGAAGAGTAAACAGCCCTGGCTGGTTTGGCTCAGTGGATAGTGTTGGCTTGTGGACCAAAGGGTTCCGGGTTCGATTCCAGTCAAGGGCACATGCCCAGGGTTGCCGGCTCGATCCCCAGTAGGGGGCATGCAGGAGGCAGCCGATCAATGATTCTCTCTCATCATTGATGCTTCTATCTCTCTCTTCCTCTCCCTTCCTCTCTGAAATCTATATATATAAAAAGAGTAAACAGGTGCTAACAGTATAATTGGAGATGTGTCGAAATCTCCACTGCCCAAGTATCTTCTCTGCCCCAGGCCAGTGTCTAGAACTTCGGCGTTAAACTCACTGCCGCTGATCTTCTCATCCTTCCCCCATCCTCTCTCCCACTGGCTACCTATGGGAATCTTATCCGCCTCCCAGGCCTCCTCAGTGCTGCTCTTCTGTGAAGCCTTCCCTGGTCCCCCACTTGGAAGTGACCTCTCATTCCTCTGACCGCGTCGTCTGTATCCCTTTGGTAACATGTTTCACTTTATGTTTAAACACACGTGCTATTCTCCACCAGGCGGACTCTTAGGAGTCAGTCCCTCAGTGAGCTCTTATTGATTCTCCTAGCACAGTTCCATCCCCAGAGCTGGCCCTTAGTAAAGAACCCATAGCTGACCAATGGTGCCATATGGGTGAGTGGATGGTGAGACACAGTATCACGTGGGCTGAGGTTTTGCTATTCACTAGCTCTGTACCCCCTCAGAGCGACTTGTTTTCTTTCTATAAAACAAGGCCAGTGGAGAGTTATAAAATGCCAGAGCGCTCCCAGCCCTCGTTACTCATCCACAGGATGATATTCCAGCTCCCACCCGTTCAGCAAAGGCCCGGCATTAGACGCATTCATTTTTTAAGGTGGTTTAATAATGTATACGCTGTGTTTGAAAAAGAACCCCCAAAAAAGGTAAAGAGAATAGTAAGGTAAGGCCAAAGAACAAGTAAACACACAGAAATAAATGTTCTACAGTCCTATCGGGTTTCAAAGGTGGGGCATAAATTCAGCTTTGAGCTTCCTGGCAACAAGAGCTAAAAGGTATTCAAGTAAAAGTATGACGTTCGTTGCTCAAGAAAGTTGCGTTTTTCCTGATATTAAGGTCTGAGATAAATTGATAAGTAGACTTTGTCCGCTGAACAAGCCAAAAATGCATACAGCAGGGAGTCTAGTAGAACTGTTTTCCTGCTGCGTCTTTTCATAGAAGAGTGCCCCATTTATCTATTGCTGTGCAGCCACCCCAAAATATGGGCTTAAAACCATAGCAATCATGTACTGTTATCTCACTGAGGAGCGACTGGTCCAGCTAAGCAGTTCTCACTCAAGGTCTCTTAAAAAGCTGGAGTCAGATGGGGCAGGGGCTGGGATTACCTGGAGCTTAAGGTGGGGCTAGAACAACTGGTGCTCTTCAGACATCTGTAGGTGCTCTCTCCACAAGACTCTGCAACATGGAGCTTTAGAGCAGCCGCGCAAGTTCAGGCTGAGAGCAAGGAAGCCGGCAGGCTGGATCACCTCTCCTGAGCTAGCCTCAACTCACACGGCCTCACTTCTTCCTCATTCGATTTGCCAGAAGCAAATCACTGAGGCCAACCACATTCAAGGGAAGGGGAACTAGTCTCCATAGTATTTTGACAGAAAATTTTAATTCAATAAAGGCTATTCTTTTGAACGCCAAAGAAGAGGTACTCTGATTTGATCCAGAGATAAAATCTAGAATATTTAAAGTTGTGCTGCCCAATACAGTAGCCACTGACACAAATGGCCATTTAAACTAATTAACCCTAGCTGGTTTGGCTCAGTGGATAGAGCATCGGCCTGCAGAGCAAAGGGTCCCAGGTTCGATTCTGGTCAAGGGCACAGGCCTGGGTTGTAGGCTCGATCCCCAGGAGGGGGTGTGCAGGAGGCAGCCAATCAATGATTCTCTCTCATTGATGTTTCTATCTCTCTCTTCCCTCTCCCTTCCTCTCTGATATCAATAAAAACATATTTTTTTTAAAGACGGTTTCTAAAAGCTGTTTTCTGAAAACAATTGGGGGAAAGATAAAATCAAAGCTACAAAAAGTTCATTCAACCAACATTTACTGAGGCCACATGAATGCTATGCTTTGTCCCTGAAAACATTTTCAAAATAGATTTTTCTAATTTACAGTGCCTCAGAAATAAACAAACAAATGTCCATCATGCACCCAAGAAATACCTACTTTTAAGTAGCATAATTTTCTAGTGAAACCACCAGACAAAATTGTTGGAAAATGACCCCTAAGTGGCTGAGTTAGCTGCTATCTAATGTTATTAGATATAACCCAAATGAACTGAAAATACTGTCTGCCAAAAATGATGACTTGGGATTTAGAAAAGTTGAATTCAAGCCACTCTGTTTTCCAGTAAGGTAGAGAGGCCAATTCTGACAGGCCAATTAGTGACAATAATTTAAATCACCGGCATAGAGAATAGTTGCTTTTATACTTTTTACAATAGGGGTACACATAGCTAGATCATGCATAAATTGTTTCAAATCATTAAGGAACAAATTAAAAATAAGGGTTGGAGGGAGCAGAGGTAGAACAGTCTCATTTTTTAAAGACTGAAATTATTCCCTGATCTGTTAGGAGACCATTCCCTTGAATGGATGCAGTGGTCTAAAACTCGGGTTAAACATAAGAATAGTTACCAGATCTTATATCCCAACTGTGCTGAGTGCCTTCCTCATCCTCTCCCCACCCTTCTCCCCACTGCTCCGTGCCCCAGGAGGATGACCTGCATGGGCTGCATGAACAGGCTCCCTTGCCCTCTGGCTTCCGGAGGACTTGAGCCAATGGGAGGTGCTAGCAGTAGATTAGAGGATGGGAAGATAGAAAGGTTAGACTCAGCGTCTCTCTCCCCCCCCACCCCCCGGCACCCCTACCCCCCCAAGCTCACTTCCTGCCAGATCACTAAGGGCTGGGTGCATTCCCTAAGCAAAGGCTCATTTTCAGTCAGCCAGCTCCAGATAGCTGCACCCTTCCAATTCCAGTAACCCCTCACTTCCTTTGATTGTCCAGGCCTGTGAGTGGCTATGGTTCCCAAGGTACCATACCCATGACCTTTGTAGGTTTTCCTCAACCTCTACCTTTGTAATAGTTCCTTTTCTTAACCTTTCTTCAGTTATTCAGTTTGTGAAGGCTGTTTGCTGACAAGCCCTGACTCATAAACTAGTTCATGACTAGTTTTTATGCACAAAGGCCAAAGCACAATTACATTTATAAGCAATCTGAAAGCTATTCCCTACAGAATTTTTCATCACATAACAGTGTAACATAGTTAATGATGGAATATTATATCTGTTCTTCATAGAAAATATGAGTGAGAAAAAGATCCAGAACTACAACTTATGAGACAAAACCTGCACAACTCTTAAATGAAAATTCCATCAAAATAATGGCTCTATGATTTGATAGAGTAATATTGTCCTTTAGAAAAGAGGGGAGAAGGAAGGCTTCAACCAGATAAAATTAGTAAGAGGGAACAGAACTTGAGCGCTCTTGGTGGTGTGAAGTCTTCGGAAGGCACTTTGCAAATGACTACACCACATGTGGAAGTAAAACCAGAACTCAATCAGTGAAGAGGATCACTCTCCCAAAGACTGGTGCTGAGGTTCTTAAATTAAGCTCCATGCAGCTGCCCTACCCACCATCACCGTGGTGCAATGAATGAACAAAACCCCCAAAGTCAGGCAGGCTGGTGTTCAAATCTTTCCAAGTCAAAATATTTTATAAAGTGGGAACAATAATATCCCCGTGAAGGGTAATTGCGAGGGTTAAATATAAAAATACATATAAAATACCTAGCACCATGTCTAATACCTAGCATTAAAGTTGTTCAATAAATGAAAATTCAAAAATAAAATCAACAAACAGCAATCCAAGACTTATCCCCCAAGATCAGCCTGAAAATCAGCAAGTAAATCAGGAAAAAAGAGTGGGAAGGAATAAGTTGATAAAGTGGCCCCAGACTAGTCTCCTGTGGGTCGTGTACATTTTAGGGACCTTCATAATGAGTGAATTCTCGAAGGGGTTGTAAGGAAATGTTCTCATTCCCTGCCCTGGAAGAGCTTCAACTTTTTTTCTCCTTCTACCATTTTACTTTTTAAGTGTGATTAACACTTTCCCAATGCACCATGGTGATCATTTCTTGCTAGCACAAACTATTTTGGACACCAACAGAGTCAAGTTGGTACTAGACTGATGTAAGCAACTCATTGGTGGCTATGGTGGCCTTCCAGTTAGCCAGCAGTTCCTCTGGCACTTTGTTGCAAAATATCATGTATGCAGTGACTTCTGGGTCCTCTGCTTGGTTTTTTGAGACCATCCAATCTGAGTAATGAAACATTGCCTTTTCCTGGGTTGGCCACATCCAGAGCTCAGAAGCAAAATCATCATTTTCTCTTTGATTGTGTCACAGACATGTTACTGACTCTACTTCTGGGTGGAATTCATATTTGAAGAGCAATTTATAAGACAAGTAGGATGCTAAGGAAGTGGAACGGAGGATTGAGTGTTATTGACAAGTGAGAGAGGAAGAATATGCCAAAGACCGAGACACTGCATAATGTATAGAGAAAACCAATGAAACACACAAAAAGTAATACCGATTCAGAAATTCTCTACTATCCCTGGTGTTGGTCTAGAGATTCCTAACCCTGCAATCATGGACCCAGTTTCCCAAGTTTTTCTGATCTTGAAGTTGCTGTTCCATAATTCTCAAGGCCAAGATCCCATGGACTCTTCAATAAAACATTTCCCAGTGAACAAAGCAAAATCAAATAGAAAGAGATGAACATATGGTGAGCATCTGCCATGTGCCAGGAATTGCAAAGCGTGTAATCTGTGCAGTTACCCGATAGTAATCTCATCAAATAGACAATGCAATCTCTATTTCACAGGTATAGAAACAAAGATTCTGAGAAGGTAGAAGTGGAGCCCGAAGTTAAGTTGCCTAACTACAATTGTATCATTCCATTCTGCTTAAGTTCATTAACATTTCATCTATTATTCAGCATCTTTATATACAGCTATGACACCCTATAGCACATTATTCTCACTTCATCATCAGACTTCACCTTATATACAAAACCGTCTAGTGAGAATTGAACTTCCAATAGGCACTCCCATTTAGAAGGCAGAGGAACAGGGAGCTACACAGCAGTCACTGGCCCATAGCAATTCTGAAATCCAGCCAGGCAAGTGTGTCAGGGCCTCCTATTCCAGGTATTGGAAATCGTTCTTAAATAGAGCTTGGGGGCAATTGGCTTTGCCCTGTGAGATGATTTTCCTTTTCAATAAGAAACAACCCATATTTGCAGCTGAGTAATTTTCTCAGCTTGTTTCTTGACTCTTTTATTTTTTAACTGCTGTGTACCATTTAGTCTAAACGGGTCTAAAGTTTCCTTTTAAACTTTGTGGGCGTTCCATGTACCAAACCATATTATAGTCCATTTAATTATATAAAACTTTATCATCATTCTTTTTAGACAGACCTCTACTTTGGTCAGCATGTAAAAGTGCTCTGAAAAAAATGCCCTTAAAACTCATAGAAACAATTTTTGTCTAGCTGAGAGTGTTCATTAGTCCATGTTAAATTTTTCTGTGGTTTTAACCAAGTCTTAGATCCACACTCTTGATCTTATCTGTGGCCTGAGGCCATTTGGTACTTTGAGAAATGTTTGCTAGTTGGAGAGATTAGAAATATGAAATGGTTTTATTTCCCAACCTAGCATATCCTGGGCCCTCCAGTACTTTAAATTCTGCTTGCAAACAGATCAGTTCTTTCTTTAGTTCATCTCTCTCTTCTCATATCCTATTATAGATAACTTTTAAAAAGTTAATTGACCCCTTCAGCATTATAAATGTGAATCTTTCTCTAAATCCACAAAATCATCGAGTACATTTTCTGTCTTCCAAGTTATTGGAAGTGGCAGTGTTGCCAGTTGTTCCATGAGTTGCCCTTTAACAGCCTCCAATAACAGTTTCCTCTTAGGTCTCCCAGGCTCCGCTAATACGCTCCATGTTGCCCCTGTAACTTCTGCCAGCCTCTCAGTCCCAAAGCCAATGCCACACAGTTTAGGGTTCTGTTTCAGCAACATACCACTTCCGGGTGTCGATTTTTACATCAGTTTTCCATTTCTGTGTAGAAAACCACCCCAAAACTTGCTGCTATAACAACATTACTTTTCACAGTTCTGTGCATTTGCTGGATTACTTTTCTACTGTTCATGTCTTGGGTCACTCTTGAAGCTGCATTCAGTAAGGGTGCCCTGGGGGACTGGGCTAAACTGGCCTCTCCAGCTACATGGTAATTCACTCTGGGCTTCTCCATAGCATTGTGGTCTCAGGGTTCCAGAAGGACAAGTCTCCGTGTGCAAGTGCGTATCAAACCTTTCCTTCCATTACATTTGTTTATGTCCCATTGCCAAAGCAAGTTGCACAGCTGAGCGCAGTGTCAATGTGGTGGAGGAATATACCAGGGTATGGATCTTGGTAGGTGTGATTCACTGGGGTTGTGACTATAGCAATCTACTACAGAAGTAAAATGCAAATGTGCTTTTCTCTGTATCCTCATCCAAGCATATAACCTGATATCTTATTCACCGAGGTATATTTGGTATATATTTGCTTAATTGAAGAATTTTGAAAATGCAGGAGTCAGAAAGGCTTAGACTACAATAGCCTTAAAGATCCAAATACTATAAAACAAAACTAACCATTAAAAAACTTTTCTCCCACCATCCTCTTATAAATCAAATATCTTTTCTGGCCAAAAGTGGTCTTTAGGGTATCATGAATTTCAAATAAATCACTCTAACTCATTAACTTTGTTTCCTAGAAATAAATTCTGTATGAATTTGAAATTTTTCAGATCCTACAAAACTGTTTGAACATCTGAATAATCATATAATGTATATTCCTCTGTATTTGCACAAGAAAAAAAAAAGGAACTGAACAGAATTACTGGCATTCAGACCCTGTATTTAAATTTTGCTAATATTAGATGTGGGACTGATCTGTCTTTCTCATCTGAGGACATAGGCACATTTCATTTTTCACTGAAATAAAGAGAATCAAGAATGTCTTTTAATGGCCTCAAAGGTTCTCTTCCCATCAAACATTTTCTCTGGAAGAGGTTTGATTTTTATCAACAGGAGTGGGAAATAATGAACACATTTTGAAACTGTCTCTTGGTTAATGTAATGTCTTGCCTTCAAGGACCGATAGGCCATAAAACTGCTAAAGGACACGTTTTCCCCTTGCTACCAGTTGTGATTCTAAGAACCCAGGTATGTTTGCACTATCTTTCTCCACAAAGCAGCATATCCCACCAAAGTGTGCTTAGGGGCGTCACTGAAAACTCAATTTGCATGTGGTGGTTTTCTGCTCTGTTTGCTTGCTTTGTTATATGATTAGCCCTCTGCCTGAGTTTCCAGTCCAGCACTGAAAATGATGTTCCTACTCCACTCTAGGGGGCAACAGGAGGAGTTCCTGAACCTATTCTTTGAGACCAGACTGGCCACTAAAGCACTCCAAGATGAGGGCCGAGGTGAATGAATAACCGCTATTCTCTAAATGAGACGCCTAATAAGTATGCACATTCTGTTGTGATGTTGATGATGACGAGAACTAGCATTTATTGATCTCTCATCGTGCCAAGCGTTATTCAAAGCACTTTACATGGATTAACTCATTTAATCTGACAACCCCATGATTTCCTCCACTTTATAGAAGAGGGCACTGAGATATAAAGCAACTGATTAGGGTTATATCGCTTTAAATGGCAGAGGCAGGATTTGAACCCAACACCAGCTCTACTGCCTCAAATATATGGGCCTCATGCAAAATTTAAATTTCCCTTCCTGCATCTATGACCTTGGGGCTGTGCCCTCAGCAGTAAGTCACTAACATTTACACACTGACAATGTTAAGTGACCCATCTAACTTTTTTCTGATGACTTGCACAAATTGTTAACAAAAAGGCAATTGCAGAGACCTCAGGACAGTCACATAAGGTCAATGAACGGTTCTTTCTCTTTGACATTCCAGACATCTACATTCTCCTGGAAGTTGAATGGCATTGCCACCATCTCTGCCGATATCTCATGGCCTCCAATCTCACAGAGCTGCACTCTCATGTGCTGTGCACTTTCCTCAGCCACCAGCAATATGCCCCGCCCCAACACAGAGTCAATCAGAATTGTTTCCTGTGTACCTTCTTTGTGCCAGGCCCTGTGGTACACACAGAAGACAGACCTGAATGTTGAGCGCTTTCAGCCCCCATAATCCTGACTCCCAATTTGAGAACATGATTAATTTGGGGAAATACCAACCTGGAAGTAATTAGAAGGGGTGTTTCAGACAGAGTCAAACTAACCCACCTTTTTGGTCCCTTCTAGCCTCACCACCATCCTCTTGATTTTTCTCTAAGGCGAGCATTTATTAGTCTGATTTCACCACACGCTTGTACAATAATCCTATATAATAAAAGCCCAGCAACTGAAATGGTGGAACAACCAGAATGACCAGAGACTAGAACACAACAGCCCATCTCCCAGGCTGGCCCCGCCTCCCAGGGAGCGGTTAGGGGCGCCCCTAGGCAACTCGATAGGTTGCAAGTTTGATGGAAGAAAGTGGAAGAAATGGGGGGGAAGGTCTTAAGGGTCTGCAGGGTTGGGGTGGTCGGCCCAGAGTGGGTTTGGAGTGTGCTGGGGAAGGAAGAAGAAGATCCGGTTGGAAAACGGCTCAGCACTGTACCTTCCTCATTGCGAACAGGGACGGCGCCAGCCGTGGTCTGGATGGGCGGTTGTTTCATGAGTCGCTTGGGGCGGACATGTTCATGGCAGCGGCAGTATTCCCGAAACTTCACTGATTCCAAATAGTAAACAGCTATCAACGTCAAAGAACAGAAAAATCCTCTCTAACTAGAGGCCCTGGAGGTTGCAACATGACTAAAGGAAACACCACTTCAGGAGAAGCTAGAAAAACCGGAAGTATGCGACCAGAGGACTGTGGGATTGTGGGGGACGCCTGGGACCCTACCTCTAGAACGTGAGCCTGTTACTGCGCATGTGCATAGTCAGCCCCATAGCCCTCAGCCTGGCATTATTTGGACGAGACTTCTGATGGGAAATTACTTCGAGTGAGGTTTGCTGTTCCCTGTGGCGAGGAAGATCAGAAATAAAGGTTTCATTTGTTACTTGGTTTGAAGTGGAGGAAAATGGGATAGTGATGAATAAGAAACTTTGGAGCTAGTGAAGGGCAATTTGTCCAGACCAGTGGTCGGCAAACTGCGGCTCGTGAGCCACATGCGGCTCTTTGGCCCCTTGAGTGTGGCTCTTCCACAAAATACCATGTGCGGGCGCGCACGCACAGTGCGATGGAAACTTCGTGGCCCATGCGCAGAAGTTGGATTTCGACTCTCAAAAGAAATTTCAATCATTGTACTGTTGATATTTGGCTCTGTTGACTAATGAGTTTGCTGACCACTGGTCTAGACTGTTGAGAGTTCAGAATTAGAGTTTAATTGGGATAGAAATCCTGCTAATAGCACCTGATGCCTGAAATCTGAGCACCCTACTTTTAGGTTTTCCAGTTCAAGTTTTTGGAGACTGCCTATTTAAACATGCCTGGTTGGAAAGTGTTTGTATAGAAGCCCATAAGTATTAAGTATTTGCTGTGTTTACCATGCTTTGCTCTCTGTAAGGAATATGGGGTACTGTTAAATGCCTCGTGTTCTCAAGAAGCTTGAATTTTAAAATAGAAAATAAAGAAGAAATATAAATATTAAACATAAAAAAAGAAGAAGCTTGAGTTTTAGAGGCCATTAGGCAGGCAGGCGAGCAGTTAGGAGCCAGCGGTCCTGGATTGCGAGAGGGATGTCTGAAAGGTCCTGGATTGAAAGAGGGTGCAGGCCGGGCTGAGGGACCCCAACCCCCACCCCATGCACAAATTTTGTGCACTGGGCCTCTAGTTACCATATAATGTCTGTTTGCTTTTTTAAATAAAAATGAATTTAAATTAATCTTGTTTTGTAAATTTCAAGGTATTCCCTGAGATAAATGAAGATACTCCAGGGTGTCATCAAACCAGTGCTGGGAATCCGTATTCTGAGGAGTAGAGAAGCAAACCTCCAAGGAGCCAGAGGGGAGAAATGTATCTAGACACACAGATAGAGAGATCACAGTAAAGAGAAATTTTATATGTATATTATTCATTTACATACACATACACAAATACACATAAAAGGTGGTGCACCAAAATGTGCTTATCTTTAAGTGAATCGTCTCTTATAAACTTAGCATCAATGTCCCTCATTATTAAGGCCACTGAGCCACAAAAAAAGATGCTGAGAGCAACATTTCCAAAAGCGAGAAAAGGCCATTACTTTCCAGAGGTGGGCAAATACACAGTCAGAGGAGAAGTTCCAAACCGAGTCCAGATGAGTCTCTTGAGACTCCCCACATTAGTGCTAAGGACTGAGATAATTGGTGGGAATTTCCCAGAAGTTCTTTTTTTTTCTTGATTTCAGAGAGGAAGAGAGAGATAGAAATATCAATGATGAGAGAGAATCACTGATCCGCTGCCCCCCGCACACCCCACACTGGGAATCAAGCCTGCAACCTGGGTGTATGCTCTAACCAGGAATCAAACCATGACCTCCTGGTTTATAGGTTGATGCTCAACCACTGAGCCATGCCGGCCGGACTCCCAGAAGTTCTTGAGCTTTATCTTGGAGTGGCTTCCTTCCGGGCAAGGTCTCTGAGAGCCTCTCGCTTAAATGTCACAGGCTAAAATCATCTGGGACTGTGGCTACCACTGCTCATCCAGCAGGTATGTAAACCTCTAGCTTCTTGTATTGTTTTCCTTCATACCTGGAAAACAGAGTGGTGTCTCTTTAAATACCAATTAATAGAAATAGGCAATAGGTAATCATTTCTTTCTTTACATATATATATATATATACATATATATATATACATATATATGTATATATATACATATATATGTATATATATGTATATATATATATATACATATATATATCCTAATAGATATATAATCCTAATGCTTTAACAATAAAAATTTATTTGCATAAAAAGCAATAAATATTTTAAATGTTTTAAATATATAATGTAATAAATATTTTGCTAGAGATACTAAAAAAGCTCAGAAGGGAGATACAATACATGAATTATAAGGGTGCAGGGAAGGCTTCCTATATAGAGTGGAGTGTTCCAAACTGAGTCTTGAGGGAGGTGAGGAAGGCAGAAGCAGGACTGTAAAGAGAGCAGCATATGCAAAGGCACGTGAAAGAGCTCTGCTCGCTGAGGACCCGTACGTTGTCTGATGTGACAGGGACTGAGAAGCACTGGTCTAAAGGTCAGAGCGACAGCCAGGAGCTGGGGCGGTGCCTGGAGGGAATCGGATATTGACCGTGTATGAGCTACATTTGCAGAGTAATGAGACGAGGCTGCAGAGAGAAGCAGGAGGCTTCCTCCTTTAGGGGATTTCTCTGCCAGTCTATAAATGTCGGGACTTTTTTCTTTTTCTTTTTTTAATATATTTTTATTGATTTCAGAGAGGAAGGGAGAGGGAGAGAGTTAGAAACATCAATGATGAGCGAGAATCATTGATTGGCTGCCTCCTAAACACACCCCACTGGGGATCAAGCCCA
The DNA here is from genome assembly GCF_027574615.1 of Eptesicus fuscus. Classification (NCBI taxonomy): domain Eukaryota; kingdom Metazoa; phylum Chordata; class Mammalia; order Chiroptera; family Vespertilionidae; genus Eptesicus; species Eptesicus fuscus. Next base: position 38,278,366 of record NC_072494.1, on the reverse strand, counting down.
CAACCTGGGCCTGGGCCCCGACCGGGAGTCGATCTGTGATCTCCTGGTTCATAGGTCAACACTCCACCACTGAGCCACGATGGTTGGGCAGGTGTTTTTATCTTGAAGGCCATAGGAGCTACTAAAAAACTGGAAAAGTAAGATCGTATTCTATGAAAGTCACTGTAGCCACACAGAGGGGAATGCGTAGAGGCTGGAAGAGTAGAGGCCAATCCAGAGAGCCCTGGCGGTGAAGGGCTCCAAGGAGATTCCAGAAAGGTGGGATCTGGGTAGGAAGAAAGTCTGCTAGGCAGCATGATTTACAATAGGTAAGGTCCGGAAACAGCCCAAGGGCCATCAGCAGATGAGTGGATAAAAAAGCTGTGGTACATTTATACCAGGGAATACTGTGCAGCAGTAAAAAAGAAGGGTCTCTTACCCTTGGAAACAGCATGGAGGGACCTGGAGAGCATCATGCTAAGTGAAATAAGCCAGTCAGAGAAAGACAAGTATCACATGATCGCACTCATATGTGAAATCTAAGTAACAAAATAAACTGATGAATGAAGTAGATCCAGAGACATAGACGCATGGAACAGAGTGCGGAATCTCAGAGGGAAGGTAGGGAAGGGTGGATGTGTGGGAGGTAATCAACCAAGGACCTTGTATGCATATATGCATAACCCATGGACACAGATAATAGGGTGCTAAAGGCCTGAGGCGGGGGGTGGGGGGCTGAAGGGAGGTCAATGGGGGGAAAGGAGGAACTATGTAATACTTTCAACAATAAAGAATTATATTTTTTTAAAGTAAGAAAGTCTGCTGGGACTCTAGCCAGGTGGCTCAGTTGGTTAGAGTGTCTTCCCAATACACCAAGGTTGAGGTTCAATCTCCGGTCAGGGCACATACAAGAATCAACCAATGAATGCATAAATGAGTGGAACAACAAATAGATGTTTCTCTCCCCCGCCCCCCCCCCCCCCACTCCTTTCTCTCCCTCCCTCAAATTATTAAAAATAAAAAGAAAGAAAATCTGCTGGGAGGTTGGAGTGGTGGGATAGGAAGTGGTCCGTGGCTCCTTTACCCTTCCCTCAAAATTTCAGGGAAGGAGGCCGGGGTCACATAAATTGAAGGATGATAAGTCAGACAATTTCTGCTATGCCTAGAATGTACTTTAAAGGTGGGGAAAGTGAAAAGTGATGTTTCAAGGTTTCCTCCAGAAAGGAAATCTGGGAACCAAGCCCTTCCTTTGAACAAAACAGGAAAAGTCACAACATACATCTAAGTGTATTTTTCTTGGACATGTTCCTAACCTGTAGATAAAACAATAGATGGTTCCAATCGGGGACGGTTGGCTGCTTCTAATTGACCTCGGCTTTCTCCCACACCCATTAGGCCTCTGTAGACCTCACTCCGTGCTGACTGGATGCTCTGCCCATGGACAGCTCAGCCGGTTTCTCAGCGCCAGAGAAGAGATGCCTACAGATGTCCAAGGCATCTTGTGGCCAGGCCATATTTTAGGTGCTACCAATGCTTGTCTAGCAAAAAAACAGAGCTGCAGTGCAAGCTGATTTTAAAACAGGGCTTCTCAGGCATAGGTCCGGGGCAGAGCCTGAGAGTCTGCATTTCTCACAAGCTCCCAGGGGATGGCATCGCTGCTCAACTGTGGCTCACACACTGAGAAGCACTGGTCTAAAGATGGCTGGAGGAACAGCCAGGAGCCGGAAAGGTGCGTGGATGGAATCAGATATTGACAATCCCTGAGCCCCAATGATTCATTACATTTGTTGCATCTGCACTGGAAGATGGACCTATGTGATCTATAGTTTTGTAGATTGGAAGGCTTACAGCAAAGGGAAAGAGACAAGAAATAAGATAATTTAATAACCTCAAAGGTCTAGTATTGAAGCCAGCATATTAAAGATAAGAAAATAAATAGGGCATCTGTATCCGTTTTCTTTATTTTTTTTCAATTACAGTTGATATTTAATATTATATTAATTTCAAGTATCTAGCATAGTAAATAGACATTTATATAACTTATGAATTGCCAAAAACTTACCCATGGCTAAAAAAAAAAAAAAAACTAAAAACAAAAACCACACCCATTTATTATCTCACAGTTGTGTAGTCCAGTTACTAGTTAACTGGATCCTCTGCCCAGGGTCTCCTCAGGCTGAAATTAAGATGCTGGCCAGGCTTCAACTCTCCTCTGAGACTCAGGTTCTCTTCCAAGTGCTATCAAACGGGGTCTGGGCCCAGGGCAGGTCTGCCTAGGGCCCACCCATTGTGTGTGGGTTCTTGACTTCGTGTAGGAAAGATTTCACAACATGAGTCCAAGGTGTTTTTCCGAGTATGTTTACTAAAGCTGGGGACAGTGAAACAAGGAAGGGCTTAAGGTAAAAGAAGCAACAGGAGAGAGAAAGTCAGAGAAAAGGGGGCCTCGGAGACAGGTTCAGGGGGTGAGCCTGGGTCGAGCTGCCACTGCCCTGGGCTCCTCCAGTTGCAAGTCTCACGGGATCCCTTAGAGTTTAGGAGGAAAACAGCAAAGACGCAAGGCGTGGGCATGCTCTTGTGAGAGCAGGTGGTGGCTCCTTTGTCTTGAGGCTTTTTATCTCTCTTTGGCCAGCTGGGATCCTAGGGGAGGTCTCAGGGAGGGTCTTAACAAACCATTCATTAGTTTTTCAGGTGTGTCCTTTAATATGTTGGTTTACCAAAATGTGCATATAGAGGGGTCAGGGCTTGTTTTCTGGTTAGTTTCATTTTTAAAGAACATCATCAAGAATGTCATTGAAGAGGGACTGGGACCGAGGCTGTTCTGTCCCAGGATGGCCTGGAACCTGTAACTCATTATCTGACTGTAAATTTCTCAAATGGTTTGGCCTTGTTTGTCTCAGTTTCCCTTATTCCACTTGTCAAGGAATTTCCCTGTCTCCTTACTATCCTTCCTCGAAAGCTCATTCAGACTAGCAGAATTCACTTCCTTCAGCTGTAGGACTGGAGTCCTGCTTCCTTAGTAGCTGTCAGCTGGGAACCACTCGGGGCATAGAGGCCATCTTGCTACCTGGCCCCCTTTTGTTAACATAACAATCATGGGAGTGATATCTTCTCCTCACAGGGATTTGGGGCCATTTTAGAATTCTGCCAAGCACAGCATCCTATGATTGCACACTGTGCATTAACGATGTTTCAACATCAGTGTAATTTCATTTATTCTCAGCAGCTCTAAATCATCTCATGAAGATGGTGGTAGTAGCAGTAGCTCCCATCTTTTGAGCACCAATTATGTGCCAGCACTTTGCTAGATATTTTACATATCCCTAGCTTATTTAGCTCTATCAATAATCCTTAATAATCTATGTCATTATAGACATCTATAGTTTGTAGATGAGGAAACTAAAGCTTAGAAAGTTTAAGTAACTTGGCCTAGGTCACACAGTTTTGTGACCCAGTGATGTTTGATAGAATGGATTGAGTCCTGGTCTGGGCCAACTGAGTGACCATTAGTTTCCTCACCTGGAAATGGAGGACTAAAACCAGATCTCTTGAGGTTTCTTCCAATTTTGACATTTATACTGTGAAAACTGCAATGCAAAGATTTCCAGTAATCTCTTTCTTTCAGATCCAAGGCAAATCAAAGTTTGTAGCATCATGAACAATAGAAGTAAGGGAGTGCTTCAAATGGTTTGCATCACAACGGTGACTCTTATCTAACTGAGAGCTCCCTCTCCTCTGTTTCTCTTCTCTCACCTGTCTTTGTCGGGTAGCTTTGCAAAAACTAAAGCCCAGCCCCCAGCTTCTGCTCTATCTCCAAATCCCTTCATCATAGCTTCTGATATAAGGCACCAACCCCCAACATCCCAGCATAAAGTCTCAATGTGCTTCTTGAATGGTCTAAAGGAAAAACATAATTTTAAGTGCCACAAAGGCGATAGAATTGTCAGAAGTACAAGAAATCAACTAGTGAGTTATGAGATTTCAGTCACAGTATGGTCTGTAACAGTACACAAATTACAAATTTTTCAAAAAGACAGAAAAATATAAACAAGGAAAAGCTATCAGTGCCATCTTGTGGAAGGACTTTAATCAAAATCTCCAAGGTAATCTAGCCACACCCAAGATCATGTCAAAGCCTCTACAGTCCACACTGGTGTGCATCCAGTAGACAGCAGAGTAGCTTCACTAATTGTTTATAAGTAATGGTGCTGATTGGAGGAGGGTCCATTGTTTGCTTCCTGTGCCAGAGCCAGTTATTAAATAATTTCTATATCATCCCTAATTATATGAATACCACATAAAACCTCCATACTTCCAACACCATGCACACACAAAACCACGCCCAAACTATCCTGCTTGATTCTCCTACCACAGCAAGTTTCTCTAAATGTGGACAATTTGCACTGACCTTTCACAACGCCCCATCCCCAGCAAACACATGCACCCTTACAACACAATTGCTTACAGTATAATTTTTCTTTCAAAATTAAACTTAATTTTCTTTTACTTCTTGAATTTATTAGAAATTATTTCTCTTCTTTCATTTATATTCCCATCTGTATTAGTTACTTGTGGCTGCATTTAAAATTACCCCAAAACTTGATGGTTCAAAATAATAAATATTTATTATCTCAGTTTCTGTGGGTAAGAAATTCAGGAGAGGCCTAGCTGGTGGATCTGGCTCAGAGAATCCATGAGGTTTTTGTCAAGATATTGGGGAGGTCATCTAAAGTCTTGATGGGCTGAAGGATCTACCTCCAAAATAGCTAGCTCCCTTACATGATATTGGTATGAAGCCCTGTTCCTTACCACATAGGTCTCTCCATAAGGCTCCTTGAGTGTCCTCACAACATGGCCGCTGGTTTCTTCCAAGACAGAGCAAGGCAAAAACCAAGGTGTCTTTTATGACTAACCTAGGAAGTCACACATCATCATTTCCACAATATCCTCCTGGTTACAACAACCTGTCCTACCAATGTGGAAAAGACCATACAGGGCATGAGATGAACCACTGCGGGCCATCTTAGAGGTTGACTATCATCACAGCCCTTCTTCAATCCAATTTCCAGAATGTCGGGTCCCAAGTATGCAATGTGTTTAGACAAATGATCGGAATATTTAAGACACTGAGGATTCTGACTACAGTCCAAAGGTCACAGGAACCCAACCCCAAGCCACTGGTTGCCTTAGTGGGACACAGTTGACCTGCTTGGAGGAAGGAATCCTCTGACTCTGGCTTCACCTCTAACTGCCACTGGCATCAAGCCCTCAGGGAGCTGGGCCTCACCTCAAATATGAAAGAGAAATAGGTCAAAAGATTCTTATTAGCTGGGGAAAGGGCAGCTAGAATGCCCTAGAACTGTGTTGTTGAGCTTTTCAATGAAAGTTATTTCCAATATTTTACAATGGACAGAGAACAAAATGGAAGGAAGACCCTACTGTTTTTATAAGATTTTTCTGGTGGTTCTAACCCCAGCTCATCTTTCCCCCACTGACTTCTTTTGCACTTATTAATTTCACTGCACAATTAACTTTTTTCCTTTTAAAATATATATATTTTTTTTATTGATATCAGAGAAGAAGGGAAAGGGAGAGAGAGATAGAAACATCAATGATGAGAAAGAACCATTAATCAGCTTCCTCCTAAGGATTGAGCCAGCAACCCAGGCATGTGCCCTGACTAGGAATTAAAATCATGGCCTCCTGGTTCATAACTTGATGCTCAACCACTGAGCAACACTAGCCAGGCACAATGAACTTTTTAATGAATATTACCCAATTGTCTTTTATGGGTAACTTAGTACTTTATTCTATGTTATGAGAACAATTACATTTGAATCTAACCCCTCCCCCAATATTATAAATTCCTTGAAGTTAGAAAGATTAAGTTTATCACTCAGCCCACCATTGGTGACAACAGATTGTTTTCCAGGAATATGTCCCCCTCAACACACTAACATTCACACGCTCACATACACATGCACTATACACCATACATGCACACAACAGGAACAGAGCTCTATGAAGAGCAAGGCTTATTAATCCCTTTTTACAAAAATAGTAATTAGACTTAGCCAGAATTATACTGACACCATTATGCTTTCTGTAAAAGCACAGGTACATGAAAATACACCTCAAGAAGGTGCTCCACAGTACTCAACATAGTCCTCAAACTCATGCAATTAAAAATAGAAAACAAGCTGATGATTCCCAAAGGGGAGGGGGAGGGGAAATTCTATCTAATAATAGACAAATATGCAAATTGACCGTACCTGCGCTATGCCCGCGATTGGCCAGGAGGCACGGGGGAGCGGGACTCGGGGTGGCTGGTGTGGCTGATTGGGCCGGCGGGACGCTGAGCTTGCGTCGCCGTCTGCGCCATGGCTGTGCTGCGGCACAGAAGGGGCCTCTGGGGCAGCGAGCTCACGTCCCACCACAGACCATCTAAAGCGGGGGAGCTGGGTGCCTGTCCGCCTCCGCCGCGCTGGAAGCTTCTGAAAGGCCTGGTGCACCAGCGATCGAAAGCGAAAGCATGGGAGCTAGGTGCCTGTTCACTCAGGCACCAGGCCTTTCAGAAGCCTCCGCCACGCCGGAGGCTTCTGAAAGGCCTGGTGCACCAGCGGACAGGCACCCAGCTCCCCCGTGATCGAAAGCAAAAGTGTGTAGGGGAACCTACACGTGCATGATTCAATCATGCACAGGGTCTCTAGTAAATAAATTGACACAAACACACATTACCACATAGTCCTGGAAACCCATATACACTCCCAGAAATGTACATTTGCAGTCTTGCCAATGCATTCCACTTATTTTTTATTTTTTTAGTCGTGGTTCATTTAACACCTTTGAGCACTGTGTATCAGGCTCCATATCAGATGTATGGAACTCAAAGATGGAATGATGACACTCTGCCTCCTGCACAATAACATAACTGGCAACCCCAGTCCAATAACATAACTGCCATACTAGGATCACCTATTTATATGAGGTGAGGTACAAGTGCAGAAAGAGCCTAAATCTCCCTGAGGGTCAGGTAACACTGCACAGAGGAGAAAGGAAAAGAAGATCAGTATTGCAAAGGCGGGGAGGGGGTCAGGTGCAGAGTGCTGAAATTGTTGAGTTGGTGGGTCCTAGCCAGGAAACCATCAGAGAGGACTTTTCTTTTTATTTAGAGGTATCCTTGACAATGGGACACAGCCCAAGGCAGAGACCCTGGGTCTGTTGATAAGGGGGGGGCGGAGCAGTAGAAAAGGGAGATGAATGCCTACAAAGGGAACCACTGGCCTTTCCAGAAGGAGGCCCAGGTTCATGGAAGGAGGCACTTGTACACCTGCAGAGATCCGCCCGTGGGGGACAGTCCCTGTTGGGGGCTCAGAAGAGAATAGAATATGTCTCTCCCAGAAATGTCTTCACTCTGGAGAAGCTGGGCTTTGAGCTGGTTCCCAAGGAGACAAGGAAGGGGCATAGGGTCCTGTGGATTCTTGTCTGCAGAGGCAGTGCAACCAGAAACCCTGGACGTGTGGGAAGGGCTGGTGGCTGAGAGTGACCGCAGAGAAGGAGGGGAAGGAGTGGATTGGGATAGGCGGAAAGATCGATAGGGAGTTGTGTGGGAAATGAGAGTGCAAAGGAGAAGGGCTTACTCAGGGCTGTGAATGCACAGAAGGGGAGGAAAAGGTAGATTTGGTAGCTCCTAGAACCTGGGGAGAACGGGTGGAGGCAATGCTTCAGCGTTGTCTGGGTAAATGGAAGGGCATTTCCGTAGGGTCAGAGTAGGCTTTGAACTTGGAGGAAAGAGCAATTCCTTCTCATTTTGCTAGAACCAGAGCTTCCCATGGTCAAATGTGTGAGACAGGAGTAGGTGGGGCCAGAGGGAGGGAAGTAGATCTTCATGGCTGGGCCCCAGGTTTGGAATGAAAGAGACCTTGGTTCAACCAGCCCAGCTACTTACTAGTTGTGTGTCATTGGCCAAGTTAACCAGCTTCCCTAAGCCTCAGATTACTCAGATACAAAAGGGATACAAAAATATTTCCCACTTGTGGTTCTTCCAGGAAACACTTGGCATGGGGCCTGGTACATAAGCAAATTCAATAAGGTGTTTTCATAAGTATAGTTAGTCTGCATCACTAGAAGCATTGTTCAAATGAGGATATGGACTGAGATGCTGTGTTCATAGGCCCACCTTCTAGGAACACATGATAAACTCTAGCCTCCCCCAGGGGAGGGTGGCTCATAGAGCCTGAAAATCCTGAAATAAGAAGAGAAATTAAGAAATTCTGAAACGTTTAATCCAGATGACATTTGGGGACATGGGGATGGTTGCATGAAGAGGCAGGCAGTAGCCTTCCATTTAACCTGAGGAAACAATACTGTGTTGTTAAAGACTGTGGAGCCAGGATGCTTGGTTTCAAATCCCCAGGCCATCAGTCATCCTCAGTCAAGTTCCTGAACCTCTCCGAAGCCTCAATTTTCTCATCTATAACAGTGTTCATTAGATTACCTCATAATCAGATTATTATGGCAATTAAATGAGTTAACACATGTAACTGCTTAGAATAGCATCTGGCATATAGTAAATGCTCGATTTGTTCATTTTTAAATTTCAGGGCACCCGATGGCAACCCAGGATTTTTCATAATTCCAGCAATGGAGAAAGGAGAATAGTCTCCGTACAGTAATGATTCCTTCTTATTGGACGTGTTCAGAAATTCACTGAGAGTGGCGGTCACAGCCATTTGCAGAGGAAATTCGTCCTCCAAAGCGGAAGTAGATTTGCCATCTCTCAACCCCTTGGGCATAAGAGGCCAAGCCTGCAGGGTCGGTTGGCCTGTGGTGCCATAAGCCCCACCGACCGCCAGGGGGCAGCAGAGTCCGACCCCGGGTGCCTTCATCCACCGAAAATAATTCTTAATTCGTTCCAGGGTTTTCTTCTTGGCTGTACTTGGCTCCAATCTCCGCGTTGCCGTAATCCCGCCCATTATTGACTATTCCACCAATCAACAAGGGGTCGGGGTCGGATCCCGCTGGGGCCGGGGCCGGATAGGTGCTCCTCCAGGTCATTCAGGCCTAGGCACCGCCCCCGTGCGACTGGGCCAGTCCGGGCTGCCGAGCGGGATGTCGTCGGGGCGTGTCCCCGAGACTGCGGGGTCCTCCGAGGCGCCGGAGCAGGGTAGGTGGGGGTTACCCGGGCCTGGGCGGGCGGGCGGGCCGGTGGGCGGAGCGGCACAGGCCGCCCCTCCCGCTCACCCGCGGTCCTGGGCCCTCCCGCAGTCATGGGCGTCCAGCCCCCCAACTTCTCGTGGGTGATTCCGGGCCGGCTGGCGGGGCTGGCGCTGCCCCGGCTCCCCGCCCACTACCAGTTCCTGCTGGCCCAGGGCGTGCGGCACCTGGTGTCCCTGACGGAGCGCGGGCCCCCGCACGGGGACAGCTGCCCCGGCCTCACGCTGCACCGGCTGCGCATCCCGGACTTCTGTCCGCCCGACCCGGAGCAGATCGACCGCTTCGTGCAGATCGTGGACGAGGCGAACGCCCAGGGAGAGGTCAGCGGGCGGTCAAACCGGAGGAAGGGCCCTGGGAGGGGTCAGCGGGGACACTCGGAGCTGGGGGAGCTGGAGGAGCAGAGTTGGGGACACGGGGCCGGGAGGGAGACGGGGAAGACCGGGGCCTGGAGGCTCCGGGTGAAACTGAAACGGGAAACCCAGGGGAGGGCGGGGCGGTGGGCGGGAGGAGGAGGGCCCAGCCTGGTTAACCCGCTAGAGGAGAGGGAAAACCGGTTGCAGTTGAGAGCTGGGGAGGAGAAAGGGTGGACGGACGTGGGACCGGGGGAGGCCGAAGTCAGAGGCTATTGAACAGTCCCCACAGCAGGGCTCCATCCAAATATAATGGAGCCATATGTACTCTTTTTTTTTTTTTAATATATTTTATTGATTTTTTTACAGGGAGGAAGAGAGAGGGATAGAGAGTTAGAAACCTCGATCAGCTGCCTCCTGCACACCTCCTACTGGGGATGTGCCCGCCACCAAGGTCCATGCCCTTGACCGGGATCGAACCTGGGACCTTTCAGTCCGCAGGCCGTGGCTCTTTCCACTGAGCCAAACCGGTTAGGGCCATACGTACTCTTAAAGTTTCTAGCAGCCGCATTTTAAAAGGTGAAAAGGGAACAGGAGAAATTCATTTTGATAATATAATGTAGCCCGGCAAGTCAAAAATACTGTTGCTGCCGAAACCGGTTTGGCTCAGTGGATAGAGCGTCGGCCTGCGGACTCAAAGGTCCCGGGTTCGATTCCGGTCAAGGGCATGTACCTTGGTTGCGGGCATGTACCTTGGTTGCGGGCACGTCCCCAGTAGGGGGTGTGCAGGAGGCAGCTGGTCGATGTTTCTCTCTCATCGATGTTTCTAACTCTCTCTCCCTCTCCCTTCCTCTCTGTAAAAAATCAATAAAATATAAAAAAAAAATATTAACACAAAAATACTGTTGCAACATATAATCAATGCAAAATACATTCTTAGTGAGGTATTGACGTTGTTTTGGGCACTACATCTTCACAACCTGGTTGCATTTTGCACCGCATCTCCATCTGGACCAGCAGCATGTCAGGTCCTGGGGAGCCACACGCGGCCAGTGCCTTCTGCCCTGGAGAGCGCAGGGAGATGGTGGTGGGGAGGCAGACCAGGAGCCCAGGCCTTCAACCAGCCACTTTGCTGGTGATGGGTGCCCTCCTCCCAGCCACAGGTACCAGGCCGCCCTCCGGACTTCCGTGCCACCTCCTGCCCCTGTGAGGTGTGCCGGATCCTGGGCCTGACCCAGAAGAAACAGCTGTAGGTCGAGAGAGACAGGCCTAAGCGAGGGCCAGGAGAGAGTGGGAAGGGCAGCAGGCTCTTCCCCCTCCCCATCACGCTCCCCCTCCACAGGCTGTGGGAGTGCACTGTGCCCTGGGCTTTGGCCGCACGGGCACCATGCTGGCCTGTTACCTGGTGAAGGAGCAGGGCCTGGCTGCTGGGGACGCCATCGCTGAAATCCGGCGGCTTCGACCCGGCTCAATCGAGACATATGAGCAGGAGAAAGCGGTCTTCCAGTTCTACCAGCGAACTAAATAGGGGCCCCAGCACCCTTCTTCCAGGCCCACTGCCGGACCAGGGCGTCCGAGGGGCCAGAGACGTGGAAGTGGACTGAAGCCTCCAGCTCCCCGCCGGCTCACGAGACGGAAGTCGCCCTTCCTGCTGGCAGGTTCTGATTGGAGGGATGTCTGGAGCTGCACTGATGTGGGGTCCCTCTTCTGCTTCCTTGAATAAATAACTTATAAGAACCAGCTCCTGTTGCCCAGCCCTTTACAGTGTACGAAGCACTTCCACGTGTCAGCTTACCTTGAGCCCCACAGTAGCCCTGTGATGTCGGAAAGGCCCGGTGAAGGAGGTGGCTAAAGCTCAGAGAGTCTCAAGGTTACACTTCTAGAAAGTGGGAGGATGGGCCAGGACTGCAACACACATCTTCAGCCTCTTCAAGATGCTGAAACTCTGTATCTGTTATCTGATACGTCTTCTGGCGAGCTGGTCAGTGAAAAGGGCACAAATCCCCCGAAGCCCAGGGTCCCCGATGCTCACAGGCCGGGGGGCCTACATGGATGCAGCCCCTCTGTCTAGGCCCACATCCCCCACGTGTCATGCCCTTGACCCTCTCAGGACAGAGAAGGCCTGGATGTTGTGCTCATCTCCCAAGGGCTGTGGGCCTCTCACCAGCCTCAGGGTACCCAGCTCACATGCTTCTCATCAAAATGTCCTCCACCCTGCCCACCCTACCTGCCCTGCCCAATAGCGTGGCTCATTCTGTTTCTTTTTCTTTTCTTTTTTTAATATATTTTATTGATATTTTTATAGAGAGGAAGGAAGATAGAGTTAGAAACATCGATGAGAGAGAAGCATCGACCAGCTGTCTCCTGCACACCCCCTACTGGGGATGTGCCCGCAACCAAGGTACATGCCCTTGACCAGAATCGAACCTGGGACCCTTCAGTCCCCAGGCTGACACTCTATCCAGTGAGCCAAACAGGCTAGGGCTCATTCTGTTTCTTAACGCAACCCAGAGTATCTTCCAAAGGGCTGTGTGTGTGTGTGTGTGTGTGTGTGTGTGTGTGTGATCACATGAAGGCAGAAAGGGTGTGAACAGCCCATTTCCGGTATGCCTTCCCTCCATTTACCAGGATGTGAAGACAGGTGGGAGGCTTGAAGCTTCACCCTACCTTCCTGTGTCTGCTCTGACCCTGACCCACTGAGGTGGCACAACAGGTCCTTACACTCTGTCCTCTGTCCCAACCTGGCCCCACCCTCCCCATGTCTTCTGCTCGCAGGAGAGGGATCTGCCCTGCCTTCCTCCCAAGGCTCCTTCAAAGGGGACAGAAGAATTTCTAGCCCCATAAAACCCTCTGTGCAGCCTCCATCCCCATAATTTAAGCAGGTCTCCTCTGCCTCAAGAGTTCCTCGGGGAAATAAGCATAATTATGTGCTTAAGGAAATAGGTTTTAAATAAGAGTTGACTTGAAATGAAAAACTGTCCTTATCCTTCCATCAACTTTGGGAGGGTAGTCTGAGATTACCTTTGGGCTCATTCCCACTCTCACATTTTCTACCTTTTGCTCACCCCCTCTTCCGTATAAGGCCACCAATGAGGGATTGCAGGCCAGCCATGACCCTTCCCCATTCTGCCCTCTCTGAGAGGATAGGTGTGAGGAACAAGCCCCTCCATAGACAAGGAGCCTTCACATTGCATCAGACCAGGACTTCGCAAGGCCAGCGCTGCTGCTGTTTGCAGCTGGACACTTGTGGCGGGGTCTCCTGTGCACTATAGGGTGTTCCAGCATCCCTGACCTCTACCCACCGTAGACGCCAGTGGAATGCCACCTCCAAAAAAGTGGCAGCAAATATGTCTCCAGACATTGCCAAATGTCCCTGGCTGACAAAATCAGCCCCATTCGAGAACCACTGCATCAGGTCAGCAAGACCACATGCAGCCATAGGCTTTTGTTTGCTGTGTGAGTAGAGCTGGGAACACACTCAGGAATTTCTCCTGTGGATACACACATCTTGATAGGGAAGAAGGGTCCAAATTAAACACCCTCAAACACCATTACCCTTTTGAGGAGTGTCTGGCACTCATCCCCAGTCCACCCCCTTTTTCAGGCTGGGTTCCCAAGATGGTGATGGACACTATTAACTTCCTACATGTAGCAGTGCTGTATTCGCAATGAGTTGCTGGTGGGCATGGCTTGCAGTAACACTGACTCCCACCCCCCTGTTTTTACAGTTTTATTCATGCTTATTCTCTGGCATGTGGTCCAAGTTCCCTGCTGAAGGGAGTCTTTTGTATGCAAAAAACATCTCTGCCCTAGCCAGTTTGGCTCAGTGGACAGAGCGTCTCTGCCTGCGGACTGAAGGGTTCCAGGTTCAATTCTGGTCAAAGGCATATGTCCGGGTTGTGGTTCGATCCCCAGTAGGGGGTGTGCAGGAGGCAGCTGATCAATGGTTCTCTCTCATCGTTGATGTTTCTCTCTCTCTCCCACTCCATTCCTCTCTGAAATCAATAAAAATACATTTAAAAAAATAAACAATAAAACCTGTCTATATCTTGCCACTCTTTATAAGAAGGAAACCAACTTAGTCTCATGGGATTGTTTTGTGACAAATCAATATCAGTTACCACTAATGCACTTCACACTTGTTGTGACTGCACTCTGCTTACTGATCTACACTAATAAAAGAGTAAGATGCAAATTGACCGTACCTTTGCGCCACTCACCAGCCAATCAGGAGTGAGTATGCAAATTAGCCCAACAAAGACAGCAGGTTAATTTGCATATTCGGGGAGGGGGGCGGGTGCCTCCAGGCCTCTGGACAGCGTGGGAAGGCGGAAAGGAGGCTCTGGCTGGAGCAAAGGCAGTGCTGGCAGCCAGGGGAAGGAAGGCCCATTCTTGCACAAATCTTTGTGCATCGGGCCTCTAGTATGATTATAATTGTCATATTTATGAAGCACCTACCATAGAGCAGGTGTTATATCATTTTATCCTCACAACCATTTTGAAAATCAGGCATTTTTTCTTTTTTGTAGATGAGGGAACTGAGGCTTAGAGAGATGGCTGACTTGCCCAGTGCCTCACACTTGTGCGAAGGAGCTGGCAGCAAACCCAAGTGGTAGCTCCACACGCTGCTCCTTCGATCAGACACCCCGCCTGCCAAGACCTGCCCCTGGTTCCAGTTACACGGGGAAGTCCATCTTCATGCTCAAAGCTTAGCTTCCTCAAGCTGATTCTGAGGCCATTTCTGTTACGGCCACTATTGTCTAACTCAGAGCATGTGGCTATCCTTACCTGGCAGGACAGTCTTAAGGTACGTGTGCTGGCCTTGAGCCCTCAAAATATCATTTTATGTCTCATGATTTATTAAAAACTCTAAATCCTTCTGGTTTTGTTGTTATTTGAGCCCTTAATGCATGGCAGGCACTATCCCCAGTACTTTATAGACATTATCTCTTTTAGTCTTCAAAAGAAGCCTAAGAATAAGATCTTATAATGACCAGATGAGTGAGCTGGGGCCCAGAGAGTTTAAGAAACACGCCCAGAGCCACATAGCTAGAACAGGATTCAAACTTGAGTTTGTCTGACTATAAACTGCCTTCCCTCTTAAGAGCAGGGAGAAAAGACTTTGTTGTAATTGGAAAATATATAACAGCATCTTGTGTTCCCTGGAATCACAGCTGTGGGCTTGCAAGCTGTCAGGAGAGCCCTGTGATTGCCTGGCTTCCCCCCTCCGGCAGGGACGCTCCGTTTCACCGTGTTGGGCTGCGGCGGCCATCAACCCGAACAGGCCTGTGCCTCCAGCCTCCTGCACCATCCCAAACATAGTCCCCTGTTGATTTCAAAATGAGTTGCATAAGCACTCCTTCCATTACTTTAAAATTTTCTCTGGCTATTACGGATCCAAGGCATTCTCCTGAGAAGGCCGCGTGTTTGTCCAAGCAAGCGGAAATCTGAGAAACACTTTGGTGCACGTCCGTGCCTGCAGTTGATGACTTATTTTCAACGTTGATAACTCGGTCCTTTGTGGCAGTAAATTGCTTCGGCCGCTCTCTCGCCCTGCTTTTTCCTTCACTCATTCTGTTGCCATGGACATTTGATAATGAAAGAAATTGGTGAGGACACCTCTGAGTTTTCGATATGTCTATGGCAAGCAGTTCTGGGGTTGTTTTCTCCTGGCTTTTATAATAAACAGCACTGTTTCTTTACCAGCATGTATTGAGTAGCAACTCTGTTCCATACCCAAGCTGGGCCATATGGAAGTACTTAGTATAGACATCACCCCAGGTGGCACTGCTCACCTCCTTCCATGGGTTTTATGTGTCCTTGGGCTCCTCCGACCCCACCCCAAGAAAATTTACTGATCTGCATGTTTTCTAGAGGTGCCTTTTGTGAGTTCTAGTTGGGACTGGGTGCAACCTAGGGCCATGGAGTAGAACAGTGGTCGGCAAACTCATTAGTCAACAGAGCCAAATATCAACAGTACAACGATTGAAATTTCTTTTGAGAGCCAAATTTTTTAAACTTAAACTTCTTCTAATGCCACTCCTTCAAAATAGACTCGCCCAGGCCATGGTATTTTGTGAAAGAGCCACACTCAAGGGGCCAAAGAGCCACATGTGGCTCTCGAGCCACAGTTTGCCGACCACGGGAATAGAATTAATGAAGTAACCACACTGGAACCAAGCCCACAGGCAGAACTAAGCCATTCTTGACCACGGCCTATAAGGGGCTGAGGAATCCCTTCCCTTCCTCCAGCTCCTCCCTCGCCTCATACTCTCCCCTCCCCCATCGCCTTCGTTCTCTTTTCTCTACCTGTGTTGAGGTCTCCAAGTCCACCCTCGGGTTTGATGATTTGCTAGAAAAACTCACAGAAAAGCTGTTCTACTCTCACCGGTGGTTTATTGCAGTGAAAGGATTCACATTAAAATCAGCAAAGGAAAGCTGGATCCCGGGTCCGGGTGAGGCCGTGCGCCCCTGGATCTGGGTGAGGCTGGGTCCCGGGTCCAGGTGAGGCCGCACGCCCCTGGGTCCGGGTGAAGCCACGCGCCCCTGGGTCCAGATGAAGCTGGATCCCGGGTTCGGGTGAGGCCGTGCGCCCCTGGATCCGGGTGAGGCTGGGTCCCGGGTCCAGGTGAGGCCGCACGCCCCTGGGTCCGGGTGAAGCCACGCGCCCCTGGGTCCAGGTGAAGCTGGATCCCGGGTTCGGGTGAGGCCGTGTGCCCCTGGATCCAGGTGAGGCTGGGTCCCGGGTCCGGGTGAGGCCACGCGCCCCTGGGTCCGGATGAGGCCATGTGCCCCTGGGTCCAGGTGAGGCCACGTGCCCTGAGTCCGTGCGAGACCAAACCAGAGGGAGTCGGACCTGCATTACCACCATTTGTCCACCATCCAGAGCTGAAAAGTCAGTGCCGACATGTACACATAAGGAACTGGTGGACATTGAAACTGGGTCTCAAAAGAACTGTTGGTCCAGAAAGAAACTCACTACAGACTGATTCATTTGCCTGTCAGCATAACTATTATTGCTCATCTCACATTCGGTTCTTATAAGTATATTTCTAGTAACACATGATCTCACTCATCTAGGGGAAATTATGAACAACATAGACTGATGAACAAGAACAGACCCAGAAGCAAGGAGGCATCGATCAGACTGTCGGGCCTCAGAGGGAGGGTAGGGGAAGGTGGGGGTAGGGGGGAAAGATCAACCAAAGGACTTGTGTGCATGCATACGAGCCTAACCAATGGTTAAGGACAACAGGGGGGTGGGGGCATCCGTGGGGAGGGGTGTGGGATGGGAATGGGGGGATGAGGACAAATATGTGACACCTTAATCAATAAATAAATTAAAAATTAATTAATTAATTAATTAAAAAAATAAAAAAATCAGCAAAGGAGAAAGGCACACAGGGCAGAGAGAGTCCAAAAAGAGCCGGGCAGAGCTTCCAAGGGAGCTGATGGACAGCGCTTCATTCTCCCGCCAGCAAGGTGTGACCGTGCTTAAAACGCATTGCCTCCCGGCCAACGTGGCTCAGTGGTTGAGCATCCACCTATGAATCAGGGCTCGATTCCCGGTCAGGGCACATGCCTGGGTTGCGGGCTTGATCCCCAGTGTGGGGTGTGCAGGAGGCAGCCAATCTGAGATTCTCTTTCATCACTGATGTTTCTCTCTCTCTCCCTTCCTCTCTGAAATCAATAAAAAGCTTACCTAATAATAGGAAAACATGTAAATTGACCATACCTCTGCTACGCCACCAGCCAATCAGGAGTGATATGCAAATTAACCCAACAAAGATGGCGGTTAATTTGCATACACAGGCACTGAGTGACAGGTGTGGGACACAGGCATTCTGCCCCACCCCTGGTTTCTCAGGGCCTCTGGGCACGTGGGAAGGTGGGGCCGGAGCTGATCATTGATCAGCTGCCTCCCCATATTTGTTTGCTTCGTTTTGTTTTGTTTACCCATTTTTCTTAACTTACCCTGCACGGCTGACCTTAGCTACTCAGTCTCCATGGAGGTCAGACTGAGAGCAGGGTGCCAGCAACCTGTGCACACCAAGTGGGCATTCACCACACCATACCGTTAGCACAGATGACTGGCCTGGCCCACGCTCTCAGTACACAGACCCTCCCATCAGGCAGGGTATCCTGGGAGCTCAGGAGGTGGTCAGGAGACAGTCCCAAAGGCCTTCGGCACGTGGCAGGTCTGGGCAGCCTTTCCAGCACACGACCAAATGCTTGTGCTGTCCCCACTTAGGGCCTAAGGGATACACAAATGTTGGATGCTGTTAAAATCACTAATATTATGTATTAGAGGCCTGATGCACAAAAATTCATGCAAGAGTGGGCCTTCCTTCCCCTGGCTACTGGCACCCGCTTCCCTCTGGCACCCGGGACCCAGGCTGGCTTCCCTCTGGCCCTGGCTTTGTCAGGAAGGACATCTGGAATGACGTCTGGTCTAATTAGCATATTACCCTTTTATTATTATAGAGTAGGTGCGAAGTTCACAAAGAGGAGCTTGGAGAGGGGTGGGCAAGATGAAGGGGGGCTGTGAGGGGAAGGGGAAGATATAGAGCGTGCATGCAGGATGATGGGGCAAAAATGTCATCCAGGGGGAACAGAAAACACAGTGAGATAAGCTGGTGAAAGGGCAGCAGAAACTCAGACTGTAGGTTAGGATCATATCCGATCAACAGGATGGCGTTCCCACAGGCTCTGCGCAGAGGGCTTGCCATGAGGCCCCATATTTGTTTGCTTCGTTTTGTTTTATTTACCCATTTTTCTTAACTTACCCTCTGGCAGAATGGCCCCGTGACTTAGCAGCGGTCTGGCACTTTATGGTATAATGCTGCCAAAAGGACAAGGCCTCATCTCTGCTGATTGGTGAGACTTTTCAGAAGACAAGAGTTAAGTGAGACCTGCTCTCCTGCTTGCTGGAAGTCAATGGCTTTGATGCTTTGCAAAGGACAGCAAAGGGCTTAAGTCAGACTGCTCGCCCTCTGGACTTGCAGGTTATGACTTTTTGACACTTTTGGAATGGGAAAGGGTCTCAGGTGAGTGCCATCACATGCGCTGGAACTGTGTCCTCCAACGGCAGCCGGCACTCCTCCTGCATCCCCGCTGCTCCAGATGAATCACTCGCATCACATTTGGAATCGTGGGCTGTTGCCATATCCCAATTGACCCGGTTCATAGGTCTGCAGGGGCCGTGACCCCTGGTGCTGGGTTCAGTCCAGCACCTTGGTATTTCTCCCGATTTTCCCAAAACCAAGGGGTGCCCTGTGGTTTCAAACATTCTACTTCAGTTGCACTCCCGTTCCCCATCCCTCTCTCCCATTATGTCTGTCTTCTTACCTTTAAACTTGTCTTCTTCTCTCCAAGTAGTCATCGATGTGTCAAGCACAGAGGAGCCAAACAGACCAGATGGTATGTTCTGTGAGTGAAGGGCATGCGGTGTGTGCCAAGGGGGGGCAGTGCCAGGGACGCCAAAGACAGCTCCCACCATGAGAGCACGCACGATCCTCAGAGGAGTTGAGGTAGCTGCAAATGCCAGAGCACCCCAAACCTCAAGGCTCTCCTGACTGGCACTTTCCAACTGGAGACCTCCAACATGCCCACATGGGCACCAGGGAGCGCTCTCCTGCTCCTCACAGGAGCCTTCAGAGCTCAAGGTGAGGCTGGGCAGGGAGGGTGACCCTGTGTCTCCACACTTTGCTCCTCAGTCCTGGGGGCACTGGATCTGGCCTGGCACGTGTGCCCAAGACCCTTTAGGGGGGGAAGAAGGCCAGGAATGCGTGGAGAACTCCAGGTCCACACAGGAGTCAGTCTGCACCCGGGACAGCTTGAGAGTGACCCTCCACCCACCCCAACCCACTTCTGCTCATCTGATAACCGGAACCCACAAACCACAAAGGAAGTCAATGGGGTGGGGACAAAAAGGAATTAGGGAAATGCGAAGTAAAGCAACAACAAGAATAAGATATGACTGTATATTCATCGGGTTGGACACACACACAAGGAAGCTGGTGAAAAAACAGAACTTCCAGGGTAACTAGAATGTTTATTTCTTTTTTTTTTTTTCTAGAATAAACACCTTTATTACATGAGCTAAGATAGGAGGGAAGCAGATTTATTTGCCTTTCCAGGCCTTGATGTCCTCGGCTAGGGCTCCAGCTCCTTGCCCTCCGGCACACAGCTGTCCGTCTGCTTGGCCGCACTGGCCTGGTGCTGGGTGATGCGTGCCATCGCAGGAGCTGCTCCTCTGGGACACTGCTGATCGTAGCGTTGTTCCCTTTCATCATATTTCTTCTGAATTTTATTTTATTGTTTTGTTTTATTGATTTCAGAGAGGAAGGAAGAGGGAGAGAGACATAGAAATATCAATGATGAGAGAGGATCATTGATCAGCTGCCTCCTGCAGGCTCCACACTGGGGATATGGCCTTGACTGGAATAGAACCGTGACCTCCTGGTTCATAGGTCAACACTCCACCTCTGAACCACACCAGCCAGGCTCTTTGATCATTTTTTCTTTAAAATCTCTTCCTCCTCAGCAGACAGCTTGGCCCCGTTCTTGCGGCCCAGGTGCAGTGCCTAGTGGAGTCCAGTGCTGTTGGTACCATGTGCTGTCCATGACCATGAGGCAGTTCTTTGCAAGGGTCTCTGCATGGACCAGTTTGTTGTTGGATGCATTGTAGACAACATCAATAATCTTTGTTTTGCACGTACAGCACTCCGAGCCCAGAGATGTTGCCCAGGTCCAAGCCTCAAGGCTGGGCCCTTGCCGCCCCCCACACAGACGTGTATGCGGTGCGAGCCCATCTTAGGGTTGGCAGCAGGCGACCCGGCTCATAGTTCTGCTCCTTGTGGTAAAGCTGTCACCCCTGGTTTCATGACTTGATGTTGGCTGGAAGGAGAGTGTGTTTTATTTCTTAAAAAGAAAACATCTGAAGCAGATATGTATGTTTAAATGTTACCATATATATTCTGATGCTAAGCATACAGATGTTTGTTTTACCAAGCTGGGTCCTTTTTAGTCTTAGTTCAGGATGGGGAAGTTTTTTGTCTTGTATTGCTTTCAAATTTTAAAAAGAGTTGGGTGAGAGGTAGGTTAAGACCACATGTCCCAGTGACCCAGGGGAAGGACCCTGCCCTAAACACATCTCTGGGATCCATTCTCAGCAATGACTACCTGCCCGGCCAGTGGACCTCAAAGGAGATATGTGCCCAAGTAGGTGTATACAAAGGGTGTTTGCAGCGGCGCTTATAATGGCCAAAAATCGAAAATGGGACCATTATCTATCGCTATGAAGACAGATAAAGTTAATCATATGCATCTAATGAAATACTACGCCACCGTGGAAATGAGTCATAGCCACATGTGTTAGTATGGATTCAACTCACAAACTGTGCTGAGGAGCAGGATGAATTGCAGAATCCTCCCACAATAAAATACCATTTACATAAAATTTAAATATGTCAAAAATCTATATATATATATAAAAGGCTAATATACTAAGTGTCCCTCCAAACATCCGACTGGTCACTATGATGCTCACTGACCACCAGGGGGCAGATGCTCAATGCACGAGCTGCCGTGACACGCACTGGCCATTTACAAAGAAACAAAAATGTGGACCTGGTGCCAACAAAGCAATACTCAGCTTCCCCCAAGTGGGACACAGGCCCTGTTACCACCCCAGAGTGACAGCCCACCAAATCATAGCCAATGCTGCTGAGACCCCATGGCGCAAAATGCAACCCACAGCCCAAACCAGCCTGGAAACAGTGGCTGTGGGCACCAGGTAATGACATCACATAGCAACGCCTGGCTTTCTCTCCCTAGCAACTAGTCTCCTTGGAGTTTCTTCAACCCAGGCACATAACTTGCTTTATAGACAGGTACAAACATTTTACACTTTAACCAAATGTCTGTGAAGTGTTTTCATGTGCCTCATCTCATTTGATTCTCACTGAAGTCCTGGAGTAGGTAGATAGGAGACTTGGTAGAATCTTATTTTCTTTTCATTAGCCAGAAAACAGAAATTCAGAAAGTTTAGAAACTTGACCCAACTGAAAAGAAGTAAGAAATGGTGGACCTTGAAAATGACTTCAGGTTTTCTCACTGCACAGAATATAGTCAAACATTGCTATAGTTAAATATTTTACCCTTTGTTCTCCCTGCGTGATCTACAATAATAATCTGCTTCATGTTGATAATTACTGCTGTGTTGTTGACAATTACCTGAAAGAGAAGTTGAGGTGCTTCACTGGGCTGGAAAAAGTTTAGCTACATCAGAAAGCAGGTCTAATTAAGCAAGTTTATCTATATATATAAAGCTCTTGCTGGTGCCAATCGCACGCATGTGTTTCCACCTGTCATTGTCAATCATGAATTTGGTTGACACTTCTATCATAGAGAAAGGGCAAATAGTGATATTAAAATATTTCTTCTAATTAATTTCCTTTCATTGCATATATGTGTAACCATCAACATTATATGCAATGAAAGTATAAAAACAACATGGGGCTGATAAATCCCAAATTCAAGGCTTACTTCTAGGAAGAGAGGGAGGAAAATAGAATTAGGGAAGAGTGGGAGTGAGGGAGGGAATGCTTCAGCTGATTCTGAGTTACTTTATTTCTTTAAGAGAAAAATTTGAATCATATATGACATTTTATAATTAAATAGAGCTGAGCGTTAGCTATCCAGATGTTTCTTGTGTTATCTTATGTTTTGCTTTTCTGGATGTTTAATGTCATTTTATACATACACACAGGGTGGAGGGTGAGGAGGTGGGTAGGGGCAGAGCCCTGGAGGCAAAAGCAAGAGCACATGAGGGCCCTGCAAGGGAGGAGTTGTGGTTGTCAGCATAACCGAAGGATCCCCCAGATCACAGTAAGAAAAGGGGTGGCCTCAAACGAGGCCTGAGAGGAAGACAGAGCCCAGCCTGCTGGGCATTGAAAAAGGAGTATGTTTTGTTTCCAGTGCAATAGAAACATTGGAAGATTTAAGCAGAAGAGTGTTTACACTGGGTCTCTTTAGATTTGGGTAGGTCAGTTCTTTCTTCTGTGTGTGAAATGCATTGCAGTGGTGGTGGTGGGAGTGAGGTGGCGAGAGCAGAGCCTGAGAAATGAATAAAGAGACTTGTGCAGTGATGTTGATGAACAATATTAAGGAGCTCCACTCTAATGGTGGTAGTAAAGATCGGGAAATTAGGGTGGGCTTGAGATCTGTTCTGGGTGGAATCAATAGATTAGCTGTAACTGGTGGTGGTGCTCACTGACCTGTGAGAACTGATGGGGAGGCGGGCAGGGACCGTGAAAAGAGCGGGAAGAGGGATGAGGGTTTTATTTTGGATATGTTACGTTTGAGATATTTGTGCACGACCCAAATGAAGGAGAGTCTGTAGTTATTTATCTGTAACCAGACAAGCAATGGGTCTGGGCTGCCTGTCACTACTTGAGCCAATTTAGCAGAGACAGGGTCAACTCATATGAGTGTTTTGTGAACGAAAGGAGCCACCTGCTAACCTGACAAGCTCAGGGGAGGCCTGCGTGGCAGTCTTGCAAACTCAGAGACCTGAAATAACCACAAAGGATGGTTTGAAAATTAAATATTTAACTACAAACAGGTTATAGTGGGTAGTCATGTCCTAGTCCGATATCTTCCCTGACAAAGATCAACTTAGATCTTCCTTACTGAGCCCATTTGCCTTTTTGCCTCTAAGATAACATATCTGTGAGATGTCTGGGTAACTTGTAACTTCCTTCTTTTGCTGGAGCCCCTGGGGCACAACCAAATGTGGTGGGCGCCAGGACAGATACTTCAAATTCCTTCATTATCATGTTAATTGTTCCTGTACCCACCTAAGTATGTGTCCATCATTTTACTTTTTATCCAATCCAGGGGTTTCCCACCGTTTGACTTTATCCCACCTCCTTAATCCATCACCAATGAATTTCATGTAGCCGACCTATGTCCCTCCTTTGATGGCAATGTATAAATACAGATGTAACCCACCATTCCTTGGAGCATTATCTCAATTCATTGAGGTTCTGCTTCCCGGCATATGTCGACAGTTTGGCTCAAATAAACTCACTAAAATTCTTTACAGGTTTCAATGGTTTTTTTCGTTAACAGTTTATTTCAATACTGCGGGCAGTATGGGAGAGCAGCAGGTCATCCACAAAAATCTGCTCTGCAGACCCCTATAAACCAGCTGCTTATATTGGGTAGAAGGACAAAGATTACATGGGGAAGTAGGCATAAGGGGTAAGAATGGGTATGAAAATGGGTAGTTTACAGGTAATGCGGGCTGGAGATTTGCAAGGCCTGTGGGTATGCAGAGGGCTGGGGGTTTTCAAAGGGCTGGCACCTCTGGTTTCTGCAGCAAGGTGGCTAATCTTCCCATGACAATAGGCAGCTCCCAGACGGGGAGGATGGGCCGCATTTCCGGGGGAGCTCCCAGCCAGGTTAGAATGTGCCTTCTTTAATCAGAACAAAACAACCACGGTTAACAGAGCATGATTCATATTTCTTACAATTCTAGCTGGTCCCCAATATTCTATTTCTGCCCCTAACATATTCAGGTCGGAATCCCACCCAAAAGATTCGGTCAGGTCAGAAGCTATCAATTTGAGGTCACTCCTTGGGACTAAGGAGACAGTAAAGAGAAGAGGTAGAAAAGGAGGGGAGGGGAGGAGAGATAGCCCAGAACTGAACTCTAAGGGCCCCAATATTCAATACCAGGAAGAGGAGAAGGAACCAGCAAACCAACTAAGGAGGCGTGGGAAAGAGGTCGGAGGAGTTGGGAGAGGGGACGTGATGGATGCCAAGGAAGAAGAGTGTTTCGAGCGGGAAGCAGCATTCAACTGTTGAAAATGCTGCTGAGCAGCCAAAGGATCAGAGGGCAGAGAAGGGTCTGTTGGAGCCAGCAACACACAGGAGTCAGGATGACTTTGACAGAGAAGCTCCGTGATCTGGGGGCTGAAGACAGGCCATCTAAGGTTGAGGAGTGGGTAGGGATTGCAGAAGAGGAAACGGTAAATGTGGGCGACTCTCTTGAGAAGCTTGGCAACGAAAGGAGGAGAAACATGGGGTGGAAGCTGAAAGGGACGAGTAAGGCAGAGGCCGAGGTTTGTTTGGGATGGTATTTGTGCAGATGAAAATAGTCCAGTAAAAGAGGAAAGTTGGTGGTGGGGAGAGTGGAGGGAATGAATGCAGGAAGGAGTACTTTGAGAAGAGGAACAAGAATGAAACCCAAGCCACACAATGGATGTGGCTGAGCCAGGGTTCTAACTCAGGTCTGTCTGATTCCAAATGCCATGCTCTTTCTCAAATATCTCATTGCTCCTTTAGTTTTTATTTGCTCCTGGGCATCCAATTCCCCGGTCCACTGTGCTAAGTCCTTTACATCACCTCCTCTAAGTACACAAGTTTTCTGGTCTCTCCATTTTCACCTGGGTTCCTCTACCCAGGGAACTGGAAGAGAAAATAAGCAAACCAAAGAAAATTAAATCTGATCTATTTTATGCATTCGATATAAATGCATGAAATAGGTTATGTTGGACAGCAATAAACAGAGAACCCCCCCAAAATCCAATTTATCACTTTAATAATTCATGCTTTTCTTTCTCTATCTCCAGGGAAGAATGTACCTCACTCATTTCCAGCCTCTTCTATGGAGCCATTCCCTAATTTCTAAGGCTGCTTTGGTGACCACCAGCCTCTAGGCAAGGATGTCCCATCGGAACCACAATGGAAAAAAATTTGAACATGCTACATAGGATAACACATGCAAGAAAGAAAGTAATGGGTATGTATAAAATCAAAAGTAAGGAAACAGAGATGGGCGTGGAGTTGTGATTCAAAGGAATGCCATGAATTAAATTGCAGGTCCTCCAAGGTATTGTCCAAAGACAATCTCCCAGTGCCACTGAGGAAGGAATAAAGGTACTGAATTATTTGGATCCTAGACTAACTCAGAGTTTTAGGATATCCACCTAAAATCCATTAATTTCTAAATAAGAACATGGGAGGGTGAGAGGGCCTCGAGAAAGGCAGATGAGATTACAATTCAGCAGCCACCCCAGTACCAGGGGCCTCAGCTTCCTCTCAGGCTCCTCCCACACACACATGTTGAGCACGTACTCTGTGCCAGGCACTGAAGGTTCGGCAAAGAACAAGACAAGCAGGGCCATACCCTCGGGAAGCTTGAAATTCTGTGTGGGAATTAATGCCAGGTGGATGTGCAAGGTGTTAAGACAGGATGTGTGTCCCCTAACCAAGCCCGGTGGAAGAGAGTGGTCACCTACAACTGAATGTAAAGCACATGGACACAGGTGCACACACATACACGATGCCTGCTATGAAAAAGGGTCTTATTAATGGGAACATTTTGTTGGGGTAATTTGCACTTTGGGGCGAATCAGAATCATGAAAGCAAGATTCCTGACCGGAGAGGGGTGCTGCCGACAAACACAGGAAACACCATAGAGGACCAGGTCGGGAGGCAGGCAGAGGCTGGGCTCAGCCTTGACACATTAGGTTGAGGGCGCCTCTGAGACATCCACACGAGCTCTCAGGTGAGCAGTTTCCTATCTGAAACACCCGGTGTGGTCTGTGCTGGAAAGGCAACTTTGGGGCTAAACCCTGGGCACAGATGAGATTCTTTAGGGAGAGACTGTAGAGTGAGTGAAAAGAGGAAAGGGCCTGGGATCAGGGTCTAACGAACTTCAAAGCCACTAGAGGAAGGCAGCTGAATGGCAGAGAGCGGGAAGGAAAACCAGGAGAGGTGTCCTAGGGCTGGGGGAGTCAGCAGTAACAAAGTAGGCAGCAATCAAACAGAATGAGGACCAAACCTGTCCATTGGGTAAATATGCTGGAGACGGGCGTGAAGGAGGCTAAAGCCAAACTGGACTGGGTTGAGGAATGGGTGAGGGGGCAGATGGAGACAGGGAGTCAGAGAATGAACACTGGTGCTTCCAAACCCTTTCACTTGGTGGCTCATGTAGAAAATTATGCTGAAATGGAGCCTTGGGTATTGGAGCAAGGCTGCTTCCGGCCTCAAGTGTGGCCCCAACCAGCTGCCCTGAGGGCTGAGATCAATATCCTAGAACACTTGTAACCATTTGAGGCACAACAGTCAGTCTCAGAACACCAACTGGTGAGGGCCACCAGAGACCGCTCTCAAGTAGCTCGTCTGTGAATGGGGCTCACAAGGGGTGTGGAGCCCAGAGCAGGGTTGCTGGCAGGGTTTGGTTTGGTTTTCAGATGGAGACTAGAGCATCTTTCAGAAGCATCTATGAGAAAGATTCAGTTGAAATGGTGTGACCAAATTCAAAGGAGAGGAAGGTTAGGATAGCACTGGTAGTACTATAAGGCTCCTAAGAAGACATAAGGGTAGAATCCAATTTCACAAGATACTGTGTGTGCAAAAGAAAAAGAAGTGTAATCCTTCCCATGACACTAGAAATCAGATGTCGTTATTATGTCACAAATTTAAAACCTGAGGCTAGTGAGATTAAGCCACTGCCCCCAGTCCTCCAACTAGGAATCATCGAACTGGGATTTGAATCCAGATCTTTCTGACTCCAGAACTCCTAACATTATACTTGGGTGTATCTTGGAGCTCAGATGGTGCTAGGCCTGGAGACACAGAGATTAACTAGACTTGGCCCTTGCCTTTGAAGAGATCACAGGCTAGAAGTAGAAAAAAACAATAAAACATACAATAGAGTGAGATAAAATATAATAATGGAGGCATGAAAAAAATATTTTAAGAAGTGCAAAGACTATATTGAGTGTACGCCCATTCTTCCTGAACTCCTAGAGGCAGGGAGGGGTGGACATCCAGAAAAAAAAAAAGCTGGCTGGATTGATGGGTTGATAAGGAAATGGAAAATGACATTTCGGTACATATTAAGAATACCTCCTTAGGGCAATTGTTGTCCATTAGCCACAAGGGGTCGCACCAGCTCTTTCAACCTCCCTCCAGTTGTTTTCTAGAAAGAAAGGCAAGGGAAAGAGGAAGTGAATAGATACCCCATCATTTCCTGTCCCTGGCAGGCAAGGCCCACAACTTCATTCCCAGTCTGGCTCCAAGTCTTCTGACTCCTGGTCTTTTCAGCTTCTGTCCTAAGTTCTAAGTTTTTGATCGGTTTCCCAGTTTGTTCTTTCCTTTGGACTTAACCCAGAGAAATGGTCTCAGGTCTTTCCTGGAGCCCCCAGTTCCATCTAGGGAAGTGACTCCAATCCCAGCAGGCCTTATGGTTGAGAACCTTTGCACAGATCACGTCACCTCTCTGGGAATTACTGGTAAAAGCTGAGGTTGGGAGGAAGGCTCTGGTGGCTCAAGGTTTCCGACTCTTCCTCATAACCACCGCTATGGTTCATCAAGCACTTTCTACTTGCCCAGCATTGTCAAAGCCTGCAATATCCCATAAGGCAGCCACTTGTCACGCTCAGCTATTTAAAGTAAGTACAATTAACAATTAAAATTTTAGTTCCTCAATCTCACTAGCTGATTCAAGTGCTTGATAGCTCCATGTGGACAGCCCAGAGAGCACTTCATCACCACAGAAAGTTCTATTAGATAGCATGTTTTTATCTCATTTACTTTTATAACAACCTTCTGATGCAGGTGTCATCATTTATCCACATTAGAGGTAAGGACCTCAGGTGCAGAGAGGTTGGGAACTTAGCCAAACTCTCAGCAGATTAGTGTCCAGAGTGA
The DNA here is from genome assembly GCF_027574615.1 of Eptesicus fuscus. Lineage (NCBI taxonomy): Eukaryota > Metazoa > Chordata > Mammalia > Chiroptera > Vespertilionidae > Eptesicus > Eptesicus fuscus. The sequence goes on along the minus strand of NC_072494.1, from coordinate 38,250,094 downwards.
GGGCTTACGCTCAGGTGGATGGCTCTGGAGCCCGCCATTCTGTCTCTACGCCAGGTGTTGCCCCATAAGCCCAGCTACTCAGCTCTCTCTTCTGACCTCTCAGTAGTGGGACTGATTCTTCCCATCCCAACAGCCATTGTCCCTCACAGCTCATCCCCTGCAGCTGACCTGAATGATGAGGGCACCCGGGCTTCCAGTCCCTTCTGGAAGAACATCTCCTCTATTGTCCTCCCCACTTCCTGTCAGACCTGGTTTTTATAGAGCATTGGTATTAAGGGGTTTTGATCCCTCTCCTAACACATTCCTGGTAGGTTCACCGAAGGAGGTACGCACGAGGCCCAAAGGAGTAAAGAATTATAAATTTATTAGGTCATCTGGGAACCAGATGGGCTGAGCCCCAAAATGGCACCAGCACCCAGGGACAAGGAGTCAGAGATTTTAAAGGATTCTAGATGGGCTTTGTTGGCGGGGAAATTCTCTGGGCAGGTCCGGATCCTGGGCAAGTCTGGAAGGGAAAGTTACTGGTTTTAGGAGTGTCGTCTAAGCGAAAGGGAATGCCGTTTGTGAAATTATCTAAAAGTCAGTTTCCCAGGGGAGTGGGGTATCGATTAGATGATTTGATTACTTGATCAGACCTAACATTCCAGCCTTTTTGTTTTATGGTATAGGGGAGGTCATTTCTTCAATAGTTATTTCCTGCTGAGAAGGGACATCGAGATCATAAGGGGATGGACTTTGATTGTAGTCGGCTGGAACACTGTATAGATTTCTCATGGTTGGAGTGAGGGATTGCAGCAGCATGGTTTCCTGAGAGACTGGTTGGTGAAGGCTTGAAAGCAGTCCTGTTGAGTGATTTGCGGGGGGGTAAAAGCCGGTCCTGAGGCCATCACAGCATCACTTGTCTGGGCCTGGAGCTAAAATATAACAGAGGCCTCGATGTTATCTTTAGGGAGGAAAAAACAGGGGTCTAAGCTGCCTGACTACTGATATGAAAGGGGAGAATAGGTTACTCTGGGGGTGAGGTTCCCAGTTTTGCCCCTTGCTAGTATTATTGTGGCAAAAGCTAGAATGACAAGAATTTTGACAAATGGTCTCGTGGAAGGAAAGAGACATTAGTTTGGAGGGTTATAGCCAAACATAAAGTTTATATTTTTAGAGGTCCATTGTAGAGTTTTAAATATATATATATATATATATATATATATATATATATATATGTATATATACACACACACACACACACACACACACACACACTAGAGGCCTGGTGCACAAAATTCGTGTGGGGGTGGGGGAGGTATCCCTCAGCCCTGACTGTGCCCTCTCACAATCCAGGACCCCTCGGGTAGGGTCCCTAGGCCTGGCCGGTAATCAGGGCCTATTGGGGCTTTCCTACCCCCCACTGCCGGCAGCTGGCCCTGCCCCCACTGCTGCCACTGCTTGCCATCTGTGCGGCACTGTCCCCTCCACTCCCCTGCCACCAGTTGCCTCCCTCTGCAGGCAACAGGCATGGGATGCTATCGCTTGGCTGGCCTGGGCCTCTCTCTGCAGGGTGATCGATTGCGGGGCTCCACAATAGATTGCCACGCAGAGGCCCTGCCCACCCAGCTGCAGCTCCATGATTGATCACCGTGCAGAGGGTGGCCTGGGCCTCCCTCTGTGGGGCGATCATGGAGAGATGGTGAGGCCCGCTGAACAATCACATCGCACCCACCTTGGCTGGCCTGGCACCAGCACGTGTCAGTGTGGTCGTCCAGAAGGTCATCCGGATGGTCGTTCTGCTGTTTGGTCATTCAGTCAATTTGCATATTACGCTTTTATTGTTATAGATGTGTGTGTATACATACATATACAGTAGGTCCTCGGGTTACATTGGAGATCCGTTCCTATGGTGCGACATAACGCGATTTTCGCCATAAGTCGGAACTCATCTACAAAAGCACCTATGTCACTCACATGGAGCACATACACAGCAGTAATGAAGTGAAACAATAAAAAAAAAAATTTAAAAGATAACAATTCCTGACCTTTACTTGTGGTAAATAAATAATAAAAAAAAAAATAAAGCACATATGTACATACATCGAAATGATGGAACTTGTTTTTTTATAAATAAATGGGAGATGGCGACGTAACCATGAAATGACATACGTTGAGTCTGACGTAACCGAAGAACTGCTTGCACATATATATGTATATTTATCCTATATAATAAAAGGCTAATATGCAAATCAACCGAATGGCAGAATGACCGGTCGTTATGATGCGCACTGATCACCAGGGGGCAGATGCTCAATGCAGGAGCTGCCCCCTGGTGGTCAGTGCATGCCCACAGGGAGAGTGCCACTCATCCAGAAGCCAAACTCACTGCTGGTAAGCACGCAGGTGGTGGAGGCAGCCTCTCCCGCCTTCTCAGCAGCACTAAGGATGTCCAATTGACAGCTGGCAGTCAGACATCCCCCGAGGGCTCCCAGACTGCAAGAGGGCACAGGCCCGGCTGAGGGATGCCCCCCCCCAAGTGCACAAATTTCATGCACCGGGCCTCTAGTATATATATATATATAACCCCTGTCCCACATGACTGAGTACAAGAACTAACATTCACGTGTGTTCAACAGCTGCCTATTGAGCACAGACTGTGTTCTCAGCACAGATCCTAGACATAGGTAATATCTGGCTGTGAACAAGACAGGCAGAGTCCCTGCTCTCATGGAGCTTACATTCTAGCCTAAAGAGACAGGTGATAATAAGTAGGAAATTTAACAAATAATGTAATTTCAAATAGTGAAAAGTGTTCTGATGATAATGTAATCAGAGCCTGGTGATAGCGATTGGGGAGAATTCTTTTGATTGGGGGTCACAGGAGGACATGTCTATGGAGGTGACGTTTGAACGGATATACAGCAGAGGATCAACCATGAATGTTGAGTGACTAAGTGGCTGGGTGGCTGGGTATCTGGGTGACTTGGTATCTGGGTGGTTAGGTGACTGGGTGGCTGGATGGCTAAGTGGCTGAGTAACCGAGCAGTTAGGTATCTAGGTGCTTAGATGGCTGGGTGGCTAAGTGGCTGGGTAGTTGGGTATCTGGGTGGTTGGGTGGCTGGTGGTTAGATGGTTGAATGATTAGGTGTCTAGCAGGCTGGCAAATTGGATGATTAAATGGACATCAGCACCCACTCTAGAGCCTCTTTGTCAGAAAGTTCTTTCTACTATTTAACACAACTTTCTCATTTTGTTCTCTCATTTCCCCTATGTTGGGAAAACTGGTTAGTCTTATCTATGCCTCTTCTATCTCCAAGTATGTTTCTGAGCCAAAAAAATGAATGGATGGGGACAAAACAGGATTCCATGCAGTGAGTCAACCATAAAAGTTGAGTGACTAAGTGACTAGGTCTCCCAGAAACAGGTTTAGAGCAATATCAGACTAGGCCCCTCCCTCGGGAGTCTTAACTAATGCCTAGGAAGAGGAAAAACCCAGGACTCCACTGGTCTCAGGTTAAGGGTAATTCTAGGATAACTCAAGTCCCAATAGAGTGGCTCTGGGATTCCATCCTGTTTCCTTAGCAGTAGCCCTGGCCTCTGTCTCCTCCCTGCAGTGGTCTGGCCTGTGTCTCCTTGCAGTAGTCTGGCCTGTGTCTCCTTGCAGTGGCCTGGCCTGTGTCTCCTTGCAGTGGCCTGGCCTCTGTCTCCTCCCTGCAGTGGTCTGGCCTGTCTCCTTGCAGTGGCCTGGCCTGTGTCTCCTTGCAGTGGTCTGGCCTGTGTCTCCTTGCAGTGGCCTGGCCTCTGTCTCCTCCCTGCAGTGGTCTGGCCTGTCTCCTTGCAGTGGCCTGGCCTCTCTCTCCTCCCTACAGTGGTCTGGCCTCTGTCTCCTTGCAGTGGCCTGGAGCTCCTGTGTTCTGCACTCATCAAAGCCGAGGTCTCCCTTCTCTCTTTTTATGGTCAGAGAAACAGGTGTGATGTCTGCAGATCAATCTACTTTCTCCCTCAGCTCCCTGCCCTCCCGTCCATCCTGTTCCACTGGCCTCCACAGAGTTTTCTGTCAAGTAAGAAAAGATTCTGACCTATGATCATTTTGACCTTCAAGGACATGTTCTGTAACCCCAGGGTGGGAGAATGCAAACCAACAATTGGTGCTGCTAGAAAGAGCAGTCATGGACGCAAGGCACATCAGTCAGTTACCCTGGAGCATCACTACTTCCAGGGTGAGGGGAGTGGGTCCTAAAGATCCAAGGAGATCCAGGCAAAGGCAGGTTGAGCTGGGGCTCTCCGAGGAGCTGATATGGTAAGTTTCCCTATCTGAGTAGTCATCAGTATGCTTGGACCATCATCCTGGCACCGGAGGCCATCTGGGACCCATAGTGTCTGGCTTGTCAAAGAAGAATGGCCAGCCTGGGGCCGCCCTGCAGATGATGCAGGGTCCCCAGGAGCTCTTCTCTCATCCCCCTCAGGGTACAAAATGCATTTTAGGAATGAGGACAGAAATTATAGAGCCCTTCCCATGACTGTAATGGAAATAAAACTTCCTGCAGCGAGTGGAAATAGCAGCGGGGCCTGGGGAAGCCTGACAAGGGAAGCAGGTGGCAGGGGGCCCAGGCTGTGGCACTTCCAACACACACCTCCACCACCTCCCTGGAGGCTGCACGAGGAGCTGCCCTGAGGTAGTCAGGGCCTAAGAACCCAACCTGGGGGAGCAAGCATCGGGTCAGGAGGAGTGAGGCAGAGCAATGGGTGGAAAGAACCCAACTTGACCCAAGCTTGGCCTAGTGATAGAGGGAAGTAGAATATACAGGGAGACAGTGAGACAGGGAGATGGAGGGAAGAAGGCCAGACAAAAGCTGCAGAGAATAGGGAAGGGAAGGGGAGGGGAGGGGAGGGGAAGGAATAAAGAGAAGAGGAACTTTATTTAACTCACCCCGTTCTAACCTGGCACGAAGGACTGAGGGACAGGGACAGCTGCGGAGTGCTGTCTGGGCCTCCATCCTCAGTGGGAGGCCCTTGGCTGGGAGACAGTGAGAGAATGGATTGAAGGGACCTGCAGCTCCAGGGTGACATGGTTCCAGTGTCACAGTCCAGCTGTTCCTCCATGTTTGGCCAATCCCCGTGTTTGAAGGAGACATCCTGACTGCGATACCAGGGAAGGAAGAGCTCAGCCCTGGCCCAGGTGAAGGTCTACAAAGATGAAAATCCCTCCATTTCTTTAGGGTAGCCAGCCTCTGACCATGGGACTGCCACAGGGAGGAACAGGGGCCAGTACAGCTGCACTAGGGAGGCGACGCACTTCCTACATGTCAGCAGACACACCTCAGGGACAGCCATGGTTCAAGTTCAAGGGGAATCACCAGCTGGGGGATTGGAGGAGAGGAAGGTGCTGCTCTGGGATCTGGTCTCAGAGGTCAGCAGCTCTCTGGGCAGCACCCCTCCCGCTGGCTGCCCCTGATGCAGGGCCAATCCACAGGGCCCTAGCATGTCCGTGATGCTGTTAACATGCCCTGACACCACCCCCACCTCCCCACCCCACACCTAGGACCCATCAGGAGCCAGGGGAAGGAGAGGGGTGGGAAGATGCCCTGAACCAGCTCTGCTACTCACCGCTCCCACCCCTCTTGAGACCTGGGCCAGACCAGAGGGGACTAGATGACCTCTAAGGCCCTCTGGCTCGGGGACCCAGGGGCTGGGGCTGTGTGGGAGCTGCCTCAGAGCCCATGGGGAAGATGAGAGGCCAGATCCTGGGGACAATGACAGTGTCTCCCTCAGCCTCCTGGGGCCTCACTGTGCAGGACTTTCCTCCTGAGCCATGGGCTAACTTCTCCCCAGAACTCTTCCTGCCTCCTGTGCTGAGCATCATCCTCCCCAACTGCCCTCCCCTGCAGCCTGGTCCCCCCAACTGCTCTGAGGGAAGTCCCCTGACCCCAAGATGCCAGACAAAACTCCACCCTCAGAGGTCAGCCTCGTGGCTCCTCTTCTCCTTCTACAAGGAGAGCTGTACCTTGCAGAACAGGGGCCCCACTCAGAGCTCTGCATCCCAGCAGCCGGGGGGGGAGGCGGGGGGGGGGCAGATTCTGGGTTTACTGGTGTGAGGTAGCCCATGAGGGCGTCACGGTCCGAAACAGAGCCCCCAGATGGAGAGCAGGATGTGGGGTAAGTGGGAGAGAGATGGAGATATTCCTCAGGGGACTGGGTATTGGGTAGTGGGGCCCCCTGGGAGTGGGTGAGAGTTGTCTAAGGGAGGAGGAGCCAGGAACCCTGGTGTTCCAGCTGACCTCTCACCTGGGGTGCTGCCGCAGCTCCTGTGTTCTGTTCTCTGCTCACCATGAGTTCCGGGTCCCCTGGCCTTACTGTGGGGGACATGGTGAAGCTCCTCTGTGAGGCTCAGAGGGGGTCCCCTCCTATCCTATACTCATTCTACCATGAGGGAGATTTTGGGGAACTGCTCAGCCCCCCAAGGTGAAGCTGTCTCCCTTCTCTTCCCAGGGATGTCAGAGCAGAATGCTGGGAACCACACCTGTAAGGCTGAGAACAGGGTCTCCATGGAGACAAGTCAGCCTGAGACACTCTCCCTGGATGGTACATCTTATCCCTCACCCAGCTCTGAGCCCCATAGCTGCGACGATCAGATCCCACTACTCCATGTACCTCCCACCAGGTGGGCACAATGCTGAGCCCATAGCAGGTACTGCATGATTCAGCATGAACCCTGCTTGGAGTTCATTGAACCTGAGGGGAGGGGGGTTTAATGAGGTCCATGGAGAATGGGCAGCACAATGGGGAGGGCCACATAGTCCTCCATAATAATTGCCCTTCCCTGCTGGCATCCTCTGAGTCATCCCTAATTCCCATCTACAGGGAGTGTGCAGGCCAGGCCATGTGGTTACCCCTAATGCCAGCCATCTGCCTCTTTTGTGCCTGTTTGGAGCGCATTTCTGAGTCTCATCCTCAACATTCATGCCTTGTCCTCTCCGATCAGCAGTAACTGTCTGGTTCCTCATTTGTTTGCACGTTTGCTTGTTGTGATGGTCATTGCTGCTGCACGTCTGGGTTATTTCAGACCCTTGAGAAAAAGTGGTCAGTAACTCTTTGGGAATTTCTCAGTTGATGAGTCCCTATGCCAGACATTGGCCAGCCTTCGGAATGCCAGAGCGTGACAGAACCAGTGCTTTCTTCTCCTGGGTATTGGGTGGGGAGAGGAACTTCTTGTCACATGACATACATAGAGGGACTCTTACCAGCTCTGAAACACATACACAGTCACCCAGAGACGCACACAGACAGACTACTGCACACTAGGGCATGGACAGAGGCCCACAAAGGACAATACTTTGGACAAGGTGACTAAAAAAACTCCAAGGCCTCCAACTCTCTCATTAAACTCAGCAGAGCTCTGGTCTTAGTAGAAGAGAAAGAAAAACTGAGAACTCCAGTGTTCTCAGTTCTTGGGCAGTACTGTGCCCTAGGTCAGTGTTCAGTGGGTGTTAAATCATCACAAGGAAACACAAACAGAAGAGAACTGGCCAATGATCTGGTCCCAACACTGCTATTTCCTGATTTTTTAAAAATATACTTTATTGATTTTTTTACAGAGAGGAAGGGAGAGGGAGAGAGAGCCAGAAACATCAATGAGAGAGAAACATCAATCAGCCGCCTCCTAAACAGTCCCCACTGGGGATGTGCCCACAACTGAGGTACATGCCCTTGACCAGAATCGAACCCGGGACCCTTGAGTCCGCAGGCTGATGTTCTATCCACTGAGCCAAACCGGTTAGGGCTTCCTGATTTTTTACCTCACCAGTCCAGGCTAAGCAGATGACAGGGCAGGTTCCCCAAGAGGCCCTTTCTCCTTTTATTCATTCTCTAATTCCTCCAATCAGAGTCATTGTAAAAAACAAAGTTTGTTTAAAATTCGAATTTAGAGGATTCTTTAGAGAAAAGAGGGAAAATGATTAGACAAATGGCACTTTAGATAATCTATTGATTTTGATACTCTAGACTCTCTTCTTCTTCCTGTCTTGGGCATGATAGTTAATCATCAAATTTGGCTTTCAAAGCAATCACCTTGGGTGGCTACATGATTATTCCAACTCTAACCCTTACTTGCTTCAGGCCATATTTAGTCTGCCAATGCCAAAGCTATTTGGTGCCAGTTTATTTCTAGGCCTTCAAATCCACCTACAGAGTTTCACGTTTACCCACTTACTCCAGAGGCAACATACTTATTTTCCACTTGTCAAAGGCAAAAGTAATTGCTCTCATAGACCTCAGACCCAGACTTATTTATTCAAGCTTGCAGCTCTCTCTGTTAAGAAATCGTGGTAAGTTCTCCAGGAGCTGGGCCAAACTACTCTTGAGAAAGGCCACCAGTCATGCAACCCAAGTATTCCTTCCTGGATCCCAGAAAGGGTCTCTCCCCAGCTCTAGACCAGTCCCCCACCTTGCCAGGCACTTCTGTTAGGGCTTGGGCTAGCCTCCAACTTCCTCTCCCCTTGTTCATTTAGCCCTATTTGTCTGACCAACCTCCCATCCTCACTTCCCTTCCTTCTGGTCTTGAGTCTAGATTCCACGCAGGTGAGACTTGCTTTAAGGTGTACCTGTGTGGTCAGAGAAAGGTGAGGCAGGTCCAGAGTTAGATGGGAAGACAGCTGGAGATAGAGCCATGAACTGAAGATCTGTGAGTCCTACCATCCCTGCATCTATGATAAAGCCTCCTTCCAATGGCCAACCTGGCCTAGTATCTCTGTGCACTCACCCCTGGGTCAGAGCATTAAAGGCAAAGCAACACGGCACAGCCGGCTCCTTACCAGCCCAGACAAGGTGGTGGAGAAGCAGTCTCTGGTGAAAGATCCTCAAGAGGAAGATGCCTTTCATCGGGAGTAAAGAGCACCCCTCTTCATGTGAGCATTCTGCCTCCCCACCCAGCCCCACCCACACAGGGAGCACCTGTCTGTCATGAAAATAAGACTCCTGGTGACGTCCTCTGACCTCAGAGTCTCAGGGACACGAAGCCTTCTTTAGAATGCTGCTCTTGTGTACCCTCAGGCCCAATCCCATAGTACACAAGAAAAATGGTCAGATCAACAGCTTTATTCTCCACACCTGGATCTGGAAGACCCTTAACCATTTCCACGTGGCGTATTTATTCCTCAACAAACAAAAATATTTACCTCTAAAGATATTCAACAGACTGCACCTCTAAAGGCGATTTTCAAAACATTTTGACCTAGAGCTAGAGTCTAGCTGCTAGGCTGATGGTATCACTAGAACTAGAATGTGGTCATGCAAGGGGCCCATTTCCAGTAGCACTTACCTAGGCATAGATGTCCTGCTTTCTTTGTTTAAAAGGGTTTCTTTTACTACCTGTTGTTACACTTCCCATAAAACAGGCTTCCGTCAAATTCACAGAGCCCTTTATTGAGTGAAGACTCAGAAACAGCCCTGACAGATGAGCATTAGGGATCTTTAATAATCAGGGCCTCTCTGAGTCTCCATAAATGTCCTCTTGATTTTTCAGGAGGCGCCATTTCCACAGACCATACCCCAGTTAGAGCTAATGAATATTTCTTGGATACTGGACATGAGCCAAGCGTTCTGAAATCCACAGTGACCCAGTTTCTATCCTGAGAGCCAGTGTTTAAAGCTCTGGAAGCATCTGCTACCACAGGGGCAGCATGTTAGTGGAGGAAAGCATACAAACCTGGATTACAATTCTGTCCCCACCACTTACTGTTTGATCTTGGAGAATTTACCTCAGTTACCTCATCTACAAAATGGAGAAAATAGTACCAACCTTTGCAAGGTGGTTATGAAGAAAAACAGACACTGAATAATTAGGAAACGAAGCTTTTTAGACATCCAGCCAGGTGCTGGTCACTGGATTAGGAGCTTTGCATGAATTTGAACTCCCTAACCCAGTGTCTGGTATATAATGTGCAGTCAAAGTTATTAGCTTTTCCTCCTTCTAAAAAGCAGCTCGACTGGTGGGTCTGGGCCCTTTCCTTGCAAGGTATACCCCATCATTTCTGACCCTGCCTCTTACCAGTTTGTGATTCCCATGGTGCCACCCTACCCTCTAGGGTATTTTTCAAAGGAAACATCTCATAAAAATTAACCATGTCCAGACCTGTGAATTAGCCCTTATAAACAAACCAGCCTTAGCCCTCCAGCAGCCTCCACGGACATTTTTTTCTCTTAGCCTCTCTGTCTCCGCTGTCCAGCCTACTCTCTGAAGGTATCTGGTGAATTGCTGTTTTTGTATTTCGCAGGGCCCCTTTCAACCCTGAATCTGCCCCAGGCCCCAGGTAGAGAGCAGTGCCCATTGTAGGCCAGCAGTAAGGATCCGGGCAGGACCATGGTCTGCCATGAAGGCAGGGAAGGGTCTCTTAAGGGGAGGAAGATGAAAGGAGCCCTGTGAGCCGGAGTTTCAGGATTCAGTCATCCGGGGAAGGAAGCAGGTGGCTCGTGAGAAGCGAGTGCTGTGGACTTGGGATGGGAGAGGGAAGCAAGGAGGGAGCCTTGGGCCAAGCCCTGCCAACATGCATTTTTGTAAAGAAAGTTGTTTATGGTTTGTGTCTGGCTGGTTTCACACTACAGAGCCAAGTGGTTGCATCACAGACTATGGCCCACAAAGCCTAAGATATTTACTATCTCTTTTATAGAAAACATTTTCCAACCTCTAGTTTGAACAGTGTTGGGCTGGAGTAGCTGCTAGAATCTGCTACAAGGGCCAGGCACTTCCTGCCAAGATGGATATTCCACATTAATGACCACGTCCCGCTGCCATGACAGAGCCCCTGACTGGCTTCCCTCCATCATTAGCTCTACGACACTTAGTTATATCTTGACATGGGACAGTCAGGCAGGCCCTATTTCAGCCTCATTCCTTCTTTCAGTTCATTACCAGAATGAAAGAGATGAAGGCATTATCTACTCTGTGATTCATACAACCCCAAAGAAGAGTGAAGGTGAGTGATCTTGGGCCAAACTTGACATGTTTCCTAATGTAAAGGGAAAGTTTGGGTTCTAGGGTGAGGTGTCCCTACCACTATCATCACCATTACCATTTGTGACCAAAATTACCATCACCACCACCACTACCTTCACCACCATCATCTCCTCCGTCACTACCGTCATCTCCTTCTTCACCACCATAAACACCACTGTGACCACCATAATCACCACTTCAACATCATCTCCACCACCACTGTTACCATCCTAACTAGGGAACCTTTGTCCTTTTCTGAGCACTGTGGAAGAATAAAAAAAAAAAAGAATGAGGCAATCTGTCTTTGCCCCAGAGTCTAAGTTGAAACAGGACATTCTCCGCTATCAGAGGAAGTCATGAAGACCACCAGCTCCAGCCATGCTGCTAGAGCTGGGAAGGCAGGGACAGGGAGCGGCTGGTCCTCTCTCCAGCAGAGGGAGGGAAGATGCGGGTTTCTGAGTCAGGCAGACTGACTTCACAACCTGACTCTATGTACTCACTGTGTGACTAGGCAAGTTATTTAACCGCCCTAAGCCTAATCCATAAAATGGAGATAATGCCTGCTTTGCAAGACTATTATAAAGTAATAGGAACAGAACCTGGGTTCCAGAAACCTTTAAAGATCATCTGGTATGCAATAGGTGTTCAGAAAAGGGAGCTTTTTCATATCTCACCTGCTCTGAGATTTCCATTCTTGGTCTGTAAAATGGGTTTGAATCAGCCTAGGGTTTCTGCTTCCTTCCATAAACGACAGTAGAGGAAGTGGACAGGCAAGGAATCTCTTGTCTCAGGGGCAGTAACCCCAAGACACAACTGGTTAGTGCCCAAAATATTGCCAGGGCAGATGGGAAAGGACAGATGGCCCAGGTCCTTCCTGAGAAGAGTAACAATGAAGACTTAAACATAAGAAAGAAGAAACCAACCTCAGAATATATGGTTCTCATTGGCAAGATAAGGAAATGTGACTGCTTTACTCCTATTAGGGCAGCAAAGGTGAACGCATGGTTTGGAGGGGGGGCGATCTGCTCCCAACTCACGCTCTCAGCGGCTCTCCCTGGCGTGTGGGTGAAGGGATCTGAAACCCAGAGTAGGGAAGTCATTGGGTCTTTTCTCATTGAGAGGATGTTCCATGTGTGCAAAGATGCAGTATTTGCATCCAGTTCCACTTCTTATGGAAGTGACTGTAGAGTGAATAACCTCGCCAAGCCTTGGATTTCTCATCTCAATATGAGAAGGAATCGATAATCCCTACTTTGCAGGACTGATGTGGGATTAATATAATAAGTATAATCCTCACTCCTAAAAGATTTCCTGGTACACACTAAGTATCTAATGTAGTTATTTTTAAAGGATCTCTGACAAGTTCGTCACTCTCAGTTCTCACTAAAATCCGTGTGAGATAGTCATTATTACCTCCACCACCCCTGTTGAGGAAGCTGTGACTCAGAGGCCAATTGACTAGCCTAAGGTCACACAGCTGCTGTGGTTTAACCGGGTGGCAACCCGGGTCTCCTGACTCCCAGACCTGCCTGTTCACAGATTGAGAGTTGGGGTCCTGAGGAGTAAAAGGGGGAACAGTGCTCCCGAGGCTGGTCCGTGCTCTCCCCAGGGAGATAGCTGCAAGGAGGTGGGAGGCAATGTGCTGGGGAGCATCAATGCCCTGGCCCAAGTGTGCTTCCCTGCTCCCCTCAGCCAGGCCTGTGGAGTCAACCTTGGGGGAAACGGTGAGTGGACCCCTGCCCTTTCCTTATCCTCTGGTTTACATCTGCTTACTCATCTCGACCCAACTCTCCCACAGGTCATTTCTAACATCTACTAAGATGAAATGTTTGCATCTTGGTGAAGTTCCAGCCAAAGGGCTGAATATAAGAAGCAGGATCCACAAAGATCCCCTTGGTTACTTCAAGGAGGTCTTCTACTAGTGATGACGGCCTCCCAGCACGCGCACACACACCCCCCTGAAGCCTCCTGTGCTCCCCAGAAGGCCAGTGGGGACCCAGACCATTCTTTGGGTCCTCTAGTTCCCAAGCCCAGGACTCAGGAAGCCTCTGAGCCCTTTGTCCTGGTCAGTGTTCTGAGGAAACTCAAGGAGCACCTGAATGAACTCTGAGTCCCCCTCTTAGCAGAAGACCAGGCAAAGGTGTGGGAAGGGCAATCCCCACACACACATCAGGTTCAAGCAGTGAACTGGCCACAGCAACCACAGATGTGTTATTGCCACATCAGTGCAAGGTCAGGGTCCTTCTCTCTATATATACGTAAGTGCTTTCTCTTACGGTCCTCAGTCCCTTTGGATGTGCTTGGAACCCTGTAAGGAGAGCTCATCAATCTGCAAATCCCAGAGGGCTGGCCATGGGCTGCTCCTGCAAAGCATTTCCAACTTTCAAGCTGCTAGTGACGTCAGGGCTGAGGGGACTCTGAGGTCCAGTGAGACCAAGGGTCAGCATCAAGAATGCTGCCTTCACGTGCAAACCCTTCCAGGTTTCCAAAGTCGATGGAACCGAGGCTAGTCCAAAGCCATCATGTGAGAAGTACATGAGAAAACTCACTTCGCCCTTACATATTTAAAAAGAGATACATGGTTGTAGGATCTATTTTTTTAATCCTATCTAATAAAGAGGAAATATGCTAATTGACCATCACACCCTCACAAAGATGGCGGTGTCCACAGCCAATAAGGAGGAGATATTCTAATTGACTGCCACGCCCTCAAAGATGGCGGCACCCACAGCTACAAGATGGTGGCACCCAGTCCCCTCAGCCCCGCTGGGGGCGGCAGGCGCATGGCATGGCCAGGCCCGCCCCCAGGTGAGTCCGGTCGCTCCGCCCACCTGCCTCCGGAGTCCCCCAGTCCCCTCAGCCCCCCAGCCACCCAGGGCCAGCCCGAGGCACAGGCAAGCCTCGGATGGTGGCTGCCCAGCCACCCAGGGCTGCCCGAGGCTCAGGTAACCAGGGCCAGCTGAGGTTTGTACTGCCGGCAGTGGCAGCAGCAGAGGTGTGATGGGGGCATTGCTTTCCCCTGATCACTGGGTCGCCTCCCGCCCCTGAGGAGCTCCTGAACTGTGAGAGGGGGCAGGCCCGACTGAGGGACGCCCCCCTCCAGTGCATGAATTTTCATGCACCAAGCCTGTAGTATTATATAATCTATTTTTTTCTTATTGTTCACCAATGTAAATCATTTGCAGGGCCTGTAGTTTAGTTTGGTTTGTTTAAGGCATCCACATTCCTTATGTCTGAGTGGTCAATGAAGGATTAGTTATACTTGCTCCTGTGGGCCCTGGCCCCAGCCTTTCTGGCCTCTGCTCAGGAATCACAGAGTGAGTCCTTGTCACAGATGCTGGCCTACACCAAACCCTCCTAAGAAGAAGTAGGCACTTTCAGAGAACTCCTGGAATGAAAGGCACTTCAAACATCTAGCATTTTCCCTTGAACTTATTAAAAAGGCAGACACAGACCCAGTACCAGACTGCTGAATCCGAACCTGGTCTCCAGGCAACTTGTATGAACATTAAAGTTTTAAAAGTCTGGTCTACCTCTGAAATACATACTTCATCAAGCATGAACTACATTCATCCAGTCACCTTTGGAAACTTAATTGCCTGAAGTTCTGCTCTGAGTAAAGACAGTAGATAAGACAGAGAGGCCCAGAGAACTAGTAAGATAACCCAGGCTGGCATTTTTTCTCACTTCTCTTTTATTCCATTTTCCTCCTTCCCTTCTCCCACTCTAACCCCTCTCCATCCTCTTCTTCCTCCTCCTCATCTTTCTCATCACCTGTCCAGTCCATGTCCAGAATACATCAGGTCCCTATTCCCCGTGCCTCTTTCATTGTGCCAGCGTGACAGCCACACACTCCACATCATCTAGAAGTGCAAGGTCCTCACTGGTCAATCAGGAAGTGCCAGCAGAACCCAAGCCCTTGCCACGCCTTCTATAAACAGGTGCCCCTTGTAAAGAGTCAAAACAGACAAGACAACTCATGAAGAAAACACTGATGATGGGGACCAGGAAGGAACCAGCCCTTCTGGTTATCCCCAAAGACTGCCTCCTGCCTTAATTTTCCTTCCTCCCCCCACCCCCTACTCTATTCCAGCGACACTCAACAGCTGGTCTGATGACTGCGGCCAAACTATGATTTGTGTTTACCAGTACAAGATGAGATAAGTAGTGCAACTGAAATAAAAAACTTAAGAAAATTTTATAGCAATCCGACAGAGCAGTGTTATGTTTGTTTAATCCATATATATATATATATATATATATATATATATATATATGCCTAAGTGACCGTTACGACCAGTAGACCGGTTACTATGGCGGGCACTGACCACCAAAGGGCAGACGCTCAATGCAGGAGCTGCCTCCTGGTGGTCAGTGTGCTCCCAATGCCAACCTCTCACAGCTGGCCAACCTCCCACGGTCCTCCCCCTGGCCAGCTGGCCAACCTCCCGGCCCCTATTGGCCTATTGCTGGCCAGGCCAAGGGACCCCACCCATGCACGAATTCATGCACTGGGCCTCTAGTATAATCATAAAAAATTAGAACTTGTATTTTGTAAACCCTTTTTAATTTCATTTTCTTAGTGGTTTGCTTTTAATGTATTCTACAAAAGTATCGCTCCTCAAAGGATTAGAAATTTAAAAAAGAAAGAAAGTTTCTTCAACACAAATAGGTGAGAAGTCTGAGGAATAGAGTGAAGAAATAAAATGGAGGCACTATAGTCAAGCTGCTCAATTACTAAAATCAGGTAGGCTGAGGCAGGAGGCAACCATTCTATTCTTATTTTAACAACCTGGGAACTTAAAAAATTTTGAACTTTCTAGGCCTGCGTCAATGCCTGGATACACATCAGACATCCAGATAACCCTCTGGTTACCTCCTGAAGGAGTCACATATCCAGACTACCTGGCATCCATCATCCAGACCAACTGATCTGGCTGATACCCGTCCTGGACCAGTCCTACAGCTAAGAATGCAGGACTGACTATTCTCAAGAATGCACATTTTATGGAACTCAACTTTTCTTCCTTCTTTGGAATACTTCTGGGGTTTTGCCTACTTGGCTTTACAGTTTGCAAACTCTAAGACTCTTAAATACATTTTTTATCATTTATTTCTAGCAAAGCCTCCAGACCCTTTTTGAGTTCATTCAACATTTATGGTGTCAGGTGTCATGGGATCCAAAGAAAACTTGCTTCAATTCCAGTGATGTTGTTGAATTGAAATGAGGCTTTGTCTTCTCCTCGACAGCTCTGGATTCCAGTGATAAGTTATCTTTATTCTAAATCTCCCTCCTTCGGTTAAGATTTAGAGTATTTATTCTTGGGTCTTCTGATACCAGTTTTTGTGATGGGATGCCCTCTTTTAAAGTCTGTTATAGAAGGACAACTCCATTCTAGAAGGTCAGCTGGAATTATGGTCTATCTTCTGCTAAATATTTGTCTCAATGGACTTCTGATAAGAACAATTTAGAATTACAGTGACCACTGTGGAGATCTTTTGAGATTTCAAAATTATTATATTTAAGTGCGCAATTAGAGTTTTTAGAAATGCTGAACAAGCTAAATTTGAGGCATTTGCAATTGATATTTAGAGGCCTCTAAGAAACTAAATGATTCAAATATACACTTAATGTCTCTCTTGTTGTTGTTTTTTTGCCTGACCACAGCTTTCGGGGGAATTTATCTTTAACATGAGACCCTGCAAAAGTTCCCAAAAAGTTCCCTTCTTGGGAACTCTAACTAGTTATATATATAAACATTTTGGCCCTTTCTTTTGTGTCCTTTTTTTTAATTTATTTTTTA
The DNA here is from genome assembly GCF_027574615.1 of Eptesicus fuscus. NCBI lineage: Eukaryota > Metazoa > Chordata > Mammalia > Chiroptera > Vespertilionidae > Eptesicus > Eptesicus fuscus. The sequence continues at coordinate 38,233,318 of NC_072494.1, read as the reverse complement.
AATGTGTTTTTCCTGTTTTTAGAGAGGAAGGTAGAGGGATAGAGAGATAGAAACATCAATGAGATGAGAGAGAAACATCATGGATTGGCTGCCTCCTGCACACCTCCTACTGGGGACCCAGTCCACACCCTGGATATGTGCCCTGACCAGGAATGGAACCAGTGACCTCTTGGTTCCTGGGTCAACGCTTTATTGCTGAGCCCCACCAGCTGGGCTGTACGCTTTATTTTTATTTTTTAAATATATTTTTTATTGATTTCAGAGAGGAAGGGAGAGGGGAGAGAGAGAGAAACATCAGTGATGAGAGAGAATTATTGATCGACTGCCTCTTGCACGCCCCCTACCCGGCCATGTGCCCTTGACCTGAACCAAACCCGGGGACCCTTCAGTCCACAGGCCCCCGCTCTATCCATTGATAGAGCTGGGCTGTGCCTTTTATTTTTAATAAAATGAGCCAACTTAGCCAAAATAATTTAAAACTCTAATGGTCATTGATAAAGACTAGATGAAACCTTAAGAAAACCCCATGTCCGAGAATGTATGGGAGGAGGTACACATTTAGTCAGGAGGTCTATGGGAGGAGCTCGGGCTTCTGAAAGCCTTATAAGCAACTGTGAGAGTGTGCAAGAACTCTGCAGGGAAAACTGTACGCTTATAATAAAGTTCTACGGTTCTCATGTCCCCTACCCTTGAGTAAATACCGCTCCATCTTGGCAGGCCAGGCAGAGCGTGCACGTGGCTTGCCATATCTGAGGGCACTGGATTGCAACTCTTCCTTTTTCCTGAATAAATCCTTTTTGGTGATGAAATACCTACTGGATATTAATTTTCAATCAACACCGTTCAGGAAGAACGTTAAGTCCATATAGAGGGCCCTCCCTTAAAGAGAGAATCCCAAACCTCTGGGACAATGCATGCATTCTTTGATTGATATGCAGAAGCCTCTAAAAGGTAAATTGACTTTTTAAAAAATCCTCTAAAAGGATTCTCAAAGAAACGTTGGCCATCTGATCAGGTGCTTTAAAATGTCTTACTGTTTCTCCTGCCTGGAACCTGACAAGATATTCCCAAACGATCGAGTAGGCAATGAGGTGGGCATGAGCAGAGCGGGAACAGTAGGCCAGGTACCCAGTGGCACCAGGGTGGAAAGTCCCAGGTGCCTAGAAACAGGCAAAACTAGTAAAAAACAAATACTATAGGCTAGGACAGTGGTCGGCAAACCGTGGCTCTCGAGCCACAGGCGGCTCTTTGGCCCCTTGAGTGTTCTAACGCCACTTCTTCAAAATAGACTCGCCCAGACCAAAAACCGACTTCTGCGCATGGGCCACGAAGTTTCAATCGCACTGTACGTGCGCGCCCGCACGTGGTATTTTGTGGAAGAGCCACACTCAAGGGGCCAAAGAGCCGCATGTGGCTCGCGAGCCGCGGTTTGCCAACCACTGGGCTAGGACCTTACCCAAGGTGACCTTTCCTCCCCTACATTGTTACTAGTGTGCGTCTTTCCATTTCACTAGTCATTTGGTTTAGACCCCTGTAGAGGAGGAACCAGGGGGACAGAGATAGCCTCATAGGACTCCCAAGCCCTGGCACAACCACTCCCTTGAGCATTAAGCCCTCAAGACAACAAGGTTTTAACACCCATTGAATAGTCCTGGGAACAGGCCTCGAGGCCTCGGGTCTGTTGACCATGGAGACAGTTTTGGTTAAACTGGAAATAACATCGAGGCCTCAGTTGTGTTTCAGCTTCAGGCCCAGAAAAGCAGCAAAACCAGATGAAGTGTTCCATGACTGACATCAGGACCAGATGCAATGACTAATGATCCCCTCCCTTAGCACTGGCCAATCAGTGGAGACCATGACCCTCAAAGGACACACCTGGAAAGCTAATAAGTATTCTATTGAGATCCTTCTCTGAGATCTCTCCTGCAATTTCTGCTTTTATAAAACAGATAAAAGCCCTTAAGGCAAGGGGCCCAGTATGTTTCTCTTCCTCTCTCTCTCTCTCTCTCTCTCTCTCTCTCTCTCTCTCTCTCTCCCCCTCTCTCCCTCTTTCTCTTTCTTCTTTCCTGAGCCCACACAGCCCAGTTGGCTCACTTCTTCTACCTCTGTGACTTTTTCAATATAGTTCTTGCATTAGAGTTCTTGGCTCTGAATTCTTTTTGAGCTGAACTACATAACCGAGGTCTAACACCACTGTCAACAAAAGGATTTAATAACTTTTTGAACAGAAGTTTGGCAAAATTGGAAGTTGCAGATTTCAAGCCTAATGGGAATTTTTTAAAGCCTCTTCCCCTAAGTTAATATAAAACTATGTATCCAGAGGATACAAATTAGGAACGGTGTATTTGGACAGGTAGATCAACCTATGATGTCACTTAAGTCACAACCCAATTCTTTGGGGAATTGAGAATAACTGTTCTAATTTTACAAATCTTTGCAAAACCAGAAATGCAATTCTAGAAGCAGTTCAAAGCTCTCTTTACTGTCCTCAATTCCTCAGACTGACAAAGAATAGAAAACAAGTGTCTTTTTTGTTATATTGTAAATCAGAAGACACCTTAATCAATAAGTCAAATTTATTTGGAGTTCTGTTCATTTCGATAGTGCTTGTGGGCCCAGAGGAAATCTTGCTTCTCAAATTCTGGGGCCCAATATGGTGGAAGTCTTTCCTATTTATATGTTTTTCAGCTCTTTGTCTTCCAAATTTGGAATGAGACTTCCGGTCCTTCTGAGAAAAAGTCCTCTGTGCTGGGACAGGGCCGTGAGACCATATCTCAAGGCCTGGCCTGGCGCCAGCACTGACAACTCTGTCTGGGGCATAGTTTATGGCCTCTCTGGAATGGGAGTAGTCTTATTTTTCCCTATTATTTAAGCAAGCAAACGTTTACAGAAGCCAGGATAGCAGGGTTAAATTTTAAACAGCAGTTTTTACCCAAGATGGAGGTTACTATGCTTCATTATAAAAAGCACAAATTGTTACTCTGGATCCAAGTCTCCTTCCAAAGGAGAAATAGAAATCTTAATTGTCTTCTCCACAAATATGAATTAAAAAATAGCCTTAGACATCTGAACAGGTGAACTTCACTTATTTGAACTGCCAAAAATTAGTGAGGGTTTGCCTTATTGTCCCTATCGTGGCTAAAATTTTACAAAAAAACTACCAGGTCTGTGGCTGTGACTGTCTATATATGTATATGCATGCCTACCTCTGGGAGTTATTACTAGAATTAGTTTGTAAAGAGTTCTGTTTAATTGGCTTAAGGAACTTCAGCACTTACATAAAAATTCTCAAAAATACAATAGAAACTAACCCCAATGCTTTTCAGGATCACATGATCTGGGGAAACACTTGATTGTAAAGCTATTAACGTTTGGTTTGGTTAGTTAGGCATGTCTTTAGAGTTACCAGAATTAAGTACTTATTCTACCTGGGTGTAATAGCCAAATAAATTCATGTTTCTCTGTTGCAAAATTTGTCTGCAAGAAAGATAATGGTATGATAAAATTGTCAGAGTAACCTAAACATAATTACTGAGAATAAGTAAAATAAATGGGATAAAAAATTTTAGGTGAACTTTTCAACAATATGCATGTTTTATGGTATGTCTACTTACACAGTTTTCAAAATATTTTGGTAACTTGAAAGCATAGAGTTTTGTCAAGTTTAGTTAAATGACGAGTCAAGTTAAATTTATTGAATATTTAGATCATTTCCAAATAAGATAGAACATTGAAACATTAATTGTTAAATAAGCCTATCTATTTCTGACTTATTACAGAAACACTAAAAAATAAATTTGACTCTGTTAATGAATATGTTATGTACTTTGTTGAGGATTTATATGTTTCTAAAAATTATTTATTTTTCAGTGAAAAAGCCTAGATTCTAGAGGTTATAAAGTATATTCATGAGTTTGCCAATGTATAAAGGTTGATATGATAACTCATAATTGCTTACTTTTAGTTTTCACTAGAAATTAAGGCTTCTAAGGGTTAAGAATTATAATTGATATGGAAGAAATTAATATATGTTTTTGGTAAAAGAAAGAAAAAAAAGGGATGCATTTTTGTTGAGGAAAAGGAAAATAGAGTGTGTTTTTGGATAAGAAAAGATATAAAAGGACAGGGGGTTGTTTTTGTTGAAAGAAAAAAAGAAGTAATTCTGTCCTAAAGTAAAGATAGGACAAAAACTTAATGGTATGTGATTATTGTAGAAGGCTTATTAAAGTTGTAAAAGGTTTGTGGAAGCTGCAAAAGGTTTATGGAAAAGCAATCTTGAAAAAAAATTTTACATAGGGTAAAGTTAAGATTGGAATATATTTATTTAAGTTAACTTTCTTTTAATAGCAAAAGTACACTGTTATAAAACTATATTTGGTTTTTCTCTCTGTTAAAAGGACAGTCTTATTGTACTATTAGTATGTTCTTAATAAGAGGTTATAAAGGGAAAGCAAAGATTTGTGTTTCATTAAGATCATTTTCTGTGCTCTGTATCCTCAGGTCTTTGATTGCTTAAGTAAACCAAGTCATCTTAATTTTTAAAGAGCTAAATTTTGCTTACATCTATTTAACTTTCTGTATTTGCCTGTGAAGTCTGTACTGTCACAATAATTAAATAGATAACTAAGTATTATGTCATGGTGACCTATGCTTCTATTTGACCAAATGTTTTAAAACTCTTGATATGCTTGACAAACTTTCCAAGATTCAAAAATTAGAGCCTTCCTCTTAACCTGAAAACAATTTTAATACTTTTTTCCAAAAGGATCCCTGAAACATTTTGAAAGAAATCTTTCTCTTTTTATATAAAAAAATAGAGGATATTACACTAATTAGGCCTATTTTATATGCTAAAATTATATGGGAAACATTGGCAAATAATTATTATGTTGTATTTGTATGCATGATAATACTATTATTAAAATAAATGTTCTAGAAAGTATGTAAAATTTCTAAGAATCTACAATGTCCTGATATGTTTTCATTTGCAATTCTAATTATCTTAAAATGTTGGGTTTTGTAGAGAAAAGCAAATTTCTTTGTCAGTTGCATTGTAATCAGATCTTTAACCTTGTCACTCTAAGTCTTTGCATTTGCAGAGAGTCATTGTCTTACTCTGATACCTTTTGCAAATATGTTTCACCTTTTGAGAGATTCATGAACAGAACTCTGACACTAACTCTAAAATACAGGTTTCTGATCTACTTTCAGATCATACCATTAAAATGGATGAAAATTTGCAGAACTGAGGAAAAATTGCACTTATGAAGTGGCATACAAAGGATCAAGATCAATAAGAATTAATAACATAGGACCAAATGAACTGATGAGGATAATTATAATTTTTATGACTTCTTATTTGAAATATTACTGGTTCTTTAATTTTTTCTTTTTCTAGATATAAAGAAACCTTTTCTCTTAGATAACCTATGACTTACAACAATTTGGTAAATTATACCTTTGTGAGCAGAATTAAAACATTTACCTTTTTCTCCCTACCTGTTCCAGAATTTTGAAACTCTCAATGAGTATTCTTCTTTACATGGTAATATTGTTATTTGCATAATTTCAATAAAAACCTGTTCTATTTGGAACAGGACACAATTGAAAACTGGTTATATTACCAAGGCTTTGACTGAAATGTCATATTGGGGAGAATATGTATAGACTCAGATATGACTAGACAGCTTTAAGGAATTAAGATTAATTTATGAAACCAATAATACCCTTGGAAATATTGATCTGATACCTGGCTTAGAGGGTTCCCAAGAGCCTTAGCAGGTGATAAGGAAGGTCACTTCCTTGCAGGTACAGGATACTTAGGGGACCTTAAGAAAAAAAAGGGACTCGCCCAAATACCTAGGTATTGAGGGCAAAGTCTGATGGCAAGCTCTTTTAAAGTTCAATCTGGAGATTCTTTAAGAAAAATTTCAGCAAAGCAGATTTAAAATAGCCTATATGGTTAATTACTATACTTGCTGCTCCTGTAAAATAACAGGCCAACTTTATTGAAAGTAAAGTTATTTTGCAAACAAATTTCTCTTAATTTGGCTATCTTTGGCAAAATTGAGGGTGATTTTAGAGAGGAAAATTATGTTTCAGTAATATGCCTTTGTGGAAATTAGATTCTAGTGTTGTTCATTATCTTTTGAGATTTTGTTCCTACTTACCAACTGGAATAAATCCTGAAATCTTCTAGTTCCCTCCAAAGTAACATTTGCAATATTTCTCCCATCTTTTTGACTTGGAATCATTGAGAACTAAAACTGAACTTTTCCCAAAATAGCTCATCTATGGACAACCTTTGTGCCTGTTGCAGAAAAATTACCAGAGACATTCAAATTGCGACCAGGAAAATCTATTAGATGGTCACTGCCTGCCTTTACTCCAAATGCAGATGCTTCGAGCCAGACATCTAGAAATCTTCCTGGCTGACTGCCTTCAGAACTCAGAAGCTGGGATTATAGTCTGCTTCAATCATTAGCAATGGTTTTTCTTTAGTTTCCATAGAGATGCCTCTTACAAAATATCTTATAGCTTGTACCACAACCTAACTTCGGGAGCTCCCTGCATCTTCACTTCCTGAAATGGGAGACCACTGTTTAACTGAACTGACCTAGTGACAAGGCTGAGACTAGATCCTGAAACTGATATATATTAATGTCTTAACTGGTCCTTCCCTAATGCTGCAACCTAAAAGTTGGCACAAATATTGACTTGACTGTAAACTCAGATATGGCAAGAATGTCTCTAGCCCACGTCCCCTGTCCAAGGAAGGCATTGCCATTATGGCCTGAGGGATTTTTAAATGTTTCCTTTGATCTATAATGTTTTCTGCTAGAAAAGTCTTGATCAAAGGGGGAAATGAGGAATAGAGTAAAGAAACAAAATGGAGTCACTATAGTCAAGCTGCTCAATTATTAGAATCAAGTAGGCTGAGGCAGGAGAAAATTATTTTATTATTGTTTTGACAACCTAGGAACTTTGAACTTTCCAGTCCAGCATCGATGCCTGGATAACACTCAGGCTACCTCCTGAAGGAGTCACATATCGAGACTACCTGGCATCCATCATCCAGACCAACTGATCTGGCTGATACCCATCCTGGACCAGTCCTACCGCTAAGAATGCGAGACTGGCTATTCTCACGAATGCACTTTCTACTATAAAAACTCTTAATGTTTTCATCTTCTTTGGAACACTTCTGGACTTTTGCCTTCCTGTGTTCCATTTGCATATCTAAGACTCTTGAATAGATCTTTATCATTTATTTCTAACAAAGCTCCCAGACTATTTTTTATTTTGTTTGACAAGTTCTACTAACACACACACACACACACACACACACACACACACACACACACACACACCACTGGCCTGGCCTCTCAGACACTTTGCTTTCTCCTAGAATTTTTCCCCAGCCCAGCGGTATTTGCACAACTGAGAACACTCTTTTCCCTTAGTTTAGAGAAGGATGAGCTTGAATTTCTCAAAACAAACGGTTATTAAGAAAACTGGGGGGGGGGGGGGGGGGGAATCCCCATAAAAAACAAAGGGAAAGTGGAGCTTTCAGAGAGACCCATGGTCTTCAGCCCAGAAGTCCTTAAAGCAGGACCTGAGGACACTCGTGGGCAGGGGCATAAGGGCGACTTTCCAAGTTCTCGAGGGACTGACTGTCAAGTTCTGCAGACACTGAGGAAGGATACCACGACACCTGCCTGCCCCAGTGCTCCTGTCACAGAACTGCACACAGCAGCCTCCACAGTCTCAAGACGCTGAGCTATGAAACGTTATTTTTCTCTCCCAGTCAGTCAGCAGGGGTGACCTGGCTTTGCCTCCTCTAGGGACCTGGGCTCTATGGGGTCCCCTCACCTACAGGCTAAGAAGAGAGGCAAGAACTCCATAGTGGGGTTGAGGTTGGAGAGGCCGCCTGGAGCTGCCCCTTAAGTGAGACAGCGGGCCGCTGAGAGCCTCGTGGCTGCCCTCTGGTGGCCATCGTGGGTAGTCAAGAACCTCCACACCAGCCTGCACTGTGGTCAGTTCCATGCATTGGGCAACTTCACTGTAAGAGATCCTTCACTCCTCAGTCCTTGCCTGCTATGCAGCTCTACAATTTAGATACAGACAATGAAAACGGAGCACAGCTCTTTCCCTGAACCAGGCAGATTTCACATGTTGGGATTTCTTTCCTTTCCAGATGGTTTAACTTCGATTTGGTGAGGAAATAGGGCCTTCTACATTTTTATTTCAATGAGCATCCGCTGACCAGCTCCGAGTACTTCACCTTTGGATCTACTGTGATAACAGTAACTATGGCCGGGATTGACCTGAGGGGAGGACCCAGGCGTTTTCTGCCAACACTGGGAAACGCTGTGCCTGCTTCTTCAGCACCATCGCTCGCTGTGACTCTGCTCAGGTGGCTCCTCTCTCGAGCTCTTTGAAAGAACAGCCTGCGTTGTACTTGTTTCCAGAATTCTTTCCCACGGGGGTTACAGATTAATAGTCACTTTTATTGTCAGTGGCATGCCTGCTGTCATCATCCGTGTGAGCTCCTACCCTCCCAGGGATTAACACATGCCGGATGCTCTATAAATGTTTGAAGCATGAGTGTGCACAGGATGGGAAGCCAGCAACATGTTTGGTGAATGAGTGAAGGGATGGATGGGTTTCCAGCTCTCCCCTCTCAGTAAAGCACAAGCCTGGCTTTGTTTCGTCTTATGCAGCCTTCCTTCAACTCTCTGGGAACGTGTGTCTTTGCCTGAAAAGCAGACCCTACCCAAGCCTCAGATTCCCCCCCCCCCGTCCCGCCCCCCCAGGCTCCTACAGGCTATTCCACTGAATTCTCTCTTCTCCCCTCAGTTTCTGCCCCTGCAGTTGTGTGCATCGGGTCACTGGCCCATCAAAGATCCCACTCCCTCTACCTCCACCCAACAGGGCCAGGGCGAGGATGAGGCAGGAGAGGCGCCTGGGGCACAGAGTTTAAGGAGGCATCGCCCTCAGGGCCGTGTACGTGTGAGAGTGCCGTCTTCTTGCAGATGGAGGTGGGGTTCTTTCACGGGATCGCAGGGACCCACGCGCGGGAGATTGTGGTGTGGTGAGCTTTATTTTGGGTGGAGATAGAAGGCTGCCCCCCAGTTTCCCAGGTCTCATCTCCATCCATCGCTCTGTGGAAGAAGGCCAGTGTTGTCTTCATCAAGCCCAATACCAAGGCCAAGGTGAGAAAGTCCTGTGCCAGGTCAAAGCATAGTTCGTATCTGTCCCCATCCGGCTAGCACAGTCTGTGCTCAGCTGGCCCTGTGGCCGTGTTGGGTCCGCTCAGCTGCCGGCACAGATGACTGCTAGATCTACATTATCACCACACAATTCGTGAACAAACAGGACTAGTGAGTGTTGAGAGAGAGAGAGAGAGAGAGAGAGAGAGAGAGAGAGAGAGAGAACGCCCTTTGTCAGGCTGATTATATTATCTCAAGCTTGGGAAAAACCAGGCACTTCTTCAAACTAACCATTCAACTCCCAAGCTTGCCAGGCTTATGATGCGTCCACCCCCTAACCAACCTATTTCCTCCATCTCCCAGGATTTGGGTCCCTCATCCAATCCGATCTTTTTCCCAGGCTAGACAGACAGGCCTCTACGGTTGCCATCTTAGCTTTTGCTGCACATGCGCCCAGCAGAGTAATTTCTTCTGTTGTTTTTATTCCTCTGAAGGGTGGAGGATGATGCCCGGGGAGAGGGGAGGGCAGGGGGGAGCTGTAACTTCTTCATGAAGCACTCCGCATATTGGATTCTGCCTCCCAGTTTATTATGCTTAATAATGTCTGGTTCCCTTTGCTCCCTGCCTTTATTAATATCTAGTTACCCACGCTAACACTCTCAGGGTATTTGAGGTGCATCCAGTCCACACATCCAGGCCCTGCCTCAAACCCGGCCTTCCTGCCACCTCCCAGCTCTGCTGCCTACACTGGCTGGCAGGGGGTGGGAGGGCTTGGGCCCCCGCCCCAGGCATCAGCCTCCTGGGCTGGCCAGGTCCTGGTGGCACGCTGTGGGCCGGCAGCTCCTGCAGCAGCTTCTCCATTCTATGGAAACGGGAAACCGCACAGTTGCAGGCAGACAGGAAGACGGGGCGTAGGTGGGGTTCCTCCTGCACTCTCAGCCCCCATCCTGGGCACAGCCTTGAAGTCTTGCTGGAGGCTCCCCCACTCTGCCCTCCTCCTCACCCCTGGCTCCTAAAAGCCGGCTGAGTGCTCCTCCTTTCTATCCGGGCTCTGCCTCTGCCTCCTTCCCTGCCCCACTCCCTCCTCCCCTCTAACATCCACCCCCCCCCCCCGCCGCTTTTTGTCCCTTCCTCCCTCTCCCCCTGGGAGGAAACACAGCCATCAGGCCAGTCCAAGGAGCTAGACAGGGCATCGCATGGGCATGGCGCATCTTGCACACCCACCCCAGTTCCCCCGGCCCCGAGTCTCTGCCCCAAGCAGCTCTCCAGGTTTATGTGAGCTCAGGCAGCTGTTTGGCCACAGTCAACACCTGCTCCCCGCCCCCCCCCAGCCCCAGCCCCCAGCCCCCAGCCCCCAGCAGAGATGGGCTGATGGCGCTACTGTGCCTGTACCGGCTTCCAGAAGGGTGGGGAAGGCTGGGGGCAGCCCACTGCCAGCTGCTCTCTAAGGAAGGCAGGAGCCCTGGAACTCACAGCCAGTTGACTCCAGTGCTCGCACCGGAGCGGTAAATACTGTGGTCTGACCAGTGAGCGGCCCTGGGGGAACCTGCCACCGCAGGCTTAACCCTTCCTGTGCCTTCCCCGGTCCATTGTCTCCAGCTGTCACAGGTCCTGAGGTTTTCCCTGTGGGGAGGTGGGGTATCTCCTAGTTCTCACTGACCCCCTCCTGCCTCCGGGTCAGTTTCCCTACATTCCTCTCAAGGAAAGGCCAGGAGAGATTGCACCTATTTCCTGCTCCGATGGACCACTCAGTACGGGTTTTGCAAGGAGGGGCGTGACTGCCCACTGTGTCCCCAGGCACTGCAGCCTCCGTATTTCCAGCATCCCACAGCCTCCCGCCTGCCGGACACTCAGACTCGCTCATCCCACTTCACACGAGCTTGGAGACACCGCCGCAGGGGAAGCCTGTCCTTGGCTACCTGGGGGCAGCAGCCAAGGGGCCTGGTCCCTGCCTCAGGAGCTCCCAGCCTGGTCCCTGCCTCAGGAGCTCCCAGCCTGGGAGGACAGACTGGGAGCAGGGCTGCTCCACCTCCACAGGCCTTATCTGCATCTTCCTGGCCCTCCTCTCTCCCCTCCCTTTCCTCCTCTCCCCCTCCCCTCCCTCCCCTCTCTCCTCTCTCTCCTCTCTCTCCCATCTCTCCCCTACCCCTATCTCCCCTCCCTCCCCTCCCCTCTCTCTGGTGTTTAGTAGCAACAGTTAATATTGTTTGAGCGCTGACTATGCAGAGCCCATTCTGAAGCCTTGCAGGGGCTGATCTTGCCACGCTGGTGGTGATGACTGGGTTGCATAGCCTGTCTTCTCATCAAAACGGCAGACTCCTGGAGGGCAGGAGCTGTGCCTTTCACCTGTGTGTCCCCAGCCCCTGGCTCAAAGTAGATGCTCAGCGAATACCTGCTGCGTGGGGACGGACTTGGCAATAGCCTCATCATGACTGCCTTCCTTTGGCCTCTGCCCAGAGCCAGGCAACTCTGTCAGGACCCCAGCTCTGCCCTCTCTCCGCTGAGGGGCCCCAGCCCTCCCTCCACCAGGAGCTGCTGAGAGCCTCCCCTTGACCACCAGCCCCAGAACCGCAGGAGTGGGGAGCCTGTTTGACCTCAGGTTCCTGGGCCCCTCACAGCCCTGCTACCCTAGACTCCCTCAGCGGCCTCGTGTGCCACAGGGTGAAAGCCGCTGGCCTCCAGAACAAAGGTCTGATACTGACCCCAGTATTCCAGGCCCCTGGAATCTGGCCCCAACCCCCTCCTCATTCTTACCCACTTCAGCTCTAAGGAATTCCTCCCGGGGTCCCTCACTTCCCCTGGTGCCCACTTGGGCCTCCCCAGGGAGGGCGGGAGGATAGGATGTGGGCTTGTGGCCTGCGATTGCTTATCCAGCCAAAGGCACATGAAAAACACTGACTTACAAGAAACGGCTCCTGGAAGAGCCCAGCCAGGCTCGCAGCCAACTTCCACTTTCCTCTGATGTTTTCACTTTCGGGGCATCTTGTTTTGAGTGGAGATTCCTCCTTCTGCACATGGGACTTTCCAGAAGGATCACAGCTCCTTCCATGCAGCCACATGGCCTGTCCCCATTCAAGCCTTCCCAGCCCCAGACAGAGGGTGTCCTGGATGCTGGCTCCCAGGGGCGCGTCCCTGGCTCTCCGGAGAGGGATGGCTGTGTGGTCCCTGTGGTTTCCCCTTCTCTGGGCAGGTAAGTGGGGCGGGTGAATGGCCTGTCCTCAAAGAGCTGACCCCTCGGGCCGCCCCTCGCCAGATGTCTGCGCGGGGTCCCCCAATCCCAAGTAAGAACCCAGGCACTGGGAGGGGGTGGGGAATACTGATGCAAGTTTTGGGGCAGCCTTTAAAACGAGGCCGAGGCTCAGAGGTGCAGGGTCCCGGGTGGAAGGAGGCAGCGGCCCTGGGAGAACCCATGTCCAGGAGACTCGAGCTGCGCTGTGGGCCAGGGCTGTTAAGACGGGGGCTGGTGGCACCAGTGGTTTGGAAAGAGCTGGCTGTGAGAATGGTGAGCGTCTGGCAGTGTCCACACGTGAGAATTCTAAATACAGTCTGAGGAGCACAGGGGAGGGCAGGGCAGGGCAGGGATCTTTCAATCTGAGGATGTAGTTCCTCAGCCTGTGGGGAGCCAGGGCCCGACCTGAGGTGTGGGTAATGGATACTAACTAGGGATGAGAGGCGAGAGCAAGTTTACTGCAGCACATGTGGGCCTGGAGGGCGGATAATCTGGAGCTGGGATGCCTGCCTGTTGGGTCTCTTCAGCCCCAGGCAATCCCTCTAGTCTGTCTGGTGTCCGACTTCCCTCCCTTGGGTGAGACGTGCTCAGGGTGATGCGGCTTAGCACCCCAAGGCCAGGGCATGGGAGTCCGGGGGTGTAGCAAAGACAAACACACCTTTGTCCACCTCAGACTCACAGTGACTTTGAGATGACTTTGTCCAGGGTCCCTCCAGAGTCTCCAACCTAGAGGGCTCCAATCTCGGCAGATTTCAACATTTCTAAACACGTGAAGGAAATTCCTCAAAAAAAAAGGAAATCTGTTTGGTTCAAAAATCTTTCAAATCCTTGGCCTTGGGTGGCAAAAATCACTTTGCCAAAAGCCTCTTGATGGTAAACGAGGTGAGTGCAACGGATGGGTACACCCCTTTCTTTATGGAGGGGACAGTGATTGCTGACGGTCACACGGCTCATTCTGGGCAGAGCAGGGCAGGTTAGAGCCCAGGAGTCCTGACTGCCACCCAGTGCCATTTCTTCTCTACGTCCTGTCTCCACTCTGCATTCCCTGAAGTCATCGCCAACCAAGCCGGAGGTGATTTGCGCCAGGGAGGGCAGTGAGGCGCATGAGGGGCTGGAGTTACCAGTGGTTGGTTGAGTGACCATTCAGAACATGCCTCCTTAACCGAACTCCCAGCATCTCGGTATGTCCCACCTCTCCTCCCATTCTGCCCTGCACCCACCCCTGGACCAGGCACTAGGTAAATCAGCAAATCCTGCCATTCGTTCTGTAAAACTTGCTGAGTTTCTACATCCTCCTCCGGAACAGTGTGGGCACGGGGAGTGCAGAGATGGAAAGAGGAACTCACAGGCCAGCGGGAGACACTGACTCAGAACCAGGCGATAACAACAGAAATAAGGCCAATTCATAGCAAGGATCCCAGGCTGCTGAGGGAACACGGAGAATGAGTGTGGAACCTGCAGGGATGGACGGGGAGATTAGGGAACCCTGATGCTTCAAGGATGAGCAGAAAGTAGCGAGTGAAGGAGGCAGGGCTCACTTCAAGCGGAGGCATCAGCCACATGCCTCAAACTCAACACGTCCCCAGCAGCACTCAGCACCCTGCCACCTCTCCCATTCTGTTTCTCCTCCTGCTCTGCACCACAGAGAATTGGCACCGTGTGGGTTCCCAGGGCCTGGGAGCCATCCTTGACTCCTTTCCCCTTCACTTCTCAGACCCAATCTACTACCAGATCCCACTGATGACACTTCTTTATCTCTCAGTTCCTCCCACCTCTCCCCGCCTCTGTTGCTCCCCCTCAATACAAACTTCCACCACTCACCTTTGGATTAAACCGGGGTGGGGAACCTTTTTCTGCCAAGGGCCATTCGGATATTTATAACATCATCCGAGGGCCATACGAAATAATCAACTTAAAATTTAGCCGGCTCTCTGGGTCAAACATTTAATGAACTCACCCCTAATGGCTTGGCAGGGCCAGACCCAATGACTTTGCGGGCCTTATACGGCCCGAGGACCGGATGCTCCCCACCCCTGGGTTAATAGAAGCAGCCTCAGGTTTGCTCCACCTACAGGCCTCCTCCGCCCCGCTCCTGGAGTAATCTTTCTAACAGGCCTCGAATCCTGTTACTCTCTTACTGCCTAGTAAAACCTATTCTAGGGCCCTCATTGCTCAAAGGACACAGCCCAGGTGCCAATGTCACTTTCAGGGCCCTGCACAATCTGGTTCTCTCTGTAAAATTTACTGGGTTTCTACATCGCAACTCTGCAGCACAATTCTTACTCCCCCTGCAGAGAGCTACTTTCAGTTCCCCGTGCACATGTTCACACCCTCCAGGCCTTCGGACACGCTGTCCCCTTGGCCTGTGACGCTTCCCATCCCCGCGCCAGGCAGCCCTCTGCTGGGCCTGGCAAATTCCGCTTCTCCTTTGGCCTCAGTTTACCTGAACCCCTCAAGACCAGGTGAGGTTACACTATCACGCTACCTGTGTTCTCCCCAAGTGCCCCCCTTTTCCCATGATGGTACTTGGCTTACTACACGTTAATTGCTATATTTTACTATATGTTAGTTGCTTGGCTTCCTCTCTGAGCTCCATGAGCACAGGTATGAATTCTTTTTCTTGATTTTATTCCCAGCCCCTGGGACAGTGCATTCTCAACTTGAGTGGAGGGAGTTTGTGGGGAGAGGAGCCCCAATTTGCTCCGTGCTGCGTGCAGGAGAGATTGAGGAGCCTCGGGCAGGCAGAGTGACGTGGCTCTGTTGTTCTTGCAGCACCACTTCCTGTCGCGGTTACTGGTGCCCAAGTGCAGGGCCAGGTGGGGGGCTCGGTGCTGCTGGCGGCAGAGTGCCACCCTGGCTTCCAAGTCCGAGAGGCCATCTGGCGGTCTCTCTGGCCCTCAGAGGAGCTCCTGGCCACGTCTTTCCGGGGCTCCCTGGAGACTCTGTACCACTCCCGCTTCCTGGGCCGCACCCAGCTGCACCGCAACCTGAGCCTGGAGCTCGGGCCGCTGGAGTCTGGAGACAGCGGCAACTTCTCTGTGTTGCTCGTGGAAAGTGGAGGCCGGGCCTGGACCCAGATCCTGCAGCTCAAGGTGTATGGTGAGTGTGCCTGGCACTGGCTCTCTGCCCACCTTCCCTCAAAGTCCTGGAAGGGCATCTTGAGTCCTGGGAGCTGGAGAACTGGGTTCCAGAAACCTTGGGCCTCTGACTTCATGGCTGATTCAGAGAGTCTCTTGCAACCGCATCTAAGAAAACTCCTCAGGGTCCCCCAGGTGAGCTCCGATCGGGAGCAGCCCCGCTCTATAGTCCTAGTCTGAGCCCCAACGTGGCACTTTCTGGACTCAGTGGTCTTGGACACAAGGCTTAGCTCCGACATTCGCTGTCTCATTAGTCAAGTGGGCATCGCGATGTTGCCACACAGATGCTCAGGACAGTGAGGTACAGTGGCGCTTGGAAAAGCATCTGGGACAGAAGGTGACCTATGCCTCACCAGTTCAAAGGTATCCGATTAAGACATGCCATTAGTTTACGTGCCACTGAAAAGGAAAAATATTGCCGATTAAACTATGGCACCATATTTTCATTAAAATTTATAATTCAACTGTAGTTAGAAGTACAGAATTTTTATTTTATGTTTTTAAAAGAGTTATTCCAGATACATTTAGAGATCTTGACTATATAGAATATTCATGGGTTCTTTCAGTCACTCATGCAAAACATACCATCCCCAAACTTATTGGCTAAAGACAGTTATTTTATTTCTCGCAATTCTGCAGGTTAGCCGGGCTCAGCCAGGCAGACCTCTGCTCCACGTGGGTTTGCAGGGTCATTTATGCAGCCCCGTTCAGCGCCTCAGCTCGGGTGTCTGAATTCACTGGGGACAGGCAGGGTCTTTCTTTCCAGCAACTTCACCTCCACCTCCATCACAACCACCTCTACCATAACCTCTACCACTATCATTACCTCCACATCCACCATCACCACCTTCCTCCTTCATCACCCTACCACTATCACTGCCTCTATCTCCACCATCACTTCTACCACTAACACTACCTTCACATGTACCTCCACCATCACTTCTACCATTAACACTACCTTCACATGTACCTCCACCATCACTTCTACCATTAACACTACCTTCACATGTACCTCCACCATCACTTCTACCACTATCACTATCTCTACCTCCACCTCCACCACTCCCACTACTACCTCCACCTCTATCTCCATTACCCCCACCATCACCTTCACCTCCACCTCCACCATAACTTCTACCACTATCACTACCTCCACCTCCACCATCACTTCTACCACTAACACTACCTCCACATGTACCTCAACCATCACTTCTACCACTAACACTACCTTTACATGTACCTCCACCATCACCACCTCCACCTTCACTACCTTCACATGTATCTCCACCATCACTTCTACCACTAACACTACCTTCGCATGTACCTCAACCATCACTTCTACCACTAACACTACCTTCACATGTACCTCAACCATCACTTATACCACTAACACTATCTTTACATGTACCTCCACCATCACCACCTTCCTCCTTCATCACCCTACCACTATCACCGCCTCTACCTCCACCATCACTTCTACCACTAACACTACCTTCACATGTACCTCCACCATCACCACCTCCACCTTCACTCCCTTCCTCCTTCATCACCCTATCACCACCTCCATCTCCACCCCCACTACCTCCACCACCACTACCATCTCCACCTCCACCATCACTTCTACCACTATCATTACCTCCTTTACCCACCATCACTACCTCCACCTTCACCACCTTCCTCCTTCATCACCCTACCACTATCACCACCTCCACTTCCACCTCCACCATCATTTCTATCACTATCACTATCTCTATCTCCACCTTCATCACTCCGCTATCACCTCCACCTCTATCTCCATTACCCCCATCACCTTCACTGCCACCTCTACCCCCACCATTACTTCTATCACTATTACTATTTCTACCTCTAACTCCACACCTCCACTCTCACCTCAACCTCTACCAACTTTACTATATTTCTGCTGGTCAAGAAAAAACAATGGCCTTCCAGCTCTCATTTAGATACCTAGCAGCTTGTGAATGACCCCAAAGCACAATTTTAGTAAAACCTTGGGAATTTGGTAGATAGAGGGGATGAATAGGTTCAAATTCAGGAATGGAGAGTAGGCGTGACAGCTAGGAAGAGAGAAACAATGAGGGAGAGAAAGGCAGTAGCAAATTGGGAGGAGAGAGACACCCCTTCCCCCTCCCTGAGACAGCTAACTGGCTGCCACTCAGGGTGCTATAAGCAGTTAGACGGGTGTCCTTCTGGATGCATGCAGCCCTGAATCAGGAGTACAGTTTGGCAGAGTGCTGGCTGGGTTTCAGCACCCCCACCTTCCCCTGTTACCCCCTGGCCAGTGCCCTTATGCAGTGAGTAACCTACACAGGCAGCCCTGGAGCGTCTCCCTTGTTGAGTCTCAGCTGCCGCACATGGGAAATGAGGACACGGGATGTGAGAACACATGCAGCACCCACACCACCAGGCTCCAGAATGCCTTGTTCTCAGCATCCGAATTACAAATTGTAAGGAAATTGCTGTTTTATTGCTTCCAAATGCATAGCTTGATTAGAACTAATTGCACCAAGCTGCCAAACAGCCGTCCTTAGGAGCTCTGCTCTGACAATAGATAAAGAAGGATTCGAATTAGCAGATCAGTTACCAGAAATGTCAATGTGCTCATCGTGTTTGGAAGCAGCTTGTCCCCCTAAGGAGTATAAATATCTCCCCTGCAATCTTTGTTCATACTATTAGTGTGCCCAGCACTTTTCTTTTTTCTTTTTTCATATTCCAAATCCCAACACATTGAGCTGGCATTCATGAGGTTTTACTCCGCTTGACTTCGGAATGCTGTCAGACACTGAGCCCTCTCGTTGTCACCAGAATGCTCTCCCGCTGGCCCCCATTGCCAGGGAGACCCGGGATTTTCTCCTCAACCTACGTAGGAAAGGGGAGTCAGGACACCAGTTTGTTCAATGGCCCAGGTAGCTGAGCACCAAGAGAGTGAGGGTTATGAAGATAACAAGACAGAGCCCCTTCATGGCCCTATTTGCGCCATTGTAATTATTTTCTTAATCATTTATAACCACTTGTCAGCATTTGTCTTCCTCACCAAACTCTAATCTCCAAAAGTCCAGGCATGTGTATGATGGTTTGTTGTTGCTGCTGCTGCTGTTGTTGTGTTGTTTTTTTGCCTGATGTAATAAATGCTCACTATATATGGTTGATCTATCATGGGGAAAGTGCTATGACAAGAGACAGACAGAGGGCTTGGAAAGCTCAGCACCACACCTGGAGTATTAGGGAAGGCTTCACGGTCAGGGCAGCAGGCAGGGTGTCCAAGCTGGGCCCACTGTTTTCTAGGGGGCCAAGAAGATAAAGGTATGTGTGCACTGCTGAGACATATGAAAGCATGGAAGAGGATGACATGTTTGAGAGAACTGGAAATTATGTAGGAGCAGTGGGGAGGACCAGCAGGAGGGATAGCTGGAGAGATGGACATCAACTATTTTATGTAGGATTTTGAATCCCACACTTAGGAATTCAGCTTTGGTCCTGTGGTCAATGGGAAGCCAGACAAGGTATTGGAGCAAGAGTGGACTCGTCAGAGGTGTTATCTATCCCGGCGTGGATCCCAGAGCCAGGGCGAGGGCCCTGCCCAGCATCCTGGTAACCCAGACCTGCTCTACTCTTTTTGCCCAGATGCAGTACCCAGGCCCATGGTACAAGTGTTCATTGCTGTATCTCAGCCCCCCAAGACCTGCCAGGCATTCCTGTCCTGCTGGGTCCCCAACATCAGTGACATAACCTATAGCTGGCGACTGGAGGGGTCCATTGACTTTGGTATCAAGCCATATGGCCTCTTCACGGATGGTCAGGTGTTGAGGGTTTCGCTGGGACCAGAAGACAAGGGCATGGCCTTTTCCTGCATTGTCTCCAACCCCGTCAGCTGGAATTCGACTATAGTCACCCCCTGGGAGAGCTGCCATCATGAGGCAGGTATGCCACGGGCCAAGGGTCAATGTGGGATAGTGAAGCGTCAAGTTCACTTCTGACCCTGCCCCCTCCATGTCCTGCCCCAGGGAAGGCCTCCTACAAGGATGTGCTGCTGGTGGTGGTGCCTGTCTTGCTGCTTCTGATCCTGACTGGTCTCTCTGCCTGGTACTGGGGCCCCTGCTCAGGTGGGAGTTCTGCACGAGCTGGAGGTGGTGGGGAGCTAAGTCTACTGGGAAGATGGGCAGATTTGGACCTCCTCCATTTGTCTTCAGATTGTCTGTCCTCTGTATCTCTCCCACCTCATCTCTTGGCCCTCTCCATCTTGCATTCTGGCCTCCAATCAGAATTGAAGTTCCTTTTGTAGTTCTTCAAGTGAACTGTTCTCTTACATACATCTGCAGGCCTTTGCACATTCCACTTTCCCTGTCTGGAACACACTTTCCATGATTTCCCACTCAACTCCTTCACTGGATTATCTCCTATAAGATCTATATTTTTTTTTTCTATTTCAAAGAGGTGGGGGAGAAAGAGATAGAAACATCAATGATGAGAGAGAATCACTGATTGGCTGCCCCTGCACGCCCCACAACAGGGATCAATCCCGCAACCTGGGCACATGCCCTGACCGGGAATTGAACTGTGACCTTCTGGTTCATAGATCAACGATCAACACTGAACCACACTGGCTGACTAATGTTCTGCCTTTAACACCCATCACTTACCCCACTCACAGCACTGATTGTACTTACTCTCCCACTAAATTCTTAGCCCTTTAAAGGCAAATGCTGGGTCACCACTGGGCATCTAGCAATAGTTTCTGTTACATAGCTGTATCTATAAAGGTTTGTTGAGTAAAAGTTAGTCAAATCCCAACCCCTTGTTGCCTAGGAAATATTCTCTGAGCAAAGTGCTTCTCTGGCCGGGAGCTGCTAGTGCCTCTTTGTCAAGGAGAAGAAAGGGGAACCTCAGAGGTCAGCCAGGTTCTGAACTCTACACCCATCAGCCTTGCCTTTGCCCCGAATGCCCCGGCCCTGAAAGAAGCACCTCTCATGGCCTGGGCTTCCTGGTTATGTGCATCCAGGCTGTGTGGGCTTGCTGGCCCAGGGTGGAGAGAGCGGTCAGCAAGGAGAAGGAGGCATGAGACCTGAGTCGCTCAGCATAGAGCTGGAGCAAAGGACTGGCTCTTGTATGTTCTTTCCCTGGGGATGGGAGGAAAGCAGCTGAGGTCAAACTCCATCCAGGGGCCCTGTCTGTCCCAGGCAGTCCCCGGGATTTATGTAGAAACCGGGAAAGAGCAGCATTTTGTTTGAACAGCTTTATTGAAATATAATTCACATAACCATACAATTCACCCATTTAAAGTGCATACAATTCAGTGGCTTTTATTGTATTCACAGAGTTGTGTATCCATCACCACAATCAATTTTAGGACATTTTCATTACCCCAAAAAGAACCCCAAAATACCTTGGCCATCCCTCTCTAATCAACCTTCTCTCACTCAGCTTAATGTTGTCAAGGCTCTGAAAAGAGTGGCTTTGGCCCCCCGATAAGGACAGAAAGAACCCAACAGAAAGGCGCCTCACAGGGAGCCCAGAGCTGGCTCTGGCTCTGCCATGTGGCTTCTGGCCATTTAATTATACTTTTTACAGTTAAATGCATGGCATAGTTGCAAAGGAAGGCTAGACAGTAGGAAGAACTACTTGTCTTTGAAGCATCTCCTTTTCCACGGTCTTGATAAAATGGGGGCGGTGGGGTGGGGGGGAGGGTTGTGGGTGTGGGGGTTTTTTTTGCCTGAGGTGATCTTGGGCCAGGCCAAGGTTACTAAGATTCTAAACATTGGAGGGGTAACCTTCTTTCTTATCTCCTTGCAGGGAGAAAGAAGAAGGATGTCTGTGCTGATGAAGTCGTTCTACAGACAGAGAACCCCCTTGTATAGGGTCTGCCATGAGGGAGGAGATAAACTGATGTGGGACCATGAGGAACCCCACTGCCCAGGCACATGATGGTCCAGGATACAGTTGGTGCCTGGAAGATACCATGGTCCTCGAAGCTCCTGTGAGACTCCGTTCCACTTTCCAGGGGCACCTGGGCAGCTGTCACATTGGAAGGACAGAAAACATTGGTACAACCTTCCACACTCTCCCTTCCATCTCCCTTTATTGCGTGCCCTGGCTTTGGTCTGGGCAAAATGGGCCAAAGAAGATATTCCCTAAAGGACACTGGACATTCCTCAGGACCCACAGGGGCAGTGACTGTCCAGGGCATTTACCTCGCACCGCTGTATTTGTTGAAATCCTAACCCCCATTTCTCAAAATATGACTATTTGGAGATAGGGCCTTTAAAGATATGGTTAAGGTTAAATGAAGTCAATGGAATAGGGCCCTCATTTAATATGCCTGGCGTCCTTATAAGAAGAAGGAACGACACCAGAAGTGCACACACACAGAGAAACAGCCATGGGAGGACACAGAGAGAATGAAGCCAAAGAATGAGGCCTCCGTAGACACCAAACCAACTGATACAGTGATCTTGGACTTCCGGTGTCCAGAACTGTGAGAAAATAAATGTCTGCTGTGTCAGTCACCCGGTCAGTGGTACCTTGTTATGCTAGCCCTGACAGACTACCCTGCAGCAAAGGATTGCTCCAGCCTGGGTCCCAGGCTTTAGGAGACATTAGACCTCTGAGCTAACTGTGACCCTGAATCTCCCACTTCCAGCCCCAGCCCCAAGCTCCTGCAGTTTGAGATCCCGATGCTTCCTGATGACCAAGGCATTGTCATAAGAAAAGGTCTAGAAATAGGTGAAGGACAAGGGTTTCTCTTTCTGACCTGAAAAGCTTTCAGATCATCTGAGTTCATGACCCTCAAAGGTAATGTACAGTTATAGACCATCAAAGGGCGGTTTCTATCTCATGGTTGGGATGGGTGCCATTTTAGAGGAAGACCTTTTTGTAGATAACTTCACCATCTCTGTTAACTATCGTGTCTCCTACAGGATCTGGGGGTGGGACTTGAAATTCTTGCTTTCAGTGACAAAAAAAAAAAAGATATTAAATTTGCCCCAGCCAAAGTTTTTGCACAACTTCAAGAAAAGCAGCTCACCCGGCCAGTTTGGCTCAGTGAATAGATCATCGGCCTGCGGACTTAAAGGTCCTGGGTTCAATTCCTGTCAAGGGCACATGCTTGGATTTCGGGCTTGATCCACAGTGTGGATTGTGCAGGAGGCAGCTGATCAGTGATTCTCTCTCATCATTGATGTTTCTATCTCTCTATCCCTCTCCCTTCCCCTCTGAACTCAATAAAATATATATAAAATAATAAAAATAAATTAATTAAAAGAAAAGCAGCTCAGTTTGAGGTGAGTGTCTCTACTTGAGACTGAGAAAGGAAAGAGCTAGGAAAAGCTAAGCAGAAGAAAAATTTTGAAGGGGAAGGGCACTGAAGCATCCTGGCATCTGGCACACTAATTTTCAAATGCAAGTGCAGAGGATCCACCCAAGTTCAAGGAGAGAGGGAAAAGACCCCACAACTCAAAGGGAAGATGGTCAAGGTGACTTTTAAAGAAGAGCTTGTTGGATGAAAGCAATTATTGTGGCCATCTTTGGAAAATACTATTTGCCACTGAGTAATTCTGTCTAGAAAAGCTCTGGGGTATTGCCACTGGGAAAAAAATTGATGAGCTAAACTTTGGGATTAGCAGGTGATAAGGTTCATAGTTACTCCCTCCCATGTATAATTGGATTTTTTTTCCCCTGGGACCTCACTCAACTCTTGAGAGGAAGGAGGCATTGAGTAAACAGAGGTAGGTTTTGAAGTATTTTCCAGGATGGCTTCGATCATTCCACCCATGAGGTTAGTCCAGTCCAAGAATCTTCCCTCTTCACCTCAATTCTTGTGCAGTCACTTCACCTGGGACAACTGGTCAGTGCAACTGGCCTCCAGATTCATCTTGCCACTCCTCCATTTAACTAGTCCTGGAGTTTCCCTGCCTATTAGCTCTGCTCAGAGGTCCCCTGATGGTCAGCTGGCTTCACCTAGTCTTCATGCCTTTCCTGTACCCACTTCTCTCCCATCACCCCCAAGTCCACCTGAGCATGCACATGGCCACCCAACCTGGCAGTTTGTGTTGCCCCGACCTGCCAGGTAGTGAATCATGCAAAACGGGCCTCAGTTCCTAAAATTATGTGAAAGAGAAAGCCCAAGATCTAGCAAGGGGCCATGGTGGTTGTATGAAGGATACACACACACACACACACACACACACACACACACACACACACACACATCATGTCCCACCTTACTTTCCTTCATCCCCAGAGTCCCAGCTTAGATCAGAGCAGCTGTGGATGGGGTGGGGCCCACAGTTCTCCTTCACAAGGTAACTCTTAGTGACCTCATTTAGACAATGGTTTTGCAGGATGGTGCACCAGGACCTTTTTGAGCAGATCTATTCTGTTCAATAAATTGATGTTCCCATCCCCAATGACTCACTTGCTAACTAGTGGACTAATTAACCTCCTTTGAGAAAAACTCGAAGTGCTTCTGTGAGAACAGTATGTGTGTTAATAGGCATTTGGATTGATGCTTTAAAAGTCACACAAGAACAAGTATTGATTGAGGGTCAAGTGTGTGCTGGATGCACTTCAAGACACTAGGTAATCAGCAGCGGACAAAGCAATGCACTTCCTTTATAGAGTTTATATTCTAGATAATAAATAAGCTAGTAAGTGTATGCCAGGTGTTTATAGGTTCTATTAAGAAAGATCAGCCGAGTGAAAGACTAGCAAATGATGTGTTAAGGAGAAGGGGTCTCTCTTTGGATACGGTGCTTAGAGAACACCTTCTGATGAGGTGATCTTGGAACAGAAACCCAGTGAAGTAGAGTGAGCCATGCAGTGTCTGGGAAAAGGGCATTCCCGAGACCAGAAGATGGAAAGGCCCTGAAGTGAGAGCATGGCTGGCGTTTATGAAAACCAGAATGGAAGCCAAGGCGGCTGGGTCAAAACAAGAGAGTGAGTTTTTGTTTTGTTTGTTTCTTACTTTTTTGTTTTATTCCACATATGAGTGACATTATATGGCTTTTCTGTCTGAGTTATTTTACTTAGCATAATACCCACAAGATCCATCCATGTTGTTGCAAATGGCAATATTTATCATTTTTTATGGCTGAGTAATATTCCATTGAATATATATACCACCTCTTCTTTGTGCTTTTGTCTATCAATGGACACAGGTTGTTTCCATATCTTGCCTATTGTCAATAATGCTGCAAGTTTAAATATCTTTTCAAGTTAGTGTTCTCGTATTCTTCAGATAAATACCAAGAAGTGAAATTGCTGGGTCATATGATAGTTATATTCTAAATTTTTTTAGGAACCTCCAAATTGTTTTCATAGTGGCTGCACCAATTTGCAATCCCACCAACAATGCACAAGGGTTTCCTTTTCTTCACATTCTCGCCAACACTTGTTACTTCTTGTCCTATTGATAATAGCCATTCTAACAGGTGTGAAGTAGTATCCTATTGTGGTTTTGATTTACATTTTCCTAATAATTAGTGATGTTGAGCATCTTTTTACAT
Source organism: Eptesicus fuscus (assembly GCF_027574615.1). Classification (NCBI taxonomy): domain Eukaryota; kingdom Metazoa; phylum Chordata; class Mammalia; order Chiroptera; family Vespertilionidae; genus Eptesicus; species Eptesicus fuscus. The sequence goes on along the minus strand of NC_072494.1, from coordinate 38,208,222 downwards.
GCCCGTTGACCATCTGTATGTCTTCCTTAGAAAAATGTCTATTCAGGTTCTCTGCCCATTTTTGAATTGAGTTGTTTGGTTTTTTTGTTGTTGAGTTATATAAGTTTTTTTATATATTTTGGATATTAATCCCTGAACAGAAATATCATTTGCAAATATTTTTTCCATTCAATTGGTTGCCTTTTTGTTTAAAATGAAAATGTAACAAACGAAACAACACAAAAACAAACTCATAGATACAGACCTCAGAGTGGTGGTTACCAGAGGGGAAGGGGGTAAGAGAAGGGTGAAATGGGTAAAGGTGAAGAATTATAACATTGTACACCTGAAATTATTTAATGTTATTAACCAACTAGAGGCCCGATGCACGAAATTCATGCAAGGGGCTTGGCCCTTGCAGCCCTGGCTTCGTACAGAAGGTTGTTCGGCTGTCCTGTCTAATTAGCATATTATGATTTTATTATTATAGATGTTACCTCAATTAAAATAAATTAATTCAAAAACAAGGGGCTGAGAGTGGAAGGGGAGTGTCAGAGTAATGGTATTTGGCCACAGCACATGGGACCTTGCAGTCTTCAGAATACCCCTTCCCTGGGGTGAGGATGGCCAGGAGAGCCCTATGGCAACCTTTGTACTATTATTTCCAGTAGGCTCCTGGTCAGACCAGAGTCCTCTCCAAATCTGTTTTTGCTTTTACTTGTTTTTGCTGTATTTCTTGAGCAAGACCCTCTATATCTGTCCTTCTGTGCAAAGGACAAATTCAAGAGCTGCTGGGGCAAAGGTGTCGTGTGACATAATGTCAGAGAGAACGGAGAGAGGGTTAGAGAAAAGAAAAGGGTTATAGAGACATTATTTTAATCAATGGAGACAGGCGTACCCAGTGCCTTGTTTAAAAACAATGGCTGCAAACATTCATGAAATCTCTGGCAGATCTTCCTTCCACCGTTATTAGAAGTAGCGCCTGTTCAGTTCATCAGCACTTGGTAACTTACTGGTCTTCAGAGAAACACCATCTCCCTCCAGCTCTGTTCTGCATGCAGCCTGAAAGAGGGCCTCTAAAACAGCACATCCCCAGATCGGGCACAGTCTCAGCAGGTGCCTCCCCTCGGATTGTGCACTGCTCACGTGGGTCCCATCTGCCAGGAGGGCCAGACCGAGCACATGGGTGAGTAGTGGGGACACTCCCACTGCACACCTGGCCGTCCAGTTCTGGAAGGCACACTTCACTTCCAGGGAGACACTGGAAAACTTTAACGTCCAGAAGAGAATGACCAAGGTGGTGAAAAGTCTAAAAACCTTATCATTCGAGAAATGATTAAAGAAACCGGTCATGTTTCACCTTGAACAAACAGGTTAGATGGCCACAAGTCCCCAGATAGTTGAAAGGCTCTCCTGCAAGCCACGTTGTGTAGCTGAGGCCAGTGGAACGTGACACTGAAAGGCAGCTATTGACTCATGAATAATAGTCAAAGGTGGAAGGAGACTTTGTGGTTACTCACTTCATTTTTCATTTCTCAGGTGGAAAACTGAAGTCCAAATAGATTGTTACTCCCTAGAGTTACATAATTAGTCAGTGGCAGAGTCAGAATTAACTTTCTAAATCAGTCCAGCCCCTTACCAGGGAAGGTCTTAATAACAAATGTAGAAATCCAAATAGGAAGTGAGCTGTTTCAATGCATGTGCTTAAGCAGAAATCACCTCAGAACAATGCTATATAGACGAGACATTTCACAAGTTAGGTGGGAAGTTGTATTCAATAAAGAACCTGCCTTCAAAGGCCATGTTGAACGCAGATAATTAATTGTGGCACACTCTTCCCACTGAGTCCACATGCAGTACATCAAGTAACCCCAACAATTCACTGAAGTGGGGAGCCAAGATGAAACCAATTTTCCATTCCTGCCCTAGACACCCCACAAGAGCCTTCTGACATTGAGAATGAATTATAAATTAAAGAAAGAATGAATGCATAGACGGTGGGACAAAAGAGGCCAATGAAGGGATCTGGCTAGGGTGTCAGAAGCAACCTGTGCTTCCTGTAAAGTAGAGTTATTCTCGTTCCCTTTGTTCTGCCATTCTCCTCAGTATATCACTCAGGAAACAGATCAGAACTGGAGACAAAGGAGAGATTGATGGGGAGTAGTAGTATGTAAGCACAAGAGCATAAAAGCAGTCAGATAAATGAATTCGATCACCGCGCCATTTAAGAAATCATGTTCTTTAGAATATTTCAGAATAATGGGACACTGGTATCAGAGTTCTTTGGATGCAAGCAAAGAAGCCAACTCTGGTTTTAAACTAAAGCAAAAGAAGGAAGTATTAGAAAGGTGTGGGTAGAGAAGTGTCCTGGTCAGTGCAGGCTGCTGTAAAAGAATACCATAGTCTAGGAGGCTTATAATCAACAGATACTTATTTCTCACAGTTCTGGAAGCTGGAAGTCCAAGATCAAGGCACCAGCAGATTAAGTGTCTGGTGAGAGCCCACTTCTTGGTTCGTAGAGAGCCATCTTCTTGCTGTGTCCCCACATGGTACAGGGGGTGAGGGAGGGTTCCTGGGTTTCTCTTCTATGGACACTAATCCCACTCAGGAAGGTTTCACCCTTAAGACTTAGCCCCCCTCCCCCAAAGAGCTCACCTTCAAACACCATCATACTGGGGAGTAGGCTTCAGCATATAAATTTGGGGAGCACACAAAAAGCCAGCCTATAGCACTCAGAGACCAAAGAAAACTGACCAACCAGGCCTCAGAAAGGACAAGCCGGGTGGCCTCAGGGATGCAGGCCTCAGGCAACCTCCTCAAGGGCCCCCATGGAATATTTTCTGTTCCCCTGTTGCTCACTGAAGATTAAAATTCCCAACAAACAGATTGAGCTTGACTGGCCTAGCTGGGGTCAAGAATTCCCCCCTTAGGGGCATAGGGAGGAGTCGCAAGATATCTTATCACAAGTGGCAGTTAATTTAACAAAATAAAGTACAGAAAAGAAGTTTGAACAGGAATCTGTAGAGCAGGAAGTGCATGTGTCTGTTCATTCAGGGAGCATTTACTGATCACCGACTGGCCACCAGTACCAACTTGGGTACAGAGATGTCTAAATAGTGGCATCACCATCCCTGCCCTCAAAGAGGTTACATATAGTGGAGAAGTGTGTCAATAAGTGATTCCAAGGAGTAAACCATGTCACAGCCCCCGGCACATGTTCAGAGCTGTCTCCTGACCTGTGAGACCTCTGTCCCCAGACAGCACCAGGTCCACAGGGAAGTGGTGAAAGGGACAGAGGCTCTGGCCGGAAGTAAAGCTTCAGTTGGCAGGAAGTGAAGACGGAGTGGCATGGTAGCTCCCTGGGGACGATCTTCCCAGAGCCGCATCAGGGGCTTCTTTGTTGACTGAGTTCCCAAAATACCAAGACATCCCAGGCAGGTAGGTTGTCTTCAGAGTTCCCTCCAGGTGGCACTAAAGAGGGGCAGCAGTCTGCTCAAGGCGGGGCTGGCGCCACCCTCTTGGGTGCCTGGAGTGAGATTCTGAAATGCTCGATCCCGCCCTCTGGCCCAACCTCTTGGCCTCAGGCCTGCACCCCCTCCCTGGGGCTGGTCAGACCCTCAGGAGTCTTCCAAACTCTAGTTCAGAAATACATTGTGATCCCTCCTGCCCAAACTTGATAACAACCTTCCAGCCCAACTCTCCCAGAAAATAGCTAACAGTTCCCCCTCACACTGGGGCTTTGAACTCCTCCTGAGCATGGAGCCCAGAGCCCCAAGCCCAAAGCCCCATGCACGGCCGTGGCTCAGCATGAGAATGTGAGAGACGAAGATGACAGCAAGCTTGACAGCAGGCCTGGCCACTCCAGGAAGAGGGGCAGGTGCAGGGATGGGGCTGAGCTCCCAGCTTGCCTGGTGCCCTGAGGCCTGAGCACCCAGGAGAAGAAGGTGCGGAGCTGTCTCCCACCCACTCCTGAGAGGGGCTGGGTGCACACCGGAGCCCAGAGGTGCCAGCTAGAGCCTCAGCAAACTCCAGGCAGCAGGCAGCAGTTAGTGGAGAGTTTATGCCTCTGGAGACTATGTCCAGAATGGATGAGCACAACAGGACGTCTGTCAGTCCATCCCCTAGCCAGCTACTCCCAGGAGGCCAAAGGCAGACAGTACCAGCCTTCCACCAAGGCAAGAGGGCCACTGCCCCGGGCCTGTAACACACTAAGAATCCAGAATCATGGAATTCCCTGTCCACATGGGAATCTGGAACAAGCCCCTTTCCAAACTACCTATATGTGCACCCCTAGGTCTGAGCATAGCTAAGGGCAGCTTTGGGGGTCTGCATGGAGCTCAGATATGAAGGCCCTTCACAGTGTGGGAGAGATCTGTGGGTGAAAGAGAAGGGATCTGACCTCATTCCTGGGGCTGGGGCAGCTCTTTCTATGCTACCAAGTTCTGGTATGAAATCCAAAGAGTCCAAGATCTCTGAGTGTAAATCTGGCCTTCCGGGTCATTCTGAAGGTATACCGTCAGAGGCCAGGACATGTTTTAGTAACAAACTGTTAGTGTGAGTTATCAGTACAAATGTTAAGGGCGGGCTGACTATGGGGACCTCTCCCCCTGGCCTTTTTTCTATCATGATTCCCATCTTCCTGCTAAACCTGAGATCTCCCTCATCCCTTACAACGCAGAGCGAGCTCTCGGGACCAACAGCCCTTGGTTTCCTGGAGGACTGAGCATTCCCAGTGTTGATCACTCAGCAAATCTCTCCCACGTAGCTGATGCGTGCCAGAGACACCGGAGATGCAGCTGTGAACAACACAGCACCCAGGAAGCTATCCGTCTAGCTTGGAGAGACTGACAGTAGGCAAGCACACACAAATGTTTAATTAGAATTGTCTAAGCTCTATAGAGGAAAAGACCTGAAGGCTGTGAGCAAGGATGACGAGGGAGTCAAATACAGCTGGTGTAGGAGCAACACAGAGCCCCTCTGAGAAGGGGCCAGCAAGGGCCTGCCATGCTGAGGATGAGCCCTCCTGGAAAAGTCCTGGCAAACATGAGCATCTTCTAAAGGAAGGTCCCATGGCCCAAGGGTAGTGAGCAAGGGAGACTCTGGGAAGAGAGAACAGCGGTCAGATCCTGCAGAGTCCGGTAGGATTTAAAACGGTAAGATTTAAAATTTATTTACTTATATTTTTTGTTAATCCTCACCCAAGGATATTTTTCCACTGATTTTTAGAGAGAGGGGAAGGGAGGAGGAATGATAGAGAGAGAGAAACATTGATGTGAGAGACACATCGATTGGTTGCCTCCCACAGGGCTGGAGATTGAGCCTGCAACCCAGGTACATGCCCTTGATAGGAATTGAACCTGGGACCCTTCAGTCTACAGGCCGATATCCTCTGAGCCAAACTGGCTAGGGCTAAAATTTAATTCTAAATGTAAAAGAAGGCCACTGACGAGTGTTAAGAAGGCAAATGAGCCCTAGCTGGTTTGGTTCGGTGGATAGAGCATCAGCCTGAGGACTGAAAGACCCTGGGTTTGATTCCGGTCAAGGGAACATGCCCGGGTTGTGGGTTCGATCCCCATTGTGGGGTGTGCAGGAGTCAGCTGATCTATGATTCTCTCTCATCACTGATGTTTCTATCTCTTGCTCCCTCTCCCTTCCTCTCTGAAATCAATAAAAATATATTATAAGAAAAAGAAACATGTACTAATTGATTAACATGTTCAACTTTTTTTTTAAAAAAAAAAAGGCCAATGACAGGATCACACTTGCATTTTTAAACGTTCGCTCTGGTGGCTGGCTGTGTGGAGAATGCACTGAAGGGGGAGCGAGGAAAAGCAGGAAGATGAAGAAGCAACTGCAGGATCCTAGCAAGATTCGACGACAGCTTGGAAAAGTGAGGATGGGTGAGAAGTGGGTACATTCAAGAAATATTTAGGAGTGAGAGTAGACAGGACTCGGTATTGGTTGTAAGGAGGGCGAGGGATGATACAGGGCTGTCTGACCTGAGTAACTAGGTGGGTGGAGGCGCTGTTTATCAAACGAGAAATACAGAAAGAAGAGAGCACTGTTAGGGTGAAGTCAAGAATTACCTGGCCCTTCATTATCGGGGAACTGGGCTTTAAAGGAACAAAACATGTTGAGGCTGAACAATGTATGGGGTTGAATCATATGAAAATGGCTCTTTTAAGAAATAAAAAAATGGTCAAAATACATAATTTCATACGATGCAACCCAATCATTTAAATGTGAGTCGATTTGAGGAAGAAAACCAGTTTCCTCTGCCCCACACCACTCTCAGGTCAGCTGGTCCACACCTGTAACCAGATTCAGAATTACGTTCCAGATCCTTCCCTCTGCACCTGAGGGTGAGAGGCTGCATGATATCTCTGGGGAAGCAGGTCCTCCACAGCACCCTCAGCCCAAGCTGCTGCAGCCCGTCCTGGCCTGGTGTGCTTCTCCCCCGCTGGCCTGACTCCCGTGTACCCAGCTCCATACAGGACTCGAGTTTAATGATGGAGCAGAGCGCTGGGGCTGCCTCGGTGGCCATGCGGGCATGTGTTGGGCCCCAACAGCCTCTGAATGCACCCCACGCATGCCCACTCCTGCAGCATTCAGAGTCCCAGAGAGTGTCTGGGTGGCGCTCTCAATGATGTCTCAGGAGAGACTCTCCAAGCAAAGGAAGTGTCGTGGTCAGACACAGAAGGCCAGCGCATCGGCCACTCCAAAAGGGGTGATGGTCAGACGTTGTGATCGTCCCGGAGAGTAAGTCACAGGAGCCAGGGCAGAGGCCACAGAATCTCTCTTGGGGGCGTCCCCTCGTGGTGAGGACCTCAAGAGGAGCTGCTGGGGGTCACAGTGGCTGGTGGAAGGGCTGTGAGAGGTGCCTTGCTGGACAGTGAGGAGGTGCCGGTTTCCGGGATGGAGACCGGTGCCTGCAGGCAGGGGGCCTCCCAGCTGGAGTAGGGCTGCAGCAGAGAATACCTCTGGCTTCGCAGCCACTATGGGCTAAATGTGTCCCATATTCAATGAGTTGCCTAAGGAAGGGGAGGGCAGGCAGAGAGTAGGGGCAGCAGGAGTCAGGGCCTTCGGGCGAGGTGTTCTGGGCCAGCAGAGGAGGGTGCTGGCAGTCTGCTGTGTCCATTGCTGGGAGCTGTGGCCATCGTCATCTCTGACCCCAGTGAACATCCCGCCCCCTCAGACACAGCCTCAGGGACCAGCATAGCCTCATGCTGCCCCCAGAGAAGGGCCTCATTCCTGGCGGACTGCGTCAGCTTGTCCTTCTGTCCCCTATGCTGAAGAGAAGAAAAGTGTTCCTGCACTGCCTGGGTCAAGGTCAGGGTCAAGGGAGGGTGAAGAGAAAGGTAGGGAATGAGGCCTCGCTGGGCATTCTTTAGCAGAAGAAATAGGGCCCTCAGCCTGGAACATGGAGGAAGAAACACTCCCTCCACTCTCATCCACACCCCTCACTGGGGACCATTCCAGCCCACAGGCACACCTTCACTCCCTTCTTCCCCAGCCCCACCCTCCGGAGACCTGATGATGGAGATGGCTCGGCAATTAGCAGCCCATTGTAGCTCTTGTCTGTCCCCTGCACCTGACAAACTCATGCCCTTTGTCCCTTTGTCCAGGCTCTTCCCCTACTTCCCAGCCTAGAACACAGCCCTTTATCCATCTTGTTCTCCAGGCAAAGCTTCACAGCCCAGCCCTAGGTACTCCTCCCCGAAACCTTCCCTCGGGGGATCACAGCATCCGACTCCCTGTTCGCATGAAGCTGAATCAACAGCGTTCATCATTCTTTAATTTTTCCAAATGAGGTTAATAGTGTCCTTAGTGAGGCTGGGAGCTCCTGGGCGGGCCAGATTTCATACCCCAGTCTTACACTGACACACAGTAAGCACCTCATCAAACAGTGGGCAATGCCCAAGGTCTGGGAGGCACACAAGTGGACAATAAGCAACCATTCAGACATCCCCTCCACCGAGGAAGCCAAGAGTCTCAGGTTGGGAGGTTCTATTACCTGGAGACCCCGCTGCCGGGCAGCAAAATCAGTTGACTGGGCTCCGACAGCCTCCGGGGCCTCTTAGGAGCCTCTTGGACGCCCACAAGGAAACAGGCTACTCTGCACTAACTTCATACCGCCTCCAGGGCCCTGGGGAGGAGTTAACTGCTCCTGCTACGCTTTGTCTCTTCCCATCTTCTTTCATTCTCTGAAGCAATTTCATTGAGCACCTACTGTATGCCTGGTATGTTTTGGAACTTAGGTACATGAATGAGTAAAACCGAGATCTCTGCTCTTGAGGAGCTCACAGTGCCAGGGTCAGAGGGATAATTGAGCAAAGACTTGAAAGGGGTGAGGAGCTAGCCATTTGGAAATCCGGAAGAAAGCTATTCTGGGCAAAGAAAAGGGTCACAGCAAATGTCCGATGAGGTTGAAGAAACAGTTAGCCAGTGTGGCTTAAGTGGGGAGAGCCAGGGGAAGAAGGACAGTAGCTTAGGTCCCTAAGGGGCCATGGAAGGCCTGGAGGGTCGGTGTAAGGACCACAGCCTGGCTCTGAGTAAAATGGGAAGCCACTTCAGGGTTTTGAACAGAAGAACGATTTAAGTATCACTCTGGCTTATCCTTTGAAATAAGGTATAGTGGGTGAGGGAGGGAACAGGGAGATCAGCTGAGACACCGTTGCTAGAACCCAGGCAAGAGATGATGGTGGCTGGGAGCCGGAAAATAATCATGGGGAAGAAAGGAGGGCCGAACTGCGGATCTTCTCTGAAGGTAGAACCAACAGAACTTGCTGGTAGGCTGGAGGTGGTGGGGGGAGCGGTGAGAGGAAGAAGGGGACTCAGGAAGAACAGAGTTGCCATCAGCTGAAACGGGGGAGACAGCGGGTGGAGCAGGTTGAGGGAGGACCAGGGGCAGTGTTTGGGGCTTGCTAAGTTTGAGATGTCTGTTCATCATAATAAGTGACTTCGGGATGCAGGAGAGAGGCCTGGCCTGGGTACATAAATGTGGGTGTTGTTGACATACCAATTATAGATTGATAGGGGGTGGGCGGGGGCAGAGTGGATAGGGTCAGCCCTCTTCTTCACTTTCTCTGACCCTGTGCTCCCTTCCTGGAAAGGCTGATGGTGTGGAAAGGGAAAAGTCCGATTTCCCCACGGGAACAGTGTTATAATCGCAGGTGAGGCTCCCGACCAAGAACCTGTTGCAATGGTGGTGATCCCAAAGGTGATATCCCCTCGAGTCCTTAATAAACTGGATGAGAAGCCTGCACGCTGGGCTGAGAAGAGCTCCCTAAGGGGCCTGGTGTCAAAGGAACAGGGCACGGTGCCCCGCCGAGCAGAGCCCTGCCTGCTGTGGCCTTCCTCCTGGGCCAGGGGGCCCGGGGCACAGTCCGACCTTTCCCCGTCCGGCCCGACTCTGCTCCTCGGCAGAGGGCCCTCTCAGGGAGGGGAATTTTCCCCGGACTTTGGAGAAGGGTGTGGGGGGATCTGTGTGCCTTTTTTCATCACGTGCTCCTGGGGTAACCACAGCTTTGGTAATTGTCAGCATCCCAAGTTCAGGGAGGAGTCTTTAGTGCAATCTCTAGGCATCACACTAACGTGAGGGAAAGTCGGCTCAGGGGCGTTTTCAGAGCTGTTTAGGGGAGTGGCTGGTGAGGAAGAAGGTGACCCAGCCCTGCCCTCCGTGGGAGTCTAGTCTGCTGGAGGCGGGAGCCCACAGGACACTCCTGGGACAGGGGAAGGTGACAGAGTGAGCGCCATGTCTCCTTGTCCTGGAGCAGGCTGGGACCTGGACGGTACACAGGACCTGCACGCCTGCCTTTGTGCAGGACCTGTGCAGCCTGAGAAGGAGGGTGACAGAGAACGAGAGACAGAAACAGAGAGAGTTACCGGCAAGGCCAACAGCCTTAGCAAAGGGGCTGAGGCAGGTGGGGGCCGGGACTGGAGCTGAACCCCAGCATTTGCAAAGCCATGGAGCCAGTTCCGGAGAGTCAGCGGCAGGAAGGGCCACCAGGCTTAGGGTAGCATCCAGGCAAGAGAAGGGGAGGGCACAGCCCCAGGGTGTCTGTGGGGACTGACAGGAAGAGAAAGGGAGAAAGTGGGGGCTGTAGTGAGCCGAAGGAGCTCACTTCCAAGACTAGGTAATTCTCCCAACATGTGTGTGCGCCCTGCTAGGGGGGCCCTCCTCAGCTTTGGGAGAGCCATATGGAGACCCTTCAGGGGGGACCATACATTTGGGAGGTGCTGTCAAGGTCAGGATCCAGGGGGCGCCACAGTGGGCACCGGCCCCCACTCCCCCCACCCCCCCCCCCCCCCCCCGAGGGCAGCAGCAGGGAGCCTTGGTGCCAGGAGCTGAGAGCAGGCAGCTGAGAAGGCACAGGAGGCCAAGCCCTGGCTCAGGGAGGTGGCCCTTAGAATCCTGGCAGCCTGTCCCCAGCCAGGCCTGACTCAGGGGCCCTGCTCAACTCGTGTGTCAGGTGCATCCGGTCCTCACTAATATCACTATTAGCAATGAGGATTACTTCCATCTAACACATGTGTGTGGAGTCCGGGACTCCACACGCAAGGCCCGCTCTCCTCCTGCTTCTCTGCGTGCTGCTTCCTGGGCTCCGTGTCTCTTCCCCCAGACAGTGAGCCAGCTCCAAGTTCAATCCCAAAGCTTGATTGTTCTTGCTCCGTCCCCCTCTCTGTGGATCTCAATTGCCTCAGCCTCCACCCCAACCTTAGTGTGTTAGATCTTTGCCTCTATGCCTGCCATTCTGTGGGAGATAAAACTACATTTTTGAGGACTGGAGACTTGGGGATCAAGCATCTATGGATTCCCTGCCATGTACCACACTCTATAACAAGCACTTGACAAAAAACAGTTCTGTTACTATGCCATTTTTCAGATGAAAAAACTGAGGCTTTGGAGCTTATGAAATAACTGCAAACTCAGATTTTTCTGACTCCAAAACGGAGATCTTTTCCTTTGCATACGTGATCGTGACTAACTCACAAATATTTATTAAAGTCTTCTTCCTCCCTCCTTTCCTCTTTTCGCCCCAAGATGCCCGCAGGAGCCCACCGTCACCCCAAACTCAGCCTCTGTGAAATGAGCTTGGCAGTCTGGCCCCATCCTCTTTGCTCCATTTCCTGCCTTGTCAAGGGTTTTGGTCTCTCCCATGCGCACTCAGTATCCCGTCCTTCCAAGATGCACCCAAGAAGGTTGCTGAGGCAATGGCTGCAGAGGGGTGGCAGGAGGCCATCTTGTCACTGCCCCTGGCAGGCACGGTGACCACCCACGCTCTCCCAGGTTTCCCAAAGCAGCCGCTCGCCCACCTGCCTGCCTGGGTCCTACCTCTCTCCTCACTCTCTCCCTTCACACTTTCTTCCTAATCCAACTGCGAGGCACCAAATGGAATCAGCTTCGTTTCCGTACACCAGGAACCAGTGAGATGATTGCTCCAGATAGACTGGCTGATGCAGGGCAAACTCCAGAGCAAGGCTGTCCCAGGCCCTCACCAGGAAAGAACGCGCAGAGGTCAGGGCTAACGTTCAGATCCTGCTCCCTGCCCCCACACACATGGATGACTCTCAGAACTCCTTTGTTTCCAGCGAGTCCTCCCTCCCCAGACTCCTCCCAGCCTGCCTGAGCTTAGAGTAACTGCAATGTAATTGGGCAGCGTGCGTGCCAACAGTTACTCTAACAAGAGCACAGAGAAAGAAATTCACTGTGACTGCATCCCACTCACGGTCCTGAGAATTTGGGCTTTCGAGAAGATGACTAGAGGATGGCTTCCTAAAACGGGGGGAAGAGATCAGGGAAGGAACCGACTCGGAATGTCTCTTGAATAGATTTCCCAGGCTGGATGCGAAGCTAGGTTTCTGGTAGCTACCAAGGACACAGACATTACCTAAATAATGTTTCAGTGACCAGAGCAACTAGCCCTCAGCTCCAGCAAGGCTGAAGAGAGACACAAAAGGCAGAACTGGGAAGCAGAATGAGACAACTGACTCTGCTGTTTGTGTCTCTGTGGAAAAACAGAAGCATGGGGACTGTGCTGGAGGGCCCCCCTTCTGAGGCAGCGTGTGTGCCGTCTTCTAGCCTGGTGACATGATCCACCTAAGTTTTGCAGCCATTTTAAAAATCAGATTATATAAACTTACAATTAAATCAGTTATATAAAACAAAGGAGATCAGTACTCAAAATGTATCACTTCCTAATTATTTTACTACTAGAGGCCTGGTGCATGAAAATTCATGCACTGGAGGGGGGGGGGATCCCTCAGCCTGGCCTGCCCCCTCTCACAGTCCAGGATCCCTCAGGGGTGGGAGGCGACCCGGCGATCAGGGGAAGGCAATGCCCCATCACACCTCTGCTGCTGCCACTGCCAGCAGTTCAAGCCTCGGCCAGCCCTGGTTACCTGAGCCTCAGGTGGCCCTGGGTGGCTGGGCAGCCGCCATCCAAGACTTGCCTGCACCTTGGGCCGGCCCTGGGTGGCTGGGGGGCTGAGGGGACTGGGGGACTCAGGAGGCAGGTGCGTGGAGGGGCCCGGCCTTGCCACATGCCTGCAGCCCTGGTGGGGCTGAGGGGACTGAGTGCCACCATCTTGTGGCTATGTGCGCTGCCATCTTTTGAGGGTGTGGCACTCAATTAGCATATTCCCTCCTTATTGGCTGTGGGCGCCGCCATCTTTTGTGATGGTGTGAGGGTCAATTAGCATATTCCCTCTTTATTAGATAGGATGGTTTCCTCTTGTCTCACTACTTGAGGTTATTGACGCCTATGGTACCTGGACGGTGGAAATACTCTACAGTGGGTGCTACTGCTCATTCCCACGCCAGGAACATCACGTTGGTAGACTGAAGTCAGCCATGGTGGGAGAACGTACATCACAGAAGTGGCAAAAGCTATAAACCAAGGCCTCCCTGCCTCCTATGCACCCCCACCTGCTCCCAAAGTCGCTGTTAAACATTTTCCACCACAAGTGTTTCTCTCCCACTCTAATGTGGTTTCATGTAGGAGAAACAGCAAGCGGCCAAGAGGTCCCTGGAGCAATATCCTAGGAGCAGGATCTTCCCTGGCTGCTCCCAGCAGTGGCGGTGCAGTAATAACTGCCACCCAGCAGGGATGGGGGACCTTCCCTGGCTTCCCTGGTGAGTCACCCTGACAGGAAGCTTTTCCAGAGTCTCTACAATCTCTCTTACTGCTTATTAGTGAGCTTTTCTTACCAGCACCTCACTGTTCTCACCCTTTAAGTGAAGGCTAAGTCTGAGCATGACTCCCTGGTTCCTGGAATGGGGAAGGTGATGTCATTCGCCACAGCCTGTAGCTACAGCCAGCTGGCTGCCTCCTTCCCTCACCACCCTGCAAGAGGCTGAGCAGGAGGCTCCTCAAAGCCATCCGGAGGGCCCCCAAGCCATCCTAGTCAGTCCTCTGTCTTAGGGCAAAAGTGTGCCAGGCCCAGTGCCCTGCCAAAGACCTAACTGTCTAACAAGTCATCTTCTGGATGCAGGGCAAACTCCAGAGCAAGGGTATCCCAGGCTCTCACCAGGAAAGAAAGCACAGTATGAGTACAAGTGTGTGCAAATAAACGAAGGGATGGATGGTTCCTGCAGTTCTCTGCTCCCCTGATGTTTAACCCCCTCGCCCCCTGGATTCCCACCCCTCCCCAAGAACCTCCCACTTTGCACTGCCACCTCAAGACCTTTGTCCCTGGCTCCCTCTGTGCCACCACTGTCTCTCTTTTTTCCTCCACAGGTTTGTCAAGGCAAGCCAAGCAGAAGGGCCGCCTCGTTATCGATAACTAAGCAGCGCTTCTGGGCTTGCTCAGTTAAGAAATTTGAAACCCACCCTACCTGGTTTGGCTCAGGGGGTAGAGCGTCATCAGCCTGTCAAATGAAGGGTCCTGAGTTCGATTCCTGTCAAGGGCACATGCCTGGGGTTGCAGGCTTGATCCCCAGTAGGGGTTATGTAGGAGGCAGGTGATCATTGATTCTCTCTCATCACTGATGTTTCTATCTCTCTCTCCCTCTCCCTTCCTCTCTGAAATCAATAAAATGTGTGTGTGTTTTTAAAAAACCTTGAAACCCAGATATTCTGAGGTCCATCATACCCATACCTCATGTGGCCCCAGGGTAGGAGAAGGGAAAATTAGGAAGCCCAGTTTTGCCTCAAAAGAAAAAGAGGCCAAGAGAGAAGGAAGTGCCAGGGCTCTCAACAGGCAGGTGGCTGGGCAGAGGCAGGCAGAACTGAGTGACTGTGAAATACCATCCTCTCAGAAGACCCTCAATCCCTAGACCAGACACAGGTGCTGTTGTGGGCCTGCGCAGCCACCGTGTATGGAGTTCAACCGCCGTTCCACGAGAGGCGGTGGAATTGGAGACGTGATGTTTAGGGCTCCCTAAGGGTAGAACTTGGACCGAGGGATAAAAGCGCTACAGGGACCAAAACTGTGTTCAGTAGAAGAAACATATCTCTGATAGTCAGAGGCTGAATGGACTGCCTTGGGAGATGGGGTGATGCCATTAAAAGTATTCAGGAAAAGGTTGGGATGGCCTTTGTTGGGAATGCTGTAGAAAGAATTCAAATATTAGAGAAGCAGGCTGACGTCTTAGCGTCAAACATGCCTGGACCAAATAATTCTTTCTGAATTATTACCTGTGTGGCGTTGCTCTCTCTCAGAGGGTCAATACCTAATCCCTCTGAGCCTCAGTTTCCTCATCTGTGTAATGGGATAATGCACAACCTCCGGACTAAAGTAAGGATTCAATAAGACAAAACATCAGAAAACAACAGGCACTTAATGAGTGCCCAATACCTGTCGATCCCCTTTCCATTGGGGAGGGGGGGAAAGGGGGTAGGTGTCTTTTTACCCAGAGTATGACGGAGCCCCTTCCTAGTTGTTGAGCGGGAAGGCAACATCTGGGAGAGACAGGAAAGTCAGGATTCGGTAGATGTGGGCAGGAGGAAGAATGGTGCCCATAGAATGGTCCGGAAACACTCAAACAGGTCATCCCTCCTTGTCCTCCCGCCCCCTTCTGACCTTCTAGAAAGAAAGAGAAAAGTGGGATCCCGGATTTTTCGATCCAGCCGGAGGGGCCTCAGTTTCCCCATCTGTGTAGTGAAGGAGGAAACGGTGCGGGACGATGCAGGACCACAAACCTAAGCCAGCCTCCGCACGCCCTGCCCAGCCCAGCCCTCCGTGAGCCACAGCCGCCCGTCGTCCTCGGGTCTTTATTGTGCTAACACTGCCGCTCCGAGCCGGGATCTCACACAGAACGATCCGGTCCAGAACCCACCCGCCCGGCCCCGGCCCCGGGACCTCGGCTCTGGCTGGGGACACCGGCGCTCGGCCCCAACCTCTCAGGCACGTCCCCTCCTCCTCCCGGAGCCCTGGGGCCAGGGGATGTGAGAGGGTCCGGGGAGCCTTTGCCTCCCGCCCCGCCTCCCACTTTGGGGAGCAGGCTCTGCCTCCCCACTCGTGTCCCGAGGAAAATGCCTTCCGTCCGCATCCACAGCCCCCGGGTGGCCTGGGCGGGCGGGGTCCGCGCAGACGGTGCGCGTCCCCAGCCGCGGGCGGGGAGCCGCGCCCTCTTCGGCGGAGCGCAGCGGGCGGGCGCTCACACCACCAGGCCGTCCTTGCCCGGCCGCGACCCCCGGGCGCAGTCCTCGGACTCGGCGCAGGTGACCTTGACGTAGACCGGGGCGGGGCCCGCCTCGCAGGCGGCGGTGCGGGACGCCAGGGCCACGTCCTCGGGGCCGCCGCAGGGCGGGGGCGCGCACGGGCGGCGCTGGGAGCGGCGGGCGGTCTGCGGCGGGTACCCCAGCAGGTGGGTGACGCGGCTGCCGCGCCCGCGGGCCTGGCACCCGGGCGCCACGGCGTCCTCTCTGTGGAGACAACAGGCGGGCGGTGAGCGGGCTCCCAAGCCACGCGGGCTGGCCTGGCGGAGCCCGGGCTGAGCACCTCGGCCCCCGCTCCCGCGCCCCCTCCCGGCGCCTCCCGGCCCGGCCCCTCGCTCGCTTGCCCTCCACCTACTCTCCCCGCTGCCGGTCGGGGCCATTCCCAGTCCCCAGCAGGGCTTGTCCACAAGGTCGGGGCAGCCCAGGGCCAGCGGCCCATCTAGGCGTTCTCAGCCCCTTTCTGATGTTTCCCCCGAACCACCGCCTGGAATAGGTGGGACCCTCGGAGACCCGGGAGATGCTGTCCTGGCCCTTCAGACCTGCCCTCTCGCCCGCTCTTCTCACCTCCCGCCCGCAATCTTCACCTCTTCCTCCATCCCGTCCCCGGCACTGCAATCATTAGCACTGCAAGTCTTGTTCTGTTTTTATTTCTAGTTTGTTTCTAGTATAAGTTAGTAGCACTAGTCTTAAGAACTCTCTTTAAATACACACGACCAGAGTCCTCACCGCTCCCTAGAGGGGAAACGTGGGAAAACACAGGCCCTGCCCTCAAGGAGCTTACAGTCTAGGCGGGACAGAGAGGGGCGCACCGAGGGCGGTGGGGGCGGGGGGCGGAGCTGAAGACTGTGGGCAGGAGGCGGGAGCGAAGCCATGCGGCCGGGGCAGGTCGGCATGCCGCCGTCCCAGCGCTCCAGGGCGATGGCGGGCAAGGTTGGAGTGGCGGGCGGGGGTGAGGAAGGGCAGGGCGCCGTCCCCTGTCCACAGCAGCATGCAGCATGCATCAGGTTTTACCTGATCTCATTAGACAAGTCTCCGCAGGCCCCTCCGCCGACCCCGCTGCGGTTGCCATAGCCGAAGGCCCCGCGGGCCCCGCCAGCTCCCCCGCAGCAGCAGCAGGTGAGCGCCCAGATGGCCAGCAGCAGGCAGCCCAGCAGGAGCAGAGAGCCGAGCACTGCGCCGACGATCACGCCTGCACGCCGGGAGTCTGCGGAGAGAAGGAGAGGCTGGTCAGGCTCTCCCAGGGCAGAGCTCCGTGGGAAAGGGGCTCAGGGCCCTGGGACACTCAGTGAGGAAGATGCGGGGGGGAGGCCAGAATGCAAGTTAACCCCTTATGTTTGCATATTTCTCCCAGGGCTTCCCACCTGCCCTAGGCAGAGACCTACGCAGGATGCAATGGGCAGGCAGAGCCAGCTCAGGCTCCAAAACACAGCCCAGTCTCCTCCAGTCCCGCTACAGGGCCCCCAAGGCCAGGGCACCTACCTGAGCCCTTCATCTCCACCACGCACACACTGTAGCCCACGTGGTTGGCCACCGTGCACTGGTACAGCCCATCATCCTCATGGGAGATGTCCTTCAACACCAGATCGCCGTTAAACACACCTGAAACTGAAGTTAGCACAGGCCTACCGTGAGGCGGGGGGGCCGGTGTCTGAGCGCCTCACCCCTGCCTTGGCACCGTGGGGTGGAAGGAGGGACAGTATGGGAACACACACTCCGGGCCACTCCACACCCCAGGTGGGTTACCCTCCCCCTGCTGAAACAGAGAAGGTAGGAAGAACCCCTCCGCCCTGGCTGGTTTGGCTCAGTGGATGGAGCCTGCGGACTGAAGGATCCCTGGTTGGATTCCCCTCGAGGGCACATGCCCAGTAGGGGGCGTGCAGGAGGCAGCCAATCAAAGATTCTCTTCATCATTAATGTTTCTATCCCTCTCTCCCTCTCAGAAATCAATAAAAATATATTTAAATTAAAAAAAAAGAATCCTTCCACCAGCAACAGGACCGAGACATCATTATTTCACTGTGTGGCCTTAGAGAACCATGCCCCTTCTCCGAGCCTCGGCCCCCTCCTTTGTACGGTGAAGCTGGGGTTACAGCAGAGGAATTCTAAGGCTCCCTCCAGCTCTAATCGTCTTGGTTGGATTTTGAGTGCTAGCTGGTTTCTCTGTATGCTGGCAGCTTTGCACACTTCACCCCATTTAATCCTCACAGGCCCCTGGAAGAAAGATGTTCTTACTCCCTTTTCATACATGATGAACCAAGGCACAGAGAGGTTAAGCCACTGGCCTGATTCTTGCAGTCCGCGGTCCAGCCGGGACTCAGCCCAGCTCAGCTGTCTATCTCAGACTGTGCTCTTTCCAAATAACCACACTGCTTTGGGCTGACCCTGCCCCACCCCTCTGCCTCCTCTTCTCTCAATAGCAGCTTCTGAAACAGGCTCAGAGGAGGCGTCTCCCACAGGGGTTCTAGGTTGGACTCGGTGCCACTGATGGCTCAGGGAGGCCCCAGCGGGTCCCCAAGTCCTGATCTTTCACTCATCCCACCCCCCTCTTCCAGGTCCCCCTCACCTTGATTAATGGAGCTGTGGAAGGACTCCTGATAGGACAGCTCAGACTGGAAACTGTGCTGCGAGTGATAGGATCCTGCACGGTAGGGGTGGGTGTGCCCACTGATCTTGGCCCACTTGTAGGAGAGAGGCGGGGTGCCCCCACTGGCAAAGCACTTCAGCACCACATCGTTGCCATACGCCATGTGGCCCTCAGACCAGCACATGGGCACTGCGGGCCGAGCTGCAGGAAAGCAGGCAATTGTGAGCCAGGCTCAGCCAAGAGGCACAGTTGGGCTCAGAGCGGCCATGCTAGCCTCGGCTCTGAAGTCTAGGGAAGGGGAGCCCAGAGGAGACTGGCCATACCTTGGACGGTGACGATGACCTTCCGGGTAGCCATCGTGGTCTTCTTCACCCGGCACTCATAGGTGGCTGTGTCGGCCACCTGCAGGTTCATGAGGTTGATGGAGGCGTCGTACTGGCTGGGGTCCGAGGCCGCAAAGCGGACCCTCTGCTGCAGGTGGGGGAGGTTGCCATGGTTGATTCTCTTGTCCTGGTAGCTAAGGAACTGCGAGGAAGAGAGGAAAATAGGGTGGTGAGACAGGCAGAGCCCAGGAGGCCCAGGTGGGCAAGTCACTCAAATTTTCTGAGACTCACTTTTCTCAGCTGAAAAGTGGGAATGATGATGCCTGGTCCACTACCCCTTACAAAATGGGTGGGACCAAGTAAGAGCAAGTACTTTGGAACGCATAAGAGCGAGTTGGGAACTTCTTTTTTTCTCTCACCTAAGGATATATTTATTGATTTTAGAAAGAGAGGAAAGGGGAGGGAGAGAGAGAGAGAGAAACATTGATGTGAGAGAGAAATACTGATCCATTGCCTCCTGTACATGCCCTGACTGGTGATGGAACCCACAACCTAGGTATGTGCCCTGAGCAGGAATCAAGTCCACAACCTTTTGGTATACAGTACGATGCACCAACCAACTGAGCCACCCGGCCAGGGCATGGGAACTTCTTGAAGGCAGGTACCACCCCTTTGGAGTGATTGCAGAGCTCTCATCCCTGTTGCCCCATTCCACAAGAGGCCTTGGGGGAAGTTCAAGGTCTTGGTTTTATTATCTGCCTCCTCTCCCCTCAGAGTGTTGGCTGGCCATCAGGTAGACCATGGAGTGTAGGGTAAGGGGCACCATGTACTCACCACATTCTCCCGATGTGAAGGGTCTGAATTGACCTGCATCCATTCGATGTCCAGCCCACTGGGACCATAATCCTCAGGGTCCAGGATGTAGGGGCAGCCCAGTCTTACATTGTCACCTTCTGCCAGGTACAGGATCTCCTGGCCATCCCCGTTGATTCGCACAGCAGACAGCAGTGCTAGGGGAAGAGGAGAGTGGGTCGGGTGTGGGAAACTGAGCCAGAGCTTGGGTCATCGGCTTCAGCTTCTCCCTCCCCCATTCTATCAGCAGCAACCCAGGCTCAGTGGGGGTTCCACAGGAAGGAGGGGCTGCTCTGAGTGTGTGTCTGTGTGTGTGCATGAAGCAGTATATGCAGGCCTGTGCACATGTGTGTATGCATCACATTCTATGATGTGTAGGACTGCATCTGAATCCTGTTTGTATACATATAGCTGTTAGTTATGCTTGTATGTATGCATGATTGTGTATGCATGTAAGAGTATGTATACAAGTATACATGTGTGCTTATGAGTATTTGTGGCTGCTTATGTGTACTGCTTATGTATACATGCCATGACCAGGTAGGATGTCTGCTTTTATATTTACACTAGTGACCCGGTGCACAGATTCATGCACATTGAAAGGAAAATAATTAGAAGATGGCTGGCGGGGCGGGACTGGGTGAGACAGGCCAGACACGCCCTGGAGCCAACTTCCCATGGTCCTTCCCTAGCCGGCTGTACCTGAGGGGCACCATGGAAGAGTCCCTCTAGCAGGTGGGGTCCCTCGGCCTGGCCTGCAGGGATCAGGCCAAAACCAGCTCTCCGACATCCCCTGAGGGGTCCCAGAGTACGAGAGGGCACTCTGCAAAGTTGCTGTCGTACAGGGTGTGGAACGCAAACACAAGTGTGCAGTAAACCAGATTCAGGGCCAACAGTGCCCCAGCAGCAACATAACCCATGGCTGAAGGTGGAGTCACGCAGCTCCGTGAGGAATCGGGCTCTCTCCTCTCTGGTTTTGGGGTGTGTCACACAAGAACCACCGCTGCCAAGTCACTGCAGCTTGGCAGCTCCTGCATTGAGGGTCTACTCCCTGGTGGTCAGTGCGCATCATAGCGACTGGTCAGACGGTTGGACACTTAGCATACTAGCCTTTTATATATATATATATACATGATTGTGTGTGTGTGTGTGTGTGTGTGTGTGTGTGTGTGTGTGTGTGTACAGTGTGCACATGGAGCACACAGAGCTGTTAAATGCTCTGACAGAGGAGCCTGGCTGGTTAAAAGCTGACTCGGTCTGGGCCACATGAGGTGCTCCTACCTGGAGGCAGGAGGATTGGACAGCATCACCTCTGGGGTCCCTTCCCAGCCCAAGGAGTGGAAGACTGGAACGTCCGTGTGTGTGTCTTGCGTATGATGGTGCACGTCTGGGGCTGTGTGCCTGTGCGTGACAGCAGGTGCCTGATTGTGTCAGTGCTCTGAGTGATGGTGCATGCCTGTGCATGACAGTGGGTGGCCATGACTGAGCTGAATTCATGTGTGACAGTGAATAATGGTGTGTGCCTCGGATTGAGGCCATATGCATCTGTAGGACAATGAGCCTTGTGTGATGATGTGTAGCAGCGTGGACTGTGTGTCCTGCCCTCTCGTCATTGTGAGGCTCAGGTACAGCTGCCCCATATGCTCACTCCACTCGGGTCCCCTCCCACTGCTGCCAGCCTGCCCCACTGAGTCAGCCTGGGGGAGGACCTGGGGTCTGGAAACTCAGCACTGAGCTCCTCTCCTTTTTATTCTGAAGCCCCAGGCAGGCACTAGCCCCAACCAGTTGGACCTAGAGAGGAATAGAAGGGGGTGTGCCTAGGGCCCCAACCTTGGCAGGTAGGACAAGTAGGCTCTGCCTCCCAATCTCCTGCACTTCTTGTTCCCCAGACCCTTTGGCCCAGCCTGCATCACCCCGCTTCATTCTTTGTTGAGAGGCAACAAGTCCTTTGGAGTCTCAGCCCCTGGTCTCAGCTACTCACTCTGCTCTGCCCTTCTCTGGCTCTCTCCTGAGACCCACCTCACAGCTAGACAGCATCGCAGACACACAATTACACTGTCACAGCCAAACACATAGACACGCTCTTACAAGCCTTCTAAATGCAGGGACGCACTTATGGGGTTCCACCTTCCTACACACGAATACTATCAGATTCATACAGAGACACAGCTGCACACCAGCACAGGTCCGGATTAATCCAGAAGACACGCCCACTGCACAGGGCATAGTCCATGTGTGCTCATTCAAGACCAAGCCTACCTGCAGAAGCTTACCTGGTTCTAAAGAGCCAGCACGCACTCTTGCGACACCCAGCAGTGCAGACATCCCTGAACTTGCCCCTCAGAACCCTGGCTAAACCATCAGCCCCGCTCGAACCCCGCTAGGCTCCAGGGGCACCCAGAGTGGGCAGGCTCCCTGCTGGGGCTCTAACGGGACCTGGTGATGCCTCCTCCAGCCCCAGACAGAACATCAGCTCATTTCTGAGATAAGGATCCAGATGCCATCTGCCAGGTCCTGGGGCGGCACAAGGCAAGCCAGCGATGAGCCAGCACTCCGCAGAGAGCAGAGCCTCCGCCCTAAGGGCCCTGGAAGCAACCCACAAAGCGAGGACTCTTCCCTGCACCCGGGGGCCAGCCGATGGGAGGGTAAGTATTCAGGGAAGGGGCCTGGAAGGAGGGGCAAGCTGGAAGAGGGCCTGCACCCCGCACTAGGCTCCGTGTCTTCCTTTGTCCCAGGCCAGGGAGCCTCACCCTAGCCGTTCCATCTCCCTAGAAGCTTCCTCAGTCTCTTCCTAAGGGCTCCAATCTTTCTGCTTGCCTTTACTCTCCTGGGGAAGTTCTTCCTGGTGTCTCACCCTGATTTCTCTTGCTGTGACACTGAGGGAGTAGGAGAGAAGAGAGAGGCAGGAGAGAGGAAAGAGAGCCAGAGAGGAAGAGAGCCCTGGGCAGGGAGATCCGGAGAGGGGAGGAAATCCCAGCGGGCTGCAAGGAAGAGGGCAGTGCTGACTACTGGTCCCCCAGGGGCTGCACCCTCGGTGGATGTCACCTCAACAGTAGTGTCTATTCTCAACTGGAAATCCTTTGTGAATTTCCAAGCTGCTTCCAGAGCTCCTAACCCTCCCTCTGGAGGTGCAGAAGGAGAGGGGATGGAGGGGAGAAAAGGAGGCCCCCTCCCAAGAGGATATTGGTGCATAAATACACGCAGCACACACCCAGGACATGTGCCACCCACACAGAGATGTGCCAGGTTCCCACAGCACGGCCAGAGCTTCCTGCACAGGCTCCGCCAGCCCGACTCTCACCAAACAGGGGGAGTTGTAGACGTTCTGCCAGAAACTCATCACACACACACACACACACACACACACACACACACACACGGGCTGAAAATACTTCCCCTTTCATAAGCTCCTTCTCCCACACTCCCTCGCCCCTAGCCCAGACCCCGGGGTGGGTCTCCGAGCCATTTCCAGCAGTGCCCACACAGAGTGGCCCTTGCTGAGACTTGCCCCAACCTGGGCAGGGAGCCAGGACATCCAACCTGAGCCCTGCCCTCCACGGGAGCCCCAGTGGGGTGAAGACACTGTGGAGTTGCTGTCCCCACCCTCCTCCGCCTCATCCTGGAGGGGAGCACTCCCCTGGGACTCTCACAACACAAGGCCTGGAGTGGAGGTCTCCGGTCAGGGCTGTAACTGGCAGTGCTGGGAGCAGCCACTCGGGCCACGTCCGCTGAGGCTCTGCCCTCTGCAGGCAGCTCCCTGCCCTGGCCCTGGCCTGGGGTGGGCGCCCTCCTGCTGGACACACTGGTGAAAGGCTCCTTCCCAGGCTCCTCCTCGGCCCCCACCCAGCTTGGCTGCTCACCTGCCCATCCACCCCACTCCCAGTTTCCACGGCCCTGTACTCAGGCACTGCAGGTGTGTGCAGGTGCGAGCCCCACAATGAGGGGCCACCCAAGACCTCTGCCCCAAACTCCAGACCTGGGGCTCTCCTGGGGAGAGGCCCCTTGGCAATATCCAAACCTGGTGGCAGCAGGGCAAGGGTGGGCCGCGCCCTGCCAGGGCATCTCAGAAACCGCCAGGCTCCTCCGCTCGCCCCTCACTGCCCCTTTCTCTGCCATCTAGCGTGCGGGCATCCCTGCCCGCTGCCCAGCCCCATACCTGGGCTCAGGCACACGAGCAGAAGGTGGAAGGCTCCTCGAACTCCCATGTCTCTGATCTCAGTGTCTCCTCCGCCTGGGCTGGGTGTCCCTGGGCCGGCGGCAGTGGGGCCGGCAGTGGGGCCGGTGGTAGTGTGTAGGGATGGGTGGAGGGAGGGGGAGTTGAGGGCCCAGACACTGCCCCGGGGTGGTAGGAAGGTGCAATGAGGGCCCGGCTGGGGAACAGCCAGAGTTATTTCTATGGAAGGGAGGGGGCCAGGTCCCCGCCTTGGGGAGGAGTCCCCAAAACCCTAATTACCAGGGTGACAGAGTGGCCTACCCAGGCATTACCCAGCCATCACCCAAGCTCTTCCCTATCCAGAGAGTGGGGCAGGGCTGCCCGTGGGACTTGTAATTAGGCACCTGTTAAACTTCCACTTCCTCCTGGCCCCGTCCTCAGTGGCAATAGTCACCCCCTTTGATGGCATCCGTGGAGCTCCCCGCACCACTCGGGTTTGTTACCTTCCTCCCCAGGGGAACATGGAAGAGGAAGGAGAAGCCAAGCTTGGGGAGGAGGGTGTCCAGGCTCGAAGGATTAGCACTGACCTCAGGGCATAGGGTCCCACTCACTCTCCAAACCCTGCCCCTTCCTATCCCTGATGTCTGAAGGGGTCTGTGGGAAGGGGCACCAGGGAGGGGCACTCGGGCTGGAGGGAAGGCCCAGGCAGATGAAAGGGGCCCAGGGTTGTCCAGTCCGCCTTCCACCTGAGGCCTCTGGCCCCTCCAAGAGAGTCAGCCCTGCTGAGCTCAGCGAGAGAGGGAAGAGGTGGGTTTGGGATCAGGGTCTTCCCCTGGCTGCCCCTGCCCCCATGCCCCCGAACAATACCTGATGCAAGGTCATCCTCGAATGTAGGGGATCCCTAGGAGCTGGGGGTGTTAGAGGGATCCAGCCCAAACTCCCACACAGAACTAAAGCCAGTTCGGTGAGGCTCGAGGGGAGAAGGGCCAGGTGTGTGGAGGGAGCCCAGCAAGTGAAGGGGTTAGTGAGGGGGTGCTGGGAGAACAGCACCAAGAGGGCCAGGGAAGGGGGTGCCTGTGTGTGCCCACTCACCAGCATGTGCCACGTCTCCCCTGAGGATGGCTAAGCCCCCGTGTGCACTTCTTTTGGGGACTTTTCAGTGTCTTTGCTTCGGTGCGCAGGGAGGGAGACCAAGGACCCGCATAACCTGGCCTGCTCATCAGGGTGACTGAGACGACAAGATGGGCAAGTTAGAGCTGGGTGGGAGGGTCCTGGTGGGCTGAGGAAGTGGAGGGGCAACCCTTGCTGGTTGGTCCAGGGGGGTCCCAGGACAGGACTTGGGCCTCCCATGGGCGTCAGGAGAGGGGGGTCAGGTGATGAGTGGCTCCATTCAACAGCCCACCCCCTTCCCTGCCAGGGCACAAGAAGGAGGGGAGCAGAGTCCTGGGGAGAGTGATGAGACTGGGGTACTACCAGGGCTGACCCTTCCAGGAAGAATGAGACAGAACAATAAGGAAGCACAAGGATCTCATACATTGCTGTGCTCCAAACCCCTCCACCCACACCCCAACAATAACGGAGTGCTCTGAGACCCATTAGATGTACACAATGAGTATCCTCATTTCTTCATTTATTTTGAGGTTTATAGGATTGCCCTACACACTCTGGAAAGCAGGAATCATTATCCCCACTTAAAAATGTGGAACAGGGGCCTGGAGACGCATGAAGATTCAGCTCAATTGATGCTGCTGGGGCCTGACCAAGTGGGGGACACCCAGGCATCATGATTCTTGACCCAAAGTGGTCCAAGAAAGGGGCTTGGTGACCCTATGGGTTACTAGACTGACCCCTGGAGACAAAGCATGGAAGGTCAGTGATGGGGAGAAGGCAGAGCAGGTGGGACCAGGAAGAGGGAGTAAGGCTATCGTTCCATTAAACTGAAGTGCAGGGTTGGAGTTTAATTGAGTTCTGATTTCAGCTAATGTTAGAGTTGGAGTGAAGGTTGGGGTGAAGGTTGGGGTTAATTGGAATTATGAGGCTGAGGTCAGATTTGAGGTTGAGATGGTAATTAAGGTTGAGATTAGGGTTAGCATAACAGCCAGAACTGAGGCTAGGGTTGATGGCTGGGATCCATGTTATGATACAGAATAGGGTTTACAGCTATGCTTGAAATGCAATCAAAGGGTGGGTGGAGATTGATGTAGACTTGGGATTACAGCTGGGTTAGAATTGCATTTTGAATTTGAATTAGAATAGACTGTGCTTAGGGTTAGAACATCGGTTAAAGTTATATGGGCAGGAGGATGCATTAGGTTTTGTTTATGATACAGAAAGACCTCAGCCTCCATCTGCTAAAGCCAAGTTTGGCTAGAGTTTTTATCCCTGTGCTCTAGGAGAATGCCAATAGCACATATTGACTGGGGGCCCGAG
This sequence comes from Eptesicus fuscus, assembly GCF_027574615.1. Lineage (NCBI taxonomy): Eukaryota > Metazoa > Chordata > Mammalia > Chiroptera > Vespertilionidae > Eptesicus > Eptesicus fuscus. The sequence continues at coordinate 38,182,239 of NC_072494.1, read as the reverse complement.
ATTTTGGGGAGAGTTACAAATATACATGAGCCCATCTGATGGATATGAAGCAACTTAATCCAATGGCAAATGTAACCTCTGAATTCCTGCTCCACGACCTCAGCTCACCACCTATAAAGCTCCCAGCAGTGATCTGGGGAGGGGATACAGGAAGCTATTTTCAATAAGTGGGGCTCTCACGCCACATTGAACCAGTAGATGGGGTCTATCAGAAGTAGGTTTACTGGGAAGGAGGTCCTGGTTTTAGAGTCTAAGAGACAGAAGTTGGGGAAGACTGAGGTCCGAGGTGCTTCTAGAAGAACAGGCACTTTTGAGGATACCATGCAGGGGCCCCTCCAAGCCTCAAAAGGCAAGGCACATTTTTGCTCTTCTCTGACCCACTGAGAGCTAATTGCCACCTCCTTGCAATTTGGGGCCCATAAAAGAAGCTGTCAGCCTTCCTGCCTTGTGCCCTGAGCCCTGCTTTGCTAGCGGGGGGCGGGGGGAGGGGGCGACAGTGGTGGAGTGAGGATACTGGGTATCAGTTTAGTTTAGGCCTAGTCCATGGACCCCTCCCTCTGGAACCATCCCACAGCCTAAGTTTCTCTCTGAGCTTCATCTTCAGTAGAGGACCCCTACCCCAATTCCTCTCTCTCCCTTTCCCCGATCCAGTCTCCACCCAAACATCCTATTTCCCACCACTTCCTTTTCAGGTCCCATAAAGGTCTGAACAGAATCTGGAGACTACTGGGGTTCCCTCTGGGCCCCCAGGAGAGACAGTGATTACTAGGAAGCAGAGGAACACAGGTGGCACCAATGACTCATCTAGGGGTCCTGAGAGAAAGACAGGAGGCAGAAGGCCAGGCTATGACCTCGGGCCCAATTCACAAGTTTCCAAAAACGGTCCCTTGCTTTTCCCTGAGGAATTTAGAGCTGTCCAGGGGAGAATGGCCCCTCTTTTTTGCATACCCCACGGTTTGGGTTGTATTTGCTTCTATTCTAAGACAGAAACAGAAACTCAAAGACAGAGGCTTAGAAAGCAATGAACAGAGAGGAGAGGGGAAGAGGCAGGTCAAGGACCCAGAGAAGCCCAGAGACTGTTTCTGAGATGAGGCACAGGCTGACCCCAGAACATTTGGGGGAAGGACAGGAGGAAGGCTGGGTCCACCTACTCTTCCTCCAAAGTGCCCTTCACAGCAACTTGGCACAACCCCTGTAGTCCCCGCCCCCACCTGCCCAGACTGTCCCTCCAACTCCTCTCCCAGACCCCCTGAGCTCAGGCTCAAGTTCCCATCTCCTCTCCAGCCCCCAGCCCCTCCCTCTGCAATTTGACCCTTTTTTTCCCCCACATATATTTTCATTGATTTCAGAGAGGAAGGGAGAGGAAGAGAGAGATAGAAACATCAATGATGAGAGAGAATCATTGATCGGCTGCCTCCTGTATGCTCCACACTGGGGATCGAACCCACAACTCAGGCGTGTGCCCTTGACCAGAATCGAACATAGGACCCTTCAGTCCACAGGCCGACATTCTATCCACTGAGCCAAACCAGGTAGGGCAATTTGACCCTTTCAAAAATGCACACACACACATACACACACACACACACACACACACACACACACACACACACATACACAGAGTTGGCAGGCTCCCTTGCACCTCTCCCGAGTCCCCATGTAGACCAGGCTCACCCCACAACCCCAAGGAGTGACAGCAGATCCTGGAATGGCCGTGCAGAGAAAGCCGCTGAGGAAAGGGCTGGGGGCAGGAGTCATGAGCGGTGCAGGAGGGACGACATGCTAAGCCTCAGAGAGGGCAGACAAGGCACCCCGTGGCCACAGCCACAGAGAAGCCAGGGCCGCTACAGCCTCTGCCCTTTCCCCCAGCTCTCGGTGAAGGGTTGGGGCTGGAGAACTACCAGTTGAGGCCATGATGGATGAGAAAAGTGGGGGGCTTAGAGGTGGCATAGGTGGCGTGATGGGAGAATGTCAAGTTCAGTTGAGGACGGGTTAGAGCTAGTTAGAAGTAAAAGTCACGTGTGGGGTTCTGTTTCAGAATTTGGGTTAGGGTTAGTGACTGAGGTCCAGATAAGGACCAGTAGGCACGAGTTTTGGACACATGTGACCTTGGGACTCCCTGAGCCCCTACTCAGCCTTCCCAAGCCTCGGCAGTTCCTGCTGGTCCACCCCAGAAGGGGGGTGCCAGGAGGGAGCGTGTTGGATATGCCCACATCTCTCCCATCAAGTGATATCCTGGAGCTGGTCCAGACTCGTAAGAGCAAACAGTCTGAAATAAACTCTTTATTGCACTAAAAATAAAAATAAAAAAGCAAATAGCACTGCAGTGGGCCCCATTACTGAAAGGAGTGGCTGTCAGCACTGTGACAAAGGGTGGTTGATTAGATGCTATGAACTGAACTGTTATCAAGGGAATAGTGGAGGAAAGAAGAATTCGCTTGTAAGGAGTATGTGAATTCCTGATGACAGGCCTGAAGAAGAATTAAGAGACCCTAAAGATAAAAGATTTCCTCCTCACCAAGATCAACCATATACTGTAGAACCCTCATCTACTCAGCAAATGGGCTGGGCCTTGCCCTAGGCCCGGGAGCAGCGATTAATGGAACATAGCATCTGTCCTAGAGCATCCAGGCTGCTGGGGTAGACAGACAAGGGTGGGTGTGCCAGCCCCTTGTCCCAACATGATGAGCTACAGTGATCACAGCAGGCCCGGGCCTGGTGGGCAGGATGTCTGGAGCACATCTGATGATGTGCGGGAGGACTGAGAGTGGAGGGGAGTGGCTGGAAGAGTACTTGGGTCCTTAGAAACTAAACTCGGACCCTGCCAGAGCCCACAGAGAAGAGAGTAAGTCAAGAGAGACAGCCCTTGGTGGTTATATTTGGACTGAGGAGGGAAGATCCTTGAGGACTGAATCCCTGGGGACCTTCTGCCCAATCCACCAGAGCACTGGCTGGGATCAGAGCCAGGCCTGCCGTGTACGTTTGTACGTAGAGAGAGAGACAGACCTTGCTTGGATGGACTAAACCATATGCCCACTGGGACTCTGACCCTTGAATTTGTAGAAATAAAGTTTGCCTTAGATTCTCTAGTCTGAGTCCCCCCAATAGATATCCGCAGAGGGGAACTGTGGTTCCCTCAGTCCCCAGCAGCCCCAGGCTGCCTTGCTTTCCTGGCAGGCGACAGAGCTAACTAAGCCGGGTGTGTGTGTGCTTCGGAGCCTTCCCTACTAAGCCTGTCCTGACCAGCCCTCCCTCTGCTCTCCGTGTTTGTTTCCTGTTGCCTGGACACTGACTAGGAAAGGGGAAGGAGTGTGGGGAAGGTGGTGCCAGCAGGGGAATGTTCCTGGCTTTCCCTGGCTTTCTCCCCCTAACAACCCACTCACCCCCACCCCCACAAAAAAAAGGACTCAGAAAAGCCACGTGTTTCCAGAACTTTGGACACGGGGTCAGGCTGTATCTGAAGGGGCATCATGTGAAAAAAAATCCTGAACTTGTGTAGTGTGGTCTGAAAGCACTGGGAATGCACAGGAAGACATATCCTGACTCAGCATTAAGAACTTTCTGAGCACCGGGGCTGATCTGAGATGGTTTGGGTTCTTTATGACTCTCAGGAAGTGCAAGCAAGCTCAGACTCTCCAACTATTTGATTTAGAGATTACAAAGGAGATCCAATCACCAGTGGGTCCTTGAGATCCTTTCCAGCCTAGAGATTCTATGATCTGGTGGCTCACGCCATCAGCCCAGGGACAGACAGTTTTCCCCTGGGGCTGTAGGGAAAAGCTCCTTAGCTCTGGGCAGTTTCTCCTGCCCCCCACTCACCCCCACCCCCTTGACTTCTATTTCTAAGAGAAGGGGTCTTCTAAGGTAGCCACCCAAAACCTCAACCTTCTTCCTGTCCCAGCCTCCAAGTCATCAGAGGGCATTGAAATCATGGTGACCCTTCTCCCAAGAGGACGTGGAGAATGCAGGAAGGAATGCAGAGCTTCCACTGCAAGGACATCCCAGCTGGGAGAGTGGGGGCTACGACAGAGGGAAGGTCTAAGCTATTCAAAGCCAGTCAAATCAAGAGTAACTTAGCCTATTCTGGGATTCTAGATTTCTGTGGTGTTGGAAATGACCTTCTTCCAGGTAACCTTGGTGTGATTTGCCAGTATAGATCTCAGAGTATGGAAGGGAGAAAGAATGAGGGGCAGGTGACCTTGACAGCAGCCTAGGCTAAGGGCAAGACCTCTGGTCTGGATGAACCTTCCCTCCCCCCCACCCCTTTCTCCCCCAGGCTCCTGCTCTGAAGAAGGACCAATCAGAATGGATGTGAGTGAGGAACGCTATGGACTCCACTCTCAGACTTCTTGTCTGAGACTCCAGCGTCTTCCCTCCACTGTCACCTAAACAGCTGCCACGCTTCTTCACCCCAAAAGCCCTGTCTGGCTTTGAACTCTCTGAACCCTTTTCATCCTAGCCTAATCAAAGTGCTTTTACTGAGACCAATGAATGCCTGGACCCAAGTCACAGATGTGGATGCTGAGGCTTTCCAAGGTGCTGGAGGACACCCCGGCCCCCTCCTGAGTCAGGGACAGCCTGGCTTGGCCACCAGAGCAGACTGCTGAGTCATGACCAACTGGAGCTGCTTCTTCGGCAGGTGCAGAGGTTCGGAGACAGCCTCCAAGTCACAGCAGAGCCTGACTCAGGCAATAGGCACATGCGGGCAGGTGGGACATGCAGCCAGCCAGGCGCTGGAGGACACGTGATCAGGCGGTCATTGCATGAAGACCTGATTCAGTGCTCCATGGTGGAGCCCAACCACTGGGTTTTCCAGGCCATAGCATCCCAGCCTGACTTTGCAAAGACAGGAAGACTCAGGAGGCCGAAGAAAGGGAGCTGAGAAGCAATCGGGGATCCATACAATCAAGTCAGTAGTTTAGACACTTTATTTCCCCTGCAAGCGTCTCACATCTTTCTATCAACCAAGAGAACGCGCCCAACAGCACGTCCTACTCATCCTTAGATTTCCCCAGCACCGCTCTGCCCTTTTCAATTTCCCAGAAACCCCTGAGCTCATTCAGTGGCTTGGAGGGGCACGCAGAGCTCATTTCGTCCTCTGAGAATTAGGACTACAGCTCCAACCTCCAGCAGCAAGACTGCGGCTCGTTGTTCCTGAGCTGGCAGGTCCACTGTCTTCAACAAATTCCAATTTTCTCTCTTCTTTGTCTCAAGGCCTCACCCCTCCCCTCTGCAAGGTGGGCTCACACAGTCCCCTGTTGGCTCTGCCCACAGTACCATGCCTGACCCCAGCAGCCCCGAGTTTACAGCAGGGAGCTTCACCCTGTAATTATTCCCACTGCCATTCGTGAGTGAGAGCGGTGGAGAGTTTATAAAAGATGCCCAGATGTGGCCGGCTGGCCTCAGATGCCAGCTGCTGGCCCAGCGGTCAGGAGTGTCCTGCTTTTCGGAACAAGGTTCTGACGAGTCGGGCCAGTCCTGAAGCCCAAGGAAGCCTGCGCAGAGCTTCTCGGGAATCCAGAGAGAAGAAACTGAACCTCTCTGCCACACCGCAATTCCAAGAATTCCTTGATGGAGAGAACCCCTGAGGGCTGGACTCTGAGCTTCTCTCCCAAACCAGTTCACCTGCTCAACCACTCAGAGGTGACTACACGCCTCCATCTGAAGCCAGACCTTGACTCATGTGACCTATCACTGCCCCTGCCACGTCCAAGCCATGTGGAGTCAGTCTCACTATCAGCCCTTGGGATCTGCCAGGCCCCGCAGACCTGCATTTTCACCAGCAGCGGTTCCACCAGCAGCAGTCCCAGTGAAATGCTAGCCTTGCTTTCAACCTATGAACTTGGCTCTTTTTTTTTCTCCATGGGCTCAGAAGTTAGCAGTGCAACCTCTTTTCTCCTTGCCCTGTACTCCCAGGGAGCCCATTCCTCCCAGCCCTGAGATAGATGGCTTATGTGAGGAGCTGAGCAAACTCCAGGCACCCAAGGCCATGTCTGGCTTTCCTGGCGAGAGGGTCCCCTGAAACGGGTAAAGCCTCACTCCTTGGTCTCTGCGGGTACTAACCCTACAATAGGTGATGCTCAGAGAGAACACAGCCAAGTAAGCCACGTGCAGGAGGGGCCACAATCCTCAGTGGATTGCCATGTCTTCGTGCCCACCCGAGGCTGGGTACCACACTTTCCAAGACCCCTAGGGCGGAAGATAGCAGCTTCCTTATGGAGGGGTACTGAGCAGTGATGGTGAGAAGGCCTCTTTCCCAAGCAGCCGGTGGGGCTGCCCAGCTTGCTGGGCAAGGCGACAGTCTTCCCCGGTGAGAAAGGTGGGGAAGGCGCCCCCGGACGCTGCAGCCGTCCCTTCCGAGGAAGAGTTAGCACAGGAAGCAGCTTGCTGCTCTCCCTGGGCCCTATGAAAGGAGGACTCTTGCCCGAGGCCCTTGTAACCTGGCGTTGTAAACACAACTGCCTTCGGCCAGCAGCTGTCTCCGCCTCCTCTGGTGCAGGCCCCACGGAGGGAGACAGGACTGGGCTCTGGGTTTGAGAAATGCAACACAAGGGCAGAGGGGAGGGGCACCATTCGTGATGGGAGCTGGGTGGAAGCACTTTCCCCCAAGGCATACCCAGATGGGGCAGGCTCCACGCCCAGCAGCTAGCACTTCCGCCCAGTGGGAGCCAGATAATCCGGGTCTTTCCCATAAAGGCTGAGACTATTCTAAAGGTACAAGAAACTTGATGGGAGCAGCTGTGTGTGTGTGTGTGTGTGTGTGTGTGTGTGTGTGGCGGGTGTGTGGCGGGGGGGCGGGGAGAGACAAATCAAGAACAGACGGGAACAATGAGAAGTTTCTGTGAGGATGGAGCTGGGTCTGCTGTGCTCACTGAGAGCTGGACCATCCCCAGCACATCCTTGGGACCCGGGAAGTGTTGAATGAGCGAAGGAGTGGATAGAGTATTAACACGGGCAGCGATGGCTTTGGGGAGCGCCACTCCTCGGAGTGAGGTGGACTGAGGATTACCCAGCCGCTGGAGTGATGGGGCAGCTGTGTTTGGGTGAGGACACTGGGCCACAGGGTGAGCAGCGGGACCCTGGGTGCGCCCTGCGGAGGGACAGGCAGTGTCTGTGTCTTGGCACTGCTGCAGTTGAAAGGTTCTGACGGGTGGGTAAGTCCGGGTTCAGACACCACCCCCTTCACAGATGTGGTCTGAGTCATAGGCGTGAGCCCAGTCTTCTCTGTTCCGAATGGCAGAGCGCTTCCTTCCCCATCCACCCAGCCTGGCCCAGCCCCTCCCTGAGCGCATCTCCAGCTCCTCGCCTGCCCCGGAATGCCCTGGGCTGGGCCTGCGCTGGAGGCGGAGGCTAGGCCGCGCTGAAAGCTGACATGATGGCAGCATCCCAGAGGCTCACAAAAGGCCAGGAGACACCAGAACCAAGGGGCCGCCGGGCTGAGCAGGACAATGGTGGGGGGCACCCCTGCATCTGGCCCCGGAGCATCGCGCCGCGCACACCTGGGTCTCCTGGAGCCCATTTTGCTGCCCGTTCAGCCCCCTGGAGGAGCCAGGGCCCACACAGGACGCGGGGCTGCTGCTTAGAGTAGAATAGATTTAATCTGTAACTACTAAACGTCTAGGTTAGCGGCAGTCAGGGGCACCCAGGGGCTGGGCGGAACCTCCCCGCGGCGGCATCCAGGGTCGCTGAGAGGCGCCCTCAGCTCACAGGGGTGGCGGGCAGGATGTTGGCTTTGCGCTCAGCCTCGATGCAGTACTTCTCGGGAAGGCCGGTGGCCCTGCGGGGAAACACGGGGAGGGTGTAAGGGGCGGGGCGCCAGAGAGGGGGCAGCAGGGAGTGGGTGGGGTTATAGGCCTGGGGCCCTGCACCCCCCAAACCCACTCCCAGGATTCATCCCCCAAACATATTCCTGTCCAAGCCCCAGCATCCTGCCAACTCGTTCCCAGGGAGCCGGGAAGACCCAGGCCCCCGGATATTCTGCGGGAGCCCCGAGCAGACGGCAACCCCCCTGAGCGCCTCCGCCGCGCCCTGCGATCCCGGAATCCCAGCTCTCCGGCCCTTCCGCCTCTCGCGGGACCGGAAGAGGAGCGGCAAGAGTACCTCAGCTCTTCGATCTTCTTCTTCTTGACGTCATTGATGCGCTCGCTGCGCCGCAGGGCCTCCTCCTTGAGGCGCCGGCCCTCCTCGAAGGTGGCGATGCGCTCCTGCACCAGCTTCTGCTGGTTCTCGCGCACCTGGCGCCGCAGCTCCTGGACGTGCTGCATGCGCTCCGAGGTCCTCTTCTCCTCCACCAGCCTCTCCCGCTCAATCTGCTCTCTCTGCGCCCTGGCGGGGGACACGGGGTGTGGAATGAGCTGCCCCCCAAGGAAAAGTGCTGGGGCGCCTCCTGGGCCGGCTCCTCCAGGGGATGTGCTTCAGGGACCCGCGCTCCAGCCCTCTTCTGGGGCTCCCAGATGGGCCTCCAAGGCTGCCTCTGCGCATGCTCCCCACTCGCCTCCAGCCAGGACATGCCACTGTGCATCCGAGGGCAGCTTAGAAGGGCCCCACGCTTAACTTAATGTCCTGCTGTCACTGTTTTGAAATTCTTAATAGTTCTTTTAACAAGGGGCCCCACAATCTCATTTTTTTTCCCACGGGGTCCTGCAAATTATGTAGCTGGTCCCACACTCAGGGTTTCACTCGCTGGAAGCTATTGTTCCTACTTTTCTCTTATAACAAAGCACAACTCCTCTCCAGCTAGTTCTGTGATCTCCCTCCCCCTCCTCCTCCCCCTCCCCGTCTCCCTCTTCCTCTCCCTCTCCCTCTTCTTCCTCTCCTTCTTCCTCTCCCTCTCCCTTCTTCCTTCCTTCTTCCTTTCTTCCTTTCTTCCTTCTCATGAACAGTAATGATGGCATTACAAAACCAACAACGGGAATACTTAGTTAAAGGAAGTGGTAAATCTGTTCTGCCAGCCCTCCTTGGTTGCTGGAAGAAGCAAGAAACTCAGCCTGACACCTCTTCCTTCTCTTGTTGCCCCAACTCTCCAAATTCCTCTTGGGACCCTCTTCCACAGGAATTCTTTATGGACCCTGACGTCAGGGGGAATGGCTAATACAGACTAGATGAGCTCGGAAAAACTCACATGAAACGTATTCCTGTCTCAGAGGAAATGCCGTCATAAGCCATCTTGAGCTATCGTTTTAGTTCTTCCTCAACGTAATAAAAAGCCAAATGTAAAATCCTCTTAGGCAGAGATCTCTCCCCTGCCCTGCTCCCCTGGGGTCACTCACACCCCAACAAAGGTACCAAAAGCACCGCTTCGCTTATTCGCTCCCCTCTAGCCATCGCCCAAGATGCACCGTGCGTGGGGGATCAGCTCAACTCCCAGCCACTCCTTTACACCATGGAAACACCTTTTAAAATTCTGCTGCTGTAGAACCTTCTTAGTTCTCCAGGAGAGAGCTGCTGGCTTCCTTGCCCCTCTGTACTTAGGCACCAAACCCCCACTGCCCAGGCGCATCTACGGCAGCAGGCTCATCCCCTTCGCCCTGCCATTCCTTTCTATACAGAGAACAGTTTCCTACTGCTTCACATCGTGTGAAACAGGGTGAAATGGAGGACCCATATGTCACTAGAGAACCCTGGGGCGGCTGGCCATATAAGATCTGCATGGGGAGAGCCGGCCATTTCACAGAGTTCGAGCAGTGATCTAGGAACTTGCAAAAAACGATTGATGCCTGGGCCTCACCCCAGACCCGCTACGCCAGAGTTTATGGAGGTGCAGCCTGGGCATCGCCCTTTGGGAAAACTCCCAGGCATTTCCAGGAACCAGTGGGGCGCATGGCTCCGTTCTCTCTGCTCAGTCAACAGGCCAAGAGTTAGAGGCAGCCCTCTGCCCAGAAGGGAGTCCCTCCATAGGCCACACAGGAGGCCGTGCTTAGGAAGCAGGAAGCGGTGGCTATGGCAGAGATGCTCCTGGCACTTGAAGACAACCACCATGGTGGTCACCTGGCCCTGGAGACACTAGATCTAGATACCAACCTAGGACAATGGGTAAACTTGACGTTTCCAAAGGTTTGGTCTAGCTTAAAAGACTGACTGCTAAAGCCCAGCCAGTGTGGCTGGCTCAGAGGTTGAGCGTTGACCTATGAACCAGAAGGTCACGGTTCAATTCCCAGTCAGGGTCAGGGCACATGTCCAGGCTCTATCCGCAGTAGGGGGCGTGCGGGAGGCAACTGATCAATGATTCTCTCTCATAACTGATGTTTCTATCTCTCTCTCCCTTTCCCTTACTCTCTGAAGTCAATAAAAAATGTATATATTTTTAAAAACGGACTACTATGTATGCTTCGGAAGAACAAAGCAAAGAACAAACAAATGGGTCAGTGACAGAAGCGGAACTTTCATCTCTTTCCATTAACATTTAGTGCCTGCTAAAGGCAACACAGATGTCCCAGGGCACAGAGGCTGGGAGGGCACACAGCTGAGAGGAGACTGGAGCCCAGGGGCAGAATCTCTGGGGCCATTAAGGACACTGCCTTCTTTACCAGGTATCCATAGATCGTGCCACAGCACTGAGGGCAGGGAGGCTACAGAGCCAAAGGGTATCCCGGCCAGTAGGGCAGGCTGGGGGCCCACAGTCCAATAAACGACCAAGAACCTGGCTCTGCCAAGGACAGAGATTCCAATGGGCCTGCTCTATCTCTGGCCAAGGCTCCAAGCCTGCTCTAGCAGCAACTAACAGGCTGTACCAAGAACAAGAACCCAGCCCTGGCTGGTTTGGCTCAGTAGATAGAGCAGTGATGGGCAACCTTTTGAGCTTGGTGTGTCAAACTTTGCCAAAAAACTGAGCATAACTCGGGTAGCGTGTCACTTTGAGGAAAAAACTAACTCCAAGACTCTAGTCGCAAATGTTTCATCCTCAGGAGCAGCAAATGTTTCATCCTCGGCATGCTGACACGCGTGTCATAGGTTCGCCATCACTGAGATAGAGCGTCAGTCTGTGGACTGAATGGTCCCACGTTCAATTCCAGTCAAAGGTACATTCCCCGGGTTGTGGGCTCGATCCCCAGTAGGGGGCATGCAGGAGGCAGCTGATCAATGATTCCCTCTCATCATTGATGTTTCTCTCTCTCCCTCTCCCTTTCTCTCTGAAATCAATAAAAACATATATTTAAAAAAAAAAAAAAAACACAAGAACCTAGAGCATGTAGACCAAGGAAGTTGGGCTGTGCCATTCAATCTCTACTCATCTGAACATAATTTCAGTAATTTTGTATCGTAACCGCCCCAATTAAAATTTTGTTTGCTTTGTTTCCTTTAGAAATGTTCTGATCTTATCATCTCAAGATCTCATAGAGCAAAAATGGAGTCATTCCCAGTTAGACCAGAAGAGTTAGAGCCTGGAGAACACCCAAGGGCCGCATCCGGGGGCAGATCTGCCTGATAGAAACCGGAGCAGCTAGGACTGCTAAGCGCTTTGAGGCAGGGATCCTGAGAGGTGTGAACACTTAGCCTTCATTTATGTGTCACAGTTATCACTGATCCATCAGAGAAAACAAAAAAGGATAAAGAGCTGGGAAGGCGGGAGATATGGATAAGTATAGGTGAGGTCCATCTAAATGAGTCTCTGACATCCTTCCTACGTGCATGGCAGGAACAGTGTTTTATTCACCCCTAACATTTCCCATAGCACCCAGCACAGCGCCTTGAATTTATGTGCTTAGTACATATTTGTCAAATGAAGGGCAAAGACCTCCCTTAAAGCCCTGCTCCAATGACTCACAACCATTAGTGTTTGAAGTTTCCTTCATCTCTCCTCACCTCCCTGCTGCAATTTCATCCCTAACTGGCAGGGACACATGGAGGGGGGGGGGGGGGGCTGGGGATGGCAGAAAGGGCAAGATTTATACCTTTTCTTACACCTTCAACACTCCAAGATAAATAATCCCAATAATCCCTAAATCCTTCAACACTTCCAGGTTCCCAATTCTCTAATCATAAAATTTTTGGCTCGTCCGGCCGGCATGGCTCAGTGGTTGAGCATCGGCTATGAACCAGGAGGTCACAGTTTGATTCCCAGTCAGGGCACATACCTGGGTTGAGGGCTCAACCCGTGGTGGGGGGCTTGCAGGAAGCAGCCAATCAATGATCCTCTCTCATCACTGATGTTTCTATCTCTCCCTCTCCTTTCCACTCTGAAATCAATTTTAAAATATTTAAATAAAAATTCTTGGCTAGAGTGTCTGAAATGTTTCAATCATCCATCTGGTTAGAATGACCCCACCCACCTGGCCAGGGTGGATCTGTATCTGTCTATGGACATCCCTGCCACAGTGCCAGGAAAGAGAGCGGACGTTCCACGCCTCCTACCGAAGGATCCTGTCGAATTCATCCCGGTCTCGTTGCACCTGAACCGCCAGAGTGTGCTCCTTGAACGCCACCTGCTCCAGCCGCGTTTTCCGCAGTTTGGCTTCTGTCTCCATCTTCTTCTGCGCATTTTCCTTTTCCTTCCTGCGCCACTCTCTGTCTGCAACCTCCTGGTTGCGCTTTGCCCGCAAGGCATCCTGGGAAAGGAGAGGGTGGGGAGACCAGGTGCCGGGGGAAGACACCCCTTCCCAGACTCTCCGACGCAGCCTGAGAAGGTTTTGAAATTGATCAATGACTCTCAGTGGATGAAACTGCAGCAGGGAGAGGAAGACTGACACAAACACAGCTACTTTGAGAAGCTGCATGGACTTCTCTAGTAGCAAGGTTATTCTAGGAAAGAATAAATGCAGTCCTGTCATAGAACTTCCAGGGCAGCCGGCCGGTGTGGCTCAGTGGTTGAGCCTCCACCCATGAACTGGGAGGTCATGGTTTTGATTCCTGGTCAGGGCACATGCCCAGGTTTCGGGCTCCATCCTCAGTAGAGGGCATGCAGGAGGCAGCTGATCCATGATTCTCATCATTGATGTTTCTACCTCTCTCTCTCCCTCTCCCTTCGTCTCTCTGAAATCAGTAAAAATATATTAAAAAGAAAAAGAACTTTCAGGCCAGAAGGTATCCTGAGGGATCATCTTGTCCTTCCGCCTCACTCACCGCAATGCTTCTCCTGTACCTCAAACACCTCCAGGCGGTCCTGCAACTGCTTCTAATTTTAAAAACTGCTAATAACGGAGATGATACGGTTTCCTCCGGTAACACATTTCAATGATTAGTTAAGCTTGAAAGTTCTTTACAAAACAGTCAAAAACTTTCTCTTGAACCTTAAGCCCATGATGCATGCTCAGTCCTTGCTGCCTCACACACTAGACGCAGGCCCGCCCTTCTCTTTTAGATGACAGGGGTCTAGATCATTTCTTCTACATCTCCACCCTCGAGGCCATCTGATCGGCTGCCACAGGAACAGTGAAGGGAATGGAAGAGGTGGGAGGAGGTAGAGAACAGGTACCTTTTCTGCCAGGTAATCCTGGGCCTTTTCTTGCATGACCCTCATGCGGGCGATCTCCTTCTCTTTCTCCCTCCTGATTCTCTCCTGCTCAGCCTCAAACTCTGCTTCTCGAGCCTGCCAACAAGAAAGGCTTTGTAGGGCATCTCCCATTGCCCCAGCCTTGCAGAGAGAAACCAAACCCCCGCACCCGTCTGTCCAGGATCTCCCCTATCGCCCGACTCCTCCCTGTACAGCGAGATGACCAGCAATGCAAGGACATAAAACCAGTTAGCAAATTTGTAACACACTTTCTCCTGCGTTATCCCAGAGGGTCCTCACAACTCCTGAGATAGATATTGTAGATGAAGAAACTGATGTGCACAGAGATTAAGGGTCCTGCCCAAGAGGGCATGGCTGGTCAGCAACCAAACAGGCTTTGAATGCAGGTTTCCTGAGCACAGCCTGCATGCTCCTTCCAGCTTCACCACTTCCAGGTTACACGGCCACTGGGCCAAGTTTCTGGAAGTAACCACTGTGGCTCCCTGATTGTCTTGTAAAGTTCAGCAGGTGGAGGTTATCTCATTAGTCCCTGGGCAAATGGCCAACATGCTTTGGGCAGTCCCGCCGTGGTTAGCAGATACCCAAGGACTGAACCATCACAATTCGCTCCCTCTGCTACTCCTCTGAAAGAACAGATATATCCCTAAAAGCTTACCAAGTCCAGCTTCCCAGCCGCCATTCCAGGGCAGTCATAGACCAATGGCTCAGATTGGGTGGAAATGTGATCTCCCCATAAAGAACTTTCCTTAGCTCTCATTCTATCTACCCAGGCTTCTGTGCAGCCCAACGAGTGCCTGCCTGTGAGCTGTGCACACTGGCTGTATGCCAAGCTGGTCTCTCTGTCCCCCACTTTGCTCTAGATGGCAGGGCAGGGAACGCTGGAGGCTTTCATAGCCACTTAGCTCTAAAGAGGCAGTGCTGGCTGCAAGAACAGAGACCACTGAGGTCAGGAAAGGGCTTGTGACACACTTGGACACTTACAGTGGGCTGTGCGTATGCCCAGGTGCCTGATCCCTTTGTCAGTCATCATCCTCTCGCAGCAAATCCCGTCTGTGTTCTCTCCATGTATGAAGACAAGGCACATTCCTCTCCTGCCCAGAACTCTATGGTGATTTCTCATTGCTCCCTGCTTCTAGCTCTGCTCAAGGTCCAGGCATCCCCAACAACTAACTGCTCTTAGCTCCCTGTCACCTCATCACCTCATTTCTTATCATGGCTACCACAGATGCTCTGCCGCGGCCAGCAGATCTGTTCACCAACTCCGGCACCATCTTCACCTATTCAAGGAAGTAGCCGCTGAGTTCTATTAGTCTAGGTGTGTTCAGCCTAGTCTGACACTGGACGCACATTGAAGCATTCAGGACATTTTGAATCAATCAGTGACGAGGTTCACGAGGGGGTTGTAATGATTAAATGAGACAACACTTGTGAAGCACTTGGCACAGAGCCTGTGCACAGACTAAGCTCTCAACAAGTAGCAGCTGTGTGATCGCTGTTATGCACGAACCATCTATGCCCTTCATCTTGCATTCTCATTCTGTGCCCTGTATATCCCTGCATCCAATAAGAAAGCCAAAGCTAACAAACAGGCTTTGTTAAGCTTCCTTTCCGTGCTTTGCATTTGGGGTATGTAGGTATATCACATATGCCTTGATACTCCCCTTTTCCATCATTAAAACTCACTACTATAGAGAAGTATGATGTGCCCTCTGTCATCATGGAACCTCGACACCAGAGAAGAGACAGGACCAACACACTTAGAATTGAATACATTTTCTGCCACCTTGAGTCCTTCCCTTTCTTTTCACATAAATTCGTGTTCACTCCATCTAAATGGTGCTTAAAAGCTTTCTTTTGCCCAGCATTCCTCGCAGAGCCAAACATTCCATTACCCCATTTTGCCCTAGAATGAGCCTGCACATTCCTAACTTTCATCCCCTGGTAACTATTGCAGATGTTGCCTTCTGTTCCATGTGCATTTGTTCTATGGGTTCCACAGTGAGGGATGGGGAAGACTATTTTCTGAGTCCAGCACTCAATACAGGATGCCCAATATAGGAGTTTTCACAAGAAACTTATGGAAAGCTGACTCATGATTAATGATGATATAATTATCCGGGTCATGAGGAATCCACTGGAAACTTTAATTTCACCAATAGTTTTCATTTTCTTTCCTGCCTGCACCTGACCCTCATCCCAACTTTTAATCAAAGGTGTTAACAATGATAATAACACCCTAATTTGGATGTTTTTTTCCAGGCTATTCTCCATTAATGAACAAGTGGACTGGCAGAGATGAGGAGAAAAAAAAGCCAAGCCCTTGAACTTAGGACTTAACTTTTAGAAGAAGACAGAGATGCTTTGCATTGGAGTTCCCTCAGTTCTCAGGCCTGCCTCTCCCCATGACAGACCTTCCATTCCTGGCCACAAGTCCTAAAGGTCAGAAAGCAGATCCCTACCATCTTCTTCTTGGTAAACTCCATCACCAACTGGTCTGCCAGCTTCTCCTGAGCCTGCAGCTCTGCTTTCTGTTTCTGGCTCTCATCTTTGAAGTGCTTAATCTCAGCTTGCATCTTCAGTTTCTCCTGGTGCCTTCGTTCCATGTCCTGCCAGCAAAAGGAAGAGAGCCTCAGAGTAGAAGGGGACACAACCTAAAGATACTGGCACATAAGGATTAAGAGACACACGTAGCCTCAGAGACACAAATGCTTCCATAGCTATTCTTTCTTAAAGCTGTCATCTATAATAATAAAAGCATAAAATGCTAATTAGACTGGATGTCCTTCTGGATGACCTTCTGGATGAAGCCGGGGCTGCGAGGGCCGAGCCCCTTGCACAATTTTCATGCATCGGGCCTCTAGTATATATATATTTCAGAGAAGAACGGAGAGAAAGATAGAAACATCAATGGTGAGAGAGAATTATTGATTGGCTACCTTCTGCAGACCCCCTACTGGGGATTGAGCCGACCACCCAGGCATGTGCCCTTGACCAGAATCAAACCCCAGACCCTTCAGTCCGCAGACTAATGCTCTATCCACTGAGCCAAACTGGCTAGGGCAATGCTGTTCTTTCAAGGGTTGTCAATGACCTCTTCCAGGCAAATGGCCTCTTTACAGTTTTCATCCAACTTGACTTTGTGGCAGCCCCTGACACTGTTGATCTATTTATACTCTCAGAAAGTGGAGGATTTTAAAATTCTAATCAGTGTTTTTGCACATGTCATGCCAAACCCCATCCCTATGGCTTTGCTCATGGTGTGTTTCTCCTGTCTTCAATTTCCTTCTACTTAAACCCAAACTTTTGGTCATCATTTCAATAGTAAGTATTGCCCTAATTGGAAACTTCCTATTCATTGAGCACGTAGCCTATTTCTAGCACCAAAACGCATCCCAAACCCCTGAAAGTTAGGTCTCGTTATCTCTCTTGTGCAAATGAAGATGAGGCCCAGAGTTTAAGTAATTTGCCCAGAGTCAAATAGTTACTAAACTGCAGAGCCAGAATTTTGAAACCTGAGCTGACTGCATTAAAGTTCCAACCTTCACTGGAAATCTTACTTGATTGCCCCAAGCTTCAATTCTCTCTTCCTTGCTTAATGTCGGCACACCTCCTGGGATTTAATAGCATACCTGTGCGTTCATTCTGTCACAGCTAGAGAACAGGGGCCATGTGTCACACTTCCTCTCTTTGTCAACAACATGTAGCCCAATTGAGAGAAAAACAGAAAATACTCAATAAACTATTGCTAAACAAGATAACTATTGATAAAGAAAAAGACAACAACTTAGACACAGAAACACAATGAGCGATAGAGATCAGAGAACCAAGGTGACAACTGAGGGACAAGATCCCCTCTGAGGAAGGAGCCCTGCCTTGCCCAGCGCCAAGCCTTTGGAAGCTCCTGATCATCAGGCCACTTCTGAGCCACGCACATCTTCCGGCTCCAATGTGGAGCGACACTGGAATTTTGTGCAGCTGCCTCCCTACACCCTCTATCAGACTCCTTGCTTCAAACTCGTCTACCCTTCGACTCACCCTTCCTCCCACACTGTTTCCAGCTCCCTCCATTTCTTCAAAGGCTAATCCCCTCCCTGGTCTTCCAGCACCTCCACAGCCCAGCTTCTAACCTGACTCATCCAAGGCAATTCTACCAGCTCTCCCCAGCCTGGCTCACAGCCCAGGTCAGGGCTCCTTCTTCCAGGAAGCCTCTGAGCCAGATTAGCACAGCACATCTGCCTCTAACCAGGTCCATGTGGGGCCTGAGTCATGGCTACCGGCATTCCTGCACTCTCACCGTACCTACCTCCTCGCACACGCCACGTTTCCCCTTTTGCTACTCTCTTACACTCATTTTTCCCCTTCTCCCTTCTTCCTTTCCTTTCTACCTTCTCCCACACCACCACCACCACCACCCCAGTTTTAGGCTTCCAGTGTCATTGGTACCCCAGACATTATTTAATCCCATTGACTTGCAAAGCTAAAAAAGCTGCCGACATCTGATATAAGACATACAATCATACATGTATTGATTGATTTCTTTGCCTATGTATTTATTTTTTTAATTTGTTGTCTGTGTTGGTTCATTTCATTTCTAAGATACCAAAGGACCTTCCCTGTTTCTTATCTTTGAAGCCATTGCAGAGCAACCCCAGGGGAACTCCCTTCACTCTTCTCCATCCTGTTGGCAAGGAGGGAAAGCTACCCTTGCACCACCCCAAGATGATCAGGCAGGTCTAAGCTGGAGAGGCACAGGTTTCTACTTCAAATTGCCTAACAACACTTACTGCAGACCCAGGGAGTGCCTGTTAGAAGGGCAGCAAGCCCCCCCCCCCCCTCCCGCCGGCGTGGCTCAGTGGTTGAGTGTCGACCTATGAACCAGGAGGTTACAGTTTGATTCCTGGACAGGCCATATGCCCAGGCTGCCTCCTACATGCCCCACCCTGGGGATCGAGCCCGCAACCTGGGCATATGGCCTGACCAGGAATCAAACCGTGACCTCCTGGTTTATAGGTCGACACTCAACCACTGAGCCACGCCGGTGGGGCCTTGCTGCCCTTCTGATAGGCACTCCCTGAGTCTGCAGGAAGTATCGTGAGGCAATTTTAAGTAGAAACCTGTGCCTCTCTAATCATCGATGTTTCTCTCTCTCCCTCCCTCTCCCTTCCACTCTGAAATCAATAAAGATAGATTTTTTAAAAAGAAGGGCAGTAAAATGACAATGACACAATATCATTGCAATGGTGTTGACTCAATGACACCAGGAACTTCCTCAGTGAGCCCACCATTCCCACTCACCACAATCTAATTGGACTTCCCAGCCTTCATTTCTCACCCTTTTCCCTACGTATTTACCCTTTGCCTTTCCTTCCTGGACCTATTCCTCTCTCTCTCCTGAGTCAGGAATGTGATCAGGTCTCTGTCTTCGTGGCCCTGTTGATCCCCTTCTCAAGTAGTTCACAAGGCTACATGGCCCCCCATCATCCCTAACTATCCAGGCGATCTTTCTCCCACATCACAGGTGCTCTAAGAAGCCTTCATAATTATAAGGCCATTTGTAAGACCCTTCAGGGGCCTCTGTCACTCATCACCATCAAATGCACCACCAAATGACAACTCAATCATCCATGAATATGAGGGAGGAGGAACAAAATAAAAGCATACGTGTTCCACAAATTAAATGGAATCATGAGGAACCAATCAGACAAAGCAGAATGTGGGACATTCTTCAAGTCAACCAGCCTGGATGCCTCAAAATACCAGTGTTATAAAAATAAATGAATGAATAAAGGAAGAAAGGAAGGAAAGTGGGAAGTCTAGATCAAAACACACTTAAAGGGACTTAAGTGAGTGGTCCTGGTTTGAAAAAAGAAGACAACTGAAATATATTTTTGGAACAATTGATGGAAATTGAATGTGAATTAAATATTAAATGATATAGGATTATTAGATTTGAGTTTTTTGGTGGGGGAAGTGATAATAGTTCTGTTGACATGTAAGAGAATGCTTTATTCTTCAGACATGCAGACTGAAACATTTAATAGTTAAGTGTCAAGATATCTGCAACTCACTTTTAAATAGTTTAACAGTAACAGAATATGCATATACATCTAAAAGAGACAAGCAACTAAGGCAGAGTAGCAATCATTAAATCGGTGAAGTATTATGCGTGCAGTACAATTTTTTCAATTGGTGTGTGTGAAATTTTTCAAAAGTGAAAAATTGAGGGGAAAAATAATAAATGCTCCAAATGCTTGCCATGTCCCTGCTGTGCTTTTGTATACTGCAACAGACGGGGTAAGGCAAATAAAAGAGATTATTTTTAAGTCTACTTAGTTTGGTCAGGTATGTCATCATTTCTTATACAACAAATAAGCCTACTAATTTTATTTAGGCTAACAGGAAAAAAGGTTTGGCTCATCAACACAATTAATGACACTGGGATGCTGTGTTCTTTGAATGAGGTAACAGCAGGAAGTCTAGAACTAAGACACTGCTACATTCATCGACAAAGTGTATAATATCCCTAGGTAATTGAGGGGAGACCATAATGCATCCATCTGTTTATTTGTGTAAAGCAAGCAGCCATATATTTACTTTATGAGTCCACTCGCATGGACATGTCACTCTTGGACTCCAGGTTCCTGGGAGGCAGGGACAGTCTCTATCCGAATCTTTGCTCATCCTCAGCATGGCGCCATGGCCAAATAAATGGTCAATGTGGCAATAAAAAGTTGTTGGTGATGTTGATGTTGTGAAATGAACATGTGCCTGAGATCCCCAAATCTTGGAGGGCTTTATTGCTGGTGCTGGTAGAACCTGGCACATCTGCCCAGCCCTATTACCCTGAGATCCTCCTCTTGGAGCTGCTCCATGTATTCCAGCATCTGCTCCTTCTCCAGCTCCTGCTGCTCCGCAAACAGTGATCGCTCCTCCTGCTTCTTTTGCATCTGTTGCATAATATGCCGTTTTCCTCTGGAGGAGACAGAGCCACAATGTCTTAGAAATCAAGGGTCTGTTCCCCTAGGCTCCAAACTTCACCCAAGTGACTCCCAGAATGGAAGGCATGGCAGGAACAATTTGAGATGTGCCCTAACCATCTCTATGGTTCCTGAGCCCAGACCAAAGTCCTTCCCAGTGTCTCAAGGGATCAGGCCTCTCTCTTCCCGAGCTCCTGGTTCTGGGGCTCATACCTCTTGATATTCCCTTTCTTCATTTGTTCCCAAGAGTGCACCCCACCTAATGAACCATCTCCTTTTCAGCATGTAAAGAGCTTCTGAAATGCTACCACCTCCCAAGCTTTCCCAAGGTAATCACAGGGAGCTAGCTTTGAATGCTAGCTCCCCAGAGCTTCAAGAGTTGCAAAGCCTATGGTTGAACATCGACCTATGAACCAGGATGTCATGGTTCAATTCCCAGTCAGGCACATGCCCAGGTTGTGGGGTGTGAAGAAGCCGATCAATGGTTCTCTCTCATCATTGATGTTTCTATCTCTCTCTCCCTCCCTCTCCCTTCTTCTCTGAAATATGCTACCTGATAAAATAGTAATATGCAAATTGACCGCACCTTCACTATGCCCAAGTCACGCCCATCAGCCAAAGCCACACCCACCTGCCAATCAGGGCGAGTATGCAAATTACTCAACAAAGATGGTGGTTAATTTGCATACGCTGAGGGAGGGAGGAGTGAAGACTGAAGACAACTTAGAAGGAAGAGGGAGGAAAAGCGGAAAGCAAGGTGGCTGCCAGAGGGAAAGCCCGGTGGGGCGGAGAGGGGCGGGTGGCAGCGGCACGCGGGTACAGGCGCAGCGGCCGCAATGGAGGCGGCAGCAGCAGAGCACTCAGCCGCAGCGGCCACTTGCAGGATTCTTCCTGCAAATGGGCTACTAGTGTGTGTGTGTGTGTGTATATATATATATATATATATATATATATATATATATATATATTTAAAGCCTATTACTTCCCCTTCCTCCAGTTCCCCTGCTATCACCTGTGTCTTGTCATCCCACCCTACTTCCCATGCCTAGTTTGCTAAGTCTCTTTCTTATACCCTATCTTACATTTTGAGATTGTCAAATGCTAGTGAACAGGGCTGAGTCTGACAAACCAGATTCTACTACCAGTATTGCATGGTTCCCTATGTGTTATTGGGATGTCAATAAATTTGGAAGTACCCAGACCTTGTGATATACAAGTAAAGACTGGGAGAATGAGAGATGACACTGATTAGAATAAGAATCTATGAGAAAGAGTACAACAGTCACTTTCAGGTAGAGCACTTGATGGCTTCATGACTCCAAATGAAATAAACAGGAATAGTGAGTAAGAGTTGCATGAAAGCAGGTTTAAACTCGGTACAAGGACCAGCTCAAGTCATTAGAGCTGCCTAATGAGGTGAAGATATTTCATTGATTGGAGCTATTTATGCAGAAGATGAAGAGCCATTTAGCCATTAAATAAACTTTTATTGGAAGCCTACTAGAGTCTACCAGGTGCCTACTACAAGTCTAAAGATGAATGGTGCAAGAGAACAGAATACAGATGGGGAAAGAGAACTGCCATTCAGTGGAGTACAAGCACTATTTATGGAGGTGATTTTTGTAGTATATGGTTGGTGTACTAAGTCTAGGACACTGTGATTATATAATTTACCTGTTCTGGGTCTTATCTTTTTCTGTAAAATGAAGAAAACTAAATCCATCCATTCAAACATGTATTAACCCTTTGCACTCGCTTGCTTTTTTCTCAATTCCTTTATTCTAATGCTAACCGTGTTGAGTCACACTCGACATCCGAGTGCAAAAGGTTAAGAACCTACTACAGGCCAAACACTCTGCTAGGCCCAAGAGTTACAGAAGTAAATGAGGCAGGGACCCTGTCCTCCATGATCATGCCGTGTAGTGAGGGTCAGAGACAACAATGCAAGAAGGGTGTGCTGAGTATCAACACAGTGTGATGGGGCACTGAGCCTCCCGGGGGAGTGAGGGAGGTGTCTCGGGGGAGGTGACAGCAAACTACCTACTAAGGGAAGAGACAGTGTTTTCCAGGGAAAAGTAAAGAGAAGGGTATTCAAAGCAGTGGGAGCAACAAAAGTCATGAACTTGTAACAAGACCTGGCATGGTGGGGGCCGGGGGAAACATAGAGTGGATGGCAGGAAATGGTGACAAATGAGGCTGGATGGGGGCCAGATGGTGAAGCACCAGTTATGATCTTGGAAACAAGCTTTAGGAAGGTCTGTGGTTCCATAATCACTTTATAAAGGTTTTGAGATAATAATAGATGATGACAGTGGCCGTTTCTCATCTCTTCCCTCTGTGAAAGTCTACCTGGACCTAGAGATTCAAGAAAATGGCAGAAAGAAAGATGCCAAAACCACCTCTTTACCGGATTCTTTCCTCTCTCCTCTTCCTGAAAAGATCCTCCTGCCTTTGGAGGGATTTCTGCCGTTCCACCTCCATCATCTGATCCAACCGCTTCTCCTCTGCATCCAGTTCTTTTTGAATCAGCTGTTTCTCCAGGATCTGGGCATCCCGGATGGCATGGCACTTGGCATTAAGGATGATCTGCGGAGTGGAAGTGAAATAGTGGTACTAGGTCTGGGGGTAAGATTAGGGAGGGATGCTCCACGGGGGTGTGGAAGTTGGAGTGAAGAGAAATGGGAATAGAATATTATCACATGTGCTAGAAATGCACATGGCTGCTCACAAGCCCAGAAAAGCAAGAGAATTCTTATATTTGGCCTTCCCTTTAATATTATTCAAACATAATACTTACTAGGCTACTGCTTAAATGCTTCTTTCGGGAAACTGACTCTTAATGTTGGGGGCCACGGATCACACTTTTGGGACTATGATGAAAGCTATGGCCCCCTTGAGTAGACACACAAAATCTCCATGAAACTTCAGAGCTACGTGGTCCCCTTTAGGGACCCATGAACCGTAGTTAAGACCCTTGCTCTACTCCTCAGGGAAACTAAAACACTCAGGCAGAGTCCAAGTCACCAAATTTTTAAGCTGGAAGAGCCCAACGTGATACAGAAGGGGATGAAAACCCAGGACCATCAATAAGAACCATAAAGCAAAAGCTTTCAAAAGTAAAAGGAGGTGTAGGTAGAGAGACAGAGTGTAGATGAAAGGGTTGGGGGGGGTCAGCATTGTTCATTTGGTTGGGAAGTGAACCACATGCCAATGAGGAATTCAAATGAGCCTCTGGCCTTTATGCTCTCAGCTAACGCACTTCAAAAAGAACTCAACTGCCTGACCACCCTCTGTGGCCAGAATTGAACTAGCAGGATAAAAATAAAAGCAAAAAACTCCTCCCATGTATTTACCAATCCACAGTTTGCAAAGCCTGTCCCATATATTAGTTCATTAAATCCTTCCAATAATTCCGCCAAGTAGTTTTACCACCCTCACTTTACAAAAGAAGAAAGCAAGGTTTCAGCCGAAACCGATTTGGCTCAGTGGATAGAGCATCAGCCTGCGGACTGAAAGGTCCCAGGTTCGATTCCGGTCAAGGGCATGTACCTTGGTTGCGGGCACATCCCCAGTAGGAGGTGTGCAGGAGGCAGCTGATTGATGTTTCTCTCTCATCAATGTTTCTAGCTCTCTATCCCTCTCCCTTCCTCTCTGTAAAAAATCAATAAAATATATTTGAAAGAAAGGAAGGAAGGAAGGAAGGAAGGAAGGAAGGAAGGAAGGAAGGAAGGAAGGAAGGAAAGAAAGAAAGAAAGAAAGAAGGAAGGAAAGAAGGAAGGAAAGAAGGAAGGAAAGAAAGAAAGAAAGAAAGAAAGAAAGAAAGAAAGAAAGAAAGAAAGAAAGAAAGAAAGAGGGAAGGAAAGAAGGAAAGAAAGAAAGAAAGAAAGAAAGAAAGAAAGAAAGAAAGAAAGAAAGAAAGAAAGAAAGAAAGAAAGGTTCCGGAGGGCCAAGAGACATGCTGAAGGTCACACCACTAGCTCAAGGCAAAGCCAGAGCTCCCTTCAATCACAGCAACCACATGGCCGATGCAGCTGCCCGCCACCTTCCTTCCCCAACCTCCCAGCAACCCCTCCCCGTTCCCCGCCTTGCCCCACCTCCAGCTGAAGCCAATGCTGTCCAATGTGTGGGTAAGAGGAGGGGAAAGGGCAGAGCCCCGACCTGGCTCATGTCCCTGAGCTCCTCCTCCTGCTCTATCCGCAGCTTGTTGGCTCTCTGCAGAAGGTTCTGGGCCCTCTCCTTGGCCTCCTCCTCTAGTTCATCGAGCTTCTTGTTCTTCATCCAAATCATGTCCTTCTGTTTCATGACCTTCTTGCGTGTGGTGACTGCATCCTACAGAAGACCGCCTGCGTCAGTGTGGGATGGTTCCCTGTGCTGTGTCCTGGGCACTAGACTGGCTACCACAAGTGACCCAATATTATGTTTGCTCCACCCCACCATGCTATCAGACCCAGAAGTTTCTCAGCCTGGCTTTATCCTCACCCCTCCCTTTTCCCCTCCCCCCCCCACCCCCGTTGCTCCCACAACTGATCTTCATTCTACAGCATGTCTCCATCCATGCCTTGTTCCAGGGTCCCCTAACTAGAGACCCCCCCCACCCCCACCCCCGTCTCAAGGGAAGCTGGCCTCTCCCCAGGACATCTCTCTCTGCCTCCCATCCGTAGGGACCAGGGCTCGAGGGGTTAGCTACCAAGGCGGCTTCCTTCTCCTTCTTGAAGGCCTGCACCCTGGCCTCGAGTTCTTCTTTGGTCAGCACTTGGGATGCCCACTTAATCCGCTCAAACTCTTCGGGACTCATGATAAGGGACTCCCCGGAGGGATCCTCTGTGGGAACGCTGACACAGGAATGAGCAAAGTTAGGGAGGGGGAGTGAGGGAAGGCTCTCGGCACTATGCTGCAGGCTTCGCTGCTCTCTTCCTCCCTCATCATTGCCATGCCTCCGGCACAGACATGGCCAGCGGGAGGAGAGTCTGCCAATTGCACCGCGGGTCCACTGGGGAAAAACATCCCAGGAGAGGGTGACGTAGCATCCTAGGCTATAGGGACATTTTAAGAACTTTTTCTAAAAGGCCCAGCTTATATGTTGCCATCTCTGTGTAGCATGGCCTTCCTCCCAATATACACATATGCAGACCCCCCCTCCCCACCAACAGACCACCTGCTGCTCCGAGCCCACCGTGATCTGCCCTCACTGGCCTGTCGTAGCCCCTGGGCAGGGCCTGTTTCCTTGCTGGATTACAAACGCCGTCAAGGACATGGTCTCTGTCTTAACCACAGAGCCTAGTCTCCAGCCCAGCGTGGGGAACAGAGGGAGAACTCCAAACAAAGCTGCTGAATTCAACTTTAAAAATAGATGATTCCTCAAGGATGACATAAAAAGGGCAAGGGGACGCCAGACAGGTTGAAATGAATGCTAGTGAGAAAGCTAGACACCCTGTCCATTCAGCCCAGGGAGAAGCTTTGAACCTTAAATATTAATTAAAATGTCTGATCAACACAGTTGGAGACAGGTCTATAGACCTCTCCTTTCCAGCTGCCCAACCATTCAACAAACCAATAGGTAATTATAATGATTACAAACAAATGACATACATTAAAGATGGGGGCGGGGGAGGCAGGGGGTGGGAATAAAGCCGCTTCTGGGTGAGGCCCTTTAACAGCCACAAGGCCAGGAGATGCAGACGGCGGCGGAGGCCGGAAGTGAAACCTCACCCAATAAAACTAATGTGGGGGGAGGTCCAGGAGGTGGAACAAACGAGTGAATGGATTCGGGGCTCAGCCAAGATCTCCTGGTTCACTGAGTGGCGGGCCCAGAAGAGCCCGGAATCTGAAATGACCGGGAATAATCTGAATCCGAGATGGCATCTCGTGGGCTTTCAGCAGCCCTGACCAGGAACCGGCCACTTCATCTCCAGCGTATTTTCAGAACTAGGCCCCTCCGTAAAGGGACCATTTGTCGGGCCCCACGTGGAGCCACAGGGCTGCTGACCACATCTGGCCGTGTGATGCCAGGACTGACCAGACAGTGCTCCTGGAACTGTGTCCCAGCTCGTGACACAGGCAGCATTTTCTAGAAATTGAAGCTTTTAGCCAATGGGGCCAGAGCAGAAAGAATGGTGTCAGAGAACCACCGAGCATCACACTGGCTCATGTCACATTGCTGAGTGCGGCCTAAACCCCGCAGGAGGGGCCGGGCACGGGCCAGCTCCGGTCGGGAAGCTGTGCTGACCTAATCCCAAAAGAACCCAAGAGCCTGTGGGAATTTCCTCTTTTGGCCTCGGAGCCTGGGAAGATGCCAAGGGCCTAATTAGGCATCTGGTCAGTTTCCCTTTGCTTCGGATTCCTGCTGCAGCCAAAAGGAAGTGATTCATCTGGACCATTCCCTTTAGCACGTGCCCTCATGGGGGCTCAGGGAGGACCCACTAAGCCCCTCCCCGCCTCCAGCCCCTTAGGTTCCACAGCAGAGAGAAGAGAGGGCAGAGAAAGAAGCTGGGAATCCAGGGTAAGGGAAATAGCAGGTACAAGAGGGGGAAAGCTAAGAGGTCAAGGCGAAGAAGAAAGAAGAACCATAAAACACACAGGGGAAATGACCACGAAAGGGGAGACTTGACCATGAAACCAGGGGGGTTCCCCATTTCCCTGCGCAGGTCCTCAGCAGCGGTGCAGCGGGGACGAGGGGGCAGGGCATGGGCCCTGGATACTCACATGAGTTCTCGGACCAGGTCCCGGGTGATGAGCTGGATGGTCTTTGGCTTGTGCTCCAAGGCCAAAGCAGAGAAGGTTTTCTCAATGGCACGCTTGTCTCGGAGCAGCACGATGGGGCTGTCGCTCTGGGCCAGGGGCTATGGGTCCAGAAGGACAGCTTAGAAGCTAGTCACCTCACTTCCTGCTGGTCAGTCCTAAACTTCAAGTGTGACCCTCCCCTCTCCTGGGGCTTCCACTCTATCCAGTGGCCAGGGCGCCGAGGAAGTAGGTGGCGCTCTGCACTTGAACATGGCCAGGTGTGCTCTGTACTGACCGGCTCTTCTGAGAACAAGGCCTCTATAACTTGTGCAGATACTCTTGGGTGGATAGGAAGTGGGGGTTGCTAGGGTGTGTCCATACCTAACCTAAAACCATCAGGAATAAAAGCTCCAGATTGACATCTTTCCATGGTTTATAAAAGAAGTAATCCTCTCACTGGGGACCTGAAGCAATACAATTTGTTACAGACTCATTCAATCCATGATATTCATAGTTTTAAATCCTTTCTAATGATTAGTTGGCTTTGATCCCCCAAAGAAAGCTGTATGGGGCGGGTCGGGGAGAGAAGTTAGAAATGGCGAAGTGGCCTGGTGGAGACCTGCCCTTAAATCTAACGTGAGAAAGTCAGAGAGTTAGAATTCAGCAAGAATACCAATTAGATATAGATGATTTTTTCCAAAATGTTCTGACCGTGAAGGAGTTAATAAGAAAATGAAATTGCTTATTGCAGGAAGGTTTTGAACACCGGAGAAATGTTCATTCACCATTAACTCAGTGACTGTGGTCCTGAGTGGAGGGAGGGGGACCCCTCCGAGGAGGTCCTTCCTGGCCCCGAGGACCTCACACTGCACAGAGGTCCCGACTGGTGCTGCCACCTGGTGCCCATCTCTGCTTCCGAGTGGGCATGTCAGTCATACCACAGGCCCCTTCTGCCCCCTGCTGCTGGTCGAGGGACTTCCTGGGCTCTCACCCAGCAATAAGGCCAAAGAAGCAGTGCCAGGAGCAGGCATATTTCTGGGCAGCAGGACTACTCAGCGAACTCAGCCATTTCCCAATCTATCTTTGCTTTGACTGAAAGACTCCCCATGGACCCAAACAAACAAACAAACAAACAAACAAACAAAAACATGTGAATAAGATTGCATTCCTTGGTTCTTTCCCTTGCCAAGAGGAGAACTGCTACAGAATGGGGGTTCTCTAAATGCAGAAAGGTGCCTGTCCTCATCCCTCTGAAAAGTCCCTTCACCGTGAAGCTGGTGAGAAGCAAGGATAGACGTCACCTCTCCTCTCCCCAGCCCTCCGCAGCCAGAGGTAGTCACACCAGTATTCAGTATTCTAGCTCTCTGTTCTCTTTCCCTCGCTGCCCTTCTCTCCCTGCCTCCTTCTCTTTCTGGACTTGCCTCTTCCTGCTCGCCTACTGAGCGCCACGTGTGCCAAATTATTCCAGGTAACGTCCAGCTCTCCGTAGACTAAAGGAGTTGTCCACGTCTTAGCCAGAACAACATTTGCAAATAAAGACCTGCTTGTGTCCCGAAGCTGAGAAATGGTTTGCGTTGAGCACCTGGGAAAGGAGGAGGACTCTGTGTTTTGTTCTGATGCTGTTCTTGGATGGAGGGGAAATGTGTTGCGCCGTGTCTTCAAGCTTAGTCCAGTGGCCCTACCATGTTTTCCTCGAGGATGTTCACTGAGCAACTACCCAGCTTTCTGCAGCTGAGCCTCCCCTCCCCTCCAATATTACAACAGATTTTCAATGCTGTGCAGATATGAGGACGTGATGGGTGGGGGAAGCCAGGTGCCCAGTTTATGTGGGCTCCACTAGATGTCAGAGCTCCCCTGCTGGCTCTCAGAACTCCCCTCTGTCGTCATCTGGGAGTTACCAGGGAGAGGGATGACATGCGCGGTGCTAGCTTTGCCCTGAGTAACACTTGTCCAGGTACTGCCTGCAGATGTCAGCTACCTGGAGGGGCTGGGCTAGGGTTACCTTGTTACCTCCGAAGAGGCTCTCATCTACCTCGCAGCTCACAGCTTTGGTCCGATAACGAGACCGGTTCCTTGACCTGTTGGAAGTGGTGGAAGAGGAGCTCGGGACGCCAGGTGTGCTTAACGGCTGCAGGGAGAGGCAAAAAGTGTCAGCCGTCAGTACTGAGGGCCATCTGGACCCTCGAAAGATAAGCGTTTCATCAGCCCATGCCAAGGTAGGTAGGGGTGCCTATGGAAAAGCCACTGGGGGAAAGCACCTGGATGGACCCTGAAAGGTAGGGGACACCCCCAAAGAAGAGAGGGCTCTCTGAGTAGAGACCAAGCTCAATGAGAAGGAGCATTTCTGCAGTCCCTGAGCTGAAGGCCAAGTCCTCATGCCAGATGGAAGAAAGAAGGGAGGAAATGAGGATGGCAGGCGGGTGACCTCATTGTTGTCCCAGTTCCATTTTCCCACAAGGACACTCTCTGGTGAGGCCACTTTGGCTTGTCTCCCCAGAAATGCATAGTGTCCGCTTCACCTCCAATAGTCTCGGCATGAGCTCCAAGCCCCCTGCTCTACTGTTTGAACTCTCCAAATCTCCACCATCTCCCAATGGGACCAGGGAGCATCGAGGATGGGGAAGCACCTCGCCCACCACTTGGCACACGGTTGGTGCCTAATAAACGTCAGTAGATGAATGATGCT
The DNA here is from genome assembly GCF_027574615.1 of Eptesicus fuscus. Taxonomy (NCBI): domain Eukaryota; kingdom Metazoa; phylum Chordata; class Mammalia; order Chiroptera; family Vespertilionidae; genus Eptesicus; species Eptesicus fuscus. Next base: position 38,152,406 of record NC_072494.1, on the reverse strand, counting down.
ACACCCAGACAACCCCATGCATAACGTCCACCACCTGGACCCCTTTCATGTGCATGAGTCCATTTCAACCACCCAGTGTCTTCCTATGTTTGGAAAGTTCCCATCAGCCAGTTGTGGGAGACAAGGCTCATCTCTGACTATCAAAGCTGAAGACACCAGGTATTTGCCCTCCAAGCCTGGGCAAAGCCCATCTCATCACCAAAGCCTGACAAGGGTTAGGGCACAAGTAATGGGAGACGGAGAACAAGGAAAGCCTTTCTGGCAAAAGAGGAAGTTGCAGCCATACCCAGGGTCTGGGGCAATGCTGATAAGGACACCAGCAGCAGCACCCCGCAGCCAGAGCTGCCAGCATTGGGGGTACAACACAGCATCAAGGGTCCTTGCCAGACCAGTGCTGGGTTGTGATTTTGGCCTCTGTTCTGGTCGTAACTTCTCCTTTTATTCCCATTTTTCCAAGCCTGGTTTCCCAGCCCTGGTGTAAAGTCCATGAGCTTCCAAAAAATCCTTAAATTGGAGCTTTGGCTCCGCTGCTTCTAACCAGGGCCCTGACTAATACAACCTCGTTCCCAGAGTTCATCCAGCTTCAGCTCAGTCCCCAGGAAAGTCTCTCCAAAAACGTGGCTTCTGTGAGGACTGAGGGACCACTCCAGGCTTAACCCAAACTGATCCAGGTCTCACTTTGGAGGAGCCCACATCTCCCCCAGGTCTCTAAGCTGGGATGTCTCCTGGGAAGGGGCTGCACACACTGGGTCTCCCAAGCCTGGGAACCAGCAGCTGTCAAGGGGACAGTGTGGACAGGGAAATGGACTGTGCATTCCAGGGCACCAAACTCTGGACAGTGTGTTTTGAAAGCTCTCTCTCACCGGCCATGACCAACCAGACACTCCAGCACTACTCCGCCTGCATCAGGTTTTCACACTATGTGGGCCATTACTCTCCAGATGGCTCTGTTCCATGCCAGCAGCACTGCTGTCTGTCCTGCCCGTCACTGCCCGGCCCTGCTAGCAACAGGCTTATGGAGGGACCCTCCCTGGGAAGACTCAGTCAGCCCCCATAGAGCAGAGCAGAAAAGCTGGATTTATTGAAAGGCAAACACAGCAGCCCGAGGAGGCTCATAACAGACTCAAGGTGAGTGAGAGCAACTGCTCCCCTTTCCACTGAAAACAGAGTAAGAGGACATGAACAGAAACTGCAATAGGTGGGATTGAGACTAAGCAATGGGAATAACTGGAGAAGGTAGAAGGGACTGGATCATGAGGAATAGTATGAGTTCTGCACATAATCAAGGAAGAGAATGTGGTCCTGACACACAGTAGGAGCTCAATATGCATTTGATGGAGAATTAATGATTGAAACCAAGCAAGATGGCCTCTCCAGGGCCACAGGCCAGATCGAGATGGAAGCCCTTCTGGAATAGGCCTGCCTGACTCCAGGTCACTCGGCCACTCCACACTTTCCATATCACCTATGGCCTGCACTGTGGAAAGTAAGGTATCTGGAAAGGTTAGAGGTCAGATGAGAAGTATCATGGTTTTGTGTTTGTTTTCCTGTTGTTGGTTTGTTTTTTCAAGAATTCCTGCCCTGGACAGTTTGGCTCAGTGGTTACAGTGTCGACCTGCGAACTGAAGGTATGTGCCCTTGATCGATTCCCGATCGAGGGCCCTTACCGCGGTTGCAGGTTCAATTCCCAGCCCTGGTCAGGGCGCAAGTGGCAGGCAACCAACTGATGTGACTCTAACACGTTGATGTTTCCCTTTCTCTCTCTCTCTCTCTCTCTCTCTCTCTCTCTCTCTCTTCTCCCCCACCCCCCACTCCTCTGCCCCTTCCACTCTCTCAAAAAAATCAATGGGAAAAATATCCTCAGTCCTTGGGTGAGGATTTAAAAAAGAAAGAACTCCTGCAGGTTTTCCCTTGTGCTCGGATGGGTCCTCAGGGCTGATGCTCCATCTCCTCTTTCCTACACCCTTGGTCCCCAGGTCATGAGGAAGTCACACAAGAGATACTCGACTGCCTGAGCCTAGAAGTCAAAACAGAAGAAGGAAAGCAAATGACCACAGAGAAGTAGCCGCTGAGCAGAGCGGAGGGCAGCACTGAGCTCCAGGGCTGGGTAGCTGAGAAAACCTCACTTGGGAAATGCTGACTTGGAAGCCACAAGCCGCACATTAGGGTTAGAATCGCCAGTTATGCCAAGAGTAACTGTGGAGAGGTCACTGTGTAAAAATGCTCGGAAAAAAGAAGAACCAAGCAGAAATGGAAAGTTAGATCCCTCTGGGCCAGAGGCAGGCGCCAAAAGGTGCTTTCAGGTGGAAAAGGGCCGGTTATATTTCTTGCCTGACCAAGTAAACATCCCCCACGGAGCTGAGCAGTGCCTGTCCAGGCCCTGGGCGGAGGCAACTCTTGAAGAAAAGGAAGAGAGACAGATAAAAACTGGTAGTGACAGCTGAGGAGGCAAGGGGGACCGGGGACGATGAGGACTGGGGACAGATAAAGATGCCAGCCCTGCTGTAAAATGTTCATCTGGGTGACTTAGCTGACTCTCTTTGTCTTCAAAAATCATCCCACCCAGGAGCACAAAAATGGGGCCACTGCTTGGAACTCTGGGATAGACTCTGATGCGTAATATTAGCCAGTCAATTGCATGATGATTTTGACTTAGTCATTAGTATAGGATGATCTACACAACCTACTGTTTTAAAGAAAGCAAATTATAAAAAAACACGCATGTAACCCTATAAAAATATTTGTATGAGGGTATGTACCCAGAATGTGTTACTTAAAGAATGTTCACCAAAAAATGTTTAATTTCAGGTGAGCATTATCATCTTAAGATGTTTCTTGTGTTGAATAATTTTCTGCAGTGAATAGGTAACTCTTTTTATGATCAGGGGAAAAAGAAAACTATTTTTATTTAAAAACAGAAACACAGCAATGGGCCTGATGCCCCAACTCTGAACACAGGTGAGTCTAGCCCTTTAAAAACTGCAGCATTTTATGTCCCTGGATGTTCCGCTCAGATCCAGCAGCACAGAGCTGGGACGGGGCTGAGACAGGTCAGCATGGGGTTTGCCTGACAGAACTGTAACGCCTGTCAGCAGAACGAAGATGAGGTCATGTTCTTTCCTGGCTGTCCTCTCCACCCAGGATCTAGTTCCGCTTTCACGCTGGGTTCACTGCAGGCTAGCGAATTCAGGCTCCAAGCGCTTGGCCTGGTTCTACTTATTTTTTCTGTAGGCTTTGGTTCCTGAGAGGAAGGAGATGCCCAGGCAGCAGGCACCTTGCCTTTTACTAAGCGATCCACTCAGCTCACCTCTTTCCGCAAATGGAACCAGACTGGCCACCTGTGGAATGCCATCCAAAGATGACATCCTAGTCACTACTGAGGTCCATCCCTCCTTCCCCAGGATGTTGTTTTCCTTGTTTTTGTAAAAGTCCTGAAGATCTGCCCAGTAGTGAGCCTCACCCCACCACCACTACCTTTGCCCATCCCCCCACTCTCAAAACCAGTGGGAAGCACCATACACACACACACGCACACGCACACACACACACACACACTGTTACACACATGCACACGCACCCTCGCTCACACACACCTGGCCTACCAGAAGAGCAGAGGTCCCTACCTTGGGCCGCAGCTTCTCAGAGGCGTCTTTACGCCCAGTCCTGTCCAAGGGATTTCAGAAGGGCTCGGTCAGCAGGCCCAGCCTCTGCCCTGAGTGGCCCTTGGATGGGGAATCCCTGATCTGGGTGCACAGAAGCCTACAGGTCTAGCCCAGGTGCAACTTACTGATTAATCTGGGCTTGGAAATATACAATTTTTAAAACAGGAGACAAAAATAACTAACTTTCACTGCATGCCCTTATGTGCCAGGCATGGTGCTAGGCTCTCACAGACAGACATGCACCCTCCACCACTGAGCCTGGCAGGCACTGAATGACAGGCATAAGGAATGCTAAGTGAAACACTGCAGGGGGGTCCTCAGAAGTGGGGATCTTTGCTGAAGACGTGTTTATTTTATAACTAACAAAGCTCTTCTGAAATCTCTTCATCTGAACCACTGAGCCCCAGAAAAGCAGCGTCACCTCTGGGCATAAGTATGTCCACCTATTCACCCAAGGAGCCACCTTTCCCACCCGGTGTGTCCCCAGAAACTCTAGGGTTATTTCCAATGCCCCGAGGCTGCAGCACCTGCTCTCTGCCCTTCTCCCTTCTCCCTCAGGGGCCTGCACACTCCTCACTGGAGCCCAGGCTTCCCCTGCCAGGTCCTCCCAGGCCTGCTGCCCTTCTCAGCCCTCATGACCCTGGCGGTCCTTCTACCCCACGAAACCCCAAGCTGGCCAGACCCGTCCCCATCGCTCTCCGGGGTGTTTCAAACCTGATACCTTCCTCATTCGTTCATTCATTTGCAAATGTTTGTTGAGGAAATACTGAGGGACCCCAGCCCCCGTAACAGAAGAGAAAGCTGAGAATATTAGGTGACTTCTGTGTAGTCACTCTGCCCGTGAGTGGCAGAACAGGTATGTATAACCTGTTAGCTGGCCTCCTCACCAGCGGTTTTTCCCCATCACATCTCACAGACTCCAGCCCATAGGAGGGGAAGAAGACAGACACAGTCCTTTCTCCCGCAGGACGCTTTATCAATCCCTACCCACCCCGCCCTTGGAGGAAGAAGCTACTCAGGAATTCCCTCGCTTCTTCTAGAGGCGTCTACCCCGCTCCAGGGCCTTCCTGGTACCCAGACCGTGACCCAGCTTCTGTGCTCCCTCACTTCTCCACTTCTCCGGCTCAGAAACCCAACCCAGTTCCGCACACAGGAGGCGCTCCCCGAGGTCTCCTCCACCACGGGGGCCTCACCATCTCAGCCGCGCCTCTGCCGCCTCCGCTGCTGGCACTGCCAAGAAGGCGCCGGGTGTTGACGCGTTGCCATAGCAACCAAGAGCCCCGCGTTCCCGGCCCAGGCCCCGCCCCTACTCCCGGCTCCCGCGGGCGGGGGCGACGGGCTCGTGGCCCCAGAAACCCGAAGCCTCCCTCCAACCAGTCAGGCCGGCGCTGGAGCTGGAGCCTGGCTCTGCAAGCCTGGCCCGCCCTGGCGCGCGTCCCGCTCCTCGCTTTGGCTTTGGCTGAATTCTGGAGGCAGGACCTGAACCCTCAAGGGAATAGCACGGGCCCTCGGGGTCCAACTGCCAGCCGCCCCTCCAAGAGCCAGGCCTAGGGTCACGGTTTTCCCCGGACACCCCACTAAGTTTACCATGGTTACCATGGTTACCATGGTTGCCCCAGGGAGGTGCCAAGCCAAACCCTGATGAGAGTTTAGTCTGCAAGAAGCAAGCAGGATCAGAAGGAACCAATTTCCCAGCAGCAGAATCTGGGTAGGCCAAAGCCAGGAGGATGTGTATGCCACTACAGAGCAGCTCCTGAAAATGTGGGCTCAGCCCTGGCCGGTTGGCTCAGTGGATAGAGCTTCTGCCGGTAGACTGAAGGGTCCCGGTTCAATTCTGGTCAAGGGCACCTACCTCGGTTGCAGTCTTGTTCCCCTGCCCAGGGCGCATGCAGGAGGCAATCAATCCCTTCCACGCTCTCTAACAATCAATGTGTGTGTGGGGGGGGGGGGGGGGGAGATATATATATATAATCTCCTGCTTCTCTCTATGTGTCTCTCCCCCTCCCTTCCACTCTCTCTAAAAATCAATGGGGGGAAAATATATCCTCTGGTGAGGATTAACAATAAAATGTGGACTTCAGACCTCCAGCTCAGAACCACCTGGGAGAGAGGGCTTATTAATAGACTATCTGAATCGAAATCTCTGGAACAGGCTTTAGGGAGTCTGCCCTTTAACATTCCCCAGTTTGTATAAGACTCTTCTGGAGTGGTTTTTAGGCGTTTTATGACTTTTACCAATTTGGATGAGCCCCTATGCCTCCCAACCTGCAGGGACAACATGGAACTGACCCCTACCGCCTGCTGGCCACAACCCTCACCGAAGTGTTCCTACCGGAGCCAGGACATTTTCCCCTCCCGTGCTGATTGGCTTGAGCTCTTAGGGCCAAAAAGAAGTGGTCACTGGGATTCTGTGAGCTGCTTCCTCACTCCCAAACCTCTCTCCAGACCCTCACAGCTGACCTTTCTGAAGCGTACTTCAACTTGACTTTTCAAGGCCAATCACTGCATCCTTATCATTGGCTGCAGAGCCAGGGGCATTGAGGGCCCTTCACGAGCCCCAGGGGAATGGAAGAAGGGAGATGGGGTCACCGTCAGCTGCTTTTGCAAGGACTTACTCCAACAGGCTTGACATTCCTTCCCTAGATTCCTCAGCCTTATCTCTTCGGGGAACCTTCAAAGGGACAAGATAGAGGGGGTTGGAGATCACAAAGTGTTGGAGGTGGGACCAGAGGGAGGGGGAGGCAAAAGTAGCTACTACCTAGAGCAGGACCGAAAAGGGGGAGCACAGGCCTCAGGGCTTGGGGGTGAGGGAAGGGCTTTTCTGTTCCCGGCACCCTTCCCTTCCCAGCCTTGGCAGCATAACCCCCTCTTCTCTGCAGCCCAGAGAGGCAGGAAGAGGAAGTAACCAGCCCACCGAGGACTGGATGCTTCTCCTGAGTTTCCCACCCAGTCTTCACAGCCACACCTCTGTGGGGTAGTTATTATCCCCATCGCCAAACAGGTAAACTGAGGCTGAGAGAGATGACTGTCTAAACTAAAAAGCTGGTGTTCTTTTCTCAACCCAGGCTGCCTCTCTGAAGGAGAGGTGTTGAGGCAGGAAGGAGGGGATGACAAAGTGCAGTGTAAGGAAATCACCTACCAGGACTTTTGTTTGAATTTATCTCAAAGCTTTCCGTGCTTAAGCTTCAGGCCTCTCAGGTGCGTGAACCCCTTGCAAAGCTAATATGAGGGCTCTTAGCAATGTGTCTCCTTGGTGTGGACGGAAGGGGCCACATGCTGACCTGACAGGCTCAGGAGGGGCCTGCTTGGCGGTCTTGCAAACTCAGAGACCTAAAGTCACCACAAAGGATGGTCTGAAATTAAACTTTAACTAAAAGCAGTGATGGTGGGCAGTGACATCCTAGGCCGGTATCTTCACCGACAAGGTCAACCTTTACCTTAACTGAGCCTATCTGTCTTTTTGCATCTATAATAACATACCTTGGGTAACTTCCCTTTTTCTGGACCCCCTGGGGCACAACCTAATGTGCCTGGGCTCCAGGACAGATACCACAAATTCCTTCATTATCATGTTAATTGTTCCTGCACCCACCTAAGTATGTGTCCATCATTTTACTTTTTATTCAATCCCAGGGGTTTCCCTGCTGTGCTTTCTCCCGCCTCTCTAGTCTATCACCAATGGATTTCATATAACCCACCTATGTCCCTTTCCTTTGATTGCAATGTATAAATACAGATGTAACCTGCCATTCTCCAGAGCATTATCTCAATTCGTTGAGGTTCTGCTTCCCGGCATATGTCGACAGTTTGGCTCAAATAAACTCATAAAAATTCTTTACAGTTTTGAATGTTTTTATGTTAACATTGCCCATAAATGGGTAAGTTGGGGGATACATTTATTTTGAATTCAGTGAAACATGTCTGTGTGGTTCTCCATCACTCACATGTGTCGCTACATCACTGCCCACTGTCCTGGTGTAGGAATGGCTGCTTGGGACACTTTTTCTACTGCTCCACTTCATCTGATGTCAGGACACAAAAGTGCTGGCCATGTGAACAGGTGCTCCAGTGCTCACCACCAAAAGTACTTGTAGAGTGAAGGAAAAACAAGCTTGAAATAAGCAAAAGCAGAAGCCAGTTTGTAAAACAAACCTCTAACCCTCCATTGTGTCAGATCAGAAGTGGGGATTCTGTTCTAATCAATGCCCATCATAACCGAAGTTCTTTCTGGCCAGGAAGAGGACCGATAAATATATAATTATAAACATACTGCATCTCTCAGCAGAGAAAACACTGCCTCCAGAGGACCTAAACTTGTTGACTAGTTCTATCTTTCCAACAGCATTCCTGTCATAGGTAGAGTATTTCAAACACTTGAGTATTTTAAACACTTAGAATATTTTTAAAACTTGAATTTTTCTATATATAATGAGATGATCTTTCCACTTAAAAAACTATCCCAGCTTTGTGTATTGGTTTTTGACTGCTGCTATAACAAATCACCACATATGTAGTAGCTTAAAACAACACAGATTTATTATCTTACGGTTCTGGAGTTGGACACAGGTCTCACTGGGGTAAAGTGAGGTGTCAGTAGGTTTGCATTCCTTCCAGAGGCTTGAGAGTCAATCCTTTTCACAGTCTAAAGGCCTCGTATATTCCTTGACTCATGATCCCCTTCCTCTGGTTTTAATTTATTTTTTAATATCCTATCTAATAAAGAGGGAATATGCTAATTGACCATCATGCCTTCACAAAGATGGTAGTGCCCACAGCCAATAAGGAGAGAATATGCTAATTGACTGCCACGCCCTCAAATATGGCGGCACCCACAGCCACAAGATGGTGGCGCACAGTCCCCTCAGCCCCCCAGCCACCCAGGGCCAGCCCAAGGCATAGGCAAGCCTTGGATGGCGGCTGCACAGCTGCCCAGGGCCAGCCTGAGGTACAGGCAAGCCTTGAATGGCAGCTGCCCAGCCAATGCCCAAGGCGCAGGCAAGCCTCGGATGGCAGCTACCCAGCCTCCTAGGGCTGCCCAAGGCTCAGGTAACCAGGGCTGGCCGAAGCTTGCACTGCCGGCAGTGGCAGCAGCAGAGGAGTGATGGGGGTGTTGCCTTCCCCTGATCTCCGTGTCACCTCCCGCCCCTGAGGGCTCCCGGACTGTGAGAGGGGGCAGGCCAGGCTGAGGGACCACCCCCCTCCAGTGCATGAATTTTCATGCACCGGGCCTCTAGTTTGTAATGTAAGTCCTCAGGATATAATGTACAGATAGTGACTCTAGTTAGCAATACTGTGATGTCTATCTGAAAATTGCCGAGAGTAACTATGTATGGTGACAGATGTTAACTACATTTATTGTGGTGATTACTTTGCAATCTACATAAAAATATCAAATAATTATGTTGTACACCTGAAACCAATATGTTATATGTTAATTATAATCTCAATTTAAAAAATAATGGATTTATTCCAACTGCTATGGCTCTATTGGTTGAGCGTCACCCTGAGCACCTTTTGCCAGTTAAATTTCCAGTCAGGGCACATACCCAGGTTGAGGGTTCAATTCCCAGTCAGGCACATGCAGGAGGTAGCGATAGATGTTTCTCTCTCACATTGATGTTTCTTTCCCTCTCTCCCTCTCCCTTCCTCTCTCTCTCTAAAATCAATTTTTAAAAATTATGGATTTATGAAATAAGTGATTAAAAAAATGAACCATGAAATCAGTAGAAAATATTTTGAAATTGAGAAGCACATTGTAACAAAAATTTTCAGATTCTATCAAGAAAGGTAAGAGGAATATACAAATTTTAAATATAATAAACAAGCACTTAGATTGTTTGATAATTCAATTAACAACAAGAAGAAAATAATATGAACACATAGGGGAAATATTAAATTTCTCCAGTTGACATAAAAATTTGACATTGATGAATATTGCATAAAACTCATATTATTACACAAAAACGAGGAAAATCTGGTTAATGAGTGCCACCAATTAAAAGAACATTTAAGACTAATTGCTGAACAATGTCTTGAAATCCTACAACTCATATAAGAAAGAAATTTAGCACAGATGTTCCCAATTTGACATCATAAAAACCGATATGATTTTACCAGCAACAAACTGTAAAATGAAACATTCAAATGCATCCCAATAATAAAGGTATTGATCCATCCATGCCAGAGGAAAGACTGAATTATTGTTCTGTTCTTTCTATATAAAGTAATATTTTAAAGCCATTATCACTTGAAGAGACAAAGAATAAGCAGCCAAAAAAGGTAAGGGTGAACTACTTGAGAGTTGTTTCCGGCAGCAAATTCATACAAATCTATCTCTTCTAGATACTATGTCTATTGTATTTGCCAGATTTTTAAAATTTTATAATTTGTTGTGATTTATTACTCTAAATAAATGTTTACTCCTGTCATCAATTTAATATCAATGATTTTGTATTGTTTTTCTTAAATGGGGCTTCCAAAATTGGATAAATAAGTAAAAAGGCAGCCTGTCCCTTCTCAGCAAATCTTGGCTCGAAATGGCAGCCACATCCAGTGGGGGTGGGAGGGTGCTCATTCGTCCCCTCACTGCCTTCTCCCACCTTCTCCCCTGAGCCCTTCCTTTCTTCCTCTCATTTCTACTTGCTGGCATCTTTGGGGTCTTCATTCTATACCATCCCCAACCTCTCATTTCACTCCCATCTGCTCGGTCTCACTGCCCCACAGGCGAGAACAATGGAGAAGATTTAAGAAGCTAAAGGTGCCTGACCAGTTTGGCTCAGTGGATAGAGCGTCGGCCTGCGGACTGAAGGGTCCCAGGTTCGATTCCGGTCAAGGGCCTGTAGCTGGGTTGCGGGCACATCCCCAGTGGGAGGTGTGCAGGAGGCAGCTGATCGATGTTTCTCTCTCATCGATGTTTCTAACTCTCTCTCCCTCTCCCTTCCTCTCTGTAAAAAATTAATGAAATATATTTTTTTAAAAAAGAAGAAGAAGAAGCTGAAGGTGCCTGAGGAATAACAGGTATCTAGATTATCAGCCCAATCCTAACCCCACCTCTGGCTGCGTGACTCTTCCTACTGGGTTGCCACTCCCAGAGATGTCTCCGAATGAACCATGGATTGCTGGTTAGGGGCCAGGAGCCAGGAGCCAGGAGCCAGGAGCCAGGAGCTCCACGCCAGGAGAGGAGCTGGGAGCAGAGCCCAGCAACCCTGGGTTGGCCTGGGTCCCACCGCCCCTCCTCACCCCACTGGGCCTTGGAGCCTTCCTGGGGGCTGGTCAGGCAGGCCCCACAATGCGGGCCGTCTGAGGTGCTCCACACACTGGCTGAGGCGGGAGGGGTTGGAATTTTGACTCTGTGATGAATAAGCACATTTAAATGGGACGAGTCTGGGAGACAAGACCCAGAGGAGCCATTTGGTTAAAATGACAAGTCTGGACTCTCACTTGAGCATGTCTCCTGTGTGAGAAGAAAGACTGATTCCTGGCTCTCCCCACTTTCCCTCCCTCCATCCCTCCCTCCCTCCCTCCCTCCCTTCCTCCCTCCCTCCCTCCCCTCTCTCCTTGAAGTGCATTTAGAAACCTGCCCTTCTGAACACAGGAATCAGAGATGCTGAGAGTGAGTGTGGGATGAGGGTAGGAGGCCACATATGTGGAATGAACAAAAATGATGGGGCTGCCACATTGCCGCAGAAGCGTCTGTGTTACATGTATGCGATTTTTTGTTGGTGATGGTCTATTTTGCTCGTGTTTTTTCTGACCTCCATGCTACACACATCCTGGGGATTCTTCAGGACACAGCCCCACCTCCTTCCTCTGGGCCTGCCTCCTTGGCCCTGTGCAGCTCTGCTCCTATTTTAGGGGTTACCGGTTGCCTGTGGAGAGAATTCTGGGATGCCCACTCAGTTCTCAGAAAAGCACCGATTCTTCTAGGCTGCTCATAGCCAGTAATTCCATCTAGGACAGCCTAGCAGCTCCCCCACGCGTGGCCTGCCTGGGGCCACACAGTGAGGAAGGAAAGCAGGGGCCAGACTAGCAGGGTTTGAGCCCTGGCTCACCACGTACAGCTGAGAGACCTTGGGCAACCTGCCCACCCACTTGGGCCTTGTTTGCTTATCTGGGAGATGGGGCGGTAGCCCGAAAGAGAGGCTCTGTGAAGAGAAGACCAGGCTCAACAGTCAATTGACACGGTGCCTGCTGCTTTTCTTCCCTTTTCCTTCCTCCAGAGCAGAGGACGGTGGGTGGGCGATGGGCGTGGGGAAATGGCTTTGTCCGGCGTGCAGTCTAAACACAACCGGAATCAGACTGCAAATCCTCAGTTGCAAGGGCGCCGGGAAGGTCACTTTTCTCCCCTCTTCTTCCTGGAACACTTGGACTCTCAAACACTACCTTCAAGTCCTTCGAAAACAAAGGAGGGTGAACGCACAAACATTTAAATGCATAAATTATTTCACTCGAAGTATTTGCTGCCTTCCCTCTTTCTTCAAAACTCTCTCTCTCTCATCCTTACAGCCTGAGAGACCAGGCACAGGGCAGAAGCAGGGAGAGGGTATGAGGAACGAAGAAATTCAGGACCAAGGAGAAAGATTGTGGGCACCAGGGAGAGAGTAGGGGTGTGGGGAAGGGATATGGGGGTGGGAGCAGAAGTGGGGACTACTGGGGGGTGCCTGCAGCTGGACACCCTGGATCCAGAGTGAAGAGGAAGGAAGGAGGAGAGGACACAGGCCAGAAGGGCAATATTGCCTGATAGTGGTGCCCTCCACCCAATGAGTGAGGAACTGAATCTCCAGAGAAGTGACAGAGAGAGCCCCATTGCTGGTCACGTACATCCCCACCCCTCCCCCAACCTGGCCACATTCCCACTGGATAGATATCCCCCAGGCCAAGAAAAAAGGCATTAAGGAATCTACGGCCTCCCCCGACCCCCTTCAAAACCTCATCTCCACCCTCCGGCCCATCCCAGGTCCTTGGGCCAGCGTGGCAGTGGTGCCTGGACTCACCTCCACTTGGCTGGCACCCATTTCCCACCTACGTGTGAGACCAGCACGGGCCCTGGACTGGGTGTCAGATGCTGAGATAAGGCCAAGGAGAGGAAAACCGCCAACGCCAGGAAGTTACACGTTCCCCTGGCAACCCCGCTACAGTCGCCAAACAGTGCAAGGTCAGGGGTAGGGCAACTCCCATTCAAGGCCTCAGGCCAGGGCCCTCAGTTTTCATGTGGGAGAAACTTCCCTCCAGTCTCCTCACACAGTGCCTGGGAATTATGGGGGACAGGGTTTAAAATGCCAATGTGAGGCACCACCCCCCCAGGCCTCCACTGAAGATTCTCAGCCTAGGACCACCAGAATCTGCATTTTTTAAAAATATATTTTATTGATTTTTTTACGGAGAGGAAGGGAGAGGGATAGAGAGTTAGAAACATCGATGAGAGAGAAACATTGATCAGCTGCCTCCTGCACACCCCCTACTGGGGATGTGCCTGCAACCAAGGTACATGCCCTTGACTGAATCGAACCTGGGACCCTTCAGTCCTCAGGCCGACGCTCTAGCCACTGAGCCAAACCAGTTAGGGCTGAATCTGCATTTCTAACCAGTACTCCAGGCGGCTCCAGTGCAGTCTGAGGACATCACTTAGAGAGCAGAGTACATTTCATGAAGTTGGGACTCCTGGTGGCAGGGCTGGGGGGAGATACAGGACAGAGGGGGGCAGCCCCAGCACCCTGTGTCCGCTAAGGTCTACAGCCAGCCTCATCCCCGGGGGTGCGTGACTTTGGGTCTTTTCAATTTCCAGTGACTAACCAGGAGTCCAACACCTGGGTCCTAGTAGACACAGAAGCAATTCAAGAGCACAAACTCTGATGGAGCTCCTTCTGAGCCAAGCGCTACTGCTCCGAGCCACATGAAGACCCACAGGTATGCTTTCTTTTTTAAAAAATAATTTTATTGATTTCAGAAAGGAAGGGAGAAGGAGAGAGAGAAAAACATCAATGATGAGAGAGAATCATTGATTGGCTGCTTCCTACACACCCCCTACTGGGGATCGAGAATGCAACTCGGGCATGTGCCCTGACCTGGAATCGAACCGTGACCTCCTGGTTCATAGGTCAGTGCTCAACCACTGAGCCACACTGGCCGGGCTAGGTATGCTCTCTACTCCCAAGAGGTGATGAGGCTCCTGGAATTATTCCTATGGACGTGCCCTGAAAGGAAAGCTCTCAGAACTGTCCTGGTGCTTGTGGTGGCTTTTATTGCTGGAGGTAGAAGTTGGGGTGTCAGGGGGGCTCCAAAAGGTCAGGGAGCCTTGAGGACAGAAACCCTAAATTGCAGGATCCAGGGGGCTGGGCCTCAGGGTCTCTCCATTCGTTCCTTTCTGAAGCTGCCAGAGCTTCATTTGCCTTAAAGGGGCGGCTCCTGCAAAACTGAACTTCCTGCACCTCTTCCCTGGCTTGACCTCTCCCTTCCTCACTGTGGCCCAGCCTCCACCCACAGAAAAACTGCAGCTCATGCTGGCTGCAGACCAAACCCTTCCCCAAGGTCAGCCCCCGCACAGGCGAGCCCTGTGATAGGAAGAACAATGAGCTTGGACTTATTTTGTCGTAAGTTTAAATCCCAGGTCAGCCGCTACCTGGGTTCCACAAGTTACTTTTGCTCCCTTAGCCTCAGTTTTCTCATCTGTAAAATGGGAGAGAGTAATACCGGTGTGGCAAAAGTAGGTTTACAGTTATGCATACTCAAAACAGAGTTTACGTATTAATTATTGTATTATTTTCCATACAGACAACTGTAAACCTACTCTTGCCCCCACTTTAGCCCCACTCTGTAATTTGTGGTGAACTCAAGCCCCTTCTCCTGGATTTCCCATCCCAGCAACAGACAACACAATTTGCTTAGTTGCTGAAACCAGTAGCCTGTCTTTCTAGACCCTTCTCCCCCATCTTCACGCTCCACAGCCAAGCAGAGAGCACTACACAATTTTGAAATCCATCCCCCTGGCCCTCCCCTTAACCCAGGCCACTCTCACTGCAGCCTGGACTACTGCAGTAACCTCCTCAAGCCTGCATGCCTCGTAGTCCTCCCCACCGCTAGACTGTTCTCTACCCTGCAGTCTAAGGAAACTTTCCAAATAGAGTACAACTTTTTTTTTTTTAATTGATTTTTTACAGAGAGGAAGGGAGAGGGAGAGAGAGTTAGAAACATTGATGAGAGAGAAACATAAATCAGCTGCCTCCTGCACACTCCCTACTGGGGATGTGCCCGCAACCAAGGTACATGCCCTTGACCGGAATTGAACCTGGGAACCTTGAGTCTGCAGGCCAATGCTCTATCCACTGAGCCAAACTGGTTAGGGCTATAGAACAACTCTTATCTCTTCATTCCCCTGCATAAAAGCCTCCCGTGGCTCCCCATGCCCGAATGAAGTCTCCAAAATCATTCATTTGACTTTGAGGTTCCTTGGACGATCTGGCCCTGGCTCCCCTTTTCCATTACATTTCTCAGCACCTTCCACCTGTAAACACAGACATTCTCCGGTCCAGGGCTGCACATGCTCACCCCCAGCCCGTGCACATGCGCACACCAGCCTGGGGCACTCTCCTCACCACCACTGGCCTCTCCTTCATGCTTCTAATTGTCCTTAACTCCTCAGCTCAGACATCGGCCGCTTCCAGAAATCTTCCCTGCCATCCCTCCTGTGCTAAGCACCTCCCTGTGAGTTCTCAGAGTCTGACTCTCGTCACAGCACATATCATATTATGTGACAACTGGCTCTTTGCTTTTCCAGCTCCTCCCAGGAGGGCAGCGACTGTATGTGTCTTGTTTACTGCTCTATCCCCCAGCACCCAGCAGAGGTCTTGCCCTGAAGAGGCGCTCAAGAAACAGTTTTTTGAAATAATGAAGGAAAAAATATAGCTAAAGCTCCTAGCACATTGACTAGCAGGAAAGTGGTAACGCATAGCATCAGCAGCAGCGTCATGGTCCGTTCCCACACGGAGCCACATCTCTCCAATGGAAACACAGCTCAAAAGTCAGGTCCTGCCAACAGTGGGTGAGATGGTGTGACAGCCGTGGTGTGGAGATGTTTGTACGACCCTCCCTTCCCCCTGCCCAGTGATGCTGATCTGTCCCTACCCAACCCCTGGTCCTCCCTGGGACTCAGGCCTCTGTGCCCACCCCCACTGCAGGCAAGAAAGGAATGTCCCCTCGCCCTCTCCTGACACTTGGTCTCTAACCACAGCCAGTGGCTGCTCCTTGTTCTGGAGGAGTCCCTCTAACCTGCCGCACCACTGCCCAGGGCGGATTGGGGAAAGGAACCCCGATAGGTGCCCTCAGCTTGCCATCACACCACCACCGGCCTCCCCTCTGGAGATGGCCCAGGACTGGACGGTTGGGGGCCGGTCCTTTGGGAGGACCCCCATCTGCATTCCCCCACAGATGCTTACCACTGGCTTTCTGGGTTATCAGAACTACCTGCGTTTCACCCCCACAGCACTGGGCAATTGGAGCAAAAAGATCATACAAGAATCTCCATATCCCCCATAAAGCCTGACAGAGTAGAACCCCAAAAACTGTTGAATGGATGAATACACGAATTAAGAAATGGGTGTGTGTGAGCATTCCCAGGCAGAATTTTCCATTTCCCACCTTAAAAAGATGGGACTTGTTCTAATATTAAAACTCCTCCTCCTGACCCTTAAGAGAGTCCAGAGGCTAGTAACCTTGAGTCAAGAGGCTAATTTTTCTTTGTCTAATCTCATTTCTCTGGATGTAACTTCAGCGCGTTTTCTTTTCCTCTGCCTCCGTAGCCACTGGGACTGAAATGTATTTCTTTGTGAGGAGACAATTACTAATTTACCCTTTAGCCTTCTCGGCAACAAATTTGATCCGGGGCCCTTTATTGTTCCCTCTCTGGGGCCCTGGGGCCCTGCCCTTTCCCTGTTCACTGCTCCTCGGGCTGTTTGCCAAGCTCTCGAAGGCCTCCCTCGGCTGTAGAGGTGGCTGTAGAGGTAGGAATGGGACATGCTGTTCTCCCCGGACAATCACAGATGCTCACGCACCCACCACACAGGACACACACCTCTCTGCACCCACAATCCCCAGTCCTCGGTAAACACATGCTCATAGGCAGCGTCCATTCGCCGTCATAGACTCCGCTCCTCCACCTGAGCCCTAGTCCCGTGGATTCTCACACACCTGGACACCCGCTCACAGGTGCAGGAAGAAACCGCACAGACCCGAGGCGAGCCAAACTGGGTGGAGCTGCTGAAGCCCTCCCTCCCTCGTCCTCCCCGTCCAACTCTCCGTCCAACTCTCCGTTCCCTGGGCCACAAAGGGCTGAGCCTCCTTTCTCTCCGCCTCCGCGGTGATTTTCCACTTCAAGGCTGAAGGCAAGGCGTCAATGAGCCAAAGTTGGCTCCTCTCTTCCTCCTGCCCTCCTCCCACTGACCCCAAATCCTCAGTGCACCTTGCATTTGCCCAGAGCAACACCCCCCTCTCCATCCCCTTCCCAACCTCCGCTCCTCTGGCTGAAGGGAGCGCTGGCTTCTTGGGTTCTTGCCTGTTGGAAAGGAACATGGGGAAGCACTGGGAGCTGGCAGACCGGAGGGCTGCTGAGACCCTGGGCTGGCAGGGCAGTGTCACCGGCCCAGGGGCCTCAGGCACAGGAGAGCAGAGGGATCCTCATTCATTCAACACCTTTTGTCACTCTCACCCCCCGCAGCCCCTCTTCTTGCTGAGCCTGGAGCGGCACAGATTTAGCCAGGTGGGCCTGGGCTCAGATCCCTGCCCCCCCACTTTAAGTGACCTTGGGCAAATGTCTTGCCCCAAGACCCAGTGTGCTCATCTGGAAACAAAAGGAGGAAATACAGGAACATCCACCTCCGGGACTATTGTCAGAATCCGCTGGTAGAAGACCGGTTCTCTCCTGCCGCTGTACCATGCTGCGTCCCATGAACTTGTGAGGCAGGTGGCCAGTCATGCAGCTACAACTGAACCAGGGGAGGGTGCAAGTAGGCTGCTTTTTTAGTATAAATATCCGTGAATTCAATGCCTTTTCTGTAATGACATCACTCTCCTTCAGCGGCATTCCACGGAACCTTCCTGAATGGGAGATAAAGGGGGCGGAGGGGTGGCTAGCCCCTGGGAATCAGCAGAGGCGGCAGCCTATCTTATCTTTGCCACGGCCCAAGGATAAGATATTTGCAGTCAGCAAGCAAATCCCATCTTCTTGCTGGTGTGGGCAGAGCAGGCTGAGGCACTGGGCTGGCCACTCTGCACAGCCCTGGCAGGGGCTTGCGCCCAGTAGGTGCTTCTTGGCAGAGGGAGCCACAGTGGGGCAGGGGATGGTGGGAGAAAGGCACAATGCCGAGAGGGGCGCTTTCCCCTCCTAAGGGAACAGATGCGTGAACGTAGAAAGGGGGGAGACCATGCAGACCAGGCCCCTGAGCTGGCTGATTGGCATGGGACCTGATGGGGGAGGCTGGCCCAGGGTCTCTCAACACAGGGTCTGATGGGAAGGCCATGGAGTACACCAGGGGTTAGAAACTAAGGGTGCAACATTCACACCTGGGGGAGGGCTAGGAGCGCAGAACAGCCTGACCCCAAAACCGACCATCTTGGTCCATGGCTCCCCATCTAGAAGGGAAGCTTGCTGCCAGTCTCGCCCCAGCATGCAGCTCACAAGTTCATGGGATCGGTCAACAAGGCTTCCTCCTTCCAGCCATCACCACCAACTCCCTGCTCACTCCCCAGCTCCTCAGCTCTTCACCATGGAAACCCCTGCCTGGGGCCCCAAACTAGTCTGGCACCTTGTCCCAGAGGCCTGCAAGAGTGGCCTCCCCCTGAGAGAATTGCCAGCACCCAGGGCTGTACCAGCCACCAGCCCCACCCTCCTGCAGTGCCTGAGAAGCTGCCGGCTGGCAGGAGCCCAGCCAGGAGCACCTGGCTGGACTGCCCAATTCCTGGGGTAGGTCAAGGCCCCGCCCCCTGTGGACACTGCCCACATACCCTGCACGATGGCTCCCAGCCCAAGAGGAGCTGAGGGCCTGTCCCTTCTCAACCCCAACCTCCCTCACCTAAACCAAAAGGAAAAGATGAAGGAAATCAAAGATGAGGGTAAGGATTGCAACCTTTCACTCAAAAACCTCCCCCATATTCTTCAGTCTTGCACTCCCCCCCCACCCCCCATAGTCCCTCTCCAACAGGGGGCCCAGTGACCCCAGACACAGCCAGCCAGAGTCCATCCAAAAAAAGGGAGATTCTTTATTCAAAATCAGCACTCAGATTCTTCAAGCCCCAGCCCAGAGGGGGCAGCCCTCCCTCCCCTCTCCCCTCATCCCACCCCTTAGCCACAGCGAGGGGAACGGAATGGAAAATGAGAAGCCAGAGGGCCTCTGCCAGGGCAGGCTGCCCTCCAGTGTGCGGTGAGCCCAGGCCAGCTGTGGCAGGGTGGCAGCTGCCACGGACCCCTCCCTATACATTAAGTCTCTGCAGCCACAGCTGTGGGAGGCATATTTGTGGAAGGCAGGCCCAAAGGCAGCGTCGCTGACCCAGGCCATGGAATGGATTGAGAGGCCAGGGGAGGAGAGGTCAGGGGAGGAGAGGTATGAAGGAGGAGGAAGACGCCCTAAATTTTGGTCCCGGGGGAAAGAAGAGGCCAGGTGGTCCAGTTTCTGTGTGTTCGGAGAAGGGAATGTATTAGTAAGCACAGGGAGAGCGGCTGCCATTGGGCACCACTGGGCACCCCCAGAGGAGATACGCCAGGCCAGGCCCTCCCCCTGGCAGAGAGGAGCCTGAGGCCTGCAGGGGCTCTTGGGAATGTCACTGCTAAAATATATATTTATATATATTAACCATCCAGGGAAGGGCAGGAGCGGGGCTGGAGCGGATCAGAGGATCTGGCGTGGCATCCCATAGCCGGTCATGCCTGCCTGAGACGCCCCACGGTTGGTGCCCATCTGTAACCCGATCACGTTCTTGCCCTCTTGCAGCTGGTTGTCTGAGAAGTTCCGGGGGTTCTCCTTGGACTTCCTAGGTGGAGAGGGAGGGTTGGTTAGAAGGAGGTTGAGGCTGCCCCAGTAATGTCCTCCCTGGACAGAGCATGTGCTCTGTCCTTGAGCTCTCTGAAGCCACCTCCTCATCTCTCCAATGGAGTCCCGGGCCAGAGGATGAAGTAAATGAAGAAGGTGAAAGTACTTTGTAAACGGCCAGCTGCTAGAATGGGTCAGTTGTTTCCTAGGGACAGGAATGGGCAGGGTGACCACGCCTGCCCAGGCCCGGGCAGCCCCAGCCATACTCACTTAGGAAACCAGTTGGGATCCCCAGAGAAAAGGCCATCATCCCGGGCTACTGCCAGCCCACCCAGGTTCATCAGCGTCCGCTGCACGCAGGCCATGTTCTTTCCTGGAAGGAGAAGGGGGTGTTGGCCTCAGCAGAGCTGGGGTCCTGGATGCCAGGGCTCCACCTCTATCACTAAGTCAGCAGGCCCAGCTTCCAAATTCTTTTCCTCTTCACCCCCACACCTTTTCCCATCCCAGCCCCCAACATGGTCAGCTCCCCATAAAACGCACAGGCGCGCACGCATACACGTGCAGGGGCACACACGTGCGAGCGCATAATGTGCGAGGGCACACACACGTGCGAGGGCACACACACGTGCGAGGGCACACACGTGCGAGGGCACACACGTCTACTCCGCCACACCCCTCTGTGTCCTCAGAACGCCAGAAACCTGCCCCTTCCCCCTGGTCAAGATGGCCCGGCCTGGTCTCTGGTCCCCTGGATGACAGCGCCGTGGCCCTGGCCCACCTTCCCAGAGGTCCACCGTCTGGAAGATGTCGGTGGTGTTGATGCCGTAGCGCTCGGCTGCTTGCAGGAACTGAGAGATCTGCTCCATCTGCTTGAAGGCCATGGTGGAGGCCTGGATCTTCTTCACCGGGGCCTGCCCCTCTGGGTACAGCCCGTTAATGAGCTCGCACAGCACCTGGGAGGGCAGCAGGTGTGTAGAGATGAGGTCACGCCGCCCACTGAAGATCAGCATGCTCCACCCTCAGGCCAGAGACAGTGACCCACAGGTCTCTCTCCCCTCTGAACACGCCCGAGTCAGCCTCAGGCTCCTGCCAGGCCGTGCCTCTGCGGTCAGAGTGAAAACCTCGATGTTTTAATATCAACAGTTCCTTCCTTAGAGCATCTGGTGTCATCTAGGGCCTTCCATGGCAGAGGCCCATTCACACACACACACACACACACACACACACACACACACACACACCCCTTCGCTCAATGGGAGGGAGGGAAGCGTGCATCCTCTCCAGGCTCAGGAAGAAGTCGGGTCGGGTATGCCCTCATTCTTCAGGTGAAACAATCCCAGTCCCCAGACCCGGCCCTGCTCACCAGCACTTCCGGTCAGAGGGGCCCAGCGCTCACCGTGCCATCCTTGAGCCAGTTCTGGAAGTTCTCCCGGCCGGGCTGGGGCCGGCCCACATCCTTGCGGCACTGGGTGGTGATCCACTGGATCAGGATCTGCTCCAGGTCTGCATCGTACTGCTTCTCAATCTTCTGCTGCACCTCCCGGCTCAGGCCGTAGGCGGGTCCCCTGTTGGCCATTCTGAAGGGTGGTGGCGGCTGTGGGGAGCTGGGAAGGGGACACACCCAAGCCTTCGGTCAGCACTCTGCAGGCTGTGGGGTGGGGGGCTCTGCCTGCAAGGACACACATCATACCCCCGTGGTGGCTCCCAGAGGTGAGAACAGCTGCCAAGTGAGGGAACTCTCATCTCGAGCCCTGAACATGGGCTAGAACAGCACTGCTCAGAACTCTGGCCACACAGGCCACCTTGGGGTTCCCACCCCCGTGACATGCGGTCTGTTTATTATTAAGGCTTCCACTAAGTTTCATTTAAATGGTTCCACTACTAAAATGAAATGTAAAGCCCACGGGACTAGAATAAGGGGTCAACAAGGTCAAGAGAGGGAGGTTAGCCCCTGGTTTGGGGCGGTAAGTTTTAACAAAGGCAAACTGGTCATTCTAACCCCAACCCTGCTTTTTTCAGCCCTGGGGAGGAGAAGGATTTGGGGAAGGAGAAAGAATAGAGAGTGGCTTGGGAAGCCTCACTGAGCACCCACGCTCTGTGCTAGGAATTGCAGCAGACAGAAGTCGCTTCTCCTGAAGTTGCCCACGGTACCACCAGAGACACAAAGTGAACACATATTAAAGGGCAAGGGTTGTACACGACAAATACCCAACTACACAGCCAGACCCTATGTTGTGGGAATTCAGAAAAGCGTATGGGCAGGAGCAGCTTGTAGGGCTTCCTGGAAGAGGCAGGACTGAGTACACCATTCACAGATGTCAGCAGGCAAAAGGACCCGCCCATGGGAAGCCAGGCAATAAAAACAAATTTTAGCCCTGGCCCGTTTGCTCAGTGGTTAGAGCAGCAGCCCTCGGACCAAAGGATCTCGGGTTCGATTCCCAGTCAGGTCAAGGGCACATACCTTGGTTGCAGGCTCCCCAGCTCCCATAGGGGCGTGGGCAGGAGGCAACCAACGGGTGGGGGGTCCCTCTCGCATTGATGTTTCTCTCTCCCTCCCCCTCCTCCTTTCCTTCCACTCTCTCCAGAAATTAATGAAACAATTATCCTCGGGTGAGGATTCAAATAAAATTCTACTGGGCAAAATAACGGTGCCCCCAAAGATGCCCATGTCCTAGCTGCCACAACCTGTGACTGTGGCCTTACATGGTACGAAGGGATTCTGCGGGTGTGACTGAATCAAGACTCTTGAGATAGGGGAGTACCCTGCACATCCAGGTGGGCCCAGAACACTCGAAACAAGGGTCCTCGTAAGCAAACGAGGGAGGCAGCTGAGTCAGAGTGGGGAGAGGGAGAAGGAAGCAGAGGTCGGAACGTGGCAAGGTGACCTCCAAAAGGTGGAAAGGTTAAGAAACGGACTCTCTCCTAACCCCCCATGAGGAATGCAGCCCTGCCCACCCCTGATTTCCGCCAGTGAGACCTGTGGTGGGACCCTCAGAACTGTAAGACAGTAAATGTATGCTGCTTTAAGTCACCGAGTTTGTAGTCGTTTGTTACATCAGGGAACTCGTACAGGAGCCCTGGATGGTATTTTTAGAGAAAACTGGGAAAGAGGGAGGAATGGAGAAATACGCAGGAACTTAGTTTGAGGTTGGGAAGAACTGGGTGGTTTCCTGATCCGTGGCCTGAGTTGGCAGCACCTTACTGAGTGTGGGCAGTGTGTTCCCATCCACCTCCTCGCTGCCTGGGTCCCACACCCAGGGGCCCGGCGGCAATGCCACCGATGCCAGGACCCCGTCCCCTCCCCGGGTGGGCAACGTGCTGCGTGAAACAGAGCTGGCTGTCTGGCTGCTCAGAAGAGGGGGGTCCCCAGGACAGGCACCTGTGCCCAGGGAGAGGAGGAGCCACTCCCGCCCACATCTGGCTCCGGGCCAGGGCAGACTTAAGGGATGAAGTCATCTGGCGCCCTGTCTCCCATGCACCCCAGGCTGAGCAATCCCACCACCCCCTCAGCGGGCCTGAAGGCGCGGCCTCGGGACACGTCATGGGGCGCAGGGGCAGCAGCTGCCCCCAGCACTCTCACACCTCTCAGTCCTGTCTCGGGCCAGTCCCCTCCCCCGCACCCACATGGCAGCTCCTTTCCCCTCCAGCTTATCCAGCTGCACATTTCCGGCAGAGATCCTCCCCATAAATCAGTTATTTTTAAACCTCATTAAGAGCAACCCACCCCACCCCGCTTCCCCCAGCCTGAAAGCTGGGCCAGATAAATGTCAGTCTGGGCCTTGACCCCACACAACCAGCCACACACACACACACACTCAGCTGGGGGAGGGCAGGTAGTCGAGTGGCCGAGGCCTGCGGAGAGGAGACTAGATTTCCCCCAGGCCAGCCCCAACTGCTCAGCCACCACTCAGTCTAGACCTGTGACCCCTGTCACCCAGGGGCACGGCTGGACGCTTGGGAGGAAGGGAGGGGGCTGGAGACTATTGTCCTTCCCCAGGAATCCGCCCTTTCCCAGCCCCATGGCCAGACCTCTCTTCTGGGGGCAGCTTCACTGTTATGACTCGGGCCGCTCAAGGCTGTGTCTCCTCCACGGGCCCACGTGGCCTCAAGCCCGGGGATCGCAGTGGCCCGGAGAGAAAAAGCGCAGAAGAATGATCAACCCACACCCCAGGGTGAGGAGAAGAGAGCAGCCCGGAGCCTGACCGTTCCCGTGCCCCCCACGGGCAGACACAGCCTCGCAGACCCACTTCTGGACACGGGTGGATGCTGAGGGCCCCTCCCCCACCCTGGCGCCTGGACACAGCCTCCAGGCTCCACTGCCCTAGAGCCCTGAGGTGCCAGTCACAGGGCAGAACTCCAGGAAGGGGCAGACCCAGCTGGGCCAGCCTGTGGCAGCTGGCTCTCCTCCCCACCCCACACCAGCAGGCGAGGGCTGATGGGCCGTGGCTGCTGGGGCAGGAGTGGCCCACCCTAGTGACCCCCACAGGACCTGCTGCTGCCCTCCCTCAAAGGAAGGGCAGGCAGCCAGTTGCCTGCTGGGCTGGGGAGAGGCTGTGGGGGAGATGCCCAAGCACAGGCCCCAAAGGAAGGACAACAGCTGAATGACTTGGGAGGGGTGCGGGGGGGGAGAGGTTGGCTGCGAGTTACCTAAACTGGAGATCTGCCTACATCTGTGGGAACAGCCCTGCACCCCCACGCAGAAGGGCACACTCGTTGGGAAAGGAGCAGAGGCCACAGGCCCTCAGCCCTGCCCAGACCCTGGGCTGGAAGCTTACCTCACCTCCCAGACCAATGCCAAGGAAAAGGCGGATGCGGGGTGGGGGTGGGGAGACTCAGGGTTCCTGGAGGTTTCACTGGGAAGACAAAGGGACTCTCCATTCACGGTGCAGATCACACTGGAACGCTGGGGAACTTCCCGACTCAGAATTGGGACAAAGAGTATTCTAAAAGGGCAAAATGGGAGTCCCTGGGCCCAAAGCAAAGTGCCACATGGAACAAGCAGAAGCAAGGATGGGGGGAGACCTAGGACTGGGGTAAGCCCCTCACCAAGAGCCGGTGAGCAGGAGCGAAAGCAAGCTCTACAAACAGGAAGCCGCAAGGCCTGCAGGAGGAGGGTGAGGTGGGGGATGTTGCCATAGCTTCTGTGTTCCAAACAGGCACAGGTCAGGGTGGGGGCCCTCGGCACAGGGAGTGGCGGCGACAGGCCCCGGGCAGCGGGCAGAGGTGGGTCCTTGCGAAAGGGGCCGCCTCACAGCAGTTGTGGGCAACAGCCAGGTGCAAGCCGGGCCTCAAGCAGGCAGCTGAGGCGGTGCAGGGCGCACCTGGAGGAGGAGGAAGTTCTGAGCTTGGGGCAGAGAAGGAACTCAAAACAATGGTTCCGGTGAAGAAGACACGCCCTGGGAACAGAGCTGTACTCTGAGCTGAAGCCCCACACCTGACACTCCGGTGGGGAGGAGAGAAGCGGGGAGAAGGGGTCAGGGGCCAATGGGGGGGGGAGGGGGCGGGCAGGCAGTGGGGATGGAGAGGGGGTTGCAGTGAGACTACTTGGTTCTGGAGTGCCCGGGCCCTGCTGGCCCCGCCCTGCCTCGGGCTCCCCTGCAGTTTTAGGTCACCCGCGTGGACTAGGGGCAGACATGGGAATGGGAGGGGGGCTGAGCCAGGGCGATGGCCCTCTGTCTGGTGCGCTGGAGTCAGGGAGAGACCTAGGGAGAGCCCACCCGAGTCCCCTGCTGCACGGCCTCCGCCGCAGCCCACCCTCACCTCCACCCGCTGCCTTCGGGAAGCCCCCTGATACCAGGTTCCCCCAGGACTTTCCCGGCCTGGGCTCCGGGGGGGGGCTGCAGGGCGGGAAGGCTGCAGGCCACTTCCGGCCTCGGGTCCGGCCCCCTCCTGGCCACACCCTGGGCCGTAGCGACCGCGGTGAGTCACGCCGCCAGCGCTGGGGTGACGCAGCGGTCTGGGCAGCCCGCCGGCCCCTGCCCGCAGCCGCCGCCGGCTTTCTAAGCAGCGGGAGGCGCGGGGTGAGGGCCTCGGCTCACGTAGGGGCGGGGAGCAGCCACCCCTCCCGCCGCCACCTCGCGCTGGCAGGGCACCCGGCGGGCGCGGTCAGGGCTGCAGCCCCCAAGGGCCTGCGCTAGGGGGCCCCCCTGAAGTCGACTGCGGCTTCCACTCCCGCCCGAACCCGGGAAGGAGAGGCCATCGTGGGGCCGCCGGAGCGCAAGCCCGTGACCCCGAGTCCCCAGGAGGCACAGAAAGGCCGTCTCGGGGCGCAGGGAGCGGGCAGCGCCGCACGTGTCGGGGAACCAGGATGTGCGGCGAAGTGCGGGGTCGCAGAGCTGCCCAGGGACCCCGGGGCGCGCCGTCGCTTGGCCAACTAACCAATCCCAGACGCCCTCCTTCCGCACCCGCGGGGACCCGAGCTGGAGCTGCGCGTGGGGTGCAGACCCCGAGTCCCTGATCCGGGCAGATGCCCCGTCTGTGCACCGCTACAGGCCTGACCTCATGGCGCGCTGGGGCAGACCCAGACAGCGCGGGGCGACGCGGCCATCGGACCCCGGCCTCCCGGCCTCCGGTCCTCACCCTCCGTGCAGCTGGTCGCCAACGGAGCTTCTCGCTTTCTAGAGAGCCCCCCCACCCCCCCACAACCCCCCGCCCCCGCCACACACACCCCCCATTAAAAAGCCCTCCTTACCGTCGGGCGGGCAGGAGAGCGCGCACTGCGGGCGGGGCTGCAGGGCGAATGGATCGCAGGGGTTGGGCTGGGGGTTTTCAGCGGCTCCCGCCTCGGACGGGGCGGACCCGGGGCGGGGCGGGGCGAGGGCTGGGAGGGTTTAAAGGCGCCGTAGCGAGAGCCTTGGACCAAGGTTAGAAGAGAAGGGCTGTGGGGGGGGGGGGGGGGGGGACCTTGGTTACAGGATCTGGGGAGTCGGGGCCTCCTAGGGCAGCGGCAGTGGCCTCCACCCAGGACCACCTGTACCCCAACCCTAGAGCCAGGAGAGGCGTGCCCCAGTGGGAGACTTTCTGCCTAGGTTAGCTCAAGACTTGGGCCAGTTTATGTAGGGAAAATCCTCTTGGTTTAAAAAGGGTGGTTAGGTCCTAGCCGGTTTGGCTTAGTGGACAGAGCGTCAGCCTGAGGACTGAAGGGTTCCGGGTCCGATTCTGGTCTAGAGCACATGTCCGGGTTGCCGGCTCCATCCCCAGTTGGGGGCGTGCAGGAGGCTGCTGATCAGTGATTCTCCCTCATCATTGATGTTTCTACCTCTCTCTTCCTCTCTGAAATCAGTAAAATATATATATTTAAAGAATAAAATACAATAATAAAAAGGGTGGTTAGGGCCTGGCTGGCGTGGCTCAGTGGTTGAGCATCAATCCGTGAACCAGGAGGTCACAGTTGGATTCCCAGTCAGGGCCCATGCGGGGGTTGCAGGCTCAGTCTCCAGTGTGGGATGTGCAGGAGGCAGCTGGTCAATGATTCTCTCTCATCATTGATGTTTCTCTCTCTCTAGCCCTCTCCCTTCTTCTCTGAAATAAGAATATGCGTATTAAAAAGGGTGGTTAGGTAAACGGAGGCACAGGGAAATGCCCCTCCCCCCTAGCTGACGAGGGTGTGACAGGACTGGGGCTGGCAGGCCAGGACGGCACCCGCACTTACTTCAAGCCGAGACAGGAAAGCTCAGTGAGGTCATTGCTTGTGGTGCCCGAGGAGTGTGATCCATCAGCGCTGGGACCCAGGGTTCAGACCTGACTGCCCCCCCTCCATCGCCTCCCCAGGGGAGGAGGCTGTCAGTGCTTCTGGGAGTGGAGGAGAGCAGTTTGGGGGCTAAAGGCGTGCTCCCCCCTTTCAGGCGGAGTCCCCGCTTACAGCCGTGTATGGTAGAAGCCAGTTTCACCTGGTCTTCAAGGTCACCCACCGTTGTCCTCCCACCTATCTGTTCTCTCCTCCCCAATCCTGCTCAGTCCTACATTCCAGGGCCTCGGGTCATTCCCTGGGAGCCAGTCGACGTGCCTTCCCGCAGGCTGTCCCTCTGCCTGGGGGGCTTTTCCTCCCTGACTCATCCTCACCTGCTCCCCCCTCACTCACTGCTCATCTCAGTGCCCTCGCCCAGGGGTCGGCAAACCGCGGCTCGAGAGCCACATGCGGCTCTCTGGCCCCTTGAGTGTGGCTCTTCCACAAAATACCGCGGCCTGGGCGAGTCTATTTTGAAGAAGTGGCGTTAGAAGAAGTTTAAGTTTAAAACATTGGGCTCTCCAAAGAAATTTCAGTCGTCGTACTGTTGATATTTGGCTCTGTTGACGAATGAGTTTGCCGGCCTCTGCATAGGACTACCTCCCTACCCCCGTTTAGAGAATGAACTGCTACAAGTACGGCTTGGAGAGCAGTGCCTGCACGTCCGCGTGCCCGGCTGTTGGCCATCTTTGTTCCCTCTCCCTGGGAAAGCTCTGAGGATCCCCCACAGGAGGCGTTGGTCCCAGCACATGCTGTAAGCGCTCTGTTGACTCCTTCCTTTGTGCTGCCACAACAACCAAGGCACGGCTTTATCACGGCACCCATCGCATCATGCTCCAGCTATTTCTTCTCGTCTGCCCCGCCGACTAGAAAGGACCCAAGGGCAGGGCTTGACTTCGTGAACTCTGTTTTCTCAGCGTCGAGCTTGGTGGCTGGTCTGTGGTAGCCGACTTCAGTAGGCGCTCAATACGTGCTTTCTGAATGGACGTTGAATGCTCCTCCGTTCACTTAGAAAGAATGCCCTCCTTTCAAGGGTTGGAGATTCCCCCCCCCCCTCCCCTCAGATTCGAAGTCAGACAACAGAGAAACATTTTTCCAGACTTTCTTTATTCACCTGTATAAAACCTCACCCACACCACAAACACACACACACACACACACACACACACACACACACACACACACGCCCTCCAGCAGACCTAGGATCCCTGCTCTAGTCCCCAGGCTCAGCACACACATCCCGCACCACGCCCACCCCAGCCCACCATCAGGCTCTGTGCCTGGGCCTCGACGGGGCGGGGGCAGTTTCCCAGGCGGAGCTGGGTCTGGCTGGAGCCTCCTTCACAGGGGCCCTGTGCCTTCACGCTGCCTCCCATGAGGGTGTTCACAGCAGCGTGGCCTGTTCAGGATGGGGGACCGGCTGTCGATAGGCGGGGAGCC
The DNA here is from genome assembly GCF_027574615.1 of Eptesicus fuscus. Taxonomy (NCBI): domain Eukaryota; kingdom Metazoa; phylum Chordata; class Mammalia; order Chiroptera; family Vespertilionidae; genus Eptesicus; species Eptesicus fuscus. The sequence goes on along the minus strand of NC_072494.1, from coordinate 38,123,562 downwards.
AGGCCCTAGCGGCGTCTCGGCGGCGGCGGAAGGCCAGGAATTCCTCCCGCAGGGCAGCACAGCGGGCCTCGGGGCCCGGCGCCGGGGCCGTGCCCAGGAGGCAGCCCACCTCTGGAGTCTTTGCACCTGCCAGAGGAGGGCAGAACAAGGAGAGGAAACCGTCTTGAGGTTCACTGGCACCATGAGGCTCCCCAGGGCCTGCAGGTCGTCACATGACCCCAGGGGGCAACCGGGAACAGTTGGGCCCTAAGGCTGTGGGTGGTGGAACAGCAAGGCCAGGAGTGCCTGCCTTCTGGCGGGCTCACACACCTAGCTCTGGCTCCGCTTCAGGTCCGGGCCGAGGGCCAGCCAGGCCCAGGCACAGGGTCTCCAGCAATTCCATGTCCCCAGGGAATTCTGAGTCCCATTCATAGTTCTCGTCCACAGATGTGTCCCTCCTGTAAAAAGAGACAAATGTGGGGGGAAGGGTGGCCAGAAAAGCCTGAACCTGAACTTCCCGAATTCAGGCACAGTGGGAGCGGAGCAGAGAAGGCGGTGTCAGGAGAGGGTGGGGACACAGTCCGAGATGAGACGATGGCAGGGATGGGCAGGGATGGGCAGGGACTGCCTCACCTCTTGCTGACGGTCACCACATGCTCCCTCCGGGGCCACCTCTCCGGGCCGCTGGCCCAGCTGCTGGTGTCTCCCGGAGCGGGGCTGAGGTAGCTGCCTCCGGCTGAGGGGGCGGTGGAGGGGGGCCGCAAGAAAGAGGCGCTGCCCCGCCCGCTGCTCTGGCTGGTGAGGCTGCCCCGAGGGGCGGCAGGGAGAAGGCCGGACAGCAGCCGTTCCCTCAGTGTCCAGTCGGCCAGCGCTGTGTACGGGCCCTCGGGGGCAGCCCCAGCCCTGACCACAGCCCCAGGAAGCCCTGCCCGGGGGGATGCAGGAGGGGAATCCAGGGGCTGAAGGAGAGATGAGGGCGGGCAGGGCCGGATGTCCCTGTAATCTGGGGGTGCAGCAGAAGCAGGCTCCTCCAAAGGGGGCCAGTCACCATCCACATTCATCTCCCGGAAGAAGGGCAGGCTCAGGTACTGCAGCAGGGGGCCCGTTCCCGGCAGGGGGCTGGGCGGGGCGGCGGGAGAGGGCCCCACAGGGCTGATGTCTGTAATGCAGAGGGGCTGGGGCAGCCCTGTGGGGCTGCTGCTGCTGCAGTCATAGGACCTGGCCTGGTGCCAGGCTGGGGTCCGAGCTTCAGCCTGCTCGGGACCTGGCCTTTCTTGGGGGGTCTCCACGTTGGGTCCCAACACAAAGCGCCCATCTGGTCCCCGGCAAATGGGCTCCAGGGGCAAGGGCCCCTGGCTCGGTGGAGGGCCTGGAGGGGAGCTGGGGGTCCTAGCAGGCTCCCCGCAGAGCAGGCTCTGGCGCAGGCTGGGGGCTGGGGAACCCCGGAGCTTCAGCTTGGCCACGCTGTCAGGACTGCCCGAGCCTGGAGCAGAGCTGGGGAAGGACAGATCAGGGCCTGTGGTAAGCGCCAGTCCCCGTCCCAGGAACCATGGTTGGGCCTGGCGGGGTTTGGTACACGACGGAGCAGAGCTAGGAAAGCCAGTGAGCAAGGACCCACACGGAGGTGGAGGGAGGCACAGGCAACCCTGGAGCACCCCCAGGCTGGGCTCTGCACCCATCCTCACCTCCCTCCCACTCTGCGCCGCCTCTCCCAACTCCTACCCGGGGACAGGGAAGGAGCAGAGGATAGGGGCACACTGTGGGCGGGGGGAGCGGGGGGGGGGGGGCAGAGAGAAGCCCAGAGGAGGAAGGACTTACAGTGGAGATGACAACCGGGGTGGAGAGAAGAGAAGAGGTGGATCTGTAAGGGCAGAACCAGAGGTGACACAGGCAAACCAGGGCTCTCCAGGACCCAGGCACAGCCCTCACCCCATCCGGCTGGGAACAGGGTAGGCAAGGCTGGGTGCAGGAGGGGTGCTGGGCGCGGGGATTTCCTCCAAGCAGGAGGCGCTGACTGATGGGGGCTGGCCCTACCTTGGAGGGGGGAGCTGAGGGGGCGGCTGGCCCTACCTTGGAGGGGGGAGCTGAGGGGGCGGCTGGCCCTACCTTGGAGGGGGGTGCTGAGGGGGCGGCTGGCGCTACCTTGGAGAGGGGTGTTGAGGGGACGGCTGGCCCTACCTTGGAGGGGGGTGCTGAGGGGGCGGCTGGCCCTACCTTGAAGGGGGGTGCTGAGGGGGCGGCTGGCCCTACCTTGGAGGGGGGTGCTGAGGGGGCGGCTGGCCCTACCTTGGAGGGGGGAGCTGAGGGGGCGGCTGGCCCTACCTTGGAGGGGGGAGCTGAGGGGGTGGCTGGCCCTACTTTAGGGGGGGAGCTGAGGGGGCGGCTGGCCCTACCTTGGCGGAGGCGCTTGCAGTGGCGGCGGCGGCGGGCAGCCCTGCGGCGGCTGGTGAGGCAAGCAGCCAGGATGCTCACGAGGACGGCCACCCCCAGGAAGCAGAGCCCACCCAGCACGCCAGCCAGCACGGGCCGTGGCAGGAGGCCTGGCAGCTGGGTGCGGGATGGGTAGACCTCCAGGCCTGCGCAAGGAGCCATGAGGGAGGGCCAGTGTCCAGAGTCGGTGGGCTCCGCGCCCCGAGGCCCCGGCCCCGGCCCTCCCTCCAGGTTCTCACCAGAGGTGGAGACGTTGGCCGAGTTGCTGGGACTGCTGACGTAGCCGCCGGCCAAGGCCACGAGGCGAAACTCGTAGAGGACATCCTGGGGGAGGGGAGTTCGGGGAGGTCAGGGCCCGGCCGTGGGAGGTGACGGGGGAGTAGGAAGCCGGGAAGACGGCCCGATCTGGGTTTGGGGAATGGAGCGGGGGCCCGGAGAACCGCAGAACCCCGTGCCTGCTTCCCACACCAACCTTAATGAGGCCAGGCACCAGCAGCTGCACCTCCGCGCCCGCCACGGCCCCGTCCAGCACCTCCCAGCTCTGGGCGCCTTGGCGGCCCTCTAGGATGTAGCCATCCAGTCTCTGAGGGACCATTTCGGGGGGATCCCAGTGCAGCAGTACCCCCCGGGGTGTCCTCACTGCCACCAGACCTCGGGGCGGGGACAGGGGCGGCGGCATCTCTGTGACAGGAAGTGGGGGGGCAGCTGGTGTGGTAGGAAGCCCTGGGTGGGACAGATAGGCAGGGTAGAAATAGAATTCCCAGCGCCTTCCCCTCGGCCCCGGGCCTTCCGGGGCCGCCAGTGCCCACCATTCTCCCAGAGCCCCTAAGACAAGCCTGGATCATGCTCCACAAACCCCTCTGGACCCCAAGCTGCCCAGCACCTTCGCATCCTCCCACCCAGGCCCCCCCCCCCATATCCAGCTTCCCCTGCCAGCCCCTCCCCACCCTCATCCGCCTCTGTGGGGGGAGAGGTCGCTCACCTTCAGGGGCAGACAGGACGATCTCGCTGAAGGGCCCGCTGCCCAGCTTGTTCTGAGCCAGGACACTGAACTGGTACTGGGTGTGGGGCTTCAGCCCTGGCACAAGGAGGTGAGCGGCCCCCACGGGCACCGCCAGGGACAACCAGTCGTGGTGGGCTCGGTCCGAACGCTTGGCCCTAGAGCGTGAGGAAACGGGGCCTCATCAACCAGGGTCACCTAGGGTTCTCCGTAAGTAAAGCAGCGGAGTTGGGCAGGGCTGGGGCAGAGCGGGGCGGGGGGGGGGGGGGGGGGGGGGGCGGGGGGAAGGGCAGAAGGCCAGAGAGAACCAGAGTGGGGAAGAGAGGAGTGGCCTGGGGCACTCACAATGGGGTGTACCAGACGCTGAATCTCTGCAGATAGCCGCCATCAAAGCCAGGCTCCCAGGAGACGTTGGCACCCCTGGGCAAGGGCGCCACGGACACGTTGGTGACAGCGTGGGGGCTGGTGCCTGGGTAGAGGGGTGGGGGGAGGGATTATGGTCGGGGCCCTGAAGGAATGTGAAGAACGAAGGGGAACCCGGGGCCTCTGCCCTCCACCCATCGTCCCAGGGGTTCCCCACCCACCATCCTATCTGAGCCTTCAAGACCGATTCCCCGTCTCCTGCCCCACAGGGTTTCTTGCAGCCCCAGCCGGCTGTGCGGCCACTGACCCAGCACGTAGACGTTCGTGGAGGTGGCCACGCGGGCGACGGCATTGCTGGCGGTGCACTCCCAGCGCCCATGGGCCTCCTTGGTCAGTGGTCGCAGGAGGAGGCTGCTGTTGCTGTCCACCTGGGCCTGGCCCTGCAGCCCCCGGCCCACCTGCGGAACCACTGGTCAGCCCTGAGGACACACGCAGCCACCCCTCACCACGGGCACCCCTTCTCTCTCCGGCAGCTCCAGCTTCCTCCCCGCCCTGCGTCTGAGAGCCCTTCCCTTCCCCCGCCCTCCTTCCCACACGATGGCTGGCCGGGGGCATGGAGAGCAGGGATGCGCCGGCAGAGGATAGCCACGCAGCTCCGGAGCCTTACCTTGGCCCAAGAGACCGTCGGAGGAGGGTCTCCTCGCGCAGAGCAGGGGATGAGTAGATCCCGCCCTACTTCTTGGAAATATTCTTCTTTGGGCCGTTCTAGAAAAGCTGGGGGGGCCTGCAAGCCAGAGCCGGCATTGGGAAGGGCCTCTCTCACTCTGTGTCCCCGTTCTGGGGCTCCCCGTCCCAGCGCGCCTCAGGCTCATCTCTCCCTCTCTCTCTAACTGGGTCTCTGTTCCCTTGGTGGGACAGGGCAGACTGGGGCGCTGGGAGGCCTCCCTGGAGGTGTACAGGTCAAGGTCAGTGAGGGTGGGGGTGGAACGAGTATCTGACTGTGGATGCGCCGTGTGACTGACGGCCCATCTCCTCAGCACCCACCTCTGCAAAAGGACTCTGGGGCGGCATCTGACCGCTGCTGCCGTGACCACACAAGAAACAGAGACTTGGAAGCCCGCCCCCCAACACACACACCCACACACCTCGCTTCCAGCCCGGTGTCCACGCAGGGTGCATCTCGGCCGCCTGCCCCACCGCTGCGGCCAACCCGGGGCCTCACCTTGAGCAGCACTCGGGTCACTGGGGAGGGCCCTGCCGTGCCAAGGCTGTTGTAAGGGGTGCAGGCGTATTCCCCCAGAGCATCCTCATTCCCCAGGGCAATGACCAGCGAGCCTTCTGCGCCCTGGGACCAGCCGGGGAACTGGAGGGAAGAGGAGATGACAATGAGAAAGAAGTCAGCAGAGGCAAAACCGAGGTGGCGAGAGGCCACGCCAGGGCGGAGGAAGCCCACGGCTCTGCAGAGGACACCGCAGCTCAGCCTCCAGGCCTGACCTCTCCGCAGCCCAGTCCTCTATCTCCCTCTCCCCGAGAGGGGCCACTCCCACGGGCATGAAGGCCAGCACTGCACAACTCCGGGGAGTACAGTGTGGATGGCGCCCCCTGCAGGTGAGCGGCGTGGGCGCGCCCAGCCTGCTGGGACCTCATCGTCTGTTTGTCTTCCCAGCACTCCATGACTTAATTCAGCGCCTTCCACCCCAAACCAGATCCTGTCCCTGGCCTCCCTATTTCTGTTAACGGCCGCACTGTCCTTGCTGACCTCGAAGTCCTCATTCGCCCTCGCTCCCCGTGCACATACTCACCAGGTCTGTCCTCCTGGGAAGGCCTCTTGTCTAGACGTGAGGCCCATCCATCTTCATGTCCTCCTCGCTAACTCAAGCTACACAGCCTCCGCCTGGACCACTTCGACAGCCCCTGAGCCCCTCTCCCTGCCCCCCCCCTCCCCCTCCGTTCCAGCCAACAAGCGCAACTCCTGCTGCCACACCGTCGCTCAAGCAGCTTCACTGCCTCCAACTGCCTTTAGACTTTTCCTCCCAACATTCAACAAAGACATACTGAGAACGATCACTGCCCAAACCCTGGGGACACTCGGACTAAAAGATGCAGTCCTAGCCCACAAGGAATTTATAGTCTTTGCAGACAAACAAAAGATCCCAATCTCCTTGGGATGAGGTCATATTACCTTGCATCCAGAGCTCTTCCTTTCGGCACCAGCCTGCCTTCCCAGCTTCCTGTGCACATGCGCATCCACCCAGGCACTCCCCCCAACGCTGGGTGGCTCATTGTGTCCTAGACGCACTGGGGTGCCTTTTGCCTCTGGGCCCTGGTTTCTGCATGGAATGTCGGTCCACCCTCCAAGGCCCACCACAGAAGTCCCAGACGGAAGCTGCTCTATCCCCGACCAGTGCCATCCTGGCCTTCCAGCAGTGTCCCTGTGGCTGTCCCTGCCGCGTCTAGGCTGTGCCCTCCTGAAGCACGGAGGTCTCTCTGCTCGGCTCCCCACGCAGCACCCTGCACAGTGCCCGGCAACTGTGTATGTTCCAGTCGGTGAATTAAATCAGACTGAACGAACTCCGCCCCAGCTGTCCCGACTAGAAAAGCTGAGGCTTTCCTCCCCGCCCCAAGCCTGTACGCCTGTACCTTGTCCAGCTGCAGGGCCTGCCCATCCTTGGTCCAGCTGACGAAGAGCAGCGGGGGATTGGCACGAGCTGGGCACCGGATCACCCCTCGCATGCCTATGGGCAGGGGCGTCTCAGGAGGCATCGCTGTCACCTGGGCTGGGTCTGAGGGGAAACGGTGGCAAATTATGCAGGAGGCGCTTGGCCTGGCCCAGGGGCGGGAGCAGGCTCTGAGGGGAGCAGGGGCCAGGCTTACAGAGCACAGTGAGGTAGGCTGAGGCTGAAGGCGGGTGCGGGAGGCCGTTGCTGGGCACGCAGGTGTAGCGGCCGGCATCATCAGGCTGGGCCGCCTGCAGCCACAGGCTCCCGTCCACCAGGATCCGCACGCGCGACTGCAGGCGGCTGCAACGTGGCATGGAGGGGAGGAGTCCAGGCCTGGCTCAGCCAAGAGGCTCCCCAAAACCTGCCCACCAGTCCCCGCCCCATCCCTCAGAGCCCCACCTAATGTGGAAGACATTGACGCTGTCCTGGAACCAGCTATAGGTGAGGTTGGCAGGGTACGCCTCGGCCCGGCAGGCCAAGGAAACATCCTGGGAGGCATTGACCGTGCTGTTCTTGGGGGGTGCCGCGATGACTGGGGGTCCTGTGGGAGCACAAGGGGAGGGAGGGGCCTCAGCCACAGTCTTCCCAGACACCGGAGTTCACTTTTACCGTTCTTACTCTAGAACACTCCTGCACCCGGCTCCTCCTGCCTGAAACCGTGTGTGTGTGTGTGTGTGTGTGTGTGTGTGTGTGTGTGTGTGTGTGTGTTAGCGAAGGGTGTACCAGGTTTAACTCTCTCAGTCACCTTCTATACCCCTCATCTGCCACCCCTTAAATCAGGGGTCCTCAAACTTTTTAAACAGGGGGCCAGTTCCCTGTCCCTCAGACGGTTGGAGGGCCAGACTATAGTTTAAAAAAAAAAACTATGAACAAATTCCTATGCACACTGAACATATCTTATTTTGAAGTAAAAAAACAAAATGGCAAAAACACCCGCATTTGGCCCGTGGGCCGTAGTTTGAGGACACCTGCCTTAAATCATCTGTGTCTCCTCCCCTAATCCAGGTACCGAGTACCTTACCCCCAGATGCTACAGGGATCCTGAGCCCAGGCCCTCACCTCTCCCCCTCGGATGGCCATCCATGCACCGATGTCTCCTACCATGGGCAGCTCCGACTCCCTGACTCCGCCCTGCCGATCCCATCCCTCCCCGCCTGGCCAGCCATCGTTTCACATGTCAGCGCCTGCGGACAGCCCTGTCAGGTACGTGCCGGCAGCTCGCCGCGCCTTGTGCCAGGCTCACTCCTGTCCCAGGCCTTTGCTTCCTGAACCCCCATCCCGGGAGCGCTTCCTGAGAGCCTGGCCAAGCCACAGAGCCACCGCTCCAGCAGCTGCCGCTGCGCTGCCCGCGCCCCTCTCTGCTCCCAGGGGCTCTGCCACGCATGCTCATCATCGCCTTTCACCCTCAGCAGAGCCTGTGTGGTCGGGACCCGTGAAGAAACGAAGGCTCAGAGGCGGAGAGGCTGTGAGGTGGCTTCCCGAGGTCAGCAGGGAAGGTGAGAGGCACAGCCAGGCTTCCCAACACCAAAGACCTCACCCTCAACCATTCCCAACACGGCCTTTCAGGGGCTCGAGGGAGGCAGAGTCCAGGCCTTCTATTGCTCAGCTCTCATTCTAAAGGGAAGGTCTTGCCGAAACTGGTTTGGCTCAGTGGATAGAGCGTCGGCCTGCGGACTCAAGGGTCCCGGGTTCGATTCCGGTCCAGGGCATGTACCTTGGTTGCGGGCACATCCCCAGTAGGGGGTGTACAAGAGGCAGCTGGTCGATGTTTCTCTCTCATCGATGTTTCTAACTCTCTATCCCTCTCTCTCTTCCTCTCTGTAAAAAGTCAATAAAATATATAAAAAATAAAAAAATAAAATAAAGGGAAGGGGAAGGTCTTGGCCAGGAATCACTATGTGCTGATCAGTAATTCAATTCTTGTCACCGCCCTGGAATGTGTGGTAGTTGATATGAACCTCTTTATACAGATGGGGGAACCGGGGGCCACATGGCTCATGAACCAACACCAGCACCCATGCTTTGGCCTCTAGTCTGCATCACTTTGCACTAAATGTCTATTTGTCTGTTTACTGATCCTTTCAGGCCTTCCACATAGGTGTCCCTGCTCCCGGCCCTCCCCACAGCGCACCTAGCACAAGCAGCTGCGTGGCGTGGGTGGTGCTGCCCTCAGAATTGGAGGCCTGGCAGGTGTAGATCCCCGAGCTGCCTCGCTCCACCCGCCGGATCCACAGCGTCCCGTTCTGCACCTAGGGTAGGAGTGGAGGGGGGAGGCCCCCTCCAGCAGGCCTCAGGCTCTGCATTTCCAAGGTTGGCCAGCAGAGGGAGGCAGCACCCCAGGCTCAGGAAACCAAAGGAAAGCCCCCCTCCTCTGGCCTTTGCCAGCTCTGTCCTACAGCCCCGCTCCCACACCTCCACCTGCCCCTCATGCCAGCCAGCAGCAGGATTCACCTGCATCAGGCCCTGGCCCTGGCTGAGGTCCCGTCCTCGGAGCTTCCAAGTCACATGAGGCTGGGGGCTGCCGTGGGCCACACAGCGCAAGGTCAAGGGCTCCAGTTCCTTCACCTCCAGCACCTGAGGAGGCGTCTCCAGGAATTGAGGGGGTGCTGCAAAGAGAGCGGCATCAGGGGCTGCCAGAGGAGCTCCCCGCCTGCAGGCAGGGAGACAGACCAGGGCTGCCCAGCTTCACAGGCACCCCCAGCCCAGGGCCACCCTGTCTGCTGCTCTCAGGGCTGAATGAGGACTGCACCAGCCCAGCCTGAAGCTGGTCTGCAGAGTTGGTAGTGGGGTCTTAGCACGGGCAGGGTGCTCAGAGCCAGGTGCCCCCTAGAAGAGCACTGTTCTGGGCATCAGGCCAGGGTTCTAGACTCCACTCTGCCCCCAATCAGTGGCATGACCCAGCCTCCCTGTGCCCCTGTCCACTCATCTACAAAATGGGAATACATATGACCTCCTTCCTTCTCAGGGTTGAGAGAGAATTCACGTGGTATTGGGTTAAAAGCTATTTTTGTAAAAATATGCTGTATATATGTGATCTGTGTTTCACTCAGGGCCCAAGAGCCCCCACCCCTTACCCATGACTCCCTCCTGGCCAGGGAGGCAGGAGCAGGGAAGAGAGGGGAAGAGAAAGACTGGATTTCGAAGACCGGAAAGGGCAGGAGTGGGGTGGGAGGGGCAGAATGCAAACAATGAGAGCAAATAAGGGTGTCAGCAAGGGTGGGGCGAGAATCTGCCATACTCCTCCGCCCCATCACCCCCTACCACCGCCACCACCACCACCAGGGGCCCCATCACCCCCTACCACCACCGCCACCACCACCACCACCACCACCGCCACCACCACCACCAGGGGCCCCATCACCCCCTACCACCACCGCCACCACCACCACCACCACCACCGCCACCACCACCACCAGGGGCCCCATCACCCTGCTCCCAGCTCCATACAATTGACTGTGAGGTGCACCCAGGAGCCGTTAGCGGAATCGTCTTCGGGGCTGTGCTTGTCCAGGAAGAGCACGCGGCATTCGTACCAGCCCTGGTCTTCCACCCGGAGCCTCTCGATCTGGAGAGACGCCCCCTTCTGCAGGCGGACTCGCCCTGGAGGAGGAGCCCTGAATCAGGGTGCTGCAGGGACCCAAGGGAGCCCCAAGCCCTAGTCACACCCGTCATTCTCAGACGTCATCACTGGGCCCAGTCTCTCCCAGTTACCCTGATGGAGTGGGTCTAGAGAGGCACCGAGGGCCACGGAGGGCAGGTCCCTCGTCAGCCCCTCTCATTGCTCCTGCATCAGCGGACGGGACCAGTCCAGACAAAGGGAAACCCAGAACTAAAGAGGTGGACAGCTTCCGGGGCAGTGCGGGGAGCAGTTGAAGAGCCAACACGGCGTATCCTTGGATTCTTCAGGACCTGCCCATCCCATGAGTACTCCTCCTGCCACAGGACTCTGTCCCGGGCGCTCAGCAGTGTCGGGGGCCTAAGCAGAGACCCAGACCTACTCTCTCAAAGGCCCTAATCCCTCGGGGCTATTATCAGCGGCCTAAGCGCCTTTGGGTGGCCGGCGTCCAGCCCAGCCAGGCAGCAAGGTCAGCAGCCTCCTCACCCCACCCCCTCACACCCCAGGGAACCCAGGCCCCAGCTGATGACATAGAGCTCCACAGGGCCACACAGCCCAGCACAGGCAGACACTGCACCCCCACCTCCCTTGGCATCTACACCACCCCACCAGGGACGGAGGGTGCCCCCAAATCCCTCAGCAACTCCCGACAGCGCTGCATCCCATACAGCTTCATGGGTCCCTGGCAGTGCAATGCAGAAAGAATGGCAGCTCTGCCCTAACCGGTTTGGCTCAGTGTATAGAGCGTCAGCCTGCGGACTGAAGGGTCCCGGGTTCGATTCCAGTCAAGGGCATGTACCTTGGTTGCGGGCACATCCCCAGTAGGGGGTGTGCAGGAGGCAGCTGATCGATGTTTCTCTCCCATCGATGTTTCTAACTCTCTATCCCTCTCCCTTCCTCTCTGTAAAAAATCAATAAAATATACATTTTTTTTAAAAAAAAGAAAGAATGGCAGCTCTGCTATGCACCCTAATCTCTCTCAACTTCAGTGTCCTCATCTGTGAAATGAGAGAGAACTCGGGGTGGAGTGGAGGGGAGAGATCATGTAGGGAAGGTAGGCAGCATGGCGCCCGGCAGCAGCGGGTGCTCAGATAAAGATTGGTGAGCAAATAAATGAGCTCAAGATTTGAAATCAGCAACCTGCATTCAATCCCGGCCCCGGCCCACGCCTCATAACACACCCCTCCCTTTCCTTACCCTGTAGCGGGGAACAGCACCGCCGTGCACCGAGCCCCGCGCCCAGAAACCCAGCATCGCCTGTTCCTCTCGCCGTCACCTCCCCCTCTGCCTGTCCAGGAAATCTCTCATATTCTGCCCACACAGCCGTTCCTCCTCTCCCTCCCTCACCTTAGTTTAGTCCTGGGTCTCTGTCACCTGCATGACTCTGACAGCCTACTGCGAGGTCTCCCTCCGCCCGCTGAGCCCTCTGCATCCATCCGCTGCCCACCCCACCTGCACTTCCCATGTGGTGACCACACTGTGCCCACTCTGACCAGACTGTGCCCCAAATTAGCCCTCCTAATACTAGAAACCCTAAAGCTGTCTGTGCACTCACCCCACCCCATCTGCTTCCATTCTAACCTCTCCCCCCTAGAGAGGTGACCTTTCTGAACTACAGTCTGACCCCATGGCGCCCCACTGCCGTCTGGGAAGGGAATGACTAAGTGGAGGCCGGCTCTGTGATCATGCGCGGGGACTTTTCCCCCCAGGAATGAAGTCCGGGGGTGTGGATTCCCTAGGAAGGGTGGGCCTGTTTAAAGGGCTGGGTGTTTAAATCTCCACCTAGGAGATAAGCCTAGGACCTGCAGGTAAATATTTAACATAATCACACCTCTCCACCCACCATAACATTCCTCAGGAACCCTCATCTACCCGCCCGCACCCCACAGACGGCAGGCTGCGACCTCCTCTGACTGCCATGTGACAGTAACTTTTCATTGTGGTGATCTTCATCTCTACAGAGAAGGCAGAAGAGGAAGGGAAACTGAATGTTGAATATGGGCTGTGCACTGTCACCGTATTTCATCCTCCCCAAAATCCCATTACACAGGAAGGAACTGATAGTAAGCTTCCTTCCGAAATCACACGACTAGTTAGTGCCAAAGCCAGGCCTTCTTTCTCAGACGGTCATGCTTTCGCCGCACGCTGCTGTCAGGAGCATGCAACGCGCAAGGCACCAGCACGGAGCACTCTCAGCGTGCTCGCTCCGGGTGTGAGAAGCCCGTGGTAACCGTTCCTAGTGTGCTGACCAGAACATCAGCGAAGGCACTGCCTGTCCTAACTTTTCCGTGCGATGCGGGCCACTAGACCCATCGCAGAACAGGAAGATGGCCAGGGCGGGCAGTCCTGAGTCCACCTGAGTCCTTGGTCCACCTCCTGGAGGCGCACCCTCCACCCGTGGGGCCAGAGCCTGAAGGACTTGAGGCCTCCCTGCCTGCAGGGATAAAGGAACAGGAGATGCATCCCCCCTCTCGCAAGCTCTCAGCAGGCAGGGGACCCACACTCACGTTCACGTGCAAGTTCACGTACACGCAGTTCCAAACAATGGCGCTAACTGCGCCCAGATATTCCAAGAGACTCTGAAGCGAGAGGAGTACAGAAGGTCTCCAGGAAGCTGTGACCACGCAGAGGGTTTGGGAGGACAAAAGGCAGTAAGGGGAGATGACTGGAGGGATCGGGGGCATTCTAAAGCAGAATAAGATAACTGATTGTAAGTCAGGACAGAGAAAAAAACTCATGTCCCTCCTGCTGTTTGGTGCACCTTGAAACTACCAAGAAATACAGCACAAAAGTCAAAAAACCAAAAGCAGGTCCCATGGAATAGAGGGACTGGCCTAAGACCCACCCCAGGAAAGGTGAAGCACGCCTCTGTCCCCTGGTGCCCGGCCACGGTCACACCACGCAGGCGCGCTCCATGCCGGCACTTCACACTGTGTCGGACTTAATCCTGGTAGTTAGCACTAGCTGGCTTTATACGGCCTTTTACTACTTCCAACCTAGTCTATAAATCCAGCCTCCTCCGCTAGATTGGTTCTGGAATCCTCCATGGCTGGAAGCTTTCCCTTCGGTCCAGGCCCTAAAGCTCCTGTCTCTTTCACGGTCCCTCCCACATTCTAGGCACCAGCCTCACACAGTCCCAGGCCATGGCCCCTTCACTTGCCGGGAGGGTTTATGACAGGGCAGAAGAGTCATTAGCAACCTCTACCTCCCATTGCCTAGCAACGGCAGTTCAGAGTCCCCTACACAAAGGGTGAGAGGCCCCTTCCACACTGGGAGGCAGTAAGGAGTTAATGGGCCCAGGGACCATCCCCCAACCTCCAGCCTGGGACCAGACTCAGAGGACTAGCCCTGGCCCAGCCAGGGGCTCCAGACTGGGCAGGGTGGACACAAAGGGGAGGGGTAGGAAGAAAGCCCCATGGGTGACGGCCCGACAGACAGAAACCCCGCAGGTAGCCCAGTTGCTGGTCAGACCCCAAAGCAGGATGGTGCTGGGGGTGGGGGTTAGTGGAGGGAAGCGGGGGACAGAGGGAAGATAGTTGCACATCTGCCTGGTGGGGTCTCAGGAAAAGCCCTTCTCCCTCTTGTCCTCCCTCTGCCTCAGTCAGGCATCCTCTGCACCTGCCGGCCTCAGCCAGGCAGCCCACACCCCTCCCAGCCGGCGGGCAGAGGCAGGGAGGAGGGTGGGTGGGCACTGCCGCGCTCTCTCCGCTTGTCCTAACCAGAGCCCACTTTCATCACTTCCCAGGGGGCTTGTGGAGACACATATGCTCCCACTCGGCTGTTTGCCAACAACTGCCCCCAGTTTGAAAATAAACTCTCCCCTGGGGCAGCACCTGCCCCAGCCGCCTCCCCTTTGTCGGCCAGCCCCTCGGAGAGAGCTCAGCCAATCCTAGGGCCTCTCCGGGATTCAAACTAAAACGGGAAAGGGAGAGCCCCTCCAGCCAGCAAGGACCTCCCAGGAGGCCTTTCCTGGGCTTCCTCCTTAGTTCACAGGGGACCCCACCTTGGGCCCCCCCACACCCTGCCCTCTGAGACCTGCACTGAACCTCTCAGGCCAAGGCTCCAGCCAGGATTAGGAGCACGCTGAGCCCTCTGAGGGGCCCAGGGAGGCCTCCACACGCTTCTACAGTCCGGGCGGGAGCCCCTTGGAGCAGCAGCCAGCCCAGCCCCTTCCATTCGCTGGTCCTTGGGGAGCCTGGCCCTCCCCAGCTCACCTCTGCACACAGGCTGAGCTCCCACCGGACAAGCTGACGGGCTGTAGACCCACCCACCTGCTGCCCATCAGTCCAGGCCCTATGGGCCTAAGAGCCCCAAACTAGCATTGAAGACAGTGGAGGAGGGAGAGGGCAGGGGACCAGGACAGGGCCACATGGGGAGACCAGGGGAGATCAGGATGGAGTCTGGGGAGCTGTGTGATGAGATCTAGAAAAGCGATTAGAGAATGAAGTTGGATACTTGACACAGGGCTGCAGGATCTCCCTGGGAACAGACCACATGGAGTTCTAAACAGCATGTGCGTGTGTATGTGTGTGCGTGTGTGTGTGTGTTCACACGCACGCGCACATGTGTAAATGCAGCTTGGAGCACATGCTTATGAAGCCAACTGGAAGCGGTGGAGCTGAGGCAGGGACAGAGCAAGTAAGGAGACAGCCCCTCCCCGCCCGACCCAGCCCTTCTCTGTTGGCGATCCCTCTGACCGGTGGCTGAGTCTTACCCACGTAATCTGGGTCCACGCGGGGAGAGTAGAGGCCGAACTGGATGAAGATGGGGAGCAGGAACCCAAAGCGCAGCCACTCAATGACGTGCAGCGGGGGCTGGCCAGCCGCGGGCAGCAAGTCACAGCCCAGCACGGCGCTCTCCCCAGCCCGGCCCACCACCGACACCACCTCAGGCTTCCCGTGACCTGCATGGCGGGTGGCATGAGAGAGAGCGGGGCCCAGGTCAGGGCTGAGAGGGGAGGTCCCATCAGCATCTCGGGGGGCTCCCTAGGACTCTGAGTCGTCGAGGGAACCCTCAACTTCTCCAGAACCCTCACATGCTCACCGAGAACCCCTGGGGAACGCCCCCACCCCAGAGCTAGCAGGGAGTGCCGGAGTCGAGCTCACCGTCAGCCCCCTGGCTGATGATCAGGCTGAGGATGGCCAGACTGAGGCACCAAACCATAGCCTGGCTGCCTGCTCACCCGGCCCCGCCCTGTCCACAGGGGCCCGGGGGGAGGGGCCTGGGATGTCCACCGCCCAGCAAGCCCGGTCAGTCCTTCTGATCAGGCGACGGGTTTCGGCTCCCACTCCGCTGGACAGTGAGGACGCGGCTCAGGAGACACCTGAAGAAGCTGTTCTCTGGAGCACGGCAGATCCAAATGCCAAATGCAAGGCGGCGTCCAGAGGTGGCCAGTACTGGAAACGAGGAGAATCCCCACGGTTAGAGACAAGCCAGGAGGAGAGCAAAGGACGGGAAAGGAGAGAAGTGGGAGGAAGGGACACAGGCGACCAGAGATCTTGCACCGGGCCCTGGGGAAAGGACCTGAGAGAGAGCACGGGAGGATCAGGGGGTGCGGGCAGAGGGAGGCCAGGCAGGTCGGGACACGTGAGGGGGCACGTCTTAGAAAACGCCGAGGGCTTCTTGGGAAACCCGGGTTGCTGAGGTTCTCGGAAAACTAAAGCGGGAGGAGACTGGGGGTTCCTATACACACTCAGAAAACTGTTTTCGGGGGAGTACGGAAAATGAGCCCTCACAGGCCAGCCTCTTCCTTCTCTTTCCTTAGTTCTGATGTGAACAAAAAGTTGGCTGATAGGAGGTCACTCCCCGAGTGACAGATAAGGAACTTGAGACTCAGAGCCTCACTCAGAGGGGCACAGAGCCCGTCAGGGGCAAAGCATGGATAAGAACCCCCAGAAAGTGGCCCCCAGGGGACCCCACACAATTCCTTGTCCTGTTTCCCCAGCCTCGGAAAACCCTAGAAGCTGGGACCAGTCCCTCCTTCTCCACTCAGCCTCCCAACACTGCTTCAGCAGTGAGTGAGTCAGGGACTTGCGGAAGGGGGACTGCCTCTCCCCCAGGCTGGCATGGGGGGCCCGGGCAGCACCCTCCAGGTCTAGGCAGGTCCCTGGGCTGGCATCTGGCCCCACTTCCTCTTCATGATGCTGCCAGGCAGCCTCCCTCCACCAGACACCCTGACCCAAGTGCCTCACCCCAATTCCTGCCACTCACTCCCCTCCAATATCCACTCCCCAGAGTTTGCAGGCTCTCCTTTCCCCACCCCTAGGGGCATGATCCATGAAAAGCCAAAAAAGCCATGAGTCCATAGGGCGAGGCCTGGGGATGGGTGGGGTGCTGCCTGCCTTGGGCCTGGCAAATCCAAGTGGACTCTGCTCTAGGTCCCCACCCCACTCTTGGCTTCACGGTTTCCCACTGGCTATAAAGCATCCCCCGTCTCTCAGCCTGACCCCTGCCTCTCCTCCATGGCCCCGTGTGTCCTGCACCTCATGGGAAGCATTCCCCTTGCTCCCCACTGCTTCTAACCAGCTCTCCCATACTTCCCCAACAATTTTTTTCCAAGTGTATAAGAACCCTCAATTACCTCCTGGCTCAGCTTTCTGAGGACCTTAGTAACCCAGGTTTCTCCAGAATTCCTCCGCTTTTCCTAAAACTGTATCAACTCCTCTGCCCCCAGCATGTCCTCACCTGTCTGGTCTCCAGCACCCAGCACTCCATTCTCCCAGTATCCCCATTCCAGTCATCTCTACTTCTCACAGCACCCTCAGCCCTCCCACCCCCCACCCACACACACACAAATGCCCATTTTTGGAACCTGATCTCCAATTGCATCAGGTCCTCTGCACTTCCAGGAACTCTTCCAGCCTCTTCCAGCCTCCACACCCACGTCCACACCCACGGGGGCTTCTCCCACCTACTCCCCTGGAATCTTTCTCCCTGGAATTTCCCTGCCTCTGCTTCCAATACACTTCTTTAAGTTTTTTATTGATTTTTTTAAGAGATAAAGGGAGAAAAAGAGAAAGGGGGAGGTAAGGAGGAGGAGAGAAAGAGAAGAGAGACATGGACTTGTTCCACTTATTTATGCATTCATTGGTTGATTCTTATGTGCCCAGACCCGGGATCAGACCAACCTTGGTGTGTCCCCACAATGCTCCAGCCACCTGAGCTCCCAGCAGGGGCCACTACACACTTCTGATGCCTCACCCCCAATTTCCTCCGTCCTCGCCTTCTCTGGACCCCTGGAACTCCTTGCTTTTGGGACCCACCAGAACCATCCCTCTACACACACACACACACACACGCACACACGCACACACACGCATTGCCTCCAGAACTCCTCCAGTGCCCAGGGAACCCACCCACCAAGAATGCCACTTCGCTCCCCAACACTCCCCTAGTTCCGCGCCCCAGAAAATTCCGCTTCTCGCCAAAGGACTCCCGCTTTCTCCCGTCCCCCCGACTCCCGCACCTTCCTCGGCCCCCCGAGACACTCCCGCCCCATCCCCTCCAGCACGCCCACGCCCTCACCTGCTCCTCGCGCTCCGCTCCACTCCACCCGCGACACAATAGGGGGCGGACCCGCCTCCCGCCTCCGAGGCCCCGAGAGCCTCCCGTTGCCCTGGAGACCGCCAATCCCCGCCCGCGGCGGCCGGAGCCGACAGCGGAGGGCGAGGCGGTGGGCGCGACCCCGGGCGGCCTGGGACTTGTAGTTTTGCGGGAGCAGGGCGCGCACGTGGGCAGGCCGCCCCCTGGCGGAGAGCGGGGCGGCCGGGCGGAGCGGCCGGAGGGCGGCGGGTCGGGGCCGGGCTCCGGGGCTCCGGGCTCCGGGGCTCCGGGCTCCGGGAGTCGCGGGAGCTGCCCTCGGCTGGCTCCGCGCGCCCTCCTTCCGGGGTGCGCTCCCTCCGGCCCCTCCCTCCGCTACCCGGCAGCCGGAGTTGAAATCTGAGCCTGGGGCTGGAGCACCCGGCGGGGAGCAGGACTCCCCCGCTCCTCCCAGGGGATCCACCTAGCTCCCGGGCTCCTGTGATCTCCTCCCTCCTCCCATCCCGCCTCCGCCCACTTCGCCGCTGGCCCAACTGGAAATACCTGTCCGCCCCTGGCGAGCTCCCAGGTCCCGCCCGGCTCTGCCCGCCGCGCGGAGCGGAGGCGGCTCCCCGCGGAGGTGGCCAGGTCCACTCCGCCCCGTGCCCCGCGCCAGCCACCCAGAGAAACGGGCCCAGAAGAGAGAGGAGAGAGACATCCTGACCCGGGAGATGGGAAGCGAAGGGTGGAATGCGAGCTTGGGCTGAGCCCCCGCGGGTGCCGGACTCGGGACTCCGCGTTTGTAGCGGTTGTGAGCCGCGCGGAAGCCCGGTGAAGCGGGTTTGGTTCCCGTGACTAATGGCAAAGCCAAGGCTCAGTGCCCCCCATCTAAGACATGGCAGAGCCAGAGCCGGATCCAGACCCTACCTGACTTCATCAGCCCGCCCCGGGACATCTCAACCTCAGGCACAAAGCTATCGTGCATGTCTGTGCCTCTGGGCCTTCTACTCCTCAGCTCTGTGCCGCCTTCCATGTGCATGCTGCGTGGCCATGCCTCCCCCCCACCCCAGGTGTGAGCAGTCCTGTCTCCCTCCCGGAAGTCTTTCCTGAGAGCAGAACACTGATCCACCACCACCACCACCACCACCACCCCCCCCAGTCTGAAGCCCTGGGACTCAAACTTAGTGCAACAGGCATTGATTCATGGAATCGTGGCCCCAATGTCAGGAGAGACCCTACAATGGGTCTAAACTCTGTGCTTACCTGTGTCCCTGCCTCCTCCTCCAGGTGAGCAGCCAGCCCATCTGACCTCATCATGGGCCGGGAAGCTCACCGCCCACCACCAATCCCTCTGCAGGGACTCTCACTGCTGGAAAGTCCTCCCCGGGGGGGAAACGTCTGGGTGCCTGAGATGGAAATGTGGGGGGGGGGGGGGACCCCGGAGGATGAGGGGAGGCAGGAGTTCTCTCCCACCATCCCTCCAGCAAACGCTCCCAGAGCGGCAGGTTTCGGCCATGCTTCACAGCGTAACAGACGGAGCGAACAGTGACAAGACCGTAATGAAATCGCGTTGGTGGACGGACACACAGGAAAGCACGGCCAGGCCGCGTGCCTAGGAAACATGGCTGAAGCATCTTTTCCTCTTGACCCTCCCCAACAGCGCCTCCCCGCAGGGCCATGGGCTCCACCTCTGGTCCAAAGGTTGCCTTTCTGCTGTCCCCAGTGTTTTCTTGAGGATAAGCTGATCTCACTTGAACACTAAAATCACTTTTTTTGTAAACGTGGGATTTAAATGATTTCCAATTTTTCAAAGTTTATGATATGGCCATTTCCCCCCGGAAGCTTATTTCCTGGTGCCTGGCCACACGTCCAGTTTTCCCAAAAGCAGAGTCCTCGGTCACTGTGTCTTGTGGTGGTTACTTTGCTGTGATTCTGGGGTATCTTGATGGCTTTTTGGTAAGAAAGGGGGCCTAGCCCTCTAACTCGTTCCCTCACCCCCTATGCCAAAATAAAGGGGGGTTGGGGGGGGGGAAGGGCGTACTAGTCCCTGAGGCTCACGATTAAAGATTTCCCTCAGGTTGATCTCAACCAATACTCATTACTCTCTGGGAAAGTTTATCTAGCCAGCTAGGATTCTGCCTAACCAAAGTAACTTATTTTCAGCTTGTTGACAGAAGATCAGTAAAGGTTGTCACTTCCGGGGATTTGGTTGATCATGTGCCCATGAACACTGGTCGTGATTTAAAAAAAAAAGGGGGGGTTCTCCCAGATTGTCATGTAACTGTTGGTGTGCTGTCTCCTGTCCGGATGAGACTCTGGCCCCGTGAGCGTGTGGAGCCGGTCTTGTTCATCCTTGAGCCCTTAGTCTCTCAGAGGGGCCCTGCCCACCTCGCCAGACTCATTTGTCACCTACCCCTTGTATCAGGCCCAGTGCATGGCCTTGCCTTCCCTGGAATTCCCTATGCTTTTTCACGCAGTGTCTGCTCCCTTATCTGCTGTCTGGCTACAGTGTCCTCTTTCTCCCTTCCCAGGACTCTCCCTGCTAATCACTGGTCAAACTCTGTTTCCCTCTTCCCTCAGGGCCACCCCATGCCTGACTCCTCCCACCATGCCCTCGCCTTCACCCACAGCCTTGTCACCTTCACTGTGATTATATCTTTACACACCCCACACAGTTCCTTGAGGGCAGACAGTGGCATTTCCGCTCCGGTGCTAGCCCAGTGCCTGACAGGAGGTGCTTAAAGGTTTGCTTTCACTCGTTTCCAAGAGTGAGCAAACTGCAAGCTGCAAAGGGCTATCAGGCGGTGACTATCCTGGCTTCCCGCAGAGGAAGAGGCGTGGCCTCTCTGAGCTTATATTCCGCTCCTTTGAGGGTCTCAGCCCTCTTCTTCCAGGTACCCTTTTCTCTCCGTGTTCAGAGACTGCGTGGGAGAAGAAGGGACTTTGCCAAATTGCAGGGAGAGCCCTGCCCTGGGGCCAGCCGTGCAGGCACCCTTCACTCCTTTATTTACTTGCTGTGTCTGGGATGCAAGAGGAAGGAGCTGCCCCCGTGTGTGCTCTAGATAGAAACCAGTTGTCCTTTCCCAGTTCTCAGGAAGGTAAAGAGGAACCGAAGAGCATGGGGGCTGTAGGCGTGTAGAACTCAGGCCTTGCAGAAAGTGGGGCTGCTTAGGCCTGGGGAGAGGCGTGGGAAATCAGCCTCAGACCAGGGACTGCCTTCCTGCAGAACCAGGGCTGGGGCCCTCAGGGAGCAGAGTGGACCTGTTGCCAGACGTAGGAGCTCTTTGGGGACTGGTTTCCCACCCTCGCCACCCCCTTCCCCAGCCCCACGGGGCTCCCTGTCCTGCACATAAACCTAGGGAGGAGGCCCCTCCTTACCTCCTAGCCCCGCTTCCTGTCCTGCCCAGGAGGCCTGGCTCTTAGCTTCTTCCCATGCTGCTCAGAGCCACCCTCCTAGGTTCCTGGTGCCTGGCCCACACGTCCAGTTTTCCCAGAAGCAGTGTCCTCGGTGTCCACCATTCCCAGTGCATTCCAAAGCCCCTTCACAGCCCAGATCCCTTGTCTTGGAAGACACTTTGGAGGTCAGCATCTTGGCCCTCGCTGAGAGAGGGGGAAGGTGAGGTCCAGACAAATGTCAGGAATGGCTTCTGCCACGTGGCCTTCTCCCAGCTCCTCAGACTCCTAAACTCCCCAGGGGCTTAACTCCTCCTGCCTCTGTGGGAGCCACGGTACTCTCTTAGCCATATCTCTGTAAATGCACCAGTTAGCTGTGCCAATGCCCGCCTCTCCTTCAGTGTGTGTTCTCTGTGGAAGGAACTGTACCCCAATGGGCGTTTCCTGAACAAAGTGTGCTAAGCTAGAGGTGAGTGGCAGGGCAGAGCCCAGATCTCCTGAGAGCTCACCAGTGCTCTCCCCACTGGACTCCACACCCCCTTCCATTCACTCATTACTGACACGTGTCCTGTCACTTGGGGGACTTCCAAGTCTCTCCCCAATTCCCCCACCCATGGCAGCTTCACAAGGTATGATTTTGGGAGGATGGTCAAGGCTTGGCAGTGGCTGATCAGGCCTGGATGAGGAATTCGGGCTAGTCATTGGCCTCAGGAAAGAACAGGAACACAAATTTAAGGGCCTTTGCCCACGAGGAGTGGTGTGTAAGAGGTAGGCATTCACCCAGGACAAGAATCCAGAGAGGTGTGAGACATGGAAATCTATAGAGAGAGGACAGTAAGACCAACCACAAATAAAGGTTAAAGGGTCCAGACCGCAGCTATTGATCCAGCAGTTATCCCTGTGGGGTAGGCACCAGAGGGTCAGAGCAGCTGGCATCAGGGAGATGGCTGGAAGGTTCCAGGCTCACTCAAGTCCCAGAGAGGAACAGCACTGAGGGAGGGGAGGGGTTCCTGTCTCACTGACACCCCAGCCTCTGGACTGGGGTGGGGTGCATGGGAATAGTTAAGTGAACTTGCAGCCAGGGTGAAAGTAGGGCTGTGAGAGCAGATCTTAGCAGGAACAACCCTACTCATAGGGTTCTCAGTGCCGGCAATGCGCCCATTGAAGAGTCACAGGTTAGGTAAATTAGAGGAAATCTCTCACTTCTCTCACTTTAAATGTAAACACTCTGTAAATTAATGGGGAAGGTGATAGGTGGTGAAGAATAATTCACCAACACCACATTGTGAAGACTCACTTCTATCCCCAAAGGCGGACATGAGAAAACATGGGTTGAAAAGGGGGCACCTGGAATGGAAGGAAGTGGGAATTTGAGGGGAAACCTGGAGTAAAAGGGAAGGGAGCTGGAGGGAGCACCTGGAGAGGAAGGGAAGGGGGTTGGAGGGAGCACCTGGAGTGGAAGGGAAGGGGGCTGGAGGGAGCACCTGGAGAGGAAGGGAAGGGGGCAGGAGGGAGCACCTGGAGAGGAAGGGAAGGGGGCTGGAGGGAGCACCTGGAGAGGAAGGGAAGGGGGCTAGAGGGAGCACCTGGAGAGGAAGGGAAGGGGCCTGGAGGGAGCACCTGGAGAAGAAGGGAAGGAGGCTGGAGGGAGCACCTGGAGAGGAAGGGAAGGGGGCAGGAGGGAGCACCTGGAATGGAAGGGAAGGGGGCTGGAGGGAGCATCTGAAGAGGAAGGGAAGGGGGCTGGAGGGAGCACCTGGAGAGGAAGGGAGGGGCATTGGAGGGAGCACCTGGAGAGGAAGGGAAGGGGGCTGGAGGGAGCACCTGGAGAGGAAGGGAGGGGCATTGGAGGGAGCACCTGGAGAGGAAGGGAAGGGGGCTGGAGGGAGCACCTGGAGTGGAAGGGAAGGGGGCAGGAGGGAGCACATGGAATGGAAGGGAGGGGCATTGGAGGGAGCACCTGGAGAGGAAGGGAAGGGGGCAGGAGGGAGCACATGGAATGGAAGGGAGGGGCATTGGAGGGAGCACCTGGAGAGGAAGGGAAGGGGGCAGGAGGGAGCACCTGGAGAGGAAGGGAAGGGCATTGGAGGGAGCACCTGGAGTGGAAGGGAAGGGGGCTGGAGGGAGCACCTGGAGTGGAAGGGAAGGGGGTTGGAGGGAGCACCTGGAGAGGAAGGGAAGGGGGCAGGAGGGAGCACCTGGAGAGGAAGGGAAGGGGGCAGGAGGGAGCACCTGGAGAGGAAGGGAAGGGGGTTTGGAAGGGGCCACCTGGAGTGGAAGGAAAGA
The DNA here is from genome assembly GCF_027574615.1 of Eptesicus fuscus. Classification (NCBI taxonomy): domain Eukaryota; kingdom Metazoa; phylum Chordata; class Mammalia; order Chiroptera; family Vespertilionidae; genus Eptesicus; species Eptesicus fuscus. Next base: position 38,100,257 of record NC_072494.1, on the reverse strand, counting down.
GACGCAGGCTTACCAAAGTCATCCAGTGAGGGACCAAACAAGCTTCTCCAGATGGCAGTCATCTAATTCAACTTTATTCCAATGGTCCCTGGGAGGGTAAGGACCTTTGTACATCCACCCTCGGCCCCGGGGACAAGGAGAGCCTTTGGAGAAGAGGGAGGGTTTCCTGCAGCTGGGAAGAAACAGTGGTCAGGATGGGGGTCCCCAAGGGGCTATCAGACCAGGCGAGGGCCAGGCTCCTCTCTCTCTCTCTCTCTCTCTCTCTCTCTCTCTCTCTCTCTCTCTCTCTCTCTCTCAATTGCTTCAACTTTATTTTTTAATATACTTTTATTTATTTCAGAGAGAAAGAGAAAGGGAGAGAGATAGCAACATCAATGATGAGAGAGAATCACAGACCTTCTGCACGCCCCTCAACTGGGGATTGAGCCTGCACCCCGGGCCTGTGTCCTGACCGGGAATCCAACTGTGACCTCCTGGTTCCTAGGTCGACGTTCAACCACTAAGCAAGCTGGGCCAGGCTTGTCTGTCTTTCTCAGTCTCAATCTGTTTCTCCTGATTTTTTTCATCCTTGGTGTCTTGCATTCTTTCTGGCCTCGAGCGAGCCACAGCCCCATGGCCAGAGTTACCAAGAGCAGGAGGAGGAGCAATGCCTTGGTCAGGAGGCAGAAGGAAGCTGAGGCCTTCTCTGAATGGTATCTGAGATCTGGAACAGAAGGAAGGAGACAGGGAGAGAGGGGGGCGCTTACCAAAGGGAGAGGTAAGTTGCAGACACCCAACCCAAATCCCATAGAGGGGTCTCAAGTTCAGTCATCTGATGTTCCCTTGCAATTGTCCCTTGAAATACTTATTCTGTTCACAGAAGCTCAGGAACTGAGATCTGGGGAGCAATCTCAAGCTGAGCAAGAGACTAGAAGAGACCTTAGGAAGTTGGGCGTTCTAGGGAAAGAGGGGAGTCCCCCATCCAATCCAGGGGTCAAGTCCCTCTGGGAGGGGTTAGGTTCTAGATTCCATGTATTCTCTTGGGAAGAACTGACACATGAAGGTGGTGGCCTTGAGGCCCTGAGTAGCTCAGGGCTGCCTGGGTCCTGGTACCTGCGCAGAAGGGCCCAGCAGGGATGAGATAGGAACTCCTGTTGCTGATGGGGTTGCTAGCCCTGCAGGCGTAGGAGAGGGCATTGTCCCCGGGCCTCCAGGATGTGCTGAGGACAGAGCCTTCATGTGGTGTGTCAACACCGTTCTCCCGGGATATCCAGCTGTAGGTCACATCCAGGCCTGCCTGCTCTACAGAGCAGGTCAGGGACATGTTACAGGGACCGTCCCCAGAGATCTCAAAGCTCACAGTGATGGAAGGCTCCGACAGCCGTCCTGGATGAAGGAGGAACACAAAAGCCTTCTAGGTCACCAGGGCTTGGGTCTGTTTTCCTAAGTTCCTCATCACTGGGGTATGGTGCTCTCCTCTGAGGCCCCCTTCACCCAAACAACAAATAGGCAGAAACTAACAAAACTCAGCCCAGGGTCTCCGGGCAGCTGCCGAGGCAGGCAGAGCTGCCTGTGGCATCTCCCACCTCCCCTTATACCTTGCTTCTCTCTCTCTGGCACCCCACCTTCCTCCAAACCCCATTCTACCTCCTCGATCCCAGAACATATCGTTACCCTCTCAGGAACATTTATAGTTTAATCAGTGTCTTAACAAGATTCAAGGTAGAATATCAGTCAATGCCACAGGCACTAAGAAGGAACTTGTATTCAGGTAGATAGGATTCATTGATTAGTAGCCCTCAAATCACTCGGAAGGATAAAAAAAAAAAAAAAGGCTCAGACTGGAGGTGCATCCACACACACCCCGCCCAGTGTGAAATCTCACAGGTACAGAAGGTCTCCTAGCAATCTACCCACAAAGCCCTGAGCTCTGTCAGGCGCCTCCCCAGGAACAGCTCCAGGCCCCAGTGCTTCGTTGCTCCAGGTCACTCTATCCGTGGCAGCCAGGCAGCCCAGATGCTGGGGTTGGGTACACTAGGGACAGTCTGCCTTCCAGTCCCAACCCCTCAAGTCATAACCCCAAATCCGAGACCCCTCCTCCTCCGCATGGGAAGCTCAGGAAAGCCAGCCAGAGCAGGTGTGCAGTTCCCAAACGAAACTCACGGTAGATGCGTAGGTTGTACTGCTGCATGGTGGAGATCTGGGACGTCCTCAGGTTGACTTGAGCCTGGTAAGGCCCCGCGTCCTCCCAGCTCAGATTGCTGATGTGCAGAGAGTAGCTGGGGTTCAGGAAGCTCACTCGGCCCTCGTAGCGAGGGTTGGTCACGGTGATGGCAGCTAGATGTCCCTCTTTCGCTGGTACCACAGTAGCAAGCATTATGTGGGAGGACCAGATGATGTTCTCAACCTCTTCATCAGATGGTATCTCCAGGGGGAGGCTGATGGACTCCTGCAGGGCTGCGACCACTTCCTGGGGATCCGCACCGTCTCCAGAATCTCCTTTGGCTGCAGATACAGGAAGGAAAGGGGTGCAAACAGACCAGCTGGCGTATCTGGGATGCTGGGACTGGCAGCAGGACTGTGCTCTCACTCTCAGTCGAGCAACTGCTCTGGCCCAGCACTCAACCCTGCCCTCCTCGGCCTCTTCCGGCTTTAGCTTTCTGCTCAGCTTGACTGGAGCACCCACCAGGGGTCGGCTTCCATCTGTGCCCTCACCCTCCCAATTTGACCTTCTCTGTTTGCCATCCAGGGGCTACTCTCCCTTCCATATCCCAGGTCTCCTCTTCTCTTGGTCCTGCCCTGAAGCCATCTCCTCTTCCTCTTCACTCCAGAAGAGCGGAAGCCTTTGGCCCCAAAGAAAGTGACTTGCTAGCCCCAGGCTCAGCTGATGATGAAAACAGAGGGTGGAGGGCACACTCCTGTCCCCGCTGCAGTGGCTCTCACCTTCCTGGAGCAGTGAGAGCAGGAGCAGCCACGGAAGGGCCCCCATGTCAGCAGCCTGGTGCCCGGGAGGTACAACTTGGCCAGTGCCGAAGGCTGTGAGGAAAACAAGCTGTCTGCAAGCTACTAAAGGCGGTGACTATTTGACAGTCCTGAGGAGAGGGAAATAATTTTCACCCCAACTCCAGCCCCTAACTTCCTCCTTTCTCACAAAGCCCCTCCCCCTCCTCCTTGGGAAGAAGTCTCTCTCTGTGCCTCATTGGAAAGATGATTTACCCACTGACTCATGTTTCTTGTCCATCAGCTCAGCTCAGCTCCCACTTCCTAAGTGAAGCCTTCCTAGACTCCCCACGCGCTGTGTTTCCAGATCTTCCCCCCACCCCAGACATACCACCTCTCCCAAACTCTTAGAAAACTTTCTGTCCAGCCTTGGCAGCTCCTATGTAGCTGTGATCATTTGATCTTATAAACATCTTTATCTCCTAGACAGACCCCATCTTCTGGGACATCTCTGTATGTCCCACTGTTTCTGGCTCCCATGCTAGACACATGTAGCTCAACTGATCTTTTTGGAATGGATGAATGAATGAATGAATGAATGAATGAAGTCTTTCTATTTCAAGCTAGTTATATTCCCAATTGAGCAATTATTCAGAGGAAGAAAACTTGACCCTCTTTATTTTTTTTTTTAAATTACTTTATTGATTAAGGTATCACATATTTGTCCTCCCCCCCCTCCCCCCGTTCCCTTCCCAATCCCCCCCACACGCAAGCCCCCCTCCCCCTGTTGTCCGTGATCATTGGTTAGGCTCATATGCAAGCACACAAGTCCTTTGGTTGATCTATCTCCCTTGTCCCCACCCTCCCCTACTTTCCCTCTGAGGTCTGACAGTCTGATGGATGCTGTTTGACCCTCTTTAAAAAAGCAATTTGTATCAGTTGTTAATGTTACAGAAAGACTTTAAATCACTCTGTGAGGATATAATGTGTATCAAATCAGATTAAGGGTGAGTGTAAGAAATAAAAAAATATCTCTGATGGTCAGAGCTGTCCAGGACACACTGGGTGACCTTGGGAGGTAGTTTTGGCCCCTGGTATTCAAGCTAAGACCAGACATTCACTTGCTGGGATATTCGGCAACATCTCTGGCATTAGATGGTGTACAGATGTCGATGTGAACAAAACCAACTTCATCTTTGTACCCCAGAGTTTTCATGCTGTGACGTTTGACCACCCTTACTTTCCTTAGCAAGCATATAAGATTTCTAGTTGATGAGGATCTGTATTCCTTAAAATGTAGCCATAAATATTTTCTCCTAAACTAGAGGCCAAGTTATCTGCTGAACCTGAAAGTTTAAGTGTGTGTGTGTGTGTGTGTGTGTGTGTGTGTGTGTGTGTCTCAAAAGCAAGTGTTTCAGGAGGATGGACAAAGTTTGCAACAGGTGAGGTGACTCTGTGTCCAGGTTTCTTGGGACAACTCCAGTTTAAGACTGTTGTCCTGGCCTAATTCTTAATACTAGTAGTGTTCCTTTTCACTCTTAAAAAGTGTTCTGATTTATAGGGTAAATTATTTGGTTACCCAGGAACAGTAGAAAATCTTATTAAAGGACTCACAGTAAGACAGCTGAGCCTTAAGAGTCCAAGGCCATCCTTAGCTTTTCAGGTCAACAGAGTGCCCTGGAGATCTGGAGGGAGTCGGTGGCGGGACAGGAGATAAGAGAATGCATCTGGAACCAAACTGCTGGGGCCCCTTCATCAGCAGGACGGATACTCACAACGCCTGCTTCACAGGGCGCTTGTAAACATACAACGGTGCCTGGAAGCACATCGCAAGGCCTGGCACGTGGTGAAGGCTTGAGGAAGTCACTGTCATGACTGGAGGCTGGTGAAGCATCAGGATCATGGGCTTTGGCGTTATAAAGACGGGGGCCCTTTGTAACTGGCGAATGTCTGGCTATTGAGGAGAATGGGCAGGACATCTCTAGCATAAGACACGTGCGGGGGTTTACTCAGCAGTGTCCACTGGCAGCACCCATCAGCCCCTAGACCGAGGAGACAGCAGGCACTGCTGCCAGGACATTCAGCCCAGCCTGGCGTTTTGTGTGTTTCTGTTTTTGTATTTTTAAATTGAATTTTCTTTTTCAATTGCACTTTACATTTGATATTACTTTGTATTCGTTTCAAGTGTACGGCATAGTGGTTAGACAATCACATATTTTATAAAGTGGCCCCCTGATTTCAAGCACGGTCGCCTGCCTCTTCACCAGTTCTGTCCAATAGGGACGCAGAGACTCAGCACACTATGGGCCCTTTGACACACTAATGACTGGTTCCTTGTCTCTCGGGCATCACAGATCCCAGAGTGGTTCCTTCTCTCTCTCTCTCTCTCTCTCTCTCTCTCTCTCACTCTCTCTCCCACTCTTCCCCCCCCCCCGCCCCCGCCCCCTCTCTCCCCGTCTCCCCTCAGCTTCTCTCTTAACCATGACTTGTCTGCTCTTCTTTCCTGAAATCAGCCTCCTGGGTTGCATGTCCTTTGCTTCCTTCATGCTGATGGTTCTCAAAACGCTGGTGTTGTGCTGTCTGCCTCAGAATTGCCCGGAGCACCGGTGACGATGCTAATTCCTTGGCCCCTCTCCACCTGTTTAGGCAAATCCTAGGGGGTGTCAGTGTGCTCTAACGTCTGAGAATGCCACACTGCCTGCTCCTCCATTCTGCTGAAGCAGAGAGGAAGTTCCCCAGCCGGCCACGCCTTTGTCTCCAAGCACAAAAGGTTTCTTTCCCCCGGAGTAGCGCTGTGAGACAGCTGCCTCCGTGAGCTGGGCTTCCTAGGGGCTTTGAGTCTTTCCTCCTGGGAATCCACCAGGACTGGGAGGCAGTGTGTGTGTGTGTGTGGGTGGGGGGGGGGGGGGGGGGGGCGCGGTGTGGGAACAGGTGTGAGGCCAGGAGCTTCACCCTGAGATCTCAGCTTTTATCCCTCCATAGATGCAGGTGGTGAAAACAGCGTGCTTTTGCTCAAAGAAAAAATAGTTTATAACCTACTGATCTTGTCCAACCCCTTATTTTCCAAATTAAAAACATGAGAGCCCTACCCGGTTTGGCTTAGTGGATAGAGCGTCGGCCTGTGAATTGAAGGGTCCTGGGTTTGATTCCAGTCAAGGGCACATGCTTGGGTTGCGGGCTTGATCCCTAATGGGGGGCGTGCATGAGGCAACCGATCCATGATTCTCTCTCATCATTGATGTTTCTATCTCTCCCTCCCTCTCCCTTCCTCTCTGAAATCAATAAAACCCAGAGGTCCAGTGGGTATAAGGACTTCTCCAAGGCCACAGAGTTTAATGGCAAAGCTGAGGTCCAAATCCATGTGTCCTGGTGTCTTGCTGGCAGGACTTTATTTGATTAAACTAATCTGGAAGGTAACAGAATATACCTGATGATGTCCCCAAACATAGAAAACTCTCAGTAAATGTTATGATTATCGTTGGTGTCGTTATTAATTTGATTTGCATGCATTTGTTCTTTTTCATTTGTATTTGAGACTGGGGTGTGCAGGAGGCAGCCGATAAATGTTTCTCTCTCATCATTGATGTTTCTATCTCTCTCCCTCTTTCTTCCTCTCTGGAATCAATAAAAATATATTTAAAAATAAAAAATATAAATTGCTAACATCCAGTGGAAGCTGGATGAAAGTTATACAGAAACTGTCAAAAAATTTTTTTAATTTAAAAATAAATTAGAGCCCTGACCGGTTTTGCTCAGTGGATAGAGCATCCGCCTGTGGACTGGGGGGTCCCAGGTTCGATGCATGTACCTTGGTTGCGGGCACATCCCCAGTGGGGGGTGTGCAGGAGGCAGCTGATCGATGTTTCTCTTTCATTGATGTTTCTGGCTCTCTATCCCTCTCCCTTCCTCTCTGTAAAAAATCAATAAAATATATTTTTAAATAAATAAATAAATTAGAGCCCAGCCGTGGCTCCGTGGTTGAATGTTGACCTAGGACCCAGGAGGTCACAGTTCAATTCCCAGTTAGGGCACATGTCTGGGTTGCAGACTCGATCCCCAGTAGGAGGTGTGCAGGAGGCAGCCGATCAATGATTAGCTCTCATCATTGATGTTTCTCTCTCTCTCTCTCTCTCCCTCCCTCTCCCTTCCTCCCTAAAATCAATTTTTTAAAATACTTTTTTTTTAAATAAGTAAAACAAAATGTTCTCACCAGGGAATACCCCCTTTCCCTGTCAAGTTCCCCAAAGAGCTTAGCACTTATGAAGATTTTGTGACACCCATGGTATCACTCTGCTCTCTGGGTCAAGTCCTTCTTGCTAGAGGACAGAGAGGCTGTCTGGAGTCCTGACCTCAGAGCACGGGAGGTGGCTTGGAGGTTAGACCATCGGATTGTGGGACAGGCTCTCCTGGAACTGAGACGTTCCCCCTCTCTGAGAGGAGAGCAGCCTGGCAACAGAACACCAAGAATGGCCATATTTTCTCCCACTCTATGAAAATGGCGAAAAGGTGGGGAAAGCCTTGGGGATCCCCCTGGTCCACTAGAAGAGGAACTAGAGGAACAGAGGAGAGATTGAGGATCTCGGAGCAGCCACCACCACCACTCTGTGAGTTGACGGAAGCAGTGGTGGAGAGGAGAGTTTTCCTAGAATTGACTGCTCCTGGCACTAGGGGTGGGCAGTTTGACTGAGCGTGAATTGCTGCATTGGGAGGGGCTAGATGAGGGGCCAGGGGTACAGCTCTTTCATAAGCTCACCTGATGGGGTGTTACCTAAAGGCTCTGCAGTCCAGCCCTTCCTTTAGAACAGTGACTTCTGAACTTGAGAGAATATCCACACAGCCCTTTCCCCAAAGGAAATATTACAAGCAACCCAGTATGTGAAATAGATAAAAATGGACTTTTCTGGTGGAAGCTGGGGGAATCCAGGGACATGTGGGGAGGAACTGGACTGTCTGGCATGGGGATGGGAACTTGGGAGCGGCTTTCTCCCAGACAGGGGTGCTCCCAGGGGTTACCGCCCCCTTTGCAGAGCTGACTGACAGCCATATCTGAGTTTCCATCAGCATGGCCCACACTGTGTGCCCTGAGTTTAAGCCCAAGGCAACTTCTTAATGCCCTAGGGGTTCTGTGGAGCTCCTCTGCTGATGGGGTGCAGAGGCAGAGAAACAAGGCAGCAGGAACAAGTGGTATTCCAGGACTTCCACCCCCATTTCCAACAGAATGGTGAGAGTTTCTTCTGTTTACACATGGGGCTTATAAAAAGATTTCCTGTGGGGAAAAACCTCCCTTTAAAAAAAAACATCCTTTAAAATCGTGTTTATTGCTCACTTTGCAGCCTTAAAACACAAAAGAATGCTCTATGCTCTGATAAGTAACCAGGGCTTGCTCTGGCGGAGGTCCTCAAAGTGGGGTGGGGGGAGTTTGCCCCCATTGAGAATCATTAGCTTGTTGATGTAAAAAGTGTCTAAAACCTGTAAGAATTTTTATGAGTTTATTTGAGCCAAACTGACCACAATTGCCAGGAAACAAAATCTCAACAGGTTGAGAAAATGCTCTAGAAAATGGCAGTTTTACACTTTATGTTGTATATTACAATAAAAATTTAAAAAAAAAAGGAGGCATAAGTGGGTTACATGAAATCCATTGGTAAAAGATTAGGGAGGCAAGAGAAAGCAAAGTGTGTGTAGGGAACCTCTGGGATTGGATAACAAGTAAAATGATGGGCATATACATCTTTTACATATGTGAGTACAGGATAGTTAATCCTTGACAACAATCCTATATAATAAAAGCCTAATATGCAAATCAACCAAACAATGGAACAATCAGCCTAACAACCGGTTGCTATGTTGCACACTGACCACCAGGGGGCAGATGCTCAATGCAGGAGCTGCCCCCAGCCCACAGGCCCCAGGCTAGCCAAGGCAGGTGCCAGCGGGGGCCCTCCGATCACCCCGCTGGTCACCCCACAGATCGGCCCTGATCACAGGCCAGGCCTAGGGACCCTACCCATGCATGAATTTCGTGCACCAGGCCTCTAGTACATGATAAAATGATAACAATACAATGAGGGTATTTTTGGTCTCTGCTCTGGTGTGGTTTTTGTGCCCTGAGGGGGCTGGGAAAAAGGAAGTTACCTTGACATTCCAAAGGCATGTTATCCTAGATGCAAAAAGACAATAGACTGGATGAATTAAGGTCAAGATTGACTTTTGTCAAGAAAGATTCTAGCCTGGAACGTGACTACCCGCCATAAAGTGCTTTAGTTAAAAAGTTTTAATTTCAGACCATCCTATGGGGTTACTTTAGGTCTCTGAGTTGGTAAGGCCGACACACAGGCCTCTCCTGAGCTTGTCAGCTTTAGTTTGTGGCCCCTTTTCTTCCACACAAAGTAGGAATATTCAACAGGACTCCAGAAGAGATGTACCTAAGGATACAGTTTTCTAGCATCCCACAGTGTCCTCTGGAGAAAAATCGTCTCTCAGGGGCTGTGTCCCTGAGCAGTCTTGTGGTTGTGTTACCAGAGAGCCACCCAAGTCAGAGGGGCTCTCTCCTCCTTAGCTCGTGTCATGCTCATGAGAAAGAATTCAGATGAGTGACAGAAAAGTGTTGAGGCAAAGTAAGCAAATTTATTAAGAAAGCAAAGCAAGCAAATCTTACCTAATAATAGACAAACATGTAAAATTGACCATACCTCCGCTATGCCCACAGCCAATCAGAGTGGGTATGCAAATTAGAAGGCCAAAGATGGCGGCAGCCCAGCTGCTCCATGCGTGGAGTTGCCAGGCAGGACACCTGCTATGAGAGGGAGGGCAGGGGGCGAAGGGATCTACAGGAGTGGAGTGCTTCAGCAAAGACAAGATGGCAGAGTCCAGAGTCTGCAGCGAAGACATGATGGCAGACTCTGGCCAGAGCGAAGGCCTGGGTCCTGGGTGCCGGAGTAAAACTGGTGCTGGAAGCCAAGGGAAGGAAGGCCTATTGCACGAATACACTTGGGGAAAGGCAGGAGAACCAAGATGGCGGTGTAGGTAAATGCCGGTATTCTCTGCCTCCCACAGCCACATCAAAATTACAATTAAAATACAGAACAACCATCATTCAGAACCACCTGAAATCTGGCTGAATGGAAGTCCTACAACTAGAGAAGTAAGGAGAAAGTACATGGAGGCTGGTAGGAGGGGCAGAGGTGTGGAACTGGCTGGTCCGACACGAACATGTGGAGTGTTATTTTTTTAAAATATATTTTTATTGATTTCAGAGAGGAAGAGAGACGGAGCGAGACATAGAAACATCAATGAGAGAGAATCATTGATCGGCTGCCTCCTTCACACCCTCCACTGGGGATCAAGCCCATAACCTGGGCATGTGCCCCTGACCAGAATTGAACCTGGGACCCTTCAGTCCTCAGGCCAACGCTCTATCCACTGAGCCAAACCAGCTAGAGCTGAAGTGTTTTTAGTCAGGAGGGATATCTCCAAGGCCTCCCATAAGAAACAGCTATCTATCCTATTAACATTTTCCCTCAAGTGATGCTATCCAGATGCTCTGGGAGCTGGAGGGTCAATGGCCAGTCTTCCGTTTCTACTTCCCACCGATTGAGGGCATGGAGCTGGTTCTGGATGGCATCACTGTCCCCCTTCTGGGCAGGTGGGGGTTAGGGTTCTGTATAGAATTCTTCAGCAGCCGGGTCTAGGGGGTTGAGCGGTAGGTTCGAATATCCTTGTTGGGACGACCATTTGTAAGCAAACTGTCTCTAGCCTGGAAGATATAAAATGGACAAGGATATTAATAATATAGGGTCCAGAAAGAAGTAGGAGAAACAGGGAAGCCAGGGAGCTTAGAAAGGGTAGCAATCAAGAGCTCCATGACCAGTTGCTAGACCAGTAAGTCTACCCTCAGAACAACCTACTTTCTTTCTTTCTTTTTTATATATATATATATATATTTAAATATATTTATTGATTTCAGAGAAGAAGGGAGAGGGAGAGAGAGAGAGAAACATCAGTGATGAAAGAGAATCATTGATCGGCTGCCTCCTGCACGCCCCCTACTGGGGATCGAGCCTGCAACAATCGAACCCAGGACCCTTCAGTCCACAGGCCAACGCTCTATCCACTGAGCCAAACCTGCTAGGGCCAACCTACTTTCAGTTCTATATTACCATACACTTTTTTGCCCAATTTAATTAGAATTCTTAGAAACCTTAATTTTTAGTGACAACTAAAGGCAATACATTTCATAACTTTCAGAAATAGGCTTTTTCATTGGCAAATACACTCACATTTTTTTCAGAGGCATAACAGAGATAACATGAATCATTCCTTTAGTATGTTTAAAAGTGAGCTGTTTCATTCTCTAGATTCCTTGACCATTTTCAGGAGACTGGAGAAGAATGTGGGGGCGGGGGCGGGGCGGGGGGGGTGGATTTAGGAAATATCTGGCTTGTGCAATCCAGCGGTTTCCGTTTTATTTTATTTTTTTAATTTTAAAAATATATTTTATTGATTTTTTACAGAGAGGAAGGGAGAGGGATAGAGAGCTAGAAACATCAATCAGCTGCCTCTTGCACATCTCCTACTGGGGATGTGCCTGAAACCAAGGTACATGCCCTTGACTGGAATCAAACCTGGGACTTTTCAGTCCGCAGGCCGATGCTCTATCCGCTGAGCCAAACCAGTTAGGGCTGCGGTTTCCGTTTTAAAGCACCATTTCCCCCCCTTCACATTGAGGTGGGGCAGTCGCCCTGCTGCTCCCGGAGCCTGAGCAGGGTTTTGGGGTGGCATTAATTTCCCAATTGTTCCCAGGACCGAAGCCGCTCCTGGGCCTTCAGAAGGAGGATTTAAAAAGACTCATTTTTACAAACTTTCCTTCAATTCCCTTAGCCTTGTTTTTAAAGACCTTATATCCTCTCTCAGCCAGGAAATTTAGGGTTTGTATTACGTGTTTGCTCCCTAATTCTTCAGCAGGAGAACAGATTAATAGGTCATCCACATATTGGATGGCCTGTCCACCCCGCCTCAAGTGATAGGTCTCTTAAATCCTCTGCCAGGGCCTGTCCAAATGAGTGCGACCTATCTCTGAACCCTTAGGGGGAGAACTGTCTATGTAAGATATTGTTTATGTCCCTGGGCATCTGTCCATTCAAAGACAAACAAGAATTGGCAATTTGGGCCTAAACCAGTTTGGCTCAGTGGATAGAGCGTCGGCCTGTGGACTGGGGGGGTCCCAGGTTCGATTCCAGTCAGGGGCATGTACTTTGGTTGTGGGCACATCCCCAGGAGGGGGTGTGCAGGAGGCAGCTGATTGTTGTTTCTCTCTCATCGATGTTTCTAATTCTCTATCCCTTTCCCTTCCTCTCTGTGAAAAATCAATTAAATATATTTTTTAAAAAAAGAATTGGCAATTTGGGCCTAATGGGATACAAAATAAAGCATCTTTCAAGCCTAATAGTGAGAACCATTGAGTCTGAGAGGGAATTTTTCCCAAAATTGTATATGGATTTGGTACTATGGGATGTATAGGAATTACAGCCTCATTGGTAGCTCACAAATCTTGGACCAACCTATATGTTTTATCTTTTTTCCTAAGTGGTAGGATAGGGGTGTTGCAGGGGGAGTTCCAAGGAACCAGCAGCCTATGAACAAAGAATATTGTAATAACTTTTTGTAGGCCTTATCTCGCTTGGGGACTTATAGGATATTGCCGTTTATTTGGAAATTTGTTAGGTTCCTTCAACCTGATCATGGCCGGCTTTGTCCTATGGGCTTGGCCTGAAGGTCCCATGGCTCAGACCTGGTGGTTAAGTTCCAGATCTACGTCTTAATTTATTTCAACTGCTCCTCTTTTTACAAGTAAGGTCATAATTGGAATGGGACTCTCAGTATCTGTTGAAAACAATCACTAAGGTTTTAACTCTGCTTAAAATATCTCTTCCTAACAATGGAGTGGGACATTCTGTCATAACTAGGAATTGGTGTACAAAAGTAGTCACGAAAGTAGTCATTGAGTCAGCAGAGAAAATCTCTGATGTCAGAGAGATCCTAGTCCCTCTCTGAAGTACTTTCACTTTATGAAGTGGGAGGCGAATTAAGGAAGCCCACAAGGCCTGAGAATAGCCTATAGGACTGGAGAACAGGTGCAGCTGACATTAAGAAAAAACCGGGGCCTTCAGTCCTACACCCACCAAAAAAAATGGATTCTGCTAACAACCTGAATGAGCTCAAAGCAGATTTCCCCCCAGTTGAGTCTCCAGATGAAAACGCAGCCCGGTTGACACCTGGACAGAAGTCTTGGGAGACCCTGAGCAGAGCACTCTGCTGAGTCATGCAGAACTCGTGACCCATGGAAACTGGGTTAAGCTGCTAACTGTGTGGCAATTTGCTATGCAGCAATAGAAAACTCATCCAACGTCTGCAGGCTTTGCAGGAGGCAAATTAAACATAGTGTTAAAGTTAGCCATGATATTCCTTTAGGAGAGCTGATGCTCACAGCTAGGTTTTTTTCTTCTGCGTTGGAATTTATGATACTAGTTGAAGTAGGTGACTTTCGTTTAGGGAACGTGTGGTTGAAAATGCACGTGTTTTTAAACATTAGGATCACACTCCGCATACCAAGATACTCATACAAGAAAACTGAGATTTATAGAGAAGGCAGCAGATCTGTGTCTCACTCCAGCCCTCATTCTGGAGTGCGTATTCATTAAATAGAAAAGCAGGTGGAAATTCCCTTGCTCTTTAAACTGCTCTCTTGAATGTACCGATGTTAAACAAGTATATAACGTAATCCTACTTTGAGTGTTTGTGTTTGCATTTTTAAATTAATAAGACGTGTGATCAATTTTGAAAGTGCTTTGTTTTTTTTTATAATTTAAGACACCTAGGTTAGCCAAGACTATATTGATCCTGCCAATAACCCATTAATGAGAGAATTGAAAGGCTCTCTCAGGAGGGAGCTGCAGCAGAACAGAACAGGAATATTTCCTTTGGTCTCTGAGTAAGAGGACAACACAGCTCTGGGCCCAGATCCTTCACCTTCACACATCCAGAAGTGATGACTCCTAAAAAGTGAGAAACAGTATGTCTGTCACAGAAATGATCTGTAACTTGGAACTAGGCAACAGGAGTTTCTAAGTGTTCTTTCAGAGAAGGCCAGGTTTGATTTCTTTTGACTTAAGAAATTAACTTCTAGCTTTTTGTTCAATAAAAATGTGACTAACTTATTGTCATGTAGAATATAACCTCAAATGATACAGTGTTTTTGGCCTGTAACACTTTAATGTTTTGCATCTAACCAGCAATCTGAATCTAACATATCTTTATTAAATATTACATGGTGTCCCAAAAAACGTATATACACATTAACAACTGATAGCTCAATTTTGAAAACGAAAAGTACTTTAATAAACACTGCCTTTATAATTATTCAAAGTGTGTGTACACATTTCCTGGGATACCCTATATATTCAATTTCTCAACTTTTCTTGAACCAGCTTCAACATCTCACTGGTTCCCACATTAATTCTTGAGTTAGTTGAATAACATTTTATTTATTTATTTTTTATTTATTTATTTATTTATTTATTGTTGTTGTTAATCCTTACCTGAGGATATTTTTCCATTGATTTTTAGAGAGAGTAGAAGGGAGGGGAGAGACAGAGAGAAGCGTCGATGTGAGAGAGACACCTCAATTGATTGCCTCCTGCACGAACCCTGAGGTACGTTCCCTTGACCAGAATCGAACCCAAAACTCTTTAGTCCACGGGCCGTCGCCTATCCACTGAGCCAAACTGGTAGGGCAACAGGGTTCATTTTATATTTGTGTGAGAGTTAGGCTTTTACCTTTCTTTTAAATTATACTTTGATCAGTGTCCAAAAAAAAGAGTGCCAACCACATGCCAGACATTAACGCGTTCATAAGAGATGAAGTTCAGATAGGACCAGACCGAAGAGAGAACTGGGGAGGATTGCCACCTCTCCTCCTTGAAGAAGCATGGACCTTCCATCTTCCCACAGCTCTGCCACAAGAGAAGAGAACATCTTGAGATTTGCAAGGCAAAGGTTGGCGACAAGGCCAGGCCCTGGGACAGTCCCTGGCCACGCGTCCTTCCAGGCGCTGTAGCACGGGAGCTCTGTGGGAAGCCAGGCAGGAACCACTACACACAAAAAGCAGCAGCGGCAGCAATGCAGAGCCTTATTCCAAAGCAACATGAATCATGTCTCATTTCCGTGTGGCACCACCATCAACAGGCTGGCAGAGACCGGTCTGGTCCAATCCCTACAGTCCAAATAGCCAATATTTAGAAAATGTTAACAAACACATAAACTGAAAGTAGATTTCTATCTTTGCCAGCAGTGAGGGTTTTTCTCTCACACCAGCCACTTCTTTGATTTTCTGACACCAACTGGATGCCCTATCATTCAATTCAATTCAATTCTGACACTAAGTACATGAAATTAGCATCTGACTCACAGTTCCAGGATCAGTCCCATATGACTAACCTCTCGTCAGATGCCAGTGTTAAGTATGGGGTCCCCAGGTTACTCCCACTTCTATCCATCTTAACTACAAAGTCAGGGGTTCCCACACCCTTGCCCTTCAACCAGGATCCATAATTTGCTAGATCAATTCACAGAACTCTGGAAAAAGTCTATATTTAGTGTTACCACTTATTATCTTTAATTAATTAAACAAGGAGGTCATTAACTCAATCTCCAGCCCCTCTCAGTTTCCAGAAAGTGGGGGAGGGAGGGGTTCGGGGAGAGGAGGGGCAGAGGTGCAGGGTGGAGCAAAAAGTTCCAAGTTTCTAATCCTGCCTTAATCTTTCTGGCTCCAGGTCCCATCCTGAAGCTATCTAAGGGCCAGCCAAGAGTCACCTCGTGAGCAAAATCTCAAATATGGTTGAAAGGGCTGGTTATGATTAACAAAAGGTCTTCCTATCGTCCTATCACTCTAGAAGCTCTGTGCCAGGAACCAGGGATGAAGATCAAATCGTTTTTCTTATTATACCACACCAAGGGATCCAGGCAAATTCATCAGAAAGTCAAGCACTTGACTTGTGACCTGCTATATCTAAACAAGTTATAGTCTCCTTTTAAGTGACAAAGATTTTTATATTTCATCCAACCATATATTGTCCACAAGAGGCAAACCTACAACAAAGTGTTAAGCTCAGGTGTTTAAAAATAAAAATATGGAAAAAAATATGTTAAGCAAAGGAGAATTAAAGTCCTAAACTATGAAACAAAGTAAAGAATAATTCATAAGAACCAAGATCTGCAATGAAGATGTGTTTGTCATAAGCCTTTAGTTTCTGAGCAAGGGGAAGTGGCCGAATCACAATTGCTGTGGAGACATTGTCAGTTCCTAACTGATCAAGTAAGCAAACAAATCATGTAGAACCTCTGATAAAAGTCATTGCTGGATATATTTAGCAAATATGAGAACAATAGAAAAGAACACTATCTTTTTTAGTGCCTATGGAATCGTTTTTAAAGTTGATTACATAGTAGACCACCAAAAACCCTAACTAAATTCCAAACCCAGAAATTACATACGACTACATCCTATACCACAATACAATAAAACTAGAAATTGGAAAAATATGTAAACAAAAAAATCTCTCAACTACTTGGTATGAAAACACTCTTCAAAATAATCCATGGATAAAGAGGAAACCAAAACGGCAATTTACAGCACCCTGGGGAAATAATGATGGGGGCAGCACCAATGAGCACCATGCAGAGGAGACAGCCACACAGTGATCAGAGCAGCTTCAAAGATTTCACTGAAAATAATAATTAACATTAGTTGAGTGCTTACTCTGTGACAGACACTGTATTAAGCACTTTTATAAGCAGTTCCTCATAATCAATCTGAAATACTTTTATTAGCAAATATGGAAGTAAAAATATATAAAATAAGAACACAATCCAAGAAGTTAAAAAGAGGAACATTAAATGAAAGCTTAAAATCAGAGCACATATTAATAAAGCTCAAAGATGAGCCCTAGCCAGTTTGACTCAGGGGATAGAGTGTCGGCCTGCGGACTGAAGGGTCCTGGCTTCCATTCCGGTCAAGGGCACATGCTGGGGTTGCGGGCTTGATCCCCAGCGTGGGATGTGCAGGAGGCAGCCAATCAATGATTCTCTCTCATTATTGATGTTTCTATCTCTTTCTCCCTCTCTCTTCCTATTTGAATCAATTAAAATATATTTGATAAAGAAATAAATCCTATATAATAAAAGGCTAATATGCAAATCGACCAAATGGCAGAACAACCAGTTGCTATGATGTGCACTGACCACCAGGGGCAGACGCTCAACACAGCAGCTGCCCTCTGGTGGTCAGTGTGCTCCCACAGTGGGGCGCCACTCAGCCAGAAGCCCTGAGCAGGGCTCATGGCTGGCGAGTGCCAGCTTAGTCCCGCTCTCCCGCCTCCGAAGCAGCCCTAAGGATGTCCGACTGCCGGCTCCCAGGGGGAGTGGGCCCAAGTCGGCAGTTGGACATCCCCCGAGGACTCCCAGACTGCGAGAGGGGCGCAGGCTGGGCTGAGGGACCCCCCCCCCTCAGTGCACGAATTTTGTGCACCGGGCCTCTAGTAAGTAAGTAAATAAATAAATAAATAAATAAATAAATAAATATGACATTAATTAGAAACCTAGAAAAGAGCAGAACTGAAAAATGAGCCACAGAGGTTGTATGTGGCAGAAGCTATTGCCCTGTCCCTTCACCACTTTGGTATCTTCCAAAATATTCCAGTGTCAGATCTACATCCGTTTGCATGATACATTGCTTTTTCTGAGACTGGGGTGTGCCTTTCTGCTTGTGCCCAAGACAGGCTACAAAGCACCAGGGAATGAACACCCCGAC
Organism: Eptesicus fuscus; assembly: GCF_027574615.1. Classification (NCBI taxonomy): domain Eukaryota; kingdom Metazoa; phylum Chordata; class Mammalia; order Chiroptera; family Vespertilionidae; genus Eptesicus; species Eptesicus fuscus. The sequence goes on along the minus strand of NC_072494.1, from coordinate 38,082,472 downwards.
ACCCCCAACCCAAGCCACCTCCTCACATAGTAACTGCCAGGGCTGTGTGTAACCACTCCACACGCCCTCCGGGGGGACCCCTCAGAGACATGCCTTCCTCCCCAGAACCCTCAGGATCCCTTCCAGTCCCTCCGTGGTGTCTGGCTGAACAACTCATCCTCCATTGGCTGCCTGGTGTCCTGAGTCACCTCCCTGCTCCCTGCAGTGTCTTCCTGAGCCACCCAGATAAACTGCTTGCACTCCAGTCTTTGTCTCAGGGGAAAATCCAAATTGTATATTGAATAAATATCCCAAACAAACACAAGTCTGTACCTATAGCGAGAGAAAAAAGAAAACAAAAATGCAACAAATTAGGAATGATGGGTTATACCCACAGATTAAAACTACACATATAGAGGGTGAATTTAAAAGTAAAACCTATGCAAAACTTTATGCCCACTTATTTGAAAGTCTTAACAAAACAGTAAACTCATGGGAAAGTATAAATTTCAGGGAACGTAGGAGGTCTAAAAGACAAACAGCCCTAGCTGGTGTGGCTCAGTGGATAGAGTGTCAGCCTGCAGACCGAAGGGCCCCGGGTTCAATTCCAGTCACAAGCACATGCCTGGGTTGTGGGCTCGATCCCCAGTGGGGTGCATGCAGGAGGCAGCCAATCAATGATTCTCTCTCATCATTGATGTTTCTATCTCTGTCTCCCTCTCATTTCCTCACTGAAATCAAATTTTTTAATTTAAAAATAAATAAACAAATAAAATAAAAAGACGAACAGACTTGGAATAGGTTGAAAATCATTGCCAAAGAATTCATCTTCCAAATACGGTAGAGATAAAGTCCCTTAACAAGACAAAAAAATATGTATTTTAAACCAACATCAAGTTGTTAATGCTAACAAAAAAATAAAATAAATAGACTCTCCAATATTAATAGTAGATGAAATAGATTTCAAGTGAAAAAAATCTCACTAAAATACATCCAAAAAGTGAAAATTACAAATAACTTGACTTATATAGATTTAAAAATTCTGAATAAAATATTAGCCAATTAAATGCAGTAGTGGTTTAAAAGAACAATACACTGTGATCAAGTAGGTTTACTTTTATAAAAATATAAGGAAGGAGCAAAGTTAGAATATCTATTAATATGTTATTACCCTTAAAGAGAAAAATTAAAAGATTAACTCAATAGACATTAAAAACATCATTTTCTGATATTAAAAAATAAAAACCTAAATAAACAGGAGATGAAAATATAGTTATTTAATAAATGAAGGAATGTAATTTCAAACCAAAAGGCAATATTGTATTTAAAGGAAAAACTTTAGAGACACTCCCATTAAAGTAAGGAGTAAGATAACAATGGTCGCTGTTGCCACTATTACATAACCTTGTTGCACTAGTCTCAACCCTGCAATAAGACAGAAGACTTAAAAATGGCATCAGAAAGGAGGAAGTACGCTCCAGCTGGTGTGGCTCAGTTGGTTGAGCGTGTCCCACACACCAAGAGGTCACTGGTTCAAATCCAGTCAGGGTACACGCCCAGGTTTCGGACTTGATCCCCAGTAGGGGGCATGCAAGAGTCACCTGATGGATGTTTCTCTTTTTCTCCCTTCCACTCTCTCTAAAATCAATAAACACACACACACACACACACACACACACACACACACACACACACACATATATATATATACACTAGAACCCCAATGCACAAAATTTGTGCAAGAGTAGGCCCTTGCAGCCGCAGCAGCTGCCTCAATCCCACAGCTGCAACCCTGGCTTCATCCGGAAGGTCGTCCAGACAGCCGTTAAGTCATTTTGCATATTATGCTTTTATTATTATAGATTTTAATGGTTAAGATAGTAAATTTTGAAAGAAAAGAGGAAGTCTTAATTTCATTCACGTAATTGCCTACGGGTAAAACCAAGAAAATTGTGGAAATTAACAAAGTCCACTCAAATGAAAACAGGCTGTTTATTCAGAGCTTCTGTATAGCAGGGGAATCAAGGCAGACAGAGGAGTACAGAGGCTTTATCATGAACAAAGGGAAGGGTGTGTGTGTGTGTGTGTGTGTGTGTATGTGTGTGTGTGTGTGTGTGTTAATCCTCAACCAAGAACATATATAGGTTTTCCATTGATTTTCAGAGAGAGTGGAAGGGGTGGGGGGAAAACATCATTGATTGGTTGCCTCCTGGTTTCGGGGGAGGGGATCAAAACTGCAACCCAGAACCTGCAACCCAGGTACGTGCCCTTGACCTGGAGTCCAAGCCGAGACCCTTCAGTGCCCGGGCTGACAATCTAACCACTGGCCCACACCAGCCAGGGCCGAAGGGAAGGCTTTACGTATGCTTTGTTAGGAGGCTCTGGGCACGGTGAAGCTGGAGTATGATTGGTTTGGGGAGCATTCTGGGCTTTCTCTGCTTGGTCCTGAGTTGGAATCAGGGGCAAATGTTTGGGGAGCCAGCCATCACGGACCAAGTCCTGACTTTTCTGGGCTGATGGCTGCAGAAGTGCGGGTTTGACTTCCCAGGTTGGCTGTGCAAAGGTTTTGGATCAGAATGCTATGGTCATAGATGGTCTAGCCATGGTCTGTTTGTATATTTAACTCTTAATATCACACCCCCCGATCCCCCAAAAAAGTGAAAAACAGTAACCAAATAAGGCCATGAAGTGTAGTTGTAATGAGATGTCTGCTACCAGAAGTCATTTAAGCAGCCTGGATTACCAGGACCCTTAGGTTCACAATGTGGATGGAGTCTGCCCTGGATCCACAGTGTTTCCTGGATTTATTCCACCGGTTGCCTCTCGGCAGTATTTAATCAAATGTGTAGACATTTGGCCAGATTCATGGCCCATGAATTTTAATCAGAGATAAAATTTTATAAAATCTATCAATCTTGATGTTTAGTTTTTCAAAAATATTTATGTCAGCCATTTGTCTGCATAACGTACATAAAGAAGAGTCTACTGTTAGGCTGAGATGAAATATGCGGACGATGTACCTACTCTGGTGGGAGGGCGTAGTGGGTTGAAGAGCGTCCTCCCTCCAAATTCATGTCAACCCAAAAATCTCAGAATATGTTCTTATTTGAAAACTAGAGGCCCAGTGCATGATTGAATCATGCACGTGTAGGGTCCCCTACACGCTTTCTCTTTTCGAGGTGGAGCTGGGTGCCTGTCCGCTGGTGCCAGAGCAGACAGGCACCCAGCTCCCCCACTTTTGATGGTCCGCGGCCGCTGAGGGGGGCTGCCGCGGACACCTGGCTACCCTGCTGTTGAGAGGTGCAGCTGGGTGTCCGCAGCAGGCCCCCTCAGCAGCCACGGATCTGGCCGTTGAGAGGCGCAGGGGGCGGGAGTCCCGCCCCCTGTGCCTCTCAACAGCAGGGTAGCCCCCCTCAGTGGCAGCGGATCCGTGCCTCTCAATAGCCAGATAGGCCACCCCGAGTCCCGCCCCCCAGCCTCCCGCCGCCCAATCGTGGGTGTAGGGGAGTGATGGTAATTTACATGTTACTCTATTATTAGATAGGATAGGTTCTTTACGGATGTAATTAGTCAAGTTCTCAATTTATTGTGAATTTAGGAGAGAATAAGGGTGAGATGAAAGTGTGGTTATACAGCGGAGAAACTACACTAAGAATCCTATCCTGCAGGAGGTTCTCATTGGGGTGGTCTTCATCATTAAACAAGGCGAGGGGACTGGGATGAGGATGGAAGTGGAAGGAGAAAGTTTAATCAGTGTGAATATGGAGTCAAAAGTATTAGCACTTAGGCCCAGGTCTGGGAGCCATTTAGCCCTAAAAAATATGATATTCCCTTGAAGAAGAGACTAGAAGAAGGCAACCGCCCACCCTTTGCAGTTCTGGCTGGCTGGGTGAGAAGGCTGAGGCCTCAGGAGGCAGGGTTGATGGGTGATAGACATTCACAGACTCCCCAGTCAGGTGACAGCACAAGTAGACATAGAGCAGGCTTGTAGCAAATATATACCCCTGGACTACAAGGCTTTAACGGGCAGCCCATTTTGGGGGTCTCCCTCCCTTTGCGGGGAGTCTAAATCTGCTTATAATACAGATTTTTTCCCCCCACACTTTTGCTTTAAAAGAAGAAATTCACAGACTCCCATTACAGAGAAGAAGAAAGCCAAGAACAGAAAAGAGTCTGGAAGGCATGTCATGATGGGAGGGGCATGTGGATATTGTAACAGGTTAAACAGCACACTGATCAGCGTCGGAGTCCAGCTAAAAACTATTAGCATGGTGTATACAAGCTTGAAATACTAACCCCAGGGCGCCTGACTCCGACCCATTTATCTCACCACCTGCCTTGTCTGTCTTGGACAAAAACATGGTGAGTAACTCAGGGTCAGATGCTCTTTTTATATTCAATACATTCTGCTTGGAAAACAGTCAGTTCATAAATGCTGATCATGTAAAACCTCTGCTCCTTCACTGAGGGCAGAAGCCCGTGGCCACAGGCCAGGCAGGTTGGACCCCCAACAATGTTGATAACTCGCTTGGCCCAGAAGAGTGTAGACCAGGTTAATCAATTCAGTGAAGATACATGCTTAAGACGATTCCCATCAATTTTTATTTCATTCCAGTTGATGATGTAGATTATTCTCTTTGTGGATCATTAATAGGTGGGGTTTGTGTGTGTATGTGTGTTTTTCATTCTAGGCAGATTTTTTCCTATCATCTATGCAGGACATTTGCAAAATAATGCCTTTGGCCATGGCTGATTTGGCTCAGTGGATAGAGCGTCAGCCTGCGGACTGAAGGGTCCTGGGTTTGATTCTGGTCAGGGGCACATGCCTGGGTTTCGGGCTTGATCCCTGGGGGTGACGGGGGGGGGGGCATTGCAGGAGGCAGCCAATCAATGATTTCTCTCATCGTTGATGTTTCTATCTCTCTCTCCCTCTCCCTTCATCTCTGAAATCAATAAAAACACATTTTAAAAAATAATGCCAGCCCTAGCCGACTTGGCTCAGTGGATAGAGCGTCAGCCTGCGGACTGAAGGGTCCCAGGTTCGATTCTGGCCAAGGGCACATGCCTGGGTTGCTGCTTGATCCCCAGTTTGGGGGGGGGGGGGTGGGTGTGTGCAGGAGGCAGCCGATCAATGATTCTCTCTCATCATTGATGTTTCTATCTCTCTCTCCTTCTCTCTTCCTCTCTGAAATCAATAAATAAATATATATTTTTAAAAAATAATGCCTGAGTTCAGGGAACACAGAATAATTTAATTAATAGCTAAAGAAATATATAATTTAAGAGGTTAAAGAACCTGCTAGGAAAAAATATTTGCCAGAAAAATGAAAATAAAGTATAATAGTTAGCATTCATAACAATATCACTTTGTTCCAATTATAGGTTTCGATAGGGTAACTCTACTTTCAAAGCATGTTGCTATCATGGTCTGTGTCTTCATCAGGTCTGTGTGAGACACTAGGCGGGGCCTACACTACATTCATTTCGTCCTGGCTTTGAATGTGGAGCCATTGCCTTCCTGTGAAGACGCAGTGCTGTTACAGACAGGCCACACTCCCAGTGAGCCTCCCATCGTCCTGGAAAACTTCCAGGAAGTTTCAGAGAGAGAGTTGCGTGGGTCCCTTTTAGAGTCCCTGATTGTAGATTTGTTTTCTGGCTCTGGGGCTCCCTGGGACGAGGGTGAAGGGAGTGAGGCATCCCCTTGGGTATAGATTTAAGGGGGTGCCAAAAACTCATAAGCAAGATAAATAATATTTTAAAGCAATAATTTTAAGTCGAAATGCAAAAAAAAAAATCGATTGTGAACATAACCGTGTGAATCTTAAACAAAGACGGCATCAGAATTACTGATTTTTTCTTTGGTCAGGAAAACTTGAATGAGGCAAAGGCGATGAGATTAACATTTAAATCGGTGAACTTTGGGAAAAGCACATTGTCCTCCATAATGTTGTGGGACTCACACAATCAGACGAAGGCCTGAATAGAATAAAAAGACTGGCCCCCCAAGCAAGAGGGAATTTTTCTGAGACGATCTGCGGGCTTCATCCGTACCTTGGCTCTGGGTCTCCACCTGCTAGTCTTGGGACTGCAGCTGCAACATCAGCTGTCCTGAGTCTCTCCTCTAGCCTTCCAGCCTGCAGTGTGTATTTGGATTTGCCAGACTCCATAGTCATGTGAACCAATTCTTTATAGTAAGTCTCTTTCCATATCTCTAATGGTATCCATAACTACATCTATATCTACATTAAGATTCTGACAACAATTCCAATGTGGGTTTTTTCCACACCAGCGAGCAATTAACTCAATTCTCACATTATTTACCTGGAGAGAGCATCAGATTCCACAAGATTCTACAAGACTGCCCCCCTCCCCCCGCCCCCCACCTTCAGCTGCCAGTTGTCAAGTCCAGGTTGTCAGCTGTGCTTCTGACCAACCAGCCATAGAGCAAAGGTTCCCACAACCCACTCCTGGGGTTTGATTAATTTGCAGGAGTGGTTCACAGAACCCAGAGAAACATTGTACAGTTTAGTATAAAAGGATCTAACTCAGGAACCACCAGGTAGAAGAGATGCATAGGACAAGGCATAGGGAAAGGGTCAGGGGCTTCCAAGTCCTCTCCAAGGACAACACTCCCCAACTCACCACGTTCTCACTTTATTATTTTAAAATATATTTTTATTGATTTCAGAGAGGAATGGAGAGGGAGAGAGAGAGAAACATCAATGATGAGAGGGAATCATTGATTGGCTGCCTCCTGCATGCCCCCTACTGGAGGAGGGGGGGATCAAGCACGCAACCATACCATGTGCCCTTGACCAGAATCGAACCCAGGACCCTTCAGTCCGCAGGCCGATGCTCTATCCATTGGGCCAAACCGGCTAGGGCACGTTCTCACTTCATATATATATATATATTTATATACCTGTAGGCATCTCCTTTTTATGTTACATCCATCAAACATTTCCCTAGTACTAGATCCTAATTACATCTTCTTAATATTAAAAAAAAAAAAAAAAACCCACACACATTATTTCTGGATATATCTGTGAGGGTGTTTCGGAACCTTTTCATCAGTAGACTGAGTACAGATCACCCTCACACCTGCAGGTGGGCATCATCCACTCTGTTAAGGGCCGGAGTAGAACTAAAAGGTGGAGGAAGGCCAAATCTGTTCTCTTTGCTTGAGATGGGACATCATCCATCATCTTCTCCTGTCCTTGGACATCGGTGCTTAGGCCTCAGATTGAAACCTACACCATCAGCCCTCCCCGCCCCCCGCCCCTCACCATTTCCAGGCCTTTGGACTTGAACTGGGGCTTAATACCCTTGGCTCCCCTGATTCTCAGACCTTCAGACTCGGAGAGTGAATTGCACTTTCCTGATTCTCCCGCTTGCAGATAGCAGACTTCTCCGCTACCATAATTGTGTGAGCCAATTCCTATTTTATTTACATATATATCAACTCCTACCGGTCTGCTTCTCTGGAGAACCTTGACTAACACAGGTTTAACTGCTTTGGAGAGGAGACAAGATGTAAAATGAAGGAAAAGGCCTCAGGTCAAGGCAGCCAGGAAGTGATTTAATTTACTGTAATACAATTTAAATGGCTTTTTGCATCCTTGTTGGCAAGCCTGAACTTCTCTATATTAAACCAAGAATCTTCCCAACTGGTCCTGGCTGAGAAACCATCAAAACTGGTCCTGGCTGAGATGCTCCACAAGGCCCAAGAGACTGCATGGGGAGGGCTGGGTCCTCCCAGACACCGTGTTCGTGGGCCTGGGAGCCGAAACACCTGCCTTCCCAGAGAGCAGGGGTTTCTCGGCCTCTGGGGGAGGCTTCTGGTCCAGGTGGTCTAAGGGCCAGAGGAGTCAGAGTCTTCTGGGGTACTTGCTGAAAACTCTGTCAAAAAACCTGGGGGTGGCATTTGCAAATCATTATTTTAAAAGCACCCCAGGCCTAGCCAGTGTAGCTCAGTTGGTTGGAGTGTCGTCCCATACACCAAAGGTGGTGGGTGGGCTTGACCCCTGGTTGGGGTGCGTGTGGGAAGCAACCAATCAATGCTTCTCATTTACGTTGGTGTTTCTCTCTACCTCTATCTCTACCTCTACCTCTACCTCTATCTCTATCTCTGTCTCTATCTCTATCTCTATCTCTATCTCTATCTCTATCTCTATCTATCTCCCCCTTCCTTTCTCTAAAATAAATTTTTAAAAAATAATAAAAAGCACCCCTGATAGTTTAATGGGCACTACAGTTTGAGAGGCCCTTGGTCAGTGTCTGAGCAGTTGCTGGGCATTGACTGACACCACTGCCATCTGTAACTTTGACCTCCTCATATTCTCTTGCCCTTGACAGAGTGATTGTCATAACACCAATGGGGGGGGGGGGGAGGAGGGGGCAGGAGAAGCCAAGGGAAAAGCCTTGCAAACGGTGGGAGAGAGACCCTCCGGGGAGACCATGCAGTGTGGACCACCTCTGCAGGATGCCCCGGAGCCACAGAGGCATGAGAAGGATCTGGAACATCCAGGCCTCTGGCCCCCTACTCACCATGGGTTTGGAGGGTGTGGCCCAGAGTGGTACTGAGGCCTACAAGTGGATCAGGGCTGGGGGTGCCCCACACCCTCAGCATTTATGGTTCTGAGATGCTCTGAGTCGCTCTGGCTGGGGACCCCAGTTGCCTTCTGTACCAAAGGGCGTGCTTTTCTTGGTGACACAGCAGCAACATCTGGGGGGGGTGGAGCTAAGCCACATAACACTCAGAGCTTGCTGATGGACCACATAACATTGGGAGATCCCTGTCGAACCAGCATCCCCAGGGGGGAAGTGACTCATTTGCTCTCACCCAGACACGATCTATTTCCCTAAAGCGAGGTCCTTTTATGGACAATTGAGCTGGCAGGCTCCTTATCCCTTTCACTGGCTGGCCCCTCCAAGGATATATCCGCTTCATCTGCTATTTTGTTCTCCTCTCTCTCTCAAAGGTGTCTGAGTTGGGGAAACTCTGAGGTCAACCCCCTTTCCTCCTTCAGCCTTAAGTTTCCTTAATGTCATTGCTACCTTTCTATTCCCCCAGCTTTCCAGCCTATCTTAGACTTCCAGGGCCTCTGTTCCACCCCCACCTGCTGGCCACAACCATAACTAACAGTGGTGTCACTCTGAGGAGCTGGAGGAGGTAGGGGGCTGTTAGGAAGCTCCTCCTAATCTTCACTCCCCACCCTGAGGCCTAGAGCTCAACTCCTAGGAACCCCAGATACTGCACAGACTGCCAGCCCCAGATGGCTGAGAGGCAGAGGGGAGAGCTTCTTGTCTGCTATCTTTTAAAAAAAAATTTATATATATATATATTTTTTATTTTATTGATTGTTACAGAGAGGAAGGGAGAGGGATAGAGAGAAACATCATCAATGAGAAACATTGATCAGCTGCCTCCTGCATGCCCCCTATTGGGGATCGAGCCCGCAACCAAGGTTCATGCCTTTGACCAGAATTGAACCCGGAACCCTTCTTCAGTCCGAAGGCTGATGCTCTATCCACTGAGCCAAACCCATTAGGGCTTGTCTGCTATCTTATCTCCTTATCATTCCTACTTGTCTTCTAACAGGCTTCCTTGCCTCCAGCTCCCATCTCCTCCCTTCTCCAGGACTCAAGCTTTGTATAATTCAAATCTGATTGCATTGCCCCCTTGAGGAAATCTTGTATTTTATTATTCTTTAAAATTGATTTTTGAAAGAGAGAAAGTCAGAGAGGGAAGGGAGAGAGAAACATCAATCGGTTGCCTCCCACCCACATGCACCCTTACTGGGGATCAAACCTGCAACCTGGGTATGTGCCCTGACCAGGAATCGAGCCCGCCACCTTTTGGTTTATGGGACGACTCTCCAACCAACTGAGCCACACTGAGGAAACATTGCAATAACTTCCTCATCCATTAGTCAGGGGGAGCCTGGCTCTCGGGCACAAACCTGAAGCCCTGCCTCTTCCTTACTTCTCTCCATTCCCCATCTGGTCAAATGAGCTCCCACTTTATCAAACACTGGCAGCCCCCGAGCTCTGTGTTTATGGCACCAGGGCCTCACATGTCCTTCCCTGCCTCCTCCCTTAGGGAGGCCCACCCCGCTGCCCTGCACACGCCTGGCCCAGCCTGGCCATCTCCCCACCTCCTCCCCCCAGCCCCCACCCCCGCAGACCTCTAGCCCAGCACTTGTCACTGTGCACCAGAGGCATTTATTTGCACTTTGTCTCCCCTGCATATTTGAGCTCCTGGAAGGCAGGACCCATGTATTATTCATCTGTGTCCCCAGGCCTGGCTCCATAAAAGCTGAAGCCATCAGTGAACATAGAAATTAATGTGGGAGTGGCACCTCCCCCTGCTTCCCCAGCAGAGTTAGCCCAGTGAAGGACCACCCCTCAGGGCGCCAGCCACCCCTCAGTCAAATAACCAAAACCCTTACCTAACCCAGCCCCTGACAGGATGGAGGGAGCCCTTTAGCCCCGCCCCAGGAGTCTAGGTGTTTTCTAGAATGGGAGCCACCACTGGGGGACGCCCTGTGCCCCCTGGTGGTCAGAATCTCCACTGCATTCCCTGCCCAGCAAGCTGGCACCCCTCCCCCCTCCCCAGCCCCCACCCCTCACCCTTACCCCCATGGAACAAAGCCCTCCAAGGCCTCAAGACAGGGATCTGCAGCCCAGAGGGTACAGCCAGCCACACCTACGAGGCCAGGCAATAGAATCCTGGGGGTGGAGGGCGGGCGCGTGTCACACCACAGTGTTACTGTCTGGAGGGAGGGAGAAGCCACAGGCTGGAAGAGAATCTTGGCCTCAGGCCTACCAGGTTTCTCCTCTGAGCTAACCAGCAAGGCCTGCTCTTCACCAGGCTGTGGTCTCCTGTAGCCCCTGAGGTCCAGGTGGAGAATCCTGCTTGGGCATCTCAGAGGTAACCTCCCAAGGCGGGAAAGGTGGACTCAGGCTACTAGTTTGCACAGTCCCCCACGCTGGTGAGAAGGTCCAGCCACACCACCTGTTTACCGTCCAGTCCTGTGATGTTGTACAGACCGCAACACGTCTCAGAGGCCATGGCAAGGGCAGTAAAATGGTCTTTTTATGAAGATGTGGGAGGCAGGCGAGAGGCTAGGAGCTCAAGGCTGGGAGGTCAGAGCGGTCTCGGTATCAGCAGCCCCAGGCCCCAGTGCAGGGATCCCCTTCCTCCAGCTTTCTCCCTCCGATCCCTCTCTTTGCAGTAAATGTAGGACTCCGGATCTGGACGTATTGAAGCATAGTAACCTCCATCTTGTATTTAAAAAACTGCTGTTTGAATTTTCTGCTATTGTTAGATAGTCCCTAGTCCTGTAAACTCGGCCATTGTAAACTCTGTCACTTTAAGACAGTCTGTTATTTTGTAAAATGACTTTTTTTTTTTTAGTTCAAATAATAGAGAAAGATAAACTTAACTGTCGGACCTTGCAAGCTAGCCATCCAATGTAATAGATTAATACTGATAATAATTATGCCAAGTACAAACTCATTATGTATTCAAGATTACAACTGTCTGTAACAATAACTCACACAGAGCCCTTTGTAATATCTGCAAACAAAGAGGCTCGAAAAGTATAAATACGAGACACTTCCTCTATGTCAGGGCTCAGAGATTTGAAAAGAGACACCTCCCTCTGGGCCGCGCACAATAAATGACTCCTAATTAATTGGCTCATTAAGGCGTCTTGTATCTCATTCGATGATTTACGACACAGCAGTATAACTCAGGGTTAGGTGATGACTTTCATGGGTCCTAGGCACTTTGGCCTCTGTGGGCCGATTTCGCCATGAAAAAGGATGTTTAATTATATTGTTGGTATAGTGATAAATGTAATCTAGGCTGGATTCATTACTAGACTCATTTGAATCATTCGTTCAAAAGAAATTGAAACATTCTGATGCACCCCAAAGGGTCATGGCCCCTAGACACTGGCCACACTGATCCCCGTGATGGTGGCTAATGGTTAAGTGTGGCCTGTGACTGAACCCCGCGCCCCACAGGGATGGGAATCAGGGCGCAACCGCCTGCGCCCTCTGTCGGCAGCGGCAGCTACAGAGCACCCGGGGTGCTGGAGAAGCCCAAGGTGCGTCTTATTTAAGGGACCAGTGACCGTGATTCTAATGGCCTCTTTGCCTGACCCTGACTACTATGGGGCAACCATCAAAAGAGCCGGAACTTCATGCGTCTAATAAAACCAGTCCTTGAGCTGTTGGTTCCAGGATCCAGAGGTTTCTCTGACTCTGGATAATAAACAATGGGATCCTGTCATAAAATTGCATTTCCTTAAAAAAATAACTATTTGGAAACCTAGGGAATTCAGGGAAACCGAAGTTAAATGCTAGTGTACAGGTGGATTTTCACTAAAAGGTAAAACTAAATTTACTTTACAAATGAGGAGAGACCCACAACACTGAATTATTCTTGCTGTTGATAGTTATCAGGGCAGCCAATCTCACAAGGTCACAGATCCATAAATCCCCATTTCACTAATGCAGCTGACACAGCGGTTGTAAACGTTCCCAACCAAAATATTTGCCTACTCAATGAATCAATTAAAGCATTAAATCTGTGGCTGAAAGTTATGAAATCATCTATATTTATTTATTAAACGATGTTTACACTGCATTAAGAAAATCATTACTTAAGCATGTCGTTTGTTGAAAGTTTACAAACTTGTTCTGGATTACTTTTGTAAACAAAAAAAATAAAGATAAAATTTAAATTTAAAAATAAACCGAATTAGTCGGCATGTTAAATCATTAGGTGAAGGATTGTTTTGCATTTCATCAGTTTTATAAATTCAAGTGGTGGCATATCAAGTTTTCCCAAGCGGGGAGGGACACACCTGGAAAAGATTAGCGCGAACATGTCTTGTTTTACATAAATAATTGCATTGTGTTATGAAATTGTGAAACTTAATCAGAGAACTAAATCACTCAGCCGCTTAAGTCCCAGTTCCCACATCTTTGAGATGACAGCTTGGACTATTCAGTAGTTTTCAAACAATTTTAGCTACAAAAAAACATGCCACATTTTTATCAACTGAAATATAGCTAATAAGGACAGCTACTCTTTGTATTTTCACATATCTTCTCGTTTTATCCTCACAACATCACATGATCAGTGTCCTTAGGTTGCAATGGAAGAAACGGAGTCTAGAAGAGGTGAAGTAATGTACTCAGGATCACACAGCTAACCAGAGCCAGAATTCAAACCCACTTCTGTCTCACTTCAAATTTCATGCACTTTAACCACTTAAAACCCCTTCTATGAAGCCAAGAAGGGGGCTTTGCTCACTGAAATGAAGGTTGGTCTCCCCAAAGCCTCACTCACACTACTTCTCATCCTGGAAATTCAATTTAAGAACCACCTTTTTTTTTTTTTTTCTATAAAAATGAATTTCAACTAAGAGTTCTGCCATTATATCTGGTCAAATAACTTTTTTTTTAATTTCATCATGATTAAAACACAGTTTTTAAAATTCTCATAGTTCTTTTGCCCACCCTACCAGCCTCCCACCCCTCATAGACCCAAGGATTCCCAGGAGTCTGCAGACCCAGAATTTAAAAATTCAGGTGCAGTTCAGGCGGGTTACTATGTACAATAACATGGCATATAGTGACATCTAATGGTAAATTGTGATATTTTATTCAACTTCCTTTTAAAGAAAATAAACGAAGCTGGTTGAGGCTAATTTACTGATCTTTCAGTGTAAATCAAAATAGGAGAAATTCCTGTTATTACGGTGAGAGCAGAGAGGAGGCCTTGAAATTTCCCAGGACAGTTAGTTAAAGGCCCAAGTTCTGATCCTGCCTTTGCCATCATTAGCTGTACAGGCTTGGTTACATCACTTGGTGTCTTAGCCCCAGAAGCTTCATCTTGAATCACACAGGATCATGCCATTTCAGGGGCCTTATCATTGCACCCCCAAAGCACTAAGGGGCACCCTTGGGGCCTTGTTAAAGAGGCAGGAGAGTGAGGCTCCTCTCCTCCCCTCCACTCTATGCACTTCTCTCTTTACCTCTTCATATACTAACTGGAGGCTGGTGCATGAAATTCGTGCACTCGGGGGTCCCTCAGCCCAGTCTGAGCCCTCTCGTAGTCCAGGAGCCCTTGCAGGGAGCGTGCCTAAGCCGGCAGTCAGATATCCTTAGCCCAGCCTCGGAGGCGGGAGAGGCTCCTGTCCCTGTTGCTGCGCTCACCAACTGTGAGCCCAGCTCAGGGCTTCTGGCTGAGTGGCGCTCCCCCTGTGGGAGCGCACTGACCTCCAGGGGGCAGCTCCTGTGTTGAGCATCTGCCCCCTGGTGGTCAGTGCATGTCATAGCGACCAGTCATTCCGCTGTTCAGTCGATTTGCATATTAGCCTTTTATTTTATAGAATTTTTAAATATTGTTTTCAAAAATAATTTCACAGCTTGTTTTGAAAGTTTCTAAAATTTTTATTTCTACCATAAAGACCTGGCCAATCCATGTCAGCATTTACAGTGCCTACCACGTCTGAAGGTCCTGCACTATTCTTCTCTTTTTTTATTCCCATCCCCACTCCTCCCCTTTGGCAACTGTCAACTTGTCCTCTATAACTATGAATCTGCTTCTGTTTTGTTTTGTTTTTCCGTTTGTTTTGTTTTGTTTAGGTTCCACATATAAGTGAAATCATATAGTATTTGTCTTTCTCTTTAACTTAGCATAATGCCCTCTAGGTCCATCTATGTCATCACAAATGGCAAGGTTTCTCTCTTCATTATAGCTGAGTAATATTCCATTGTATATATGTACCACAGCTTCTTTTTTCACTCACCTATTGCTGGGCACTTGGGTTGCTTTCATATCTTGGCTACTGTAAGTAATGCTGCAATGAACATAGGAGTGAATATCTATTTTCAAATTAGTGTTTTTGTTTTCTTCAGATAAATCTCCAGAAGAGGAATTACTGGACCATATATATGGTAGCTTTATTTTTTTAATTTTTTGAGAAACCTCCATACTGTCACCCATAGTGGCTGCACCAATTTACAATCCCCAGGCAGCACACAAGCTACCATCAATAAATCAACAAATAACAAGTGCTGGAAAGAAAGTGTGGGGCGGGGCGGGGGGGGGGGGGGTCTCATACACTGTACTAACTCCTTATGAGCTACAAAATAGGACTCCCAATCCTTCTACAGAACTTACAAGTGGTTATGGGATAAAACAAACTGCCTTAACTAAGCATTTTTATCAAATCAATTGTGATATTTTTCCATGTGATTATACCTATGATTTAATAATACAATTCAATGGGAGAGAGAATTCTTTTTATAGTCAGCCTTGCTGGAAGGTATCTTTGCTATGCACCCAGCGTGTCAGGAGTCTCTTGGGAAGAACCTGTGATGGAGTTGAGATCCACTGTCATCTCTAGGTAACAGTGCTCCTTCCCATGGGAAGTGGGTCAGATGAAGAGACTTCATGAGTATTATCTATTGTTCTCAAGCAAAGTATACAAGGCTCTGTGTGTCCCAATCCAAAAAAGCAGGCTATATAGTTGCAACAAGGGAAGACATGTAAGATATATTCAATTTCCCATTAAAAATTCATCTTCACTTAGAAATCAAGTTTTGTTTTAATCTTTAAACATTTCTATTAAAGAATAGGGAGAAATTTACTCCTCGGTGATTCAAATAAGGTAATAATATCATGAATAATTAGTATTGATTAAGTACTGACTCTGGCCCAGAAACTGTTCTAATCCTCACAACATCCCTAGAAAGTACATTCTACTTTTATCACCATTTTACAGGGGAGGAAACTGAGGCACAGAGTTAATAAATAACTAAGAAAGTTATGATTGGTTGACACCGTTGATTCAGACTTTCTGCCATTGAGAAAGTTACAAAGGAAGTCAGACTAGCTCCACCCCCATCCCCGGCCCGTGGTTACTTTGTTGAGGGCACCCCCTGCACCCAGCTCATGGCTCCAGGATTATGTGGACATTGGAAGAATTCCACCTTCCGCACAGGACCAGAGCGGCATGGGCTAAATGTTGCTTAGCATATGTTCGGTAAGCAAAAGGAAATTTAAAAAGAGAGTGTCAAGTCTTTTGGGCCTGTTTCTGTCTCTTAGCATGCTGTACAAACCTACATTTGGTAAGATTAGACACATCTCATCTAATCCTCCTTTAGATGAGATAAAGGAGAACTATCTAATCCTTCTCACATTGGGCCCACTTGGATGGTGTCAAAGGCAAAAATGAAAGTCTCAAAACTCCAACAGGCATTAAAGAATCAAAGAATTATTTTACTACCCCCTTTCTCTCTCCAAGAAATACCTGATTGTAATATGTGTCCTTTCCAGATCTTGGCTGGAGACGTTTTCTTTTCAAATATCTGGGAACTCTAAGACCACCTTCCCTCTGCTCCCCTAGCACCATCCTCACAAGACCACAGCCTCGCCCCATGCGATAACTCCCAAAAAGGAAATGTTCTCACCATTTAATTACCTTCCCAGTAGCAGAATGATAAGCTGGAGACTCCCAATCATAATTCACTGACGTCTTAGACCAGCTGAATGGACGCGTCTGCTCTGATGTATGATATGCAGCAAGCAAAGAACAAAGAGACCCTTCTCGAAGGAATGTCATACGTATTGTTTTCCTTATCTTCTCTCGGAAAGTGCCTATAAGAACAATAAACAAAGTCACAGTTCAGGACTCCCATTCATTTTCCAGGAGACAGGGGGAAATCTTAGTGATTAGTATTAGGGGGACTTCAGGCCCACAGGAGAATTTAGCTGGAGATCTCCTAAAGGGGAAGACATCTCTGATTTGTTAGGCCCTTCAGACAATAAAAAATATCTATGTGATCACAAGACAGCCCCATCCTTCAAACACGGACTAAAAAGGCTTAAGTGACATTGAACAGGAAGGCACGTGTCTCAGGATTCAAGGATCAGAGTAAGGACTCCCCTTAACAGCAAACGAAAACACAAGGCACAGAATTTCTGGAAAAGAAGATTATTAAGGACATCTTCCAACATCCCATGTCCTGTATTTCTCCTTCCACAATATCCTGGGCAGCTTCCCTTTCTCTTGTCCAGAAGCTAAGAAGAAAAGACTATCTAATTCAACATTAGAAATAAACGTGTATCGCCCAGGTGGTTATAAATTCCAGGTGGCCTTCAGGTGGTTTTCCTTGTCACCTGCTGAATAGGCTGTGATTTTCTCAAGGTTTGGATTGGAAAATGGAAGATGTCATCCATCTCTGCCCTCACGCCAGTTCGGAGAGACCTCATAATGCACCAAAGGCCCACTTTTCCATTTGAGAGGCTTAGGCAGTGTTTCCAGTCCAAAATGACAATCTGAGCCAATTACGTTTAATTCTCTCCCTTCCTCTCTCTCTCTCTCAAAATCAGTTTTTAAATAAAAGAAGAAAAAAACTTACATTAGCCCTGGCTGGGTGGCTCAGTTGGTTGAAGCATCATCCCATACACGAAGAAGTTGCAAGTCTGACTCCCAGTCAAGGTACATACCTAGGTTGCAGGCATCATTGATCCCTGATCAATGCCTATGGGAGGCAACCGATGGATATTTCTCCCTCGTATCGATGTTTCTCTCTTTCTCTCTAATGAAAAAAATATCTAAATTAATACATTCATACTACAATCTCTCTCTCTCTCTCTCTCTCTCTCTCTCTCTTTCTCTCCCCTCTCTCAAAATAATACCCAAATCAAACATTCATACTGTGAAATTTTTGGCAGTCATTAAAATCTGAGAAAGTCTTGAAAAACATTTATTATTATTGAAAGATAATAATACATTGCTGAGGGTTTTAACACTTATTTTAAATTAAAACTTAACACTAAGTTTAATTTTAAATTGGTGTGACTCCAAATTACACAGTATATATAGAGAACAGAAAGAATACACACCCAAGTAGTTATTTCTGGATTGTGGAGTTATGATTATTGTGTCTCAAATTTCCTTTTTTACCACTTTGTCTTTGTTTTTCTATAATGAGCATATTATTTGGATAACACAAAGGAAAATTTCATTTTTAATTAAAGATAAAGAAAGCTAGGGTCCTCAGGAAGACTCATTATTGCAATTATTTAGCTGTTTTAGAAATATCTAAATGTAGTTTCTATGGTTTAGTTTGCTCTGAATGTATGTATATGTATAAATATATACACTGTATATAAATAAGTAGGCTTACCTTCCTACTTATGTTTTGCTTGCACAGCTTTTAAAATAGAGTCATATGCTAAACGATGATAAAGAGAGCCACCCCAGAATTATACAAAATGCCAGAAGAGAGCTTTAGTAGGCTTTAACTTAACACTCTGCAAAATTAACATTTTATTGCAAATAAGCCACAAAGTGGATTTTCTGCATGTGATTCTTAGTTACCTACAAGTACCTGGTTTATCCATAGCAATTTCATACAGTTAATGAGCTTTATACAAATATTTACAGGCCCAGAGAGAGATTTATTGGCAGACTTGGCCTTCCTTCTGGGCTCAGTTAACAGTGAATTCCTTCCAGTCCCTACAACACACAGAAAGAGAAGCTAATAGATTCTGCCAATGGTTTAGGCAAGGAAAACGTGGAGCTGTGAAGGGTGTGACATTTACTAGTTGAATCTGAGACCGTGTTTATAAGCAGTAATGTAACGTAAACTAAGTGGTACTTATACTAGAAGCTACAAATCAAGAGCCCATGCTTTAGAAACAAAAAGGCATTTCTCTGACCTACCTGACCACTCCTTTTTTTCTTTGACCAATGCTACCCAGCAAGACTTCTTACTATGGGATCACCCAGGATTCAATCTACCCTCCCAAGCGACCTCACCCTGCCCCTTGTAGCATCTGTAAATACGGTGGCTGACTCCCAGACGTATGTGTGTCTGCCCCTGGGCCTTCCCACTAAGACATCTGACATCTCAAACTTGACAGGTCTATTCTAAACTGTCCTCCTCCCTATATCTCCTCCTCCTCTGTCTTCACGGCTCAATAGGGGGCATTAGTATCTTCCTAGCTGCCCATGCCCAAAGCCTAGGATTCATTTTGGATTTCCCTCTTCATCTCCCCAACATCAAATCCTCAGCAAGTCCTGCCAATTCTCTCTCCACAACACAAAAATACATGTCAAATCCACCCCCTTCTTACCCTTTCTCACCCCCTCTCACCACATTGATCCAAGCCACCCTTGTCTCTTGTCTGGATTATTGCAATAACCTCCTACTTGCTCTTTCTAGAACCCATTCCCAGCTGAGTTGCCAGTGATTTTTTAAGTTTAATGTGTATGTGTTTAAAGCCCTCTAGTGGCTCTCTAGTGAACACAGGAAAAAACCCTGCACTAGCCCTGCATACTGTGCGAATGCCCTTCCTCTGCTCCTACTCCTTGCAAAGTGTTCTCAAGCCACAAGGGCCTTCTTTCTATTTCCGGGATCCCAAGTTCATCCTACAGAGGCGACTGCACTTTGTTTCCTCTGCCTGATAGGTCCCCCACCCCACTCCCACTCTACCCACATTCATTCATGTTACATCAGTAAAGAATGAAGAATATGCATTGAGGGCACACAGTGTGGACCTGGCCATCAGAAGACGTGGGTACTCGAGTCCCCCTCTTTTCAAGATATTACACTCACTCCCAACCAATGACGACCATGACTGCTGTCAACAGCAACTGAGGAGGTTCCTTGGCTGGTGGTTTCCTCTTCTCTGAGACAAGGTCCCAACAGTTAACTTCTCTCTGGGGATTTTAGAGCCTAGACATTGAACCCACAGACGGGGTCACCGGAGCTGGTCACCTGTCGTGCAAGTCCCCAAACTGCCCAATTTCTGCTTTCCCAGACTTCCTCGTGCAGCTCTGCCTCCGAAGTTTATGAACTGCCTAATATGCTTCAGTCAGTCCTTGACCTACAGTTGGTTTCTGTAGCTTACAACTGAAATGATCGTTGACTAAAACAACAAAAGATTCCATCTTCGTTTCCTAGTCTGCTTCCCACCACTCAGCCTCACAGAATCTTTCTTTTACTGGGAACTATGGGCATCTGTGGAATCCAAAACCAGTGAATTGTACACAGAAGAACAATTTCATATTCATTTTCTACACACACACACACACACACACACACACACACACGACTCTTTGTAACTTTTCTCCAGCATCCACGAGGCTAGATTCTAGTCTGCCTTGGTGTCTGCTCACAGTTCATCTCTCTACTGCATGCTCGTACATGTACATGGAGGGGTCTCACATCAATAACCCTAACTCTGACAGGGAAACCTCTGTCTCCTAGGAGAAATTCACTTCCCTCGCCTTCCCTGGGTTATGGTGTTTCTATTTCATTGTTCTCATGAACTGTGTTTCAATCTGCAGGGTAGTGGGCTTCACTTTTTGCAGGTCAGGGACCCCTTTGATAAAGGTTACAGACATTTCCACACACAAACACAAAAAAAATCATACATGTCCACACATACACATACACAATTTTGCATGCAGCAAAAGTTCTTGGATTTCTGAGTAAGAATCACTGCACTAGGAATAGTACTTCTGTGACATCCCTCTATTTCTATACACACACCACCATTAATTCCCACCCTTCTCTGACACCTCCGCTGCCAAAGACACTGATAAGATAAACCTGGTTCCTCCCTCTTAGTTTATTGTGCTTAGAAAAAAAAAAAAAAAGAAAGCAAATGCCCTAACCCAGTGGTCGGCAAACTGCGGCTCGCGAGCCACATGCAGCTCTTTGGCCCCTTGAGTGTGGCTCTTCCACAAAATACCACGGCCTGGGCGAGTCTATTTTGAAGAAGTGGCGTTAGAAGAAGTTTAAGTTTAAAAAATTTGGCTCTCAAAAGAAATCTCAATCGTTGTACTGTTGATATTTGGCTCTGTTGACTAATGAGTTTGCCTACCATTGCCCTAACCGGTTTGGCTCAGTGGATAGAGCATCAGCCTGCAGACTCAGGGGTCCCAGGTTCGATTCCAGTCAAGGGCATGTGCCTTGGTTGCGGGCACATCCCCAGTGGGGGGTGTGCAGGAGGCAGTTGATGGATGTTTCTCTCTCATCGATGTTTCTAACTCTCTATCCCTCTCCCTTCCTCTCTGTAAAAAATCAATAAAATATATTTTTAAAAAAGAAAGCAAAGTTTCTCTAACAATTACAGTTACACATATGAGTCATTAAAAGCTTCCCCCATTGGAATACTTCCCCAAGGACAAACATTTTACATTTTCCTAGATTATAGTTTATGTCACACAAGTTACATTTTAAATGCGTTCCTTTATGGGAAGGCATTCTTGGGCCCTGGCTGAGATTAGGAAACAGCCAAATCTTATCCGCAGCACACTTATCAAGAATTTCTGCCCTGGCCAGTGTGGCTCAGTTGGTTGGGCATCATCCCGTGCACCAAAAGGTTGCTGGTTTGATTCCGGGTCAGGGCACATGCCCAGTTTGCAGGCTTGATCCCCACTGAGGGGTGTGCAATGTTCCTCTATTAATGTTTCTCTTTCTCCCTCTCCCTTCCTCTCTCTTTAAAAAATCAATAAAAATGTTGTTTTAAAGAATTACTTAAGTGGGTTATTCCCTGGGAAGATTATCACAGTGATTCATCTCATTCATTACTTGTGGTCCATTTAAGAAGGTGACATTGTTGGCCTGATACTCAGGTTCTAGAGCTGTCGTCAATTGGAAACCTGCGGCTTCTTATATACTAACTGTACCTTCTCATAGAAAGCGGTCTAAAAACGTTGGCACCCTCTGGGTTATCTTCTCCAAGCTAAATGAGAGTCAGCTGAGGAAAAGAAAATGTGGAGAGGAAAGATGGGGGGGAAAGAAAGGCAGGGTGGATGCAGTAGAGAAAGAACCATAGGTTGGAGGCAGGTCAGAGATTGGAGAGGAAAGGATTTGTGTGTTTTTCCCCCTCCCAATGCCAGTGGCTTACCACTGGCCTCAAGCCCCTAACACTTCTCTTCAGCCCAGTCAGCTTCCTGGTGGATGCATTTATTTTGTTTGATTATATACTTTTCAACAGAGTCAGCATGGTCGAGAGCAGGGTTTCTCAACCTTGATACTATTGGCATTTGGGGTCAGATAATTCTTTTTTAAATATATGTTTTTATTGCTTTCAGAAAGGAAGGGAGAGGGAGAGAGAGAAACATCAATGATGAGAGAGAATCATTGATTGGCTGCTTCCTGCACACCCGGGGATCGAGCCTGCAACCTGGGCAAGTGCCCTTGACCAGAATTGAACCTGGGACCCTTCAGTCGTCAGGCAGATGCTCTATCCACTGAGCCAAACCAGCTAGGGCTGGTTGGGGGCGGAATGCGGGGGGGGGGGGGGGGGGTCCTGTGTATTGTGGGATGTTTAGCAGCATTCCTGGCCTCTACTCACTAGATGCCATAACATCTCCCAATTGTGACAATCAAAAATGTCCCCCAAAGTGGGGAGCAAAATTGCCCCTGACTGAGAATCACTCTATAGAGGAAAGGTTCACAGTCAGACAAATGTAGGTCCAACCCCAGCTCCATCCCTCCTAAGCCTACATGTGACCTGAAAAAAACACTATGTATCTGAGCCTGTTCTCTTGTCAGCAAATAATACTTACCTCACTAAGTTGTTTTGAGAATGAAGTGAAATGAAATGTGTGAAAGGTTCCAAGTAGGTGCTCAGTAAACATTTGTTCTCTCCCCGTTCCAGCTTCCTTTACTTAACAAACATTTATTGAGCACTTACGTTGTATCCTAAGGCTATAAACACAAAAGAATTCTTATCCTCCAAGAGCTAACACACCTTGAAAGAGATGAATAAACAACTATAATAGACAATGTGCACCGATAAAGATTGTTTACCAAGTCATACACAATTATGGCTCTATTTTCCTTTATGTTCCTAATAGATAATCTCTCTCCATAATCTCACCCTGCATGCCTCCTGATAGAGGAAAGAGCCAGTGAGTGGAGTCGTGAAAAAATGAGTGGCAGTTCATCAGAAAAACAAAGCACAGAAGGAGCAAAGTCTTAACAGTGTGGTAATGTCAGGAAACTGTTAGCCAGAGGGCTACAGTGAGGCTGCGAAGGAGAAATCAGTGAAAGGAGGAGGAGAGTAAGGAATTTGGATTTTTCTTACAAGCCACAAAGTCTTCCAGGACGCTTTTATCAGATCTGCTTGGGAAACACTCTGGCAGCAGAGGGGGAGGATAAATGAGAGGTGAACTGAAGGGCAGCAGAGATGGGAAGCAAGGCGACCAGTCAGAAGCGATCCCTTCCAGATGAGAGATAATGAGGGCCCGAACTGTAGGCTCGGCAATGACGATGGCAAGATGCCAGGACACTCGGGGACATTCACAGGTAGAACGGACAGGGTTCAGTGATTGATTAGATGGGGAGGAGGATAGCAAGTGAAGAAGAAATAAAAGGTGATTAGAAGATTCTTAGAAAACTTGGTGGGTATCAATAGCATTTAGAAATGGCAGGCACCCCGAAACTGCTCTTCTTTTTCCCAGCTGCTACGTTAACTGTGCAGAGGAGCCCCCTAGCTCCAGCTTTCACTTGACATGTTCGTGTACAACTCAGCACACCTAGGAGAGTGTGGGGCACACGCACCAGCTCAGTGACATTGGTTACACCTGTCTGTCTTTGCTTGGTTCTGGGAAAGGCCCAGGGAAAGATCAATGAATAAGAAATAATTACTGTCCCTGGGGCACTCACAGTCTAGATGGGAAAACACACCAGTGGGAAATACAGTACAATGTGATCTGCGCTATATACTAGTAATGAGGTACTGAATCAGAGGATGTTTTGTGAAGGTCGTCTTTAAACTGAATAGGAGCTGTTCAGAACGACATGAAGATGAAAAGAATATTTCAGCCGAAGGGACAGCAGATGCAAAGGCATGAAGAAGTGGCACAATTTGATATGACTGTAGGGTGGGGTGAGGTGGAAGGTGACCACGCTAGACATGTAGAGCCAGGTCATAAAAGGTCATAAAAGTGATTTTCAGCAAGGAAGTTTCAAAGAAAGCCCCCCAAACTTACTCAGTAGGAAAGAAAAACAGGTAAGATAACATCTCAGTATCTAGTGAGGCATATGAATTTTTTAAAGAATGTATTTGAAGAAAACTTGATTTGAATTGAGCAAGTCAAACTCGAAGGGACTCGGAGTGCGCCACCCACAGGAGCTAGAACCAAGACTTCTCTAGAGAAGAGGCAGAAGCAAAGCCAGGGAATTGTTGACTGGCTGTGGGTTAAGCTGTTGCATTATTTGGAAGGCAGCTATGCTCACCACTATACCACCAACGTGCTGTTGCATCATTTGGGAAAGCCAACTTGGCTGTTGGTGATTCATTGTCCTTAGGTTTCAATCTCTTAACCTTGAGGCGTTTATAGGCTTGGGTTTGCTTGCGTAGGCTGCTGAGGCCTTAGAACCACCTGAGTCTCATGGCCTCCTTGTGTAACTAACGCTAGTGTGTACCAACTTCTGTGCTAGCCTTGTCCAGTTGATGCATTAGTGAAGTGCTCCCAACTACTTCATATATTTTATTCTAGCCATTGTCACAGAGTTATCACTTTCCATCCGTGTCCTCCATTAGATACCATGAGTTCCTTAGAGCCAGGACTGTAATCACGATCATCATACTCCCAGCACAAAGTAGTATGTTTTTCTCTCTCCCGTCCTCTCTGAAATCAATACAAATATTTAAAAAAAAAGGGGGGGGGGGAGGGGACTCCTTTATGAGTCTAGAGTTAAACCTTTTCCCCCAACCTAATGGATATAGGAAAAGAACCTGGATATGTACTAAATAACTGTGTGTTTTTTTGTGTGTTTTTTAAAATATATTTTATTGATTTTTTACAGAGAGGAAGAGAGAGGGATAGAGAGCCAGAAACATCGATGAGAGAGAAACATCGATCAGCTGCCTCTTGCACACCCCCTACTGGGGATGTGCCCGCAAACCAAGGTACATGCCTTGACCGGAATCGAACCCCGGGACCCTTGAGTCCGCAGGCTGACGCTCTATCCACTGAGCCAAACCGGTTTCGGCCTAAATAATTGTTTTAACTACCTGTTACTTTTAACTTTATTCCTTCTGATCTCGATCTGGTTCTTTGAAATGGTAGTAGTTATACGTGAAGATGTATGTAAAGATTTCTCAGCTGTCTGGTTCCGGCTTGACAATTCTGTATTTGTGTATTCCTGCCATAAATTAGCTGACTAATGAGTGGAGGTTTGGCTCACGCCCACAAATTACACAGCCTGGCACAAAGTAGGCTCTTAATAAGTATTTACTAAATGAAGGATCTGGAGAACAACTTTTTCCTGAATTTCTTGCCTTCTAGGGCCCATGGTGTCATTTTCTCATCCTATCTAAATGACAAGGGCAGAACAGAAACAGTGGTAAATGTGGCTCTGGATTCTGGCCCTGTCTCGTGTACTAACTCTGACCACGGGCAAAATGCATACATTCTGAGACTTGGGATTCTCACCTATAAAACCAGAATTTAAAAAAAAATCCTCACATCTTAAAATAATGTGTGAAAGTATTTTGTAGTACTGCTCAAATATAAATTGTTTCTATGTTTCATCTTCCGTACAAATTAATCTGTGCTCAGTCACGGGGAAAATAGGTTGAGCCCAAAGTTATTGTTACAGGATGGTAAAAATGCTAATGTACTAGTAAAATGTATTTTTCAACTAGCATTCATGTTGTTCTACTGTATGCTGTGAATTACATTGTTTGTTCCTTGCTCACTCCAACTTATTATACTCACCTTCTTGCTGTATTTTATATTTTTAATATATTTTAATTGACTTTAGAGAGGAAGGGAGAGGGAGAGAGATAGAAATATCAATGATGAGAGAGAATCATTGATCAGCTGCCTCCTGCACACCCCACAATGGGGACCAAGCGCTCAACGCAAGCAATTTGCCCTGACCGGGAATTGAACCCTGACTTCCTGGTTCATAGGTCAGCACTCAACCACTGAGCCACGCCGGCTTGGCCTTGCTGTATTTTAAACATGCCAAGCTCATTCCTCTCTCAGTGCCTTTACACTATTTTTCACTCAGCAAGGTATACTCTTTCCCCCAGATAGCTACATGAATATCGTTATCTTCATTTCTTTCCGGTCTTTGCTCAAATGCCACCTCAAGATGCCTTCCCTAAGTACTTTATCTAAAACAGCATCCGCTCCTCTCCTGCCATCACTTTCTACTTCCTTAACTTGCCTTAGTTTTTCTTTATGACAATCATCACAATCATGTATTTGCTCATCCTTTGTGTCCCATAAAAATGTAAGCTCCATGAACAGAGTGCCTCACAGCTGTATCCAAAATACCTAGAACAATGCCTGGCACATAGAAGATATAGCCTTTTGCTAGGTAGTTTCCTAAATGACATTTGGTAAATGTTTTTCATTGTAACCTCCTGTCATCATATGGAATTAAGGACTTGCAAAATACAGAATTGTTAGTCTTGCCATTTACAAGGTGTTTGCCCTTGGAAAGCCACTTGTTTATGAGCCTCAATTTTCTAACCTGTAAACTACTAAGAGTATTATTCTCTACTTCACCATTTTACAAATCACATTACTCTTGTGGAATAGGGTCTCTCTCATATAGCATTTTTTATTTATTTTATTTTTATTGATTTCAGATAGGGAGAGGGAGAAATAGAAACATTGATGAGAGAGAATCATCGATTGGCTGTCCCCTGCACACCCCCTGGGGGTCGAGCCCACAACCCAGGCATGTGCTCTTGACTGGAATCGAACCGGGACCCTTCAGTTCACAGGCCAATACTCTATCCACTGAGCAAAACTGGCTAAGGTATAGCATTTTACTAATAAGGTATGTTAGTCTTTAGTGTTAATTCGTCAAGAGCATAGACATTATCTTACTCATCTATTACAAGACTCAGCACAGGGCCTAAATCTATAAATAATTGCCACAAGAATGGACCACCGAGAAGTATGAAAATTTCCTTTGTGAAATGAACTGAGCTTCAAATATTCATACTCTTATTTTTAAACTAGAAGCCTGGTGCACAAAATTTGTGCATGGGGGGGTTGTTTCCTCAGCTCAGCCTGCACCCTTTCCAATCTGGGACCCCTTGGGGACTGGGCCTAAACTGGCAGTCGGACATCCCTCTCACAATCGGGGACCACTGGCTCCTAACTGCTCACCTGCCTGCCTGCCTGATCGCCCCTAACTGCCCTGATCACCCCTAACCACCTCTGCCTGCCAGCCTTATTGCCCCTAATGCCCCCCCTGCCAGCCTGGTCACCCCCACCTGCCCCCCCCCCCCCCCCCCCGCTGGCCTGGCTGCCCCTCACTGCCCCCCTCTGCCAGCCTGGTTGCCCCACGCAGCCTGCTGTTCGGTCACTTGATCGCCCTCACTGCCCCCGCTGCTGGCCAGGTTGCCCCATGCAGTTTGCTGTTCGGTCGTTTGGTCGTCCCTAACCCCGCTGCCAGCCTTGTCGCCCCACACAGCCTGCTGTTCGGTCGTTACTGTGAGGGCATCCTGACCAATTTGCATATTACCCTTTTATTAGTATAGATAGTTGCTATAAGTGTCATTTCATTTTATATAGCAGATATAATTAGCAAAGTGTCTGAGCAGCTAGAAACATTCCCATTTAGTGTGGTTTTTGTTCAGGATAATGAATATGAATGCTTGTTTTGACTTAATGAATGGTTCTCCTGGGTCGTGCTGAATAAATGCTTGTGCTACTCTGATGATTCTGATCCAGGCAGAAGACATGTGCTTCCATCAATCCCTGGATGACCCCTCAACACAATGGAGAAAAGAAATGCTGTGTAATTTGTGGGCGTGAGCCAAACCTCCACTCATTAGAGTCAGCTAATTTATGGCAGGAATATACAAATACAAAATTGTCAAGCCAGAACCAGACATCTGAGAAATCTTTACATACATCTTCACGTATAACTACTACCATTTCAAAGAACCAGATCGAGATCAGAAGGAATAAAGTTAATAGTAACAGGTAGTTAAAACAATTATTTAGTACAAATCCAGGTTCTTTTCCTATATCCATTAGGTTGGGGGAAAAGGTTTAACTCTAGACTCAAAAAGGAGTCCCCCCCCCCTTTTTTTTTTAATATTTGTATTGATTTCAGAAAGGACAGGAGAGATAAAAACACCAATGATTGACTGCCTCCTGCATGCCCCACACTGGGGGATCAAGCCTGCAACCCCGGCATGTGCCATGACCAGGAATTGAACAATGACCTCCTGGTTCGTAGGTCAACACTCAACCACTGAACCATGCCGGCTGGGCACTCTCTGCACCTTTTAAGAAATGCCTATAGTTCTTTGGTAGGGAATTTCTTGCAAGGCAGGATCTGGAATTGAAGTTCCCTTCAAAGACCCTAACAGAACTCTACTGACTTCTAAGAATGTGAAAAATGTTTAAAGTCTTATTTAGAATATTAAAAGTAATCTTAGAGGTCTCATAGTATAAGAATGATGCATTTACAAAGTTAACTTCCTTGTCATTTCAATGTAGTTATGAAGAGTAAGCCACAATAAAAATGTTAAAGTAAAAAGAAAATTAATAAGTAAATGTGACTATTTTAAAAGTCAGGAATACCAAAAAGATAATTATATTAGGATGTTAAAATTCTGTTACCCACCCCTTTCCCTGCCAGTTCTACCAAAAATATTTTAATTACTATTATAAAAGAATGAAAAAAAAAAAAGAAGTTAAAAATGACCTGGCTGGAAGGTCACTAGTGAGCAGTCATATACTAAGAGACTGTAAGATAATACCTAATGTAGGATATAAGACTAGATATAAGAAAGGTCACAGTCCTCAGTTGTCTGTTATTTTCACAAAAACAGCAACCCATACAAAGCCAACATTCTTCCCTTTTTCTAATAGCAGGTCTCAAAAGATATCCATCAAAACGCTGCTAGTAATAGAATTCTTAGTTATGACAGCCTACAGACATCTTGTTCTCAAAGGCTTTTTTAGGCCTGGCCTGACATACAATATACAACTCTGGAGGGATTTTGTGTTTGTTGTTGTTGTCTACTGTGAAAGAACAATGTTGTTAAAATACTCATCTTTGAAAATCAAAATCATAAAATCAAACTCATATATTACCATTGCAGGTTAGTGTTAGGGAATCCCCAACCTAATGGGCTATGTTAAAAAAAAAAAAAAAAGTTTTGGGGGAAGAGATCAACCAAAGGACTTGTATGCATGCATATAAGCATAACCAATGGACACAGACACCAGGGGGTAAGGGCATGAGGGAGAGGGGCCAAAATGGGGGGGGGGGGGGGGGGGAATGAGGACACATATGTAATATCTTAATCAATTAAAAAAAAAGTTTTTAAGGGTGATTGGTTGAAACTCAGAAAGCATTTTTATCCCAGAAATATTGTAGTAATAAGGGAAATGGATCTGCAAAGCCTCATTTCCACTCTCTGTCCCTCAATTTCCTGGTCTGAGACTAATGGACATTTAGGATGCTTCTTATACTTTCCAGGAGCCTCTCGTGCAGGTCTCTATTATGGAATTTTCATAATTGGGGTACTTTTAAGCTGGGAAATGTCTTGCTAATAATATGATTTTTAATCACCTAAAATCTACCAATGTTCATTTTTACAATATAGATAACGCTTAAATTCTAAATGAAAAATATTTTTTAATAATCAGAAAATTAAAAACAAAAGGTACAAGAGAACACTAAAATGTCCTACTAGTTTATAGACCTCAAAAACAAAAGGCTATTTTAAGATATATAATAATTCCAATTTAAAAATGGATGAATTTAAATTTAATCCCTTTGGTATAAAACCAAAATGTAATCTAATCCCAAGGGGACTAAGTGTTGAAAAACTAAGCTATAAAAAGAATACCTGTACATGAAATATGATTACAATTTAAATTCTTTGGATTCTTTATCTTCTAAGCCCCCATTAATACAGAATTCACTTTGCTAACCTAAACACAGTACTGTACTTAAGAATTCATATTTAAAATCTGTACTTTAGGAACATTTTGTGAGTTTTCACAGCTATCGTGAGAGCTTTAGGTGGAAAAAAAGTGGGGGTTAAAAGATAAGACTGCTTCTGACAGTAGCATAGTATAACTGGAACAAACACTGGCTTAGACTTTATGTGTCTGACTACATCCCTGTATTTTTCTAAAAAACAAACAAACCTTTTAACATCTGAAAGTTTAATCAGCCCTTCCATTTTCAAACAGCCCTTCCATTTCCTAAAGGTGGACCCCAATTACTCAGTCCCCTTTATACATAAGGTAAACGTTTATCTTAATTTGTTGGAACTGGTATTATGCTCCAAACTGAACTTTCACTGGAGTGCTTAGGATGTTCAAAATTCTTCCAAAGCTCTCTTCTGGTCCATTCAGAACAATCGGAATGTAAGAGATGGAAGTGGCGGAAGAATTGGAGCATATGCTAGTCATATTTGAGTCTCTCTGCCAGGGGTTCCTCCTTGTAGTGGGAAATGATTTGAATTAGGATGGAACAGTTGATAAGAAGGAAGAACAAGCCAGCTAACCAGATAAACAAAAAGGTGTTCTTTCCTTGAAACTCAAGAACATATGCAGGTGCCAGCCATAAGGCCTGCCCTACAAACCACAGCAGTAGGAGAACCACCGCTCTCTTCCAAGGCATTCTCACTAGTGGCATCACCAGGGGCAGCAGGCAGAGGTACCAAAGGAAGTACTGGGAGGTGCAGACTTTGTTAAACGTCACGAAAATGGACGTATGAAGGAAACAACAGAAGACAAGGTCTCTGTAATAGGCGAAAGACGCTGCTGAAAGCAGGATGACCTGGGGCAGGAACGCAGCGATGCCCAGGGAGACACTCCACGTGCTCTCCGCGGTCAAGTACAGCATGTAGAAGTATGGAGAGAAGTTGTGGCGTATGTCCCGCCTGGTCAGGTGGTAAAGGTAGGTGTGCTCCAAAAATTCCCAGCCGTACTTATAGTAAAAACCCAAACTCAGGGCAACAAAGGTGAGTCCAGCGACTGCTACGAAGAGCAGCACAGCCCGACTCCACAGCCTCTTCAGGAATTCGGACAAACCAGCCTGGAGGCAATGGCGGGAGGGACAGAGGCCAGGGTCCTGGTGGCGCTCTGGGAGCAAGTGGAGGACTATGGGAAGGACGTAGGTCACGGGATAGATCTTCATGTGCACCGCGAACCCATAGAACACCGCGGCGGCCGCGACGAGTCTTTTTTCCAGGAGGTACAGGGTCGCCAGCACCAGCGAGGCGACCAGCGAGTCGGCGTTGCCTCGGCTGGACACCGCCATGGGGAGCGGGTTGAGCAGCCAGAAGACACAGTACCCGCACGCCTGGCGGCGCCCCAGCCCCCTGAGCAGCAGCAGGCGGTAGGCGAGGAAAGCCGTGAGGAGGTCGCAGCCGATGAAGAGGAACTTTCCAAAGAGTTCGCTGAGGTAGATGTTGGGGGTGAGGAGCCACCCGAGCAGGGGAGTGTATCGGTAGGTCGCCCTCAGGTAAGGGGAGCGCCCCTCGGTGACGAAGCGCGCGGCGTCCGTGAAGACCTGGTAGTCGATGTCCGTGTACCTCACGAGCAGCGTGCGGTCCTGGAAGACCCCGTAGAAAACCAGCGCGACTCGGGCGAGGAAGGCCACGCCGAACAACCCGGCGGGGGTCACCCGCAGGCTCAGGAACCACTCCCCCCACGGCTTGGTCGGGGCCATGGTCTGACGGCGGGGCAGCCGCGCCGCCCCAGAGCCGAACTGCCTCCGGACTGCCGGCCTCCGACCCGGCTCCTCGCCCGCGGCCGCCCGCGCATCTCCCACCACCGAAGCGGTGGAGCCAGCGCGCCGGCGAGCACTTCCAGCGTGAGGCACGCCCCCCCCGGCTGCTTCCGGTCGCGAGCCCCCGGCCCAGTTCTCCGTCGCCCCAGCCAGAGTATTTCCTTCCTCTGGATTGGCTGCCTTGCTTTAGGCCCTCCTCCGGAAGGGGCGGGACTTCTGGTCCTGGGGAAAGGCGACTTCCGCTCGCCGCCGGGGCGGAGTTGGTGTTTCTTGTGTGAGTGAGCCCTTCTCTCTTCCCGCCCTAACTTCAGTCGGCGGAGCCAGACCACCGGAGCGGGGCGAGCTGTGAGCTAAACTCCTCGGGCCTGGGCAGGAAACCGGAGCGTGAAAGATGGAGTGAGGGAGAGTTAAACCTGTGCTAGTTCCTCGTGCTTTCCTCCGCCCGCTCCCGGGTCCCAGGGGTTTGTGAGCCCCAGGACGGGGAGGAGTTGTAGGGAGCCCGGAGCGTACGTCCCACGCAGTATTGGACATACTTACAAGTATTTTGAAATTATCAGTTTCTTACCTAAATTCGAACTCAGGCAACCCTAGATGGAGGGGTGAGAAGGACGGGGAGTCCTCGTCCTTCCTAAACTCTGTCAGGCTCTTAAGCGCCACTGTATTGGCTATTCTTTCCACCAAGATTGCCTTCCCCTCCCCGTCACTACTTCATCCTTCAGACCTCGACTCACGTGTTACTTCCTAAAGGAATATCCTGGCTCTCAGCCAGGTAATATTATTTAAAGGGCAGTCCTCTCCCCGTTAACTGAGGGTAGATGGACAAGGGCAGAGGGCCTGTAAGCTCTAGAAAATCATTTACACAGACGATCCTGCCCTGCTACATAAAAGTCTTGTCCAGTGCCTGCTGTCCCAATGCTCCAGAACTCCGTTTTGGAATGACCATCCTTCATTGTAGTATTTGTCACATTGCTTTGTGATAACTGATTTTTTGTACTTTGCCTTCCTAGTTTTCCTTCGGGACACTTTGAATTCTTTGAGGTCAGAGATTATTTTGTCCTTTTTTGTACCTCAGCATCTAACACATGTTCCTATTACCAAAATACTTCTAGAGTGGCATGCTTGAAGTGCTCCCAACTCCCAGTCCTTTTCTCTGAAATATCCTTTACCTAGGTCAAGTTCTGCCCCCTTCACCCACCCACTTCAACCCTACTATGCATTTCTCACGAAGGACTTTAATCCTTTAGCTGTTTCCCTTCTGTGGGCATTTACTCCACTTATAGTCTGTACTAGAGGCCTGGTGCACGAAATTAGTGCACTGGGGGGGGGGGGGGGTTGTCCCACAGCCGGACCTGTGCCCTCTCACAGTCCGGGAGCCCCAAGATCAATTGCCCCAAAGAGGTAGGCCCCGCCCACCTGGCCAGGGCTCCACCATTGCCCACAGAGGGAGGCCCTGCCCACCCGCCTCAGCACTGCCATGGGGTAACCTGGGCCTCCCTCTGCAGGGCGATCATGAGGCGATGGCTGGGCCCCCAACCAATTGCATCGCACCTGCTTTGGCTGGCCTGGAGCCAGTGGGTGTCAGGCGTGGTCATCCAGATGGTCATTCTGCTGTTTGGCCATTCAGTTGATTTGCATATTATACTTTTATTATAGATTGTAGAATTTCATAATTTACTTTAGATTGTATTCATAACCCTATCAATGAGATTGTAGGGGTTTTGAGGTTAGAAATTTTATCTTATCCTTAATTTTTCCATTATTCATTGCAGTCTCAGGCAGATGGTAAATGTTCAGTAAATACCGATTTACTTGATTTTACAGGCATCCTCTTTCCTAGGGCAAGTCTTCTAAACTAGGATGAGGAGAATAGAATATTCTATCCAGTCTGAGCATGCAGCTCCCAGGAATACCCTCCATTCATCCAGCATACAATTTATACTTTGGAAGAACCATATATTTCATATTCATATTCTTATATCTCTGCCCTTTTATGTGCCTTCGTATAATTATATGCCCTATATTGATAATTACTTTTCCTTTTTTTGCATTATAATAGCCATATATATGAGGATACCATTTAAAGAATAATAATGGTAATGATGATTTCTAATAGCCAGCTTGGTTGAGGAATTATTTGCAATGTGCCAGGCATTGTGCTAATTACTTAAAATGTATGATAGATATTTTGACCTTTACAAATGAAGAAATTAAGGCTTATGGATATTAAGTAATGATCCTAAGTCACACAATGAACTAGTGACAGAGCTGGGATTCAAAAGGAGGTCTGTCTGGCCCAGACTATTCTTTTATTTTCCCCCCAGACTATTCTTAATCACTGTGTAGCTAACCTGCAAATAAAATGTTGATGAATTCTGATTTTCTTCTCTGCCTCCTCTCATTGATCTCTTGTCTGAATCTTTTTGATAGTTTCTCTGTGACTCTATCTCTGATTTATTCAATTCCTCTGCCAGAAATATGAGACTTAGTTTCAGAAAGTAGAGGATATGGGAAGTAGATATCTGAGGGTTAAGTAAGTAAGGGTTCCACTGGCTAGGTTGGTGTAGGTGGTATGGTAGAAAGGCCTCAGCCAATTTGTCTCTAGAGAGCTGACTTAATAAAGAGTTGGGAGACACCTAATTTGGGCAGATCAAGAAACAATCTAAAGAAACTAAATTTGGGATCCCTGAAGTCTAAAGATGTCAGTTGTCGATAGTAGTGGGAATGAAGAAGAGACTGGAATCCAATTAAATAAATTGGACAGGGCAGCTTGATTTTCATTACTATTTCTAGGTAAGAGACGTTCACAGAGTCTAAGGACCCCATATTGAGCTTTTTGCATTGGGCTTAGGAATTCTATTTTCTTAC
Source organism: Eptesicus fuscus (assembly GCF_027574615.1). NCBI lineage: Eukaryota > Metazoa > Chordata > Mammalia > Chiroptera > Vespertilionidae > Eptesicus > Eptesicus fuscus. The sequence continues at coordinate 38,047,834 of NC_072494.1, read as the reverse complement.
CTCTCCCTGAAAAAGCTACATTTTTTCATATGCTTAACTGTTCATTGTCTCTTCCTAATTCCACCTTTCACTGTCTGCCTCTCATTTATTTTGGCTTCCATTCATTTTGAATGGCTAGGGAAAGCACAGACATGGATAGCTCACCCCTAGCATCCTTAGCCAGGACCTTGACCTTGGTCACTGCTGTATATGCTCTCATTACCTTTTCAGATCTACTCTCCACCCTTTTGTCCTGTCTGTGCTGTACGTGGTTAACCTCTGTGGGCAGCATCACATAGGCTTCCTTGTGCTCTGGCTTCCTATTAGTACAGGTCAATCAGTGAGAGGCACTAGCAGATCTTTGTTAGTGGCTGAGTTCCTCTACCTAAGGCCATGGCTTCCACTGCAGCTATAGCCCTCTCCCTTGGCTACAACTCTCACTCTTCCAGTAACTATCTCTTTAGGTTTAAAACAGGTAAAGGCTTCTTACTGTTGTGAGTCCCTGGATGCTTCACTATTCCTTTTTTGGTTTATTAACCCTCGCCACACCTTTGTAAATAATCCCTTCATTAAACCATGTCCAGTTAGCCCTTTGAGTGTGCCATCTGTTTCCAGCTAAAACCCCGACTGATTAAATCTCTTTTTTTGCTTATATTTCCTACTTTGTAATTTCTTTTGAATCTGTTTCTAATTTTTATGCTCAGCATCCTTAGTCCAGGCCTTCCACAACTCATTTAATGATTGAATACCTGTACGATTGCAGGATCTGTGACAATTACATTTCCCCCCAATCTTTTGCAAGTCTCTTAACTGGTTTAGTATCTCCTGTCTCGAGATTCTACTGCCAGATTGATATGCACAATCATTACTGTAATTAGACTGTCCTTTGTCAAAAATCTTCAATATCTCCCAGCTGCCTATGAAAAAATAATAAAATATGTAACCTGACATTTAATCCTTCCATTATCCTACCTTGCAACCTATTCACCTATAAAACCCTTAATTCTAGGTTTATTAGCCACCCATTAAATATGCCTTGTGCTTTTTTCCTACAGTACTTTTGCTCATGCTGTACTACCTACAAGGAATTGTACTTCTCTTCATTTATTTACTATTTGTCCTTTAATGCTAAACTCCAACCTCAACTCCTCTGTAAACTCTTCCCAGACCTTAACAAGTGGAAATTATCTCTCTCCCAAACAGTAGTGTTATTGTCTGTTCTATTTTTTTTAATAGCTGATTATGCCATGCCTTATGAAATATACAAATCTTTTATGATTGACTAACAGATATACTAACTCTGTGGTATACTAGTTGTGTGAACTTTAGGCAAGTTCCTTCCCTTCCTCCTCTTCTTTTGCTGCTTTTGTTGAGCATCATACATGGCAGGTGCTGTGCTAAGTGCTGGGCTTGGTCACCTTGGTCACTAGGTTCATGTGATCAAATACTGACATGAATCCCAGTTACATGGCATTTAATGTCTGAGCAAAACAAACATCAGGCAAATAAATTTACAAGTAACGTAAAATTGCAGCTGTGGTAAGAACTATGAAAGAGGAATACAGGGTGTAATCATAGCTTTTAATGGGATTGGTCTAAGATGGGCATAGTAAGCGTTACCAAGGGATTGTTTCATAGAAGCAGGTGCAAATTCTAATATGATTGTACATTCCTTTATGGTGTGTATCATGTCTTTTATTTCTTTATTACTTGAATGATACTTCCACCTAACAGGAACTCAGTATTTGCTGATTTTTCTTGACTCTTGTGTCAAATGTGTTCTAACCAGAACTATTAGATTGATACCATCTCTTGCCTAGTACCTGTCCCTGTGAAATGTTTTCCATAGAGATCTCACTATTTGGAACATGTTGTTAATGGTATATCTGGCCCTTAGTGTATGCTACTTGTTATTTTAGCTTGCCCTCCTCACAAGTTTGTAAGTTTCTTAAACTTTAAGGGACTGTATTTCATATATCTTATATATCACATATGTCGTATGACTCTGTGAACTAGTGTTTTCCAACTGTAGATAAGTATTTTATTGATGATGATAAGAGTCCCAATTTTCTCCTCGGCCTTTCCGTTTCTGGGGAACAAGAGTCAGTGACTGGTATCTGTTGCTTTTGTCAGAGAGAATTTAGGACTAGATATTGAACCAGGCCTTTTTCAGGTTAGTGACAGATACGAATAGGAGGGAAATCCATTTCTTTGAGAGTTGGGGGAAGAAATACCCAACAATTAATTGAATGGGCTTATAGAGCCTTGAGGAATGTCTCTATGGTAATATGGAAGGGAAATTGGGCATGTGTTCACTGGCAAAGGGACAGTACCCAGGACCCAAAGCAACTTGACTTCCCTGGATTAAGCGGAGCCAGTTTTCAGATTTCTGGGTCTTAAAAAAATCTTGTCCTTTAAAAACTGAATTTGAAAGGTACTTACTAAAGGACCCTAAAGTTAATGAGGGAAGGTATAGGAAAGGTGTAGTGGGAATGGATGTTAGCAATGAAGGGAATAGGTGTGGCCACATGATTATAAGTTCTTCCAGCACAGCCACATCCAGTCTTCTTTCCAGGTAGGCCTGTGAGTTCAGGCCTTAATCATAGATTGGTTTGGATTTCCGAAAAAAGCTAGAGTGAAGAACAGAGATTCATCCATTTTATTTAGTAGCTTGTTCTGAACAGACAAAAATAAATCAAAAAAATCTCACACATCTCTTTTCTAGGTAAATTTGACCTACTTTAGTTTTGAATGCAATGGATGAGAAAACTATCCCTAGATACTTTTGCTTCAGTAGAGTTGGCCATTACTGAGCCTGGAGGCCCATGCTAACTTTACCGCAAACATCGTGTGTTATTTTACAAATAAATTAGGTTAAATAGCACAGGTGAAGGACCAGGGTAGCAGCCTTGGGGAGGGGGCAGTGTCCCTGGCTTGTAGCACTAGTAAAACTGTCTTCCTTTCTCTGCTAAGGTCTTATGGAAATCCCAGGATGGTCTTATTAGCTGACAGAGGTTGAGGGAATGATGAGGTGAAACACAGAGTAGGGATCTCAGAAGCCTCTCATGTAACTGCACAATCCCCTAGGGCAGCTGGTACCCCACTCATTATCATACAGAAGCATCAAAGCCAAAGCACTCCGCCCCATGCCCAAATGCCAGGACTGGGACTCAGGACACCTCTAGCACAGGCAGCATTCTCTTTGGGCTTCTTGTAGCCACATAGAGGGCGAGCCTCTGCCTTTGGAATATTTTGGACCCAACACCTCTTTCATGCTGGCCTTTAGATTCTAGGGTCAAGGCTCCTCTGTAGTGCCTCCACACACCAAAGGCTTCAGCTGCGCAGTTGAAGAGCCATGGCCTCCAGGGACTGGAGCTGCATTTGCCCCCACCCTTGTGGAAAAAGAGGAAATTCAGTGTACTTCAAGAGAGGGAAACAGAGGATGCTTTTATTTAAAAATTTTAAAAGTGCACAGAGACAGGACACTTCTGGGGATAGGAGCACACAGTATAAGTAGGGATTCTCCTAGATTTCTATGGATGGAGTGTCTCCCTTTTCCTCCTGTCTCCCTGGTCCTATCAGCAACACAGGCTTTATCAGAAGCCTCAATGGATGCCTCTTATTTCTGAAGAGAATCTTGCACCACTCTGCCATAATCACACCTGAAAGCCTTCTTCAGATCACTTTCATATTAAAACTAGCATCACTGTTAAGTTTGGAAATCTGGGGAGCCCTACCCCAAAACCAGAGCAAGATATTTGCCCCGTGCTAAAATCTCTGAACATTTCCTTTCTGTACATTCAGTATATATGGTCCTATATACATACATCTCTCTATATACATATATATATGATCTGTTTCTCTAGATAAACCTTTCATATATATAATATCCTAATTTCCTGAGCCTCCACCTGCCTCTTGTTTGCAAGCTCATGTAAAACTCAAGGGTTTCATCAATTTCACTAAGTTCCTCAGTAGTGCACTTTCTCATCTTTTGTTTTGCTCTCATCAGTTGTTTTGCCCATCTTCTAAAATCTCCCCCCTTAACATCTGTGCCTAGTGCTCTCCTGACATGCCAAGTCCATGGTTGGTGTGGTTAAGGGCCTCATTTCTCACCAGACCTGGCTGCTTCTAAAGCCTAAAAGAGGATTTCAGCTCAGAGGAGATGGGGGCTATAGTCTAAAGAACCATTTAGGGTTGACCATGGGGGTGTTGTTCTGGAGGGCAGAGGAGGGGGGCTTATGGGAGAATAAAGTAGGTTGTATTAAAAGGACAGTATGATTTAAAGTGCAATTTAGAGCAAAGTCTGGGATCATAGAGGAGAATCAAAAAGTCAGAAAATATTCTCATTTTGTTATTCAATGAGAGGAGAATCTGGGGGCTTAGAATAGACATCAGGGGGTGGGAAGAGAGTGATTCCCTCAGAAGGGAAGCAGCTGTGTGCAGGAGAAACTGGATGGAGGCTAACTTGCTAATGGATAAGAAGACATATATATACAAGCTGCAGTACTTTTTGTCTTTACCCACTGGAAGAAAGCCAGTAAGTCTAACATTGAATAAAGTTGAGAGCCCAGAAACTGGCTCTTTGCCTTCTATTCTGCTTAGACTTTCAAGTTTTTCTGGTTCTTTCTTAAGAACAAGGGAGGGGGGGGGCGGTTTATAGTAAATGGAGAACAAAGGGTCTTCATTTTTAAGATATAATTAGAGTTCAAGAAGAGATCAATGTAAGAGAATCTTGTGCAGTTGTAGTAACTGGTGACCATAAGACCACCTCAAAATTTTGTGAGTTTCTCTGCAAGGCTCTGCACATAGATGTATGTACAGATTCCATAGAAGTGTAGAGCTTGTAACAATTGGCTGAGTCCAGGGACTCTATACCAAACCATTGGGGTTGGGGGTGGGGTCCCTTTGTACTAAATGAGACCAGGAAGCACTCTTGGGATTTGGGGTATTAGAAAAAGTTCTGGTGCCCATATGCCCTTCCTGACCCCTGCCACAGTTCCCAGCAGGAAACAAGGAATGGCCTGAGTCTGATCTCTGAAAGTATGCCTTTTAACTTGCCTGAAACTGGCCTCATGGCACAGGAAAGTAAAAATGAGATTGATACTCATTTTATAACAAGTCTCAGGAATGACTGAGGGAGACCATGGTTATTTAATCAGGAGGTATAATTTCCTTCTTTCCCAGCATTACCTAATGAAATAGTTGGCACTTTTCAGAAGGGAACTGGGAGGGGTAACTCTGCGAGCCTGAGTTGTGCTTCTGTCCAAACCTTAACAAAGCATCCCCAATTCCCAGAGGCTCTATACAACAGTCTGGAAATCTGATAATTTACTCATCCTACTTGGTCTGGTTGGTTTAACTTTCCTGGGAACTCTGCTCTGTGAGTCTAGTTTTCGTCAAACATCAGTGTTAAGAGGGGGAGGCTCTTGCATTTTCCCTCCCTCTGAAGTGTTGGGATTAAGGGAAGAGTGGGTTGGGCTGGAAAGAAGAGAAGCCAAGGACGGTGTAATTTGGAACACCATTTCCAGACCTACCATGGAGTCTAGGCACTGGCCTTTTTCAGGGGAACATATTGGTGAGGGGCATCCCATTCCTAGGACACAGAGAAACCAATCCTCTTAGGGCTACCTGAAGGACAGGTTCAAGGATTTGGACAATAGCTTGCAGTGGTCACTCCACACTGAAGAGTTCAGAATCCAGGACGGGTGCAGGTGTGGTGGTTGTGACTATAAGTTTTCTATTTCCTGGGTCATCCCACTTCCCTGGAAGCAGAGGCATCTATGAAATAGCTGGGTATCCTGATGGTCCACTTTAGAAACTAGAAAAAGCAAAAACGGTTGCGACCAAGGTCCTAGGTTAAGTCAGGAGTTGCCAACAGAAATTCACCAGGAAAAACCATGACTTCTTTCAACAGGTTGGTGGAGACCCCATTATAAATTGATTCCGGATTCCTATATTTCTGAGGACACAGACCTTAAGAGGACCATCAGAGTATTGCCTTAGGGAACTTGTAAGATAAAAGTTAGAGAAGGAGGGGACTCCAGCCTCAAATGACCAAAATTTCTGGTGGTGGTGGTGGTAGGTCGGAGGGAATCTGTCCATCCAACTGCATGGTCCTTCTAATGTGAGTCTCCAAGCATGCCAGAAGCCTCTAAGCCTTTCAGCTTAATCTTCCCTCTCTTTCCCCCATCCTGGCTTAAGGGGGATGGGGGAGGGTGGTAATAATGCAGTGGAAGTTGAGTGAGGTGAAAGGGGACAGTAGGAGGAAAAATTGGACTCCATTTGGCCTCGACTACCCACAGGCCACTGGGTTGAAGGAGAGCGAATGGAGAATGGGTGCTTCTGGAACTCTTCAGTAAGCCTGGGTAATATCCTCACCCAGAGTGCCAAAAAAGGAAGCAACACTAGAGGGATAGGGAGTTGGGAAACCAAGGTATCAGACGTTGCTGATGCGCACACTAAGGGCACTGCCCTCCTTCTCAGCTTGTTCCCTGAGTGACTCCTCCAGCTTGAGCTTTTCAGGGTCTCCATAGCATACAGTGCTGTCACGTAGGCCACTAGGAGGAGCCACCTTCACAACTTGGTCAAAAAGGCTGAAGTCAGCTATGTATTTGCCACTGGCTGACAGCGAGATGGCAGGTGTGAACTCATAGCCCCAAAGGATCTCCTCTGGCAGGTAGGAAGTACGCACTTGGCAGGTGGCACTGGTGGATTCCACTGTCCCACTTAGGATCAGCACCAGCTCGAAGTCGCCCTCACCACTGCGAAGGGGGAGGTCTTTTAAGGGACTGGTCTCATCTACCACATGGTAGAAGGTAAGGGGTAGAATGAGGAAGGGGCTGTCAGAGGCCGTGTCTACTTGAAAAGTCACATTGACCTGGTTAAGCCGGATGTTCTCACCCTCCTTGGTCTGGTGGGTCTGAAGCAGTTTGCCTGTCACCTGGCAGCCAATGAGAAGGCTCTTCCGCATATTGGCAACTCGAATCATAAGGCAAGGCTTCCCATTGTGGGCAGCTACAACCGCATGCTGGCTGAAACGGATTGTCTCAGCCCGCTTCTTGGGCCGAGCAATCTTTGCCAGGAAGGTACCTGTGATGAAGATTTCCAGGATGGTGGTGAGCACTAGCTGGGCAATCAGAAGTACGATGGCCAGTGGGCACTCCTCGCTGATGTAGCGGAAGCCATAGCCAATGGTGGTCTGGGATTCAAGGGAGAAGAGGAAGGCCCCAGTGAGTGTGTGCACCTGTACCACACAGGGGGTATGGTTAGCTGGGGGGCCCAGCTCCAGCAGGTCCCCATGGGCCACAGCTACCAGATACCACACCACGCCAAAGAGGAACCAGGTGCCTGCAAAAGTCGCAGAGAAGAGCAGAAGCTTGTAGCGCCACTGCATGTCGATGAAGGTTGTCCACAGGTCCTTGAGGTAGAGGAAGCGCTTGTCAGCAATGTGCTCCATTCTCACATTGCTGCGACCATCTTTTGTCAGAACTCTTCGCCGTCGTATCCCTGGGCCCATTAGGGGCCGGCTTTCTGTCTGAGTGGTCTGACTGTAATATACCTTGGCAACTGATGTCATCTGGAGGGAGCAAGACAGTATAATGGAGGTTATTGTAGAAATCCAGCCAACTCCTAGCCACCACCCCCTGGGAAGGAAGAAGTAACATTCATTTTGATACCACTGGTTTGTTGTCTTATTAGCAAATGTTTATTGAGCACTTGCTGTATGCCAGACACTGTGCAAGGTGCTGGTGAGTCAAAGATGAAAACAGCATCATCCTTGCTCTCCAAGTACTCGCAGTCTAGTGAGAAAGACGTGTTCAGTAAACAAATAATTACAATACAATCTAATATTTGTAATTCTTTGGAAAGGCAGAGAGGAAGGAGTATTAAATTCACAGTTCCTCTAAGATGGGGCCAGAGTAAAGAGGGCCTCTCCTGGTCTCCATCACAAAACCAATTCTGGGAAGATCTCTAATTTTGAAATCCCTCCTCACCCTCATGAATAACATCAGCAAGAAGAACTACTCTGTTGAGATCCTTGCAGGCCAATCCCCCTTAATGCACACATACCCTTAATCTCTCTTCATTTTTTTCTTAGCCCCAAGTCAATAGTCAGTGTTGATACTAAGATATTCATCTGGCTCTGAAAATAGCCCATTCTTCTACCCTTCAAGATGCTCTCTAAGCACCAAGCCCATTTCACTATGTATTAGTTATTAGTATCACCACCATCATCACCTATTAGCATCTGGTGAACTTTGGTCTGGGCTGGGGTCTGGGGTAGTGTTAGGAAGAGCACAGGCAGGACAGAAAGAGTAGAAGAAATAAGCAGTGGTGGAGGAGAAGCAATAATCCATTTTCCCAAGGACTGGGAGAAATGCCAGATGGGAGGTGGCAAATTGCCTTGACTGAGTGAAGTAGGAGGATTAAGAGTGTGTGTTAGTGGCTATGTCTGCACAAGTTTAAATTCTGGATCACTATATGTCCCAATAGTAGAAAGTGGGACAGGCTCTGAAATAGAAGACAGCTCACTTAATTTAAGGCGTCTGGCACCCCTGCCCCAAAACTAACTTGTGCTTTTCCAGTAGACAAAGAATTTTTTAAAATATATTTTACTGATTTCAGAGAGGGAGAGAGAATTTTTTAATCACATGAGCCCTTTGTCTCTGAAGCTGATGAGCAGATCTTCTGGACTGAGAGAGTGGTCTCTGCAGAGTTTGGTCCTTAGAGAACAGAGAGGCTCATCCCATTCTCCTCTCTGAGAAGTCTGAGCCATTGCATTTTATCGTTCTTCTTCACACTACTCTATCTTCTCCATGGTCTTATGCCTAGAGAACCAATTACTTGGGTCCATTCATATATCCACCCAAGTAGGCACTAAATTAGAGATTACAATGGAGGAAATCCCAGAGGGTTCAGAGGCAACCAGGAGCCCATTTTACCAGCCCCCACTCACCTGGAACTTTTGCCCAAGTGACACTTCTCAGCCAGACCTGCATGTCATCCACTCCCCCAATACGCTTAGCTACTTTGGAGCAAAAGGGAAGCTCTATAATTCTGCAGTTTGAAGAATTCTTATGTAGAGTCCCCAATAAAGTCCCATTCAGTACTTAGTAGTAGTAGTAGTAATATTAAGAAACTATCACGCTCTAACTGGTTTGGCTCAGTGGATAGTGTTGTCCCTCGGATTGAAGGGTCCCAAGTTTGATTCCAGTCAAGGGCATGTACCTTGATTGCAGGCTCGATCCCCAGTGGGGGCATGCAGAAGGCAGCTGACCGATGTTTCTCTCTCATCAATGTTTCTAACTCTCCCTCTCCCTCTGTGTAAAAATCAATAAAAAATATATTTTTAAAAAAGAAACAATCACCACAATGCCTGCATCTATATATTTTAAAGTTTATACATTAGTATGCCTTCTCATTTGATCCTCAGAATCTCGAAAAGATGTTAAACCTCTATAAGAGATTTTTAGGAACTCTTAGAGAACAGAGGAAGTGGTGGAAAGCTGTGGATGAGTGAACATAATTTTAATTTTCAATAAGAAAAATGGGGGGGGGGGCTGGCCAGTGTGGCTCATTGGTTGAGCATTGACCTGTAAACCAGATCACGGTTCAATTCCCAGTCAGGACACAGGCCCAGATTGCAGGCTTGATCCTCAGTAAGAGGTGTGCAGGAGGCAGCCAATCAATGATTCTCTCTCGTCATTGATGTTTTTATCTCTCCCTTTCCCTCCCTCTCTGAAATCAACAACAAAAAATGTATTTTAAAAAAAGAAAAATGAGGTACATTTCACAAACTACAGACAAACAGGCGAGATACTGATCCTAGACAAGATTCTAGATGGAGCACTAACATTGTGAATACTTGGGTAGGGTGGAGGAAAGGCATTTATCAGTAGGACCCACCGTGGGTTACTAAGAACAAGTCACATCAAACTAACCTAATTTCCTTCTATAGCAAGGTTACCAGATTGGCAAATCAGATAAATGCAATAGATAAAGCATATCTAAGCAAGATTTTTTACAAGATCTCATGTCCTTGGGGATATGACAGAGAAAAATGAACAGTATGCTAGTAGGTGAGTTAAAAATAAAAAACCAAATGGTACTGGTGAGTGCATTATGATAGCCTGGAATCAGTTTTCTAGTGATGTACCAGAACACTTTATCTTTGGACTTGCCCTTTTACACATGGCCATCAATTATGTAGATGACACAAGGCTGGGACAGATCTCAAATGCAAAGTCGGGGGCAGAATTAGGATCCAAAAGAAGACAGATGAGTGGGCCAAATCTAACAAAAAGGATAAATGTTGGGTTACATATTTGTGTCCAAAATTATCTGAGCAAGTTCTGGACTGGAAAGCAGAACCATGGAAATAAATTTTGGCAGAAAATAAGCATGTATGAACTACCTATGTGTTTTGGTTGCCAGAAAAGCAATGCAATCTTAGGCCACTTTCATTGAATTAAAGTAAATAGAATAAGGAAGTGATCTGCTCTGCTCTGTTTATCCCACACCTGCACTATCGAGTATCGAGGAACAATCAGGATAGGAGAGGATTCAGAACCCATCATATAAGAAATGGTTGAAGGAAATGGAAGTTTAATCAGGAAAATAAATTATCTGAGGAACATGATGGCTTTGTGCAAATATTTTGTTTGAACGGCTACGTGAACGCGTTTGGACTTTTCTTTGAGCTCCGAGAGAAACAACAGAAGCAGTGAGTTCGAACCACAGGGGAAAGATTCTATATGGATATGACACAATACTAACAACCTGTGCATCCAAATATGGAAAGAGCTTCTCAAAAGGTAGTGATTGCACTATTCCTGGAGGTGTTCGAAGATATGTTAGCTGAGTGCTTTACAGAGATTCTTTAGAGGAGATGAAAGCTTTGGTCGGGAGATTGAAAGATTGTCTTTAAGCTTCCACTCATGGAGGATCAGGATGCCTGCCCATCTCTACCCAGACACTTCCTATGGTGACATTTGGGGATTCTTTATCCAAGTCCAGCTTTATTTGTGCTGAGCAGAGATTCTACATATCTGGGGGAATGGAAGCTCTTGGAACTCAAGGAAAGCCGTGCTTATCATTCCCAAAATAATAGCCTCTGATTACAGATCACTTTATGATTTATAAAATATGTTATTTGATCCACCCCCCACCAAGAGGTAAATAGGAAAGGCCTCATTAGAAATTAAGGCTCAAAGAAATTTGCCCCAAGTAGGTTAATGGTAGAGTTGATCTTTTGGCTCCTGGTCCAGAACTTTGTCATAGCAACTGCTTCTGTGTTCCCCAGGTTCATTCTTCCAGGTCTGTGTTTTCAGGAGGTGCCTCTGTGGTACCCTGTATGGGTGATCACAGCTGAGACAGAGAAGACAGAGCCTGGAGCTTCTAGAGGCTAGTGTTAAGGCTACTAACTTGTGGGCACTGGAGATTTGGGCTATGGCTAAAACTGTTGTGATTGCCACCTCCAGCTTTGTGCCTGCTGTTGCCAGCCTTTAGATCTGCCTCCTCCAGCTGTTATCTGCAGCCGCCAGCTGCTGTACCACCACCCACAGCCAAGCAGCTTTGTTCTCAGCAGTGAGAAGAGTCAGAAGCAGATAAACAACCAGCTACACTCCACTCCCAGCTGGCCAGACCCCTGGGAAGGGAGCAGGCCAAAGCTCTGGAAATGGTGGTTACTGTCCCATCTGAAACACCCACACTCTGTCCTCTAGAGGGTGCTGTTTCCCCCAAAACGGCCCCTGTCAGATGCCAGAGAGATCTGAAGAATTCTGAAGACACACAGAAATAGACATTAGTTCTTTCTCCTCTAAAAAATGAATGACTCTCCCTGAAACAAAGGCCAGTCGTGCCTGCAGTGATATCTAGCATGTTCCCTCAGCAAATACCATCCCCACCTATTGCTTCTTGCCTGTGGATAACCCAGAGCTCACTTTCTTTACCTGAGAGCTGGTGAGTCATTTATTCTCCAGAATGAATGGGTTTATCAACCTTTCCTGAGTACAGGACTGCTCTGGAGTAAGAGCACGGCTCTGATGCCTCGAGACTAAAAGTGACCCAAGGCTCTCCACTGCTTTTAGGATAAGCTGCAAGTCTCAGCACAGCATCCAAGGCCTTCTTGGTTCAGTCTCTACTTTTTTGGCTTTACCACTGTTCTTCATGGACTCTGGACTCCAGCCCTGTAAGGAGCATCACTTTCATCCTTTCTGCTTCTGGACCTGCTTTCACATCGCCCCGTTTCATGCCTATCGGATGACCTATTTATCTTGCAGAACTCAAGTGTTAGTTGCCCCTTTGAATTTTCCCCTGACCATCAAAAAAAGAGTTTGTCTTTTCTCTCTCTCCTTGCCTGCAGCCCAGCATGGATTTACTAAGCAAGGTCTTGTACACATTCCTATTTTAAAACATCATCATGGACCCAGCCGTTCCACTTCTAGGAATATATCCAAAGACACACGAAACACTAATTCAAAGGAATGTTTGCACCTCTATGTTCATTGCAGCATTACTTACAATAGCAAAGATTTGGAAGCAGCCCACGTGTCCATAGGCAGATGAGTAGATTAAAAGAAACTGTGGTACATTTACACAACGGAATACTACTCAGCTGTAAAAAAGGAAATCTAACAGTCTGTGGAATCTCAGAGGGAAGGCAGGGGAGGGTGGGTGAGTGGGAAGTGATCAACCAAAGAACTTGTATGCATATATGCATCACCCATGGACACAGACGATAGGGTGGTGAAGTTCTGGGTGGAGGGTGGGGGCAGGCTAAAGGGGGTCAATGGGGGGAAAGGGACATATTAATACTTTCAACAATAAAGATTTTGTAAAAAATGAAATCTGCCCCTGGTCGTATTGCTAAATGGTTAGAGCATTGGTCCATGCACTGAATGGTTGCAGGTTCAATTCCTGGTCAAGGGCACGTGCCTGGGTTTCAAGTTCATTCCCCGCCCCTGAGTCAGGGCGCTTGTGGGAGGCAACCAGTTGATGTGTCTTTCACATCAATGTCTCTTTCCCCCGCCCCCCCCCCACTCCCCTCCCTCCCTTCCAAGCTCTCTGAAAAGCAATGGAAAAATATCTTCAGGTGAGGAAAAACAGAAGAAATACATTTGAGCCTTGAACAAGGAGTTGAATTGTATATGTCTACTTATATGTGAATGTTTTTCAGTAAATACTGTAAATGTAATTTCTTTTATGATATATTAACATTTTCTTTTCCCTAGCTTATTTTATTGTAAAAATACCGTATATAATACATATACAAAATATGTGTAAGTCGGCTGTTTATGTTATCGGTAAGGCTTCCAGTCATAGTTCAAGGGTCAACTGTATATCCGGCTACACTGTTTATAGCACATCTATTTGGCACATCATTCATCTTCTACTACAGATAAGCATATTGAAATAAGGATTCATGTGTACGTTTTGATTAGCCTGATGGATGATTCACACAATGTATGACACATAGTAGGTGCTCAAGAAGTATTTGATGAGTGAATGAATGAGCAGAAGGGGGCTCCCCAACGACTCCAGCTGTAGGGGCCAATCTAAGAGAATTGAGAATGGACTTCACCTCACAGTAGGGCAAGGAGGTGTGGAAGCTCTTGTCCTGGGTAGGACGAATCGCACTTCCCTCTAGTCCAGGGCTTCTCTCACTCTGGGGCCTTCTCGTTCCCCTTTTGTGTGTGTGTCTTCTCTTGGTTTTTCTTATGTTTTCTCTTTTTCCTTATACACAGGGAAACCCAATAATTAATTATCAACACTAATAGATACACAATTGAGCCAAATGTTCTCATCTGTAATGATGTTTCCTACCACACAGAAAGACCCATGCAGTTTCAGCTGTGTTTTCATAAATTTTTTAGCACCTACTGGGTGTCAGATTTGAAACAAGACACTGGAGTATGGAGATGAGTTAGATATAGATTCTGACCTTGAGGACCTTCTAATCTAATAAGGAGGCAACCATAAAAGAGGCATGAAGTGATAAGTGCCGTAGAAGAAATGCTAGGGAAGTTTGCAAACGGAAAGGTGACATCTAGCTTAAGGGGGCAGGGCTGGGAAGGATATTAACATGTCTTCATTGAACACCTATTTTGTGCTAGGCACTAGGCAAGGTTGTTGGTGATTTTTTTTTTATGCTAATGCATATAATTCCCCCCAAACAACCCACCATTTATACCAGGAAACAAGGTAACTACCAGGAGTTGAGTTTTTCCTGCATATCTGAATGTCTCAAGCAGGGAAGACTTTATAGAGAAAAGTGACAATGGGACTGGGCCTGAAGGATAAGCAAGATTTGGACCCATGGAGATTGGGGCTTAGGGGTCAAAGAGAAGGCCCTTCCAGGGAAGGGAGCAGTGTGAGCAAAGGGGTAACGGAGAAAATCCAGGGCCAGCCAGGGGGCATGAGAGAGAAGGCGGGAGGTGCCATTTACTGATGTCTGCTCCAGACCAGCACTTCATATTTCATTGCTGCAACAACTGCAGAACAGTTTTTCTCCTCATGATAACTGATGAAACAGGTTCAGAGAGCCCAGGTGGCACAACTTACAAGCAGCAGAGCTGAGATTCGTACCTGGTTCTGGCTGCGCTCCAAAGTCCCTTACTACGCCTTCAGGTGAATATTAAATGACATACGATGGAGTAGAATAAAAAATTGCATAATTTGTGAGGCAAAACAGATTTTAAAGATGTCCAGTTTATGGCGCACACCTGTATCCTTTGGAGTGTAATTCCCCCTCCTCTGCCTTTCAGAATGAGTTGCTGGGTCAGTTTGGGAGACACTGTTCAAGGATTATCAAGGTCACTTCCTGCTTTAAAACTCTATGCCCAGCCGGGCTGGTGTGGCTCAGTGGTTGAGTTTCGACCCATGAACCAGAAGATCACGGTTTGATTCCCAGTCAGGCCACATGCCTGGGTTGTGGTCTTGATCCCCAGAGGGAGGTGTGTAGGAGGCAGCCGATAAATGATTCTCTCTCGTCATTGATGTTTCTATCTCTTTCCCTCTCCCTTCCTCTCTCTGAAATCAATAAAAACTTATTTTTTTAAAAAATGAAACATAAAACTTTCTGCCCAGCCTGGGTCCCTCCCTCTGTAGTTTGGTCCCATCCTTCCCACTGGCCTCAGTGGAGAGAGGAAACAGCTACTCAGCCTCCTCTCACCACCCATGTATCTCTTTTTTGGATATGGAGCCCAACTTGAATAGCAACCTTAGAAGCCTCCAGAAGGAGGTCAGCTTGCATTGCAGACTGAAAAGAAGCATTTCTGGGGTTTCAAGTGTTCTCAGTGAGAGAGGGAGGAAGAAATGAGAACGAGGGTCTAAGAGGAGGGCAGGAAGAAAAGCTCTGCAGGATTATGTAAGGCCTCCAGGTTGGAAGATGAATGGAGTTGGGTTTGGGGTTCTTTCCAAACTTGATGTCTTTCTTCATTAATCTCCCTCCTGTCCTGCCCTGAAGAGAAATAAACAAATAGAAATAAAGCCAGATGCACACACATCTTGAGGTGGGGAACAGGGCAGTGTGTGTGTCCGGGGCCTGCCTGGCCAGCTGAGTCACTGTTCCTCTGCCCCCCACCCTCAGGTCTCCATCCCCTTCCCTCCCATCCTCTAGCCTCGGCCTGACACCAAGGCCCTGGCCCAGGGAAGAATAGGCTTTTCTTCCCTTGTGTCAACGTTTGGAAAGTTCTCATAGTCTGATCAAAAGAAAGGATAAAAGCCTTCAGAGCATTTCCTGGGAGCCGTGACCTCTATCTGGCCCTTTGGATCCCCCTGCGTGTTTTCCAGCCATGCGAGGGAGGGACCCAGCGATGGGGCCATGTCAGATGTTCTCTTCTGTCCAGAAACCACGCCTGCCTGTGTGGGCTGACCAGGACCACTGCTCCTTCCTCTGCCCCAATCCCAGGCAGTGCCTTCAGAGAATTGCCCAGAGGGGCATCGCAGGAACCCCACCCCCACCCCCCAGCAGAGAGAGAGGATGACTTCCTGGCACAGGAGCACATGAGCACTGCCTCTTTGATGCATCTGCCCACTCCCCCCACCCCACTCACAGCAAACCCCACCCCGAGTCATCACTGGGCCACGGTGTCTGCTCCTACCGGCTGTCTGGGGCAGCGGGCTGCACATCCTGGTCCTGTGTGAGGCGCTTGGCACCGAGCAGAGTTCAGCTTAGGACAAAGGATGCACCGCTGCCTCCCCAGCCCCAGCTCTGGCAATTCTGAGCCTCTGGCCTGGCCCCATCTGGGTTCTCACCTCAGAAGAACATCTACCTGATGTTAACCCATCCCTCTTTACCTCCACTGAAGAGCTAGAAAAATCCGTGTCAGTACTATGATATATCTGGAAGCAATAGCATGAATAGTAACAATGTCTATTGTCATTGTTATTCTATTGTTCTCAGTAAGACAAGACACTGAAGAGGTTCCCAAGGACACGGGGAGACCTCGGAGGGTCTGGGCTGAGTTAGGTGGAAACAAGGCGATGACCAAGATGTCTGCTCAGGCTCTCTTGTTCATGTGCCAGCCTTCCCTGGCCCTCTAATCACTCGTCATCTGGCCTCAGCTCCTGAGACTCTCCGCAGAGGGAGTCTATATCCAACGGATCCCCAAAGATACTGATGGAGGGGTTCATACCAGTTTAGAGATTAGAAGTATTCTTCCGGACAGAGCCCCCTCGAGAGCGTTCACCCCCGCCCAGCTATTACAGCAGAGGAGGCTGATAAGATTACAGATGGGGGCAGGGGTAGCCAGGAGATGAGGGGAACTCCTACAAACTTGAAGCTTCATCAGGTATCTGCCCCTCTCTGCCCAGCTCTGAAGATTTGCCTCCCTACCACCAGAGGGCAGGGCTCCCCAGCCCCACAGGGCAGGCCTTGGCTCTGTAGCTTGCCTTCTCATAGACTCCCCCACCCCAGCCTACTCCTTTTACTAGTACTATTAGGTTGAACCATATGAAATTGCCAGTTTACAAACTTGCATCCCAGTCAGCAATACCATAATGGTTCCATGTGCTAATATTTAATAACAGTAAAAATAGGAGTACCAGCCACTTGTAGACCATGAGGCTCTGCAGTCTACAAAACACATCAGAAATAATTCCACTTGATGCACACAGCCAGGTTGGGTGGCAGTTGAACAGCACAGAGCTCTCTCCAAGGTCACAGCTGACCTTCCAGTCATTAAATCCAAGGTTGTTTTCTCAGTCCTTGGTCCCACTGATTTTGTAGAACTTAAATAGACATTACATAGCCCTGCCACTTCTAGGCTGCGTGATTTGGGGCAAATCACTGAGTTCCCATTTCCTTTGTTTGCAAAAAGGACCTAATAATACTTTCTCCACAATGGCATTGGGAGAATGCGTTGAGAGCATACATGTAAGAGCTTAGTGAAGCACTAAATATGAGGAGAGTCTCCGTGGTACTCTCTGACCTTGTCCTCTAGGTTCCCTTGCTATTACTTTTTAATTTAAATATGTTCTTATTGATGTTTTAGAAAAAGAGAAAGGGAGAGAAGGAGAGAGAGGGAGGGAGGGGGGTGAGGGAGAGACAGAGAGACAGAGAGACAGAGAGAGATGGATGTTTCTCCATCAGCTGCCTCCTGCATGCAGAGCCCGCAACCTGGGCATGTGCCCTGAATGGGAATCAAACCAGTGACCTTTAGCTGCACAGGACAACATTCAACCAACTGAGCCACACTGGCCACAGCCCCTCTCTATTATTTTTTATCAGTCTCTCTTGCTGTGGTCTTTCCTCTGACCCTTACCTGTTGGCTCTCATCTCTAACCACTCTACCTCCCTTCCTCAGCTGTTTCAGCCCCTCCTGTGGATTCCACCTCACCTCTGCCTGTCTGTCCAAGTACTGACAGGCTCCCTCTACGTGAGTCATTCCAGCTTTAATGTTCAGACTCATGTCCTGTCTCAGATCTCTTCTGCTTCCCTTCTTGTTCACAGCATCACCATCCATTCAGTACCCTGGCTTTCTGTCTTGCCCCTCATCAAGTTGGTCACTAGGTCTTATCAATTCTGCCTCTAAGGGCTCCTCTCCACCTCCTTGGAGGCTTCCCCCGTTCAGCCTCATATTCTCTGTCACCTGAAATGTTGCAATGATCTCCTGCTCTTCCCGCACCCGCCTCACTTTCTCACCTCCACCCACCTCAGCTGCCATAGGGCCTTTCCCACTGCTCTTGCTTTAAATCCTTTAATGAGTTCCACAGCTTTTGTAAGGAAGCCCAAACTCTTGGCATAGAACCCTCCACCATCTGATTCCACCCTAATTTTCACAGCCTCTCCTTTGATACTTCCATTTGTTCTTCCAACATGGCTGCACTCCACTTGCGTGTCCCAGGCCTTTGCTTATGCAGTTCCCTTTGCCCAGAATGCCCTCCACAAGGACTTACTCTTCCTCTATGTTGCTAGGACATTTTGCCACATCATCAAGATAGCACCTTTGTCCTTCTTGAAAGATTGTGAGCTCTTAGAGGGCAGAGACTACATCTTAGTTTTCTTTTTAAGCTGTTACCTTTTCATTTAGCTTAATTGATTAGTACTAAAAAAGGACTTGGGCCCAGCCGCTGTGGCTCAGTGGTTGAGTGCCATGTCGACCCATGAACTGAGAGGTCCCTGGTTCGGTTCCCGGTCAGGGCACATGCAGGGGTTGCGGGCTCGATCCCTAGTAGGAGCTAGGCAGGAGGCAGCCAGTCATTGTCTCTCTCTCATCAACGTTTCTATCTCTCTATCCCTCCCCCTTCCGCTCTCTCTAAAATCAATAAAAACATATTTTAAAAATAGAAAAGAAAAAATACTTGAATTTGAAATCCTTGCTCTGATTATGGGCTAGGAATGTCTAACAGACAGCATGTGGGCCACCACTAACCCTGAACCTTGCCCTTTACAGATATCACTAGTTCATCCCAGCACTTTATTTCTCACTGAGCCTCAGAATCTTTCTCAACGTGGTGATACCGAGAGCCATTTTCAATCAAATGGAGTTGGCCTACCAGATGAAACCTATTTGTTATCCTGGCATGTCTGGGTCACAGCCAGAGTCCCTATCTATTTTTCTTTCCCACTATTTGCCATCCTGGTCTGTGTCATTTACTAGCTATGGGAACTTCAGTCAATCTCTTAATCTCTGTAGGGCTCAGTTTCTTCACCTAAGGAGGCAATAAAACCTTCCATTGTGTGGTCAGGGTTACAGGAGATAAAGTAGGTGAAATCTGCAAGGCCCTTAGACAAATATATGATATTACTATTAGCCTACTTTGCAGATGAAGGAAAGTATCTACTAAATTAGAGAAACAAGGGCTCAGACAGGTAAAGTCACCCGCTGACAGTCATTTAACAGCTGAGCCAGAACCTCTGTGAACTTCGTCACATTGCTTTTCCACACCCTGGTGGGATTGATGATGCCTTATTTCTCCTTTCTCTAGGGGAACAGTGATTTGTGGGGTAGGATTTATCATAGCCCCAGAATTGGAGGAGGCTTCCAACCCCCTATGCTTCATTCCACCTCCCTATAATTCCCAAGAAGAGGCCCCCTTCAAAACTCTCCTCCCCCCGCCCCTGCTGAGTGGTACACAGTGAGGGGAGCTGCCTGGAGCTAAGTTCCTCGGCCACTGCCCTTTGGCCCCTTGCCCTCCTTCTTGTCCCCAGCCTCGGTGGCTCCAGGCAGCTGGCAGGCTTCTCAAAGCCCTGTATGGCCAGGCCTCAGGAGATAAGGTTTTTGGGGTGGAGGCCAGTGAGCCACTGAGCTGTCACCAGATATGCTACCAGAATCTGAGAAACCAGAGAGGGGCCAAGCTGATGGGACCTGCTCCTTAGGGTCCTGGGACTAGTGGGGTTCCTTACCTGTGAGAAGAGAGGCAGGCAGACTAGATCCCAGCTCAAGACCTCTCCTCTATACACTTGCTTCTCTGTGATCCTATAGGTTGCACTGGCTAGCGGGGAGGGAAGGCTTGGGCGATTCATTGGTGGGGGTCCAAGACATAGTGTAGTGGGGAGGCAGGAGAGTCACTCCCCAGTGTGGAAGGACCCTCAGGAGCAGCTCCCACGGGAGTAAATTAATCTTCCCACTCCTTCCAGGAAGAGCCTTGCCCATCTTCCCAAATAGAATCTTTTCTGAACTGGTTCTTAACCTATGCTTTGTTCATCTTTGTATCCTCCTCAGTGCCTAATACAGAGCTTTAGCTAATTTTATTTTATTTTTATTACTAGAGGCCTGGTGTACAAAATTTGTGCACTGAGGGGGGGTTCCCTTAGCCCGGCCTGTGCCCTCTCACAGTCCAGGACCCCTCGCTCCTTACCGCCCGCCTGCCTGCTCGCTCCTTACCGCTTGGCTCGCTGCTCCTTAGCGCTGCTGCAGAGGCAGGAGAGGCTCCCACCACCGCCATTGCGCTTGCCAGCCGTGAACCCAGCTTCTGGCTGAGCGGTGCTCCCCCTGTGGGAGTGCACTGATCACCAGGGGGCAGCTCCTACATTGAGTGTCTGCCCCCTGGAGGTCAGCGCACGTCATAGCGACTGGTTGTTCTGCCGGAACGGTCACTTAGGCTTTTATTATATAGATTTATATATATATATTTGCCTAAAAGAACCTGTGGGGTTGGTCTACATTCCTTTTTCCTCCCTCGGGCCCCTTTTTGGTGTGTAACATGCTTCCTCCCTGGGAAGTTCTCCTTCCAAGCTTCCGATTGAAGTGTCCACCTCCCAACAGTTGGGGGCACCAATTTGGTCTCCCCATCAGCCTTTACTCCAAGCTGAAGAGCCATCTTTTCTCTAGTTTCCCTCAGTCCTCACTCCACACTGCCCTCTCCCAGCTCTCTGTAATGAGGGGTCCAGATGGGGAAACCAAGGCACAATACTTAACAGTAGGGCCTCAATGCCAGAAATCCAGAGTCTTCTGTGGGAGATAAATTCCTCTTTCATAGTGTCAGAAAGGCAGAAAACTTCAGGCAGGGGCCAGAAACTGTTCCAGAGCAGGACAGCTTTGAACTTGAGCTTCTCCCTGGACCAATGAGGTCCTTCTGAGGAGCCCAGTGGTTCTTTGTGCCCACTGACCAAGGACAGGAGGACTGAGACTTGGGAGAAAAGGAGCAAGAGGAGTAGGAAAAGGAAGATGGAGGGGAAGCAAAGGGGCACCAGCTCTGAAGTCCCTAGGATTCTAGGTGGGACAGAGGCCACAATAACCTGACCTCTGCTGCCGCTCCAGTGCCCGTGTTCTCCATCCTCTTCCCGCCCCTCACAACACTGTCCTCTGGCCTCACTAGGCTGCTCTCAGCTCTCGACGAGGCTCTGCTTTCTCTTACCAACTGCAGTTCTTGGCAAATGACAGGGCCTCTTCCATGGAGCTCTCTTCCTCTTCTCACCTTGCTTGGTTAATTTCTACACCCACTTTAGGCCTCAGCTTAGATGTCACTTCCTTTGGGAAGCCCTTTCGGATGCCCACACCCCCAGTAGGATGTGAGGCCCCTCCCCTGTGCTGCCACAGTGCCAGGGACCTCCCCACCGCAGGCCCTACAGTGAGCCGGCCTTGTGCCGGGAGTCTGTGCACCACATCATCCTATCCTCCCTGGGAGGTGGGTAGTGCCATTCCCCTCGTATTGTTGGTGTGGAAACCAGATTCAGAAACTACAGAAAGACCACTAGGAAGTTGAACCCAGGTCTGCTTAAACCGAAGCCCATGCTTTTCACCTAGCCAACGCACGGTCATAGAACATCCATGCTGGGAGGCACCTGTGGTCACCCCATTCAGTCCCTCACTTCACTGAAGAAGAAGCCCAGGTCTGAAAAGCTGAGTAACTTGCCCATGACCACACAGCTAGCTAGTAGCACATGTGACTGCAATCAGGATCAGGGCAATAACCTTGGCCTTCTTCCTCGTCCCAACCTCCCTCTTCCTGCAAGATCCTTTCTTGGCCCTGGGGTGCTGAAGGGCCAGGTGGTGGGGAGCCAACCTTGGGACATTATCCATTGAACTCTTCCCCTGTCCAACCACAGCTGCAGCCCAGGCGGTGTCCAATGTGCCCCACCCATCAGCAGGTATCAGGAATCCTCCTCACCCCTGTAGCAGCTGGCCCAGAAACACGCCATCAAGATCATGAAAAAATGGCAAGTAGCTGGCCCATAGAGAGGGGGCAGATTCAATGATGCCCTCGGCTGGGAGTGTGGAAATGGGCAGGAGACTTCTTTGAAAGAGCTGGAAATCCCACGGCCTCCAAGGGCTCTGAGCGACCTTGGAACTATCCCCCCTGCCTAGCCACCAGCCTTTGTTCAACAGGACACCTCTCTTTCTCATCAGGGGGTGTGAGTTCTCTTTCCATCCTTCCCCTTTGCCTAGTAATACCTGATACCCTGGACACGCTTCCTGTTATGTCAAAATCTACCTGCTGCTGCCTAAGCAGTTTATTCTGATTTTTACCCTTGGTGGAGCTAGAGACCCATAGGGACCTTATACTCAGGGTGCATATTCAGGAAACTGAGCCATCTTCCCTGATAGGGGTTCTCTCAACTTCCTTTCCTTCTCAGGGCTCCTGGTTCATGTATGGGGAACAACCTCTGACCCTCACACAGAGTATTCTAAGGGGGGGTCACCCTGGTAGGAATCTACCCACTCCCCAACTTTCTACTTATTCCTTATCCAGTTTCCTTGTTTTAAGAGAAGGATGGGTACATGGCCTTCATGATGCCTGGCTCTGACCCTCCTTGCCAACATCCTGTCTCTATAAGGTTCTGTAGGGGTGGCATGAAGACACTGACTAGATGCAGAATAGACTCAGAGGTGACTCTATCCCTGTCCGCCCTCTCTCAGCAGCCAATGCCAGAGTGCCGCTGGAGAGGTTGGAGTTATATTTCAGGGGGGCTCTTTCTCCAACAGGGGGCATTGGAAGGGGCAGTTGGAGGCAGAAGAACCACACCAGGGTGTGAAGGTCGGGGCGGTGTGTTCTGGATGAGGTAGGTGGCTTCAGCAAGGTCCTGCAGCCACAGAGGGAGCATGCCAGGTGAGGAGCAGGGCTAAGGAATGGAAAGGCCCTGCAAGGGTGTGTGCCTTTCTGATGTGAGGAAAACACCCCGGAGCTGCAGCTCCGTGTTCGATAGTGTTAGCAGATAAGCAAACCAATATCAGCTTAGCTCTCCCCCCGAGTTTCTGCAGCTGTGACCCCATCCACCACCCCTGGTCCCACACAGCGTGGTGCAAGCAGCCTTCAGATCTTGGGGTCCTGGTCGGCCCTCCATCTAGCTCCCTTTCTAGGTCACCTGCTCTGGGCTTCCAGAAGATGCCTCAGACCAGAATGGTGGGAGAGGTATAGACAGCCCTACAGAACCTTACACAGACATAGGATGTTGGCAGGGAGGGTCAGAGCCAGGCATCATGAAGGCCATGTACTCAACAGAGATCGCAGACTCTTCAACCCCAGCAAGAAGGCAGTGGGGCTTTCTCCCCAGCCACCCCGAGTCTGGAGAGGAGTGGGCTAGGGGGACAGTCAGGAATGAAGAGATCTAGGCTCACTCTGCCTAGAGACAGTGGAAGGGTCAAGGTGACCTTCTGAGGTTCTTTCTAGACCCAGAATCCTAGTTAAGGCTCCTGAACCCATTGTTCTCCCTACCCACCACCCCTCCATGCCCCCCACTCCTTCCCAAGAAAGGTGGGTAAAGATAGCTCCGTGAAAACTCCACAGGGGGTCATCTGAGTGAAGCCAAGAAGCAGATAATGACCCTCAAAAAGCACCTCCTGCATGCTTAGCTCAGCTGGGGGTGGGGGACGGGGCCCTGGCCCACCCAACTCCTCCGTGGTCAGATGGGGGGCACTGTGCTCAGAGTTCAGCAGAGGCGGTGTCTGTGGTTAACGAATAAGCAAGTGGGTTTGGGGCAGCAGGACATTCCCCGCCCCAGGGCCACATTCTTGAGGTCACAACAAGTGCAAACTTGTTATAACCTGTGTTGGAGCAGCAGGGGCCAGAGAGGGCATGGAGGGGGGGCGGAGTGGTGCTGAGCTGGCTGAGGCTGGTGGAGGGGGTACAGGGGGAAAGGAGGGGTGGGTGGGGGTGTGCAGGGGCATCTGCGAGTGGATGGTGGCGGGCGTGCAGGTCTGTGGGCCTGGGGCAGCTGCTGTGTCTGGGCACGTCGCCCCTCCCCGCCCCCCAGCCCCGTGCCATGTGTGGGGCTGCATAGATGAGTGTGTGCCTGTGTGCCTCTGCATATATGAGTCCTGCGGTGGGTGGAGGGGGAGAGGCACAGCCAGGCCGAGCTGGGCACGAGGAACCGAGGAGCGAGGAGCGGGCAGGCTGCGTCCCTTCTCCTCCCCTCCGCTGGCTGCACAGAACCTGCGTGCCAGCTCCATCCACAAGCTGCCCTTGCCCTGCCTGCCAGCTGGGCCTCTCCCCTCCAAGTGCCCATTTCCCCAGCCTGGGGTGGGGGTGGGGACTTCCTACCCTTCCCCCCACCCAGCCCTGGGCCCACTCCCCCAGGCGCTCTGGGCCCTCCGGACACTGGGGCGTGTGGGGGGTGGTGGGGCGGGGAGGCTCTGAAAGCAGGTGACTGTTGGGGGGGAACTTGGGGACAGAGCCCCCATTGTGCCCGCCCCTGAGCCGCCTCAATGGAGCTCTCTGGCACAAAGGGGCTTTGACAATGGGCAGGACATTAGTATGCAGAGCCAGCCCCTCAGCCCTCTCCCTGTCCCACAGCCCAGGGCGGGAGGTAGGGGGCTGCTGGCCACGCCAGGGGAGGCAGGGGGTGGGGCAGGGCTGAGACTGAATTGGTCTTAGCCCACAGGGGTTGGGGGTGGTGGAGGGCACTACCCAGGAGACAGGGCAGGGAGACTGGACCAGAGTCCCCAAACCTGCCACTCGCCAGAAAGGATCTTCCAAGTGGAAAAAGCTACGGGGCTGGTGGGATGGGGGAGGGCCGTGGGAGGCCCCTCGGTTCCAGGCAGGCTCCGGAGAGAAGCGGTGGGCATCTAGGCCACCCACTTTTTGCCTCCGTTTTACCCTTTATTCAAGGGAATTCTGTGGGCAGGGGAAAAACGGAGCAACTGACAGCAAGACCTCAAACCTAAGCCTGCCACGTCTCAGAGTTGTCAGCTTGGGGGCTTCGGGTGGGAGCTGAGCCTCCAGAAAGTGTGTGCATGGGGGCAGGAGGGGGTCCTGGGCTTCTAAGGAATGTGGGGTGCCTGCAGCCCAGCTTAGGGCCCAAGAGCCAGGACTAGCTCTTCCTCCGTGTATATCTGTCTGTCTCCCCATCTGCCTCAACCCCTTCTCCACGTTGTGGGAGAGGCTCCTCTTCTCCTGCCCGGGACCCCCAGCCCCTCCGCACCCCAGGATCACCTCAGCCCCAGCAGCTTGCCTTTCCCCAGTGCAGTGCCTGCCCTGTGCCGCCTCAGCACCGAGGGCCAGGCCAGGGGAGCCTGGGAAAGAGTGGGGTCTGGAGCGGGGACCGCTGAGAGCAGACGATGCCCTGGAGGGGCTGGGGCACCACCTGAGAGGTAGTGTTGCCCAGTCAGGGACTCCTCTGTCCCTAGGGCCAGTGACCCCCAGGAGAGAGGGCGGGGCCACTTCGCAGAACTGTTCCCCGCAGGCAAGACAGCAAGATCTCTGGGCTTAAGCTTGTCTCTGGCTTTCTCCTCTTTAGGTTGCTGTGATGTCAGGAAGTCCTCCTGCTCTCTGCCTTCAAGGCTCCCTGGTGTATCCCATGGGCCCTGACTGGCTCACCTGAATTGCTGGGGGAAAGGTAAGGTCTGCTTCTTTCCCCGTCTCAGGTTCTTTCCCCGTCTCAGGACCTGGGGTTTCCCCCTGCCCCCCGAAATGTCTGGTGGAAGAGCACAGGGCTCAGAGTTAGAACTCGGGGTTCAGGGCCCAACAACCCTGGTGACTCTCCCTGGGACCTGGCACAAGTATCTTCCCCCTCTGGGCCGAGAAGCCCCATCTGGAATGCAGAAAGAATCTCCTCTGTAGCTCCCTGCTCTCTGGGCCGATGAGCAGTGCACCGGGGGTAAGGGTTGAATAAGAGCTCACGTTATTCCGCACTATGCTGAGCCCTTTTCTAGTGTTCTGTCATTTAGTTCTCAGCAGCTCTACAAAGCAGGCACTTTTTTAAAGCCCTAGTTTATAGATGAGGAAACTGAAGCACAGAGATGTTAATAATATGCCCAAGGTCACACAGCGAGTGAGTGTAAAATTGAGATTCAAGCTCAGGAAGGTAGTCTGTCTCTGGAACCCACATGACTAACCATGGCCCCATAATCCATCCCCAGGAAAACGTTCAAAAGGCCATGGGCAGCTGGGGAGACCAGCCAGGACAGCCAGATTAGCCAAGGTGCCTCTTGACTAGTAATTCTCAAGTGTGGTCTGCAGCCCCTGGAGGTTCCTGAGACCCTTTCAAGGCTCTCCCAGGTCAAACCTATCTTCACAACAATGCTAATGTGTTGTTTGCTTTCTTCACTTATTCTCTCATGAGTGTTCAGAGTTTTCCAGAAGCTACATGACATGTGATACTGCAACATGTTGAATTAAGATGCACACACAAGAAGTCAACTGTCTTCTATTAAGCCAGACCTTAAAAGAGTTGTGAAAATGTGAGACATTGCCACTCTTACTAAACTTTTTTTTAAAAAATATGGCTATTTTCATTAAAAACGGCATTTACATTGACATGCAATGGTTTTGTTGTTGTTATTTTTAAATTAATAGCTATTTAAGTCTCCTCCATTCTTACTTTTTTACAACATGCTTTTTATTTTATTTTAATATATATTTTTATAGATTTCAGAGAGGAAGGGAGAGGGGAGAGAGATAGAAACATCAATCATGAGAGAGAATCATTGAGTGGCTGCCTCCTTCACTTCCCCTCCTGGGGACCAAGCCCACAACCCGGGCATGTGCGGGAATCAAACCCGTGACCCTTCAGCCTGCAGGCCAATGCTCTATCCACTGAGCCAAACCGGCTAGGGCCTCAGTCCTTATTTCTAACATATCAATGGCTATAACCCACATAAGCAAAAGCTCTTTGATATCTTCGATAGGTTTTAAGAGTGTGAAAGGGTCCTGAGGTCAAAAAGTTTGAGAATCACAGCCTAGGCTCAGACATACTGGCCCTCTCTTCTTGACAGTCGCCTGTGACTTTATTTTTTTAAATATATTTTTTTATTGATTTCAGAGAGGAAGGGAGAGGGAGAGAGAGATAGAAACATCAATGATGAGAGAGAATCATTGATTGGCTGCCTCCTGCACTGGGGATGGAGCCCACAACCCAGGCATGTGCCCTGACTGGGAATTGAACCATGACCTCCTGGTTCATAGGTCGACACTCAACCACTGAGCCAGGCTGGCCAGGCTGTGTCTTTTTTTTTTTTTTTTTTTTTATCAGAGGGTCAAACAGGGAGATTTGGATGTGGGGAGGAGGTATGTGCTGGGGTCCCATGGTAAAGGTAGAGATGAGCGGACAGTCCCAGGGGTAATGTAAGACTAAGATGTCAGGGCTACATCCCACTTCCCTGCACGTCTCCCAGCTTGCAAGCCCCTGCTCAGAGGGATGCTCGAGACAATGGGGCTGTCCAGACTAGACCCTGACCTTGGCCCTTGCTCCACTTTGTATACCTGCTGACAAGCCCAGCATCAGGCAGAGCACACCTCCCTGGTGAGGAGAGAAAGGCTCTGAGGGGCCTGAACACCCACATGGATTTTTGCATTGGGGCCAACAGTGCTGAAAGGGCTGGAAATTGGGGGTTCTCGGGTCTGATGCTTATAATCTTCAGATGATGCTGTCTCCACGGGACCAGTGGCTGATAAGAGAGGGATTTCTCTTGAGGTTCCCTTGAGAGTTGATAATAGGGTCTTACATACACCCTACTCCAAAACTCCATGGCCTCTAAAGCCAGGGTCCTCCCCCCAGAATTAGCCATCAGAAAGGTTTCCTAGTTAGAGCCAAGCTGGTCAGCAGGCACGCTGGGGCCAAGGGTCTGAGGCAGAAAGAGAGGCCTTTGTTTCGGGGAGCCTGCTATCTGACACAGAGGCCTAACCCTAGAGGAGCCCCCGTGTAATGAGGGGGACAGGATGTCCCCTCCAACATCACCACTGCATTGGGTATCCTGGGCAAAGTTACAGAAACAAGGGACAAGGGACAAGCAGGTTGCTGAGGAGGAGGGGGGACATGATGACAGAGCCGATAGGGACACAGAGGAATGGAGATTGGCAGGAGGGGTAAGACTCGGAATGGCCCGTGTGAAGGCCCAGAGTGGAAGATAGAGCGTGGCTCAGAATTGCCATTGAGTACCAGTATATTCCCCTGGAACAAGGTCTGAATGGAGCAGTCCCCAAAAATGGGGGTGCTGGAGGGGACTGTGGGGAAAGGCTTACTAAAGTATCTTAAAGGCTATGATTGGGAGTTTCCATCTGAGAACCAACAGGGATATCTAGGAGGAAAGGAGCAAGATAAAACGGATGCTTCACGGAGATGACGTCAGTGACAGTTCTGTGGTAGAGGGAGTCAGGAGAGGGACTGGCTGAAGGCAGGGAGGTCATTTCGTGGACATCCGGGCTGATGAGGGGGACGGGCTGACAGAAGAAGAGCAGTGAGCACACACCTGAGAGAAGGTGCGGGGCAAACCTAGGCAGGGAGAGGAACAAGCAAGGTCATGCGGGGTCAGGGGTGAGAGGTGGGATAGAGAGAAGCTGAGGGAGAGAAGTTGCTCAGAATGGGGAAAGAGACTGGGGAAGAAGTTCAACAGCTGTTCTTAGATCTGAGTTGAAGACAGGACATCTGCTTGGTGAAAACATTGGGGGGAAGGGGCTATGGGTGTGGGGACCCAGGCCCTGGTGCTGGTCAGCCTCTTGGAATAAGGACAGGAACCTCATCATGTGTTCAGGGACTACATGAGAATTCTCCCACGTTAGACTGCATGAAAATGCTCCCACCTTCCCAAACTCTGGAAGGGTGGAGAGATGGGGATCTAGAACCTCAGAAAACCCACAGTCCAGGGCTGGGGCAAGGCCCACGAGCCAGCACAAATGACAGAGCAGAAAGGGCCAGAGCCCTTTCCCCAGGCTGAGCGCCATTCCAAGCCCTTTACAAACACCGACCCTTTCACTCCTCACCTATTATATCGGCCCCATCGCCAGGATGAGGACACTTGTGTAGCTAAGTGCTGAAACCAGGATCCAAACCCAGGAAGCCTGACTCCAAGGCTGTGCACGTAACGAGTGCCGACTGCCTGCCAGGCACAGCCAGGACGGAAAGGGGCCAGGGAGCAGCCCTGGGCATGGGATGCCATCCCCTTAGCTGCACCGTAAACCCCTGTGCCTATCTGGGCTTCACGGCGCCGCTCAGAAGTCCTCACCACGGGCTTTCTCGTTTGGGGATTTTTTTGGTGTGTTTGTTTGTGGTTGGTTGTTTGGTTGGTTGGTTGGTTTTGGTCCAGAAGGTGGTCTCCCTTTCTGCCCCAATCTTTATTTTAGATTTCTTTCCTTGTATGAAATGTGCTTCCTGAACTCTAACCTACGTCCTTCCAGCTACAGCCTCACGCCATTCCCAGCCTCACACCATTCTCTTCTGCCATTGGAAGGGGAGCAGAGGGCCTTACACACACACCCTTACTATATTACTCCGTTTTGGAGGCCCGACGTGTTAATTCAGGTCTCTCAGGGTCCTGCTTCTCCAACCTCTTTCTGCAAACCACACAGTTCATTCAGTTCCTCCTTCTCTCCCACATTCCAGAGCCAGCCCCTCCCGCCTCCCCACCGCCTCAAATCCAGCTCCAAGCTAGCAGACACCCACGGGAGGGTTTTTCCCACAATCCCTTTCTCTTTGCCCTTTCAAGGTTCTGACGGGGGAGGGGATGAAGAGGGGCCACCTAGATGCACTGTCTCCATGAAGAATGGTGGCAACACACATGTTAAACTGACATGAAGGAAGATTAGCATTGAACTCAGCCTGTGGCAGAGCGAGGTGACGTGTAAACACCCAAAGCTCTGCTCCCCGGGGCCTGCCCCAGCAACCACCCTCCGCTGGGTGCTAAGACACTAGGATGCCAATCTCCTCCTCCTCTCCAGTCTTTCTGCTGTCTCATCTCAACGGTGTGCCTCGTATGATCCCTTCTCTCTACCCCTCCCGGGGCCTCACCACTGTCCTGGACAGCTTGGCCTCGGCTGGACAGTAGCACTGACCAGTCAGGCAAGAGGAGAATCTAGGCCAGGGAGGGGAGGGAGAGTGGAGGTTTTTGCTTCCGTCCTAAATAACTCTTGGCAGGAAAGTTGAGGTGCTCCATTGCCCGATGTCTCTCTTCCTCCCACCGATGCCTGGGGCCCAGCCTATCTTCCATCTTGTGCACATTTCGCTAGGAGACCCAGAAGGCCTTTTTCTTCGGAGGAAGTGCGTGTTCCTGCACAACTCACCCCCCAGAGCCCTAAACCCCTTACCCCACCCCCACCCCCTGGGTGACCCCAGGGGACATCTGAGCCCACTCAGACCCTACTGTCCCAGCCTCTCTGGTCCCTGGGGAAAAGGCCTCTGGGTCTTCTGCCAGACGCTTCCCTCGTAGCCCAGTCCAGCTGAGCTAGCGCTATAAACGCGCTCAGAGGGGCACGGGTGCCATTCAACAGGGCACAGGGAGGAGATGGGGATGCCAGAGGGCAGACAGAGAATCCTCCCACACAATAGACTGGATGTGGGGGTGATGCTGGGGACAAAGCTTTTCCTCAGGGTAGGGGTCCGCGGTGGGATTCGGCATCGGAACCACAGGAGGAATGGAACCATAATGCAGCCTCCCCCCTCCACTCAGTAGAGTCATTGCCATTTGATATCCACTGAGACCAGTTGGCTGCTCGGGCTCCGGGTGGGGGCTGGGGGATGGCTCAGAAAACAGCAGCTCCTTTCAGGACCCAGGTTGGCAAGGGCTTTGGGAGGCTGGACTGGCCCAGATCACCCCCCCCCAACACCCCCTCTCTCCCTCCCTCGCCACCACCACCAAAGGACGGAGGGGGTGGGGGGTTGGCACTGCCTAGGCCATGCCTACTGCCTCGGAAGACCAGCCCCGGCCCCTCTGCCTGGGGTGGTGCCCTCCCTCCCTCTCCTTCCTCATTTCCTCCTCCGTGAAGAACCAGCTCTGAGCCAGGACACCTGCTTCCTTCTGCACTCGGTCCCCCACACCCGGCCTATACCCTTAGGAATGAAAAAGCCTGCCCCTCAGCACAGGATGGTGCCCTCCATCATGCCAGGAACATGTTCAGAAATCCTTGGAGACTGGAAAAGGGTTTGGGGAATGAAACTAAAGGAAACCCAGCAGTGCTGCTGGCCCCTCCGCAGGCTGGTCTAGACACCCACTCCAGGCCCTCCTCAGCACCCCTAAGCAAGCAGCCGTCCTCACAGAAGGGCCCCAAATCTCCCATCATCATCTCCCTCATCCAGAACTGCCTAAAAGCAGTCCCGGGGGTGGGGATGGGGGGGGGGGCGGCGGGAGGGAGAGATTCAAACCCCACAGCTAAGGCAGACGAGCCAAAAAGCTTTAGCCACAGTTTGCATCGGTGAGCAACATAATCAGGCCTTAAGCTTTGGCCTTCTTTGGGTCCAAATTTGTACTGGCTTCTTCAGCAACCCCGGTTCCCCCTCTCCCTCACTCCGCCTGGGGTGCTTCGTGACCAAGAATGAAAGCTCACCATCAGAGCGGCCCTGCTTCCGCTTTTGTCCAGTTGTGTCCTTCTATCCATCCCAGGCCTTAGCTCTCCCCCCCCAAATCAGGAAGTTCCCTATTTCTTTCCTGACACAGGTGCCCTTGGTGAGTGCCTGCCGGAGAAGGGATGGATGGGATGGGAAGGGCATCTCCATCTGAAGGTGAATGTCAGAGCCCACCCTGCCCTTCTCCTCCAGCTGGAGTGGCCTTGCGGCTTTCCTCCTGGGGTCCCGGTGGGAAGCGCTGGGGGAGAGGAGCAGCAATGAGGAGGTTGTGTCTGAAGTGGATGACAAGTCAGAATGGAGGGAAGAGACCCGCAGGGGTCCCAGGCAGACCAGGTTACTGAGGATCCCCAACCTAAGCCTTATGTGTCTTTCTTCCCATAGTGCTAAGTGGGTGTCGCTATGTGCTGTCACTGGGTGGGTAGGGGGTAGGGGGCAGGGACAGGGCTGGGCACGGGAGTGGGAGTAACCTGAGGATCCTGGGAAGAGGGGGCGCTGTCTGGAGGGCCAGTGTGGAGGTGCGTGGTTATACTTGTTGGAGGAGCTGTGATGTAACTGCAGGTCTGCCCAGTGGGAAGGGGCACCAGGAAAGCCCCTTCCTTAGCCTGAAGGGCTGAGGTGACTACGTTGGCTTATCTTCTAGAAGCCCTTTCCAGGGGGGTCCCCTGTGGGGCCGCCTAAAAAGGGGGGGCTGAGGAACAGGGCCATACCACGGAGACCAGCCAGGGTAGGGGCCGAGGGTCTTGCCCCCCGCCCCGCCCCGACGTCTATGGAGAGGGAGGTGGACAGCATCCCGGCCAGAGCGGCAGCCCTCCCTCATCAGGGCCAGCGGCTTACCTTGGGTCCGTGCTGAGTGGCCCTTCAGATGCGCAGCAGGACTGACGGACAGACGGGGCGGGCGGGCGGGAGTGAGGACGGAGCTGTGCGACGGCAGGGCCGGACTCTTAAACCGGAGCTGGGATCAGATAAGGGCTGGTCTGGGGGCCGGGGCCGGGGTCGGGCCGCTGGGGGCAGAGCTGGGCCGGTCCGGGCCGCCCCCTCCCTCCGCAGCTCGGGAGCCAAACTTTGTGTGAATGGAGGGCCCGGAGTGGGACCGGGTGGGCCGGGCGGGAGGGGGCTCCAGACCAGCCAATGGGAGCGTGGAGCGCCAGGCCCGCGCTGCCGGGATTGGAGGAGCGCGGGAAGGGGCGGGGCGAAGGGAGCGAGGGAGCCGAGCCCAGACGCCGGAGCAGAGCGCAACACCCAAAGACAGAAAACCAGACAGGCTCGGGGGAAAGGGAGACGAGAGACGATCCGCGAAGTGATAGAAGCGGCGCTGGCAAGATGACAGGGAGAGAGAAGGAAGGAGGCGGTCGTGTCCGAGTGGGGAACGGAGCGGGAGGCGGCGGGGCGGGCCCGGGCCGAGTTATTGAGGTGGAAATGAATCCAGGGCTGCCCCGAGGGGCGCACAGGGGCTGCGCGCCGGGGACTCCCGGGTTCTATCTTTCAGCCCAGTTTCCAGGCCGCTCGCCGTCTCTCAGCACTGGGCGTGGTCCTGGATGCCAGGTGCGCAGAACACCATCCCCACCTGCAGCAGCTGGGGCTGGGTGGAGAGATGGGGCGCTGGAGGCGGCAGACAGGGAAAGATCCCTCTACTTAGGGGTCCCAGCAGACCTAAGAGGACCAGGTGAACTGCATTCACAAAATCCTGGGGGGACAGCAAAATGCAAGTCTGCTCGGGATAATGCAGCAACCGGTCCGTTGGACTAGACAGGGTCGTGGTTCTCAACCTTTTCATCGCCGACTTCTTTCATCATCTGGATTCATGTTTTTTTCCTGTGTGGGTTTTTGTTTGTTTTTTATTGAGTTTATTGAGGTAACATTGGTTAATAAAATTATATAGGTTTCAAGTGTACAATTCTATACTACAGCGTCTGTATAATAATTGTATTATATGTTCACCACCCGAAGTCAACTCTCCTTCCATCACCACTTAACCCTCCTTTACCCACTTATACCTGCCCCCACCCTCCTTTCCCTCTGGTCATCACTGTATTGTTTGGTGTCTGTGTCTATGAGTTTTGTTATTTTTTTCACCTTGCCCCCCTGAATTCATGTTTTGAGAGGTTTTTTTATTTACAATGTCCCAAAATAATTATCTCCCCATTTTCGTTCATCATAGATATTTAACTACTAATCAGTAACCAATATTACCATATTGAGTTGATACACATCTTGGAAAAAAACAACAACAAAGAAACTTCACATTTTAGCTCAGCTCAGCCTCTAAAAGCCATATGATGGGTAAATGTACATTTCAAGTAGCGCCTAAGGAAGGGAGGAAGGTATGGGCTACCGGTCAGGCACCCCAGGCAGAGTGTGTTGGGGGAAGACCTGGAGTGAATACAGAGTGGTGACAGTTCATGGTCAGCTCTAAGCTCCTGAAGGCGGTGGAGAGCAATGGCAGGTCCTTGGGGGTGGGAGTGAGAGACAAAGCCATGGCAGAATTACAGAAAGATCAATCAGGAGATGAGTAAGATGGTTTGAATCAAGGGGACACGCGGCAGTAATCCTAGCTCCTTCAACCTTCCTCACCTCATCTCCCTTATCTAATCAATGCATCTTCTTCCTAAATCACCTAAATCCTGCTCCCTTCTCTCTATCTCATCATCATGGCTGTGGTCCAGGACACCATCACCTCTCACCAAGATCACTACCAGGGTCTGGAAAGTCACTAGCAGCCCAGGACCCTAACCCCACCCTTCACCCTTCACACCAGTCTCCAAGGAAGAGGCATCCTGTATTCATCATGTCAGTCCCTACACCTCTGTATCATAACCCTACATGTCCCTTGCTTACTGGTCACGGTTCAAACTCCTCAGCTCAAGACTTAGGGTTCTCCTCTGAGAGGGGAGAGAATATGGAGCTGAAAGAGATGGCTTGTAGTGAAGGAGAATTCTCTGGGGAATTTCATTTCAAATGGTTTTTTGTTTTTCTGTAGAGCAGAAATGTCATTTATTAGAACTCAAGGTGGGGATGGGACTGGGCAATTAGAAAGAGTTTAGATGTTCTAGAACAGCAGGGGTGTACGATTGTGAAAAAGTACACAGATAGCTTGAATGGCACTGAAATTCTCTAATGTAAAAAGAGTGATGTAAGCCTAGCCAGCATGGCTCAGTGGTTGAGTGTTGGCCTGTGAACCAGGAGGTCACGATTTGATTCCCTGTCAGGGCACATGCCCGGTTGCAGCCTCAATCCCCAGTGTGGGGCGTGCAGGAGGCAGCTAATCAATGATTCTCTCTCCCTCTCCCTTCATCTCTGAAATCAATAAAAATATATTTTTTTAAAAGAGTGATTTCAGTTTTTGTTTTTAAATTATGTTTTATAACAAATATACATAGATCTGTCATGTAGATTCCTTTGTGCATATCAAATGTCAGTTCTTAATTTTTAGGTCTTTCTACAAAAGAGAAGTCCTAGTATAGTCACCAGGATCTCAATAGGGAATCCTACCTAATAAAAGAGTAATATGCAAATTAACCATCACTCTGCTACACCCACAAGCCACACCTACCAGCCACGCCCACCAGCCAATCAGAGCGAGTATGCAAATACACCCAACCAAGATGGCTACAGCCACAGAGAGCAGGAGGGAGGCTTGGGTTTCCCAGGCAATGGAGGAAGCCAAGCTTTCTGCCTGCCCTTGCCAGCCTAAGCCTCCACTCAAGGCTACAAAGTTTCAATTATGGAAGGTAAACAAATCCAAACAGAAATGGCAGCAGCCACGGAGCTAGAAAGAGCGGGAGGCTAGGGTTGCCCCTGGCAATGGAGGAAGCAAAGCTTTCCACACACCCTGGCTGACCCAGGCCTCCACTCCAGGCTACAAAGTTTCAATTGTAGAAGGTAAATAAATTCCAGATACCAGGGCCTCCGCTTGGGTCGCCAGGGGCCGTGGCCGGCCTGCAAACCACCACAGGCCCCTCGCTCAGGCCGCCCCATGCCCTAAGGCAGGGGTCCTCAAACTTTTTAAACAGGGGGCCAGTTCACTGTCCCTCAGACCGTTGAAGGGACGGACTATAGTTTAAAAAAAAAAACTATGAACAAATTCCTATGCACACTGCACATATCTTATTTTGAAGTAAAAAAACAAAACGGCAAAAACACCCACATGTGGCCCGCGGGCCGTAGTTTGAGGATGCCTGCCCCAAGGGAACCCCCACCCTGATCTGGGACACCCTTCAGGGCAAACC
The DNA here is from genome assembly GCF_027574615.1 of Eptesicus fuscus. NCBI lineage: Eukaryota > Metazoa > Chordata > Mammalia > Chiroptera > Vespertilionidae > Eptesicus > Eptesicus fuscus. The sequence continues at coordinate 38,011,969 of NC_072494.1, read as the reverse complement.
AGCTGGCCCCCACCCATGCACCAGGCCTCTATCCTATCTAATAAAAGAGTAATATGCAGATTAACCATCACTCCAACACACAATATGGCTGCCCCCATGTGGTCAAAGATCCTGCCCCTATGTGGACACAAGATGGCCACCACAAGATGGCCAGCAGGGGAGGGCAGTTGGGAGGGACCAGGCCTGCAAGGGAGTGCAGTTGGAGGCGATCAACCCTGCAGGGGAGGGCAGTTAGGGGTGACCAGGCCTGCAGAGGAGGGAAGTTGGGGGCAAACAGGCTGGCAGGGAAGCAGTTAGACATCAATCAGGCTGGCATGGGAGTGGTTAGGGGGTGATCAGGCTGGCAGGAAGAAGCGGTTAGGGGCAATCAGGAAGGCAGGCAGTCGAGCAGTTGGGAGCCAGCAGTCCTGGATTGTGAGAGGGATGTCTGACTGCCTGTTTAGGCCCGATCCCACCGAATTTCGTGCACTGGGCCTCTAGTCAATGATAAAGGCTTTAGGAAATTAGTATTTGTGAATGTTTACTGTGCAACTTGAATATATTACTTGAGATGGGAAAACTGAAGTTCAGAGAGGGTAAGTGGCTTGTCTATGGTAACATAGCTGGAAAGTGTTAGATTTGGAACTTGAATCCACGTGTGTGTGTGTCTCAGTAAATACTGAGTGAATCTGCATGGTTTATACATAATCTTCATTGTAAGCATGAGTACATGTTTGAAAAATTTGCCAGGGATGTGATGTCCAGGGTCCTCCACACAAAATGGCAGTTAGGGGAACCGTCTTTCTTTGAGAACCTCCCTTCTCTTCTCCCAGTTTAGCAAGTTGTGTCTTTCTTATTCTTGATTGCTCCTATCAGACTCACTCCTTCCAATGTTAGCCTCACCTCTTCTTGCACCTTCTCCGTGATGAGACAGGGTTCCCTCAGAGCCCAGGAGTGAGCAATCTGTTCTGGAAGGAGAATCCACGAGTGGGCAGCAGTATGAGGGGCTTCTGCTGGGAAGAGCAGGTGTGGACAGAAGGCAGGGTGGGAGCTTTGGGTCGGGAGGTATGAAGAGGCTCAGAATAGGCAACACTTCACAGTCCGAGGAGTTGACTGGAAAGAGGAGAGCAAGCATGGCAAACTCGTGGCCCGCGGGCCGCATGCCTCATTTATTTGGCCTGTGTTAGCCTTTGAGTTTGACACGCTTGGAGTAGAGACACTGACAATGCTCACTCCAGAATCCCAAGAGACCAACAAGGCTGAACAATTCCCATGAACAGTGGGCACCTCAGAGTTGGGCGATTCAGCCCACAGAGGAGAAATCCCAGAGTGGCTGAGCTACATGCCTACAGTTACTAAAGATCATTATTTTTATTTCGGTATACCACCTCCTTTCAGTAAATGCGATCTATACACACTTACATTTGTAAGATATAAATTAGGGCATACTTAATCACATTACTAAAGGATTCTTTCCAGAATTTCTTCAACTAAGTCGTTCCTCTAGTACCTTTTCAATTGAGTCCAATAGATAAAATTTCATTAACACACAATGCACCAAGGTAGAAGGAAGGCAACAGGAAATAAAGAAATGAAGGGCCAGGACCTGGAAGGCCTGAGTCTGAGTCCTGTCTGTTCTCTTAGAGCCCACCCCTTGTCTATAAAGTGCTTGGGATCCATCCCTTACCTGTAAAGTGAGGCCTAATTCTGGACCATCTCCAATGCCATATCTTTTTAAAAATATATATTTTATTGGTTTCAGAGGGGAGAGGGAGAGAGAGATAGAAACATCAATGATGAGAGAGAATCATTGATCGGCTGCCTCCTGTATGCCCCACACTGGGGATCGAGCCCGCATCCTGGACATGTGTCCTGACCTGGAATCAAACCGTCACCTCCTGGTTCATAGGTCGGTGCTCAACCACTAAGCCATGCCGCCCGGGCAACCTTTTTTTTTTTTTTTTTTTTAATACTCACCTAAGGACATGTTTAGAGAGAGGAAGGGAGAAAAAGAGAGTGAGAGAAACATTGATGTGAGAGAGAAGCATCAATTGGTTGTCTACTGTACATGCCCCAACACCCCCGCCGCCTCCCCAACTCAGATATGTGCCCTGACCAGGAATTGAACCAGCAACCTTTTGGTGCACAGGACGATGCTCAACCAACTGAGCCACTCTGGCCAGGCACCAATGCCATGACTTACAAATTTGAATCCACCTCCACCCAATTCTATAAAGCAAGATAGACCCATGTACGAGAAGTCTCCTCACCCTCTAGCTCTGCTGAAAACAGCCCGAAGGCCAGCAAGCCCCTCGGCCTCAGGAGCCCCACAGGGCACCATCTGTCCTGGGATGTCCTGTGCTTCTTCCATTTCACTCTAATCTCCAGCCACACTCAGGGCTTCAACCACATCCTCCCTCTGTTCAGAGTTTTCTAAGGTCCCACCTCCTTTGAATTTATAGAAATTGTTGTAGCCCGGCTGGCGTGGCTCAGTGATTAAGCGGTGACCTATGAACCAGGAGGCCATGGTTTGATTCCAGGTCAGGGCACATGCCCGGGTTGTGGTCTCAATCCCCAGTGTGGGGCATGCAGGAGACAGCCGATCAATGATTCTCTCTCATCATTGATGTTTCTATCTCTCTCCCTCTCCCTTCCTCTCTGAAATCAATAAAAGTATATTTTAAAAAGGAATTGTTATAACCTACCATGTCAGCCTCCCTGCTTCATGAACCTCACATCCTCAACCATCTCCTGTTCCCCCATCATGCTTCCTCCCCCACCTTTGAGCTTTTACCCAAGAAGTCTCACTCAAGGAAACTTCCCAGATTTGTTGACCCCAGGGCTGCCACACACAGCTGTACAGTTTGGGGGCTGCACGAAGGCGCCCACTGAGGGGGCAAGTTGAGAACTGAGCAGCATTTTGCTTGCCAGTTCTTTTTTCTTTTTTTGATTAAGGTATTACATATGTGTCCTTATCCCCCATTACCCCCCCACACCTCACCCCAACTCATGCCCTCACCCCCCTGTTGTCTGTGTCCATTGGTTAGGCTTATATGCATGCATATAAGTCCTTTGGTTGATCTCTCCTCTGCTTGCCAGTTCTTGCACCGTGGTTCAGAGCTGTGTCTCCTGGAGGGATCCCCATTCTTATTATTATTATTATTATTATTATTACCCAAAAGTACCACCTGCTCTCCAAGCTCCATGCCATGTATGAGGAACGCATCTGCTAAGAGGGGTTTGTACCGAGGTTCTTCACACACCAGCAATGTGGCCCCAGCTGTGCCCCTCCTACCCTCAGTATTCTCCAGTTCCAACCTCAGTTTCCCATCAGCACAACTCTACTGACCTATTTCATTGATTCCTTGTGAAGTTGCTTTCTGTTTCTCATAATATCTGAAAGCTGAGGCCTCACCCATTTTTCTGAATCCTGGGGTACCTGAGAAAGCTATTTTCCTCTCACTGTGGTCCAGCTCGGTGGTGAACAGGAATTGAGGTTCGATGCCGGGTAAAGTCCAGGACCTACAGGATCAGTAAGTCAGGGAGTGGGTAGTAGCCCCTTCCTTGTCCACCAGGGCAGCCCGGACTGAGGCAGGGACTGGCGGGTCCTCCTGGAAGGCCCTGCCAGCCCTGTGATGTCCCCCTCCAGGAAATGGGGCCAGTTCTATGCAAATGCGTTCTTGCCCAGGAGTTTGGTTTCTTCTCTCCCAGCTCCTGGCACAGTGGAACCAACATGAGCGGCCGCTTGGCAGGACAGAGAGGAGCAGCTAGCAGTCCCAGGGCTCGGGTGACAGGGCCAGGCCCAGGAGACGGGGATGTTGACTGGGGCTTTAACAGCCCTCCTGATGCCAATCTCAGCCGAAAACTCGATATTTCCACTTGGAACAAGCAACACCAGCAGAGGGCTGGGGAGAGGAGGGCCATGTACCAGGAGTGCCCCCTGCAGGTCTCACTGGGTAGCACCAGAACAGAGGAAGGCAGCACAGGATGGGTGGGGCTCTCAGGAGATGCCTGGGATGGTGAGGATCATAACCAGGAGGAGGAGGAGGAGCAAGAGGTAGCAAGAATTTACTGAGTATTTACAATGTGCCAGGCATTGCCTCACACAATCCTCATGACAACCCTAAGGGATGGATAGCACTGTTATTTTCATATCTTAGGTGAAGAAACTGTTTAGAGAGGTGAAGTAACTTGCTCAAAGTCACCCAGTTGGTAGTGGACAGCTTTGGGATTTGAACCCAGTCACTGCCTCCAGAGAGTATATTATTATTATTATTTTTAATATATTTCATTGATTTTTTTTTTACAGAGAGGAAGGGAGAGGGACAGAGAGTTAGAAACATCGATGAGAGAGAACATAGATCAGCTGCCTCCTGCACACCTCCCACTGGGGATGTGCCCACAACCAAGGTACATGCCCTTGACCGGAATCGAACCTGGGACCTTTCAGTCTGCAGGCCGATGCTCTATCCACTGAGCCAAATCGGTTAGGGCCAGAGAGTATATTATTTAGTACCATCTTTCCCATCTTGCCAGTTCATTCCAGGAACTTTTAGTCCTCTGATGTCCATTTCTATCTCTTCCTGCTCTTCTTGTTGAAATCTGGAGAATAGCCTGGCTGGCGTGGCTCAGTGGTTGAGTGTTGACCTATGAACCAGGAGGTCATGGTTCGATTCCTGGTCAGGGCACACGCCCAGGTTATGGGCTCGATCCCCTGTGTGTGGCATGCAGGAGGCAGCCAATCAATGATTCTCTCTCATCATTGATGTTTCTATCTCTCTCTCCCTGTCCCTTCCTCTCTGAAATCAATTTTTAAAAAATATCTAAAAAAAAAAAGAAATCTGGAGAACAGATTAATAATAATACCAATAATAACACACCTAGTGTTTGTATATCACTCTCTGCTTTTAGTTATTTCCCTGGAGCAAATGAACACTGAGGTATTGATATTTCTCCAAAAATTTTCCTTGTTTTAATCAGTATTCCTACAGTTATTTCTATACAGTTATGATCAACTTGTAAGAATTTTTTTATTCCAGTCAAGGGCATGTACCTTGGTTGCGGGCACATCCCCAGTAGGGGGTGTGCAAGAGGCAGCTGATCGATGTTTCTCTCTCATCGATGTTTCTAACTCTCTATCCCTCTCTCTTCCTCTCTGTAAAAAATCAATAAAAAAATATATTTTAAAGAATTATTTTATGTCAGAGTGTGCCTACATGCACATTTACATATATAAACATAGTAACCAATTATATTGATATGCCACCGATATTACATTATTGAGGCAGTGTAGCTTTGTGAGAATAGCATGGAAGGGGGTGGCACAGGTGTGTGAGTTTGACGATCATCTCTGCCGTTATCCAAACTCTGTGACATGTGGTAAATCACTCACCCTTTCTCAGTTTTACTTTGCTCATTTATAAATGAAGCAAATAATACTTATCTCATTGGGTATCTCACAGGGTTCTTAAGTGAGGTATGCATTTACTTCATAGCTGACGCTCAACAAATGATCAGCAGTAGTGTTAATATTATGCGTGGCGGTGTCTATCTCCTCCTTGGACCAGGAGCCGTTCTAGGGAGAGACATTCATTCTGTAACTAACCCCACCTAGCACATTTCTTGGCACTTGGACTGCATAAACGTTTGCTGAATGAATCGTTAGCAAGCCCTAACCTAGCCTTTTCTCTCGGTTGGACATCTGAATTGTTTCTAGACTTTCTGACAGAATTAACTTCAGAGGCCTGTGTATCTATTGCCTCATTTGGTCTGCACACCTGTGAAGCAGGAGGAGGCCCACACCTGTGAGAGGTGGAACACCTGTGGCTCAGAGGAAGGGAAGGGACGCCTATGGGCCACATCACAAATTAGTAATAAAGGTTAGAGCCCCTGGCCCAGCTCCCCTTCCTTGGCTGGATCTCTTTCCCTCTCGCTCTCTTTCTGGATCACGGTGGCCTCTCCAGAAATAGACTGTGATGCTGGGCCTGCCCTGAGAGCAGGGATGAGCTGCCGGCTCCCACACAGCCCTTTGAGTCCCCAGGAAACCAAACACCTTATTCCCCACCCAGTCAGGGCCTGTATTTTCCCAGAGCGAGGATCTTCCCGGGAAAGAGCAAGCGCGCCAGCTTTTTCCTTTTTCTTTCTTCTTCTTTCCTGAGGGGGTGAAAAGGCAAGCTCTGAGCTGTCCAAGAGGAGGGACTTGGGCTAAAAATAACGATGGCGTGTGCCTCAGCCTCTAGTGGTACCCAGGACTGGGGAGGGGAGGGGGATGCTCTAGAGCTGTCGCCAGACTGGTTGCTGTGGAAACGGGAGAGGAGCAGGGGAGCCTGGGAAGTGGGTCTGACACAGATAGCAAGTCCTAGTCGGAGCTGCCGCTACATTTAGGAGACACAGCCGTGTCCTCGCCGGCCCTCACCCTCCGAGGGGACGGGTGTGGGGCCGTGTCAGGGGCATGGACGCTTCCCTCCGGGGGTCTTTGCTGCCCGCTGCTCTCCTCTCCACGGACTGTGAGTTGAGTTGCGGGGGGGAGGGGGTTGGGCCCCTATTTCCATGGCAAGTGGGGGTTTGGGGAAGAGCTGATTCCTGGGGGAGTTTTTTCACCGGATCTCCTTCCAAAAAATAAGCCTCCTTGCTGGCGAGCACTTCCCGGGGGAAGAAAGCGAGACCCAGGAACATGTGGAAAGGGGTCAGGGTACGCACAAAAACCAAAAAGGAGCAGGCTGGAGGAACAGGACTCCTTGGAGGGAAGGTACAGAAGCCAAGTCTTTGATCCTGGGATAGATTATTACCTGTGGGTAATAATTCCCCACCGTTCCTTCCCCACCGAGAAGCATGCAGCCCCCCCTCAGGAAGGCAGGAAAGGAAAGGGACACCATCAAAGTAAGGCTCACCTAGATCCCTGGGCAAAGGAGAGCGAGAGTTCGGGGGGTCATCACTCTGGTGACCACTCCGTGGCCCGGTTCCTTCTCCTCCCCTGGGCTGAGAGGTCGGTCCCAGCAGGCCAGCGGGGGGTCAGATCACCTGAGAGGACACCTGAAGTCCCCCTGAAGCTAGAATGAGTGGGACTCCCGTACTTGTCTGTATGAGCTGGGGTCTGTGAGCTGCCAGGGCTTAGAGGTCACTTCCTGGGGGCATCCTGGGCTGAGGGAGGGAAAGGGAAGCCCATTGTTGGGGGAGGGGAGAGACCCTAATCTGCCATTGCACTGGGGCTCCTAGATCCTGTGTCCCCTGACTCCTCCTGGAAAATAAAAGTGGGGGTGCCCTACGCTCAAGACACTTTGTGTTGGTTTCTCCTCCTGTTCACACACACACACACACACACACACACACACACACACACACGCTCACACGGCCTCCAGAGGTCTAGCTGCAGAGTACCTCACTTCAGACCTTAAATTCTGGAGCGCTGGGATTGGGGTTACATATCCAGGCTGTTTCTCCTCGGGACCTGGTCAAACATACAGGCCACCTGTGATCCTCATGCCACACTCCTCCCCTCCAAACCCCACCCCAAGCAGCTCAGGTTGCCTTGAAGTGGGGGCACAGGATGATCCCAGGAAGCAAGGCCGATTGAAAAGTCTCCAGTCCTTATTCTAAGCCTTTCCTTGCATGGTTCACATCTCCCCGGGGCCCCTGGGTGCCTGGAGGAGGGCCCCGGACCTCTCTTTCAGGGCAGATTACAGCTCAGAGAGCTCCTTCCAGAGCAAGAATTTGAGGCAAAGTCAGGTGGAATGTGAGCTTTGGAGCAGGGAGGGGGAGGGGGTGTTGTTAGGACAGTCAGTGGGAGGTAGGGTGTTGTGGGAAAGAACTGGAGGGGAGGGGGGGGGGGAATGTGGGTGCTTAGTGTTCACCGGCCCTGCTTGGTTACATCTCGTGCAGAACAGGAGAGCAGAGGGATGCAAGCCTACCTCCCGGTGAACTTGGTGCTCCCTGGGCCCCAGCCTCTGTGCGGGCGGCATGTCCTTGTGTCCTCGGCCCACTTCCAGGCTGTCCCCACTGTGGAAAGAACCCGCGGAAAACGGGGTCATTCTACAGTGGCAATGGGCATGGTCAGTGCTCAGGGAGGTTTCCAGTGGGGATTTCCTGGTGTGGGGATTTTCAACCCCTGCCCTCTGGAGATTGTCCCCTGCAATCCGCCACTCCCACTTCTCCTCTGTAAGCTTGTTGAGAGGAGTAAGATGTGGGTGGGGATGGAGTGCGTGAGTGAGGTCCAGGGAGGAAGGGACTGGCAGGACTTTCTGTGTCTCTGTCTTGAGGTGCACCTCAGAAGAGCCTGGGTGTGGCTAGACCGCCAGGTTGAATTGTGGAGACAGAGATTTGGGCACTGGCCTGACAATAGCTAGGGAGGCGGAGCAGTAGAGCAGCGATTTTCCACCCAGACGCCAGGGCACGCCGAATTCTTAAAACTCAACTATTTACTCAGGAGCACTGACCTCCTTTCCCTCAGATTGTCCAATTAAAAAATTACAACAGCCAACCCAACAGCAGCCATGCGGTGTGAATGAATCAAAACTATACCGATTTTTCTGTCAGAAAAAAAATTCTGGTGTGCCGCAGAATTTTAGCAATTAGCTTCTGTGCGCCACGGGATGAAAAAGGCTGAGGAAGATTAACCCCTGCCCCCAAGGCGGCCGCGGTCTAATGATATCAGGACTCTGCTCCCCCGCCTGGGCCTCTCGCCCTGGGAGGCCCTGGAGTGCTGCACCCTGGTGCGAGGTGGAGGGCCGAGATCTCGGCACCGCCTTCCTCTGAAAATAAGCCTCACACTTGGATGGTGCCTTCCCATTTGGTCCTCATGATTCTGTGAGCTGGGGGAGCAGCGAGGGTTGTATGTATTGTCCCCATTCTACTGATGTGGAGACTGAGGCCAAGAAGCAAGAAGGGCCAGGCCAGCCGTGGCTCAGTGGTTGAGAATCGACCTATGAATCAGAAGGTCATGGTTCCAACCAGAAGGTCATGGTCCGTCCCTTCCCCCACCCTCCATCAGGGCACATGCCTTGGGTTTCTAGCTCCATCTCCAGTAGGGGGTGTGCAGGAGGCAGCTGATCAATAATTCTCTCTCATCATTGATGTTTCTCTCTCTCTCTCCCTCTCCCTTCATCTCTGAAATCAATATAAATATATATATATATTTATAATTACTTTATTGATTAAGGTGTCACATATTTGTCATCAACCCCCCCCCATTCCCTTCCCAAACCCCCCCCCACACGCATGCCCCCCTCCCCCTGTTGTCCGTGATCACTGGTTAGGCTCATATGCAAGCACACAAGTCCTTTGGTTGATCTATCTCCCTTGTCCCCACCCTCCCCTACCTTCCCTCTGAGGTCTGACAGTCTGATCACTGCTGTTCTTGTTCTTCAGTCTATGTTGTTCATCTTTTCCTCTAGATGAGTGAGCTCATGTGATACTAGGAATACACTTATAGGAACCAAAAATGAGACAAGCAATATAAAAATATATTTTGGAAGGAAGGAAAGAAGGAAGGAAGGAAGGAAGGAAGGAAGGAAGGAAGGAAGGAAGGAAGGAAGGAAGGAAGGAAGGAAAGGAGGGAGGGAGGGAGGGAGGGAGGAGAGGACAGGCAGAAGGGCTTCGCTCAGGACACCCAGCCCCGGTTGTCCCTGCCTCTCCGTGGCCGGGTTAATTCGATCGGTCGATCTTTAAGGGCCTGCAGGAGCCGGGACGCTACCGAGAGGCGGCGGACCGCGGCGGTGCGGACCCTCGCGCGCGTCGGGGCGCTGACCCCGCCCCCGCCCCCGCCGGGGCCATGGCGCAGGAGAACGCCGCCTTCTCGCCGGGCCCCGAGGAGCCGCCCCGACGGCGCGGCCGCCAGCGCTACGTGGAGAAGGACGGCCGGTGCAACGTGCAGCAGGGCAACGTGGGCGAGACGTACCGCTACCTGACGGACCTGTTCACCACGCTGGTGGACCTGCAGTGGCGCCTCAGCCTGCTCTTCTTCGTGCTCGCCTACGCGCTCACCTGGCTCTTCTTCGGCGCCATCTGGTGGCTCATCGCCTACGGCCGCGGCGACCTGGAGCACCTGGAGGACACGGCCTGGACGCCCTGCGTCAACAACCTCAACGGCTTCGTGGCCGCCTTCCTCTTCTCCATCGAGACGGAGACCACCATCGGCTACGGGCACCGCGTCATCACCGACCAGTGCCCCGAGGGCATCGTGCTGCTGCTGCTGCAGGCCATCCTGGGCTCCATGGTGAACGCCTTCATGGTGGGCTGCATGTTCGTCAAGATCTCGCAGCCCAACAAGCGCGCCGCCACGCTCGTCTTCTCGTCGCACGCGGTGGTGTCCCTGCGCGACGGCCGCCTCTGCCTCATGTTCCGCGTGGGCGACCTGCGCTCCTCGCACATCGTGGAGGCCTCCATCCGCGCCAAGCTCATCCGCTCGCGCCAGACGCAGGAGGGCGAGTTCATCCCGCTGCACCAGACCGACCTGAGCGTGGGCTTCGACACCGGGGACGACCGCCTCTTCCTGGTCTCGCCGCTGGTCATCAGCCACGAGATCGACGCCGCCAGCCCCTTCTGGGAGGCGTCGCGCCGCGCCCTCGAGAGGGACGACTTCGAGATCGTGGTGATCCTGGAGGGCATGGTGGAGGCCACGGGTGCGCGGGCAGGAGGAGGAGGGGCGCGGGGCGGGGAGGGGAGGGGCGGGGCCGGGAGGGGTGAGACCGAGAGGCTGGTGGAGGGTGAGAATACGGTGAGAGACGGGGGACCTCGGTGGGGAAGGGCGTGTAAGCAGAGTGACCCCGAGAAGCCAGGGAAAGCTGGGAGAGATCCCCGAAGCGGCCCTGGCCCGGGCCCTGGCGGAGAGGTCTGTGATCGCCGCCACACCCGGTGCTTCTCTGTCCTGCGGCTCCCACGCCTGACACCTCCGAGTCCATTTAAGCTTGGCGAGCACCTCTCCAAGGCGACGTGTCATTGCGTTCGCGTTCCAGAGGAGATTGCCCAACCGAAGGTTAAGCAGGTTGTCTGCAGCCATCGGCTATTAGGTGGCCACGCCTGGAGGGAGGCAGTCTGGCTTCGGTGTTACGCGGTACAGGTTGGAAGGGCGTAGGTTCCCAGTCGATCTGCGAGTCTCGCCCAGGCCCCTGGAATTTGGTGGTGAGGGTTTTTCCATGACCCGAGTGAGGCTGGCCGAGGCTGGCCTTTAACGAGAGGTTGATACCTGGTCTCACTCCTGCCTCAGTTTCCCCATCCATCAAAAGATTCTCAACTTCCGCCGACAAAGGAAATAGATGCTCTTAGCATTTCCAGTGGCTTCCCAGGAGGACTGGCAGCGCCCCTGTGATGCCAGTGCCTCCAACTCAGGCCTACACAGCGAAGGCCCTGGCAGCAGGTAGGAGGAGGTCAGCGCCGGGCAGCTGGTGAGGTCCTTCGGGACGTGACATCTCCGCGTGGGAGGAGGCTTGGAGAGCTGCGGGTGGGTGACCAAAGGCCCACGTGGTTCCCGCCACGGTTGTCAGAGCTTTTGCACTCTGCCGGCTTCTCCCACAAGCCTCGCCCTCAAACCTCTTCCTGGCCCCTCCAAGCTGATCCTCTACCCACACCCTCTGCCTCGTGTTCCCCTTTTCTTCTTAACCACCTAGCTCTCTCCCTCCCCACTCACCGCCCCCCCTTTGCTCTCTAACCCACCAGCTCTGTTTTGCCAGTACCTGAGGCAGCCCCTTCCCTTACAAGGATGTTCCTGCCCACCCCTCTTCTCCCTGTGTTCCCAGCCCCTCCCTCTCTTCTCTCAGCCCCTCTGTCCCCGGGTCCCTTTGGCCTCTTCTCCTCCCTCCCTGGATGCTTCCTATCCCAGCCTTCACCAAGGGAAGGAAGGCTGCCAGTGACCTGAAGTGTCTCCGTGCGGGGCTTGCCCTGGTGAGAGCCAGTCTCCGGTTAGCTGGTGTTCACTCGGTCCCGCCTTGTTCTGAGGTGCACCTGGGCTGAGGTGGATAGGAGAGACCCCGGGGGAGGAGAACCACTTGCCCTAGGGTGTGCCCCCCCCCCCCCAAGAGGGAGGACAGGACACAGGCCCAGGGCCAGGAGGGTGCGGGGGAGAAGATAGGGATGGGGCTTGTCTGACTTCTAGAGCGACAAAACCAGGAAGGATGGTATTATTTTGAGTGTGAGAGTCAGGATCCAAAACGCTTTTGAAAAACAAGAATAATGAGCCAACATCCAACAAGATGACATTTAAAAGGAGTAAATATAAAAGTCTACATTTAGACTTTTAAAAAAATCACTTATGTAAGCACAGCATGGAAGAGCTCCGGTGAAGAAGAACCGGGGGTTTGCGTTGGCCACAGGCTTAATGTCAGAGCAATGTGCTACAGCTTCCAACGCGTTGATGTAATCTTGGGCCCTATTGGCTAGAGCAGTGGTCGGCAAACTCATTAGCCAACAGAGCAGCAAACCGCGGCTCGCGAGCCGCATGTGGCTTGCGAGCCGAGGTTTGCCGACCACTGGGCTAGAGCATCGTGGCCAGATGAGAGCAGTGCTAAGCCCTCTCTTATGCAAAGATCAGGCCTCAGTTGGACTCCTTGCCATAGAGTCCTCCTTGGCCATTATGGTTTACAATGGGTCCTCCTTGGCCATTCTGGTCTACAGTCAAGAAAGTAAAATTTCGGAAATCCAGGCCACAAGAGCAATGGTGACAGGGATGTTCAGCCTGAAGAAGAGAAGATGAGATGGAACCTCTTTCAGATACTTGAAGGGGTGTCATACGGCAGAGGAATGAAACCAAAGGGTGACAATCCAGGGAGGCAGATTTTAGCTCAACTGTTACATCCATCGCTCAAAGGAGCGGGCACCTTGTGAGCTCTCAATTCTGGGAGGTAATTGAGTACAAACCAGATGCCCGAAATTGGGAATGCTCCAGTGGGAAGCCCTATATGGAGAGGGACGTTGGACTAGATCAGTGATCGGCAAACTCATTAGTCAACAGAGCCAAATATCAACAGTACAACGACTGAAATTTCTTTCGAGAGCCAAATTTTTTAAACTTAAACTTCTTCTAGCGCCACTTCTTCAAAATAGACTCGCCCAGGCCGTGGTATTTTGTGGAAGAGCCACACTCAAGGGGCCAAAGAGCCGCATGTGGCTCGCGAGCCGCAGTTTGCCGACCACGGGACTAGGATGCTCCCCAAGGTTAATTTTAAGGTTAAGCGTCTCTGATGGGCATCTCCAGTGGAGAGGCAGGGAGAGAGAGGGTTGGAGATGAAGAGGGGTTGTACAAATGGACGAGAGATGAGAGAACTGAGCAAGTTCAGGAGTTGGGAAAGGGAGAAACGTGGGCTGGACCAAAAGGGGGCGGGGCCCTTGGGGAGGGATATGAGGCCAGGTGTTGGGAATAAGGTCACGGAGTGAGAGGCAGGAGAGAGAAGCCTGGGCTGGGATCCCCCTGACCCATGCCCTTCCCCCCCAGGAATGACATGCCAAGCTCGGAGCTCCTACCTGGTGGACGAGGTGCTGTGGGGCCACCGCTTCATGTCAGTGCTGACCCTGGAGGACGGCTTCTACGAGGTGGACTATGCCAGCTTCCACCAGACTTTCGAGGTGCCCACACCCTCCTGCAGCGCCCGGGAGCTGGCCGAGGCAGAGGCCCGCCTTGATGCCCATCTCTACTGGTCTATACCCAGCCGGCTGGATGAGAGAGTGGAGGAAGAGGGGGCAAGGGAGGGGGCAGGGGAGGAGGCAGAGGGAGAGGGAGAGGCCGGGGCTGACCAGGGGAAGAATGGCTGCCTGCCACCCCCAGAGAGTGAGTCTAAGGTGTGACCAGTTTCCCAGACCCCTGTGGCAGGATCAGACACAGGTACCCAGGAAGCTGGATGTTGGGGGTGGAGGAGTCCGGTGAGGTGCCTGGGAACTTGCGAAGGCGGGAAGGGCCCCTCAGAATCCCGAGTCCAGGATCCAATGTGGAAGGAGGCATCCTGATATCAAGAGAATGGAGGGCAGGGATGAGTGAACTTACCAGCCTGTCATGTTTGACCTTCACATCTGCTCAGGGGTGGTTGGATGGACAGAAGGATGGACTTATGTGGATTGGATGGGAAGATGGAAGCAGACAGAGAGACAGCTAGTGGATACGTAAAAGGACCGACAGACAGGTGGTACACTCAGGGCTGCTGCTAACCCACTGAGCATCTTTGTACACATTCTAAAAAGGCACCCTTTTCCTCCAGACGGACACCACCCCAAACCAGGGTGAGTGGCCCGGGGCACGGAATGTGGGCTGGATTTTAGCTCCCACTCACCTCCTCGGCCTGCTTCCCTGTGCTTGGCACACCTGTCTCACCAGATCCAGCAGCCCCACTGACCCAGCAGAGAAAGCTGGATGGAGGTGGGCGGAGATGAGGAGGCTGTCCTCCCAGCCCCACCCCTACCACTGAGGCAGGCTGACTGGGAGGATGCGGGGCTGTAGGAGGGGCTCAGCAGGTGTGAATGACTTTGTCTGTTGCTCAGGGAAGCAAGTAGGGAGCTACCAGAGCTGGGCCCCTGGGAAAGGAGTGAAATTCCACAAACACCTTGGCGACGTAGGAGGGCAGAGAGGGGTTCTGAGGAGAAAGAGGGCCAGGGAGAGGTTGAGGTGAGTTCACTAGAGCTGGGACAGGGGGGCCCTTGGGAAGGCAGAATTAGCGAGAAGGAGTCATTCATACCATTCGTTGGGTGTCCTTTGGGCATAGAACACTGAACTGGGCACATGGGGATGGACAGTCAGAGACCCATTTCCTATCTCGGAATATAGTGCACCTGGGAAAAACAGAACTATTCCCATGGCACTGTTTCAAACTGAGAACCTGAGCATTCTCTCTGGGCAGGGGCAGAAGCGATTGGTAATCTGAAAGCTAGGGGTTGAGCAAGCCACGGAGGATGTCTAAGCCATCAGCTGTAACACTTAGTGTGCATCAGAGTCACCTGAAGGGCTTGTGGACACTGACTGTGGCCCCACTCCCAGAGCTTCTGACTCAATCCGTCTGAGGCGGAGACCAAACATGTTCATGCCCAGCAAGTTCCCAGGTCACGCTGACACGGCTGGAATGGGGACCACAGTCTGAGGGCTACTGCTCTAAGTGAAGACCTGGGGATGGGGCCTACAAGCTGAGCAGAAGCTGGGGGGTCTTGGGGTGGAGACTGGTATATAAAGGGTGGAGTCTTGTGTGTGGGGAAGGGGTACCCTGAAACCCAGGCTGGTGAGTTTAACTCTGGGCCCAGGAACTCCCCCATCAGTGGAAATAGGGAGTGACAACTAGAGATGTTTGGGGAAGATAAGTAGGCGGTTCAGATAGGAGGAGGCAGTCTCGGCCCTGAGGGAATTTCCTGGGGAGGTGGTGGGGGAGCTGCAGCAGGAAGTGGCAAAGGAGGGAACCCCCTGGGCATTTACTTTCACAGTAGCATCTTTGCTGCAAGCATTTTGGCTGCAAACATTTTCGCCACATAACTGATTGGCTGTAAGGCAATTCTGCCATTAAAAAGCAGGAGATGAAAGGGCATAGAGGATACGTGGTGATGGAAAAAATAAAAGACTTGATTGCAACATACAAGGTATCTGAGTACATTTTAAAAGTGTGCAGCCTCGTGGCAGTGCTGCACATGTGTCCGATCTTACGTTGTGGATGTATGTAACTACTCGTCTTAGTTCTGTGGGAAATGTGGGTCCCACCCTGCGCCTTCAAAGAGGGACCTTGGCTTCTCTTTCTCCTCCCAAAATGGTGTCTTTGGGGGGCAAATCATCGTCATCTGGGAGAAATGCTAACTATTTTTTAAAATATATTTTTATTGATTTCAGAGAGGAAGAGGGGAAGAGAGAGAGAAACATCCATGATGAGAGAGAATCATTGATCAGCTGCCTCCTGCACGCCCCCTACTGGGGATCGAGCCCACAACTCAGGCATGTGCCCTTGACCGGAATTGAACGGGAGACCCTTCAGTCTGGAGGCCAACGCTCTATCCACTGAGCCAAACCAGCTAGGGCTGAAATGCTAACTATTATAAGACCAGCATCCGTCTACGCATCAGAGTAGATCACAATGAAAACTAGCTAAGATGTATATGTAACTTAAAAATGGGAGTACTGCAAGAACTTTATGAATGGAGAAATGAAACCAGAATAACAACTACCTTAAATATATTATGTCTGCTGAAGGTGGTTGGTTTGTCAATGGAAAAATGAAAACAAACAAACAAATAGAAAAATACCCCAAACTGTCAAACAGTTATTTTATCCCTCTCACAGCAAAATTGGCCAGTGAGTTACGCATTGAAAATGTTTCGGGCAAAAATGCTTGCAGCGACGATGCTACAACGAACGCACCAGATACATCCTTACAGGATTAAATGTGGGAGGGCATGTCCGAGAAGTGAGGCGTCCACTATCTGGCTGTGTCTGCGGCCTGCGGTCTGCCCAGCTGGGACGGGAGCCCCTGCAGGGCCATTCCCATTCCACACCCACCCCCTTCCTGGGTCATCCCAGTCTCCAAGGGCAGCCCCCCAGGATGGTGAGAGGAGAGCAATGGCAAGTGGAGGAGGAGAGCTCCCGGGCCTGAGGCTGGCCTCCTGAGAAAAGGGTGTGCCCCAGCAGGCATGCTCTCTGACACTGGCCACACCCCTCTCCCGTCCTTCAGTGAAAGTCTGGGGGAAACACCAGTCTGCTCCAGTCCAGGCTGGGAAGCCGAGGTCCTGTGCCTCCTGGAAGCAGAAATGTGGGTCCCGGGAGTCCACACCAGTTCAGGTCCACTCAGAAAGGATGTTGCAGGTCACAGGGCCGCCTGAGTCAGCATCCATCAAAGATGAGATCCTGGAACCCTAGCGTCACCTGAAGAACAAATGTTGGGATGCAGGATGGGTTTAATTCCATGAAAAAGCTGGAGTCTGTACAGGAGGGCGTGGGCTGTCTGTGTCCACACACACACACACACACACACACACACACACACACACACAGTAGTTAATCCATTGCAATTGAATGGGCTGAGACACTGGGGCGGGATGGAAGGCACTGAGGCCCCACACCTGTCCTCGCCACTCGGCACCGCTGGGTACAGTGCAAGGAGTCAGGAGACCTAGGTCTAGTCCCGACACTGGCACTAATTAGCTCTATAACTCTGGGTAAGTCACATCACTTCTCTGGGCCTCAGTCTCCCCATCTGTAAAAACAGCACTTAGCAAGCCAGTCATGCTCAATAAATGTTTCAATAACTGAAATGAGAGACTGAGAAAAAGTTATATACATATGTAATGATTTTTTTTTTAAAAAAAGAAAGAGTAGACTGTGTCTCTTACGGTGCAGTGTAGTAAGAATTCTAAGATTAAAGAACCCTTAGGCGGAGGGGTAAGGCAGGGCCTGGGGGTGCCTGCAGGCTATGGGGGCGGGTTTATGCAGGGGCTGTGGATACACAGGCCTCCCCTGGCTGCTGTGTGCCCGCCGCCCAAGCAGTGCTGTGTTCTGGGGCTGCTGCTGCTTCTTTATTGGTTTCTGAGAGGAAGGGAGAGGGAGAGATAGAAACAACGATGAGAGAATCATTGACCGGCTGCCTCCTGCACTCCCCACACTGGGGATTGAGCCCGCAACCAGGGCATGTGCCCTGACCAGGAATTGAACCCACCTCCTGGTTCATAGGTTGATGCTCAACCCCTGAGCAGCGCCAGCTGGGCCTGGGGCTTCTATTCTGCTGCTGTCAGACAGAATAATGGCGATCCCAGGAAATCTGCTGAGGCCCCAGGGCCCGTGGGAGGAGCCAGGTCCGGGACCAGCGGGACCAGCGGAGCTGCAGAATGAGTGCAGGCGCTGCTGGGAACCCAGATGGGCACTGGCCCCTGGAAGCCTGGGCCCTACAACCCAGGAGAAGCTGGGAGAGGGGACCCGTCCCCTTCCTGTGCTCCCTCCCTGAGCAGGAGTCCCAACAGGAATTGGCAGCAGATGGGACCCAGGTGTCCCTTCCTGGGTGGGCGGCACAGCCCACGGAGGCCAGATGGTGTCTGTGGTGGGAAGAGAGGCCTGGGTCATCCAGAATAGGTTGTCAGCCCCCAGCAGCCCCCCTGCCACCCCCAGCCTCTTACAGCACGGTGCAGGGAAGACACGCCACGCCTGGATTTTATAAAACAAGTTTATTCACATCTTAGAAAAACTAACCAGGATGGGGAAGGCCTCCCTGCAGGCTGGGTGTGAGAGATGGAACACGAAGCCAGAGGGAGGAATCGGGAGGAAGGAGTGGGGAGTGGAGGCCAGGCCCCCCACTGTGAGTGGGGGCAGGTCAAATAAATTAAAGGAAGAGCAGACAGAGGGAGAGGGTATCCGGGCAACCAGAGGTGGGCTTGGAGCTGGGCTGGAAGACAGTCAACACCTGTGAGACCTGGAGAGAAAGTGTGGAGTGGGCTAAGGGGGGCCCTGGGGGGGCGGGGGGTCCCTCCCAGCCCTCACCCCGGGAGTTCCCAGAGTCCGGCAGAGAACTGTGAGCTGGCTCCTCCTGTGTGTGTGTGTGCGGGGGGGGGGGGGGGGGGGGGGACAAGGAGCAAGCAGCTCCTAACAGGGTTGAGAAGGCACGGCTGGGGGTTCTTTCCCTCACCTGGGCCGGGGGGGCGAGGGCTCATCGTTTCCGCAGCCTCTTCATGAAGCAGCAGGTGATGGTGCTAAGGATGGCAGCGCCGGTGACTAGGGCAACCGCGGCCCCCACCAGCAGGGGCATGAGCAGGGTGTCCCGGGCTGGGCGAGAGAGAACGGCTCAGCCTGGGGTGCCGCTGCCCCCCACGCACTGTCTCCCTGAAGTCCCAGCACCTTCTTTATCAAGCTGTCTGCACCTCCTCCCCAAACACAGACAGCCCTCCCAGCCCACCCCCTGCCCTCTCTGCTCTCATCAACCTCCACCACCGAGGACTGGGCAGACGGGCGCTGGGGGAGGAGAGCCGGGTTTTCAGGACTCTCCGTGTGAAGTGATGTGGGGAGAAGGAGGGAGAGTAGGAGGAGGGTCAGATGGAAAGGGAGGAATAAGAGCGTGGGGCGGGAGGAAGGTGGTGAGTCAGGAGGGTGGCGTGGGAGGCACTCACCGTGCAGGTAGGGGTAGACGGTGACAGGCCCCGATCGGGCACTGCCCACCTGGTACCAGCTGTAGTCGGCATGCTGCACCCAGGCGCTGGGGGTGCAGTGGTATATGCCTTCGTCCTCAGGCCCCAAGCTGTGCAGTCTCAGCCGATGGCTCCGGGGCCCCACCAGCTCCACACTGACAGGGCCTCCTCCAGGTCGGACCCCCAGCTTTGCCACACCATCCTGACCCATGCCGCCCACCAGCTGGGCAGGGGCAGAGCTCAGCTCCGGGTCCTCGGGTCGCTCCACCCACCAGCTGGTGGCCAGCCGCAGCCCCGCGGGGCCGCCCCGCACGGAGATGTTGCAGAGCAGGGAGGCGGTCTCCCCGCGGTACACTGCGCCTCCTGCCAGCCACGCCACCGCCTCCAGCACCACGCCTACACAACAGAGACCGTGGCATCAGAGGGTCAAGGGTCGGGGCATGCGGTCAGGACCGCTGTCCAAGCAACACCCCAGGAAACTCAAGGTGTCCCCACAACCTCAGAAGAGGAGTGTGAGACTAAGGCAGGGAGGCAGCTGATGAAGGGAGAGAGGCATGGATGGGAACGGAAGGAAAAGGGATCTGCAAGCCCCACGCGCCCCTCTTACCTTCCTCCCGCACGTGCACGGGGAGGGGCCGGGAGCGGGCACTGGCTGCCTCACGAAGCCGGACCCCGGACCCTCGGACATAGGCCTTGGCGAGGCAGCGGTAGGTGCCCGAGTCGCCAGGCTGGGCAGCCTCCATCCGTAGCCGGTAGGTTCTGGACGCCACCTTCTCCATGGCAATGTGCCGGCCCTCATAGCCGGAGCCCAGGCTGCCCACACCCTCTGTGTCCAACTGGGCTACCAGGCGGCCAGGCCCGGGTGCCCCTGCAGGTGCCATCTCCCAGCCCACAGAGTAGGTCGCGTGGTGGCCTGGCGGGGGCAGTGCCCCGGACACATTGCACAGCAGTTCCAAGGGCTCCCCGGGGCCGATCCGACGTTCACCAGGCCCCACCGCCACTGCTAGCTGGCTGGCTGAAACAGGAGGGGAAGAGGCGTCACGGAGGCAGGAGGGGCACAGGGCGCCTGACGCCCCAACTGTCGTTCCCTCGACAGCAGCAACTTCGAGGCCACCCATCTGACCCTCCCGGAGTATGGCCGTCTCCCCGCCCAGGGGCCTGACCCACCCCTCAGCCACAGCCCTCCTATCTCCACTCCAACGCTAAGCACAGGAAAGCCATCCTGGGTACGGAGGGAAGTGATGCTCACAGCACTGCTCACTCTAGGGAAGGTGGGCTCCCTGGCCAGACAAGGACCATCTAGTGTCCCCAGTGCCCATGGAGCCAGCCCACTGCTCCCAGCCCCTCACTCACACAGAGTCTGCACGTCCACGTGGGCCAGGACAGCCCTCTTCTCTGCGATCTGGGCCCAGCTGCCATCGGGATCCTGAATCCACTCGGCGGCCGTGCAGTGGTAGGTGCCGGCGTCCTCCGCCTGGACGCCCCCCAGCACCATGCGGTACCGCTCAGCCCCCTCCTTGCCCAGCCGCAGCTCCCCCGCAGCCAGCCGCTCAGCATAGGGAGCACCGGCCTCCACGGCCAGGTCAGGCCGAAGTCCCACCACTTCCTGCAGCGTCGCTCGCCCCACGGGAGCCTCGGGCACCGCTCGTCCAAAGGACACCGCCAGGTGCGTGTGCTTCTGCGTGCTCGTCCGCGCCAGACAGCCCAGTGCCAGCTCCTGCCCCTCGTGCACCGTCAGGCGAGAGGGAGAGGTGGGAGCCTGCCGGCCTCGGGGCCCGAGGGAGGCCGCCGACACCTGCAGCACATCTGGAAGAACTGGAGAGAACAGCTGGGGTGAAGGCGGGCTGGAGCTGTAGCCTCGTCACTGTTTCCTGCCTGCAGCCCATTAGACTGCGCGCTCCTGGAGGGCGGAGATGTAGTTCACGGCGTCTGGTCTCTTCTGGAGCTCAGTGGTGCCGAGCACAGCGCTGGGCACACAGTAGGCGCTCAATAAACACTCGCCGAGTATCAGACCCAGCCCGCTGCCTACTCACCCTTACGTCTGGGACTGACCCCTGTTTGAAATACTCAGAAAAGTGGCTCTGTCTTCCTTCTCCGAAGACAAAGAATCTTAAGAGCGCGGGAATGTCACGTGGCCTCACTCCTCCTACCCCACCTCCTCCAGATCTGGAATCTAGAGGCTCCAGGAATGGAGAAGATTCAGACTGACAGGGAACGGAGAAGGGATCCGACATTACGGATGCTTCCCCTGTCCCAGGAGGCGGCGCAGTGGAGGAAGCGCAGTGGACTGGGAGGGCAGCCACTGGCCGACCGGTTGGGTGATTTTGTGCGTGTCACTTAACCTCTGCAAAGCCTAAGGGATGATTCGATAAGCTCCTCCTCTTTCTGCCCGCCCCCCACCCCCCCACCCCTGCCCAGGGCCCAGTACCTCTCAGCTCCACCTTGCCGCTGTAGCTGCCCAGGTAGCGGGCGTCCGTGGAGGGTGTGTAGCACTCAAACACGCCGGCGTCCTGGGCCTGCAGGCGCGCGATGCTGAGCACCACGGCATCGTCCCGCACCCGCTGCACCCGCACCTCACCGGCTGCCACGCGGGGCCCGAAGACAGCGTAGGAGAAGCCGGTATCCCTGGTACTGACAATGCCCACGGCAGCCTCCGGGTTCTCAGGCCTGTACAGGAACCACTCAAAGTCCTGCCGGGCGGGGCCCTCGTAGCCGGTGACATTGCAGGAGATAGAGACGGCCGTGCCAGCCACGCGGTACAGCGGCCCCTCGGGGACCAGCACCTCCCGGGCACAGCACCCGACTCCTGCGGGAAAGAAGAAGGGAAGTTGGGAATGCCTGGATCCCCAGGTGCACCCTCCCCCCCCCACTACCAGCACCATTCTCGGCCCCTGCCCCTGAAAGGAAAGGACACGTGGGGAAAGGTGGTAAGCCGCGTGGACCGTGTGCCGAGGACAGGGAAAGAATGCTGAGAACAGGGAAAGAAGACACCTGGGTCGCAAGGAACTGATGACATAGCCAGGCTTGTCTCAGAACCCAGAAATACCCCGTTTCTGGGAGGCAGGGGCAGAGCGTCTATGGGCGGAATAGAGAACATCTGCCCCCCGTTTTAACACTTCCTGATTCCAGCTCCACCTTGATCCCCCACCCCTCCCCTCACTCTCACGTCTGGGGCTCCCGCTCTGGCCTGGTCAGCAGAGCCTCTAGCCAAGAGATGCTGAGACCACATGTCCCCCTCCGTTGTGTGAGAGGAGCTGGCAAATTGTTGCTCAAAAGGGCTGGTTGGCTCAGCTATGTCACCTGGGCCAGGGGACTCCAGACAATGGAGCCAGTGGCCCAAGCTGGTCAGGGCACAGACCCAGTCATTTCTCACCACACAATGCCCCCCCCCCCCCACACTCCAGCTGTGCCATGAGCTCACTGCTTCTCCCACCCCACAGGGCTGCAGCTGAGACTTACGGGGCAAGAGCCAGCTTCTGCCCTGGCCTCTGGGGACAGAAGTTCCCCACCCCCACCCCACTGCCTGCCAATCTTAGAGGCTGGTCCAGCTGATGCACAATGTCCCCCGCCCCCCCACCCCAACTCCCTAACAAAAGCCTTCATTTGCATATGATATGCATTCATTTATATATGGCTCCCTTTCCATAGAGAGACAGGAAATCCCAGCTGTCCCTTCCCACTTTTCTCTCCTAGGAGAGGCCAAAACATTCTCTTTCTTTTTATTTTTATTCATTGATTTTAGAGAGAAAGGAAGGGGGAGAGAGAATGAGACAGAGATAGAGACAGAGAGAGAGAAACAGCAATTTGTTGTCCCGCCTATTCATGCATCCATTGGTTGGTTCTTGTATGTGCCCTGACCAGGGATCGAACCCATAACCTTGGCTTGTCGGGACCACACTCTAACCAACTGAGCCACCCTACCCTACCCCCAGGTCCCCCACGGCCCCAGCAGATACTCCTGGGGCTTGGAGGGCTCAGCTTCCTCCTCCTTTCCTTCCATCCTAGCCCCACTAGGTAAGATCACGGGACCCCAGCAGGTAAGGAGGGCTGGGCAGACCCAGGAGAAAGGTAGGGCAGAGTCTTGGCCAAGATGCACTGTCCCTGGATGGTTTCCACCTGTCCCTGCAGAGGAACGAAGCCAGAGAGGAAGATGGGGAGCTCCAGGCAAGCAAGGCCAAAGGGACGGCCTCACCAGCCAGACGGTCCCTCCCAGGGGCATCCCCACGGCCTGCTGGCCGGTCCGCAGGGCAGGGGCTGAGTCCGCTGTCAAACTCCGTCCTCCAGCTCCTCCCAAAGCACTCCCCTTGGCTCCCACCCGCGCAGGCGCTTCCCCTTCCCGCGGCCGGGTCACCAGGAGAGCCTGTGGTCACTGAGGTTCGGGAGCAGACTGGGACGCAGCCCATTCCTGACCCCAGCTCTATGGCCTGGGCTTGTCCCTTCATCTCCCAGCCTCAGTTTCCACACTCTGAGAGCTAGCAGTTTCCGCTCTGACAGTGCGACTCAGGGGGGCCCTGCCTGGGGGTGCTCGACATCCGGGTACTGGCAAAGAGGGACGAGCTGACACCTTTCCTGGCGTCCACCTGTCCTAGCCTCCACCTTCCATGGCCTCCAGGCAGACTCTGCTCAGAAGGGCCCCCTCCCACCTTCCTGGCTCCACACTGCTGATGCTTGGAGATCCCCATGGGAAACACCCCACAGCCTTAGGGAACCAGCCCCCTGGCAGGTCTCTCCCCAGCCAGGTCCCCTTCTCGGTGTTAGCAGAGAGGGAAGAGAGAGCAGAGACTTGCTTTGCAGCCAGACAGGCCTGGGTTCAAATCTTAGCCCCAACACTCACTAGATGTGTTCTCTGGGCAAGTTCTCCATTTTCCTCATCTTCCAAACGACTGTGAGAGCCTGGCAGGCTCTTTCCTCCGCGCATCTCAGCGCACCTCCCTGAGCGCCTCACGCTCCACTCTGCCCACTGGGGAAAATGGGCCAAGTGCTAGGCAACGGGCCCGGTGACATCCTCCTGCCTCCCACCCAGGGCTCATTCTGTTCCCGCGGGGCCCAGGGAGACTGCGTGGTGCCACCGTGGAGCTCTGGTCCAGGAAAGGCAGCGGTGCTAAGTCAGCCTGGACCGTGGCAGCTCCGAATCCTGGCAGCAAGACTCCCCCCATCCTCACCCTCACCCCCACCCCCACCCCACCCTCACCGTCATCCCCCACACTGCGCTCTTATTTCAAGGGCTTCGGTCTCCTGAACTCTCCGTACAGACCGTTCTCCCTGTCCTGATGCCATACTCCGCCCGGGATCATCTACAGCAGCGGTTCTCAACCTGTGTGGGGTCGAACGACCCTTTCACAGGGGTCGCCCAAGACCATCGGAAAACACAGATATCTACATTACGATTCATAACAGTCGCAAAATGACAGTTATGACGTAGCAACGAAAATAATTTGATGGTTGGGGGTCACCACAACATGAGGAACGGTATTGAAGGGCCGCGGCGTTAGGGAGGTTGGGAACCGCTGATCTACAGGGGGCCTTCAGTTCATGGCAAAAACAATCCAGCAGCAGCGGCCCAGCGCACCTCACCATGGACACCCACCAGACAGAAACAGGGTGCTTGGAGATCCCAGCATGGGTCTCCATGGAGCCTGGTTCCTCCCGAGGCAGGAAGCTGGGACTAACTGCGTGTGACCACCAGCGGGAGGCTACAGCGCGTGTCATCCGAGAGGGGAAGTGGGGCAAAGCGGGACCCTGCCCAGGTTGGAGGTGAGGGAACTACGCCCAACCTCAGACGAGGAAGGGTGCAACCTCAGAGGGCAATTAGGGGAGACTTACTTCAAAGATCATGGGTAGGGCCGGCCCCTGGGCCTCCGGCCAACTAGGGGCAATTATGAAGACGGGCAGACACTGCCCACGCACAGCGGGCACCCAGGCTGGGCCTGAGCAGAATGGGAGGCAGAGAGGAGTCCCAGCCTTTAGGCGCAGCGACCCTAGGATTTGAGTATCCCGGCGGTCTGGAGGCGCCCCTGACGAGGAAGTGGGATGCAAGAGGCTCCAAAATATTGGGAAGGCTGCCGGGCTGGGCGCCAGGTGGCAGGCACCTGCCGAGCGGGGCTGGGGCTGGGGGCAGGGGCCGGGCTTACCCAGCATTAGCAGCAGCAGCGGCGTGGAACCAGGGGCGCCCATCCTGCGCGGCCGGCTCTTGGGAGGCTCCGGGGGGCGGCGTGAGCTCTGGGTGGCCAGGAGCTCAGGGGGCGCATGCCCGGGCTGGGGGCGCAAAGCAGAGCCGCGAAGCGTGGGTGCTCGGAGCAGAGCTGAGCGGAGAGGGCGCAGCCAAGTCCCCTCCTCCCTCCTCCCTCCTTCCCCCGCGTCCCCCCGCCCCCCCGCCCCGCCATCCACCGCCTGCCCTCCCTCCTCGGAGACTCGGGAAACCGTTCCCGCCCAGCCCTGCCCCGGCTCCGCCCTCGGCCCGGCCCCAGGCTACCGCCTCCCCAACCCCGCTCTCCCGCCCCTCCACCCCCACCCCCAGGGTCCGGCCCGGTCCCCAGCCCCGCTCCGATCCCTCCTGACCCTGGCTCCGCCCGGATCCCCGATCTTGGACCTCGGCTCTGTCCCGGGCTCCGCGCTGACTTGAGTCCCAGGTCCTGAACCTCGACCTCAGCTCCGCCTTGACCCCGGCTCTGGCCCCGCCCACTCCGGTCCGGACCCGGGCCCCGCCCACCTCGGCCGTGGCCCCGCCCCTCCAGCCCCGCGGCCACCTCGGCCCGGCTCCACCCCCGCCCCCGCCCCACCCCCACCCCCACCCCCGCCGGCGACCCGAGCTCAGCCAAACCCCATCCTCCGCGCAACGGACCCCAGAGCCCTCCCACCCCGCACCTGCCAGCCTTTCCTGGCGAGCTGGGTGCAGGCGCCCTGGGGTGGGTGGGGTGACGGTGGCCACGCACTCGAATCCGGTTGTTTGCTCTGGGCCGCTAGGCCTCGCCGCAAACCCCGCTGTAGTGGACAAGGCGGGACTCGGGGGTTCCGGAAGCAAAGCGATCCGGGCCGAAGGGCGCTGGAGACCAGTTTGCCAACCCGGGGTGGCATCGGAGGGTGGGCGCCTTCACTTCCTGGTGGCCCTGGTCTACTTGCCTAACCTCCTTTTATCCCAGTTTTCTTGGCAAATTGGCATCCACCCCAAAGTGTTTTTGTGACTCTTAATTGAAATAAGGTACATAAGGTGCTTGGCACATAAGGTGTTTTTGAATTATTATTAAAATTGCTTGCTAAGCCTTGGCTCGGTGGATAGAGCGTCGGCCTGCGGACTGAAGGGTCCCAGGTTCGATTCCGGTCAAGGGCATGTACCTTGGTTGCAGGCACATCCCTAGTAGGGGGTGTGCAGGAGGCAGCTGATCCAATGTTTCTCTCTCATCGATGTTTCTAACTCTCTATCCTTCTCCCTTCCTCTCTGTAAAAAAAAAAAAATCAATAAAATAAATTTTTTAAAAATTGCTTGTTAAGAGGTTTAATCTAGACTTAAGGGAAGGGTGAGCCTGGGGTTTGGGTGAAGGAGTCTTGATTTCCAAGAGGAGAGATGGGTTTCGCTCCGCACTGGGAAGGGCGGGGCCTGCCCTGTGGGTGGGAGAATGGAAGAGGCCCCTTTCCTAGGGGGTCTGTCTCCTCCCCACTAGGAAAGGTGGGGAGGGGCAGGAAAGGAGGGGACAGAATGGGAGAAGGAAAGCCAGATCTGCAAAGTCAAGGCTGTGGAAGGGGACCCCTAGCATCTTCACTCTAAACCCCTAGCAGCCCCCACACTTCCCCCTCCCCCTCTAGTGAAGGGGGAAACAAACCCTGAGAGGAGAAGTGGCCTTGGCCAGACCAGACCTTCCTAGACTTCCTAGTCCCAAGCCTAGTACAGTGCCTGGCTCAGGAGGTGCTCAGCTGATGCCACATTCAGAGACAAACCAGGGAAACTCTGAGGCAGAATGCTGGAAACCCCCAGGGGGGTCTCAGAGGTCCAGCCCTCCTCTCCCAGTGCTTCCTGGACAGGAGCAGGGCGCAGGGTCCCCATTTTCTCCCACTCTGACACATGCACAGCCTGGTCTCCCCAGACCCATTTCACCTAAATCCATGCACAGGCCGGGCTGAGCTCTGTGAAAACCAAAAGACACAGGAAGTGCTGGGAGGAAAACCACTTCCTTCTTCAGGAGTGGAGTGGCTTTGATGCCTTGCTCACGCTTGAGAGATGTTGCCAGCCCTCCTCCCCCTCAGGAAACCCAGGGTCCCTATGCCTTTGATTAAATTTAGCTTTAAATCCTAGCTCTAGAATTCAGCTATCTATCTCATATCCCTCTGAGAGAGCTAGACAGCCCTCACCCGCCCCCATCATCAGCAACCCCACCCCACCCCCAGGCAGCAGGAGATAGTAGCCCAGACCTGACCACTGATCACAAGGTCTGGACCGCCACAGGCTAAAGATAACATCTGGACGGAAGGTAAGTTTCAGCTCCTGAGCCCTAAGGTGGGATGACTCCTTGGCTACTTACTTTCCCAGGAAACCAGACAAAGGGACTGCCGCCCTCAGAACTGTCCTGAAAACCTGAAAAAATTATTTATTACCCTTATCTCACCTCTGATCAACCACCGAACCCCTAACCCATGGTGTCTTGTGATTTTGCCCTATATCAGTAGTCGGCAAACTGCGGCTCGCGAGCCACATGCAGCTCTTTGGCCCCTTGAGTGTGGCTCTTCCACAAAATACCACGTGCAGGTGCGCACGTACAGTGCGATTGAAACTTCGTGGCCCATGCGCAGAAGTCGGTTTTCGGCCTGGGCGAGTCTATTTTGAAGAAGTGGTGTTAGAAGAAGTTTAAGTTTAAAAAATTGGGCTCTCAAAAGAAATTGCAATTGTTGTACTGTTGATATTTGGCTCTGTTGACTAATGAGTTTGCCGACCACTGGCCTATATCATCTGTAACCTACACACGATCAAGGAGTTTGGGCTTTTGAGCGTTAGCTTCCAGTTCTCCTGGGTGGCACCATTCATAGTAAAAATACTTAGCCAATATTTGTCCACTGCCGTTCTCGGTGTTTAGTGTTTGGCCTTGCTAGCAGCAGGTGGACAGACTCTCTGTTCTGTAACACTCATCATAGATTCCATTCACGGGAGGCCTACACCATAAGGCCCTTTTGGATATGTCAAGGTAAGAAATGTCGCAAATTTTTTTTGAAGAAACTGTAGAGAATTTTTATGAGTTTATTTGAGCCAAACTGTGGACTATTGCTGGGAAGCAGAATCTCTGTGTATTGAGATAATGCCCCGGAGAATGGCGTTTTTTTTTACCTAGTTTTATAAATTACCATTAAAGGAGGAGACATAAGTGGGTTACATGAAATCCATTGGTGGTAGATTAGGGAGGTGGGAGAAAGTAAAGTGGGGAAAACTCTGGGATTGGATAAAAAAATAAAATGATAGACACATACTTATTGTACATAGGTGGGTACAGGAGAGTTAACAGTCAGCAATTAACAAGATAACAATAACAATGAGGAATTTGTGGTTTTGCCCTGGTGCATTGGTTGTGTCCTGATACAAGTTACCCAGACATTCCAAAGGTATGTTATCATAGATGCAATAAGACAATAGCCTCAGTTAGGTTCAAAGTGGATCTTTGTCAAGGAAGCTACAGGCCTAGGAAGGGACTACCCACCTTGACCCGAGTTTAGCTAGGAATTGTTATGCCCAGACCATCCTATGTGGTTACTCTTGATCCCTGAGTTCGTAGGGCCTGCCATGCTGGCCTCCCCTGAGCTTGTCAGATTTAGTATGAGGCTTCTTTTTTTCATCACAGATATTATTTCTAGTCTTTATAGCATATTCACCAGATTGTATCATTTAACAAATAAGAAGCCTGAGGATCAGAGAGGTTAAGCATTTTGCCCAAGGCCACACAGCTTCTAATGACCAAGGGATTGTAACTGACACCCAAGTTCTGCTGCCTGCCACAAAAAAAAAAAAAAAAAACTCGTGAGACAAATACTGGTGAAAAGGAATGTGGTTTCATTCAAGTGCTGGTCACCTGAGGAAATGGGGGACGCTTGTCACAAAGCCCATCTCCCCACCTCAGTGAAGGCAGGGGTTTTTGTAAGGAGGAAGAGGCAAAGTAGAGCAACGAAATCAAGGAGAGGGGGTTGAAAAGTTCTCAGCACAGTCCATCCCGATAAAGATCTTGAAACTGGTCAAGGGAGGTCTGGTGTGCGTCATCCTGGTTCTTCCTCAACCTGGTTCTATGTTTGAAGGTCAACAACTCTCCCGGAAGTGGGGTGACTGGAGGTCAGAGTCTGTATCTGCTGAAGTTAGTTCCTAGATTCTTATACAAACATTAGAGGCCCAGTGCACAAATTCTTGCAAGGGTGGGATCCGGCTGGCCGGGCCTGATCAGGTGGGTTGGGCGATTGGGGGAGGTGCTGGCCAGGGGGAGGGGCCACGGGCGAACTCCCAGTGGAACTCCCAGTCCAGGGGACAATTTGCATATTAGCCTTTTATTATCTGGTATGCTGTTTATCTACAAGCGACATACTAGTCCAAGTCAGCATTTACAGAAACAATGTCAAAAGAATGGTGGGTCGGGTTACAATTCCCCACTGCTACAGTATGAGGAGCTCAGATGGATATGCCCCCAAAGACCCACATCTCCACACTCCATTTTCTCCACCCTATAAACTCCCTCATTTAACAACGACTGCTGGGAGATGCGTGGTAAACAAGTCCAGCCTGGTCCCTGCGCTCAGGGAACACGCAGTCGTACCAGAGAGACATCCCACACTAAGTAACAACCAGACCTCAAGGAGGGGACACTCAAAGCGCTAAGGGTGAGTAGGTATTGAGGGCAAGGGGGGGAATGCAGCTTTTTTCCAGTCGCTCTTCCCAAACTGTGAGTTCCAGAGGCCGCCAGCAGGGGGAGCCCGTGGCCCAGGCCTGACTGGCCCCTCCGCTGCTTATGTAACTTGGAAAACTGGGGGAGGAGAGCAAGCCCCAGGCAGGAGGCTTGTCACACACACTGACAGACACAAGTCCTCCGGATAACACAAAGGAGTTTCGTAACAGAAAGATGTCGCCTACACAGAGCAACGCACGAACACACACACGGGACACCCACATGCAGCCAGGGAGGGGTATGTGGTGTAGACTGCAGAGCCCTCCCGTACCCTCCCCGTCTGGCCCATAAAAAACCCAGCATCTTGCTGATGCCTGTGGTGGGGTGAGCGGAGAAAAGAGGACGGCAGACTCGCCCTGAGGCTCAGGCCAGCCTGTGTTCCCCATGAACATGTGATCATTTCCCCACAAGATGACATATGTAGAGGGCACACAGGTGGCACTAAAGCGTCCTGAGTATTATTAAAGACTAGAGGCCTGGTGCACGAAATTCGTGCACTGGGGGTGTGGGGGGGGTGTCACTCAGCCCAGCCTGCACCCTCTCCAATCTGGGACCCCTCGGACATCCCTCTCACAATCTGGGACTGCTGGCTCCTAACCACTCGCCTGCCTGGCTGCCTGATTGCCCCCAACCACTCTGCCTGCCAGCCTGATTGACACCTAACCTCTCCCATGCCAGCATGATTGATACCTAACTGCTCCCCTGCCGGCCCGATCACCCCAAACTGTCCTCCCCTGCAGGCCTGGTCACCCCCAGCTGCCCTCCCATGCCAGCCATCTTGTGATGACGTGGGGGCGGCCATCTTGTGATGCAAGGGCGTGAGGGTCAATTTGCATATCACCTCTTTATTATATAGGATAATTAAGACCCTTGCCCTGCCCTAGCTGGTTTGGCTCAGTGGATAGAGCATCGGTCCTCAGACTGAAAGGTCCCAGGTTCAATTCCGGTTAAAGGTATGTACCTTGGTTGCAGGCTCCTGGTCTGGGCATGTGTGGGAGGCAACCAATCAATGTGTCTCTCTCAAATCAATGCTTCTCTCTCTGTGTCACTCCCAGTCCCTTCCACTCTTTCTAAAAATGAATGGAAAAATATCCTTGGGTGAAGATTAACAACAACAAACAAACAAACAACAAACAAATAAAATATTTATTTTAAAAAGCCCCACACCCTGCTCTAAGGGAGTTTATTATCTGGCTGAGATGTCACAACCAAAAGACATGGCTCTCAGAGAGGCACATTCAAAGACAGACACATTCAAAGAAGGCCCATTAAGGTACTCTGACCCGTGCCAGGCACATAACATGATCTCATTTAATCCTCACCAGAGCCTGCTGAGGTCAGTGCTATTATTATTCGCGGGAGAAAGCTGCGGTGCACACAAGTTCAGGAATGTGTGGACCTGGCATGGTCTGAGCGTGGAGCCTGTGCTCCAGCCCATGTTACACGGCTCCCTAAGGGCAGACCTGGGCCCCGCACACACAGGCACACGCCCCGCTGTTGACAGACCACGCCTTACAGAGTGGCAAGCACATCAAAGAAACAGGCGCGCACACACACACACACACACACACACACTCCGACATCAGACAAATAGAAATGCCACGAACACACACATAGCACTCAGTTCCCTCTCTTTTAAACCCCAGCTCGGTGGGAGCTAAGGATCCCACACAAGAATGTCCTATGATTTGTTTGTGTTTAGAAAGCCTGGGCCCATACTGCCAGGATGAGCTGTATTTCCCACCCTCCCAGAAGGAGACAGTCTCTCTGCTGACGTGTTGTGAGGCTCAAGCCGAGACAGAGGTAGAACAGAAACCTGCCTTCACCCTGACAACCAACTCACGCAGCGATCCACCCAGACAGCTGCACACTTGGGGACCCGGGCGCACACCAAGATACACGCACAGACATCATACGCCCAAACACACTCCGAGGACCACAGAGCCATCTCCCTCACACACACATGCACACTGGACCTAGCCAGGCACCAGGCACCTGTACCCTCATGGAGGACTCTGTGTGTGTGTGTGTGTGTGTGTGTGTGTGTGTGTGTGTGTGCTCCCTGAGCCCTCCTCTTACCCTGGCCAAGCCCACACTCCTTCCCAAGGTCTCAACCCCCATGCCCAGGGTGTGGCACATCTATTAAAGAATAGAGGAGCCGCCATGCCATTGCTGGGCTTGGCACAACCTGGCCCTGACTCCCAGGAGGCCCTGCCATTTCTATGCCCAGGATTAGTGGCAGCTGCCGCTCACCCCGGAATGCCGTGGAGGGTCCCTGTGAGCTGGAACCCCTCCACTGACAAGTTCCCTGTTCCTGAATCTCAGGCCTGGGCCTCTGGGCTCCACCCCATCCCTCTCCTCCATCTCCAGCGGCTGATAGGGAGCTGATGGCGCAGAGGTGCTGGGGGTGGCATGGGCTGAGGCAACTCCCACCGTGTGAAATCATGTCTTCCACAACTAGGGAGCCTGGGGTGGGACAGGGACCCATCGAGGACAGAAGATGGCCGTGGTTTGGCTAGACAGAGGTTTGCGGGCTGGAGGCGGTTAGCACCAGGTGGCTGCCTCCCAGTCAGAGATTGAGCAAGAGACAGGTGTCAAGGGCAGCTCATTTACAAGTCTGGCCACACCCAGCTCCCAGCAAGGTGAGGAGAAAGCAGCACACGCACTCACACCGAGCACCTGCTCTGCCCTGAGGACTCCGTGCCCCCACGGACAGTCCTCCAACAGCCCCCAGGGAGCTGGATTGTCACCCGTTTTGCAGTTGGGAGACGGAGGCCCAGAGAGATGACTTCACTTACCCCAGGTCCCCTGACTAGGAGGTGGCAGCTCCCAGGTGCAAGTACAAGCCGTTTAACTCCCTAAAGTAAGCTCCTAACATTCTTCTTCCTCCTGCTTCCCTAGCCTGCACACACTTACTCATACATGCAAATATGTGATCTCTCTCTATCTCTCTCTCTCATACACACACACACACACACACACACATACACACACACATTCACACTCACACACAAATCCCAGTGCATATGCAACCTCTTGAAATAACTGTCTTTTCCCGCTCGTATATCTCCAGCTCCCAGCACACAGTGGGAGTCCGTACAGACCTGTGGGATGGATGAGTGCCGTGCTGGAGCCCCAGGGAAAGGGGAATCGGTAAGAGCTGCGTGTCTGGTGCAACGGGGCAGAAAGGGACAAGGGGGTCTTCACACACGCTCACTTCCAACTCTGGGGTCCCAGCCTGGCAGAGCACCTGGGCAGGGAAAGAGAAACTGGTTCACGGGGTTTCCTGAGGTGGAAGGGGGTCTTAACTCTGCTCTCCAATCCAGAGGACGAGGAAACTTGAGGAGAACTTGGGGAGAGAGTAGAGGGGCACACAGCCATCTCAGCCCCGCGCAGGTCCTGCTGGTCCCCCTTCCCGGCCCGGGGTCACATGGTCTCCCCAGGCCTCCCTCCTGCCAGCCCCGCAGCTCCACACCTGGGCGCCCCAGGCCCCGGCACCCCGTGGCCGTCCTGGCCGAGAGGAGTGGACAATTCCCCTTTTCCCTGGTCCAACTGAAACAAGGGTGGAATTTTTCCAAAGGCTCTCTATTGGGAAAGTAAAGAGAAAACAAAGCCAGAAATAAAGACTACAAAAACAAAGAAACAGATGGGACGCCGGGGGTGAAGGAACTTGCCGTGGGAGAGAGGGGGCCGAGTCCGCTGCAGCTGTGAGCCTCGCGCCCAGCCTCCCGGCCTCGGCCCTTTGATTGTGCTCCCACCTGCGCGGTCCTCCCCCGGCCTTGTTTATTCCATCTGCGCCTCCCGCTTGGCGGTGAGCGGCTCAAGGCCACTTGCAGCTCTTTAGGGCTCTGCCCCCACGCCTAGCACAGTGCCTGGCCGAGTAGAAGCTCCACAGACATTTGCCAAGGACTTGAGCAGGCGAGTGAGCAAGAGAGTGAGGGAGGAGGAAAGCTGGGCTCTCTCCCCCACGGCCAGATCGCCTCCATGGCGGCACTGTTTCCCCCTCAGGAGTGGGCCTCGCACTGCTCACTTCCATCCTCGGCTACCAGAGAGCTTCTCCTGTGTCAGAGCTTTCACCGTCCCTCCCCGGGAAACCACCTGTGCTGGGGTGAGGATGGGGGGTGGAGGGGGAGGGAGGGGCAGGGCGCTGGAGGTCAGAGTCAGCTGAAACAGACAGCTGCCCCAAGGCCAGTACACTGAAAACCAAGGGCAGAAAAAATAGCTAGCATGCTTGGCGTTCTCAAAACAACCCTACGAGTCAGAGCTGTTAAGAAAACCAAAGCTCTGCCCCAGCCGGTTTGGCTCAGTGGATAGAGCGTCGGCCTTCAGACCAAAGGGTCCCGGGTTCAATTCCTATCAAGGGCACGTAGCTTGGTTGCAGGCTCCTCCCCAGCCCGGGCCCTGGTAGGGGCTCCTGCAGGAGGCAAGCAATCGATGTGTTTCTCTCACATCAATGTTTCTCTCTGTCTTTCCCTCTCTCTTCCACTCTCTCTAAAAATCAACAGGAAAATATCCTCGGTGAGGATAAAAAAAGAGAAAAGAAAAGAAAACCAAAGCTTAGAGCAAAACTCTGTCCAGTGAGTGGTAGGCTAGATTTCCCATCCAGGCATCCTGACTTCAGGGCCACGTGCCTCTGTGTAGGACCAGCCATCACCCTGAGAGGGACCTGGGGCCTGGGGGAGCGACAGGGTGCTGGTCCAGCAGCTGGAAGGAGAGGATCCAGGTGAGCAGACTGCCCGCGCCAGGTGGGCGCCGAGGCTCGGGGCATTGGCGCTGCGGAAGCCAGCTCCTGCGCTGGATGTCCCTGGGGAGAAGGGACTGGACAGAACAAACCTAAAACTTAGGGGCTGAGGCAGGTGACCAATGAGGAGCTCAGGCGCATGAAATAAAGCTTCCGTGTTCCCAACGGCATCTAGCACTTTGGGGCTGGGATTCAGGACCAGGCAGCACAGCTTTGCACGGACCTGGGTTACCAGCTGTGTGGCCTGCATCCCCTACTTGGGGAAGCAGCTTGGGATCTTTGCGTCTCCGTTTCCCCATCTATGAAACAGACCTGTTATGAGGACCAAACTAGGAAACGCATGGAGAGAGTTAACGTCCTTAGCATGGCGCCCCAGCACCTGGGAGCTCTGAGGGGCTAGAGATCGGCGAGACAATCCACGCAGGGTTCTCAACTTTGCCTCCACGTCAAATTATCAGAGGAGCTTTTATTTTTATATATTTATTTTATTGATTTCAGAGAGGAAGAGAGAGAGAGAGAGAGAGAGAGAGAGAGAGAGAGAGAAACATCAGTGATGAGAGAGAATCATTGATCCACTGCCTCCTGCATACTCCCTACTGGGGATCGAGCCCCAAACCAGGCATGTGCCCTGACCGGGATTCAAACCATGACCTCTTGGTTCAAAGGTTGATGTTCAACCACTGAGCCACACCATCCGGGCTCCAGGGAGCTTTGAAAAGATACTGATGTCTAGATCCCACCTCAGACCAATTAAAACATGATCCCTGGGGGTGACATCACGCAGGAGCATTAATATTAAAACCTGGCAGTGAGAACCCTACCCAGTCCAATTCCTTCACTTCACTGATGAGAGGTAAGTGACCTATTCACGCTCACTCGGCTAGTTAATGCTACAGCAGGTCCTATATGGCAAGCCTCCGCCCTCTGCAGTCCAGCCCACGGCTATTTCCAGTACTTCATGGCCCGGCCTTTGCTCCCTCATCTTTCGGGTGGGAGAATCGCCCAGATGGGAGGCAGAGCCAGGCCACCCGGCGTCACTCAGCAGGAATGGGAATAAAAAAGTGGGGGAGTCCTGCCCAGGGTGGCTCAGTTGGTTGGGCGTCTTCCTGTGCACCAACAGGTTGCTGGTTTGATTCCTGGTCAGCGGCATAGGCCCGGGTTGCAGGCCGGATCCCAGCCGGGGGCATGCAGGAGGCAACCAACGGAGGTTGTGCTCTCACATCAATGTTGCTCTCTTTCTCTCCCTCTCCCTTCCCTTCCCGCCTCTCTAAAAATCAATAAACTCTTCTTTTTAAAAACCTATTTTTAAAAAGAAGTGGGGGATGATTGAGGAAAGAGAAAGAGTCCCTGAGGGCTGGGAGAAGCCTTGGGGAGACCAGGTCAGCAGGTGGGGTAGAGGGATTGGATACCAAACGGCATGAGATTCTGACCGAAGAAACTTGCCTGCCTTGACTGTAAGTCTCTCCAGGACCTCGCTCTGGCACACAGTAGGTGCTCAACAAAAGCTGGGAGGAGGCCTGAATGCTGCAGCGGCCTGGCAGTGAGCGTGCGCTGCTCACTGAGCCTGCCAGTGCCCGCGTGTTTCCAAGGGGCAGTGCTGAGAGCACCCCAACAGGAGCACGAGAGGGAAGAGATCCTGGGCTTGCAGAGAAACCGAGGCACAGAGGGGACTGAGCTCTCTGGAGCCCCAGAGAGAGCTGGGCGTGTGGGAGCCAGGCTGCGGCCAGTGGGCCCGGTGTTCGCAGGGCACCCTGTCCCAGCCGGCAAGCAGGGCTATGTGCTGGGTCAAGTGGAGGGGGCCTGGTAAGGGAAACAAGGAGTAGGAAGGAGGAGGCGGGAGGGGGGGGGGGCGGGCCAAGCCAGGCCGCCTCTTGACAGGGGAGCGGGGAGGCGGGGTGCTCGGGGCCAGTGGCTGGGTCAGATCTCCGGCCAAAGCAAACCTGCCTCAGGGGGCTGCAGCGCTTCCTCCCTGCCCAGATGGAATCAAAGGCAAATTGGAACCCTGGAGGGCCCAGCTCTGACCCCTGCCCCCCACTCAGCAGGGCCCACTAACCCAGCCTCCCCACCACCCCGACATACTTTTCCAGCCCAAAGACTCTCTGGCAACAGACTCATCTGGTATTTGCTGATCAAACGCAGCCACAAAGTGTCAGGTTCCTCCGCCCCATCCCAGCCCCGTCCTCCATCACAGGGCTTCGGTGAGAAAGCAGGTGGTCTCTGCCCGGATCTGAGCCCCTCCTGGCTTCTGCGCCAAGAGGTAAAGGGGTCGGACTCATTGCTGTGGGTTATACCAATAAATAAAATAGGAGTACCTGCCCGCTTGGGTCGCCTCTGAACCCAGGTCTCCAGCAGGCGGTTCTTGAATAAATACGACTGCAGGAAAGCTCCTGTGGCCATGGCTGAGACATGCGCTGGGGAGGACGTGGCTGAGATTTGGGGATCATCAGAGCTACAAAGGGACCTCCGAGAGTTTCTAACTCTGCTCTCATTATTCATAGAGAGACCGAAGGCCAGAGTGAGGCTGCCTCCAAAGTCGCACAGCTGGTTAATGGCCCACCAGGGCCAACGCACGTGCCCTTCACGTTAGGGCGTGGTGGGGGTCGCAGGGGGTGCAGGTGGGAAGGCAGAGGCCCAGAACAGCCCTGGACCATCACGTCAGGGAGGAGGGTTGACACGGGCCCCTGAACATCTTTTTCTTCTCCCTTAGACTTCCACCCGCATGTCCAGGTGGGACACGAACATGGAGCTAACCCGCCCGGAGAGCCATAAGGGGACAAAAGAAGTGGGATTGGGCCTGGCCAAGTAGCTCAGTTGGTTGGAGTGTCATCCTGATACACCAAGGTTGTGGGTTCAATCCCTGTCAGACCACATACAAGAATCAACCAATGAATGCATACGTAAGTAGAATCTCTCTCTCTCTCTCTCTCTCTCTCTCTCTCTCTCTCTCTCTCTCTCTCTCAAAATCAATACATAAAAATTAAAAAGCCCTGATCAGTGGGGCTCAGTTGCTTGGAGCATCGTCCCGTCCCACACACCAGAAGGTGGCTGTTTGATTCCCTGTCTGGGCACATCCCCAGGTTGTGGGTTTGATCCCTAGTCAGGGTGTGTGCAGGAGGCAACTGATCTCTCTCACATCAATGTTTCTTTCTCTCTCTCTCTCTCTCTCTCTCTCTCTCTCTCTCTCTCTCTCAGATCAATTTAAAAAATTCACCTTTAGGGGGTGGGCAGTGGGGCGGAGCGGGGCAAAAAAAAAAGTAAAAAAAAATTCACCTTTAAAAATGTTTTAAATAAGAAGTAGGATTGGAGCAGAGGCAGAGAGGCTGAGGGGAATTCTTCTCTTTTCTCTTCCCCGTTTTCTAAATTCTTTCTAAAGTGGCATGAACAATAAGAAATTATAAGGACAATCTGGGGGAAAGAGTGAAGCAGACAGAAGCAGTAAGAGGCAGAGGCAGAGGGTTCTAGAATCCATTTTGAGTAGATTGAAAAGGAAGGCCACAAAGAAAGCAGAGGAGCCGAGTCAAGGGGGAGAACCCCCCGCCGTCCCTGGGGTCCAGTGGGGAAACTGAGGAAGCCGCGGGACCTGAACAGCCACCCTGGGGCCCTGAGCCCAGCCTTCCCACCACGAGGCCACTGCAATCTTCCGATGTGGGCGGAGAGAGGGCCGGAGAGCAAGGGGTGTCACAGGCACCTTTGTTGGACACTTGTCACCCCAGGCCTGCCCTTGTCCATTCTGTCACCCCAAGACAGCCTCCCCCTGGAAGAAAAAATGTCCGCCACACCCCCAGAAGGCCCCAGGAGCCTGGCCACCGTGACAAGACCAGGGGCCCTGAAGAAGCAGAGAAAGGGGAGGTGGAGAGATGGGAGGGGAGGGGAGGAGAGGCTGCCCAGGGAGGGCTGGCCGCAGGGAGGAGGAAGGGAGCGAGCAGGGCTGGGGAGCTTGGCCCAAATCAGGACGGAAGCAAAGAAGTGGGGTGAGGGGCGGGAGGAGGGACAGTGGGGGTGATAGAGGCTCCAGTGCTCCTGCCCTCCCTCTCTCCCTCCCTCCCTCTCTTTTATGATCTTGAAACAACCTTCAAGTCTGGGCTGGAGGCCCCAGGAGGCCATCACTTAGGAAACAAGGCCGTTTCTTGGAGACCTTGAGAGCCCATCTGCAGCTGAGCCGCGCCCCCTCCCTCGTCTCAGGCACATTCTCCCATGGACTCTCACGTACACGCACAGGGGCTCCGTCCCGCCTCCACCCGCCGCTGGCTGGCCGCGGGCACGCACACCGCTGCACACAGAACTGGTGTCCGCCAGACTGACACACATCCCAGGAGCGTGGCCTCGCCTGTCCGAGGAGCTTCTCCTCTGGAATTGCCATTTTGCGCCCTAGCCGGTGTGGCTCAGTGGATAGAGCACCGGCCTGAGGACCGAAGGTTCCCGGGTTTGATTCCGGTCAAGGTTGCAGTCTCCACTCGGGCCAAACTGGTCTGGGCTCGTGCAGGAGGCAACCGA
Organism: Eptesicus fuscus; assembly: GCF_027574615.1. Lineage (NCBI taxonomy): Eukaryota > Metazoa > Chordata > Mammalia > Chiroptera > Vespertilionidae > Eptesicus > Eptesicus fuscus. The sequence continues at coordinate 37,972,798 of NC_072494.1, read as the reverse complement.
GTGATGTGTTTCTCTCGCATGGATGTTTCTCCCTGTCTTTCCCTCTCTCTAAAAAGCAATGGAAAAATATCCTCGGATGAGGAATAAAAAAAAAAAAGGCTCAGTGGAATTACCATTTGGTGCATTCACAGGTCTCTTCCCCTCACACACCCCATACAGTGGTGCCCCCTCAGTCATTAGCTAGCACACACCTGGGTACACGTACAGACGTGTGCCATATACTATTCTGTCTCTCTTTCACCCCCATCCCCTCTCTCTCTCTCTCTCTCTCTCTCTCTCTCACACACACACACACACACATACACACACACACACACACACACACACACACCCCTACCTCCCAGATTTCCCCGTGCCAACCGCCCATTGGGTTCAGGACCCCCATCCCGCCCTTTGTCGATCCCCTCTCTGCCCTATGCCTTTCAAACCCACGCCCCAGACCAGTCTCCTCCCTCCCCCACCTCCCACTTTCAAGTCTGTATTCCTCACTCCAAGGGCCCCGATCCAAACTGGCACCACTGACTGTGTTCAAAGGAAGCAGGAGCCCAACCCAGGCTCCCCAGATCAGAGGACCAGGCACCTGCACCCATTTACGTCCTGGAGCCTGGTCCACGGTCAAGGCCCAGGAGGTGCCCCCGGGGCCTCCACCCTTACCTGGGCAGGGAGGGTGCTCAGGGGCCCGTGGGGGAGGAAGAGGCCCCGGTGTCCCGTCCTCTGTCGTCTAGCCCCAGTGCGGGAGCAGCAGTGCCCTTGGGGCTGTGCGCTGGCCCCAGTGCAGACGGGCAGGGAGCCTGCCAGGCTGTATGGGCACAGGAAGGGCACAGTCCTTTCCGGTGCTGGGCCTGACCACGGGGCCCGGAGCCAGGGCCTGGAAGGGCTGCAGCCCTGGGAGGAACCGGCAGGCTGAGGGAGGGGAAGCAGAGACCAGGAGCGCCCAGCGCTGACGCCTGCACACCTTCAGGCTCTGGGGCTGATTTCTCACCTCTCGCCCCTGGTGCTTGCAGAGGGCCGGGCAGGAGGCGGCCCAGAGCCCCAGCCCAGGAGCTAAGGAGCAGGCGCTTCCTAACTCCCGGTCATCCTCTGTCCACCCTGAGAGGGGACAAGGCTGCCCTCCAGCTGCCCCGGGCTGAGCGGCCTCGCCGCTGCGGCCAGTGACCCCCAGGGACATGGAGGCAGCCTCTCTGATGTCTAACCACAAGCTCCTTGCTGCACCTTCAGCTCCATCCACTCCCTCCCGCACACAGGGGCCTGCACTGGGCCGGGGTCCTGTTTCCGCCTGTTCCCTCCCAGGCCCACCTTCAAGGTCAGCTGAGGGTCCCATAGAGCGAAGGTGGCTGCCCCCTCGCACCCACCTCCCACTTGTCAGCCAGGAGGTGAATGAGGGAGGTGAAAGCGGGTGTGACCTTCTGATCCCTTAGTGGGAGGTGGGAATTCAGACTTGAGCCCTGTGCCCTCAGATGGATCTGTGGGAGGACAGGTCGGGAATCCCCCCGCACGGAGCTTCCTCGGGGCCAGGGACGCACCAGCCCAGCCAGTGGCACCTGCGGCCTCCAGATCAGAGGCCCCATCCCTGCCCTCCTGCCCTCCCAGCCTCCTTGGGGCTCAGGATGCTCAGACTTGCCCCCAATCCGCGGGCCTCCCTTCACTCCCTCTGTGTGGCCATAGAAATCGGGGCCCTCGGGACAATCCTTCCTCTGACTGCTTCCGGAGGAGGCAGGCGTGGGTTCTTCCCTCTCTGCCCTTCTGTTCCCCCTTCCTCCCTTCGCCCCTCATTCTTTGTCTCTGACCAAATGAGCAGCAACAAGACCTGGTCCCACCCTGGGTCCCCTCCTCCATGCCCGTGCGAGCTGGCATAAGGTTACAGACACCCCTTCCCACCCCTTCCAGCTGGGGCGACACCCCTCCCCGCTACCGGGAGCCCCCTTTGGCTCTCACGGGGTCCTTCCCAGGCGCTTCGCGTACAATGGCAGGGCCCGGCTTGGGTTCGACGCTATTTACTTCCTCTGACTGCAGAGTCCCTGGGGTTCCACAGTAGGGAACAGCCTGTTTCTCTGGGGGGTTGGAGGGAGGCTCAGGGGACCTGGCTTCTGGTTCTATCCGTTTATAGTGTTTAATCTCCTTGGGCCTGAAGTTTCCTTATCACAAGGAAGTTGCACCCTGTGCCCTCGGGCTTCCTGGGATGCTGGGGGGACTGCTCCCCTCTGCCAGGCCCCAGGGGTGCATTCCCACCCCCGGCTCCTCGGCACTGCCTCCCGGGGCGACGGGAGGGGCGGAGGGGAGCACGCAGTAGGACCTACTGACGGCCACTGCCAGTTGCTTTAGGGGCGGGAGGGGAGGAGTCCTCAGGGATCCTGTTTCAACAAACGTCTCTTTCCAGAGGAGGGGAGGGCGGGGGCGAGGGGGAGAGGGACCTATTTAAAGCTACCCTGGTGCTGGTCATCTGTCTGGCTGCTGGGTCTCTGGCCGTCCCCAGGCTGCGGAGTGGCCTGTGAAGTCTCCTGCTAACCTCTCCAGTCTACACCCCTCAGCCACTCTGCCCCAAGATGGGCCGTGGGGTGAGTACTCCCAGAGAGCAGGGGCGGCTCCGTGCGAGAGAGACGGGCTCTCTGGAGGCTGAGACTAGAGGGAAAGTGAGGCGGGATGGGACGTGGAGGGAGGGGCAGAGAGAAGCTGGCCGGCTGGGTGGCTTGAACTTGGGACTCACAGTGCCCTGGCGGCAAAGGCACGCACAGACCGCTGCTCCCCTGCCCAGGAGCGCGCCTCTCCGGCACCCCGCCCGCCCGTGACTAGCCCCAGCCCTCCAGCTCTCCCTCCAGCGCGTCTGCATCGCATCTCTGTCCATTTCTGGCTCGGCTCGCCCCCCCTCTCACCACATCCCCGGGCCTCCCGGCGAAGGGGTATCTGGCACTGTCCGTCCTCCCGCCTCCCCGGCTCCTGCTCCTGCAAATCTTCATTTCCCTGGGAGCCCCAGCCTGAGAGGATGGAGGTCCGATTTGAGGTTGAAGAGGGGCAACTGCTCCTGAGTCACCAGGCAGCTCCGGACACCACTGCAGGCGCCTGAGCTCCCGGACAGCTGGGGAGGGTGTGGGGAGGGAGGTGATGTCCCCAGGCCCCAGGCCAGCACCCCTCCACGTCTCCTGGCAGCATTGCCTGGGCCTTGGGCTTGGGGGACTTTCCCAGAGGCTGGTGAGAGCTGCCTGCCCGGTCTCCTGCCCCGTCCGCCCTGCCAGGGATACCCTGCAGCCCTGGGCATGCCAAGGGGAAGGTTAACAGCCATGACTGGGGGGTGGGGGCAGGCACCCGGCCTTGGTTCTTGGAAATGAAATCTCTTCACACGGCGCCGGCTTTCCTTTTGTGCAATGCCGGGCACAGAGGGAAAGGGCACCGGGAGCCGTGGGGGTGCTGAGGGCAGGGGGGCCTGTGGGACTGGGGCAGTTTCTGGGCCCCGGAGGGGTCAGGCAAGGACTTGTTATTGCACTGCGTTTAGCAGCTGGAAAAACTCTAAGCTTGGACACCAGGGTTCCTGAGCTAGGGTGGGAACCATAAATAGAACGTGTGTGTGTGTGTGTGTGTGTGTGTGTGTGTGTGTGTGTGTGTGTGTTTGCGCGCACATGCGCACACGTGCCTGCTCTCCATGGGCTGGAGTTGAGACACATTCATGGATGAGCACCTGTGTTTGCATCTCAGCAGCAAATCTGAGAGCGTGCAGACCTCCAAGCCTGTGTGGGCATCGGTGCCCCTGTGTGTGTGTGCGGGGGGGCGGGGGGGTCTGTGAGGAGCTGTCTCTGCAGTGGGGCTCCATGGAGGACGAGGTTTCAACCGTGGGAAGAGAGGCTGCCTTAAAACAGGGTGGACCCAGCACAAGAGGTCCTGCCTGCAAAGCCATTTGACCTTGACTTTTTCAGGGACCCTAGCTGCTTGGGGACTGTGCCCCTCTCCCCCTCCCCAGCATGGATGTTCCCTCCCCTGCTACCCCGAGTGGCAAGTCGGGGAGCTGATCCAGTTCTGCTTGGACTGAGGATGGGTGAAGTGGGGGGACTTGGGGCTGGAGCTAGGAGTCCAGCCGCCAGGAGACTCCTGAGGACACAAAGCACCCCCTGCCCACATCCTCGCACTGGGGTCCACCTCGTCTCTGTCCCTCTGCCCTGCACCTTCCCTCCAGAGCAAGGCCGGTCACCCATCACCCATGGCTGTGAAGGGCAACGTGGGAGCTGGAGGAAGGGACAGCGTGGTGGGAGGGAACCCACCACTCCAGCTGCCACGAGAGGCTGGGGTGGGGGGAGCAGTGGCCGACTTCCAGCTTCCCCCTCCGTCCCAGCCTCTGGCTTTCTCAGAAAGAACTCTCTGTTCTCTGTGAGCATTCAAGCCCCAGACGGGGACTTGTGGGTGGGGGAGGGAAGAACAGGCTGGAGAGGTGGAGGGAGGGGGGGGTCCTTGCTTCCTCTCTCTCTTTCTTGCCTAGGCAGCCCGCTGGCCCCAAATCTCCACAGGCTCCTGGCAACAGAGGCTGAGATCCTTGCCAGGGCAGGGGGAGGGGGAAGGGCCGAGTGTCCCAAGCTCTGAGCCAGGAGGACAGGGGGAGAGCTAAGGGAAGGGGTGCTGCGTGGGCCCGTGCCCAGCCACCACCCGACGTGCCCAACGCCTGCCCGTGGGCTGGCAATTATTTAAAAACCATCCATTGGATTCAGAGCTTCTTGGACTTTATTTTACATCTGAATGTGCAGAAACCCTCAGGCCCTGCTCCTCAGCCCCAGGGGCACCCTGCTCTGTGCGCCCCCCCCCCCCCTCCTTCCTGCCCCTGGAGCTCTAGGGGCCTCACTAAGCTCCTGGGGCCACAGGGAGACCTGCCTGGCCAGCCATTCCCTTTCATCCACTTCTCAGCCCTTCCCACCAAGGACAGAGTTTGTGGATCCAAAGCATTTCATTTCATCCAATGGACTCTCCTAAGTCACCTGGGGGAGGGAGGCAGCCCTCCGGGCCCGCCCCGCCCCCCCCCACCCCCCCCCCCCCCCCCCCCCCCCCGCCCCACACACACACCCAGGGCTGCTTCAGTCTCATTGACATTTCGCTTGGAGACAATGCAAACTTTAGCGTCTATGGGACCAGGCTGTCCACTCTCCACTCTCGCTGCCCACCTCCTCTCACCCTGATGCCCCTGGTCAGACGCCTCCCTCCAGGGCCCGGATTCCCAGTCTACGATCAGGGCAACTGCGCATTCCTGGTATTGTCCTGACTGATGGACACACGGCTCTCTCCCGGCCACCAAAGTTTTCTGAGACCGTGAAACCACTCTGTATGGTGCCGTGAGGTGGACACACGTCACTGCACATTTGTCCAGACCCTTACACATTTCTAGAATGTGCACCAGCGAGCGTGAGCCCTCAGGGAGACTCACAGACTGAAACAAGTGAGCCACTCTGGCGGGGAAGCGGGGGGGGGGGGGGGGGGAGACCACACTGTGGGGACAGGGATCTATGGGAAACGCTCTGTACTTTCTGCTCAATTTTGCTGTGAACGTAAAACTTCTCTAAAAGGAAAGGTGACTTTAAAAATGCACCGGACTTCCTAAAAAGGCAAACACCTTAGCCATAAATCCCACCCAGGCACCGCTTCCTACGGGGAAAAAAACAAACCACACCACAGCACAGAAAAGCGCATCCCGGACACCTCGCACAGAGGCGGGGGGGGGGGGGAGGTTCCTACCCTCTCCCCCGGGATCCCCGCGAGCCCGGCCGCCTGGTGGAGGCCTCAGGTGCTGAAGAGGAAAGGGAACGTGGCGGCCTCATGAGGCGCCTGTAAAATGTGTCTCCGACTTCACACGAGAACCCAAGAATGCGTGGGCCTAAGAGCTACGTGAAGTTCAGTTTTAGACTTTTCCTCCGAAGCCCAGCTACCATCAGCTGAGAGTGTGCTCCTGAGTCCTGAGCCCCTCGGTCTTCCCCGAAATCCAAACACAGAGCCCGGGTCTCTGTCAACAGTTTGCAAACGAAGGGCCTGGGGTTCCCTCCACCCTCACCCCCCGTTTCCGCCACTGGAGCATCGCTGCTTTGAACCCACGGCCCCCACTCCCCAGGCCTGGGCTCCCTGCTGTCAGGTGGGAATAGAGGCTCAGCCTGGCCTCCCGACGCTCTGGGCTCTCCCTCCCTCCCTCCCGCAGGCCGGACGCGAGTCCTCGCCTGCAGCCACCACTGCAGAGAATGGAGGCGGCAAGAAGAAGCAGAAGGAGAGGGAGCTGGACGAGCTGAAAAAGGAGGTGGCCATGGTGAGGCCCACAGCCCGGCGTGGGGACCCATGTTAGGAGAGCTGCCCTGCAGCCTGCCGCACTCAGAGAAGCTCATGCCCCCCATCTTCCTTCACCCCCCATCTTCCCTCTGCCCCCCCATCCTCCCTCCTCCCCACCCCCACCCCATGCTCCTTGCCTCACCTCTGGGCCTCTCATTGACCTCACATACATTCTGAACACGCACACTCAGCCTCCCTCCTCACAGCAATTCCGTTTCCATCCCCAGGATGACCACAAGCTGTCCTTGGATGAGCTGGGCCGCAAGTACCAAGTGGACCTGTCCAAGGTGAGGGGAGGGGCTGGGAGGACACCGAAGAGGTGAGAGAACCACGCAGCAGCAGCAGGTGCCAGGGACCGTCCACCTGTAATCCAACCCATTTTACAGATGGGGAAACCGAGGCCCGGTGACTAATTGGTGGCACAATCAGAACAAGAACCCAGATGCCCTGCTTCCTAGTCTCGAGCCCTTTTCCTGTGTACCCACCCTTTAAAGCCAGGATCCTGGGGACCCAGGCCCCGAGGGCCCCCAGGCAGGGCTCTCTCTCCCTCAAGCAGCTTCAGTGAGGCACGGTCTCTCGTGGTACTGACATACATGAAATTGTGGAGTGACCTATTGCTATTCTGACAGTGGCATGTTGGGGCCCTGCTATGTATGTATGTTTTACATACATGTTTCTAATCCTTGCGACCTTGAGAGATAGGTGCTGTGGACCTCTTTCTTAGAGCAAGGAGACTCAGAGGAGCAGCGCAGCTTCCCAAGGTCACATCCATAGCAAGCGGCGCGGTCAGATTGCCAAGCCCATCACTTCGAAAAAGAAAAACATCGTTAATGAAAAATATGGTAGTGTGGCCTCCTCCTGCAGGCCCTCCATGATTGCCCTTTTGACAATTCCATGCCCCCATTGCTTTGCCTCATTTCCCTTAGTCACACTTCCACTCTCGGGCAGTAACATCGATTGTGTGTCACCTCCCTAGATCATAAGCTCCGCAAAGCAAGGACTCTGTGGGTCTTGTCCATCTCTGGACAGAGCTGATAATAGAGCCTGGCATTCGTACACATTTATTAAATAACAGAGTGGACAGATAGAAAGATAAGTAAAAAGTGTCCTCTGCCTTCAAGGATCTCAAAGTCTGGTAGCCAAGAGGAATGCCTAGATTTCCACGTGGCGGCGCAGCTCTGGAATCATGCCTAGGATGTAATGGACGCAGAGAGGGGCGTCTGAGGCAGCCTGGGCCGGGGGAGCAGGGCCAGGCAGGGCTTTCTGGGGAAAGCGATGGGTGATTGCTGAAGCTGAGCGACGTTGATCGTCAATGATGTAGGACTCTTCTTAAGTCCTTGGTGTAATAAACAAAAATATTCCTTGGTGATGTGGGGAATCTGGAGGAAGAGAGATGGGGGTGGGGAGGGGAGGAACCAATTGAGAAGACTTTCCAGTGAGCCTCAGCCAGGCTGCCTCCCGAGGAGATTATCGTGGCCCCGAATGTGTCTCCATCCGATGATGACCAGAGAAGGGGCCACATTAAAATCCTCCTCGCCCTCAGGGCCTCTGACACCCATTGCAAACCCCACCTCCTTCACGTGGCCTCTCCTCTGGCCCCTCAGCCCTTCCAACCAGGTGGGCTTTCCTCTCCACCTGGGCGTTACTCCCTGCCAACTAGCTGGTGGGAAGTGGGGAGGGGCCAGATGGGTTCTGGATGCAAATTCCCACCCTTCTCCTTGCCTCCCTCAGGGCCTCACCAACCAGCGGGCCCAGGACATTCTGGCCCGGGATGGGCCCAACGCCCTCACCCCGCCCCCAACAACCCCTGAGTGGGTCAAGTTCTGTCGCCAGCTTTTCGGGGGCTTCTCCATCCTCCTGTGGATTGGGGCCATCCTCTGCTTCCTGGCCTATGGCATCCAGGCTGCCATGGAAGATGAACCATCCAACGACAATGTGAGCTGCAATGCCTGACCCCTGGGCCAGCCCATGGCTCTGTCCTCCAACCCGGATCTCCAGTCTAGCTGGGGGGCAGGGAACAAGACCCTCACGTCACAGGGCTCTTTAGGCTGAAAATGGGTGAGGCTGCTATACATATCTACACGCACCCCAACACACACAGACACACAATCACTCAAGAAGGAGGAAGCCCCTCTCTGTTCCTTTACACTTAAGGGGGCTTATCTGCCACCCCTCAGTCTTCACACCCTAGAGAAGACCCAGTCCTGGGAACTCCCTAAGGCTCTCACCAGGCCTTCCAGCCTCAGGAGGTTGGGGACTGGAAGACTGAGGGGGGAATCAGAGAGAAGGGCTTTCCTCGACCATTTTCACTTCCAGTCACAGACAAAGGTAGCTTGTCCCACGTGGCAGTTGCCGCTTTGGGGTTGAGAGGCGGGCAGGTCTCTCAAACCCTGTCTCCTTGCCAGCTATATCTGGGCGTGGTGCTGGCAGCCGTGGTCATCGTCACTGGCTGCTTCTCCTACTACCAAGAGGCCAAGAGCTCCAAGATCATGGATTCCTTCAAGAACATGGTCCCGCAGGTAGACGGCCAGGCTGGGCTCTGGGCTGAGACCTAAGGTTTCTGGGCGGGTCCAGCTCATCCCTTCTCAACTCTGTGTTCTGAGATGGTAGGCTTGGACAAAAAGTCCCTCTAGTCTCTACCCCAGGACCTAGTTTTGCTGCTAAGGGCTTCTCCCGCTCCTCAGTGGGGTTGAAGGAGAGGGGGGAAAGCAGGAGGAGGAAAAGTAGGGGTAGAGACTTCATGAGATGCCCATGGCCTCCCCACAGCAAGCCCTCGTAGTGCGGGAGGGTGAGAAGATGCAGATCAACGCGGAGGAGGTGGTGGTGGGCGACCTGGTGGAGGTGAAGGGTGGAGACCGTGTACCTGCTGACCTCCGGATCATCTCTTCTCACGGCTGTAAGGTGAGCAGGCCGTGCCAGGGCAACTGGCTGGGTCTAAGAAGAAGGCTGTACAGAGCTGAGAGGGGCCCAGGTAGAGGTTTGAAGACTGGAAGAGCCAGATCCAAATGCCAGCGCCTACCCCATACCTCCCAGCTGCACCTGATAGTGCTTAGGCGTTGTCTCCGTGTATCTGTGTGTGATGACCGCTCTGTGCCCTAGGTGTGTCTTTGATATCGCCTTTACAGCCACCTTGTATTGAGTCCCCGTTATTGTCACATGTTTTACATGCATTCACATATGCCATGGAATTCAACTCTGTGAGAATGGTCTAATCATGCAGGGGTGTTGTATGTGGCCACACTAGGCAGTGCCATTTTCACAGACTACAGTGCTGATGGCACCCCCTGTGGTTGTGCAAGGCATAGATTCTGATTACATCCCCCATTCTACAGATCAGTGGACGGTTACTTAAGCCCAAGGTCACATTCGAATTTCGCAGGAGCTAGGATTCCAAACCAGCGCAGGGACAATAGCTGAGCAACGCTATAAATATGTGATGAGGACAAGTGTAGTTTTGTCCCTCGTGTCATGGAGATGGAGTGCAGTTGGAGTCGGAAGACAGCTGTGTGTGCACAAGTGCGTCTGCCAGGCTGATGACTACACCCTCCCTGCTTCCTCCCCAGGTGGACAACTCATCCCTAACTGGGGAGTCAGAGCCCCAGACCCGCTCCCCTGAGTTTACCCATGAGAACCCCCTGGAGACCCGCAATATCTGTTTCTTCTCTACCAACTGTGTGGAAGGTGAGAGGCCAGCCTGGTGGGGGCCCCTCATCCCAGCACCCACGGAGGGAGGAGTCTGAATCCTGAACCCCCAGCAGGATTGGGGGCTGTGGCTGTACTTACTCATCAAAAACCCTGCTAAAGAGGAGGGCCCTGAGGACTTGGGGATGGGGATCCCTGAAGATTACAGAAATAACTCCCCCCACCCCCTCCAGAGAGCAGGGTATTGGCTGGGATGGCACAACTCCATGGAAAAGTCCTCTCCCCACAGAAAGATCTCTGCTCTGTCCACCGTAACACTGAGTGGATTCCAAAGCCTTTAGTTCTTGGCCAAGTTCCCCCACCCCTACCACACACGCTCACATTTACACACTCTGACACTCACACATCATACACACATGCACACACATCACACACTCACAAGTACACACGTCCCAAGCCAGCCTTAACTCTTGAATGTCTTTGGCTTGGCTGAAGGCTTCTGTTTCTCCTGGGTTTGGGACTTGCTGCCTCCATCTCTGGCCCTTGCTTTGACCAGAGCCCCAGGCTGGGGGAGGGGCAGGAAAGCTTCCAAGCCAGGTGGATACTTGGGCTCTTCCTCAGGCTGTAGGACTGTGCTTCACCCAGAGAAATTGTCATGCCCAGGCTTCCCAGGTTGCCCCATCCCTGTTCTGGGTTCTAGAGATGACCAAAGGCCAATGAGTCAGGGCTGACTCGGAGGGGGCGGAGCGGGCAGGAGCTGGTGGGAGAAAGAGGCCCGACTCTGCCGTGGGTCTCAGAACGTGAGCCACAGGAGAGCTTTCCTGCCCCCACACCTCTCTCTGTATATCGGTCATTTCCCTTCAGTGGACGCGTTTTTCTGGGCTTCTCCCCTGTTTCAGCAAGTTGGAATTATAATGAAAGTCACCACACATTAAGTTTCCTAACTTTTTCATGTGCTGAGATTCTGAAGTTTGCTCTACATTTTCCACACATGTTAAACATGCTTAGTAAAATATTTCCATTGCTTGCTCTAAAATTGGCCTTGAAGAAAGTATAGGAAATGAATGGAACTAACATTTAATGAGTGCCTACTATGTGCTCAGCACTGGTCTAGGTATTACAGCACAATCTGATTTACTTGTTAAAACAGTCCCTAGGTAGGAACTCAAACAAGGATTCAAGCTCAGGTTTGGCTGACTCCAACATGCATGCTCTTCCCACTGCCCCATCCCTCCTCCCCTAGAGGCCCCTTTAATGTCTACTTGAGGGTCAGTAATGGCCTAGCTTCTTTTATGGGATTCATGCCTAATGTTGAGAAAGAAAAATCTTAAGTCTACATGGAAAATCCATAATAAGTGCCGTACTTTGTGTTCATCATCTACTTGTGGGTAGTATGTAGGAGATTGATTTTACTGAAGTACTGCAGGCAGTATTTTTGTTTCACTTATTGAATCTCCTCAGTTTGAACTTCGAGTTTATTTGCAAGCCTTTTCCACAGGCCCAAGTGTAAGAGAAAATAATTTGCTGTTGCACTGAGCTGGGGGTTGGCGATGTGGGCAAGAAGGGAGAGCCCCGGGAGGTACAATCTACTGGAACTCCGGGAGCAGAGTCTTGGGTCCATTTACCCCGGGATGGATTTCCTTCCTCAGGAAGTAGGACAGGACACAGATCCTGGGACCCGAGGCACCCAGCCTGGTGTCTCTTCCTGTGTTGCAGGCACTGCCAGAGGCATCGTGATTGCCACCGGTGACCGGACGGTGATGGGCCGCATAGCCACCCTGGCCTCGGGCCTGGAGGTTGGGCGGACCCCTATTGCCATGGAGATTGAGCACTTCATCCAGCTGATCACAGGGGTGGCTGTGTTTCTGGGCATCTCCTTCTTTGTGCTGTCCCTCATCCTGGGCTACAGCTGGCTGGAGGCAGTCATCTTCCTCATCGGCATCATCGTGGCCAACGTGCCTGAGGGGCTGCTGGCCACCGTCACTGTGAGTGGCCGGGGGAGGTGCCACCAGGGGTGGGTCTTGTTGCCCTTTGCCTCAACAGTGATAGAGGCTTGTGGCTCCTCAGCAATTTTTTCACTGCCAGCCCTTAAAATCACATATCAGATTCTCATTTAATACCTGGCTTAAAGGGTGAGTCCGAAAAAGGTCATTTAATGCCAGGCTCAGAGGTTGAGTCTGAAAAATCTCCGGTTGGGCTATACTTTGGCAGGCAGTCTCTCTCCCACAGCTTGTCATCGTCACCTCTTCTCACCACCCATCGTCACCTCTTCTCACCACCCATGTGCTGCTCATCTGCCCCTGTCGTCCAGACCTTGGCCAACACTCCTCTGTAAACGCTCTCTCAAAGGTCACCAGTGAGCACCTGGCGAACCCAGAGGCCTTTCCTCAGCTCCTATGCTCAGCTCTGCTGCTGAAAGGAACCCTTCTGTCCACCTGCCGGGATCCTCTCCTTCACTGAGGACTGTGACATGTCACTACCCTGGTTCTCCTCTCCTCGGTCCCCGGCAGGGTCCTCTCCTTCTCCCCAAAACTGAGTCTCAGGCCTCAGCTCTCTGCTCTCCTCCTTACACGCTTCAGTGAGCCCAGTTGCCACTGCCCATTCCGTGGGGGTGACTCTCACACCCCCTCGCCCAGCTCTGCTCTGGCCCGCTCTGGAGCGCTAGACAAATGCCTTCAACTCCGTACAGGACATTTCACCTAAATATACACCCATGATCTCGGTTCAACTGCTCACACCTAGGTCCCCCTCCTGTTGGTAGAGTAGGATCAAGGGATGAGGGGTAGAGCCCATGCTCTGGGGGAAGGTCATAGACATCGCCGGCTCAGGCTTGGCCCTCTTTGTACCCTCCTCTCCTTCTACCAGGTGTGCCTGACGCTGACAGCCAAGCGCATGGCGAGGAAGAACTGCCTGGTGAAGAACCTGGAGGCGGTGGAGACGCTGGGCTCCACCTCCACCATCTGCTCTGACAAGACGGGCACCCTCACCCAGAACCGCATGACCGTCGCCCATATGTGGTTCGACAACCAGATTCATGAGGCTGACACCACCGAAGACCAGTCTGGTGATTGGGCAGCCCGGAGGGGTGAAGGGGTCTGGCAGATGTCCAGGACACTGGGTGGGGGAGTGGGTGGAGAGAGATAAGAGCTCTCAAGGGGAACCAAGCTCCTGGTTCTCCCTCATGTTCTCCCAGGGGCCACATTTGACAAGCGATCCGCGACGTGGACGGCCCTGTCTCGGATTGCTGGCCTCTGCAACCGTGCCGTCTTCAAGGGCGGGCAGGAGAACATCTCTGTGTCTAAGGTAGGGGGTCAGGGCCGTCTCCACGGCCTGTGCCCTTTGCTGATGCCCAGCTTCCCCTCATGCCCTGTGGTGGCCTCCAAGGTTTCATGGCCTCTCCTCTTGGTACTCCATCCTTCTCTGGCCCCCCTGTAACACTGACTTCTCTCCTGGCAGCGCGACACAGCTGGTGACGCCTCTGAGTCAGCTCTGCTCAAGTGCATTGAGCTGTCCTGCGGCTCTGTGAGGAAGATGAGGGACAGGAACCCCAAGGTGGCGGAGATTCCTTTCAACTCCACCAACAAGTACCAGGTCTGGTCAGGGAACTGGGACGGGGGGGGATGGGAGGGACAGAAGTGAGGGGGTGCACAAAGCCAAGGGGGAGTCATCACCATGAGAAGGGGAGGCATCTGGGCGTCGTGTCCTCTCACCCCTGCCTGATTCCCCAGGGCGACTCGGATGACCTCATGTCTGGTCGCCATCACCCCTTCGCTCCCGACCTCCGTTCCTTCATTCCTCCCACCCTCTTGACTCTTCTCCCAAGAGCTCCCCATCCTCTGGCCCCAGTGTCTCAACCCTTCCATCACGCTCAGTGGAAACATACTTCTGAAGTTCCCTTAGCGTACCCCTCCACCTGCAGGCACCTGGGAAATGCCAGTGACACAGTCTCAGCTGCGTCCCGTGTGGGTAAAGCCCCACCGAGGCCAGTTTAGTGGTGGGAAATGCTGACAACACAGCCATCTAGCCCAGGCACAAGGCCTGTCTTAAGCGATCTTCATAAACATTTGCTGAGTCAATGCATGTCCTAGGAAGGTGACTCTCAGGTTACAGGGTTGGGACTTTTGTTTCAAACATCTCTCCACCCACAAAAACTGTCCCTATGCCGACAAGGGTTGATGAGTCAGAGGTAGTTTTGTTAAGGGAGGGTGTCTTACCAGCCTCTGCCCTGTGCCAGGCCCCGTGCTGGGCATTGGGGCTAATAAGACAATTATGGCCCCCTCTGTCACTGCCCATCCTCTCTCCAGCTGTCCATCCACGAGCGAGAGGACAGCCCCCAGAGCCACGTGCTGGTGATGAAGGGGGCCCCGGAGCGCATCCTGGATCGGTGCTCCTCCATCCTGGTGCAGGGCAAGGAGATCCCGCTGGACAAGGAGATGCAAGACGCCTTTCAGAACGCCTACATGGAGCTGGGAGGACTTGGCGAGCGAGTGCTGGGTGAGGGTCCAGAAGCAGGGAGCAGGGCTGAGAGGGATTCCCAGGCCTCAGTGGCTTCCCTAGGATGAGGAGCTTTAGGGGTGTTCAGGCAGCCACCTTGCTGCTCTCAATCCTCCCTTCTGCGCCCCCACCGCCCCCCTTCAGGGTTCTGTCAACTGAATCTGCCCTCCGGAAAGTTTCCTCGTGGCTTCAAATTCGACACAGAGGAACTGAACTTTCCCACGGAGAAGCTCTGCTTCGTGGGGCTCATGTCCATGATCGACCCTCCCCGGGCTGCTGTGCCTGACGCTGTGGGCAAGTGTCGGAGTGCAGGCATCAAGGTACTGGCCTCGCTTCTTCCCCTCCCCCCTCCCCTTCCACCCTCTGAAGGTCACGTGACGGCAGGGGCTATTGGCCTGGGGACGCCCAAGCCCCTGGCGAGCTTTTCCTCACTGATTGAGAGGGGCGGCTGTCATCGGCAAGGAAAGGTCGGCCCCTGCCTCGGAGAGCTCACCCTTCTTGTCCCCTGTGCTCCGAGTACCCAGTCTCCCGCATCGAACCTCCCTCTCCCTGGCATGGCTCATTCTGTTCTGATGGCAAGCTGATAGGGCACCCCTATCTTGGGGATGTGGTGTCCTGCCCCTCCCAACTACTGCCCACTGTTCCTAGCCATTTGGGATGGGGTTAGCAGGCTCCAGTCTGCACCCACTCACTGACCCCCCAGAACCCTGCAGACTGGCTCCAGCACTCATTCCCCTTAGCACCCTCTCCCATGTTTCCTGGTCCAGCTGTAATGGCTTCTCAAGGGCCACTCCCTCCTTGGTGCTGCATTTAACAAATATTTGCCGTTTACCAACTATGGACCAGGCCCTGTTCAAGGTGCTGGAGATCAACAAACAAACCAACATAAATCCCTTCCATCGTGGAGCTTACTTTCCTGTTTCAAAGATATCTCACTTTAAACACACACACACACACACACACACACACACACACACACACACACACAGATACAGCATTTAGCCCCGGCTGGTGTGGTTCAGTGGTTGGCGTGTTGGCCCGTGCAACGAAGGGTCTACAAGTTTGATTCCCGGTCAAGGGCATGTAACTGGCCTGCAGGTTCGCTCCCTGCTCCCAGTCAGGGCGCAAGTGGGAGGCAACCAGTCAATGTATCTCTCCCATATCAATGTTTCTCTCTCCCCTCCCCCCCATCCCCCCCCCCCCCCCCCCCCCCCGCCGCCCTGCTTACCTTCCTCCCTCCTTTCCACTCTCTGAAAAGCAATGGAGAAAATATCCTCTGGTGAGGATTAACAACAAACAAACAAAACAAAAAGATAGATACAGCACTTTAACGCCCCCCTTAACCTAGTGACTCGCCAGGTAAGGTGCCATTGCTTCCTCCTCTTTTTCTCAACGTCTCCCCTATTACCACGTAAGTTCAACTCGACCCGTCTCCTGAGGGTCAGGCGCTGCGCTAGGCCCTGGAGATTCAAAGATGAATAAGATACAGCCTGACCGCCAGAGTTCATGGTCTCTCAGGGGAAACCAATGCCTTTACAACTGATTAATCACAGAACAATCACAATAGTTAGGGTAGTTGAGCACTGACTATAGGTCAGATACTCTCATAACAAAAGCAGCCAATTGTTTTGTAAGACTTTATACGAATCAGGCACTAAACCTGTAACATCTCATTTAATCTTCATAACAACCCTATAAGTAGACCCTAATATTTTCCCTTTTTTCACACAGAGGGACCGTGGCACAAGTAGCATGCCCAAGAATACACCATTTCACAAGTGGTAGGGCCAGGATTTGAAACGAGGCAGTCTGCTATTTCTCAACCATCACACCAGAGGACTTGTCTGTATATATGTGTCTGTGCATGGCTTCTGAGCCCCCTGCCACTCTGTCTCTGAGGTAGGCTTCACTTTCCCCGTTTCAAAATAAAACAAGCTGAGACTTAGAGTGGGTACGTAGCTTTCCCCAAATAAATCTGCCAGTAAGAAGTGGGTTGGCTCTATCAAGCATGGCCTGCTTCTCCGCTGCCCTGCTCCTTAGTCTGCCTCTTGCCATGATCAGAACCATCACAGAGGCCTGGGGAAGTCCCTCCATGGGCAGCCACAGCAGGGAGCAGTTAATTCTGCCTCAGGGAATTGGACAATGTTTTATAGAGGGCATGATATTTGATCTGGGCCTTGAAGGTTGACAAGTGTTTTGTAAGGCCGCGAGGGAGAGGAAGGCAGGTCAAGAGCAGGGAACAGTGTGTACTCTGAGGTTAGACTGTACCGGGCATTTGCGTGGGTGGCAGGGAGAGGTGGCAGGGGAGCACTGGGGATTGAGACTGAGACGGGCCAGGGCCAGTTGGAAGGACTTTGCTTAAATGCCAGACTTGGGCTTTCTCCTGGGGTCCACAGCGAGCCACAGGTGTCACAGGACACTTCTAGCTTCTAGATGGAGGAAGGCCTCGATTTGGAGAAGAACTGAAGTCAGGGAGACAGGCAAGAAGAGACTGCAATAGTTCAGGCAAGGGACGGTGACCCGAACAAGGGCAGAGACCAAAGGGAGTCGTTACATTCAAGGAACCTTGTGAGAACTTGGTGACTAAACTGGATATGGGAGGAGAGGAAGATACAGGGGACAAAGGGCCTGCATGAAAGAGGGATAGTTTCTAAGGCCGGGAGTAGAGCAGCAGGCGTGGTGGTGGTGGTGGAAGTAGAGATAGTGACCTCAATTTGACCTTACATTCAACGAATCTATAAGACACCCAGGGAGAGATGTTCCAGAGAAAGTTGGAATGTGGTTTAGAGCTCAAGAGAGAGGGCCAGGACTGGAGAGTTGATCCAGTTAAACTCTGGGTAATTACAAATTGGACTGCTTAACATTGCCCAGGAAAAGAGCACGGGTCAAGAAAGAGGAGGAGAATGAAGCCCTAAACCACACCAACATTTAGGGGCACGTACAGGAATAGGAACCAGTGACCGAGGGGAGAGGGCGCTAAGACACAGCTAACATTTGTTGGGCATCCACCAATGTCACATACTCTTCATGACCTACGTGAAAGGTAGAACTCATCTTCTCCATGTGCTGAGACTCAGTGAAGGCACTTGTCTAAAGTCCCAGAGCTGAAGCAAGCCAGCACTTCCACTCAGGTAGCCTTCTGACTCCTAAGCCACTTCTACTCGCCTTGGCTGCCTCCATGGGGAGGCTGGGAAAGTGCATGAAGAGGGTGGAGAGGAACCAGGACAAAGGGTCCATGGAAGCCATGGGAGGATTCATTTCTAAGGAGGGTGGTGAGCAATGCCAAATGCCTGAGAGGAGTCAAGGAGGATGAGGACTTGACCAGAATCAAACCCTGGACCTTTCAGTCTACAGGCCGACACTCTATCCATTGAGCCAAACCAAACTTTGCCTCCAACATCATGGGCGGGCGTGGAGGAGGGTGAGGTGGCTAGCAGTGGGGTGGGAGAATCATTGATCGGCTGCCATCTGCACACCCCTACTGGGGATTGAGCCTGCAACCTGAGCATGTGCCCTTGACTGGAATCGAACCTGGGACCCTTTAGTCTGCAGGCTGATGCTCTATCCACGGAGCCAAACCAGTTAGGGCTTTCTTTCTTTTCTTTTAAATTCTTTATTGTTGAAAGTATTGCATATGTCTCCTCCCCCCCCGCCCCCATTGACCTCTCCCTGGCCACTCCTGCTGCCCAGCACATGCCCTCGCCCCCCGAACTGTCTGTGTCCATTGGTCATGCTTACATGCATGCACACAAGATCTTTGGTTGACCTCTTACCCTCCTCCCTCCCATCCTCCCCTGCCTTCCCTCTGAGGTTTGACGATCTGCTATTGGTTTTCAATTGGGAGGCACATGTAGTCTTGGGGGGCAATTTCAGTGGGGTGTTAGGGGTGGAAGAGAAGGCAGTGAGGCCTGGAGAGGCCTCCTTCTTAGTATCTGTGTGATTTGCCCCATAAACCCACACATGCAAATGCTATATCCTAGTCCAGCTCTGATTACCTTATGCTTAGAATAGCCTCTCAGCCAGCCTCTCAGATGCCGACCCTCCCCACCCAGCTCCATCCATTCTGAAGGGCAGTGACCACCACCCTTAGGGCAGGACTCACCTTCTCCCCACATGGAGGAGTGTCAGGGGGAGCGGGGAGGGAGGGCTGTCTCCCTGTCCTCCTTACTCTGATCTGACCAGTTAGATGCCCTGCAGCGATCATACTGGACCCTAAGAAAGCCACATCCTAGTTCTGGCTCCCTGTGACCTTGAGCAAATCCTGGCCCTTTCTAAGCCTTTGCTCCCTCACAGGTAACGGGAGGAAGCTGTGAAGGGTCCTGCTAGCTCCCACAGTCTCAGAGCCCATGAATTCCAAACTCCTGAACAACCTTGGAGGTTTCTCTTCCAAGGGACCCTCATTAACATGTCATTCTGTCATGGCAGCTTTCCTCCATTTAAGCAAACGATCTCTAATCCCCAGAACACAACTTGTCATTGTCTCTCCCCCCGTCCTACCATCTGAACACACACACACACACACACACACACACACACACACACACACACACACACACACACACACACACACACACACACTCACACACACACACTCACATACACACTTCCACTCCCATTGTTTTAGCTGGGATCTGTGAGCCCCCCATCTGCCTTTTCCTGACTTTGGGAAAGGAATAAGCTGGCAAGGTGGGGGGCCCAGGTTTAATGCTGCTGTCTCCTTCTTTCTCTTTTCTCCTTTCTCCTCCCCGCCAGGTGATCATGGTGACCGGGGACCACCCAATCACAGCCAAGGCCATTGCCAAAGGCGTGGGCATCATATCGGAGGGCAATGAAACTGTGGAGGACATTGCAGCCCGGCTCAACATCCCCGTCAGTCAAGTCAACCCCAGGTGAGGCCTTTGCAGGACGCCCTGCCCCCAGGCACCCCATTCCTCCCACAGGTGCCAGAGTCGCACTAGGGACTCGGGATAGCACCTCAGGGACCTTTGCCGGCCTTTGCTCTGGCTCCTCAGTCTTGAGTGTGCCCGAGCTGTGTCTGTTTATCTGTGTGACCTTGGACATGTCCCTTTCTGAGCCTCCATTTCCTCGACTACAAAATTAAGAAGCTGTCTACACCGCAGGGTGGCTATAGCAATGAAATACGTATGCGGGAATGAGCGCAAGCCCAGGAAACTGGACTATGATTATGCGCATGGCGAGGATCTAGCATCACTTCCTCTGAGAGAGAGAGAGAGAGAGAGAGAGAGAGAGAGAGAGAGAGAGAGAGGAAAACAGCTCCCTGAGCTGGGGGGGGGGGGGGCTGGGAGAGACCGGAGGCCCCGGGAGAGGCGTCCGGGTGAGGCGGGGACAGCACCTCTGTCCTGCCCTCCAGAGAGGCCAAGGCGTGTGTGGTGCACGGCTCTGACCTGAAGGACATGACGTCGGAGCAGCTGGACGAGATCCTCAGGAACCACACGGAGATCGTCTTCGCGCGCACGTCCCCGCAGCAGAAGCTCATCATCGTGGAGGGCTGCCAGCGGCAGGTGAGCAGGGCGGCCCCGGGCAGGGCGGCCCGCGCAGGAGCGGCCCCCTCCAGCGTGGCTGTCCCCCCTCCCAGGGAGCCATCGTGGCGGTGACGGGCGACGGGGTGAACGACTCCCCGGCGCTGAAGAAGGCGGACATCGGCATAGCCATGGGCATCTCGGGCTCCGACGTCTCCAAGCAGGCGGCCGACATGATCCTGCTGGACGACAACTTTGCCTCCATCGTCACGGGCGTGGAGGAGGGTGAGGACCACGGCCGCCTGCGCACCTGCTTCCCGGGCCTTTCCCGCACCCACGGGGCCAGCTCCGGCCCCCAGGCATCGGCCGCGCCGCTCGCCTCCCGCACACACAGCCTTCCGCTCCCAGAAAGTCGGGCAGCCACGCTCCAGGGCGAGGGGTGGGGAGGGTCCCTCTGAGCTGCCCGGTGCTCTCGCCATCTCCCCAGGCCGCCTCATCTTTGACAACCTGAAGAAATCCATCGCCTACACCCTGACCAGCAACATCCCTGAGATCACGCCCTTCCTGTTCTTCATCATTGTCAACATCCCCCTGCCGCTGGGCACCGTCACCATCCTCTGCATCGACCTGGGCACGGACATGGTGAGGCCAAGGGCTGGAGGCGGGGACGGGCCGGGCGACCACGTGGGCACCGGGGGCAGCAGGTGGAACGAGAGGGACCCAGGGCAGCTGACCAGGCCGTGCTGGCTGAAGAGAAGGCAAGCCCCAGGCTCCCTCCGACGCCCTCTGCCCCCCCCACTCTCCACCCCACACAGGTCCCCGCCATCTCCTTGGCCTACGAGGCCGCGGAGAGTGACATCATGAAGCGGCAGCCGCGGAACCCGCAGACCGACAAGCTGGTGAACGAGAGGCTCATCAGCATGGCCTACGGACAGATCGGTGCGGCGGGGCCCTGGGCGCAGGAGGGAACCCAGAGAATTCGTGCCCCGGCTTTGGGGGTCCAGGGCAGGGGCCGCTCCCCCCGGGGTCAGGGACAGACATCTCTGGCCTGTCGGTGCCGGCCCCCTCTGGCTTCCTCCCCTGACCCTGGCCCTGCGTTTTGCCCACGACCCACAGGGATGATCCAGGCACTGGGCGGCTTCTTCACCTACTTCGTGATCCTGGCTGAGAACGGCTTCCTGCCGTCACGGCTGCTGGGGATCCGCCTCGACTGGGATGACCGGTCCACGAATGACCTGGAGGACAGCTACGGGCAGGAGTGGGTGAGCGGGGCTGTGTGCGTGCGGACACGTGTGTACGAGAGGAGGGTCTAGACGCCTGGCAGAGGCGGCCAGTGTGGCCAGCTGGGGCGGGGGGCTCGGTGGGGACTGGGAGCCCAGGGTCTAACAGTGGCCCCCGAACGGCGCTGCATCTGGTCCCGCTGGTCCTTCTCACGCTGCGGCCTCTCCGCCCACCCTCCCCGCAGACCTACGAGCAGCGGAAGGTGGTGGAGTTCACCTGCCACACGGCCTTCTTCGCCAGCATCGTGGTCGTGCAGTGGGCCGACCTCATCATCTGCAAGACCCGCCGCAACTCGGTCTTCCAGCAGGGCATGAAGTGAGCGCCGCCCAGCACCGCCCGGGGGCGCCCACGGCTCCCCGACCCTGGCCCATGCACATGACCTCCATGATGTCCCTCTCCGCTTGGGGACAAAGGCTTTAGTCACCTAGCTGCATAGCCACCGTCACGTTTTAAACTGAGGAGACGAGCAGGAGTGATAGGACTATTTCTGATGAGTTTTATTTTGTTCCTAAAATGGACTTTGCTAAGGGCTCCTTCCACCTTTTTTATTTTCATACTAGAGGCCCGGTGCACGAAATTCGTGCACGGGGGGTGGGGGTGGGGAGTGTCTCTCGGCCCAGCCTGCACCCTCTCCAATCTGGGACCCCTCGAGGGATGTCCGACTGCCCGTTTAGGCCCGATCCTAGCCTAAACGGGCAGTCGGACATCCCTCTCACAATCCAGGACTGCTGGCTCTCAACTGCTCGCCTGCCTGCCTTCCTGATTGCCCCTAACTGCTTCTGCCTGCCAGCCTGATCACCCCCTGACCCCTCCCCTGCCAGCCTGATTGATGCCTAACCGCTCCCCTGCCAGCCTGTTTGCCCCTAACTGCCCTCCCCTGCAGGCCTGGTCACCCCTAACTGCCCTCCCCTGCAGGCTTGATTGCCCCCAACTGCCCTCCCTTGCAGGCCTGGTCCCTCCCAACTGCCCTCCCTGCTGGCCTGATCACCCACAACTGCCCTCCCTTGCAGGCCTGGTCCCTCCCAACTGCCTTCTCCTGCTGGCCATCTTTTGGTGGCCATCTTGTGTCCACATGGGAGCAGTCATCTTTGACCACATGGGGGCAGCCATCTTGTGTGTTGGAGTGATGGTCAATTTGCATATTATTCTTTTATTAGATAGGATTTTCTCATCTTTCCTTTTTCCCTTGCTACCATCTTTCCTTCCTTCCTTCTTTCCTTCCTTCCTTCTTCTTTTTTTTTTTTTCCTTCCTTCCTTCCTCCATCCTGTACTCTAGTGACACCCACACCATCCTTTGCACAGCTTTAAATACAGGGTCTCCTGTGCCCACCTACACTCATGGTAGCTCTAGTTCATAGTGCTTGTCCTGTTGGTAATGGTGTTGTCCTTGTGGGGTTTCTGAGCTGCTCGGGGTCAGGTTCAATGTCTTCATATGGTGTGAGTTCCCATGTGCCAGTCACTGAGGTAAGTGGTTCAAAGCCATTGTCTAACCTCACAATGGTTCTTTGAGGGAATGTTGTTTTCAATTTGTGGGCGAGACCTCCCACGATGTACATGACGTGACGGGCCTGGGCCACCCCGCTGTGAGGGTCAGTGCAGGTCAGCTTTGAACGCAGGCTCTTGGCCGCTACCCGGGCGGCTCACCTGCCCAGCCCGGCTCCCGTGAGGAACCAGTCACGACTCTGACCGCAGCACGGAGGGTGGTAAGTGCTGAAGGCATCACTCCTGTTCTATTTTCTTTGACTGGAAAAGATGAGCGCAGCTCCCCAAGTGAGCTTTGTCACAACGTCTCAGTAAGAGGGAAGTAATAAGGACGCCGGAACCCTGGCGAAGCCAGTAGGATTTCTGATCCTGGGGAGAGAAGCGTGAGCCGCCTGTGATGAATAAAGGTGCCGTGAAGGGAGGCGATCCCAGGCGCCGAAACACGAAGGGGAACGTGCGGTGAGACGAGGACGGAGCAGGGAGTCCGTGACACGGCAGCTCTGGGCTGGGACTGACCGAGCAGCGAGTGCGTGGGGGACGCGGGAAGGTGAAGGCCACCGGCTAACCCCAGCCCAACCGAGGGGCAAATGGAAGTGAGACAAAAGCCAGGCTGGGTGCCGGGGTGTGCTATACCGACAGGCCCCCTGGCACAGGCAGCCTCAGCCCTCGGGGCCCCCGGCCCCCGGGCCCTCCGAGGTCCGATTTCCATTGTTCCAAAGCTCCATGAAAATCCAGCACTTCCTGTGAGAAGGCCCATGCTTGGCAGAGGCCTAGGCATGAACATAGTGGTCGCATTAGCGTGGTTCTGTTTGGAAGCTGGGATGTCTAATGAATTTTAAACGGGGAAATACAGTCACGAATCATTAACAAATGCAGCTTGCGAGACAAAAATCAATTTTTAAAAGGTGGCCTTTCTAGAAGAAAAAATAAGGGGTCCTTAATGAGGGAACCGCTGGCTTAAGCCATAAAGAGAGGACGTGCACACGGTGAGGGAAGGCGGGGCAACAATAGGGCTGAGCACCTTCTGTGTTCGAGAGCTTTCCATGACTTTCCCAGCAGCCCGATGATAAAAGGTAGCATCTCCATCTTACACAGAAGGAGCACGAGGCTCAGAGAAGTCAAAAAGCGTCACTTACCACCAAGAGCCAGAGAGTGGCAGCTCGGGCCTGGATGCCACCTGACTGGCTCCAGAAACTGTCCTCAGAGTTTCTTCCCACGTTGCTTTTCAGCTCGGACATAGTAAACCTACCTTAAGCACCGTCTCTCCAATGAGCCTTCCCTCTGAGAATGTTCCCTTCTTTGTTGAATATCTACAACCCACAGCTCCCAGGGGCTGCAGGAGACCCTGAGGGTGCAGAAGACATAGGAGGGGGGGCCTGAACTGAAGCAGCTTGCCTGGCATCTTGCTGGGGAGATGGCACGTTCACAGACCGCTTCCCTGGGGCAAGAACAAGATTGTAAGCTGCCTGAGGGCAGGCCCTAGTCTCCAGGAGGAAGCTCATGTTGCACGTGGTGTCTCCAGGACAGAGCACAGCACCCAACACGTAAAATGATTTATCTAATGAATGAATATATGCGCTAGAGACAACAAGAAGGGGTGACATCACTAAGCATAACAATGAAAGAAACTCCTCGAGTTACACACCGCCTGGGGTGCCTGCAGAGGGCACAGGAAGATGCACTGATGACCTTTCCCCCACATTTCCTCTTGCCTCTCTCCCCGCCATCACCAGGGCTCCCTGATCTCTCCCTCCTTGCCCTCCCTTCAGATGCTACCTAACCCCCCTTTCTTTGCCTTTCCAGGAACAAGATTTTGATTTTTGGGCTCCTGGAGGAGACAGCGCTGGCTGCCTTTCTATCCTACTGCCCAGGCATGGGTGTGGCCCTCCGTATGTACCCGCTCAAGTGAGTATTTCTTCAAAAAGGCAGCTACTAGCCTGGCTGGGTGCTCAGCTGGCCCTATACGCTAAGGTTGCAGGTTCGATCCCAGGTCAGGATGCATACAAGAGTCAACCAATGAATGCATAAATAAGTGGAACCACAAATCTCCCTCTCCCTCTCCCCCTTCCTCTCTTACAAACAAACAAGTAAAAACTAAAAGGGCACCTTCTAGGATCCACGTTCCGGTCCATTTCAGTCCTCCTTGCTGTACCAGCCTCTGAGGCTCCTAACACTGTCCTCCGCTGCTTCCAGGGTCACCTGGTGGTTCTGTGCCGTCCCCTACAGCCTCCTCATCTTCATCTATGATGAGGTCCGGAAGCTCATCCTGAGGCGATACCCCGGTGGTAAGCACCTCCGCACCTCACCCAACCCCCAGGAGATGCAACCCCTGCTGACCCCTCCAGGCATCCCCACCCAAACTCCATTCCAACCACAGAGCCCCGTCCTTTCCTCCGAGCCCGCAGATGCTGGGGTCCCAGGTCCCAGAGCCCTGACTGTTGACTCTGTTCTCCGCACCCTCTTTCTCTCAGATTCTGGTCCACCCCCCTAACTTACACTTGGTCTCCGAGGCCTCGAACCTTCCACCTGGAGTCACAGAACGTCAGAATTAGAAAGGCCCTGGGGCCATCTGTCCCACCTCCACATTTCACAGATACAGGGAGAGGAGTTATTTGTTCAGGGTCATGAAGCACAGCTGACCCTAGAACCAAGGCCTCCTGACTCCCAGGCTTCAGCCACGTGTGTTTTTCCCCAACAAGCATTTTGATCCCTTACTGGAGGGTGAAACGGATGGCCTATAAGCCACATACAGTCCGTGGATAATGTTGGGTCTGGCCTGCCAATCTTGCGCAGGTGTGTGCTTTTTTAATTGCCCAATATTTAAAACTTGGGAGCTCTCACATAAAATCGAAATTTCTGATTTCTCCTGAAAAAAATTACAAGAGCTGCCCACATCTCTGCTCAGCAACACTAGGTGGCTGCCCCTCTAGAAACTCATTTGTTACCTGAAGAGCCACTGCAGGAATTTGCATTTTTACCCCCAACGACTCTACGCCCTCCCTCTACTGGGCGAAGTCCAAGCATCTAAGGCCCCAGCTCACTGGGTTTTCTCCCCTCCCTTTTCACCTGTCCACAGTCACTTACCTCAGCCCCTGCCCCAGGCTCCTAGCCACCTGGCCTCAACCACCCCAGCCCCTCTCCTCTTTGTATGCTCACCTTGCAACCCCCACCCCCAAATCTCTCCAACAGGCTGGGTGGAAAAGGAGACGTACTACTGAGCACACTGGAAAGAAGAACCAGGACGGGAAAGATGGGGTGCCCTGGAGGGGCTGCAGGGATGGTGATGGGGAGGGGTGGTCTTAGGGGAAGATTTGGGGAGAAAGAATGAGGCAGTTTAGTAGGCTAAATGGGGGTGGGTGGGTAAATAAGCTTGGGGTGATTGCCCCAGAGACCTAACTCTGAACAGTCAGATTAGACACTCTCCCCAGACCCTGGCCCATCCCACTCCACCGTGTTGTCTGCTTTTATGAGAAACCGAAGGTTACTCCAGCCTCCCCATTCCCTATCCCTCTGCCCCCACCTCTCACTAGAACAGACCAACTTCCAAAGGCAGGAACATGTCTAACCAGGAGGAAGGCAACGGTCTCAGGTCACCAGCCGCAGCCCACGTCCCCCCTTCACCCCTCTTTTGCTTCCTGCCCAACTCTGTCCCGTGCTTCCCCGTCTGACCCAGAAATCACAAATGGTTCCTCCTGTCGAGGCCAGAAAGGGAAGCTGGTTGGGAAGCCGGCCTGGCTCCCAGTCCCGGCTAGATAGGAACCTCTGGCGGAGACTGGGCAGACGCAGACAGTGAGAGGTCAGGGTTTGGGGGCGGAGGCAAACAGCAAGGGGAAAGGAAAGAGATCAGTGCATTTGACAGCTGGCATCTCCAGGTAGGCGCCTGGGCTCCAGCTCTGTGTCCCAACCGTTTAGAGCCCTGCCAGCAGACCAAGTTCAGTGTCATCAGAGTAGCAGCAGAGGCAGGACCGGAAGGCAATGGGGAGTTTCTCTGAGATCCCACACCCAGCGTCCCACTGACCTTGCTTGGCGGTCTGTTTGGTCCACGAGGCCCAGGCATCTGATCGCCGATGCTCCAGCTCTCTCAATCACACGCACCTGGTGACACCTGCCCTTTGGATGCTAAGAACTCGGAAGTTCCACGCTGTTCTGAGAGGGTTGGCTGCCCGTTCATTCCCTGCCCCTCCCGCCCCTCTCCCCTCACGCCCATGCTGATGAACCTGCCTTATTCCTAGGCATCGCCAAGCCAGGAGCTCCCTGGCCAACAGCTGGAATTGGGGGGAGGGGTTCCCAGAGCCTTCCTGTCTTCAAGGGACATGCAGAATCAGCTTAGGTCACGAACACGGTCAGCCCTCTGGGCCAGAGGGAACGCATGAGGGACCTGCCTTTGGCCTCGCAGTCAGCGGGGCTTCCTCCCAGGCAAATGCCCTTCATCTGATGGTCCTTGTGCCACGTTCCCCTTGTGCCCACAGTTGGTTTCCCGTTCCTAGGGGAGATACTGTTCCTTCCCTTCCTCCCTCTCCTCCTAGCGTTTCTGCTCTGCAGGCAGCTCTGCCCATTCTTTAAGGCACTGGGCATGTCCTGCAGAGACACCCACATGAACAAAGCAAGTGACAGACACCTGAGGAAAACGGAAGGCCTGAGGCAGAAAGGAGGGAAGCATAAAAAAGCAAACTCTAGGCCAAGCCCATAAGCCACCTCCCAAGGTCTGTTCCTTCATTTCAGTGGAGTTCTACTTTATCGGAAGTGCCTTGAAATAAGTGTCATTGCCTTGGGCTTGGAAAACTAAGTGGGAAACCACATAAATTTGGGCCTGATTAATTTGAGATTTATTGACTGTGGACAAAAGTTTCTCTTTGTACAATTAATACACAAGGCAATTGTTTAGTAAATTAAGAGCATAAAACAATATTGCTAAGGGTGGCATATTTAGACTACCTAAAACAATCCTTTTCAAGCACTTTAGGAATCGCCATTTAGAAGTTGTGAGTGCATGGGCTAATTATCATTAATTCTTATATATTTGTTAAAGAAACATCTGCAAGACCTTTACTTGGTGACCTTTTATAAGACATTAGTTTGAGGCACTACATATGTACTTGAAAATAATAAAGATGCATTTCTTTATGAAAAAAGAAATCCCTTTGATAATTCTATAATACTTAATACTTTCCTCTCTCCCAAAATGTGGTATTGAAAAGTGTGCTGAAGCAGGACTTGGCTTATAGAGAAAGAAATAAAGAAAGAAAGAAAGAAAGAAAGAAAGAAAGAAAGAAAGAAAGAAAGGGCAGGAGACAGCGATGGGAGGGAAATAATCTGGGAGCAGATATCAGTGGAGAAAGCTAGAGGGGAAGAAGTTATGTTGCAAAATGATATAGAAGAAAATAGAGTAGAGCCTCCTTCCTCATTGCTGAACCCACCCCGAGAATCACAAAGGGTTGTCCAGAACAGGAAAGGGCCTAGGAGTCTATTGGGGCCCAAATGCTTGGAGCCACTCTGCTTTTTGTTTCAGCTCAAAATCAGGCCGCTCTCAATCTAAAGAGGTGGGGGAAGGAGATGGTGGGCTGAGGAGCCCTGAGTGTCAGCACCAATTGACAGTCTATCGTATACTGGCTATAGTATACTGTGTGCAGGGCCCTGTTCTGGGTGCTGTCTTTGGGGGAATGGAGGGAAAAGTGGATGCAATCCTTGAGGCTCACCATGCAGCAGACTTCAGAAACCTTCATGGCCCTGGCCAGTGTGGCTCAGTTGGTTGAGTGTCATCCCAGGCACCAAGAGGTCACTGGTTCTATTCAGGATCAGGGCACATGCCCAGGTTGCAGCCTGATCCCCCAGTAGGGGGCATGCAGGAGGCAGCTGATCCCATCAATGTTTCTCTCTTTGAAATCAGTAAGAACATTTTTTTTTTTCCTGCAAAAAGCTTTATTGTTTCATTTGGTCCAATGCATGGGAGAGGGCTTCAGGTGGTAAAAAGAATGGCTAGTAGTTTCGGGGAGAGGCTCAGGTAAAAGCCAGACACCAGGGGATGCAGAGGGGCCCCTCAAAGTCCTCTGGGCTCCAAAGGCTCCTAGTTGTGCTTGAGGGTGAGCCTTTGGAAGAGACACTCGCCCAGCCCAGCCTGGGGGCCGTCAGCCTGTGGAGGGGAGCCAGGTGTGGCCCATCTTCTTGATGAGTTTCACCTCCTCGCCCGGAAGTGGTTCTGCAGGAAGTCAGAGCTGAGGGTCTGCGCGGGCAGAACCTGGGCATGCAGGTCCACAGGGCCTGGGTCAGGCTCCTCTCCAAGGCCGGGGCGGCTTCCCTGGCGCCCTGAGTTCTGCCCACTCATCTTGGGGGGCCTCGGCACGTCCTGGGGGAGAGTGCGCCCACCGCCCTGGGTTTGCAACTTTAAGAGCCGCTCAGCGCCCTCGCACTTCTTCTCCACCAACGAAGCGGCCCAAGCCCTCCAGAGCCACATCATCCAGGTCCAGGTCGAAATAGAAGCCCAGAGAGAGGTAGGTGGGGGGGGGCCCGCAGAGGCAGGGGGGCCAGGCGGCTGACCGCAGCCTCCACCCTGGTGGGATAATGCTGACGGATTTGGGAGCTCGTGGTGGTTCGGCAATAAGGATTAAGGCAGAAATAAACCAGGTGTGCTGGCTGCTCTCAGAGGTGGTTCTGAAGGTGGTGACTGGATAAGACGCAGGGGAGTGGCCGGAGGCTGGAAGAAGGGGCGTCCCTGGGCCTGTTCCATCCAAACACTGTTGAAGCAAGAGGCAGATCTGGGACCGCCGAGGGCACTGCCAAGAACGTGTTTTTTGTTTTTTTTAAAGAAACCTTCATGGATAGGGTGTGATGGGCAGGAGGGAGATACTTGTGTGCGGAGAAGAAGGGGTGGATGGGTGGTGTGCATTCCTCTGGGGTCCCACGGGGATGGGAGAGAGGAAGGCACCCACACTTACAGCCCTATGCCAGGATCTTGGACTAGCAGTCAGAAGTCAGTTATTGGTCCTTTATTACAACAGCTGTAGTGATGGTTATTGTAGCAATAGTTGTGGTAGCAGTAATGGCAGCTCACTTTGTGACGTAACTATACCAAGCCTTTATTTATATATCTCATTTAATCCCAGCTCAGGGTCTTCTCTTTTTTAAAATATATATATATAAATATATATATGTCTTTATTGATTTGAGAGAGAGGGAGAGAAACATTGATGTAAGAGAAATTTTTCAGCTGCCTCCTGCACACTCCCCACTGGGAATCGAGCCCACAACTTAGGTATGTACCCTGACCGGGAATCAAACCCTGGACCCTTCAGTGCATGGGATGATGCTCAACCAACTGAGCCACACCAGCCAGGGCTCAGGGCCTTCTCTCTTGATGGTCCCTCTGCCAGGAACATGTTTCCCGACTTATTCACGGGCCTGCCTTCTTCACTTCATGCGGGCTGCTCCTTAAACATGCCTCTTCAGAAAGGCCCTCACAGACCACCCCAAATAAAATAACACTCTGGCATTTCTTTCCCCATTCTCTTTATTTTTATTCACAAATACTTATTACCTCAAATTTAGGTAGCTATAGAGATAGAGGAACAAACCAAGAAGGTGGTGTAGGTAAATGCCTGTACTCGCCATCTCCCACAACCACATCAAAACTACAACTAAAATACAGAACTGAAGTGTCCCCCACATCCCGCATGGTTCAGGGTTCAGGTTCAGGGTTTGGGCTCTGGAGGAGGCCGAGCGCAAATGAAAGAGACAAGAAATACTAATTTGGAAATTGGGGGCCAGGCGGAAGCCCAAGGAAGGACTCCGCTTTGCTCTGGCCTTGCGATCCCTTTTATTCGGGTTTGGGATCCACCCATAGCCTTAGGCAGGCAATTCCAGTACCAGCTCCATGATAGCCCATCAGCAAGGATTTACATGAGACTAAAAGGTGGAAGTTGCTTCAGCTCCCTTTGTCTCCACCAGACAGTGGGTGTGTGGCTCTGACCCTTGCCAGAGCCTCAAGGTTGACCAGCCTTCCGGACTCCTTGTCCACCTCTTTCTGCTAGTGAAGGCAATGGGCAGCTTCCAACACAGAACCACTATCATTCTGAACTGCCTGAAAGCTGGCTGAATGGAAGCCCTGTAACTAGAGAAGTAAAGAAGAAAACACACTGCGACTGGTAGGAGGGGCGGAGGTGCAGAACGGGCTGGTCTGATACCCATGTGTGCCGTTTTTTTAATCGGGAGGGAGATCATCTCTGTGGAGGCTGTCCATGAGGAGCAAGGGGTCCCAGCCCCACAACAAACCCCCAGACCAGCGTTCCAGAGCTAGGAAGAGAAGTCCCTAGAACTACAGGCTGTAAAAAACAGTGGGGATTGTGGCTGAGTGACGAGGAGGCTGTTGGAGACCCAGGTGTTCCATTTAAAGGGCCAGCACATGAACTTGCTCAGACTCCCAGCACTGGGTGGCTTTGGGGGACCCAGACACATACAGGGAGGAACTGGATTGTCTGGCATCCAGGCAGGAACTTGGGGACGGCTTCCTCCTAGATGGGGGTACTCAGAGGGGTCATTGTTCTTGTGCTGGGACCTCCCCTGTCACAGGAGAGACTGGCAGACGTATCTGAGTCTCCATCAGCCTGGATCACACTGTTTGCTCCACCCTGGGGATTCCATGAGACCCTGCCCCATCCAATTTGCAGCCCTACCCAAGCTGTTTGTAGCAGCTTTTCCATATGAATGGCCTGTCCTGGCTCAGGCTTCAGATTTTGCTAAAATCTCTCAAACAAGCTGCAGCTGGGGACAGGATGCCCTAAACCTACCAATAGAAGGCCAAGACTCAGCACTACCACCAGCCTGCCTTGCTTCCCAGCTGGGCCTCACCTGGGCACCTCCAATCCCAATACAAATAGTAAATAGCAGCCATCTGCATATCTCTCTGTAGCTCCTGCTGGGTGGCCCTAGAGCCAGGGCACCCAGTGGAATTTCAGACCGTACCAGATTACAGTTCTACACATCCATAAGTGACACACTCAAGGGGCAGACTCAGTGAGCACCAAAGCCCCACTGAAGCAAGTCCTGCTCCATAGGGGTGTCTTCTGCATAGCAGCTCTCCCATTGTAGTCACAGCTGGTCCTCACAGCTAATTGGTCTGGAGGCCAATTCCTCACAGTGATGCTAATAGCAATCAAATCTCAGCTACAAGACTGTGCACACAGCCCACACAGGGGTGCAATTAGAGTGTCCAACTCAGGTGACTGGGAGGCTGAGACCCTACAGGACACCTACTACACAAGGCCACTCTACCAATTCCAGGAGACATAGCAGCTCTACCTAATACACAGAAACAAATACAGGGAAGCAGCCAAAACATGGAGACAAATAAACATGTTACAAATGAAGGAAATGGAAGCAAGCAAACTACTGGATACAGAATTTAAAACCATGGTTAAAAGGTTACTCAAGGATCTTCATGAGACTTTCAAGGATCTTAGTGAGAATGTCAAAGACATAAAAAAGGACCAATGAGAAGTTAAGCATACACTAACTGAAATAAAGAATAACTTACAGGGATTCAATAATGAAGTAGAGGACTCAGAGAATCAAATCAATGATTTGGAATATGAGGAAGCAAAAAACACCCAATCAGAAGAGAAAAGAGAAAAAAAGATATGAAGATAGTGTAGGGAGCCTCTGGAACAACTTAAAGCATACCAACATTCACATTATGGGGAAGCCAGAAGGAGAAGAGAGAGAGCAAGATATTGAAAATCTATTTGAAGAAATAATGACAGAAAACTTCCCTAACCTGGTGAAAGAAATAGACTTACAAATCAGGAAGCGCAGAGAATCCCAAACAAGAGGAACCCAAAGAGGTCCACACCAAAATACATTATAATTAAAATGCCAAGGGTTAAAGACAAAGAGAGAATCTTAAGAGCAGCAAAAGAAAAGCAGTTAGTTATTTATAAGGGAGTGCCCATAACACTGTCAGCTGATTTCTCAACAGAAACTTTGCAGGCCAGAAAGGAGTGGCAAGAAATATTCAAAGTGATGAATAGCAGATTACTCTACCCAGCAAAGTTCTCATTTAGAATTGAAGGTCAGATAAAGAGCTTCACAAACAAGAAAAAGCTAAAGGAGTTCATCACCACCAAACCAGTATTATATGAAATGTTGAAGGGTTTCTTTCTTTCTTTTTAATATATTTTATTGATTTTTTACAGAGAGGAAGGGAGAGGGATAGAGAGCTAGAAACATCGATGAGAGAGAAACATCGACCAACTGCCTCCTGCACACCCCCTACTGGGGATGTGCCCGCAACCAATGTACATGCCCTTGACCAGAATTGAACCTGGGACCCTTCAGTCCACAGGCCGACGCTCTATCCACTGAGCCAAACCGGTTTTGGCATGTTGAAGAGTTTCTTGAAGAGAAAGAAGAAGGAGGAGGAGGATGAAGAGGAGGGGGGAAGAGGAGGAGGAGGAAGGGGAGGAAGAGGAGGAAGATGATGATGATGATGATGAGGAGGAGGAAGAGGAAGAAGGAGGAGGAGGAGGAGGAGAAGAAGAAATAAAAAATGTGAACAATAAAATAGCAACAAATACATATCTATCAACAATTGAATCTAAAAATCAAATAAACGAGTAAGAAATCTAATGAACAAAATAAATGGGAATACAATGGAATTAGAGGCATGAAAGCATGGAACAGACTGACGAATCTCAGAGGGAAAGGGGGAAGTGGGGCGAGAAGAGATTAACCAAAGATCTTACCTATGAACACAGACGATAGGGTAGTGAAGGCCTGGATTAAAAAACTGGTACATGTACACAATGGAGTATTGTGCAGCTGTAAGAAAAGAAGGATCTCTTACCCTTTGAGAGAGCATAGAGAGACCTGGAGAGTATTATGCTAAGCGAAAGAAGCCAGTCAGAGAAAGACAAGTATCACGTGATCTCACTCATAAGTGGAATCTAATGAACAAAATAAACTGGTGAACCAAATAGATCCAGAGACATTGAAGCATGCAACAGACATATTTTAGAGAGAAGAGATTAACCAAAGAACTTACATGCATATATGCATAGCTCATGGACAACAATAGTGTGGGGTATATCTGGGGAGGGGGTGGGAGCAGGGGGGAGAGGGTCAATGTGGGGGAGGGGAATATCTGTAATACTTTCATCAATAAAGATAAATTTTAATAAATAAATAAATAATAAAATATGTATAACTTTACTACCACTACATAGTGGAATGCAAGAATAGTGCATTATACAGAAAACTGACAACTAACCTTCACTAGAAAAATGATTAAATAATTATTTCAAAAAATGATGAAGAGGTTATCAGTAAAATTCAACATCTATTCCTGATTTCATTTTTAGAGGAAGGAGCATATAGGAAAATGTAATCCTGTTCAGAGAAGAGAGGAAGGGATGTGCTAAGTCTAGAGCACTAATAACAGCAGCAGGTACTGTGACCGGACAGGAGACCTGGCCCTAAGCAGGTCCGCCTCAGGCCAGCCGGCAGTGAGTGGGTTCTTGACTTCGTGCAGGAAACATTTCACAGCTCGGGTCCAGGTGACTACAAGGGTGCATTTATTAAAGCTGGGGATAGCGACAAACGGCACGGCTTAGGGTAGAGGAAGGCGGGTGGGGCTGCTTTAGCTCACTAGGAAGTCACAGAAAAGAGGGCCTTGGAGACCACCAGCTCATGGGATTTGCGGCCGATGCCCATTGCTGCCTGGTTGCAAGGCTCCTGGGATCCCTTGGAATTTAGGAGATGCAGTGCCTGTGGGGGGAGCAGTGGGGGAAGTAAAAGGGGATGCCCAGGGTGTGCTCCCCAGAGGGAAAGCGCAAGCCAGGGCCTTTGTCTTAAGGTTCTCTCTCCTGGCAGGCAGGGATGTTAGGGGAGGTCTCAGCAGAATATCCATCAGCTTTCCCGGCTGTGCTCTTTCAGAGTCCTGGTCTCCACTGATTGGTCGGTGCCGGGGCAGGAGGTCCTTAGTCATTGCAGCTGGTCCTGGCATCGGCCACCTAGTTTTGCTGCTTTTCTGGGCCTGGAGCTGAAATACAACTGAGGCTTTGATGTCTCTCTAGGGAGGTGACCTTCTGCATCTGCTGTAAATTGCTCTGTCCGTTTGTTCAGCAACTGGCCTCAGTTTCCCTGTTCCACTTGTCCTCGCTTACTGACCTGTCCCAGTACAACAAAAGCATAACAACCACCTTTGAAATCCTGGATAAGGAGTTTATATTTAAATAGTCTAAATAAAGAAATAAACTAGGAAAAATAAAAACATATTTTGGAGGCTAAACAACATGATTAAATACATAAAAAAAATCTAAGGAAGTCAATCAAAGCAAAGCAATAATGACAACAACAACAAAAAATCCTAGAAACAATGAGTTCAAAGTTACAGGATACAAGGTGTAAAACTTCATGTGTAAAACTTCACGTTTTATCAATTTTTAAAAAATCAAATGTATCCCTAAATATTAGTGAGATGGAAAATACAGTACAAAGAGCTTCTATTTACAGCAGTACCAAGGCAAATTACATTCCAGATTTAGCATGTGTGACACATAGTATTTATTCAAGAAAACAAACATTTTAAATATATTTTTATTGATTGCAGAGATGGGAAGGGAGAGGAATAGAGAGATAGAAATATCAATGACAGTGAGACATCAATCAGCTGCCTCCTGCATGCCCCACACTGGGGATCGAGCCTGCAACCCGGGCATGTACCCTGACCAGGAATCAAACAGTGACCTCATGGTTCATAGGTCAATGCTCAATCACTGAGCCACGCCAGCCAGACAATTAAAATTTAAAAGTGCAATCAAAGAGGAGGAAGCTGGCCCTAACCGGTTTGACTCAGTGGATAGAGCGTCGGCCTGCGGACTCAAGGGTCCCGGGTTCAATTCCGGTCAAGGGCATGTACCTTGGTTGCGGGCACATCCCCAGTAGGGGGTATGCAGGAAGCAGTTGATTGATGTTTCTCTCTCATCAATGTTTCTATCTCTCCCTCTCCCTTCCTCTCTGTAAAAAAAAATCAATAAACTATATATTTTTTTAAAAAAAAAGGAAAAAAAAAAGAGGAGGAAGATGGCAACGCCCACAGCTGCAGCTGAGCACCAGGCTTCCCGGGCTGTTGGTGTTGGGAATGGCGGGATCTTTGTCCAGAGGCACACAGGACACCTGCGTAGCCAAGACTCTCCATCTGGATCCCGCTGTGCACGAAGTTCCCTTTCCTGCCAATATTGACATCCGTGGCACTGTGGAGTCTAAAGAAGTCATGAAACAATATGGACTTGGGCCCAACAGTGGCACAGTGAGCTCACCCAATCTCTTTGCTACCAGACTTGATCAGGCGATAAAATTTGAGAAGGCCCAGACCATGTCTAAATATGTCTTAATTGTCACACATGGGCAGAGAAGCATTCACCTGGTCAGCCCCTGGGACAGTCATCACTGAGGCCCTGACACCCTCATTTCCAACGAGTGCCATTTATGTAACGGACACATCAAGAAGTACCAACCCGGTGACCTTCACGTCCAACATGCTCTACGCCTGCAGCATCTTGGACCAAACCACGCTGCCTTCCATGGTGATCATGAATAAAATTGACATCATTGGTCACAGCTGTGCAGTGGCATGGATGCAAGATTTTGAAGCTTTCCGAGATGCTACAGACGTCAGTAACCTGATTCATCCAATGAGCTTGGTGTTGGATGCGTTGGACAGCTCACTCAGGATGGTAGGTGTGCCTGCTGTTCTTGGGTCAGGCTTAGGTGAGCTCTCTGTGCAAGTCACCAGTGCTGCAGAGGAATAGGAAAGGGAGAATCATCCTGAATACGAACGTCTGAGGGAACCTCTGGCCAGTGCACAGAGCCAGCAGCAGGAAGAACGGGACCACCTTCAGAACTCTGTGGCCTGGGACACAGGAACTGCTACAGACAACTTTACGCCTGTGCGAGACCCTCTGACTCGATCCTGACTCAGAGAACCTCAGGTGAAGAGGTTGAGGGAGCAGACAGTGACACTGATGGTATGGACCACAGAGTTGCAGAGGAAAGCCATGAAGAGCCAGCATCGCAGAGTTTTATGCAAGAATCAACGGCCCAGTCCTGGGAGAGGAACAATAGATCGTCTCCAGAAGTCCCAACATTTGGAACTCCATGAAGGAACTATCCTTATGTCTGACTGGGTTGACTATAAAGAACAATTTTTCCCCCCAGAATAGCAGAGTTTCTCTTATTAGGGAACTCTGACTCCAGTGAAGCCAGGGATAGAAGACATTTGGGCCTGGCGGATAGATGCCAATTCCCCTTGGGTTTTTGCAAGGAAGGATATTCTGACTGTTTTGGATGCTGGTATTCCTTCATGTGTAAAACTTCACGTTTTATCCTTTGAACTCAAGTACGTTTCCTGCTGATAGATGGAATAGAGAGGGAACATATTGTTCCCTTCAGTTCTCTGTTATTAGGCTGGATCTATAGCCTCTGTTTCCCTAACATATCGCCTGTGACCCAGGAGTTACCCTCTTTTTAGCAGGAAGGGAGAGGGAAACATGAGCTTATCCAGAGTGGCCGTGGAGTCTCCTTGGCAACCAGTCAAAGTTGGTGTGAAAGGAGCCTCATTATAGGACACCAGGTTTGTTGGAGAAGGTGGGCACGACACACAGTTAATAGATAAGAATCCTGCTTTCAATGGTGACTTGGATATGGAGGTTTTACTTTTTAAAGAAAAGCGCAGTCAGAGTAATAAAAACACGAATACGTTGTTATCTGGGCTAAATTCAACTGCTGTTTGGGAATACGGAGTGTAGTCAAGATAAAAATAAGTTACTATAAAGAGTCGGTCGAATCTGTGGGGGAGACAGAGGGCTGCTGTAGACCCAGATGTCATATGTCTTAGACTCACTCCCTCACGAACACCTGCTCTCGAGTCCAGCGCTTTGAAAGTGCCATGAATATCTGGAGAGGAACTGAATTGTGGCTTCAGAGTGAAGGGTGAAGGGCCGCTCCCTCTCCCTCTCTCCGGGCCTCTCTCGGGGCCTAAAGTGACAGCAGGCACCTTGTTCCTTTGTTGAGCCCTCCCCCTCGCAGGCACAGGTGAGTGAGTGTCAAATCTGAGTTTCCACTAACACAGCTAACTCAGCCCTCAGGCCTGCCCCACCCAGTTCAGGCTCAGGCCCCAGCCTCTTTCAGAGGCTAATCCGCTCAAGCTGCCAACCTGGACCCCTGCTGCAGACTTTCCTAAAATCTCTAAAAGGTCCACACACCCCAAACAAGCAGGGCTGGCTCAGCGTGCCCTGTACGTCTCGCTAAGTCGTGGAGAGCCAGGCACCAGAGGCAGCCGGCCTAGTTCACAGCATAACCACTTGCAGGTGGTTGGGGAGCATATGGGAGCCAACCAATCTCTCTCTCTCTCTCTCTCTCTCTCTCTCTCTTTCCCTCCCTCCCTCCCTCCCTCCCTCCCTCCCTCCCTCCTTCCCTCCCTCTCTAAAAAATTAATAAATATCACAAAGAAAAAAATACTCACTGACAAAGGAAAACACATCATAAAGCAGGGGATTATGTTTAATTGCAACAGTAAATTCAGGGATGCATACCAACACACACACACACACAACACACACACACACACACAGTAAAAATTAATGGCAAAAGCATCAACATGGGGGAGGGGGGGCGGTAAAAATGGTAGTGATTTTAGAACGTGTTAGAACTTACGCAACCATCCACTTAAAATAGACTGCCAAAAAAGATAAAATAGACTGCTATAAGCATACTTGGCATATATGAAGCACCTGGTAACCACAAACCAAAAAATCTACAAGCGATATACAAAAGGTCTAGGGAAAGGACTCCAAACATAACACTACAGAAAGTCATCAACACACAAGCCAGCAGAGACTAAAATAACTGCATGCCTATTAATAATTAATGTAAATGTAAATTGATTAAGTGTCCCAATCACAAGACAAATGGATAAAGAAGAGGTGGTTATATATACACAATGGAACATTGTAGTCTCAACCATGAAACAGAGTAAAACCTTACTATTTGCGACAACATAGATGGACCAGGAGGGTATTATGGTCGGTGAAATAAATCAAACAGAAAAAGACAAATGCCGGATGATTTCACTTATATGTGGAATCTAAAAACAAAATAAATGAACAAACAAAACAGAAACAAACTCATGGATCAATACAGAGAACAAACTGATGGCTGCCAGAGGGAGTGGGGTTGAGGAGCTGGATGAAAAGGTGGAGGGATTAAGAAGTATAAATTGGCAGTTACAAAATAGTCACAGGATGTAAAGTGCAGCTCAGGAATATAGTCAAAAATCTATCTAATCTAATAATAGACAAATATGCAAATTGACCATACCTTCGCTACACCTAAGCCACGCCCACCAGCCAAGCCACGCCCACCAACCAATCAGGACGAGTATGCAAATTACCCCAACAAAGATGGCGGCTAACTTGCATATCAAGACAGCGTCCAAAAGGGGAGGGGAAGAGAAGGGAGGAGCGAAGTCAGGGCTGGGGGCAAACGGAAAAGCAGGCGGGCTGGAGGAGAAGGCGGGGCGGGCGACAATGGCGGGGCGGAGGCGGGGCCGGGGGCGAAGAGAAACGCAGGGGGGCTGGAGGAGAAGGCGGGGCAGGTGACAA
This sequence comes from Eptesicus fuscus, assembly GCF_027574615.1. Taxonomy (NCBI): domain Eukaryota; kingdom Metazoa; phylum Chordata; class Mammalia; order Chiroptera; family Vespertilionidae; genus Eptesicus; species Eptesicus fuscus. The sequence continues at coordinate 37,933,488 of NC_072494.1, read as the reverse complement.
TGGCGGAGCGGGGGCGAAGGGAAACACGGGCGGGCTGGAGGAGAAGGTGAGGTGGGGGACAAGGGAGGAACGGAGGCGGGGTAGAGTGCAGCAGGAAATCCTATTGCAGGATTTTTCCTGCAACGGGAAAGCTAGTATATATATAAAAGCCTAAGCGACCATTAAGACGGACCAACCAATTGACCAGTCGCTATGACGTGCACTGACCACCAGGGGGCAGATGCTCAATGCAGGAGCTGCCCCATGGTAGTCAGTGCACTCCCACAGCCAACCTCCCACGGCCCCTCCCCCTGGCCGGCCGGCCCCCCAACCGGCTGGCCAACCTCCTGGGGTCCCTTCCTCTGGCTGGCCCCCCAATAAGCCTCAATTGCTGGCCAGGCTGAGGGACCCCCACTGGTGCACAAATTCGTGCACCGGGCGTCTAGTATTGTAATAACTATGTATGGTGTCAGGTGGGTGTAAGACTTATGAGGGGGTCACTTTGTAAATTATATAAATATCTACCCACTGTGCTGTACACCTGAAACTAATATAATATTGAATGTCAACTAATTGAAAAAATTTTTTAAAATTTTAAGAATCAATCCAATATCAAAATTCTCACTGTATTTTTATAAAACATGACATGCTGGTTGTGACATTCAGCTGCAAAAATGATTGGGCAAGAATACCAGAGTTTTTAAAAGTAATTATGAAGCAAATCGGTAGATAACAGTGATGCTAGCATCTTTACCCTAATAGATCTTAAAACATAGCAGAGCCAAATGATGATTTTCAAAGCCACACAACCAGCAAGCAGATAAGCCAGGATTCAGGCTCAGAACTGATTTAAAAGCCCAAGCAAGTCCCTAGCCATTTTGGTTCAGTGGATAGAGCATTGGCCCATGAACTGAAAGGTCCTGGGTTCGATTCCGGTCAAGGGCACATACTTCAGTTGCAGGCTCCATCCTCGGCCCCTGGTCGGGGCACGTGTGGGAGGCAACCAAGCAATGTGTGTCTCTCACATTGTTGTTTCTCTCTCTTGCTCTGTCTCTCCCCCTCCCGCTCTCCCTAAAAATCAATGGAAAAATATCCTTGGGTGAGAATTAACAACAACAACAAAAGCCCAAGCAAAATCTGACCTATTCTGCCATCTGATCTCTCAGAGCTGAGATAATGCCGCTGGAGACTGTGCCTTAATAACGGTGTGCTCACACAGAGGCTGGGACTTAACTGTTCTCGGTTAGAACTTTCATGAAGCCTTTGTGATGGCAAACCTGGGCTGTTGCCACGGCAACCACAGGGCCTGGACTAGGGGCTCCCAGCATGCCCTGAAGCCCAGCTGGCCCCTCACTCCCACTGCATTTCCCACCTGCTCAGGTCCCTGTGGCATCTTCATCACTTAGGCACTAGCTACCATCCACCTATTCTTCTCCCGGGCCCTTACCTTCATTTCCTCACCTCCATCTCCTCACCCTTTTGCCTCTAGGTAACTCTCCTGGGCCCCAGGCTCTTCTCACCCCTCCCTCCCTGTTCCTACACTTCCTCCTCCCATCTCTGCCTGCTCCAGCCTCCACTCCCCTCACCCTCTTTCTCTAGTCTCCCCCTCTGGCCTTGGCCTTCCTCTCTTAGTCTTCTCTTTAGTCCTCTCCTCACACCCCTCTCCCTTCACATCTGCACTGCCCGCCTTCTCCATTCTGCTTTCTCTTTGCTCCCTCCTTTTCTCCCCACTGGTGTGTTCTTCTCACTGCTGTCTCCTCCCTTCTCCACTCCCTCACACCATCATTCCTGTCGCTCTCGCCCCTCACCCCCTCCTCCCTCTCTGCTCCCCTACTGCCTGTCTCTGCTTCCTTCCCACCAGGTGAACTGGGTCAGCTGAATCCAGGGACAACAATGGCACTTGAGGGGGGAAAGGGACCCGTGGCTCCTCAGGAGCAGAATCCCAGCCCAACACCTAAAACGGAGCCAAGCAAGGGTGAAAGAAAGATGTCGAAGAAGAAGCAAAAGAAGATCGACCTAGAGGAACTGAAGAAGGAACTGGTCATGGTGAGAAAACCCAGAATGGGTGCTGACCAAATGGCTTCTGAAAATTTTCCCAACCCTCAGCCTTTTAGCATCTTACCCACAGGCCCCAGCCAGCCCTCTTCCCCCAAGGGTTTCTCCCCCTCCCCTGGAAATGACCAGGCGTCACCACCTCTCCCTCAATAACTCTGCTGTCTTCTCAGAACGATCACAAATTAACCTTGGAACAGCTGAGCGCCAAGTATTCCGTGGACCTGACAAAGGTGGGTGAAGGCACTCCCCTGGGGAGGCGACTGGGACAAAACCCATCTCCAACGCTCTTACCCTTAACCTCCACGCAGACAGGTTTCACAGGCCACACCCTTGGCAAAGGATGATAATGGTAACATCCCCCGAAGAGCTCGGCATCCCATGAGGGGGTGAAAGCATGGTTTAGAGCAGCACTTCTCACACCTTTGTCCCTAGGACCCTTTTACACTCGATTATCAAAGAACCCAGAGAGCTTTGCTTCTGCGGGTCACATCATCTATAACTATCATGTTAGAAATTAAAGTGGAGAAATGTAAAACTATTTTCTAATTCATTTTTAAACGAGAGTAGGCCCATCGTATGTGTATGAGAATAAATAATAATTTTATGACAAACAACTGACTTTCTAAATTAAAACTTAGTGGCATTTTACGTTTTTGCCAGCCCCTTTGATGTCTAGCTTTTTAATAGAAGACAGCTAGGTTCTCTTATATTTTCAGTATTCAATCTGTCGCAATATCATAGAGCCTTTGGGAAATTCCACTGTACACTCGAGAGAATGAGACTGAAAAAGACAACCAAGAATTTGGGATTATTATGAAAAGTGTATGTACATGTGGACCCCCATGAAAGAGTCTTGGCACCCCGTGGGTCCCCAGACCACACTGAGAACCACTGGTTTGACAGTAAAATCATATATTACTGCTGTTACTATTGCTACCGCTGCTGCTCCGATCGCCACGATTACAACGACCACAGGTAGAAACCTTGAATACAAGCCCTCACAATGTAGGCTCCTCTTAGGTCTGGAACTTCTTTTCTTCAGGGAGAGACTTCATCTGGGAACCAAGGAGGAGCATAGATGGCTTGTCTTGTATATTTGTCTTGAAAACGGTCTATTTTTCAGTGGGAGGTTGGGGAGCAGCTGATGGGGATGAGAGTTTGTTTTACAATCCTCTGGTAGGTTCCGCCATTATTTCCTTCCCGAGGAAAAAGTATGCAAGCTTACAAAAGGCTAACGTGAGAATCTATGCATTCAAGTATGTCACTGTTTTGTTTTGTTTTTCCCCCTATTTCTTAGCCAGAGAGGCAAAGTGGGAACAGTCCATATGTTATCAACACTCCATATTGTATCCCATTATTACATGAGCCTTGTGCATTATTGCTATATTATAAAGTATCCCCACTAAAGTTAGAGCTCCATATGCATAGGGACCATTTGTACTCACTTTGGTATCTTACCAGAGTACTAGGCTCAAGATGGGTATTCAAAAAGTTTGTGAATCACTTATACAACTTAACAAAAGTAAGATAAACAATCCAATCAAAAAATGGGCAACGGGCCTAAATAGATACTTTTCAAAAGAGGACATAAGGCCAAGAGACATATGAAAACCTGCTCAAAGTCACTAATCATCTGGGAGATGCAAATCAAAACAACAATGAGGTACCATCTCACACCTGTCAGAATGCCTATCATCAACCAATGACAAGTGCTGGCGAGGATGTGGAGAAAAAAGAACCCTCCTGCACTGCTGGTGGGAATGCAGACTGATGCAGCCACTGTGGAGAACAGTATGGAGTTTCCTCAAAAAACTGAAAATGGAACTCCCATTTGACCCAGTGATCCCACTTCTAGGAATATACCCCAAGAAACTAGAAACACCAATCAGAAAGGATATGTGCACCCCTATGTTCATAGCAGCACAATTTACAATAGCTAAGATATGGAAATAGCCTAAGTGCCCATCAGCAAATGAGTGGATTAAAAAACTGTGGTACATCTACACAATGGAATACTACGCTGCAGTAAAAAAAAAAAAAAAAGGAATTCTTACCATTTGCAACAGCATGGATGGAACTGGAGAGCATTATGCTAAGCGAAATAAGCCAGTCAGAGAAAGATAAATATCACATGATCTCACTCATTTATGGAATATAATGAACAACATAAACTGATGAACAAAAACAGATCCAGAGACAGAGAAGCATTGATCAGACCGTCAAACCTCAGAGGGAAGGTAGAGGAGGGTGAGGGTAAGGGAGAGAGATCAACCAAAGGACTTGTATGCATGCATATAACCCTAACCAATGGACACAGACACCAGAGGGTGAGGTCATTAGTGGTGGTGGGGGGAATGAGGGGATAAGGACACATATGCAATACCTTAATAAAGAAAAAAAGTTTGTGAATCAATCCATATCTCTCCTATAGCATAAGTTTTAAAATCCCACTTATCTCGGAAGAACTTACAGTCTGACCTTCAGAGAAACTTGTTGGCCTCTAGACCCATCCTGGGCCTATAATGGCAGATCGGAGTTATGAAGCAAGACTCCCCTTTGCTATAGCTGTTTTCCTTTTTTCTTTTTTTTTTTTTTCTTCTTCATGACTTTCTACCCATTCTTATTTATTCTTCACATAGGGCCTTAGCTCCAAAGAGGCACAGCAAATCCTGATTCGGAATGGACCCAATACACTTACCCCACCCCCCACCACTCCAGAATGGGTCAAATTCTGTAGACAGCTGTTTGGTGGCTTCTCCATCCTCCTGTGGACTGGTGCCATTCTCTGCTTCCTGGCCTATGGCATCCAGCTGTATTCTCGTGAGCAGGCTACCAAAGATAACGTGAGTCTGTTTACCTACTGCTGCCCAGCCCCGTCCCTGCTGATCTCCGACACACTTCTGCTCAGCAAGCCCAGCACTCCTGAAGCCCTCTGGCCCAAATCCCTGGTGCTCCCAGGACTTTCTAAAGGAGCCCTCCATGCCTCCTGGCTCCCCTGGTCTTTTCTCTGGAAAGCTACTGCTTCAGCTCACTGAGCTACATGGTCCCCTCTAGAAACTTGCTCTCTCTTGATGATCTTCCCAACTGATCATCATAGCCCTTTGCGGTCCCTTTCTCTTTCCCAGAACTTCAATCTCTTCATCTCTTTCCTCCCCATCTCCCTCACTCTCTGTCCCCCACCCCATAAATAGCCTTCTTTGAGAGGAGAATGTAGGCCTTCATGGACCTGGGATTTTGCTGGCCCCTTACCAGGTTTCCTCCACCAGGAGGCCAAGGGAGCCAGCCCTGTCTCAGACTCTTCTCAGCCCCTGTACTCTCCAACTGAGTCCTATGGGTTCTTGCACTTGGAGAAACGACTCTTCTCCTTGCAATTTTCTGAGGGTGAAGGGGACGAAAAGGATCTACTAATGCCCTGGCTGGTTTGGCTGGGTGGATAGAGCGTCGGCCTTCGGACTGAAGGGTCCCAGGTTCGATTCCGGTCAAGGGCACATGCCTGGGTTGCGGGCTCGACCCCCAGTGGGGGGCATGCAGGAGGCAGCCAATCAATGATTCTCTCCCATCATTGATGTTTCTGTCTCTCTCTCCATCTTCCTTCCTCTCAAATCAATAAAAATATATTAAAAAAAAAAAAAAGGATCTACTAATAAGCTCTTTCCTTCCCACCCCCAGCTGTACCTGGGCATTGTGTTAGCCGTTGTGGTCATCATCACTGGCTGCTTCTCCTACCTCCAGGAGGCCAAGAGTTCCAGGATCATGGAGTCTTTTAAGAACTTGGTGCCTCAGGTAGGACTGGTGTGAGAGGATCGAGTGAAAGGAGGTATAGAATGTGGCCAAATGCACAGTTATTAAGTCCCGGGAGGATGATGTCCTACCATGAGTGAGGCCAGTGATGAGAGAGACGCTTACTTCGATTTTCCTCTATCTGGCCTTCGAAGTAGCCTGAGAAAGGCACAGCATCACCTATGAAGTGGTCTGTTCTAGATGCATAATTTGACTCTAATGAGCATAATATGAAGCCCCAAATAAGAAAATTCTATTTTTTTTTTCAATAAAGGGGGGGTGCAAAGGAAGTTGGGAAGGCTAGATTCTTCAAATGTCAATGACCTTAAAGACAAAGTACAACTGTGGAAATGGTCCAGGTTAAAGGAGGGTAAAGAGACATGATAACTAAATGGGCTGCCTGGCCCTAGACTAACCCTGTGCTGAGGAGAAAGGATGCTGTAAAAGATAAATTGGGTCCATGGACAAAACTGGAACGCAAACAGATTAAAATATTGTGCCAGCGTGAAATCCACTGAAATTGATAACTGTATCATGGTTATGTGATATCCTAATACTTGGGAAATGAACACTGAACAATGTAGAATAAAAGATGATGATGTGTGTAACTTACCCTCAAATAGTTTAGGGGGAAAAGGATTCACATACACCCACCCATATGTAGAACAAAGAACAAACGACAAAGCAAATGGAATAAGATGTTAATAGGTGAATCTGGGTAAAGGTTATACTGGCATCTTGAGTATAATTTTTATTCTTGCAACTTTTCTAAAGGCTTAGATTATTTTCAGATAAAACGTGTTTTTTTAAGTACTTAGGAATATCTGACCATAGAAAGAGGTTCCTAGGCATAGGACTGGGAAGTTGGAAAGGAACAGGCTCCCAAATTTCCAACAGCATGATAGTGTTCTAGCACTATAGCCCAGGGTCATTCTCTCTCTTTGGTGTGAGCATAACGTAAGAATTTTGGGGAAATGTTTCAGTAGAATGAGCTAGGAGTTGGGAAACTATCAGTTAGCTTTTGCTACCTAACAAACCACTCCAAGACTCAGTGGCTCAAAACAACAAACGTATTATTTCTCACAGTTCTATGGCTTGGCTGTTCTGATCTGAGTTGGATTTAGCTGATGCTGGATGGTATAAGATGACCTTATTCACATGTTTGAGCTCTCGGCTGCAATTACCGGGGCCAGTTAGGCCCGTTCTCCTTATGATCTCTCTTCCTCCGGGAGGCTAGCTTGGGCTTGCTCAGTATGGCGGCAGAGTGATTCCCAGTGACATCAGGGCAAGCCCCAGGGTGCAAGCACTTTTAAGCCTACCCTTGCATTACAATTGCCAATGTCCAATGGGCCCAAGCAAACTATAGCCAAGCCCAAGTGTAGGTAGAGATAGACCCCATCTCTTAGTGGGAGAAGCATCAAAGTCACATTGCAAGGAGCCCTGCAAACAGCAATGGTAAGAATTTGCAATCTACCAAGAGCCCTTCAAGAATTATATTCTTGTACACCTGAAAATTATATGATACTATTAATCAATGTTACCCCAATACAGTTATTTTTTCTTTGTAAAAAATTTTTTTAAAAATATGTTTTATTGATTTTTTTACAGAGAGGAAGGGAGAGGGATAGAGAGTCAGAAACATCGATGAGAGAAACATCGATGAGCTGCCTCCTGCACAGTTCCCACTGGGTATGTGCCAGCAACCAAGGTTCATGCCCTTGACCGGAATCGAACCTGGGACCCCTGAGTCCGCAGGCCGAAGCTCTATCCACTGAGCCAAACCGGTCAGGGCTGTAAAAAAATTTTTATTGATTAATTTGAGAAAGAAACAGACAGAGAGAGGAAGAGAGAGGAGACAGACATCGATTTGTTGCTCCCCTTGTTTATTTGTTCATTGGTTGGTTCTTGTATGGGTCACAACCCTGGCACATTGGGACAACACTCTAGCCAACTGAGCTACCTGGTCAGGCCCAATGTTACACCAATACATTTAGTAATAGAGATTTAAAGGTGACGTGATGAGTGACAGTATGAGAAAGGGGAGCCAGAAGGAAGGAGACCAGGAGCAGAAGGCTGTAGGCCAGGAGCAGGATTGCGGGAGCAGAAAGCTTTCCTACCCTGTACTATCTTCCCACAGCAAGCTCTAGTCATTCGAGATGGAGAGAAGATGCAGATCAATGTAGAAAATGTGGTGGTGGGAGACCTGGTAGAAGTGAAGGGTGGAGACCGAATCCCCGCTGACATCCGGCTCATCTCTGCACATGGTTGTAAGGTGAGGGGATGTGGTAAGCTGGGGGAGGGAGAGCCAAGCATGGCCTTGAGGCACTGCGGTGACCTGGGATCAGTGAGAGAAAGTACAGTCTTATTATTCAGAACCTTGAGAAGTTACAAAGTGCAGACTTGAGGTCAGAGACAAGAAGGTGCTGATGTGTAAATCTGTTTCTCTCTGCACATCAGTAATGATGAGTTGGTGGCAGATATAGCTGTGTCATCTTTATAAATAATTTTTTTTTCCTCATGCTCACCTTATGACTCCTTCCCATCTCAGGTGGACAACTCATCCTTGACAGGAGAGTCAAATCCCCAAACCCGCTCCCCTGATTTCACCCATGAGAACCCTCTGGAGACCAGAAACATGTGCTTCTTCTCCACCAACTGTGTGGAAGGTGAATATTGCATGATAAATACCCTACATTCAAAAGCAGAGATTGAAAGAATTCAGGAAGTCTCTATCTTCTAAAGGTAGCAGGGTAGGTAACAGCTGGCAAGTAGTCTAGGCTCTCCATTATTCATGAGCTGTGTGACCTTTGGTAAAAGGTCAAAGCCATCACATTCACATTTGTACAATGATGATACTAAAAGTTGCTACCCTGTAGATGTTTATGTGGATTAAAGGAATAATACATAAAATGCTTAGTACAAAGCCTAACACATTGTAAGTGGCCTATTATTATTCTGGATAGTGAATGGACTATGCTCTATGAACTGGAAATAGCACAGAAGGGAGGAAAATAATTCAGCCTTGCTAAGTCATTCTTCTCCTGAGGTAAACCCTATCTCCTTACTATTCCGAAAGAGGATATGGGCATTGGAAATTTGAGTTCCCAGAGGTGCCATTCACACTTCAGCTCCTAGTATCTCTGGCCAAAGTGGTAACAATGGACTCAATACCATGATGTCAACTTCATCTTTTCCCCTTAAGGAGGTCTGCATGACTCTCTGGACACACTTTAAAGTCATTATTCATACTTAAGAATGAGTGTTTGGTTATCTAAGAAATAGCTGTTTTATAAATTGAATGCTTAGTATGTGTCAAGTGCTACAGATAACTCTGATTCTCAGAACACTATATAATAGACATTATCCCTATTTTACACATGAAAGACTAAGGTTTAAAGAAAGTAAATGCAGTACCCAAGAGCACAACTCAACAGAAAAGAGAGGGTCAATGATTCTAAAGCAAGTTTGTCTCCAAAGCCCATGCTCTTTCCACAGACCCTCCTGGGGAATAAAGCTTGCTAATGACCTATCTGGTAATAAAATTAGTTTATTCGGAATTACCTCATAAGCTAAAGTAACATTAAGACCAAAAAAATCCAACTAGAAAGTAAAATATAGATCAAAATAAAATTTTAAAAAATTTGATTATCAACCAAAGGACTTGTGTGCATGCAAATGAGCCTAACCAGTGGTTAAGGACAACGGGGGGGGGGGGGGGGGGGGGGCATGCGTGGGGAGGGGTGTGGGATGGGAATGGGGGGATGAGGACAAATATGTGATACTTTAATCAATAAAGAAATTAATTTTTTTAAAAAAAAGAAAAAAAAATTTGAACACAAAGATACAAGTTAGCTAGCTTTCCCCACAAATTTTAGGAAGAAATTTCATCAAATTTCTCCTTCCAAAGTAAATTTTTCATCAGCAAAGTATATGCATCAGATAAGAGGGAAAGGGGCCGAAACCGGTTTGGCTCAGTGGATAGAGCGTTGGCCTGCGGACTGGGGGGTCCCAGGTTCGATTCTGGTCAAGGGCATGTACCTTGGTTGCGGGCACATCCCCCGTAGGCCCGCATTTGTACAATGATGATACTAAAAGTCGCTACCCTGTAGATGTTTATGTGGATTAAAGGAATAATACATAAAATGCTTAGTACAAAGCCTAACACATTGTAAGTGGCCTATTATTATTCTGGATAGTGAATGGACTATGCTCTATGAACTGGAAATAGCACAGAAGGGAGGAAAATAATTCAGGAGGCAGCTGATCGATGTTTCTCTCTCATCGATGTTTCTAACTCTCTATCCCTCTCCCTTCCTCTCTCTGTAAAAAAATCAATAAAATATATTTTTTTAAAAATAGAGGGAAAGGGGTGGTGGCATTCCACCTGAGAAACAAGAATCTGGCTAGAATGGAGGAGCTTTAGGAGGAGACCAGAGGGATCCAAGAGGTGGCCAAGAGGGTGGAGCTAGGCTGAAGGAGCTCTTGACTGTTCAATTGAGGGGTTTCTGTGCAAACTGCTCACTAGTAGCATAACTTTAACCTTGATCCCAGAACTTTGCCTCTCTGCTTTCATCTCTGTGGACTCTGACAGGGCTGCCTATGCAGACATCTCTCTTTGGGTTCTCACGCATCTTCATGGGGGGCCCACGCTCTATCTCTGGCATTATATAAAGGCTATAATGGGATATAGGAGGCTTGGCCTTGTTTACCTTCCCCAGGGTTGCCATCAACCCACCCTGTCTCTAGACACATTGAGATTAGTTATGAAACCCCTTCTCGCCAAGCATGGGGAAACCATAGCACAAGGAACGAAAATGAAGAACTAGACTAAACTCTGAACTAGCCTATAGATATAGGTGAAATAGATATAGGTGACACCATACTCTGTTCCCCCCAACAATATAAACCCTTTGAGCACCTCTCAATTATTTTAGTGTTTTCCTTTCACAAAGCTCAACCAGTCTGAAACTCATGTGGAGAGTACCTCAGACTGGGAACTTTCCAGAACCTCCACCTAACACTGACCTGACCCGTCTGCTGTCTGAACAGGACCCTGTTCTGAGACTCATCCAGCTGATGGTGACTTTGGAAATACATGTTAGATGCTGTGGGAGCTGCCGGATTAGAGCTGCCCCTACTAATTACACGTGTGACTTTATGTCTGCCCTGCTGGAGACCCCGAATTCATCTAAATGAAGAAAAGAATTAAACTAATATTTGAGTGCCTACTATGTACTCAACCCTCTTCTAGGCTCCTTTAAAAACATTTATTCCTCACAGCTTTGTAGGTGTTTCCTTCCCATTTTAAAGACGAGGAAAACTGCATCTCACAGCATTGAAGTAACTTGCCCCAGGGCACACAGCTGGAACATTAGCAAGTCGAACTTTCAGCCCTGAGTCTTTCTGATTCTAAAACAAGTACTATTTCTATAATATGTTGCTTTTCTGGGCAGTTCTGGCTGTGACTTTAACGGTAGGAATTTCAGCCATTGTGGTAAAGCAGGAAGAATTGTTTTGAGTAAAGAATCTTGCCAGGCCCCTCACTTGAAGCCATGCAGGCGAGTGGTCTGCAGCAGGTGTGTGCGAAGCCCAACATGACATCCCAGCTCCCCTTCTGATTCCCGCAGTGCTGGCGGAGGGAAGAGCACAGAAGCCTAGCTGTGATGGCCTATCCTCACCAGCAGGGGTCAGACTGGCTCCAGCCAGCAAAGCAGGGAGGGGGCTCAGGTCAGAGCAGGGTTCCTCCCCTCAACACTATTGACATTTGGGCAGAATAATTCACTGTATGGGGAGAAGAGACCTGTCCTGGGATAGCAGGATGGTTAGCAGCGTCCGTGCCCTCTACTCACGAGATGCCAGTAGCAACACCCTCCCACCCAGTTGTGACATTGTCTCTAGACATTGTCGAATGTCTTCTAAGGGACAAATGGCCCCCAATTGAGAACCAATGGAGGATAAGAAAATACTAGAACAAAGATAGGACTCTAGCCCTAACCAGTTTGGCTCAGTGGATAGAGCATTGGCCTGCAGACTCAGGGTCCCAGGTTCAATTCCGGTCAAGGGCATGTACCTTGGTTGCGGGCACATCATTAGTAGGGCGTGTGCAAGAGGCAGCTGATTGATGTTTCTCTCTCATCGATGTTTCTAATTCTCCTTCTCCCTTCCTCTCTGTAAAAAATCAATAAAATATATACTTTTTAAAAAGATAGGACTCTAGCCGATAAGTAACCTCTATTTCTGGGGATCTGGAAACTTTCAGTTACTGAGGGCACAATAAGAAACATATAAACAATAGAAGACATTTAAATTAAGTGAAATGCAGACCTTCTTGACAGTGAAGACAATTAGGCGGCAATAAAGTTGGGTATCTCTGGAGAACTGTGAAATCTCTTCAGAGATTTTTTTTTTTTTTTTTTTAGATTAGGAGACCCTTATTTGTAGAAGCTAAATATGAGGAGAATAGAACATGATGACCTCTCAGAGGTCCTTGAGTTTCCACCTTGTGTTTGACCACTGACAGATTTCGTATTAACCAAATCCAATATCCTTCCCAATTGAGACTCCCCCTTTCTCCACAGGAACAGCCCGGGGCATCGTGGTTTCTACAGGAGACTCCACAATGATGGGCCGCATCGCCACCCTGACCTCAAGCCTGGGAGTTGGCAAGACTCCCATTGCTATAGAGATTGAACACTTCATTCATATGATCACCTCCCTGGCCATCTTCCTGGGTGTCATTTTCTTCGCGCTCTCCATTATCTTGGGCTATGGCTGGCTGGAGGCTGTCATTTTCCTCATTGGCATCATTGTGGCTAATGTCCCTGAGGGGCTGCTGGCCACTGTCACTGTGAGTAGCCAGGGTAGGGGGTGGCCTCAGGGCAGACAAACCACTAGTATCTCTTTCACTGTCCAACCTCTCAAGTACAGTGCACCCCTGATGTATATACAGATGTCAAATCATTTAGCTTCCAAATTACTTTTATTTGCCCCAGCCACGTTTTCTGGTGCCTTCTTTTCTTCTCAAGGAGAAAGGAAGTGAGTTGCATTGCAGAGAACATTGGATTATACATCTCGGGGAGTGAATTCCAGTCCTGGCTGGTGAACTTGTCCGAATCACTCACTTCCAGGCCTCAATTTATTCCTCAGTTTATAAAGGGAGATTAATTTAGAATCATGGAATCTTATTGGAAAGGATTCCAAAGCCCATATAAATTCAACTTTCCGGTCAATGCTGACTATCTTGCACAAAGTCCATGGGAAACGATGAGCTTTTCTAGTCCTGGGAAGCCCACCCCTTTCTAGTCTCTGTTCATCTCATTGTTGGGCTGCTCTACTTTGATTGCATTGTGTTGAACAGAAAAATAATTCTCAGTTTTCCAGCTGAAGAAATACAAAATAGGTCAATTCTCTCTCTCCTACAAACCACCCTTTAGATTTTTGACAGTAACCATTATGTTTCCTCAAAGTCTCCAGGTAGGAAGTGAAATAATAATCCTGTTTCCCTTAGCCATATGACATGGTCTTTGGGCCCCTTGTCTTGCTGATCACTTGTTTAGGGTATGCTTTAGCTTAACTAAAATAAAAATGAGTATACTACTCGGGGACTAGCACAAAAACATTGGGACTAGTGATATTACGTAAATAAAACATAATCCCATAATTAGAATTCTGCACTTACATAACCACATCCTAAGAATTCACTAGCTTTTAAAACAACCTTGTCGTGCACCTGGCTTTTATTGAATATACTAGAGGCCCAGTGCACAAAATTCGTGCACGGGGTGTGTGTGTGGGGGGGTGTCCCTCAGCCCAGCCTACACCCTCTCCAATCTGGGACCCCTCGAGGGATGTCCGACTGCCAATTTAGGCCCGATCTACCGGGATCGGGCCTAAACGGGCAGTCGGACATCCCTCTCACAATCTAGGACTGCTGGCTCCCAACTGCTCACCTGCCTGCCTTCCTGATTGCCCCTAACCGCTTCTGCCTGCCAGCCTGTTCACCCCCTAACCACTCCCCTGCCAGCCTGATTGATGCCTAACTGCTCCCCTGCAAGCCTGTTTGCCCCTAACTGCCCTCCCCTGCAGGCCTGGTCCCCCGCAACTGCCCTTCCTTGCAGGCCCAGTCGCCCCCCAACTTCCCTCCTCTGCTGGCCTGGTCACCCCTAAGTGCCCTCTCCTGCAGGCTTGATCGCCCCAACTGCCCTCCCTTGCAGGCCTGGTCCCTCCCAACTGCCCTCCCCTGCTGGCCATCTTGTGGTGGCCATCTTGTGTCCACATGGGGGCAGCCATCTTTGACCACATGGGGGCATCCATCTTGTGGGTTGGAGTGATGGTCAATTTGCATATTACTATTTTATTAGATAGGATGATATATGATCAACATAATTTAAGGTCAACAAAAATCTTATTTGGCCCTGGCCATGTTGCTCAGTGTCAGCCCATGCCCCAAAGGGTCTTGGGTTCCATTCCCAATCAAAGGCACATACCTGGTTGCAGGGTCGATCCCAACCCTGTGTTGGGGCACATGTGGGAGTCAACCAATCAATGTTTCTTTCTCTCTTTCTTTCTGGTTCTCTCTCTCCGACTCCTACCCTCCTTACCACTCGCTCTAAAAATCAATGGAAAAAATACCATCAGGTGAAGATTAACAATAAACTTTTTATTTTTAGTGCTGCAATATTTCTTCTCACTTTCATCATTCTTTCCATTGTTTTTTAAAATAAATTGGTACACCCCACACACACACACACACACACTCCATACATAGCATCTTATTCCACCATAAAAGATTAGCTAATGCGGGCCTTAGAAAGATTGAACTTGAGAAAGAGGTGTGGTCTGAACTTGAATGAAAAAGAGGCTGCTGGATAGAAAAGATGAAAGGATCGTAGGGGAGTGGAATATATCAAGGAAGATCAGATCATCATTCTCTATAATGCCTGGTAAAGGAATACACTCTGGTTTTAAAACTCTGCCTTCAAGCACAAACCAAAATCACTTGCCTAATTTCCTTTCCTGTAGCCATAGATGGAAGGTGTTTTTGTTTGTTTGTTTGTTTTTTAACTAGATAAAACATAAGGGAAATTAGTACAAAAAATTAAAATAGCAAAAGAACAAAAACAAATCAGATTTCCAAAACACGATGTGGTGTGAGTAGCCGATATCTTCTCTCCACTTGTTCTCTTGACTTTTCTCGGCCTTAGGTGTGCCTGACGCTGACAGCCCAGCGCATGGCGAAGAAGAACTGCCTGGTGAAGAACCTGGAGGCGGTGGAGACGCTGGGCTCCACCTCCACCATCTGCTCTGACAAGACGGGCACCCTCACCCAGAACCGCATGACCGTCGCCCACTTATGGTTCGATAAGACCACCTATGAGGCCGACACGAGTGAAGAACGGCTCGGTGACTAGTGGCATCGGTGGGCCAAGAGTGAAAGGATTTGGGGGAGTGTGATGAGTGAGCTGAGGGGGAATGGTGAGTTCAGACAAAGAAAAGACAGCGGGAAGGCGAGCGAGAGAAGGAAGGAGTGGAGCCAAGTGTCTCTGTGAAGTTGTGGGGTACAGACAGGCTGGAAATAACGCCCTGCTTTAAACCCCCGCGCCCTTGCTCACAGTCTGTTCTTTCTCCCCAGCGCATACATTTGACAAGAGCTCTGATACCTGGCCTATCCTGGCCCGAATCGCTGGCCTCTGCAACCGGGCTGACTTTAAGGCTAATCAGGAGAACATTCCCATAGCTAAGGTGTCAGGCCCAAGGGGGTGGAGGGTACCTTAGTGTCCAGGGTATAACCCACCCTCTCCCCACCAAACGATCTCTTTCCTGGCTCTCAGGGATTTCCCCGGGCCCCTCTCCTTTTCCTGGGGCTTACATACAAAACCCCCTTCTGGCAGCGGACAACAGCAGGGGACGCTTCTGAGTCGGCCCTCCTCAAGTTCATCGAGCAGTCCTACAGCCCCGTGAAGGAGATGAGAGAGAAAAGCCCCAAGGTGGCAGAGATCCCCTTTAATTCGACCAACAAGTACCAGGTACACAGCCGACGAAGGCAGGAGAATGATTGGCGGGGGGGTGAGGAGGGGATCTTTTGGGAGAGCAGGAGTTTTGTCTCCCGCCTCACCTCTGAGCAGTGGGATAGAGAGGGCGCACACCCAGCATCCCAGCTAGGAAGAAGGCTCACCTCAAGGCAAAGTAACAAGCAGGTGAGGGGAGCAGCGGGTGATAAAAGGGAGAGGGGCTGAGTCCTAAGCAGAGTTGGAGACCCCATTACCTGTGGGAAGAGCGAGTCATCAAAGGCTCTCTTAAGGCTGGGCAGTGGGAGTCACGTGCCAGTCCCTGCAGCTGTCGGGAGGCATCTCCGTGACTGCCGCCGGGCCAGCCGGCAGAATAGGCTGGGTTTACCAGCCGCTCCCCAGAGGCGCCGGATTTCATCAGTCATCTTTTATTTCATTCCATGCCTGCAGTTCTAGCGGCTGCCATCGGGTAAGCGGGTAAGCGATCAGGGGTCTCCAGCGTGTTTGTGAGTTTCATTTCCCAGGAGCATTTTGTCCGCTATCCAGGGAGGAGTGGCCAGGGAGGAGAAGTGCCAGTGGGGGACACGGGTGGCATTAGCAACAAACTCCCTGGGAGGAAAGGGAAACCAGTATTTCTTTCCCACGTTGGAATCCTGGCACACCTTGAAGGGTGGAAGGCTGGGAGTGGTGGCTTTGCCGCGACGGGAACTCTACCAGCTAAGGTTGGAGTTCTGTGGGACAACTGTGATTTGCTCAGGAGAGGGGGGCTCTCGAAGTTCATGCACGACTGTAAAGGCAGACATTGAGGTGCGGTAAGAGCAGAAAGGAGACTCCCAAAGTCAGTGCTGTGTTTGTGTCTTAAAATGCACGTAATCGTCAATAGCCAAGATGTGAAAGCAACCCAAGTGCCCATTAATGGACGACTGGATAAAAACATTGGGGTTTAAAAAAATGTGGTGGTACATGTATATATATGGAAGTCTTACCACTTGTGACAGCATGGATGGACCTAGAGGGTATTATGCTAAGTGAAATAAGTCCGTCAGAGAAAAACAAATACCACATGATTTCACTTACATTTGGAATCTAACGAATAAAATAAACAAAATTGAAACAGACTGATGGTTACCCAAGGGGAGGGGATTTAGGGGGCTGAGTGAAAAAGGTGAAGGGTTAAGAAGTACATTGATAGTTACAAAGTACTCAAAGCATAGGGAATATAATCAATAATATTTTAATAACTGTGAATGGTGCCAGGTAGGTACTAGACTTATTGGGGAGAACACTGTGTTATAGGATTGCCCGCCGGCGTGGTTCAGTGGCTGAGCATCAACCTATGAACCAGGCGATCAAAGTTCGATTCCCAGTCAGGGCACGTGCCCAGGTTGTGGGCTCGATCCCCAGTGTGAGGCGTGCAGGAGGCAGCCGGTCAGTGATTCTCATCATTGATATTTCTACCTCTCTCTCCCTCTCCCCTCCTCTCTGAAATCAATAAAAACATAGTTTTTTAAAAAAGAGTATAGGATTGTCTAACCACTATGCTGTATACTTGAAACTAATACCAATAATATTTTTAAAATGATCAAACTAAGAGCAGAAATTCATGTATAAACATTTTTAAATCATAAGAAAATATTTTCTAAAAAAAACACACAAAACACATGGAATAGTGCTGGCGCCCACAGAACATATACTAAAATTGGAACAATACAGAGAAGATTAGCATGCCCCCCGATAACATGCACCTGATTGGCTGCAGATTTGTTCATCGTCCCATATTTTTATATTTGAAAGTTGCTTAAGAGGGTAGATCCTAAAGGTTTTCATCACAAAAAAATATTCATAAAAATATTCATAACCGAAAATAATAAAATAACAAAAGCTAGATAGATTTCTAAAAGCCCAATTACCGATGTTTTCACATTGAACACTGAACAAGTAAGAGTTAAAGAACTAGAGCCATCGTTTTTTTTTGTCTCAACTGGCTTTCAGTCGGTGTAATAAGATAGGTCTTTTAGGCTCAAACTGCAAACTTATTCCCACTTTTTTTCCTGACATTTAGTGGCCTCACTAACCAGACAGGAATTTTGTGCTAGACAGGCCTGATTAAAGCCTTTGACCGGAAAGAATTAGGTGCCTCTCCCTCTATATGATTCAGAATAAAAGCAAAACACAGCCACATTGGTTGGAATGTCCAACAAAATAGCAGCGCTTCCCAAAACGACTACATTCGTGCTGCTGTGTCTGAGCTACTGAGTATCAAACAGCAAGATCCTCCTCTGTGGTGGGCCGTGTGCTCAGCCGGCCGCCGGCACCCGCTCTGGCCGGCTCTGCAGGGGCCTGCTCCCCGGAGGCCCCGGGAAAGCCCTCTGGCTACGTTCACTCCCTGCACACCGCTGCCTTCACGAGCTTGCTTTTAGGGTGGTTAGAGGCTCCAGTTTGCAAGGTATTTCTTAGCCTGCGGTCCCTTTCCCTCCCTGAGATGGAAATGAAGGAAAAAAGGTTCTCTGTTCTCATATTTCCAGATTATTTTCCCCATATTTTCATCTGCAATTTCTATCAAGATGTGATTTTTCTGTGACCAAGTTAACCGCTAACGTAGGCCTTGCTGTCATCCCCAATAATCTCCAATAAATAGTCTACGCAGATGTATTCAGCACGCAGAAAGTTGAGCTTTTTAAACCTTCGCCGCTTCTGCTTAAGTAAGTCAAGGTGTTTCCTCTCAACTGCTCAAGCGTCTTCTCAGTATCACCGAACCGTTCTGTTTTTTTTTGAAAGTTGCAACGGACCGACTTTGAGCAGGTTGCACACACAGGCTTCCCCTTGCGTACCCCTTGGGCAGTGCGTCTGGCCTCTGCACCCGCTCATGTCCTGTCCACGTGCTAATTCCCCTACCAACAGGCCGTGTAGCAGGAATTTCCTGTGGATCCTCAGAGGAGCCCCACAGAGAGTTCCTTTTCACGGGTCAGAGGTGGAGGGAAAACGCAAAACCAAAGCTGACCTAATTTCTCTCTCCTCCTGTGTGGTGTTCCTCAGGTTTCCTTCATGGATATGCCCTTCTCTCCCCCCCCACTTGCCACCCTGACCCTGACCCTCACATTCGACACCCCCCACGGCCCACCCACACCATCCAGCCCCTCTCAGGGGACTTTCTCGTGATTTTAGGAGGGTGTGGAGAGGGGACTAGCATGAGTGACCTATTTTTGAATTGTGTTTCACAGTTTTTAAAGGGTTTTTTGTTTTTTTTTTTTTGCAAATATGAACTATCATACAACCTCAATGAAGTAGGCACTGCCAGTCCTTCTGCATTTCATCAGAAAACACTAAGGTTTTGAGAAGTCAAATGGGTTGACCTGCGGCCAGGAGGCAGCCCAGCCGGCTCAGGACACAGGTCGTTGGGCTCTGAGCTTTCTCTCGCACCCGCTCTCTGGTGCTTGCCAGCCCACACTTCTCTCCAGCCCTCCAGGCAGAGCGGAAGCAGGGAAAGTGAGGCAGCAGCCGAAACCGGTTTGGCTCGGTGGATAGAGCGACGGCCTGCGGACTGAAGGGTCCCAGGTTCGATTCCGGTCAAGGGCATGTACCTTGGTTGCGGGCACATCCCCGGTAGGGAGTGGGCAGGAGGCAGCTGATCGATGTTTCTAACTCTCTATCCCTCTCCCTTCCTCTCTGTAAAAAATCAATAAAAAAAATTTTAAAAAAAAAGAAGAAGAAGAAAGTGAGGCACCAGCTTCTGCCCTCAGCCTCCCGTGGGGCTGAGAAGACAGAGATTCGTGTGCAAACAATACCAGCTGGAGGTTCCCGGACAGGGGGCGGGTGGGCTGGCCCGGCCCTGTGTGGAGGAAAAAGGGCTGTGTTGTTCTGGCACAAAGGAAATGGAGGGCATAAAATTGGTTGCCTGTTTCACCCTCAAAAACCTTTCCCTTGCCCCACCCCTGCTCTCCTGTTCCACCCGTGCTTCCTCTCCTCTCCCTAGATGTCCATCCACCTTCGGGAGGACAGTTCCCAGGCCCACGTGCTGCTGATGAAGGGGGCGCCTGAGAGGATCTTGGAGTTTTGCTCCAGTTACCTCCTGTACGGGCAGGAGTACCCCCTGGACGGTGACATGAGAGAAGCCTTCCAAAGTGCCTACTTGGAGCTGGGAGGTCTGGGGGAGCGCGTGCTAGGTGAGGGGGCTGTGGGAGAAAACCCTTGCAAGAATGGCATCGAACTGATTCTGTTTCGCGGGGTGAAAAAAATCGAGGATGGTGGGGTGGGCGGGATGGGGACATACCCCGCTAACGACTATTGGTGCCTTCCGTCTCTCTCCAGGGTTCTGCTACCTGAACCTGCCTAACACTTTCTCCAAGGGATTCAAGTTCAATACGGATGAAATCAACTTCCCCATGGCTAACCTCTGCTTCGTGGGGCTCATCGCCATGATCGACCCTCCCCGCGCGGCCGTGCCCGACGCAGTGAGCAAGTGTCGCAGCGCAGGGATTAAGGTAAAGCTTGAGCACCCCGGAAGCCGCACCTGTCCCAGATCGGGGCAGCCGGAGAAAGCCCTGCATAGAGCTGGTTCTTAATAACACTGCTTTAATTGACTTCTGTCTCCTTCCACTTAGAATTTTTTCGTCTTAAGAGACTAAGAGTAAATGTCCTCTATTTTTTTTAATTTCTTTATTGATTAAGGTATTACATATATGTTCTCATCCCCCCATGACCCCCTACCCCCTACTCATGCCCTCACCCCCCTGTCGTCTGTGTCCATTTGGTTATGCTTATATATATGCATACAAGTCCTTTGGTTGATCTCTCCCCCTTACCCCCACCCTCCCCTACCTTCCCTCTGAGGTTTGACGGTCTGATGGATGCTTCTCTGTCTCTGGATCTGTTTTTGTTCATCAGTTTATGTTGTTCATTATATTCCACAAATGAGTGAGATCATGTGATATTTATCTTTCTCTGACTGGCTTATTTCACTTAGCATAATGCTCTCCAGTTCCATCCATGCTGTTGCAAATGGTAAGAATTCCTTCTTTTTTACAGCAGCGTAGTATCCCATTGTGTAGATGTACCACAGTTTTTTAATCCACTCATTTGCTGATGGGCACTTAGGCTGTTTCCAAATCTTAGCTATGGTGAATTGTGCCACTATGAACATGGGGGTTCATATATCCTTTCTGATTGGTGTTTCTAGCTTCTTGGGATATATTCCTAGAAGTGGGATTACTGGGTCAAATGGGAGTTCCATTTTTAGTTTTTTGAGGACACTCCATACTGTTCTCCACAGTGGCTGAACTAAATGTCCTCTATTGTTAGACTCCTGTCTTTCATGGAACATTAGAATCATCAAGAGAACTTTAAAAATATGATGCCCAGGTCACATCCCAGACCCATTATGTTAGAAACTCTCAGGGTGAGACCCAGGCATCTGCATTTTTATAAACTTGCCCAGAGAGTCCAATGTGCCGAGAGGTTTGAGAACCAGTGTCCTGGGTCAGTGCTTCTCCAACTCATGTGCGCGTGACATTGACACCTTCTCTGTTCCTACCTGATATGTGGATCCCAGACTTGGAAGAGGGCAGGTTATGGGGGGAGGGGGCGGGGGCACAATAAAGGTATTTAAGGAGAGCTAGCTGCTATCTGTTAGAGCTGGCTTATCTTAGACCTTTGACTGTTGCCAGTTTGGAGGCAGCCTGGGCCATGCTAAGTTCAATGATTGGCCATAGAGGAGTGAGAGCCAAGGAATGGATGAAGAAAATTATGTTGAGTGAATTCCCTAATTACTACCAGGTGTTTGGGGGTGATCGAGTTCTTTGCAGAGACAGCATCATTATAGCACATCTACACAGGCTAACCGGGTTGTCCTGATATTCCCCAATGGTTCTGTGCTGCCATAGCGTATTGTGGGAGCCACGTGGAGAAGGGCCTCATTTGCATTTCGGAGCGTTGACATGGGCTGCTAGGTGAGGAATAACACTCTGGATGTGCCTAAAAGTGATCTCATCGGGGAATTCGTGGATCTCTGCAGCAAGAAGTAACCATTGTGCCCACGGGTGGGGAGGCCCAAACAGGAGACAAAGGGGTGGTTTTAGCCAGGATGGCCTCACAGCCCGAGGCAGAATGAGCCGGGAAAGGCTGAGGAGACGTCCCAGGCTGGCCTAGAGCGGGCAGAGGCCTGTGCTTTCTGGGCCGCGGCTTGCTCTGCACACGGGCTCACAGGTCTTGTTGTCATTTCTTGCTTCTTCTGGACCCGACGCCGACAGGAATTTGGCAGCCTTGGTGGGGAACTTTGAATCCTCCCTTTCCTTACAGGGAAGGGAAAGGCTTGCCGTGACCGCACATAGTGGGAACATGGGGGGTTGTCTCACAGGGAAGAGCCTTTCAGGGTCCACTCTGTAATGGGGTCAATGCAGAAGTGATGGACAGCACTGGGCTGCTGGGAGAGGTCGGGTAGCATCTGCAGGGCAGCAACGCTTTTACAGGAAGTGACTATGGAACTGGTATTTCCCAGGTAGAGCCATGTGCCCGAGTCTTTGGAATAACTGTGATTTATAATACACACACACACACACACACACACACACACACACACACACACATATATATATATACTAGTGACCTGGTGCACGAAATTCGTGCACAGGGGGGTGGGGGAGGGTTGTCCCTCAGCCCGGCCTGCACCCTCTCCAATCTGGAACCCCTCAGGGGATAACCGACAGTTGGACATCCCTCTCACAATCCAGAACTGCTGGCTCCTAACAGCTCACCTGCCTGCCTGATTGCCCCTAACTTCTTCTGCCTGCCAGCCTGATTGTCCCTAACTGCTCCCCTGCTGGCTTGATTGCCCCTAACCACCTCTGCCTCAGCCCCACATCCAGGACCCAGGATTCCCTCCTCCAGCTGACCACAGGCACCCGGGATCCGGGCTTCCCTCCCTCTGGTCAGCTATAGGTGCCCAGGCTGGCTGCAGCCCCAGGGGATGGTGGGCAGGTGGCTTCACCTGGGCTGCAGCCACAATGCTGGCACCCGAGACTGCGGGGTGGGCGACTTCTCTGTCTTCCCTGGGATGCAGTGTGGGCGATTTCTCGGGCTGGCTGCGGCCTGGGATCACAGGGCAGGCGGCTTCTTCATCTCCCGGGCTGCAGCCAGCCTCAGGCGCTGAGGCCCAGTTTCTCTGTCTCCCCCAGGAGGTGGGGCAGGCGGACGTGAGGCTTCTGCTGCTGTCTGCAGCCTCGGATCAGGGGGCAGGCGGCTTCTTCATCTCCTAGGCTGCAGCCAGCCTCTGACCCCCACAGGCCCGGAGCAGCAGGGGGCGGGGCTACCGCCATGTTTTCAGGTTAATTTGCATACTCACTCTGATTGGCTGGTAGCATAGCAGAGTGATGGTAATTTGCATGTTTCTCTTTTATTATATATATATATAATCTATTTGCCACTACCTGAGGCTCTCAGGAGCATGGAGCGACTCTACCCATGTGGTGAGCCCGGCCTCCTCTATGAACTGCAGTAGAGCCCACAGCAACGCTGCCAACCCTGGAGCGCGCCTCTCAGATGCATGCAAGCGGGGGGGGGGGGGGGGGGGGCAGGGTACAAAGGAACAAGAGGGCAGCTTGCAGGGCTGCGTGGGGACATCAGAGGTACAGTCAGCCGGAAGAAGTTAGACATGAAATTCTTTTAATACTTGACAAATTCCAGAGACTGCCAGATGCCCTTTACCTCACAGGGAGCCATTCTCTGCAGAACTGCGCTTCCATTGTCTGAGCGCATCTCCACTCGCTGTGAAACTGCATCCCCAGGAACTCCCTCTGAGGGTGCCTGGCAGGGAGGTGGTACTGCCAGGAGCTGCCACAGAGCCGTCCATTTGAATGGTCAATCTGGGCTAGGGGCGAGGGACGTACCCGGACGATACCACGCCTGGCCTACAGGTCTCAGGTCACTGTTGATGAGCCACTGGGAAGCGCAGGGCACTGTGAGGCCAAAAGGCATCACTGAGGGCTCAGTCTGAACCACATCTGGAATCTTCTAATCTTCTGTGCAGTTCCCTCCCAGACCCTCACCTTATCCCTCCCCCACCGGCCAAGCCTGGTGAGGACCCAGTTCCCACAACGGAGCCGGGGTGCTGAAACCAGCGGTGTGGGTAACAGCTCATAGCGTGACCTTCCTCCGGCTCCGGCACCCCAGCGTAGCCACACTCCCTTCTTCAGCCAGCCTGGGGTGCCAGTGGGACGATGAGGGCTCAGAGGAAACCTGGAAGGCTGCTCTCCGTGCTCTGGAAGTAGACAGACGGGCTTTTCCAGGACCTTTGTTCGGGAAGCAGTTGGATAGATCAGTCACAGTCAGAGAGGGTCCCTCTTCCTCCCTCGGAGCCTGAAAAAACGGGTCCTTGGGAACTATGGGCATTGATGCCAGGAAGCAGCCCTTCCTTCATCCCTTGATTTGGTCATTGTTTGTTGCTGGGTTATTATGTGTTAGGCAGTATGCTAAGGCAGGAAATTCACAAGGCGGCATAGCTATGCCCCCCTCCCCCACCTCACAGAGCTCTCACCAGCCTGGGGGACGGGGCGGGGGGGGGGGGGGGCAGGCTATAAGCAATGGTCCCCCGGTAAACAGAGAATGCTAGCAAAGCATGGAGCATGGACACCTGACCTTTGGGAAGGAACGGGGCTTGGGCTGGTAACAGCTATGCAAAAAGGGCTGAAATTTGGGGGCACAGGGAGGCAGTGGGGAAAAGAGAGGAAGGAGTGAGGCTCAGAGTGCACCTGGGCCTTGATGGAATTTCGCTCGGCAGATGGATTATTCCAGAGGTTCCTTTATTACCATTTGATCTATGTGTAGGCGTTTCTGTCTTTGAGCTTAAAGAAGCAGAATAGCTTCTGAAGCAATTAAGTGAAATTCTGAATATAGCAATATACCCAAATCTCTGACTTATTCCTGGAAAACCTAGTACCCAAACTGTCTTACATTTTGTGACCTGATGATCCTGGCCCACCCACAAGGGCTGAAGCAAGAGTTCTTGGGAATGAGCTCCTGAAAGCAGCGGTCTGTGAGCTCTCAGAGAGAAAGGGGCGGGACCCAGGACCTCCCTGAAGATGATTCTCCTCCTCTGCGCTCCCTTCCCAACACAGGTGATTATGGTGACAGGGGATCATCCCATCACAGCCAAGGCCATTGCCAAGGGTGTGGGCATCATCTCAGAAGGTAACGAGACAGAAGAGGACATTGCTGCCCGGCTCAAGATCCCTGTCTCCGAGGTCAATAGCAGGTGAGATCCCTCAAGAACTCAGATCTGCCATGTTTTCCTCTATCATCAGCCTGCCCTCCCCCCACCCCCATCCCACTTACTGAAGTTCCTGAAGAATCCTGCAGCAGGTCGGATGTGCAGGGTTTACATAGTGCAAAGTAAAATGTAACAGGACAATGACCACGTGGGTTTCAGAAGACGTGGAACAAAGATGGAGACAGAGAAAGGGGAGGAATGGTTGGGAAATGGGGGCGGGGATGGCACGTGTCCATCTGGGAACAGTGAATGGCTGGGGACAAGTGAGGAGACTGGGCTGAAAGGAAAAACAAGGAGGTTATAGTAAAAGTTGGTTAAGGGGCAACTGATGAATTCTCAACACTCTGAACTGACCTTTGAAAATTCTTTTTGCACCCTGGCCGGTGTGCCTCAGTTGGTTGGAGCATCATCCCAAGCACTGAACGGTTGTGGGTTCGATTCCCAGTGGGGGCAAGTACGGGAACCAATCCATGTTTCTCTCAGACATAGATGTCTCTCTCTCTCTCTCTCTCTCTCTCTCTCTCTCTCTCTCTCCTTCCCTCTCTCTAAAATCAGTAATAAATAAATAATCACACAAACAAACCCATATCCTCCAGTGAGGATTAAAAACAAAACATAATTTAAAAATAAAATAAAATTCTTTTTGCTCAGGGATGCTAAAGCCATTGTGGTGCATGGCTCAAAACTAAAAGATCTGAACTCAGAACAGCTTGACAACATCCTCCAAAACCACTCGGAGATTGTGTTTGCTCGGACCTCCCCTCAGCAGAAGCTCATCATTGTAGAGGGATGTCAGAGGCTGGTAAGGAGGCAGCGGAGCGGGGAATCTGCAGAAATCACGTGGCAGAGCCCAGGCCTCCACCAAGCAGGGGAATGCGCGCTGGGCCAGAGGAGACTCCAGAGTATCCCATCTTGAACCTCAGAGATGGGCAGCAGTTTGTGGGCACCCTGAGAGGTTTTATTCCCACCCCCCTGAGAGTTTTAATATATTAGGAGGACCAGGAGAAGGAAGGGCTAAGAGGCCTACATCAAGCATGATGATATCAAGAAACAAGGGATGATGAAATCAACCTGATTTGGGGAGCTGGTCTTGAATCTGACAGTAATTGTTTCGCTCCCTCTGTGCTTCTCCCAGGGAGCCATCGTGGCGGTGACGGGCGACGGGGTGAATGACTCCCCGGCGCTGAAGAAGGCGGACATCGGCATAGCCATGGGCATCGCGGGCTCCGACGTCTCTAAGCAGGCAGCTGACATGATCCTGCTGGACGACAACTTTGCCTCCATCGTCACGGGCGTGGAGGAGGGTGAGGAAGCGGAGTTGGGACTTGACCTCAGAGGGGCTTGACCCTCAGACTCTTGTGGGAGTTGGTGTGCAAGTGCTCATTCCCATCGCCCATCATCCAACTTGGGGAATGATGGGCGATGGGAATGAGCATCTGTAAAGACCGGGGGGAATCTATTATATTTGAAATCATTTTCCTTGAAATAGTAATGCTTATGGCATGTAAATGGATAATTATTTTGTATCTACAATCTGGTAGTCGATTTCATTTGTATATTGTAAAAAAAAAAAAAAAAGACTGGGGAAAATCACTGTAAGACAAAATTTTGCAAACTAGATTCAGTTGGTACTTAGACCATTACAATCAGGAGCCCTTTTTTATTAGATTGGAGGAAAGGCCAGATTATTTAGGAAGACTAGGACTGTACTATAGTATCTTCTTTCCTTCATATATATATATATATATATATATATATATATATATAATTTTTATTTTTTAAAATGTATTTTATTGAGTTTTTACAGAGAGGAAGGGAGAGGGATAGAGAGTTAGAAATATCGACGAGAGAGAAACATAGATCAGCTGTCTCCTGCACACCTCCTACTGGGGATGTGCCCACAACCAAGGTACATGCCCTTGATTGGAATCGAACCTGGGACCTTTCAGTCTGCAGGCTGATGCTCTATCCACTGAGCCAACCCGGTTATAAAATTGATTTCAGAGAGGAAAGGAGAGGGAGAGAGAGAGAGACATATCAATGATGAGAGAGAATCATTGATTGGCTGCCTCCTGCACACCCTACACTGGGGATCGAGCCCAAAACCCAGGCATGTGCCCTGACCAGGAAGTGAACCATGATCTCCTGGTTCATAGGTTGACAGCTCAACCACTGAGCCACGCCAGCCGGGCTATAGTATCTCCTTTCTTCTCTCATGGAGATTCAAGCAGGTTCACAATAAATTCCAAGACAGCCATCTCCCTGGACTACTTCATGCTCCATAATGTCAGGAGGGCCCCATAGGGACCTATTCCATGAATGATGTTGACATATTAAGATCAGTTGGAGCCTGATCTATAAATTGATTGCATGCGCCAAAATTATTACCTCTTTCCCAGAGAATTCTGAAGACAATACCCATTGGTAAACGAGAACTCCAGAACTCTGCCTCCCAGGCTTCCTGCTTTCTGCTGGGAGCTATCTTACTAAAACTTACATAATAGGACAATCCACAGAATAGGGATAGCTGTCATTTTATTGAGACCTCAGATGATCCGGACGTTGTTCAGTATTTTATATTCAGTTCAATACATTTTTCTGAGCACCAACCATAGTTGTACCAGGTACTATTCTAGATGCTGGGGATGCAACAGTGAGGAATAAAAAGACACACATTCCTGTTCTCAGGTCATTTCATTTCTAGCGGAACAAGACAGACAATAAATTGTATAGTATAGTAAAGGACGCTAAGTGCAATGAAAAAAAAATTAAGCAGGAGTCCAGGGAGAGATTACAGTTTTTGAAAGGGTCATGAGGGAAGAAATCAAGCCGTCTTACAAGGCAGAAGGTGAGGGGTAACCAAAGTCACAAGCCAGTTATGGCAGAAAGTGAGATCAGAACCCAAGCCCAGGCTCTTTCAACTTCAGCCTTAATCTTCTAACCACTTTTATATTGGGGTTCACAAGCGCCTCTAAGTATTAACCAGGCCCAACCCTGCTTAATAAGCCATGTTGAATCCAAGAACCAAGAGTGCATAGATATGGCATGTTAATAAACCCTGGCTCTAATTCATAGACACACAATTTAGAAACAAAATTCGGACCACCGAGGCCTAGGACCTCCAGACACTTTCATGGATCATGACACTGCTTTATGGTGGTCTCTCTGTCCATGAGCTGGTCTGTGGGAGGTGTGTCTTCTCTATTCTTCTCATGGAAGGTTGACCATTCTCCCCAGGCCGCCTGATCTTTGACAACCTGAAGAAATCCATTGCATACACCCTGACCAGTAACATCCCTGAGATCTCCCCCTTCCTGTTCTTCATCATCCTCAGCATCCCCCTGCCTCTAGGCACCATAACCATCCTCTGCATCGACCTGGGCACAGACATGGTAAGGACCAAACCGGGACCCGGCTGCAGAATTCCTGTGAGATGGACTGAGTAGTAGGAGGAATCTGTGTCCAGGGACAGGGACCGAGCTGGAATTACTTCTGTGTTTCCTTCTGAATTTTGTGTCCCCCTGTTACTCCCACCCTCCATTCTCCAGGTCCCTGCTATCTCTTTGGCTTATGAGACAGCTGAAAGTGACATCATGAAGAGGGTTCCACGGAATCCAAAGACTGACAAACTGGTGAACAACCGTCTCATCAGCATGGCCTATGGACAAATTGGTGCGGCCAGAACGAGGGGGAAGGGAGTGGGGAATGGTTGCACCTGTCTAGTCATTGGAGCCATCTCAGTTGGGAAGTCAGTTTGTTCTTAACAACAAACTGTGTTAGGCCCTGGGAATGCAAGGGACCATTGATCTGTGGTCTGCCCTTGACTTAAAGCCCAGTCAGGAAGGAACAAATATATATAAGATGATAGCATCTTTCCAAATGCCAAAAAAAAAAAAAAAATGAGTATAGACAGGAGTACAAAAGCAAGCAGGCTCACCAGTCGTGAGGATTGTCAGAACATTTTATGAAGGAAACAGGACTTAAACTTGACGCTGAAAGATAGGGCTTAGATTAAGTGTGGTTAAGTGTGGGGTCGGGAGGAGAAGAGAGGAGAAATTCACATGGTCTGGTTGTTGAAGGGTGAATAAACCAGTTTATTCCTGGTAAAGGAGTAGTGGAAAACAAGGCTATAGGCCATTGGTCCAGGTTTGAAGTACATTTGAAAACCATTAGATGTCTTTGTTCTTGAGTTGCCAGGTGCAGTAGGGTGTTTCAGGAGTAGAATGAGGGGTGGACAGGGAAGAGATTGAGGACAGGGGAACCTGGCTCAGAGAAAGACTTCAAAAGGCAGACCTTGGAAGGGGTCCATCCCAACATCTAAAGGAGGAAACACGTAGAAAAAGTAGAGATGGAGGAGCCAGACCTATGTTTGAATCCCCATTTTACCACTTCCTGCATGACCCTGGACAATCACTGAATCGTTTTTGTGCTTTTGTTTTCCACTTAAGACACGTAAATAATAGTTCAGACTTGTGAAGACCAATGTCCACGGGCATTTGCACAGTGCACAGCTCTGTAGTTAGTAGGCTATTGCGGTGGTCCAGGCATGGGGAATAGAGGTTTTGAGTAAGGGAGAGGCAAGGGCCTGATGGGAGAGAGGAGAGGAGAGGCGAGGACTTTGCGAGTGTTCTAATGTCAGAGGAAATGGAGAGGGAGGACTCCAGCACTTACTCACTGGGGAGAGGGGAGACATTTCCTCAAAGGTCCTTTCAGATTTTAAGATTACATGATTGAAAGATGATGCTGGGTTAGAGCTTAGAAATACACATCAGGCCTTGGAGGCCAGTCCAGCAGAAATGATGGGATCAGATCATTGCTGGAAGCATCTTCAGCATTACAGCTCAACACACACCAACCCAGCTAGAAGCAAGTCCCAGCCACCACCCCTTCCAAGGGCTGCCTTTTGAAGTCTTTCTCTGAGCCAGGTTCCCCTGTTCTGTGATTCTACCACTCACAGGGATGATTCAGGCTCTGGCTGGATTCTTTACGTACTTTGTGATTCTGGCCGAAAATGGTTTTAAGCCTATTGATCTGCTGGGCATCCGCATCAACTGGGAAAATCGATACGTCAATGATCTGGAGGACAGCTATGGACAGCAGTGGGTGAGTAAGAGGGGTAGGGTGGTAGATAGTGACGAGTAAGAGTGAAGAAGTGACCGGCCCTTCTGGCTGGTGTGGCTCAGTTGGTTGAGCATTCTCCCATGCACCAAAAGATTGCCAGTTCAATTCCCAGTCAGGGCACATGCCCGTGCATACAGGAGGCAGCTGATTGAAGTTTTGATGTTCCGCTCTCACATCAATGTCTCTCTCTTTCTCTTTCTTTCTCTCCATCTCCCTTCCTCTCTCTCTAAAAATCAAAACTCTTTTTTAAAAAGATAAGTGACAGGGAAGAGTGGGTTTATCAAATTTTTGAAGAGTGGGAAAATGGAGGAAGCAGATAGAGTTGATGCCTTATCTCTAGTCCTATAGGAGTATTGTAACTTTCAACCTTATTCTCTAAGCATGTCAGCAAATATTCTTCTCTTTGTTTACATGACTTCATTTGTGTTCTGTCCTACTGTCTGTTTTCTGTCCTTACCTTCCTGTATCTTTTGGCTTCCTGGATGTCGTCTTTGTCTTGTCAACTTTTGAGGTCTGATTTCTGTTTTTCTATCTTCTAACCATCATTACCCAGAAATGAGTGCTGGGTCCTGTCTCCTGTTATGTTCTCTCCCTCAATGGGAGCTCAAATAATATAATTTCAAATCCAAAAACCTATTTTCTTTGTATATCCCTTCTTTGTAATTCTAAACTTTTTTAATTTTAGAGAGAGGAAGGGAAAAAGAGAGAGAGAGAGACGTCAATGTGTTGTTCCACTTATTTATGCATTCATTGGTTTATTCTTGCATGTACCCTGACTGGGAGTCAAACCCGCAACCTTGGCAGATCAGTATGACACTCTAAGCAACTGAGTTCTCTGGCCAGGACTCATTCTAAACTTTTTAAACTTAGAGGATTCCTCTCTGTAGTAGTCTTTCCTAACACTCAAGATGAATGAGACCCAAACTGAAGCCCTCTAAACCAACACTATATGTTTAAGAATTTTAGTAAGCATGATTTTTTTTAATCTGTGAACTAGAGGCCTGGTGCATGAAATTCATGCACTGGTGGGGGAGAGGGGTGTCCCTCAGCCCAGCTTGCATCCTCTCCAATCTGGGAACCCTCAGGGGATGTCCGACTGCCGGTTTAGACCCGATCCCACAGTGATCGGGCCTAAACTGGCAGTTGGACATCCCTCTCACAATCCGGGACTGCTGGCTCCCAACCACTAACCTGCCAGCCTGATCACCCCCTAACCACTCCCCTGCCAACCTGATCGATGCCCAACTGCTCCCCTGCTGGCCTGAAAGCCCTGCCCCCAATTGCCCTTCCCTGCTAGCCCAGTAACCCCCAACTGCCCTCCCCTGCCAGCCCGGTCACCCCTAACTGCCCTCCCCTGCAGGCCTGGTCTCCCCCCACAACTGCCCTCCCCTGCAGGCCTGGTCCTCCCCAACTGCCCTCCCCTGCAGGCCTGGTCACCCACAACTACCCTCCTCTGCCAGCCATCTTGTAGTGGCCATCTTTGACCACATGGTGGCAGCCATCTTGTGCGAGGGTGTGAGGGTCAATTTGAATATTCCCTCTTTATTATATAGGATACTTCTGTCCTAAGTTCTAAGACAGTGGGAGATGTGACACCAGTTATTGCTAGAACCTTAGTACCATAGAGAACACAGAGGTTACTATCATCATACTATAAATGAGGACACTGAGTTTGGAAAGACTTAGTGACTTTCTCAAAGTCCTACTATGAATCCTAGAAGAGTTGGACTAGAATTCCAGATTGATTCCTGCCTGATACTTTCCTACTTCACCATAGTTCCTCCAACCAAGTGAACTGCAAGTTTCTCAAAAGTATGTCAAAATCTGGGGTGTTGCCCTAGATCCATGGTCGGCAAATCGTGGCTCGCGAGCCACATGCGGCTCTTTGGCCCCTTGAGTGTGGCTCTTCCACAAAATACCATGGCCTGGGCGAGTCTATTTTGAAGAAGTGGCGTTAGAAGAAGTTTAAGTTTAAAAAATTTGGCTCTCAAAAGAAATTTTAATCATTGTACTGTTGATATTTGGCTCTGTTGACTAATGAGTTTGCGGACCACTGCCCTAGATGGTTAGAGTGTCAGCCTGTGGACTGAAGGGTCCCAGGTTTGATTCTGGTCAAGGGCACATGCCCTGGTTTCGGGCTTGATCCCACTGTGGGGCATGCAGGAGGCAGCCAATCAATGATTCTCTCTCATCATTGATATTTCTATCTCCCTCTCCCTTCCTCTCTGAAATCAATAAAAATATATATTTTTAAAAATCTGAGGTGTTGAAAAGATTCCCCTCACTCACACTGAGCCTCATGAGGTCATCAGATATCTGTGTTTCCAGCTGCCAACACTGCTCCAGAGTCCAATGATGCCCTGAGTCCCCATTGTTCATATCACCTCAATCCTCAGCTCAAGCCCTTGTTAGTTTTACATGTTTTTTTAAAATATATTTTTATTGATTTTGGAGAGAAAAGGAAAGGAAGAGAGAGAGAGAAACATCAATGGTGAGAGAGAATCATTGATCAGCTGCCTCTCACACACACCCTACTGGGGATCGAGCCCACAATCAGAGCATGTGCCCTGACCAGGAATGGAACCGTGACCTCCCTCCTGGTTCATAGGTTGACGCTCAACCACTGAGCCACACCGACTGGGCAAGTTTTATATCTTGATACCATCTCCCTGCTGCCAAGATGCAGCTTGACATGTACTCATTTATAATAAATTAAAGGTAATTAAAATTAATTTGAAATAACATCAAATCACATCAAAGATATCCTGAGGAAATGCAAAATGGGTTGAAAATAATTGTCCTGAGGCATAAGCTCCATAAAGGCTGGGTCTATGTCTCTTCCACAGCTGTGACTTTCAGATAATCGAGTACAGAGCTGTGCACCCTGGAAGTACTCCACATATTACTAGAAGCAAGGATAGCTCCTTAGCTTCTAAATATCTCTCCCCAGTCATCCCACTGGTTACCACTCACTCATTTAGCAACTATTTATTGAGCATTTTCTATGTACCAGTTACTGTTTTGGCCCTGGAGATATGGTAGTGAAAAAAATGACCAAGTTACTGGTCCTGTAGAGCATATAGTCTAGTTAGGGGCAGAGGAGGAAAAAGATAATACGCAAATTTAGAACATAGTGGGTCAGGTGGGGTTGGAATTGAGATACTAGAGCAGTGGTTCTCAACCTTCCTAATGCCGCGACCCTTTAATACAGTTCCTCATGTTGTGGTGACCCCCAACCATAAAATTATTTTCGTTGCTACTTCATAACTGTAATTTTGCTACTGTTATGAATCGTAATGTAAATATCTGTGTTTTCCAATGGTCTTAGGCGACCCTGCTAGCAGTTCTCAACCTGTGCAGTGAAGGAGGGCGGTGGTGAGATCTGATGCACACAAGGAGCCGATTGATCTTCCCAAGTTCGATACTTGGCTCTAATTTTCAGCCTTTGTTTTCTCATCATTTAAGGCTCTTTTGTTGTTGTTGTTGTTGTTGTTGACAAGGACACATGTAATACCTTAATCAATTAAGGCTCTTTCTCTCCCTCCAAGTACAACTTTGACCACATTCCACCATCTCTAGTATCTCAGTATTGTTCAGTCCTATGTAGCTTCAAAGTCTTTATTCCATCTACAAGTCCTTTATAAACATGATGTTTCCAGTCTCGTTCAGATGCACCTCTTCTGTGTTCCCACAGTCCTGTGTGATCGCTCTGACAGCTTACCTGTTGTACTCACATAACACACCTCTCTTCCCCACTAGACTGTAAGCTCCTTGCATGGAAAGTGTGAATGAAGGGATGGAAGAATGCTGTCTCCCATCTGGTACCACCCTCAGACATCCTCTCCCGTCTGCACTCAGATTGCCCTCTGGCCCAGCCTTCCTTACTGGCCTCTTTTCTCTGACTCTGCTGTTCTCTTGAAGTCCACCTTCTTCTCCGACACCACCCTCCTGATTAACTTAGTCCTGAGCCAAACTTTGTGCCAGTCGCTGAACTAAGCATGGGAGAGG
The DNA here is from genome assembly GCF_027574615.1 of Eptesicus fuscus. Taxonomy (NCBI): domain Eukaryota; kingdom Metazoa; phylum Chordata; class Mammalia; order Chiroptera; family Vespertilionidae; genus Eptesicus; species Eptesicus fuscus. Next base: position 37,899,279 of record NC_072494.1, on the reverse strand, counting down.
GACACGAAGACAGATAAGACATGACTCAGGACTCTTTCCGTCAGGCAAGGAAAACAACTCGTCCTATGGCACGAGAAGTGCTGAGAGAGAGGGGAGCGAAGTGCTGTTGGGAATCTAAGGACCTGGCTCAGCCTTGGGGTCTGGGAAGGCGGCAGAGGGCAGAAGCCTTTGAGGTTGTCTGAGTCCCTTCTGGCGCTGCCCGCCCTCCCCGCAGACCTATGAGCAGCGGAAGGTGGTGGAGTTCACCTGCCAGACGGCCTTCTTCGTCAGCATCGTGATCGTGCAGTGGGCCGACCTCATCATCTGCAAGACCCGCCGCCTCTCGGTCTTCCAGCAGGGCATGAAGTGAGCGCCTCCGAGGGACCCAGTGCGCCCCAAACCTGCACACAGTGCCGAACCGGTGTCCCCTCCCCTCCCTTCCTCCCTGACTCCAACATACGATGAAGCATTTCCCCCCCAGAAACAAGGTCCTAATATTTGGCATCCTGGAGGAGACGTTGCTGGCTGCGTTTCTGTCCTATACTCCAGGCATGGACGTGGCCCTGCGAATGTACCCACTCAAGTGAGTAAGGGAGGGACGCAAGTGGGGGGATCTCAGTGCCCAGGGACTATGTGCCTGAGCAGGGAAGGCCCAGCTGGGGCCGCCTGGGAAAACGGGGTGCACTCAATGTTGTAAAAAGAATTGTCTGTGGTCTGACGAACACTTCTTATTTAGAGAGAGATTAGGAACTGTGACAAGTGATGGCAACCCCCAGACATGCAAATTGGCAGTGACAACTTTTTTTGATGATGATGTGTGGTTAGTTGTCCAAGGATACCTATGCTCAGGGCTGAAGTAATCATAAAATTAACCCAATATGCACGGCTGATTCTGTCGTATGTATGCAAGTATGTTTTAGTGTGCCTCTATGTGAATTGGCATACTGAAAGTCTTATTGTTTGGTTCCTTGTTTGTTCATTCCTGTGTTTTTGTTTTTCACATTAGTATAAGCTTGTGAAAAAATTCTGTTTAAAAATTTTGCAGAGAAAGCAAAATTCCCATTCCACTCCACCCCCACTCACCTCCCTACCTGCATAGAAGTAACTCTGTTAATGATTTGGTGTGTATTCTTCCAACTCATTTTCTCTGCACTTACATTCTTTGCTCACCTTTCTGTCCCTTGAAGTGTTTTACACAATGCTTTGTATACTGTAGGTGCTCAATTAATGTTTAATAACAAAGATTGTCATTACTCTTAGATACTGACAATCCCAGGTCCAAATTTCTTTCTTTTTTTAATTTTATAATTATAGTTGGCATACAATATTATATATTGGTTTCAGGTGCACAACTTCGTGATTCAACATTTATATACCTTACAAAAGTAGTCACCAGAGTAAGTCTAGTAACCATCTGTCACTGTACATAGTTACCCAGGTTTGAATTTCAACTCTATAGTGTATTATCCTGGGACCTTGGACAACTTCTTAGCCATTGTAAACCCCAGCTTCATCTGCAAAGTCTCAATAATACAAACCAGGCAGACTGTTGTGAGAATTAAAGGCAGAAATGCATATAATGCACCGAGCCCAGGGCTTGGGTCAGAGTCAGTGCTTCGTTAAAAGTAACTCTGTTACTGTTGCTATTAATGCCAAAGTGTACACTGAGTGGCCAGATTATTATTATCTCTGAATGCATAATAATCTGGCCACTCAGTGTATATCCTATATAATAAAAGGCTAATAGGCAAATTGTCCCCTCGACCAGGAGTTCGAACAGCAGGCAGGCCAGCCAACCGCCCATGTACCCTCCCCCTGGCCAGGCTGGCCGGAACCCACCCATGCACAAATTTATGCACCGGGCCTCAAATATATATATATAGTTTGTTCATTCCTGTGTTTTTGTTTTTCACATTAGTATATGCTTGTGAAAAAATTCTATTTAAAATTTTTACAGAGAAAAAATTTTAAATAATAAAATTTTAAATATATATACACACACACACACACACACACACACACACACACACACACACACACACATACATACACACTGAGTGGCCAGATTATGCGTTCAGAGATCATAATAATCTGGCCACTCAGTGTAAGTAATAGTAAGTGCAGCTGAACATTACCTGTTCTCCCAAACACTCTGTATGTACCTGGACCATAAGACTCATCACCTCATATTGAGGTTATTTATTTTGTGTATTTCTTTATCCTTTTTTTCCTTGATTGCCTGAGCTCCTTGAGATCAGAGACCATATGTCATCATTGTTATTTCCCCTGAACCTAACACAAACACAAAGTAGACATATGACGATGGTTGTTGAATGAATGAATGGGTGGCAGTATGTCCATAACTGTTTATATATATTTGTGTGTGTGTGAGTGAGTGTGTGAGTGAGTGTAAATAGCCTTGGTCTAGGCCTGTGCTGTCCACTATGGTAGTCACCTGAGTTCTTGAAACATGGCTAATGAGATGGAAAAACTGAATTTGTAATTTTATTTAGCTTTAGTAAATTTTTTAAAATATGTTTTCATTGATTTCCGAGAGAGGGAGAGAGAGATAGAAACATCATGGAAGAGAGAGAATCATTGATCGGCTGCCTCCTGCATGCCCCCCACTGGTGATGGAGCCCACAACCCAGGCATGTGCCCTGACCAGGAATCGAATTATGACCTCTGTGGTTCATGGGTCGACACTCAACCACTGAGCCACACTGGCTGGGCTAGTTTCAGTAAACTTAAAGTTAAAAACTAAAGCAGTGTCAAATATTTTTCTATTAAACAAACCTTTACTGTTTGGGGTGGACTACAAACATTTTCATTTAACCACTGAAAATTTAGTGTCTGATTTGCAATGTGCTGTGACTGTAAAATACTCACTGAATTTCAAAGATTTAGTATTAAAAGAAGACTCTCATTAATATCAATGATATTTTGAAATGATAATATGTTGGGTTAAGTAACACATATTATTAAAATTAATTGTTTCTCTTATTTTAACGTGGCCACTAGCAAATACCACATTTCACATGTGGCTCTTAACACATTCCATCGGACAGCCCTGGCCTAGGCCCTCTCTCTGTCAGCCGGGAGAACACATGTGGTTCCGCTTCAGGCCCTGCCCAAAGTCCATCTCCCTGGGCTCTAATCACAAAAGAGGTTCAGGAAGAAAAGGTTCCCCATCACTCAACACGGAGGAGTGTGCATGTTCCCGGGAGAACGTTCCCGCACGTCTAGTCTCAGACAGACCTCTCCTGCTTGGACAACCTCCCCTTGCTGGGTAGAAGGCCTAGAGGACTCAGAAAGCGCAGGGGACCTCCCTCAGCAACGCCACAACGTTGGTAAATAACCCCCCACACACTGCCTAGACCCCTGATGTGGCGTTTATCTCTCTTCTCTCACCCCCAGACTCTGATCTCCGCAGAGGTGGGGACCAGCCCTCCACCCAATGCCTGTGCGCTGTTCTCTGCGTCTGCCCTTCTCTGGTCAGCCACACTGACCAACTCTTGTCTCTACAGGATCCTCTGGTGGTTCTGTGCCACTCCCTACAGCCTTCTGATCTTCGTCTATGACGAAATGAGGAAGCTCACCATTCGTACTCATCCTGGAGGTGAGGCTCCCTGCACCCCGCTCTGACTGAGGGGTCACCAGCCTCCTAACTAGCTCTCCCATCCCACCTGGTTCCGTCAGACCCGTTGCCCTTCTTCCCTCCTCACTGCCTGGGCTGTGCATGGACCCCGGTCCTTCAGTCCTTGATTCCACCATCCTGCTCCTTCCAATCCTCGGTGCCCTGCGGTCCACCCTCGGGCCTCCCACCTGGTCCTCACGTACCCTTCTGCTCACCTCTCCTCTGCCTCCCATTGCCTTTCCTGGGTCAATCTGGTCTCTTCTCTCCCGCAGGCTGGGTGGAAAGGGAGACCTACTACTAAACTCAGAAGAGGAGGCGCGTCACGTGACATGGGCTGGTGGGGGGTTAGGGAGTTTGCGTTTGGCACGACATCTGAGTTGGGACAGAGAAAAGCTGGGATGAATCACCTTGGATGAGAGAGAGGGACCGTCCTGGGGCTGGGCCGATCACACCGTGGGGAGGAGAGGGAGTGGGTGGCGCCCAGTCTGCGTCTGACTGGACCCAGCGGAGAGGGACCTTGTCCTGTTGAGTCAAGTGGCCAGTCTAGACAGTAAACCTTTACAACATCTCTCACGAGACTGAACGTGTCGCATCCGGTTTGGGGAGAGTGGAGGTGACTGTGACGCGCTCATTCTAGATCTCCGTGGCAGCCAGGCAGGCGGGACAGTCAGGGACCACAGCTGAGGCTGGGAGGGGGTCAGAGTCCAGCACCATTGCCCTTTGAGGGCTATCCCAGTCTTAAAGTCACTCTCCCACCCGATGGAGCAAGGACAGGACAAGTCCAGCTGGAATCAGAGAAATGGGGGGGCGAGGGGGGAAGAGCAGCAGACCACACCCGACAGGGGACCACTGCACCACATGCAGTCCGTTAGGTGGGCTCAGCCAGCCCCACTTTTGTCCCTCGGAGCAGCTTATAGAACCAGAGTTTTCGTGCTAGAAGAGAGCTTACTTCATCCGTGGAGCACCTGAGGTCAGAGGGGTTAAATGACTTGGGAAGGGCCGTATGGTGAGTGGTGGATGTGGGGCCGGGGAAGGCACTGGTGATCCCTGCCCTCCACCCCGTGCTGGTCAGGTCATCTCCACCCCCTCCCACCCTCAGCCCTTTCTCTGCTGTTGCCTTGAAATAGAGGCTGAAACAACGCTTTCTGCATCCCCGTAGCCTTTACATTAGGCAAAGCGCCCCCACACACACACCCCCGCTGCCTCATGCCCCAGACTCCACAGAGGTGATGGCCATTCCCGGAACCCTGGTCGCTGCTGAGGGTCTGGCGACTGAGGAGTCCCCAGGGAGCCTTTCCCTCCTGCCTGGGTCTTCCTTCCGCTCCACCCATTCACAGCTTTGCTTTGTGAGCTGGTCTACTTTGGCCTGTGGGTCCGTTCATTTTCAGGCTTCTTTTAGAGGAGAGGATTGGCTGTGTGCCCCAAAGCGTACAGAGCCAGAGAGAAAGGCTAAGGGAAGCTGGGGAATCAGACTGTCACCAAAAACAAAGTAGATGTGTTTGGTGGCTGCATGCTATGCCTGCAGTGGGACAAGGGCCTTCAACCACCCATTAACTCAACAAATATATTCTTCCCGCCCCGCCCCATGCTATAGATGAGGAAACCACGGTCGTTCTGGTTCCAGAACTTGTGCCCTTCACGTTTCAGACTAGTCTCACAATGAGGGCGGGGACAGAAATAGACACAACCATCAACAAGAGAATAGGGTTGTGATGGGAGAGGGTCATGGGCCAGTCTGGGTGGGAGGCCGAAGAGAAGGGCATTGGAAGGTACAGTCAGCCACTGTTCCCCTACACCCGCCTCGGAGGTCTCCCCACCCATGCTCCCCTCCCTCTTCCAATGCAAGGTCTCCGGGGGACAGAGCTATATCAGTCTGGGGTCCTTCCCTCCCCCCGCCCATCCCCACCCCCACCCCCAGCTGCTGACGCGGCTGAACCAGACCCTGGGAGATGGAGGGGCCAGGGGGTGTGTGAACGAGGTACGGAGGGGCCAGCTCCTCGGGTTTCAGGAGCGAGAGCCTCGGGTGTCTGGTGGGTTAAAAATACAGAGGCCCCAACTCAGGGTCATTTGACACCGGTGGCTGAGCCCGCTGGGCCCGAGGGCCTGAAAGCAGGGGCTCAGAGGGAAAGCGCTGAGCAGAAAGCAGAGAGCAAAGCATCGGAGCGCAAAGGATGGGGGCGGGGGGGGGGGGGGGCGTGCAGCGACTGGAAAGCGCAGGGTGGAACTGCAGAGCCCAGGGCAAGGAGAGGGAGCGGGCAGGGGTGAGCAGTCTGGCAGCTGCAGGAGAAGCTGAGGTGACGGAGCAAGCCTGGGCCACCATGTAGTCCCATTGCACACCCTCACGGGTACCCGGCAGGTCAGAGTCATCATGGACAAAGTCTGATGTCCCAGGGTCTCTGTCCACATGCTCCCCCCCTCCCCCACCCCCCCCCACCCCCGTGTGCAGCAGACGTGAGAAACGGGGCAAGACGCCACCTGGATCACCTGCTGCGGGGCTGCCCATCGGTCCCTGCTGTCTGCGGGGCTGGGCGCACGTGAGTCGCACTCCTGTGAGGCAGGAGGTGGGTTCGGAGGGCTCTCCGGTCTCCGGTCTCCGGTCCGGTGTGCTCTGGCCTCTCCTGCGCAAGGGACCGCTGTCCCTCCTGGACTCGCTCTGCCACGACCCCGGGACTCTCTGCAGCCGGCCTGCCCCCGCCCTGCAGGGCCTGCCCCGCGGGAGCGTGGGAGAGTTCACTCCTCTAACCGAATGCCATGCCACCGCCTGGGTGCAAAATAAACACTGTCGCTCCAAAATCAGGGCTATCTCGGGGTGGGCATGGGGGTTTCTGACGCTGACCCAGCCCCGCCATGGGGGGGCCTCCGTGTACCAGCGACCGGTGAGCGCCCTGGAGACGGTCCTTCCTTCCTAGGTACGCGGAGCTGAACTCATCCACTTGGCCGTCGCCCCCAAGATGGGCTCCAGGGAGTCAGAGCCTTTCCCAACTCGGGTTGGCTCTCGGGCGCACAGAATTAACCTACATCCTTGGCTCGGGATTTCCCAGTGTTAACCACCCCCCTGCGCCCCCCACCAGTGTTTATACGTGACCCTCCTTGTCAGACACAGGAATGAATGGCTGCTATTCCCTGCTTCTTTGGCATCAGCGGCCCGGGGACCCTCCCTCCCCACTGTGGGCAGAAAACCGAGTCCCACAGGATCAGAGTCCAGAGCAGGAGCAGGAGCCGGCGGCAGCAGCCAGGGCTTTCTCCACTCCCCAGGGCAGAGGCGCCCCAAGGCCCACCACAGCACTGCCCGCCCCACGCCCGTCCTTCCCAAGATAGGAGTGCTGAGGGGAGCAAAGGAACCTGCTGGAACTGAGCCAGGTCTCCAGTCCTGGACGAGGCTCCATCTTTAATTCAGGGAATGACCTCATCCTTGGTCCTGGTTCTTTAAAGGGAAGCGCAGGGGTCTCCCTGCTGCAGCCTGGACCGCATTGGTGGACAGACAGACTTCACCGGGTAGGGATTCCAGGTTCTAGGACTTAGAGTTACTACTGCGCCTGTCCCTTCTCTCCTGCTTCGTGGATTTAACCTCTGGGCAGAATATCTCCCTCTCTACCCCCACTTCCTCCTCTCTGAGTCCCCCGGCCCTCACTTCCCCTACTTACCCCAACTCCTCCTTCACCAGCCCCAGTTTCATTTACCTCTCGACTCATCTGCTCTTATTTTTAGCTCCAGCTCTTTCCTTTCTTAATATGGCGATGAGCTAGGCCGGTGTGGGGGGACGGGGGCTGAGGAGCCCTGGACATTGTGGGGAGGGGAGCGGGGGGGAGGCTCTGGGAGCCGGGGGGAGAGGGGCAGGAGGTGGGAGATGCCACTCTCGTGGAGCTGTCCTGGCCTCAGAAGGTTACCCGTCGCCCCTGCCAATTCTGGAAACATATTTAGACAGGACCAGGTGGGGCTGCGGGTGCCAGTCTGAGGGCGGCTCAGGTTCCCGCCCCGCCCCCTGCTCCTATTCCTCCTCCTGACCCTTTTCTCTTGGCTCTGTTGACAGTGACTCCAGGACTCAGCAGTGTCCTCTGTGCACTGCCCGAGGCCCTTCCCCACCCCACCCTCACGGTGCGCCCCTAGCTCAGGCCTCAGGACCCAGGGCCCCTCCCTCCCCAGCGAACCTCTTCTTCTGGACCAGGAGCGTCGACCCGAGATCCCACTACCTCCATGCGCGCCGCGGTCAGGATGGGGGCCGGGGCGGTGCGGGGCCTGCGGCTGGCGCTGCTGTCACTGCTGGTGCTCGGGACACCCGAGTCCGGGGTGCGGGGCCAGGACGGGCTGGACTTCCCCGAGTACGATGGCGTGGACCGTGTGGTCAATGTCAACGCGAAGAACTACAAGAACGTGTTCAAGAAGTACGAGGTGCTCGCGCTGCTCTACCACGAGCCCCCCGAGGACGACAAGGCCTCACAGAGACAATTTGAGATGGAGGAGCTGATCCTGGAGGTGAGTGCCGGGGGCTGCAGGTCCCCCCCCCCCATCCTACCACCCCATGCAGGCCTTTGAGGGTGGGGGCTGGGGCCGGGGACAGTGTGGCAGGACCCCTGTCTTGACCAATAGGACCCAAGTGGCGTATGGCCTCAGCCGCATGAGAGGGACTTGGGGACCCGAAAGTACCACTGGAGTCAGGCAATGTGGGGGTGGGGGTGGGGGTGGGGAGGGAGACTGCGAGGAATGTCCCCTCCACGCTCTAGGAGCTGGTAGTGCCAGGTTCGGCTAGGACTGGTGTGTCCTCAGAAGGGGGACAACAAAGGAAAAGGGAGGTTCTTCAGGGGAAGGGGGAACGTGCCCCTCTCTGTACACTGTAGGAGCGGCACCCCAAAGAGATCTAAACTGAGTATAAATGTAACCGTTACTAACATCTCGCAAGTCATTTATGTCAAGGCTAAAGGCTTACTGGAGCCCAGCACGCCTCCACGTGCCTCCGACCTCGCTCTTCCTCGGCTCCCTTGCTCCCCACCTGCCCCTGTTGGGTCAAGCAGGCTATTCTGGCTGGAACATTCTTGTGGCCGGAAGAGGCTGCAGAGCGCCTTCCCCAGCTTCTCCTTGTGGGAAGATTCTCCTCACCCCCAAGCTGACCTCGGGCTCAGAGGGGAGAGGGACTCTTCTGCAAGAGTTCGGAGATGATGGGGCGATGCAGCCGCCCATCCCTCGGGAGCAGGCGTGTGCTGGCGCCCCCCGTCCCGCGTCAGCAGCCCCTTCTCTAGCCTGGCGGTGCAGAGAGGCCCCAGCTCACCCAGGGCTTGGAGTATTTCAGGGCAAGAGACCAGGACCGCGGGCTCTCATTCCTGTGTGCCCCTGCCAGGCTGGAACCGGCCATCTGATTAATGAGCGGAGTATTTTTATCCTGAGGGCTCAGCATCCGCGGCCATCCACCTGCCAGCTGCCTCCTTCCTGTCCTCCTGGGACCGAGGCTGTGTGAGGTGGGGCTGAGCCCAAAGCCACACCCAAGGCAGAGCACACCAGGCTGAGAGGGTGGCCGGCAGGCTGAGGGGCAGCGACCTGGGGAGTGAGAGTGAAGGGGAACGGTCACCGGGACGAGGGGGGTCCAGCCGCGTCTGCTCTGGCTCTGGCTCTCTCCCTCTGAGGGGAGCAAGTGCTGGTCACAGTGACCTCTGCTTTCAGGCATTGCCCACTCAGCAGCAGCGTGACCAGCCCACCCCACCCCCACTACGCCCCTGCTCTCCAAATCCTTCCCATTGTGGGTCACTTGGGAGAATCCCAGGGATGTCACCCCATATTGGGCACGGCCTTCGATGAGGACAGATGCGTGAGCTCAGCCCCGAGCGAGGGAAGGGCCTCTGTCTCTCTAAAGCCAGATTCCTCAGCATTCCTGAGGAAGCAGGCGTATCGCACTGAGCGCCTCGAAGTTCAGCGTAATAAGCACGTTGCAAGCGAGCAGTAGATGTCGAGGCATTTCCTGAGCTAAGGAGCAGAAGGGTGGGGTTGTAGGAAAGGTGGAGGTATGTGGATCCTTACACAGCGTCAAGGTCAACTCTTCAACTGCCTGCATCCCAGATGGCCCACTGGGAAGCATGCGATGGGGAAGAGGGGTTACTGTGAATCCCAGGGCCTGACTTTAACCTCACCCTCCCTGCAGTTAGCAGCCCAAGTCCTCGAAGACAAGGGTGTTGGCTTCGGGATGGTGGACTCTGAGAAGGACACAGCCGTAGCCAAGAAACTAGGTAAGGGCGGGGTGGGAGCGCAAGGAGGGGCCGGTGGCCTGGAGACTGGACGGGCAGCCCTGGGATGGGCTAGGAACTCCACCCTGCTGTTCTGAAGGGGAGAACATACGGACATGAGAAGGGTTATGGCTAAGGGTCCCGGCCTCTTTTATTCCTAATAGAGACCCCTGCTCAAGTCCCAGAAAGAGCTGGACACGGCCCTCTTCATATGTTTTTCAGATAACTGAAACACAGGACTAGGTGCTGGAGAAAAGAGTCAGGGAACTCAAGTGGGGCTGGAGAGGCCTCAGTCAACACCTCTTCCCACCCCTCCCCCTCCAGAGCCCTGGCTAGGTGTTACAACACCGGCCACCAGGGGGCGACACAGGCCTGAGACTGGCCATCAGACATGGATGGGGGTGGGGTAGTCGGTGATTAAGTCTTGGAGTCAGTAACAGCAGAGGTTAAAGGGCTGAACTGGCAACTGGCCACTGGAGTTCTCAGGGGAGGTAATCTTTGTACATCCTCCCCTAACACCCCCACCTGATCTCAGTTTCTCCCCGGAGAGCCTCTTGAACCAGGGCATACACCCCCGGGGTGTAGGGCTAAGGGGCAGAGAGGTGGGGAAGGGGAGGGGAGGTGGTGGGTTCCAGTGAGATTATAGAATGGGCTCTGGCCCTGAATTTGGACTCGGGGGTCTGTGGGAAGGTTGAGGTCACGCTCATCTCTGGCCCACTCCCTAGGACTAACTGAAGAGGACAGTATCTATGTGTTCAAGGGAGATGAAGTCATTGAGTATGACGGCGAACTCTCTGCTGACACCCTGGTGGAGTTTCTGCTTGATGTGAGGATTCATTACTCTGGACCTAATGTCCTTGCTTTAAGACTTTATGCCTATCCTTAACCAAACCCAACCTTACACGTGCATGCGCGCGCGCGCGCGCACACACACACGCACACACACACACACACACACACACCAGTGAGCACCTTTCCCTGTTCCCAGCCCTCTTCTCCTCATCCTCATTCCTCTCCTACCAGTGAGGATAGAAACTCACTCTCTTCCTTCGACGTCCCTGCTCTTCCAGGTCCTAGAGGACCCTGTGGAATTGATTGAGGGTGAACGGGAGCTGCAGGCATTTGAGAACATCGAGGATGACAACAAACTCATCGGCTACTTCAAGAGCAAAGACTCAGAGCGTGAGTGACCCTCAGACTCCACGGTTCTCCTCCCTGGACTTCCCCCTCCCCCACACTTAACCCACTGCACGGCCCCTCTTATCTCCTAACTCCGCCACAGTCGGCTCCGTCGCCTGCCCTGATCTCCTGCACCCCGGTGGTTCCCACCTCCTCCATCACACGTTTTACTCACTCTCAGAGGGTTAGAGCGGGTGGGTCTCAGAACGAGGGGAGACAGACGCAAGAGGGCTCCTTGGCGCAGCCTGCTCTCCCAGAGACTGACTCTGCATCCCCCTTCAGATTACAAGGCTTTTGAGGACGCCGCAGAGGAGTTTCATCCGTACATCCCCTTCTTCGCCACCTTCGACAGCAAGGTATTCCACCCCACAACATATTGGGGCTCCCTCACCCACCTCAGCAGCCCTCCAATCCCTCTCCCAGAATCTATGGGGACCTATTCCCCCCCCTGCACACCACACTCCCACCTCTACCTCAGGCCTCCCCCACCCCAAAGATCTTAGATTCTCTAACCCAGTCCTCTCATGTCCAATCAAAGCCCAGAAAAGTGGAGACACTTGTCCAGTGTCACAATGGCAGTCTGACTCCCTTCCTCTTCCCTGCTCCCCCGTCATACTGCTTCTCACCATGACCCTGCATCCCCTGCTCCACCCCCACCCCCAAAGGTGGCAAAGAAGCTGACCCTGAAGCTGAACGAGGTTGACTTCTATGAAGCCTTCATGGACGAGCCCGTGACCATCCCGGACAAGCCCAACAGCAAAGAGGAGATTGTCAGCTTCGTGGAGGAGCATAGGAGGTAGGGCAGGGGCAGACCTCTGAGCGGGCCAGAGCACCTGTCTGTGACATGGGCTGGGGGAGTCTCAGCTAACCAGGGGGCTTCTCTCACCTTGAGGCAATCCACTTCTGGATGCCAGTGCTTAAGATACGCTCTTTCCCACAATATTTTGCACCCTAACCAGCCCTGAGCCCTTACACGTAGAAGGTTCTCCATAAATGTGTACTATGGGTTGTGACGAGTGTTGAGTGCCTATGGTCTTCCGTGAACTGAGAGGTGCTTCCTGTCTGTATTCTTCTATTTAGTCCTTTTAACAACCTCAAGTAAAGAGGTCCCACAGGCAACAAGTGTCAGAACTGAATTCCAATCCAGATCTGGCCGGTGATCTTTCTCATGCATTACCCTGCACCAGTGGTACTCAACAGGCTGGAGGGACTGGCAAGGCAGAGGGAGGACTTTGCTCTCCGGGGAATATTTGGCAATGTCTGGAGAGAGTTTTTGGTTGGGGGCAATGCTGCTGGTATTTAGTGGGTAGAGACCAGGGATGTTACTAACAGTAACAGAACAGCCCCCACAACAAAGAGTTACCTGGCCCCAAAAGTCAATAGTAGAAACCCTGCCCTAAACTCACACATAGCTCTCTTCTTTCATAGAACTTCACAGCTGGAAATAGCCTTTCATCGGTGTTAACCACACTCCCTCTCTCCCTCTAGATTATGGTCCCCTTTAGCAGGGCAGGAGTGTGTTTGCTTTGTTGAACTCTGTCTACACAGCACCTAGCACAGGGCTCAGAACATCTCAGACACCCAATTTTATTGAATGAACGAGTGAATGAATGAATGAATGAATGAAAAAAATGAATATTCAGATGCTCAGTTCTTACCTTCTTACCAAAAGGCTCTCTTGCAGTCCCCTTGTCCACCCTCCATTCTCCCACCTGCTTAAACCATGCAGCGATCTGAGCCTGGTGCCCAGAGCTTAGACTTTGCCAGATGTCTTTGTTCTGGGCTACAAGCTGCCCGGGCCCTAGGCAAGGCCCACAGGCAGCCTCTGCTATGGAGACTCTGGGGGGGTATCCTCTGTCTGTTCTAGATCGACCCTGAGGAAACTGAAGCCTGAGAGTATGTATGAGACCTGGGTGAGTACCCCTAGACAGGGCCAGGCCCTGGGGGAACATAGGTGGGTGCAGAGTCAAGTCCTAGGAACTTCCCGCCCTACTGCTCCTCATGCCTTGCTTGTAGGAAAGACAATGGCGCCAGCAAAGGTTGGGGGGTTTTGTTCTGAAGAACGTGTCACATGTAAGTTGATGAAGATGACAAGGTAGAGCCACAGTTCTGGGGCTGAAGGGTTTGCCAGAGGAGGTATGGGGCCTAGAGCTGAACGGAGGTGTCACTGGGGAAAGGATCACCACCATAAGAAGTCACCTAATCCAGAAGCTGAGTTTCCATAAAATTCAGGTTCAAGGAAAATATAGGGTCTGTTCTGGGGTCTCTGACTTCGGGGAGTCCAGCTAAGGCCCTCCTCCTTCCCCCACCGCAGGAGGACGACATGGATGGAATCCACATTGTGGCCTTTGCAGAGGAAGCTGATCCCGGTGAGGGAGGAAGACTGGATGAACTGGGGGGATTGGTGAAAGGGGGAGACAGGGGTGTTTGGGGAGGCATTCCTGGGAGAGTGCAAGTGGCTGGGCCAGACATGTGGAGATGTGGGAGGTGAGGAAAGAGGTCTGGATTCTGTCTTCTGTTTGTCCCTTTTCTCTCCACCCACCCCATACTTCTCGCTTGTGTCCCCTCCAAGATGGCTATGAGTTCTTAGAGACTCTCAAGGCTGTGGCCCAAGATAACACTGAAAACCCTGATCTTAGCATCATCTGGATTGACCCTGACGACTTTCCCCTGGTAAGAGGCACTGCTCAGGCCCGGCTGTCCTAAGTTAGGGCCCAGACTATGGCACGTTCTGAAGGGAGCTTGTTTCCGAGTTCCTATCCCATCTCCTCGCGGGAGGGCCTGGGAGATTATGCCTGCTGCATGCTCAAGGGCACTGTGGGCATGGAGAGAGACTGAGAAGGGGAGCGGGATCGGAAGGAACCACATGGGACATCACCCACCTGACTCCCGGAGCAGACGCTGGGCAGAGGCTGACTCCTTCTAGAGAAAACCAGAATTTGGGGGAGCAGATGGACACATGACCCCTGTACGTGGATGTACACAATCATAGAATCAAAGCACAGAGGTTCCCTGTTTCCGGGGACAGCTTTGTCCCCAGCTTGATCCCCAACACCCAGCGTTCATTGTTGAAAACTAACTGAATGAACGAACAGAAATGTGAGGAAATGGGCAGTTACCAGGCATAACTACCTCAGTTTAGAGATGTGGAAACGGAGGGCGGGGAAGAAGTGACTAGCCCAGAATCACAGGGTCACTCAGTAGCAGATCCAGGATCAAAAGAGGGCGGAGTCCAGATCCCTGGCTGGTCCTCCTCATACTTTCCCTTAGGATTTCTACCCTTTAACTGCTTAGCTGTACCGATTCCCTCGGGCTCTGCAGCTGGGCCCCTCCTGCTCTGCCCTGGGCTCAGTGTTCTTTATCCCTGTGCTGACCCTCACACCCTCCTGGACTCATGTGCTCCTCAACCCCATTAAGTTGCCCCATGTGGTCTCCCCACAGCTGGTTCCATACTGGGAGAAGACGTTTGATATCGACCTGTCAGCCCCACAAATAGGAGTCGTCAATGTTACTGATGTAAGTTTCCTTCATTCACCCCTGGTTGACCCTCACCTCTGCTTCCCAGAATAGCTGACTCCCCTCTGCTCTGCTAAGGAGGAGCTGAGTCTTCCCAGAAGAGGCAGACATGCCCAGCCTAACCCTAACCCTGACCACGGCCATCCCCACCTGTTAGAACTGGCTGCTCACCCTGTAAGGCCTCGTTCAAACATCCTCTTCTCCATGAAGTCTTTCCAGATCTCTCACTTGGAATCATTTCTTCCTTAGCACTCTCAGACCCATTGGCACTGGAAACATGACTTCCATGTGGCTATGTATGTACCATACGTGTCCCTTCCAGGAGACTTTGAGCTTTTTGAGGGCAGAAATCTCATTCGCACATGACAGGTGCTTTGATAATGTTTGTTGAGTTGAACTTAATAAGCCAGTCTTTGCTTTCATATAATTCTCAGTCTAACTAGGGAGGCAGGTATTCCATTCACTACCAGGACAGATCTGATAAACTCTATAATAAAGACACAATTAAAAGCTAGGAAGGCACAAAAATCAAAGTGATTTCTGCTTGAGAAAATCAAAGAAGCATTTATTTTTTATTTTTTATATTTTTACTAGTGGCCCGGTACACAAAATTCATGCACATTAAAAGGGGATTAATTAGAGGACATATTTTAATATTGCTATTTTCCCTTTCTCTATAATAGAAGTATCAGAGATGAAAGAAAATTAGTAAAATGTATATGAAAATCTTCCTCCTGTCAGAGTCTGGTACGCACCGCGGAACCCAGAGTCAAGTCCCCGCCCACCCACATGCGCCTCAAAACTGCATGAGACCCAGACCCAGCCGGCCCTCCCCCATTGGGCTAGATCCAGACCCGGCCAGTCCCACCCTTGTCAAGCCCCACCAGATGGGGGCGCAGCCTCAGGTCCCCTGGCCTGGCGCCGGGGCAGGGGGCACGGCCTGAGGTCCCCCAGCCCAGGCCAGGGCGGGGGCGTGCCTTGAGGTCCCCCATCAATCCCCGCCAGGTGGGGGACACGGCCTGAGATCCCCTGTCAAGCCCCGCCAGGTGGGGGGGGCGTGGCCTGAGGTCCCCCGTCAAGCCCCGCTGGGCAGGGGGTGCACCTTGAGGTCCCCCGTCAAGCCCTGCTGGGCGGGGGGTGCAGACTCAGGTCCCCCATCAAGCCCCGCCAGGTGGGGGGTGCAGCCTCAGGTCTCCCAGCCTGGCGCTGGGAGGGGGGGCGCAGCTTCAGGTCCCCTGTCAAGCCCCACCGGGAAGTGGGTGCAGCCTCAGGTCTCCCGTCAAGCCCCGCTGGGTGGAGGGTGCAGCCTGAGGTCCCCCGGCCCAGCACCGGGGCAGGGTGCGCACCTTGAGGTCCCCTGTCAAGCCCCGCCGGGTGGGGGGCGCGGCCTCAGGTCCCCCATCAAGACCTGCTGGGTGGGGGTCACAGCCTGAGGTCTCGTCAAGCCCCACTGGGGCGGGGGGCGGGGCACAGCCTCAGGTCCCTGCTGATTGCTCATTACGGCTCGTTACAGGATCTCAGCCTTCACAGCCATCTTGTGTTATGGAAACCCCCCTCCCCTGCCATCTTTGTGGTGGAGTGACATCAATTTGCATATTCCCTCTTTATTATATAGGATTAATTTCAGAGAGGAAAGGAGAGGGAAATAGAAACATCAATGATGACAGAGAATCATTGATCTGCTGCCTCCTGCACGCCCCACACTCAGGACCGAGTCCACAATCAGGGCATGTGCCCTGACCAGGAATTGAACTTGTGACTTTCTGGTTCATAGGTCGATGCTCAACCGCTGAGCCACACTGGTCAGGCAGAGAAGGGTTTAAAAGGAGTGTGGCATTCAAAGTGGAGATTGCACAATGTAGAGGAGTTCTACAAGTGAAAATTATGAGAAATCACTTCCAAACTTATGGAAAAGTTAGTATAAAAGGTCAAAAGTAGGAAAATGAATATTAGGATCAGGAAAGGGCAAGTCATTTTTTGTGGCTTGAGAGTCTAGAGATCGCTGAGGCTGGTGCTGGAAAAGCAGTTTATAAAAAGCCTTGAATGCTGAAGTTTCTGACTTGACTCTTTAGGCCATAGAGAGCCAGCAGTGGTCCTGCATCAAGGGCATGATAAGAGGTCTGTTTTAGGAGCTCAGCACGACAACAGCATGGCAGGAAGACTGAAGGGAGAAAACCTATTGGCCCGTCCAGCCGTTCTTTCTACTCCTACGGTCACTGTTCTAACCTAGACCTTCTCCCCTGGCCACTGACAGATGAAGGGAGGGGACAGAGGACTAGGGAAGGACGTGCAGAGCCCACCGAGTGGGAGGACAGGTCCGGAGAACCAAGTCGGGCTTAGCTCAGTCCTCACCTGTGCTGTGTCCTAGGCGGACAGCATATGGATGGAGATGGACGATGAGGAGGACCTGCCTTCCGCTGAGGAGCTGGAGGACTGGCTGGAGGATGTGCTGGAGGGTGAGATCAACACAGAGGATGATGACGACGACGACGATGATGATGACGATGATGATGACTAGTTGCTATGGCAACCATCTCCGTGCCCCACCTGCTCTCCTCAGGCTCCCTCCCGCCTTCCCTGAAGTCCTCCAGGGACACTAGGTCATTTTCTGCCATAGGGCCCCCGGGGCCTGTATGCTGTGTGCTGAGACCCTGGGCCCCTCACTTGATGAGAAAAGGAACTACTTTTCCCTACACAACAGCCCGGCTATCTCCTCTGACTTCGGTGTCCTGTCCCACGATGTCCTATATCTATTATATTCCTTCCATTACTCCCTACACTCTTTCTTGTGGTTTCCTCTTGTCATATCTCTGGGCCCCCATCTCTCCTCTGTTCCCCCCACCTGTGCACCCTCTTCCCCCACTTTCTCAAATCCCATATCCTTGGCCAAGAGGAAGGGAGGGCACTGTGATTGGGGCTGGATCGCAGCAATCTTTTGTTAATGTATTTGGGTCAAACAAGAGGCCTCAATAAAGGATCTGGGGCAGCTGCACAAGTGTCTGCCGGTGAGGTCTCACCCCTCTGGCAGGAGGGAGCCAGCCAGACGGGGTGCCTTAGGTGTGAGTGCCTTTTTAGAGGTGGTGATGCGGAGTGGGGGGTCGGGGGAGGGGCTCCCTCCAGGCAGTTATCCCAGAGGAGCTTGGATTGTTTACCTGCTGCAAGTCAACAAGCCTTCTCTGAGCACACGGCGTGTGTCCGGCACCGCCGCCACTGGGTGCTGGGGGAACCGAGAGTGCCAGCCTGTCCCCACGCTCAAGCTGGTTAACCTCACGGGGAAGTCAAGGCAGGCACGCGAACAACAGCTGAAGGAAAGCACACAGCATCACGTCATTCCGTGATTCTGTTTGGCCCCATAGCACCCTCCCTGCAGCTCTTCTTTGAAGGTCAAGACTGAGTGCACATGACCCTTCCTCGGTGAGGCCTTCCCAGAGGTGGCCCTTCCGCAGGCCCCTCCTCCGGGCTCACTGCACCTTGTCGGCACCTCTATTCTAGCACTCAGCCCACGTGCCGGCCCAGCTCTTCATTGACATGTCTGTCTGCCCCCACTGGACTGGGTGCCCCTGGAAGGCAGGAACCCAGGCCTTTTCTGTGTCCACAGGGCCTGGCACACAGAGAGTCGTCCCTAAAAAATGTTGGTTAAAAGGAGGCGCCAACGGATAGGATGGGCTCAGAAGAGAGAGGTCAGAGTGGGCTTCGATGGCTTCCTAAAGGAAGGGAATCGTTTTCTAGGTCTTAAATAAAGAATGGGATTTGATTAGGGGCAAGGGAGTTGGGGAGGGGACATTTCAGCCCGTGGAAACGTCAGAAGCACCAGAAGAATGTGTGTGTGTCCTTTGGGAGACACAGAGGAGACCAGACAGACAAAAAGAGAAGCGTAAGCGGTGGCGGTGACCTGGAGTGGGCAGGATGGATCTAGACTGCAGAGGGGTTTGGATTTAATCCTGTGAGCTGGGGAGGAAGGGCAACGTTTCATGTGGATCTAGGGAGGGGAGATGAGGGACATACCAGAGGCTGGGAGCCCAACTCTTAGGATCAGAGACTGTTGTCATACCTGGGGTGACGGTGGGAGGACATGGACCCGAGTGATGGTCATGAGAATGGAGGGGAGACGTTGAGTTTTGTACACGGAGGATCCCCCAGACCTGGGCCTGCTAGGGTTCCCGGCAGGAAGGATTCACATTCTCTCCAGCACAGCCCAGGCTGGGGCGCCTGTTGTGAAAGAGTCAGGGTTGGGGGGCGGGGGTGGGGGGGGGGGGGGGCGGACCAAGCAACTGAACAAGCCCATAACTAACAGTTTTCATGGATCAGGTATAAGAGTGTTGCTGGGAGACAGAGAATTTCTGAGTATGGACGAAGGAGACCTGAAGTTAGAAGTTTCCCCTCCACAGACTAATCCAGAAAGTGTTCCTGGGGAAAGCGGCGGAAGTAGAGAGTAACAACCACGCATTCATCCACTTGTGCCCATTTAATAACTTGAATACATTAATATCGTGGAGCTTACTGCTTAGCGTAGGTCCGTGGAGGCCTGGACTAACAGTAGCTCCCATTTTAAACCCCCATCTGGGCCTGTCCCTAGAGACAGACAATTTCTAAATCTCAGGAGAACCCTGTGAGATGGGCACAGTGTCCCCATCCTACCAGCAGGGATGCCAGTGAGGCTCAGAAGCATAAGCTGCCTGAGGAAGGAGGAGAGGCAGCGAGAAGCCCTGGTCTCTGTATACCGCTTGTGTCTGGAAGACCTGGACCTTCCACCAATGCAGACAAATCATTTCGCTTCTTTGAGTCTCAAACATGCGTCAACGAAATCGTTTTGGCTCTGCTACCCAGAACAAATGAGATACAAAGGCAAATGAAGAGGGTGTTACCATCCAAGGGGCAGCTCAGGGCACACTGGGGGACAGGGCGCAGAGCCAAGGTCTCCCTGTGGCTTCCGGAGGGGTCTCTGCCAGGTGCAAACTGAGGGGAGGCCAGGGCCCTCCCAGAGGCCGTCCACACGCTAATGGGCCAGACCTCTCCCCAGGGCCAGGCCCCGCCGGAGCTGAGCCCAGTCCTTCAGGCTGGAGATGGGGGTGAACACAGATGCTTCCCCACTTCTTCCTTCCTCCTCTCGGTCTGGCTGAGAATCCGTGGGAGGAAAGTCCCCGGGGTGGAAGGGAAGTGAGAGCCGCCTTGCGGGGCCTGGGCAGAGGGCAGCGCTGGAGCCGGAGCTGCGTGCGGCTTTGCAAGTTGTCTATATTTGCATGCTGAGCTCAGTGCTGCTCTTTTTCTCCTTAGAAAACAAAATGACATCATGGTGGGGGAAGGCCGTGGGGTGGCATATTTGGGAAAGGTAAAACAACAACAAAAACACACACAGGGGGGCTGGCTGGCTTCACCTTAGAGGGAGCTCTGTGGCCCCAGGGCCAGTGAAGGAGGCCCCGGTATTGCTTCTGGTCCCCACACCCCCCTCCACCCTCAGCCTCCAGGAGCGGCCATTACCCAGGACCCATAGGTGGGGGGGGGGGGGGGGGGGCGGGGGAGGCTTTTCCAAATACCAAGTCAGGCCGCTAAGAGGACCCGAGGGCAAAGGCCTCCGCACCCCTCCACTAACGCACTCTGCGCCCCAGGGTCCCGGGCGTGGCGGTCACGTAAGGCCATCAGGGGCGAAGGGTGTCCCCCAGGGAAAGGACTGAGCCTGAGATTTGGGTTTTGAGGTTTGGGGAGGAGGCGGCTCCCCCTCCCAGGAGTCTCCAGATCCCCAGCCCCTCGTCCCGCTCCTCCCCGGCTCTGACGTCACGGTCAGCCGGGTGGGGCGCGGCGGCTGGGCTCGGCTCGGGCTCGGCGGGCGGAAGCGGCGCGGCGGGAGCCGAGGCGGAGGCTCCGGACGCGGCTCGGGAAGCGGACGCCGGAGGGAGTGCCCGCGCCCCGCGCCCCGCGCGCTCAGCCCCAGGCGGTGAGAGGCTCCGGGGAGGGTGGCGGGAGGGGTCGGGGGTGGGGGGGGTCTGGGCTGGGGGGGACGTGGGTCCGAGGCCCGGCCGGCGGGAGCGGGGGCCCGGGTCCGCGGGTCAGGCCCCCGGCTCCGTCCCGGCGGGGCGCCGCGAGCATGTGCCCGAGGCGGCGGCTCCGCCCGGTGCCCTGGCCCGCGGCCGGGAGTGCGACGGGCCTGCTTCCCGCCCCGCGGCGCGGCGTCCGCTCCCTCCTCGGCTGCAGGCTGGCCCCGGGGGCGGCCACTCCCGGCCCGGCCGGCCCGGCCCGCTGCCTCCCGGAGGCGCCGTGCGCCCCAGCCGCGCGCCCCACCGCCCTCTGCACCTGGGGAGGAGGTGGGGCCGGCGACAGCTTGTCCGGAGGGAGGGAAGGATCTGGGGGTGTGGAGGAGTGAAGTAGCTAACGTAAACCCCTAATTAATTTCATATAATCCGTGTCAAACTGACGGGGACCCACACACCTACCAGAGACACGCCAGCACACACGGTGACACACACCCATGTGACTCCCGCACACCCCGCGCGCGGATCACACACGTCCCTGCACTACACACCCACCCCCACCTCACCCACTCTCAAGGCTCCTGGAGGAACGCCACAGCCCAGTGGGGGGCCTGTCCCCAAGTCCACCCTCATTCTCTGGGCATCTTCTCCCTGGGCTTCACATCGCCCCTCTGTAAAACGGGGAGAAGATGGGGACATGTTGACTCCAGGACAGGGAGGCAGGAGCTGAGGGGGAGCGAGCCTGGTGCTCTGAAGCTGGTGATTAGGGGAGTTGGGGTGCTGTGGCCACTTCTGCTGGTTATCCTTAGAACCTAGGGTTCTGGGAATGGCTGGTTTGGGGGCACCAGAATGGCCAAGGGATGGAGGAGGGGTGGAAGCAAGGGAGAGGGAGAAAATGAAAGAATGAGTGAGTCAGCCAAGGATGGAGCCCAAGTCAGAGAGAGAGAATGAAGGGAATGTGTGTGAGAGGGACAGAGATACAGCCAGGGGACTGGGGGGGCGGCCGCGAGCCACAGGGCTGGTCCTCATCGAGGGCAGGGCGCTGGGGTGGCAATGAGAGGGGCTCTGGAAGCGGGGAGGAGGAAAGCAGGAGGGCGGGGCGATGGGGGAGCAGGGAGCCCACAGGGAGGTGGGGAAACATGCTGAATCTGTGTTCTGTCGCCCCAGGAGCTGCCTGGCCCCCAGGCTGTCAGGGCAATTAGCTTTAATTGCTCTTCCCTTTGTGGTTAAACATTGTGTTGGGGAAATTGCCAGATATGCCCTAGGCTGCTGACAGCCCGGGTTGCCGGCTTCCTCACTCCCTGACACCTGTGCCCATCACGTGTGCGTGTATCGTCAGGTCAGGCCTGGAGAAGAGAGCCACAGCCCTGCCTGCCCTGCCATCCTCTCTCTCTGCCACGCAGCGCCATGGGGGACATCACCAGTGTGTATGCAGCCAACCGACCCCGCCTCCTCCCCACCAGCCTGACTCTGTCTCCACAGCAGGGAAGCTACTCCTTCCTAACAGAGGAGTAGCTGAGTATGCAGATGGGGACTCTGAGCCACAGAACCCGGGAGTCCTACCCTGCATGGCCACCACCCAGTGGGATAGGATGACAGATCAGGGAGAGGGAATGGGCAGGGAAGGGACAGCCAGATGAGGGAAGTGTGGCACAGGCCTCACCCCTCCTCGCTGTCAGGTGGCCCCACTCTGCCCTTCCTGGTCCAATGCCCAGTAGCTCCTCCTCTCCATCTGGTCTTTCTCCTCTTAGGCTCAGGGCCAAGGGCTTGACACGGCCCCCGTGCCCAGGGGCGACCCATTTTGCTGTTTGAACTGGACACCGAGCGACCAGGTGTCCTGCCCCTGTCACCCCCAGGCTGGCTCTGGAGTCTTCGCGCCCTGTTTTCCATTACAGGAATAAAGACACCCACCCTCCGCCACACACACACACACACACACACACACACACACACACAAGCTGAATAGAAGCTAAGGTAAGAAGTCAGTTGAGTAAGAGTATGATATTAATGGAATAATTAGGGATGAACTACAGAACTGCTGGAATTTGGGGGCCAGATAAAATTTAAAATAGGAACCCTGCACTCTCTCCATCTCTCCCCTTCTCCTGGATGACCGACCTTCCTCTCCCCCCACCCACCCCAAGACTGACAGACGGTACAAACCAACACCCCCCCCCCCCCCCCCCGCCCCTTCTGCCCACTGCAGGACCTCCCGGCCCTCGCAGCCCTGTGGGACAGCCCCTCCCCTCAGCCTTAGCTGCCCCAGATGGGAGGGAGAGGGCGGCAGCTCCCACTCAATCCTCGGGCTTCTTCCATTTATTGAGGATTTGGAAGCAAATGCTCGGGAGAGGGGAGAATCGTGAATTAACGGCAGAATGCACAGCAATTCTGGTGCTGCCGCCACCTCCACAGGTGGTTACCCCATGATCCCATTTTGCTAGGCTTCTCAAGGTGCCCCCAGGCCTGCTCCTTCCTCCCACTGCCCATGAGCACCTACCTGTCATGCTTCCAGCTTGGCCCCTAAAAGGTCAGTTTATACTGTTCTTGCCCCTTCCCCTCTGCTTCAGTGTTCTAAGTTGGATGGACCTTTGACAGGGCTCCACCTGGGGCCAGCTTGGAAGGAGAGGGAGGAAGGAAGGAAGGAAGGAAGGTGTGAGCAGCGCACAGAATGATCCGGGAGGGGAGGGGCTGACTTCCTGGCAGCCTGGCCCCAGTTCCCGGTTCCTGCCCTGGTATCCTGTCCCAAGAATGGCCTCGCCCAGGCGGCCTGGTGTTCCCTGGGCAGCCTCTGCACTGCTCCAGACCTGGAGGGCACCTCAGAGCTGGGAGGGCAGGAGGCCCCTTAGGCCCCACAGAGCCCTCAGGGATTCTGGGACTTGGTGAGGAAAGTGACATGGAGAGTGAAGGAGCCAAACTTGTGCAAAGCCCCAGCATGGCCAGACCACCCCAGGGACAATTTCCTGCAAGACTTGAGAGCCATGTAAGGGGACTCCACCTTGCACCCCCAAACCATCCTGCTGTTGCCTCAACTGGGATCTCTCCAGGGAGGGAGGCCACTCAGCTGCCTCTCCCTGCCCCTCAAGGAGCCTTACTCCTGCTTTGTCAGTCTGTGCTTACAACTCCCCACACACCCTCCCATCCAGTGGTGTCATTGTCCTGACAACTGAGGGGGGGGGCACCCAGAACAGAGGTTGCCATGGTAACTGCTGAGCTAAGGCAGCAACCTTCTCCTGGACTGTGCTCCCCGTCCCCCTCCCCCAGGATTCCTCCCTTGCAGCCTGTTCTTTCTCCCAGCCCCAGCTCTTACTTCATTCTTAGGGCCCCTCACCCCTTCCTCTTTTCTCTGGATGTGAGCCTGTGGTTATCGTCCTTCTTACATATGCTCTCAGCTGCTTCGGACACATACAAACACAGACCACACGCACATCCACACACCCACTGCCTGCTCCCAAACCCGTGCCCATACC
Organism: Eptesicus fuscus; assembly: GCF_027574615.1. NCBI lineage: Eukaryota > Metazoa > Chordata > Mammalia > Chiroptera > Vespertilionidae > Eptesicus > Eptesicus fuscus. The sequence goes on along the minus strand of NC_072494.1, from coordinate 37,875,326 downwards.
CAGGGGTGGGCATCCACAGTGGAACCTGGCACACACACTTCCCCCTCCACTCAACATGCCCACCCCACTTCTCTTTGTATCTGTTTCACTCTTAGAAAGCTCCTACCCACCAGTGTGGGTGAGTATCTCACACAGATTAATCCCTTCCCTCCCACCTCCCTATAAATCTGTTTTAGATTCAAAGCCCCAAATCTTACCTCCTCCCAGGAGATACACACACACACACACACATACACACACACACACTCACACTTTCCCACCAGCTCTATTTACAAACTCTTCTTCCATGTGAAAGCAAGGCAGGTGACCCTAAATCCTGTCCCACTTTGCCGCTGGGCCAGGGTCTTCTTAGGGCATCCTGCCTCCTTCCCAGGCCCGTTCCTTTTTAGTCCTCACACCCCTGCCTCCATCATTGTTCTCATCCCTGGACTCCCTCCCCACCATCCCTTTTGCCCTAACCCCCCTCCCCCTTTTCTGCCCTCGGATTATCAGTGGAGGGGGCAGCTGGGCTCCAGTCTGCTGCTGTGACCTAGATTTCAAGGCAGAGACGGTTCCTGGTGCTGACAGTCAGAGAGCATTGTTCCTGGCCCAGCCTGGCAGGGCCACTGCTGGGTCCTTCTGTCTGGCTGGACCTGGGTGTGTGAGTGAGTGTGCCTGCAGTTTCTTGTGGGGGCTGTGCTGGCCCTGCTGCCTGGCTCATTGTGTGTTTGTGTCACACTGCCTGCCACCAAGGGAGGCTTGTTCTGGTGCAAGTAGGGGGCTGGGCGTGGGGACTTCTGGTTCCATGCCTCTTACTATGCCATGCTTCTCTGCCTCAGTTTCCCTGCATATAGGCCAGAACTAAGGAAAATAGGGGGTGCCAACCAGCCCCCTTTTATCTGCCATAGTCCCAGCCCATTGTTGGTGTGATTTGTGGGTAGTCTGTCAAGTACAAGGTCAGTTCACTCCTTGTCCCACTCTGATCTAGCCGCAGTGTTTGACATAATTTTAAAATGCTTTGCTTTTCCTGATAAAATATATACTCACTGTGTGTGTGTGGGGGGGGGGGGGGCGCTTTTAAAACTCACTAGAGATCCGTACTTTATCAAATCCAGAAAGTTCATGCTTCTGTCTGACCCATCTTCCTGTCTCAGCTCAGCCACAGCTCCCGTCTTAGTGAGTGGAAGGAGGGCCTTGACTGTTGTCTACCTCCCACCCAGGGGTCTCCAGGAGCTGGGGAAAGGCCTAGGTGAGATCTCGCCTTGCCCAGCCCCTTGTGCGAGTGCTTGCTGAAGGCAGTGCCAGTGGGAGGTTGATGCAAACAGGAGTGGCAGCCCCCTTCCTGCCACTCTCCCAGCGATGCATCTAAACCCCTTCCCCGCCACCCAGCCAGCCTGGGAACTGGCAGGGGGCCAGAGCCAGGCGCTTGGTATGCTTGGGCGCTGGGGCTGAAGGCACCGCACAAAGGCTAGCTAGGCGATGGCTATATGGAGGACCGGCAGCCATCAAGGGAGAAAGCCGGCTCCACAAAAGGTGGGGGTGGCCCATGGCCGCCCCCTCCCCGCCCCCACACCTTGAACCCTAATGACTGAATACAAGGCTGAGCAGAGGGGCCAGGGGACCATTAGAACAAGCAACGAGGCATCCCTCCAAAATGAGTCATCCGTGGGGTGGTGGGAGTTGAGTGAGAGACCCCTTTGCTCTGGGGAAGAATGGAAGCTGGAACACGAGACCAGCCAACTCCAGCCCCTTCTCACTTCTCTCGGCCACAGCAAGCCCATCCCTGTGGTCCTTGTTTTGGAGTCGTTTTGTTGTGTTTTGTTTTTTTTATGGGTTGCAGGTGGGTGAGGTGATTCTGGGGGGACTTGGAGGCAGCTGGTGAGAAGCTCCAGAACAGGTTGCCATGGTAACCGCCTCCTCAGTCTGGGGAGCTGTTGCCAGGGTTACTGTTAGAAGGGTAAAACGAAGAGAAAAGATGGTGGGGGGGAAGGCAGTGTAACTTCTCTCTCCAGGCTCCAGCCTGGTCCCTAGCTTCCAAATATCTTCCTGTCTGCTCCCCCTCCCTCTCTTCTCCTTCCAGCCCTGGCCCTCCCCAGCCTCCATGTTCTAGGCACTTGCCTGGGGGGGTGGAGGAGGGAGTGGCAAGCGCCAGTGAGTAAACCAGATTCCACACTTGAGGCTCAGCCTCCTCTCCCTCCGTTCCTCCCACCCCCAGTCATGGCGGAGTACGGGACCCTCCTGCAGGACCTGACCAACAACATCACCCTGGAGGACCTGGAGCAGCTCAAGTCGGCCTGCAAGGAGGACATCCCCAGTGAGAAGAGTGAGGAGATCACCTCGGGCAGTGCCTGGCTCAGCTTCCTGGAGAGCCACAACAAGCTGGACAAAGGTGGGGGAGGGGACCCAGGCATCCTGCCAGCAGCTTTTCTGGGGCTCAGTTCGTTCAGCAAATAGAAATGAGCTCCGAGCTCCTATACACAACCGTGTGCTCCCCTCTGACAAGGCAGGACAGAATTAAAATGCTCTAAGAGTGGAGGGGCTCTGGGGCCGTGGCCTTTACGTTCAATATGTCCTCATCGGTAAAAAACATTCAGAGAGTGCTATTCTATATAATACAATATTAACACAAGTTGAAAGTGATAAAATTATATTTTTATTGATTTCAGAGAGGAAGGGAGAGGGAGAGAGAGAAACATTAACGAGAGAGAATCATTGATGGGCTGCCTCCTGCACTCCCCCTACCAGGCATGTGCCCTTGACCCTTCAGTCCACAGACCAACGCTCTATCCATTGAGCCAAACCGGCTCGGGCGATTTTATCCACCTTTAGAGACCACAACTGTGGAGGGTTTGGGGAGGAATGTGTGTATAAAATAACCCTGAAAGGCAAGTGGGGTTTCAAAGGCAGAATCCAGAGGGGGGATGCCAGGCCAGGCCCACAGCGCTAGAGGTGGGAGAGTACCTGGTGTTTGGAAAAGCAAGAAGCCCTGCCTTGCTTGCTGGGGCGTAGAGTGTGTGCGGAGTGGCTGGAGGGTAAGTTAAGGCTGAGCTGTGAAGGGCCTTGCGTGACGGGGTGTTTGATAGGTGAGGTGAGTGACCTGAGTCTGTAGCGGAGGGAGGCTGAGGAGGTTCCAGTTACCACCGCAGTGGTCAGCAGAGGAGCCAGGGAAAAGGTCTTAGAACTGGCCAGGCCAGGGAAATCCTCCTCTGGTCATGGCTGTGCCGTCTCTCGTCGATAACTACTTTTCACGGGGCCCCAAAGTAGCCCTGGGTTGTCTAGATGCCACCCTCCAGTCCCGCCTGTGCTATCAGGAAATGTTTTCTGAAGCTTGCTTGGAGGAAAAGTGGAAGCAGCTCAGGGTGGGTGAGGAGTATTTGGAAGCCAGTTAATTTTTCTATTCCCCTCTCCTCCCCCCACCCCCCCCGACATCAGATGTATTTAACCTAAATCCCTCATTCTAAATCCATAATCTAGAACGTCACTGATCGATGCTCTGCTCTCCCTGGGAACAGTCATCTGTACTCCTCTTTGGCACCTTAGCTTTCTTTTCTCGGCTTAATGGCTCCTCCTCTTCTGTTGCCCCCTCTGATACCCACTGTGAGCAACTCAGTCTTGGTTCCAGAGGCCTGATCTGGTAGAATGGGGGAGGTTGACCCCCCCCCCCCCCAAACACACACACAACAGCTTAGCTCTAACCCACCCTCCGTTTCCTGCCTTGCTCCAGACAACCTCTCCTACATTGAGCACATCTTTGAGATCTCTCGCCGTCCTGACCTGCTCACTATGGTGGTTGACTATAGAACCCGTGTTCTGAAGATCTCTGAGGAGGATGAGCTGGACACCAAGCTAACCCGTATCCCCAGTGCCAAGAAGTACAAAGGTAAGAGGCCATGCCTTTACTGTGCACTCCTGCCCTCTCCCGTGGGTGATCCTTGGAGTTGCTTGCGCTCTGGGAGCACGAAGGCTGATGTTCAGTGGGCCTGCCTGGTGTCTCCCATATTCCATCCCTGGACATGTCCCTTTTTGCCCCTAGACATTATCCGGCAGCCCTCTGAGGAAGAGATCATCAAATTGGCTCCTCCACCGAAGAAAGCCTGAGCAAGGGGGAGGAAGAGGAGGAAGGTTGGACCTTCATAGGACCACTCCCTTCCCCCAGCCTCCAGGGGAGGGGGCAAAGGCACCTCCCACCCCCACAAACCTACCCACTTACTAACCTGGTCCTAACCCCCTTACTGTGCGTGTGTGTGTGTGTGTGCACACGCTCTGGCTGTCTGTCTACATGTCTAGCTCATCTAGCTCCTCTTCCTTGTGAGGGGCTGGGGGTCAGAGGCTGGGGTGGGGGGTGAGTTTTCCCACTCTAGGGAAACTATGCGTACAGAAATGGGCACATTCCTCCTATCTCCCTTTCTCCACTTTCCCACCACCTCTCTGAAGTGTAAGAGCAAAAGGGACCTGCATGTTCCTACATTGAGGAGCCAAAGTGACACAGGAGAGGCAGGTGGGAGGGAAGGTGAAGAGGCTACCCAACCCCACCTGGGAGGGCAGAGAAAAGCCAGAGCTCAGTTTGGTGTCTGACCCATGCTGGACTGGCTGTGGAGTCCAGTTTCCAGCTATTCCTCAGGTTGAAGGGCCTAGGTACCAGCTGGTCCCTTTGTGCTCCCCTCGGATGGGTATGAGCCAGGATCTAATGACAGGACCATGGATCCTTTCCTAGCCCCAAAGCTCTAACCCAACCGAGCACCCAGCATTAGGCGCCCCCACCCATCTGCTCTGGAGAGACTGTGCTGGGAGAATGCCCCACTGAGCCCGAGACGGGGCTGAGGGGCTCCGTTCCCCCTCCTTTATTCCTACTCAGACTGTTGCACATGCTGACCCCAAGCCTCGGGAGGTTGGGGAATGAGATCCTTACGTTTTAACTCCAATTCTGCCCCCACCTACAGAGTCCCAGGTGGTTATGTAGGGAACTTCCCCTCCTTCCCTGGCCTAGAACACCCCAAGCCCGAAATAAGGGAAGAAGTTAACTACAGTGTTTTCCTTTGCACTGACCCCCAATTCAACCCAGGAAGGGACTTGGTAACCCCTCGCCCTCATCCTGGCGCCTTGGGCTTGTGAACGCCTCCTATCTAAATCACTACAAGTACAGTGACCCCAGCCTCCTGCCTGCCCAAGATGCCCCTACCCACCCTGACCGTGCTAACTGTGTGTACATATATATTCTACATATATGTATATTAAACCCACACTGCCATGTCTGCCCTTTCTTGTGGTGTCTAGCATTAACTTATTGTCTAGGCCAGAGCGGGGGTGGGAGGGGAATGCCACATGAAGGGAGTGGCAGAGTCAAATTGCTGCACAGTCAGAACAAAACTTATTTTTTAACTTTAAATTCACATGTAATCTCAAGAGACTATTTAGAGAAAGTTTAAGTTAGGAGCTTTTAAGATGTGGGAGCAAAACTTGAATGGGAGGGGTGGCTGCTGGAAGAGGGAAGAAACCAGACTGGTTGGAGAGCACCTTCCACTCCTAGCCCAGCCCAGCCTGCCTGTCCCCTCTGGCCACTGCTGCGGACACCTGCCTTAACACATACACCTCGAGTACTCCAGTTTTGCCTTAAAGGACCTTCCCAAGTTCCCTGAGCCCTGTCTGGCTTCTTCCTGAAGGAGAGAGAAAGACTTGTAGAATTGGGAAAGGGAAATGAGCGTGAGTTAATTGTCTTTCCAGTAAGGGTATGTTATATGAGAGCAAGAGACCGAGAATGAGGATGAATGAGAATGAGTAGGAGCCTTCCTTTGAAGAGAGGAGAGGATGAGAAGGGGAGAAGGAAGACAGGGTCATTTTCAGCAGTCTAGTAATTTCTCTAAGGCAAAATAATCTAAGACTAACCTGCCCCCCTCCCCCCTCCTCCCTCCCCATTGCTGTGAGACTGCTCATTCCTGTGCTCCTGTGTAGTGTGCACGGCCTTGTTCTAACCCTGGAATAAAGGTGATTGACTGTAACTGTATCTGACTGATTCTAGAATTCATATGAATGATCAGGATTTTGGAGTCTCTGAATGGCTGGAAAGGAAGGGAAAGTAGTATTTACCCCCAAATCCCTCACTGCAGCCTGGGACAGAGGCCAGGAAAACACCCCTCACAGTACCTCTCCCCTCCCCCATCTCCTAGGTATCACTGAGCTATGGGGCCTATTCCACTTAAAAGTCTCCAGTTGGAGCCCAAGCACTGGAAACGTGGACATCCCAGATTAGATTTCCTACAAGTGTAATAAGGGCAGGGCCAGGGACCTATATTGGAAGGAGCAAACATAGCCTCACAAGTGAATGGCCCACTACCACACAGAGCAGCAGTCAGGGCCTTTACTAAGAGAAAATACACCACCAATTCCGAGTACATGGTTTTGTGCCCACTCCATCACCTAACCCATGAGCAGCAGGAGCACAGATCACTGTCACCAGATTCCCTACCTCCGAAACAAGTGCAGCAGAAGAGCTGCTAGGAAAAGGGCAGGAGGAAGGAGCGTCTGAGAATCCCATCCTTTTCCTCTTCCCTTTGGCTGCCGCAGGATGCAGAATTCCTGGCTGAGGGTGCAAAGAAATAGCAGCAAAAGCATTTAAGGGCAAGAATTCAACTGGGACTTTCATGTTCAGTGACCAGTGAGAAGCAAGGTATCCCAGGCCCAGCCACCTAATCAATCCTTAGATCAATGCCCTGTCTCTCACTCCCAAGATAAGATGTGGATAAGGTATAAAGTAAAACTCAGGCGGTCTTATCCTATATATATTCTTCCATTATTAGGAAGACTGCTGTTGGGATTGATGGTATAAAGCCATGGTCGGCAAACTGCGGCTCTCGAGCCACATGCAGCTCTTTGGCCCCTTGAGTGTGGCTCCTCCACAAAATACCACGGCCTGGGCGAGTCTATTTTGAAGAAGTGGCGTTAGAAGTTTAAGTTTAAAAATTTTGGCTCTCAAAAGAAATTTCAATCGTTGTCCTGTTGATACTTGGCTCTGTTGACTAATGAGTGTGCCGACCACTGGTATAAAGGATCAAGCAGCTTAAAAAAAAAAAAAAAAAAGCCACAGCAGCTAAAGAGTCTTCTGTCACACTCAGTCCTAGGAGAGACAGTCTGCAGTGGCAGGGCCTTTTCTGAAATGAAAGTTCAGTCAAGTTTAAGGATGAGCCAGTCTGTGGTCAGAAGATCCATCCTGGGAACCCCCGCCAAGAGAGATAGGAGATCTGAGGCAAAGTGCTGAAAGCAATTTCCTGTTTCCCCAACCCCGAAACAATGAAAGCAGGGAATGAGAATCCTTCCATTCTTGAGTCTCTCACAACCCAAGGGTGAGCCCCGATCTCTAATGGCCATTCAGAGAGTAGGCTATCCCCTCCACATCATTACTCTCCATCACTCTCCTGTAAGCCCCTTTATTGCAATCAGAGAGAATAGGTAGGTATTTAAACTTTAACAATAACTTTAACATGATACATCCAGATTTGACTTGCTTTTTAATATATTTATAATAGATATAAAATTAGGCTTCTAACAGTGATAGGGACAGGGAGATTGCTGCCACCAAACAACTTTTTTTAAAGTAACAGAAGAGGTAACATCCTTCCTATTCTTCCTCCACTTCGGCCCCTCTTCCCACTTCCCACCAACCTCCCTCACCAGATATCAGGGGGTGATGGGATGAAGAGAAGAGAGTAAAGGATACATAATCAAGTGCAAAACACTGTGATAAGTACAGAGGATGAATGGGTGGAAAGGAAAGTGAAGAGTGTGGGATGGTAAGGGGCTCTAACGACTTTCCAGAAAAACAGGATCCTGGGGTGGGGAGGGCGAAGGGAGGGGGAGGGGATAATATAACTGTCATAGATTTTTTAACAATAAAGGGGAAAAAAGGTCAAAAACCTAAACCAAAGAGAGAGTGGAACTTCTACCACCCCCACTCTGGCTCCTTGGTACTGAACAGCCAGTTATATCCCCAAACCCCCACCCAAGAAACAAGGGAGATTAAAGAAAAGGAAACCCCACTCCTTATCCCAAACCAGGTAACAAAATAGGCTCCCTTTCCTACTCTCCCAAAAAGGCTTTGGGGAGAGGCCATTTCTACTGAGTCCTATGCATCTTTCCATGGAACCCCTTCCAGGGCTCAACCCCACTCCCAGGTACTCTGTAGGTTCACTCCTCTCTGGTTTGTCCTCCTGGGATTCTTTCTTTTATCTAAAGCAAAAAGTCCAAAGTGCGTTTCAGCTGAATGTAAGGACAGGAAAGGGCTCCCAGGCAGGATCAGGTTGGCAGCCCAGCCCGCCCCTCCTGGGTACGAGTCCTCAGGACGGCATGCACTGCACTCGGTCAGGGCCCTCCTCCTCGTCCGATGTGTCTGAGGAACTGGGAGACTCATCAGAGTCTGCATCTGTGGCCCCGACCCCAGGATCTCGCCAGCGCTGTAGAATGGGAAAGGCTTGTCAGTAACTTCCCTGAACGACAAACCTGTTAGATCTTAGCTATATAATTCAGATACTCTAGGCCAGGGGTCAGCAAATTTTTCTTAAAGGGCCAGTAAATATTTTAGACTCTTGGGCCATATAGCTGTTATAGTAAATATTTTAGACTCTTGGGCCATATAGCTGTTTTAACTATGCAACTCTGCTGTTGTAGCCACAGACAATACATAAATGAATGGGTATAGCTGTGTTCCAATAAAGCTTTATTTACAAAAGCAGGCAACAAGCCAAATGCCATAGTTTACCCTCTTCTGGCATGAGAAGAAAAACAGAAGGGTCTCCCTGAGACTTATTCCTTCTTCTCAAATCCTTCCCCACCCTCATGACCTTGTCTTTTTGGAGACATCACTGTGCATGAATGGCGATGGAGAAAAAGCAGATGCCACTCATTTTTGCCAGTGGCTCTTCCAAGGCTACCTCAGGGCTCTGATGGGAATGCGGGACAATGAATAGGAAGCCCAACCAAGACCACCCGGTTCCTCTTTAAAGCAGTGAGGGAAGTGTGCACTGGAACCTGGGAGCCCTCTTCCCACTCCAGCTTACCCTGTGATGGCGTCTCTGTCTCAGGTGATGCATGAGGAACCAGAGCATGTGGCTACCAAACAGGTCAGTGTGGTGCAAGCTATCTTCATCGCGCTCCCGCTTGTTCTTCTTAATCACCTGGAGCAAAAAAAGGGTTAGGGACATGGGGGTATGTAATGAATGGGGACCCTGGACCTGGTCAGAAAAGACTGGTGTTCTACCCAATAAAGACTTCCCTTAGAACTGTCAAGCTGAAGTGGAGCTAGATTAGGTTACGAAAGGGTGCCCAGGTCCATCCACTGAGAAGGCGGAGACTTTAAATAGAATGATTCTTCCTAAAAAATGTCCCTGCCCCCACTCTGGCACGAGCCAGAGGCACTTCAAACCCTCACGCCAGACTGGGACTGTTCCTAGAGCGGCAGGGACAGGCATGCAGGCGAGAGGGATCAGAGCAGTGCTTTTGAATAACTGGGCAGCAAATTATTCCTTCCTATGACAACGAAAACTCCGCGTAGATAAGTAGAACTTTTGCAGTCAGCTACTTACTTCCTTTAGCCCTATAAGCTCAGTAGAAGCTTCAGCTGTGGGTGCCCAGATCTTGACATCATGGTCTAGGCCGCTGGTTGCCAGCACAGGCAAGTGAGGGTGGGGCTCAAGACAGTTCACCTAATCAGGAGGAGAGGAAAGCTCAGGCTCAGGGGTATGGGGGAATATGTTTTAAAAACCACTACTCACCTTAAGCCAAATAACTCTCCCTGAGCAGGGTTGAGCAGCTACTGGAAAGGCAGGCTCACTCATTATGAGGCTAAGCCAGAGTCCTGGAGGTGGAAGAAACTCTGAACACAGACTGGGTGAAAGACCAGGCCCATTTCTCATTTCCTATGTATAGGCAGGGGTGGCCTCATCCTCAGAAATAGCCCTAGAGGTGGGCAAGTGACTGGCCAAGCTTAATGCTGGTTTCAAAGAAAGGCAATGAGGTCCAGATAATCTCATTCACTACAGAGTCCACAGCTCCAACTTACCCCCAAGACTGGAAAAAAACATCTCAGGGGCTTTCACCAGTGGCAAACAAATTTTTTTAAATGAAAAAAGCAGCAGAGAACAGTCAAAGAACAATTACCTTCATTTGGTACCATTTACTCGAACTGGAGGAAGGCATAGGCTAGGAAGAGGCTGAGGTGGGGAGTGGTGGGGTAATGGAGGTACATTCATGTCTGCTTGGGAACCCTCCACATTTCAGGGGACAGCATCCTGATATCTGCCCTAAAAACACAGTAGGCCTAGCTCTCGGGTGGCAGAGTATACCAGAGCAGCTTCTTAGGGCAGCCATAGCCTCAATCTCAACCACCCTCTAGCTGTACTCACTGAGGAGGAATAAACGAGGGCAGGCAGACAGGCCTCTGGCTTAGGCAGCTTCCTCCTGTCCCAGACCCCCCTGCCCCCTGCTGTCTGACTTGGAAACTTCCGCCTTCCTAACAAGGGCAGGGCCACTCCCATGCCCACTAGAAGTGCTGGTCCAGATACAGCTGCTAAAACATTTTCAGCCTTTTAGTACGGTGAAGAATAGACAGGAAAGGCACCAAGAATGAAGAAGGTGTGGTCCTAGCCATGCCTCCTCTCACCCCACCCAGCCATGCAGCCACCCTACAGTCCAAGAAGACAATTCCTGACAAAGTCTCTCTCCGTTCTCTCTGGACCAACCTCCTCTGCCTCTTCTGACCTTGCAGAGCAGATGAGGGTAAGCTGGGGCCAGCATGGAAAATAAACTGATCTACAGACTCCTAATCTTCTTTTGTTTTCCATTTACAAATAAGCAAAATACTCAGAAAAGAGCCTAAGAGTAAAGTAGAAACCCCATTTCCCTTCTTTGCACTCCGTATATCAGCACACTGCACTTTATATTTGGTCTCCTTCAGTTAGTGTGTAAGAGGTTCCAGCATCTAGAACATGAGGAGGCACGAGACAGAAACTCCAATGCCCAGGAACATTACCAAAAGCTATATGACTGCTTATATATACAAACCTTGAATTCACTGATCTTACCTTGTAAGTCCCTCTACTCTGACCTAGCTCTGCTTGAACAAGTCAGTAAATTTAAAAAGCACAGGGGAGAAATTCCTTGGAACTTAAGACTAAGGACAAAGCCAAGGGCAAAAGACACAACAGAATAAATTACACTACAGTACTTAAGCTGGAGCCTGCTGAAGGAGCCAATCGTTTCTGGATCAGGATACCTGAGCACTTCACCAGACCTTGCCTGAATGCCAAGACTTATCTGGTCAATAATCCTGAGCAGAGAAAGGAGTTCTGGCCTTAGTTGTCCTTTGACATCACCCCCAACCCTTGTCCCTGAATGGGAACAAAGAAAAGACTACAGTTTGAGGCAAAACAGGGTCAAGAGGCCTAGGCAAATGTGGACGATCATTTCTAAGATCCCTTCTGGTTCTAATATAATACTTGATGATACAGACCTGCTATCAGTCTGCATTGAGGCTGGTGCCTGGGGACCCCACTGCTGGGAGATTAAGAAACAAAAACAAAAACAGAGGGAACCAAGTGAGGACCACATTCAGCTTACAGAGGTGAGAATAAGGCAGGAAATGCATTGTAGGTGCAGTCTCTATACCTCTTGGTCTAGTCCCTCACTTACATGACCGCCCTCTCCATCGGGGCACTAAATCATCAAACCCTAATAGTGGCTGAGCTGAAAGCAAACTGTCCTGGAAAGTGATTTTGGAGGACAGATAAGCGCAGTTCTGCATCTCTGGAATGGAATTCAAGACAATTTATAATCAAGAAAGGATTCACTGGCCCCTTGTGACTTCCTTCTGACTATATGCCTGTTATAGAATTCTCATTAAGACTCCATTATTTTGGGTTTGTTCATTGCAGATGATAGATGAGGACTTAAGAGTAGAAAATGAAGCAGGCGGCCTAACAGGTTTGGCTCAGTGGATGGACCGCCGACGTGCGGACTGAAGGGTCCCGGGTTCGATTCCGATCAAGGGCACATGCCCAGGTTGCGAGCTCAATTCCCAGTTCTCTCATCATTGATGTTTCTATCTCTCTCCCTGTCCCTTCCTCTCTGAAATCAATAAAAATATATTTTAAAAAAATAATAAAGAAAATGAAGCAGGCAACAGACACACCTTCAAGTTTTAGATTCTTCTTCACTTATATTCAGGCCATAGAAGTCTTGAATATCTACTGGTTCCAGGTCAAAAAAAATTTAGAGGAAACTAGAAGAAAATCTCAAATAGCCTCACACCAGGGCAAGAAACACACAGAAGGAATGGGGTCCCGATTGCAAGAAACTGTTCTAAATCCTAACACCCTTCTCTGGGTAAACCTCATCAAGGGGTGGCTGGGCTCTTTGCAGCTCTCCACAGCTCAGAAGGATGAAAAGGAAGAGAGACTAAGCTGACTCAGCCATTCCTTAAAGGCTCTAAACCAGACTATCTTGGGTAACCAGTATAATGTAGTCTCCCAAACAGTCTCGCTCATATTCATATCTTCTGCAGTCCAAAAACCTTACAATAGAAAGCTATTCAACTTCCTTGTGACTCTGGGTCTTAAAAAAGAAAAAAATATACACTGAGTGGCCAGATTATTATTATCTCTGAACGCATAATAATCTGGCCACTCAGTGTACTTCTCTTGAGTACCTCATTTATTTGATATCAAAGATACTATAAATCATGCACCTGATCAGCTTTCCCCTTTGCACTGGCTGATAGAAAGCTCAGGGCAAATAGGTGGTTGATATCCAGCAAAAGCCTAGAATACTTTTGGTACTCATCTGAGATACAAATACACTGAGTGGCCAGATTATTATGAGTTCAGAGATCACAATAATCTGGCCACTCGGTGTATATGGTTAGCCAGATACATCTTAAGAGCTGACCACGCTTCACTCCCTAACTCAGGATCCTCATGCTTCCTTTGTGCCCTATCTCTATGGAGGTTGTCTGGAGAATTCAAAGGACAAGCAGACTGATGTGATCATGGTTTGTAAAGCAGGCTGCCCAGTCATTCCTTAAAAAATTTTTGGCCATATTTGCTCTCTCACATATATTGTGTGTTTGTAGCCATTTGAATATAAGCATGACACTTCACACTTAAAATGTATCTCCTAAGTACAAGGATATTCTCCTACATAAATAGAATGCTATCACCACATCTAATAAGTTTAACATTGAATGCCACATTATCTAATATACAGACCTTTTACTGATTTTACCGATTATCTGAAAAATGCTCCTTCCAACTTATACCCACTGATCCAGAATCTAGCTAAGATCACTACTTAGCTCCTGGTAAGGGACGAGACATGGAGACGTCTTTGGCATTCTATAGGATGGTATCCACTCAACTTTCATGCTTTCCTTTTGCAAAAGGTCCACGCCTAGAGATACCTCACTCAGGCCAGAGGTTCTTCCCTAAGATCCATTTCTCTTTTCAATAACCCATGTCTTAGAGGGGCAAAAGATAGGAAAAGGAAGAAAATATCCTATTGAAATCTCAGCGCTCCCAGACCACGCTGCCTTTTAGCTGGACAGCCCTCTACGACATGGTATCATGTTGTCAGTGAGAATTCAGAGGCCCTGCCAAAACCTACCTTAATGACTGGAGAGAGTAGGGAGCCAGCCCACCCAGCACACCATACTCACCACGCCTCCCTTGTCCCCCTCCATGAACTGAATGATCTGGCAGGATGATTTCTCCCAGAGGAAGATATGCCCGCAGTCACTACCGCTCACCACAAACTCACTCTTGGGGCCATAGAAATTGACGCCTTTTACTGAAATGATAAATGAGGGAATAAACCACATGACGGTTGGCATCAGGCCTATACATATTTACCTCAGAGGGAATTTAGTTAGTCACAAACTCTAAAACAGCTAAGAGTCAAAGAATGCCTTTCATTTTCATAGAACAATCAGGGGAATACGTGTGTATAATAGTCATAACAAGAATCATACCAGTCCCTGTACTATTTCTCCCAGAGACCCACGGACTGAGGAGTTGGCAGTCCCTAGCAATAGCCTAAGTCTCATCATTCCACACCCTTTGGAGCATCCACAGGACTCACTAATGCCTTACTGTCCCAACCTGAATCACCTCAGCTCTGCCTACTCCTAGACAGCTCTGTCCTATGCCCTAGGATTATTCTTGGGATGTGTACTTCACGGTATCTTGTCAACGCTTCCTGCGTCATTAGCCGACCTGAGACTGATGGAGGTACTCATCACAATTGCCTAAAGCAGCATCTAAACTGTGCTTGTTACCAAGACTCTGCCAACGGGGCTCCACTCTCTCAAGTTAGTGAAAGAAGCCAGTGGTCCCAACTATGATGCCAGTCTTTACCAGCAATAGGACTGGCACTCCTTCTTTGATCTAAATATAGGTTTTTCCCTCTCTTCTCACCAGCTCAAGAGAAAAAGGAAAACTGACTGCTCTCTCCAAATCAAAACTATGACAGATATGTTAGGCATGGTAACAATAGCAAAGAGCAGCGATTCCCCAATTTTTTTGCACATTAGAATCACGTAAAGGGCTTTTAACATCCCAATCAGGTCACATCCCTTACCAATTGCATAAGAATGCCTGGGGATGGGAGCCAGGCACCGGTATTTTAAAAAGAATATCACATGACTCCACTGTGCAGCAAAGAATAAGACAGAACAAAAAAGGACAAACTTCACTGCAAACTTGGGCGAGGTACTACACCATTCCTCCTCCTCTGCCTCATTCAAAAGAATCACTTCCTCCTCCTCCTCTCTAGAAGTACAGAGTCATCTCTTTTAGGCAATTCAGTGCCACTGACTGAGGAGGGCTTTTCCGGACTTCCTTAACAAGCCTTTTAATCCTGAAATTAACTGAAACCATAAGAAAAATAGTCCGGTCTCCTTATGCTCAAACCAAGTAATCGCAGAGGTGAGAGATGCTCCCAAACCCTCTCTCCTCTAGCAAAGTAGGCCCACGACAACTCCAGCCCAATTAGGGATCCCCTCCCACAGCTCTCAGTGGCAGGCAGTCTACTCCTTTAGGTAGTTCCTATCTGCATAACCCGAATGAGACACTGCTTCTCCAAGCCAGCAGACTTGGCTACAAAAACCTAGAAAGACAGCCTCACCTGTGGCGTTATTTCTGTGGCCCTTATATCTCTTAACATACTGGGCTCCATCACTGTGAGAGGAGTTGAAGAGATAAATGTCTTCATCGTTGTAACTGGCCAGGAGCTCTGCCAAGAACAAGCACACAGCAGTGAAGGCGAAGGCTGAAAAACAAGCTGGGATCGGGAGCTGGGGTAGGGATGGGGCTTCTTGCCAGTAGTGCCCCCTCCTGATACCCACGTATATTAACACCCATCTTACTTAGCTGACAGCAGGCAAGTCAGGTGTCTCAAGCAGACTAGGAACACGCTGCCACAAAGGGGTAGCAGAATGCTCAAGATCACGCCCATTAACTTAGGAACAAGTCAAGGCTTAAGCACCTGCTCAGGCATGTGGTCTGGACTTAAGGACAGGCCTGTCACCTCTCATCTGCAACGTTCCCCAAGTGGTCCTGGCATCTCCCAGGGTCCTCTGCTGCATCCTCCCCTGTGTGCTCACCATCAGCAACCACTCCCCAGCCTCTCCACCTGGAGCTCTAGCACAGTGGTGAGCACTACCGGGCACATGCCTCGCTGTTCAGCAGCTCCCAGACAGAGGGGGCATGCCAGCCTAGGAGCTGGGCCCTGCTCACGTACCTGTGCCGTCGTGGCTGTACACAAGACAGGTGATGTTTGCTTTGGACTCACTGTTCACCTGCAATAAGGAGCAGATACTGACTGATGCCCCACCCCCACCCCCCATTTGTTATACCATCTTCAGAAAAAAGGTTTTCCTTCAAACTCCCCTAATGTTCTCCCAGTGATTGAGAAAGAGACAGAGAGGAATACAACCAGTGAGACGGAACCATCTCTGGGGGAGAGGGCTTTCTGTTGGCTATCTTTTCTGTGTGCTAGCCACTTTATATATTCATTGTCTCACTAAGCCTTACTATCATGGCACAAGGCATTTACTTCTATGTTGTCAGTAGGAAAACTGACCAACAGAGGTGAGGTGAGTGCCCAAGATCACAAGCTGGTAAGTAGTGAGCCAGGACTCAAATCCAGGTGTCTGATTCAAAAGTCCAAGCTCTTCCCACTATACCATAAGTTTGGCATTAGCCTTGGGGTCGAGTCAGGGAAGCCTAGAGCCATTGGCCCTTCATGACTCTTACCAGGTGATGAGGACAAAATTTCTTGAGTACTCCATTGTTTTCATTCTCATCAATTTTCCTCTGGTCATAAATCCTGTGGTGGGAGAAGCAATTAAAATGTCAAAAACTGCCCTAGCTGGTTTGGCTTAGTGGATAGAGCGTCGGCCTGGGGACTGAAAGGTCCCGGGTTCGAGTCCGGTCAAGGGCACATGCCCGGGTTTTGGGCTCGATCCCCAGTAAGGGGCATGCAGGAGGCAGCCTATCAATGATTCTCTCTCATCATTGATGTTTCTATCTCTCTCTCCCTCTCCATTCCTCTCTGAAATAAATAAAAAAAATATTTTAAATAAATAAATAAATAAATAAAATGTCAAAAACTTACTCTCTCCTTCCTTCATTCCCATCAAGCACCAAACTATCTTCACCTTCCCTAATCTCTCCAATCCAAACTTTACTCATTCATTCAAATGTTTATGACACATATCATGCCCCAAGCATTATGCTAGGTGCTGAAAATACAATAAAGCACAAGACAGCCCTGGCCGGTTTGGCTCCATGGATAGAGCGTTGGCCTGTGGACTGAAGGTTCCAGGTTTGATTCGGGTCAGGGGCACATGCCTGGGTTGAGGGCTTGGTCCCCATTGAGGGGTGATGATTCTCTCTCATCATTGATGTTTCTGTCTCTCTCCCTGTCCCTTCCTCTCTGAAATCAATAAAAATATACTTTAAAACACACACACACACACACACACACACACACACACACACACACACAAAAGACAACTCCAATATCTGTCCTCACCCATCATTCTTCAATCTCAGAGCCTCCACAGCTGCTCTTAATCTCATTCCTCCAATAACTTTGGTGATTAGTCCATTCTTAACCACTTCCTCATCACTGTCTGTCCATTTTCTAAAAATTCTCCTTCTACTGATTGACCTTTCCTTGGAGTCAAATTATGAAAAGAGCAATCTACATTCAATATTTTCACTTCCTTTTCACTTCTCAAACCATTACCACCTAGCTTTGGCCCTTAACTCACCACTGAGCTTCTCCGGCTAAAGTCATCAGTAACCAAATTGCCAATGCCAACAAGATACTTTTCAGCCTTTCTCTCTTGTCCTGACATGTTCATTACTCCTTCACCTAAAACACTTTCTTTCCTTGATGTCCAACCACTCCTCTATGTTGTTCATGGGCCTTTCTTTGTCTATCCTTTAAATACTGACCTTCCACAGAGGTTTAGTCTTAAGTTCTCCTGACTCTATATAAGGCAATTTTAACCTAGCAGCTAAGTAGTATGTGAATGTCCAGAAACTGTACTTATGTGTATTTTCCAGGGAGAAGGGATCATAGTTCTCCGTATATTCTCAGAGGCCAGAGATTCAAAGGGAGGCGAGGGAGAGAAGTCTGATCAATACTTCCCATTAGTGATCAAATTCATTATCAATGCTTTAACTACCTTCTACGAACACGTCTCATAAACCTGAATCTCTAGCCCAAACTTATTGAGCTCCAGATTTATATCTATGTGCCAAATGAAGTTATAATGAGATGCCCAAAAGTAAACTCATTTTCCTTCTTCTAAAATTAAACTCATTCTAAACTTACCCTTTCCCCTAAATCTGTTAATGGCATTATCCTAAATTTAAGTGACCAAGCTAGAAATCAAGTACTTTCTCTCCTATAGAACTAATTTCCTTCCTGTCAATTAGATTCACTGGGTGTATTTCTTGACTACATCTGTTTTCTCCACCCTTAATCAAATTTTGCCTATGTGATACGTAGTATCCTCCTAAACCAATTTCCTTGCTTATACTGTCTCCAGTTTAGAATTATGTCTAAAATGCAAAATTTTATATAAATTTCCTGCTTAAATCTCTTTGTAGTTTTGTACTTTCTACTAAAAAAAAAGTCTAAACTCCTTAGTATGGCTGCCTACTACTTCTCAAAGATCCCATACATTATACAAAACAAGTAAAAACGATGCTTCCTTGAACATACCATGTCACATCTTGTTATCTCTAAACATACTGTCCCCTCTACCTGAAATACTAATTTCCCATTTGTCTTTAATACTTCCTCAGGGGAATGGTTTTTACTACGTTTAAGGAGTCTGATCTGAGTTCAAATACTAACTCTGCCACTTACTAGATGAGTAATACTGGGTTTATTAGTATTTGTAATCCTCACATAGGTTTCTCCAGAATCCTCTTTGAAGACAGAGATGTATCTAGCACATGGCAGATATTCAGTAAATGCTAGATAAATGAATCAATATATGCTTATATTCTCGACAATCCCTTGCTTAATATCCTGCATAAAGAGAATATCCAGGAAATGTTTGCTAAATGAACCAGAGAAAGAAAAGAGGAATAGGGCCCTGGTTGGGCAGTTCAGTTGGTTAGGGCGTCATCCCAATATGCCAAGGTTGCAGGTTTGATCCCTTGTTGGGTACATACAAGATTCAACCAATGAATGCATAAACAAGTGGAACAATAAATCTGTGTTTCTCTTTCTCTCTCTCTCTCCTCCCCGCCCCCTCTTCCTCTCTTTCAAGTCAATAAATACAAAAATTAAAATTGCCCTGACCGGTTTGGCTCAGTGGATAGCTAGAGCATCGGGCCGTAGACTGAAAGGTCCTGGGTTCGATTCCGGTAGAGGGCATGTACCTTAGTTGCAGGCTCGATCCCCAGTAGGGGGCGTGCAGGAGGCAGCTGATCGATGTTTCTCTCTCATAGATGTTTTTAACTCTCTATCCCTTTCCCTTCCTCTCTGTAAAAAGTCAGTAAAAATATATTTTTTAAAAATTAAAATAAAAAAGAGGAATAGGAGACTGTTGTATTACCAATTACTACTCTTCAGCAAATATATACTACCTGCTAATCAAATAGTTTTCTTTCTACATTAAGTCTAAATCACAGCTTTCAAATGTCACTAAGCCACCATAAGCTTCAGCAAGTCAGTACACCAGTAAAAAATATTTAATATTTGGCCCTAACCGGTTTGGCTCAGTGGATAGAGCGTCAGCCTGCAGACTGAAGGGTCCCAGGTTCGATTCCGGTCAAGGGCATGTACCTTGGTTGCAAGCACATCCCCCAAAATTTTAATATTTGGGTGTATGGAGTATTCTGTGTTCCTTAGTATCAAACACTCTTTGTCCTTCTTCTTTATGGGGAAAGCCTTATTACCTTTCTTCCCCTTTCTTATAAATAAAATTAATTTCAGAATACAGTTATAAAAATGTGCTCTCATTTAAAGGAAGATAATGCTTTTCACCCACCATCAGGAAAGGAAAACAAAAAGTCATTCAATTCTCTAGTGATCCTCTCTCCTCCTCCTCTTCAAACTGATAATCCCTCAGCAACAAAAGAAATACATAGTTAAAACAAGCCAAATGGATAGGAATGGAATACAGTTTATGGCTAAGGGCCAGAAGGAAACTAAGTGATGTACCTGGGAATTGAATTCATGCAGTCCATTTTCCTTAGGATATATACCTTAATAGCCAGTGTTACAACAGATACTCACAGTAACAAAAATATCACTACAAAGAAAAGTGGTTCAAGACAATGGGAGCCAAAAGTGCTGAGTTCACACCAAGTACTCTGAAGTCAAATCCTTTCCATATCATAAACCAGCATTCAAAACTTCTAGTGCATGTTAACTTATATATGAAAATGGTGGGAGTTACTTACTAATACAACACTTGGGATTATACCTTAACTGCTATGTGGGGACCTTGGTTAATTCATCAAAGTTCTTTAAAACTTGATTATTCCTATGTTAAGCCATCCCTCAGAGACTGTTACATAGGGAGAATACCCCACCAGGAGCTAAACTCCTTTGGAAGAGAGTAAAAAACTCAAGATGGTGGTTAATGGATTCCTAGGCAATTCAATCTTTCCAAAGGGACACCTGACAGTACAAAACGCATGAGTCTCAAACCCTTTTGAAAGACACAGAAAAGCCACAGACTCACCTTACAAACTGATCTCGTCCACCCACTGCAAACTGGTGAGTATTGGCAGGATTTACAAAGATTGTATACAGCCCCACTTTCTTCTCTTTCTCTTTTGTCACCACCAGCTTCCTTTAAGAGTAGAAAAGCATAAAAGTTATATTCTCCCAAAGATACAGATGGTCATGGCAAGTGACAGCAGAGAGAGTAATGTTGGTTTTGAACATAAAGTGAAAACCCCCTTTCCATTTATTTACTAAATGCTACTTTGGGGATGTAAAAACAACAACAACAACAAAAAACATGTAGTGAAGTCATTTTTCTGATGTTCCTCAAGAAGTATAAGTTAAAGGTATATGAAAGTATTGTTCCTCAGGTTAGCTGGAATCCAACATGATAACCTAACATTAAACAGACAATACTATCCATATCTTCCCATCCTTCATTCATAAATACATGTTCCATATCACCTGGGAGCAGGGAATGAGGGGAAGATGAATCACAAAACAGTGGACAGAAAAGACCTTAAGATCAGAGTCTATCTCCTACATTCCAGGAAAGTGTCACTTAAAATCCAGTGTTTAAAATGCACAAAGCAGCCCTGACCAGTTTGGCTCAGTGGATCAAGCACTGGCCCTCAGACAGAAGGGCCCCGGGTTTGATTTGGTCAAGGGCACGTAACTCGGTTGCAGGCATGATCCCACGCCCTGGTCAGGGTGCATGTGGGAGGCAACCAATTGATATGTCTCTCTGATGTCAATGTTTCTCTCTCTGTCTCTCCCCCTCCCTTCCACTCTCTCTAAAATTCAAAGGAAAAAATCCTCTTGTGAGGATTAACCAAAAAAATAAATAAAATGCACACAGAATGACAAGCCACAGTTTTCTAGCACCGGGGCAATCCAAAAGAAAACAGCATTCTTCTTCCCTTATCTGAAATAAATTAGGAGAGGAGATTCTTATGAAGATAGAGCTGTTATATATTTTTTTTCTTTAGAGTTAGCATACAATATTATGTTAGTTTCAGCTGTACAACCCCATGATTAGACATTTATATAACTTACAAAATGATCACGCTGAAGATAGTGGTGTGTTGTTTTTTTTTAATACATATTTTTATTGATTTCAGAGAGGAAGGGAGAGGGAGAGAGAGACAGAAACATCAATGATGTGAGAAAATCATTGATCAGCTGCCTCCTGCACACCCATTACTGGGAATCAAGCCCACAACCTGGGCATGTGCCCTTGACCAGAATCAAACCCAGGACCCCCTCAGTCCGCAGGCCGACGCTCTATCCACTGAACCAAACCAACTAGGGCAAGATAGCGGTTTTTAAATCTGGAAAATATTATCTATAATAATTATTCGTCTGGTTGTACCACCAAAAAAAGGAGAACCTTACCAGGGCTTCGGGCTCTGAGGAAATGCTATGAAATTTCAGTTTTACCCAGAAGATTCTGCCTTAGAGCCATAATCTGTCCTACCTTAAGGGTAGCACTATGAATCCTCTTCCCAGATCTCAGTACCCAACCAGTCAAATATGACATCATAAAGATTAGTAAATTTATAGAAAAGGAAAGACATGAAAGGAAAGAACTGGGCTTTAGCTTTTGTTTTTAATCTAAGCTTTTGCTCATTTCTGTTGCTATGGAAACTGAAATATAATCCTGACAACAAGCTTTTTGTCAAGAAATGATTTTTAGCACCCCCTCAGCCAAGACCTGCTCTAGGCAAAGTGGAGAGATTTTACTTGCTCTGAAAAATCTCTACAGCCTTCCATTAAAAGAATAGTGTACAGAGGTCATTAAAAAGGAATGTCATTGGGGAAAACACACACCCCCCCTCAAAATCACTAGGCAGAAAACACATCAAGAAAGAGTTTTAGGAACACACTAGCAATGAGAAGAGATGGCATTAATTGGATTTCTGACAGGGAAAAGTAGCTGCTCCTTTTCACAGGACTATCTTATTTCCGCAGCAATTTGGTTTTCAAAAGGGTCAGACAAATAGAAAGGTTGCCATGTGGAAGCAAAATGAAGAAACTGTGAGGAGTAATTATGAAGTACTGGCTCTACTGTCATGTAATCCTGACAGAACTTAATCTTTCCATCTTGCAATTTATTTACTTAAACATTCTCTCTCCCAATGGAAAAATGCACAGAGTACCTTGAGCTTTCTGGAGAACATGTAATGGTGCTATTAAAATGATTAGTCAGCCCTGGCCAGGTGGCTCAGTTGGCTGGAGCATCATCCGGTACACCAAAAGGTTGTGGGTTCCATTCCCAGTCAGAACACATATGGGAAGCAACGGATCAATGTGTCTCTCTCTCTCTCAAGAGACTGAATTATTTTCTCAACGCTGAATAACTGCAGGCTAAGCACTGGAAGGCAGATCCCTTGTCACCCAGTCTTGTTCCTTTTCCAGTATAAGCCAAATAGTTCCCAACCCTCATGCTCTTGAAGGTTTATATAAATAACCAATATATCTCTTCTGCAAGCCTAAAATGTTTCTATTATTTAAGTAGTTTTTGAGACTCTTCCACAATCTAGACCACTTTTTCTATACTTATGTCTAATAATAATCAGCCTTAAGTGTATATTCCCTAAATTAATTTATACTATTTTACTTGTATACTACATAAATCAGTGACATACATTCCTTAATTTTGCTATTGACATACAAGATCTGTTATAATGATTTTTAAGACTAATAAGATAATAACTAACCTAGATAACTCATCAACAAGGTCATGGTTAAATAAACTGTGGTATGCCATGTTATAATGTATATGTCACGGTTAAAATATAAGGTAGACCTTTATGGTCTGACAGAGAAAGATTTCCAAAATACAGCATATTATGAAAAAAGCAAACTGCAGACATGTTTCTATATTAACTATCCTATTTATACAAAAAGGACTGCATAAAAGTATACATATTAAGACATACAAAAGTATACAACAAAAAGGATTGGAAAGATATTTAAAATTGTTAACAATGATTGCTAACAGCCAGAAAAGTGGGGGCCAGGGAGGTGTGCATGAGGGAGCATTTTGTCTGTATATTCTTTATTTGAATATCCTGTCTGAGTGCATGTGAGAGAAACACACACACACACACACACACACACACACACACACACACACACAGACTGCCTGGATCCAAACAAGATGCTATGCTATCACACAGCTGAAAAAGGATATAATTTACCCATGAATCTCAAACTGATGTAAAAAGGAGCTGTGATATGATGGAGTTCTATATATGCCAATATTTTTGTTCAAAATTTATCATTTGTTTA
The DNA here is from genome assembly GCF_027574615.1 of Eptesicus fuscus. NCBI lineage: Eukaryota > Metazoa > Chordata > Mammalia > Chiroptera > Vespertilionidae > Eptesicus > Eptesicus fuscus. The sequence continues at coordinate 37,851,815 of NC_072494.1, read as the reverse complement.
CATGTTTTGATACGTAACTGAACTGGAACTACACAGGACCGTATCTCTAAGCTGCTTTGTAGAGTAATATGCTTCTTGTGGGTAAGTTGAGTGGTACACAAGAGAATTGATAGTTATTAAAGCCCACATATAGTAAGATAACTGAATTCTGCTTTAGAAACAAAAAGACTGAATGGCACTTCACTTCTGAGGAACAGATAAATAGCAACAAAGTAAGGAATTCCTAAACCCTAATCTGCTTCTCATAGGAACAAAGGGACCATTCTGATGGACCAGAGAATTGAGCATTACCTACGCCACATGGAATATTTTCAAGGCCAAGAGAGCCAGTTCTGTAAAAGCACTACTAGCATACTTACGAAGCTGGCCGGTCTTGTCTGAGGTCAATGGTGAAGACAACTGCATCTTCACCTGCAGATAGAAACGTACAAGGAGAGTCTGGTTCCAGGGCCAACTGTAGGAGAAAAAGGGAAAGGATGAGGTTTCTAAAGATGAGAATTAGAGGTTATTTAGTTCATCCCTTATCTTCAGAAGAGCTGCATTTAAAATGTCTCAGCAGGAAAGGAGATAATTTAATAAGCCCATCCTCTCTTGTTCTGTGTAAATTACTTACAGCTTGTTTATGCTATAGAAGTCAAAAGGACAAGTGATTTGCTATTTTAACTAAGTCCTCAAGGGATTTGAACAGACAGTGACACCAAAGGAAAACATCAGAGATTAGGGCTCATTCTCAAATAAAATCAATTTTCCACCCTTAGGTGGGGAGAGAAAAGGTGCCCAAGTTTCATTTCCCTATTTTTAGTTCTAAAAATGAGTTACCTAGTGTGTTGGAGGTACACTTAAGATTCAAAGAAATACATAATTTTCACATTGCCTGAGCCATCTAGAAATGGATACTCCAGATCCACCTATATATTTGCTTAGGCTTTTAAGAGCAGACCATCGTCTTTTCATGACATGGAAGAACACGGTACCTACTCTGAGACTAGGCAGCTCCTCACTGGCTGCCACCATGACTATTTGGTCTATATTCCCAGGTCTAAATAGAGCTCCCAGCAATAGTGATCAGAGTAGAGTTTAAAGTTTTGGAAGACATAGGAGACCTCAAGGATTTCCAACTCACTATTGTTCAGCTTAGGGATTAAGTATAATCAATTAATATTGCATATGCAAGATTTAGAGGTCTCTCAAATACTTGCCTTCCAAGAAGTTTAGGATGGTGGCTGCTTTCTCTCCCTTCTTATGTACAAATCTTAGGACTAAAAGAAGGGAGGAAGGTAACTACATACAGATACAAGAAGACCTTGGTGAGATCCATAGAGGAGCTGAATTGCACATCCTTCGGGGCAAAGATTTACTCACCTTGTGGGACGCTCCCTTATGCTGGGCCACACGCTTCGTATTCTTGCAGCACTGTGTGGCAGACAACTCTGCTACCCGCACCTGCCCATCACGGGCACACATGGCCAGGGTAGAATCACCACTGTTAGGAAGGAACTTTGCCTGGGGTGTTAAGAATGAAAAAAGGAACACACAAAAGAAATTCAGGAGGTAAATTTGAGAAGAAAAAAAAAATGAGAACCCCAACTCACCCCCTTTTGTTTTACAACAGATGAAAATTTAGCTTGCCAGCTTTAACAAAATTGGTTCAAGACTAATTTCTTCCATGAGTTAGAGAGGGGAAAATTCTCTGATATAAAAGAGCATTTCATTTCACTCTGGAAGGTTGAACTGGTACAGGGTAAGTACTCAGGTGAACTAGGAGTCTACCTACCAGGGGAGAAGAGTAAGGAAAATTTGCTACAAAGTAAATTAAAGGGATGTTGGGAAAGGAGAGAACATGCTTAGGGATAAATGGTCAGTACCAATATGATATATTTCGCTGATGAGTAAAATATTCAGAGAATAATAACAATATTAACTAACATCAAATGTTTACTAAGTACCTGACACGGTTCTAACTGCTTAGCTTCTATTATTTAATCCTCATAATCCTCTATGTTATTAGACCTATATGATAGATAAACTTAAGACAGAGGTTAAGTAACTTGCCAAAAATCACACAGCTAGTGAAGGATAGGGCTAGGATTTGAACCCAAGCAATCTGGCTCAATAGTCTCTGCTCTTACACTGTATGCCTCCTACCAGGGCACATCTGGTTCCTTCCTGGTAATTTCTAAGCACTCGATCTATAATGAGACTTCCAACAGTCTTTATGATCAAGGAAAGAAAAGCTTGCCATAGGTCTTTAACTCCTCTAAGGCATTATGAGAGCCAAGGTAGGATCGAGTTTGATGTCTAATTCCTGCAACTTTCTACCAGCTCTCACCATAGGGAACAGCTCAGGTTGTCTAACTCATGCCAGATTTCCTCAATTGCTATTCTGCTCCCTTGCCTCACCTGGAAGACATTGCTTTTGTGGCCACTCTCAAAGTCCAGTACCGGCTGCCGCCGCACCCAGTCCCAAACCACCACTTTCAGGTCATCACTGCCACTGGCCAGCCAAGTTCCACGCTGGTTAAAGTGCAGGGTATTGACACAACCAGTATGGCCCTCAAGCCCATGCTGCAGGCGGAAACGCTGCACAAAGACTCTTGCCCCACAAGCCTCATATACAAAGCGGGAACTTGAACCCAGTTCCCGCTCCCGAAGGGCAGGAAGGGCTTGCCAGCGAGGTCGGGGAAGGGCTGATGTCTCCGAGGACACCCAGTCCTCCAAGGCCCGCTCATCATCTGATGAGTCCTGGTCACGGTTGGCCCGCTTGCGCTGTACACGACGCCGAGGATGCTCTTCTTCCTCCTCTTCTTCCTCGTCCTCTTCCTCTGAGCGATCATGGACTTGGTTTTCATCATTGATGGAGTAATGGCCAGTGTCCTCCATGCTGTCAGAGTCCTTGTCTTCACCTGAGCTCTCTGTATCTGTGTCTCGACTTTCTGTGCTGGTGCGATTGGGGCCACCATCATCCCCGGTCAAGCTCAAGCTCAGGTCTGAGGCCTCTACTTCAATGCCTGAGGATGTCTCCCTCCCCTCTTCAGCTCCAGACATCTCCTCTGGACTGCTAGACATGCTTCCTGCATGTAAATGAAAAATGGGTAGTTGGAGGGGTGGGGGGACAAAGAAGGAAATAGGAGAGTGATTAGAAGCATTTTCCTGCCTTAGTGTAAGAAACTGTCACATCAAAAGACCCAGAAACCAACTTTGGTCAAAGTTTTTTCTGAGAGGGAATCTTGGATAAGAAGTTGAAAAGACTAAGATCAAAGCCACACACTAATAAAAGTACTTATTTCAACAGATCTGAAGAAATGGAGAACCTAAGAATATAATAAATTCTCAAGAGGCAAAGCATTGGCAAACTGTATGGAAAGTATGCTTGATACCTTAGGCTCAGTTCTGCTGGATGGGCATCCATTAGTTACAGTAAATAATTAAACTAAATATAAGAAAAAGAATAGCCGTCCCTGCAAGAGTTGGCATAGCTATCTCTTAGAAAAAGATGGAGAAATAACTGAATAAAATCACTATGTAGTAGGGAAGGAATTGGACTATTTCCCACTACTTCCCACCTCCCAAATTCTAAACTGAAAGGTCTACTAAGAATCCTGAAGGAAGTACAAAAGTGGGAATTGTGATCATTTGAATGAGTTCTTGCTCACTTTTTGTTAATATACGTATTCTGACTTACTTCCATTAATTTAATAATTTTAATACTATTTTTGGTTATACAAACTATTTGAGACAAAGTTCTATCAGGAAGCATACATAAACATGATAAGAAGAGGAGGTACTACAGTTGATACCTGAGAAGCAAGTTCACCATCTTCTAGAATCTAGACCCTTCCTGTTGGTAGTTATAAAACAACTGTGTCATATTGAATAATATAATCCCCTACAATTAGGTACTGTATTCTATCGAAAAACAGCCTTCTTTTTTTAAGTAGAAATTTTATCTTGCCAAAAGTAAAGGCTGTTAGGAAAGGGAGACCAACTATGGGTGATTTTGGTATGAGCTTTTCAACTCTAATACCACTCTAATGTTTAAAAATTCAAAGGATTGGAGCACTTTACTGTTTATTCATCTAGATTAGAGCAGTAATTTCTGAAAATCTTTGTAGCAATGGAACCCCCTTTCCAATGAACTCTTAGACAAAACCCAATACAGAAAACTGATAATATAGTGCTCTGGTTCAAGTAGTGACCGAAAGTTGGGAGACAAAAACAGCTCTTTTCAAAAAGCACCTCAACTAAGAACACAGTGTGAAAACAACTAAGCTACTAGGAACTTGCCGATAAAGGGGAACAGTGTAGCAATTTGCTCCTACAAACTACAATGGCCAGAACTGCTATATACAAATGCAATTGGTTTAAGATTTGGAGTCGTGAGAAGGCATAAAACAGTGGTTCTCAACCTTTTTAATGCCGCGACCCTTTAACACAGTTCCTCATGTTGTGGTGACCCCCAACCATAAAATTATTTTCGTTGCTACTTCATAACTGTAATTTTGCTACTGTTATGAATCGTAATGTAAATATGTGTTTTCCGATGGTCTTAGGCGGCCCTGCTAGCAGTTTTATGGTTGGAGGTCACCATAACATAAGGAACTGTATTAAAGGGTCGCAGCATTAAAAAGGTTGAGAACCACTGGCATAAAATATCACACCTATCACTTTTGTGGAGAAGAAAAATAAAAGGCCAAACCCCTAGCGTTTATTGTTAAAATCATGATTAAAAAATTAAGACAATTTTGGGGCTATTCTATCCCACTAACACAAAGACCAGAGCATGCCACAAGCTCAGAAAGAGGACCCTAACAATCAATGACCAAGACCTAGGTCATGGGCTAGCAAAATTTTTTCTGCCAAGGGCCAGATAGTAAAAATTTGAGGCTTCATAGGCCATATGGATCTCTGTCACAACTTCTGCACTGCTGTAGCATAAAAGCAATCATAAATACTATGTAAATGGATGGGGCATGCTGTGTTCCAATAAACTTTATAAAAACAGTGGCAGCCGAAACCGGTTTGGCTCAGTGGATAGAGCGTCGGCCTTCGGACTGAAAGGTCCCAGGTTCGATTCCGGTCAAGGGCATGTACCTTGGTTGCGGGCACGTCCCCAGTAGGGGGTGTGCAGGAGGCGGCTGATCGATGTTTCTCTATCATCGATGTTTCTAACTCTCTATCCCTTTCCCTTCCTCTCTATAAAAAAAAATCAATAAAATGTATTAAAAAAACCAAAACAAAAAGAAAACAGTGGCAGGCTAGACTTGGACTATAGGCTGTAGTTTGTCAATCCCTGATCTAGCTAATGGCAAAACTCCAAATCAATTATATACCTCAAACCCTTCTAGAATGCTGTGTCTTGCAACTAAGCCCAATAAATATGAACTACAGCGGTAAGAAAAAAGGGGCAATAAAACAACATGTTGAAAAAAATATCACTTTCCCCTCATCGATTTCATCACTCTGCCAATCACATCAAATAGATTTTAGCCTATAATCCTGACCTGCAAGGTGCTGAGGAATGCTGGACACTGTGGTGCCCAACTACTATATCCATTTGATGGACGTTTCCCTAGTTTAGAAGATGGCTCAAGGTTAAAGCATTAAATAACCCAGGTAGTAGGTAACTCTATCAGAATCTTCGCATCCTGCCTTCAAATCTGCACTAGAGCCACTTGGCGGCACTGGCAAAAGAAAGGAAGCATGGATGGATGAATGGAAAGAAGGCAGGAAGAAAACCCCAATTCCAGTCGGTTTAGGTTATATCGTCATCTCTTATCTAATATCTCTATTAAACTATGATCTACCATGGAAAGAGACTTCTCATTATGACTGACTGCACAACCTCACCTTCCCAACAACTCTCTTGTTCCCACCACCACCTAGATGTTCTTTTTCTCCTTTATTAAGAGCATTTCCTAGGTTTTATCCACCTTTACAACCTTTCAGAATTCCAAACCATCTGACCTCTTAGAGGCACAACTCTATTATTGATCTTCTGAAAACAATCAGGTAAAAGTTGAAGGAGCAAAAGTGTCAAAGAGTCCACGGCATTTCAACCCTGTAGTTTCCAGTACCCAAAACAACTTAAGAAGGGTTCCCTCTTAGGAAAGATGTCCTTCCCTCCATGTCTCCACTCTCTCTGGGGGAGGGGAACCTAAGGTGAGATACAATAAAAACAGCTTCACCTTCATTTTGGCTCCTTACCATTAGCTAAGTCTGTTTTGCCATCTGTGCTGCTCCCTTTTCTGGACATCTTGATTGCTGTTTATTGTAGCCAGCCTGGATGTAGAAGGGGAAAAAATAACAATTAGAAAACAATCTTGTAAAGATGATAAAAGGAACAAGGAGATTTAACATTGGACACCTTTGTCATTTTTATAAAAATGATTTTTGGTGTGTGCTCAATAGGGCTTCTCAGCTACTGAAATCACACCAGACTTTCCCCCTATGCCTAAATTCCATTAAAGAGACATATCTTTGGGACTTCAACTGCAATCTCTTTACCTTAGTAACTGGCAGTGTTTTTTTTCAGATGGGAAAGAGGGAACTGAAATAAATTTTAAACTGTGGGCATATATAAAGTGATATCCTATATAATGAAGAGGGAATATGCAAATAGACCATCACTCCGCCACAAAGATGGCTGCGCCCACAGCGGAGGCGGGGTTTCCGTAACATAAGATGACTGCACCCACAGCAGAGGCCAAGTTCCCGTAACAAGCCTTAACTAGCAATCAGCAGGGACCTGAGGCTGTGCCGCACCCGCCCTGGGCTTGATGGGGGACCTCAGGCCACACCCCCCACCTGGCAGGGCTTGACGGGGGACCTCAGGCCGCGCCCCCTGCCCTGGCACCAGGCCGGGGAACCTGAAGCTGCACCCCCCTCCCAGGGTACCTGAGGCTGTACACCCCGCCCAGCGGGACTTGACGGGGGACCTCAGGCCATGCCCCCCGCCCAGCAGGGCTTGACAGGGAATCTCAGGCTGTGTCCCCCACCCGGTGGGGCTTGATGGGGGACCTCAAGGCACGCCCCCCGCCCCTGACCCAGGCTGGGGGACCTCAGGCCACGCCCCCTGCCTCAGCACCAGGCCAGAGGACCTGAGACTGTGCACCCCGCCTGGCGGGGCTTGACAAGGGTGGGACCAGCCGGATCTGGATCTAGCCCAATGGGGGGTGGGGCACCTGGCTGGGGCTGGGGCTGGGGCTGGGGCTGGGGCTGGGGCTGGGGCTGGGGCTCGCGCAATTTTGAGGCGCACATGGGTGGATGGGGACTTGACTCTGGGTCCCATGGTGCTCCCCAGACTCTGACAGGAGGAAGATTTTCATATACATTTTACTAATTTTCTTTCATCTCTGACACTTCTGTTATAGAGAAAGGGCAAAGAGCAATATTAAAATATTTTCTCTAATTAATCCTCTTTTAATGTGCACGAATTGTGTGCACCGGGCCACTAGTCCTATATAATAAAAGTGTAATATGCAAATAGACTGAACAGCTGACTGAACAGCCGAATAGCGGGTCGACCATCTGGGACCACGCTATGACACCCCTGGCACTAGGCCAGCCAAGGCGGGTGCGATGCAATTGGTCAGGGCTGGCCATTGCCACATGATCACCCCACAGAGGGAGGCCCAGGCCACCAGCAGCCTGGCTGGCTGTGGCAGGTGGGTGGGGCCTCCCTGTGCAAGGGAAGCCAAGTTCCAGCAGGAAGCTGGTCCTGGAGGGAAGCCAGTGCCGGCAGCCAGGAGAAGGAAGGCCTACACAAATTTCATGCATCAGGTCTCTAGTATATTATAAGCAGAGAACCTTAACTCAATACAAAGAGCTAGCTTCAGCATTGCCCTCTATGCAAAAATCTTGTTATAAATGTTAGACTTATGTATCTACAAACTCTATACTACACTGTCTTCACAACATGAAGAGGTGGGTCAGACTCTTTACATAATTTTGGACACTAACCAAGAGATAAAAGCACCTGGCTGGTGTGGGTCAATGGTTGAGTGTCAACCCATACACCAAGAGGTCACTGATTCGATTCCTTGTTAGGGCACATGCCCAGGTTGCAGGCTCGAATCCCAAGGGGGAGAAAGGGAGCAGGAGGCAGCTGATTGATGATGTTTCTTTCACTCTCTCCCTCTCCCTTCCTCTCTCTCTAAAATCAATAAAAACCTTGTGGGGTTTTTGTGTGTGTTTTTTTAAAGAGATAAAACAAATCAAGCTCATGAGGTAGGGTAAGAGCTTGAGCATTATGTTCACTCGGATGCCTATCTTCACACTTATAGGTGCAGGTACAGTATTAACTATAAGAAGCAGAGATGAATTAGAACTCAGAGTCCCCCTGCCCCACACCTCTAAGAAAGAACGTAAAAGGGTTTTTCTTCCTCTTACAACTAATGATAGTCATCAAATACAAAGCTGGGGAAGAAAAGGGCAACGCTTGTATTAAACCATCTCAGTCCATTTCATAATTTCATAATCCCACCAACTTTCAACAGATTTGTCTTTTTAGCAAAACTATAACTAGGAATCAGGATGCCTAGCTGTTTTCCTTTTATACCACTGTAACACATTGTTTTTTTTCAGGGTCTCACTCCCACCTGGAGCAAATTCCAAAGAGCAAAGAAAAGTATTATTCAGCCCAGAATTTTGTTAAGCCCTTTCAGTGCCTTGGACAAAAGGCATTGGTAAAAGACAAAGTATGATTATGACTCCAGTCCTGTACCCAAGCACACTGGCCTTTCAACAGCCTTTTCATTCCCATAACAATGACCCAGAGGCAGCCCCATCCTTAACCTTATCCCCTATTATCCTCTACAGAAATCCAAGTTACGGCAAAAAGTGTCCTCTGCCAACAGACAGCTGCCCAAAGCTTGCTCATAGTAGTCCAGAGAGGGGGAGTGAAAATAACGCAAGAGCAGGACTGAAGCTGAATTTGAGGGAAGAACACCTGGAAGAGTGAGGAGGAAAGACAAAGCCAGTAAAAAACAGATTTGTGAAGCCACATGAGGAAAAACAGTGAAGGGCTGTTTGCAGAGCAGGCTGTTTTCCTCCTCCTACTTTGATGATGTATTTTTGTGCAGCATTCTTCACACGACACTTGTTTTCCCCTCATAGCAGTCCCTGTTTATATTCTTTAATATCTCAGCGATATCTTCTTCCCCACCTAGGATTTTAATTAATTACATTAATTGTAAAAGTCCTACAAAGTGAGGAAAATAATTGCACTACTCTGTTAAGATTAAAAACTAAGATCTTAAGTATACCTTATGCCAACTGAGAACAGATCTGATATTTTCTCACCTCTAGAATCAAAGCTGTCAACCGTGCTATACTTCTCACCCACTATTATTCACTCCCAGAGAAGACTAAAGCAGCTCCTGAGAACCTTCCTCAAAACTGAATCTCATCCACTTCTACAGAAGCCCAGCCTGCCTGAACTTTAGGCTCATAATGGCTCTAGAGGCTTTCCCAGCCTCCATGACCAGAAGGAACCAAAGTCTAGTGCCGACCTAGCTCTGAGAAGCGGACAAAGGAGAGCCATGAGGTTCAACCCATACCCAGAGGTTACAGACCTCATCTTTTGGGGAAATTGGTTTGAGGTTCTTACAAGAAGAAACTCTTCGAGGAAAAAAGTTGACAGAATTTAGTGCTAAATTCAGAAACAAAGAAAACCCTGTGAATGCTTATGTTAACTCTCATCACTAAGTTGATATAGGCCAGTGGTCAGCAAACTGCGGCTCTTTGGCCCCTTGAGTTTTTAGCAAAGGCCAGCTTAGGAGTACCCTAATTAAGTTAATAACAATGTACCTACCAAGTTTAAAAAATTTGGCTCTCAAAAGAAATTTCAATCGTTGTACTGTTGATATTTGGCTCTGTTGACTAATGAGTTTGCCAACCACTGATATAGGCAGATAGCTTCTAAAGATCACATTTTAGGGGCCACAGAATTTAGCAAGGGGAGGGAGGAAGGAAGCAAAGGAGGGGGGGAGGAAAGAAGGGAGAGTGAAGAGGGAGAGAAACATCGACTGGTTGCCTCCTACACATGTCCTGACCTGGGCTGGGAATTGAACCCGAGACTCTTTGGTGTGTAGGCCAACGCTCTACACTGAGCCACACCAGCCAGGGCCCTTCTTCATTCTTTAATGCACTATATTGCCAATAAATCCAGTTTTACCTTGATTGATTTCCATGTAAAATCTAGCCCAGAACAAGCCAATCTGAGCTTGGAAGAGCTGATGAGCTCATTGCCCCAGGTAGCTAGGGAAAGCTTAATTAGATTAGCTCTACTGCCTGTATACCAAAAATAACCGTAACTCCTGCCAAACTGAAGGTTAAAGAGTAAACTATTGGGGGATGGAGAAAAACAGGCTCAGGTATCATTTTAATTTCTACCTAAAAAATTCCAGTGACCTAGATTTTTCTTGACTTAATAAGAAAAAGGTCTTAAATTTTTAACCAAATAGATGACACAATATTAAGTATAAACTAGGAAGAGAGTTTAATACAGTATGTAAGAGTATTTTGAGGAAGAGGTACCAAGTGTATCCTGTTTAAAACCACTGAGGCTGCCTCCTTTTCTTAAAAAAAAAAAAAAAATTAACTGAATATACCAAAATTAAAAATCTACTCTTCAAGAGACACTGTTAAGATGAAAAGACAAGCTACAGACTAAAAGAAAATATCTGCAAAATACATATTAAGGGTAGCAAGCAGAATATATTTATAATCTAAATAAGAGTCACTAGAAGATATCCTCAATATTATTAGTTATTAGAGAAATACAAATTAAAACCACTATGAGAATCCTCTATGTGCCTATTAGAATGTTTAATATTTTAGAAATAATTATAATGCAAACTTTCTTTATCAAATGCTAACAAGTAGAGCAACTAGAACTCATACACTGATGTAAAATGGTAGGCACTTTGGAAAACAGTTTGGCAGTTTCTTCTAAAGTTAAACATGCACTTACCACACAACCCAGGAATCCCACACTCAGGTATGTATTCAAGAGAAATGAAAATATAAGTCCACCCAAAAGCCTGTAGGTGAACGTTTTGGTGGCTTTATTCAGAGTCATCAAACACTGGAAACAAATGTCCTTCAGCTAGGTCATGGATAAATAAACTGTGGTCCATCCACACACTGGAATACTACTAAGCAATAAAAAGAAATGAACTACTGATACACACAGAACACGGGTGGATCTCAAATATGCTATGCTATGTGGAAAAAAGCAAGATTCAAACAGCTACCTAATATGACTCCATTTATAGCACAATCTGGAAGATAAATTATTGGGACAGAAAGCAGACCAGTGGTTGTCAGGGTTGGGGATAGGGGTAGGGAAGAGAATGATGACAAGCGGGAGTGAGAAAACTTTTGGGAATGATGAAAATGTTCTGTGCTTCAATCATGGTGATATTGAGAGACTATGCATTTGCCAGAATCCATACTAGGTCACTGAAAAAAAGGGTAAACTCCATGTAAATCATACCTCAATAAATCTGACTGGAAAAAAGAGAATGAGAAGTGGAGAGAGAGAAATCATGCCAAGTGTTAAACCCAACAATAAAAAAAGACTAAATTTTCAAGGCTGTGATTATTATTATTTTTAATCCTCACCCGAGGACATGCTTAGAGAGAGGAAGGGAGAGAGGAGGAAAGAGAAACATCGATGTGAAAAACATTTATCAGTTACCTTCCATATGCTCCCCTGGGGATCAAACCCACAACCCAAGTATGTGTCTTGACCAGGAATCAAACCGGCAACCTTTCAGTGCACGGGACAATGCTCAACCAACTGAGCCACTCCAACTGGGCAAGGCTGTGATTGTTAATAGAAGTTAGCTCAAGTGGTCAATATGCTACAGTAAACGAGAGCGAAACGTCAGGTCTTCTTGTTTGAAAATGAAAGTGCAACCACATCCGAGGCAAGATGAATCCTAAACACATAAAAAGTCTCCACCCTATTTATTGTGTTGTTGGCAGCTAAGAATATCACAGTACTTCAAAGTAATTCTAGTGGTTGTACTATTAATATGTATATTTATATGTTTTTCATTTTTATTTTTTAAATTTCTCTCAAGTTCATCTTAACTGCTTTGGAGTCTAGAATCTCTGAAAAATGATTAACTCTACCTTACCTCATATCCAATGGAAACTTCACCAACTAAATATTAGTCCTTGATCTCTTCACTAAGCTCAGTGAGTTCCCATGAGTTACATAATTCCCAGCACTCTCTCAGGCCAGTCCAGCAGTCTTGCTGTGCATGCCTTCATTTTGCAACTCAGGTGGCCCAACTCTCCAACACAGACACCCATATTTACATGAGACAAAGTTTTAGAATTTCCTCTGAAACTAAAAGGTAATCTTCAAAAATACTTCAATTATTAGAAAGACAGATATCTGAGAGCCACACAGTCTTTGGTTCCTCTTGAGAGGACAGATGTCCCATACCACTCATAACTGAACAGCTGTTCAGGGCTGATCTCCATCCAAAGTACAAATCTGCTTTTCAGTCCTAAGTCACACAGTCCATCTGGAATCAACCAGTCCTACTTTCCCCATCCCAAATTTTTGTTTTCAAGCTGAAATGGCTCATTTTTTAAAATATATTTTTACTGATTTCAGAGCAGAAGGAAGAGGGAGAGAGAGAGAAACATCCATGAGAGAGAATCACTGATCAGCTGCCTCCTGCAAGTTCCCCCACAGCCCAGGCATGTGCCCTTGACTGGAATCGAACCTGGGACCTTTCAGTTCACAGGCCGACTCTCTATCCACTGAGCCAAACCGGCTAGGGTGTAAAATGGCTCATTTTTAATTCATCCTCCTTACCTTACTATTTTTCTACTTAACAATAGACACTTATACAAGCCAACTTTCCTGACTCCTCCCACCAGCCACTTGCTTGCTTTTCATTTATGGAACCTGATTTACCCTGGGCACCGTCACTCAAATAATATAGTGTTTATTAATCAGACAGAGAACCTCAGGCATTGAAATTCAAAGGGATCACTCCCAGAAGATGAAACTCATACAATATACATGTTTATGGGAAGGCAGGCCTTTATTTCTGGGCCACTTTCTATTTAGTCTTTGGAGGAATTGAATATATTACACTGCCTCCTCTGGTAAACTGGAGAGAGGAGCAGAATGAAACTATGAAGGTTTCTGGATCAGGGAAATAAATCTCTATTTCTAGCGTGCAAAAGATTTGACGACACCGCAACCCAACTGTACATCCAGCCTCCCTTGTTTATCCAAATTATAGGCATCTGGCACCACCCAGTGGCCCATCTGTACACAGACATGCTTGTAATACAACAATGTACAAGGCAATATAAGAGCTACAAATATGAACAAGGCAGTCACCACCCTTTTGTAGCCAATAGTCAATTAGAAAAATGAGCATACAACCAACTATTAGAGATACATGTATCATTAAAAATAAATTTAAAATATAGTTCCAAAAAATGTATATACACACTTTGAATAATTATAAAGGCAGTGTTTATTAAAATATATTTCATTTTCAAAACTGAGCTATCAGCTGTTAAAGTGCCTATACATTTTTTGGGGACATCCTGTACATATAATGCAGTTGCAGTTGATCAGAGAAAAGGATTATATTTAATTTCTGGAAGGAAAAGCTTCCATAGAGAAATTAGATTTTAAGCTGGGCTTTGAAGGAAGGATAGGATTTTATTTTATTTTCTAAGATTTTTAAATTGATTTTCAGAGAAAGAAGGGGTGGGGGAGGAGAGAGAGAAAGAGAGAGACATCAATCAGTCACCTCCTTCACAGCCCTCCTCCCCCACCAGGGACTGACCCACAGCCGGGCATGTGCCTTACCAGGAATAGAATGGACAACCTTTCAGTGCACAGGTGGACACCCAACCAGGGCAGGAAGGATAAGATTTTTTTTTAAAATATATTTTATTGATTTTTTACAGAGAGGAAGAGAGAGGGATAGAGAGCCAGAAACATCGATGAGAGAGAAACATCGACCAGCTGCCTCCTGCACACCCCCCACTGGGGATGTGCCCGCAACCAAGGTACATGCCCCTGACCGGAATCGAACCCGGGACCCTTGAGTCCGCAGGCCGACGCTCTATCCACTGAGCCAAACCGGCCTTGGCAGGAAGGATAAGATTTTAATGGGCAGAGTTGAGAAATACATTCCACCAGCGTTAGAATAAGACATGGAAAATGAAGAAACCTGGTATATTCAAGAAAATACATGTATAGTCTGGTTTGGCTAGATAGTGGGGTAGAGTTGATAAGTATAGAAGGTGCTCTAGCCGAAGTGGCTCAGTTGGTTGGAGTGTCGTCCAATACATCAAGGAGTGGTGGGTTCGATTCCCGGTCAGGGCACATACCCACCCAGGTTGCAGGTTTGACCCCAGGTCCGGATGCATGTGGGAGTCAACCAATCAAGATTTCTCTCTCACATGATGCTTCTCTCTCTCCCTCTTTCCCTCCAAGATCAAAAAAATAAATTATTTTTTTAAAATATATTTTATTGTTTACAGAGAGGAAGGGAGAGGGATAGTTAGAAACATCGATGAGAGAGAAACATCAATCAGCTGTCTCCTGCACACCTCCTACTGGGGATGTGCCCACAACCAAGGTACATGCTCTTGACAGGAATGGAACCTGGAACCCTTCAGTCCACAGGCCGACGCTCTATCCACTGAGCCAAACCGGTTAGGGCTTAATTATTTTTTAAAGTATGGAAGGTGTATGTGTATTAGGCATCAGGAAGATTATTTTGTCAATGATAGTAAGATGGACTGAAGTGGACAGAAAAGGAAGGAGAAACAAGTTTGAAAGCTAGTATTATAGTTGCCAAAGTAAGAAACAATGAGAACCTGTCTTATGTTGATGGCAGAGGAAATTAAAAGGAGATCAATGTGAAAAACATTATAGAGATAGAATTAATAGTATTTGACTCAATAAGCTGTTATAAAGCTCAAAAAATCAAAAAGACAAGTTTGAGCCTAGGTTCCTAGAGGAAATCAAGTGCCATAAATGAGAAGACTGCATGTGGGGGAAGATATAAATTTTATTTTAATTATATTTAAAATCTAAGCTGACATGTCAGCAATGTAGAGGAGAACCAATATAGGTCTGAACATTGATAAATAAATTGGGGCCAGAAATACAAATTTGGAAATTATTTGTTTAGAGAAGCTTCAAAATCAAATACCTTGTAAATTACACCTCACTTTAAAAATAAGCACAATTTACCATAGCTAAGATTTGGAAATAGCCTAAGTGCCCATCAGCAAAAGAGTGGATTAAAAAACTGTGGTACATCTACAAAATGGAATACTATGCTGTGGTAAAAAAAGAGGGAATTCTTACCATTTGCAACAGCATGGATGAACTGGAGAGCATTATGCTAAGCGAAATAAGCCAGAGAAAGATAAATATCACATGATCTCACTCACTTGTGGAATATAATGAACAACATAAACTGATGAACAAAAACAGATACAGAGACAGAGAAGCACCCATCAGACCGTCAAACCTCAGAGGGAAGGTAGGGGAGGGTGGGGGTAAGGGAGAGAGATCAACCAAAGGACTTGTATGCATGCATATAAGCCTAACCAATGGACACAGACAACAGGAGGGTGAGGGCATGAGTGGGGGAATAGGGGGACAATGGGGGGATAAGGACACATATGTAATACCTTAATCAATAAACAAAAAAATAAATAAGCAAATAGCCCTGGCCTGTGTTGCTCAGTGATTAGAACATCTGCCCACACATGGGAGTCTTGGGTTCAATTCCAGGTCAAGGGCAAGTACCTGGGTTGCAGGTTGGATACCCGGCACCTGCAGGAGACAAACAATCGATGTGCCTCCCTTACATCCCAATATAGGTGTGTGTGTGTGTGTGTGTGTGTGTGTGTGTGTGTGTGTCTCCCTCTCCCGCTCACTCGCTTCTTCTTTTCCACTCTCTAAAAATCAATGGAAAAAACGGGTGAGGATTAACAAAAATAAAAAATAAGGGGAGTAAGTAAAAATAACAAATTAAGTACCCAAGAAAGCTCTGAGAATAAAGTCCAAAGAAAGAATCCCGGGGGAATACCTACCTCTAGGAAAGAAAGGAAAGGGAGACCGAAAGGCGTAGGGAAGTAGAAAGAATGACTAGAGTGTTAAATGCTGTGGCTGTCAAGAGATAAAAATGTTTCAAGAAGATGAGGATGGTCCATGTTTCAAATGCTACAGAAAAGTACAGAAACATATATACTGAGAAAAGGCTTTAAGACTCAAACAACTTTTCTATGGAATTACCTCAGTTACTGAGTAAGAATCCTGGTTTTCCCTTATTTGAGTCATAAAAGGACTATCTCTTAAGTCATAACTATCTCTTCAGTTAAGTCCATTAAGATTATTTCCTTAGCCCTAGCTGGTTTGGCTCAGTGGATAGAGTATCAGCCTGGGGACTGAAGGGTCCCGGATTCAATTCCGGTCAAGGGCACAAGCCCAGGTTTTTAGGCTCAATCCCCAGTAGGGGGCGTGCAGGACACAGCCGATCCATGATTCTCCCTCATCATTAATGTTTCTGTGTCTCTCTCCCTTCCTCTCTGAAATCTATAAATATATATAGATTGTGTGTGGGCTAATATATATATATATATATATATATATATATATATATATATATATTATTTTTTTTTTTTTTTTTTTTTTTTTTTTTTAAGATTTCCTTAGCCAGAGAACCAAGATGGCAGCATAGTTAAACACTGGTACTCATCACCTCCCACAAACCACATCAAAATTATAGGACAACCATCAATCAGAACCACCTGAAATCTGGCTAAATGGAAGTCCTACAGCTAGAGAAGTAAAGAAGAAAGCACATTGAGACTGGTTGGAACAGGCTGATCCAACACCCACATGTGGCATTTCTTTAGTCGGGAGGTATTTCTCCAAGTTCTCCCATGAGATGCAAGGGGACCCAGCCCCACACCAGACCCCGAGCCCAGGGTTCCAGAGCTGAGAAGAGAAGTCCCCATAACTTCGGGCTGTAAAAATCAGTGGGGATTATGGATGAGTGACACGGAGGCTGCTGGAGTCCCAGGTGTTCCTCAAAGGGCCCACACACAAACTTACATGGTCTCAATTCCTCTAAGCTTCAGGAGAATCCAGGGACATGTGGGGAAGAACTGGACTATCTGGCATTGGGGCAGGAACTCAGAGGTGGCTTTCTACCAGACAGGGATGCTCTAAGGCAGTGGTCGGCAAACTCATTAGTCAACAGAGCCAAATATCAACAGTACAACGATTGAAATTTCTTTTGAGAGCCAAATTTTTAAAACTTAAACTTCTTCTAACGCCACTTCTTCAAAATAGACTCGTCCAGGCTGTGGAATTTTGTGGAAGAGCCACACTCAAGGGGCCAAAGAGCCGCATGTGGCTCGCAAGCCGCAGTTTGCCGACCACAGCTCTAAGGGGTCATTGTTCCTGTGCTGGGACCTCCCCCACTGCAGAACTGATTGGGAACCATACCTGAGTTTCCATTAGCATGGCTCACACT
Organism: Eptesicus fuscus; assembly: GCF_027574615.1. Taxonomy (NCBI): domain Eukaryota; kingdom Metazoa; phylum Chordata; class Mammalia; order Chiroptera; family Vespertilionidae; genus Eptesicus; species Eptesicus fuscus. The sequence continues at coordinate 37,834,263 of NC_072494.1, read as the reverse complement.
GTTGGCTCTGCCCTAGTGATTCCCTGAGACCCTGCCCCATCCAATTTGCAGACCCACCCAAGCTGTTTGCAGCTGCTTTTCCATATCAATGGCCTGTCCTGGCTCAGGCTTTAGACTTTGCTAAAATCTCTTAAATAAGCAGCAGCTGGAGTCAATAAAAGGCAAGACCTAGCACCAGCATGCCTTGTCTCACAGCTAGGCCTCACCTGGGCACTTCCTACCCCAATACAAATAGCAGCCATCTGCAGACCACTCTGTAGCTCCTGCCAGATGGCCCCGGACAGTGACTGACTTTGCACTCCCCGGAGGCCCCAGAATTAGTGCACCCAGTGGACAGCTTCAGACCATACCAGATTACAACTCTACACATCCACAAGACACACACTCAAGGGGCAGACTCAGTAAGTACCAAAGCTCCACTGAAGCAAATCCTGCTCCATAGGTCTCCTGCACAGCAGCTCTTCCACTGTAGACACAGCTGGTCCTCATAGCCAATTGGCCTGGAGGCCAATTCCGCACAGTGAGGCCAATCAAGGCTCGACTACAACAAGACTGTGCATATAGCCCACACAGGGGCACACCTAGAGTTCCCAGCTCAGATGACTGGGGAGGCTGAGCCACTGGGCCCTATAGGACACCTATTAGACAAGGTCACTCTACCAATCCAGGAAACATAACAGCTCTACTTAATACATAGAAACAAACACAAGCAGCCAAAATGAGGACACAAAGAAACATATTACAAATGAAAGAAATGGAAGCAAGCAAGCTACTGGATACAGAGTTCAAAACAATGGTTATAAGGTTACTCAAGGATCTTAATGAGAGCTTCAAGGGATTCAGTGAAACTTTCAAGGATCTTAGTGAGAATGTCAAAGACATGAAAAAGGACCAGTCAGAAATTAAGCATACACTAACTGAAATAAGGAATAATTTACAGGGATTCAACATAGAGTACAGGATTCTGAGAATCAAATCAATGATTTGGAATATGAGGAATCAAAAAACACCCAATCAGAAGAGCAGAGAGCCCAGCTGGTGTGGTTCACTGGTTGAGCATTGACCTATGAACCAGGAGGTTGTGGTTGGATTCCTGGTCAGGACACATGTCCAGGTTGCAGGCTTGATTCCCAGTGTGAGGTGTGCAGGAAGCAGCAAATCAATGATTCTCTCTCATTGTAATTTTAAAAAAAGAAGAAGAAGAGCAAAGAAAAAGAAGAATCCAAAAATTTGAAGATAGTGTAAGGAGCCTCCGGGACAACTTGAAGCATACGAACATTTGCATTTGGGGGTGCCAGAAGAAGAGAGCAAGCAAGATATTGAAAACCTACTTGAAGAAATAATGACAGAAAACTTCACCCTAAACAGTGAAAAAAAAAACTTTTACAAGTCGAGGAAGCACAGAGAGTCCCAAACAAGAGGAACCCAAAGAGGCCCACACCAAGACACATCATAATTAAAATGTCAAGGGTTAAAAACAAAGAATCTTAAAAGCAGCAAGAAAAAAGCAGTTTCCTACAAGGAAGCACCCACAGACCTGCCAGCTGATTTCTCAACAGAAACATTACCGGCTAGAAGGGAATGGCAAGAAATCTTCAAAGTGATGGATAGTAAATACCTACAAACGAGATTACTCTACCTAGCAAAGATTTGAAGGTCAGATAAAGAGCTTCACAGATATGAAAAAGCTAAAGGAGTTCATCACCACCAAACCAATAATCAATGAAATATGAACAATAAAAAGGCAACAAATACATATCTATCAACAATTGAATCTAAACATCAAAACAAAGAAAGAAGAAATCTAATGAACAAAATAAACAGATGAGTAAAAAGGAATCAGAGGCATGGAAACATGAGACTGACGAATCTCAGAGGAAGGGGGGTGAGATGGAGTAGGAAGAGATTAACCAAAGATCTTATATGCATACATGCATTACCTATAGACACAGGCAATAGGGTGGTGAAGGCCTGGGTCGGGGCAGGAACCGAGTGGATGGGGATTATGGTGGGAAAAAAGAGGGATATCTGTAGTACTCTCAATAATAAAGATTTAAAAGAAAATATTTCCTTAAAAAACTTACTGGCCTACTACTTAATCATCACTGGCCTACTAATTAATCATAACCTGAGACCCATCTATATATATAAAAGCCTAAGCGACCACCATTCAAACAGTCTCTATGATGCACACTGACCACCAGGGGGCAGACACTCAACGCAGGAGCTGCCCCCTGGTGGTCAGTGTGCTCCCACAGTGGGAGCACCGCTCAGCTGACCGACAGGCCCCAGATGCCAGCTGTGAGCCCGACGAGTGCAACTGTGGGGGCGAGAGCCTCTCCCGCGGACAATCCCCCTGCGCACCCCTCCCCCATCTGGACTAGGATCAGGACCTGCATTGGGACTGACTGGGCGCAAGCCCACGGCCACTTCTCGGTCATGGGCGCACAGAGACCACAGCGGAGTGGCAGCGAGCCTACCAAGTGGGGGATGAGCAGGAGCTGTGCGGTGCCTGGCCCGGCTCGGGCTCCTCCCCTGCCGCCTGCCGCCTGCCGCCTTGCACACTACTACATCCCTCGTGAGATGTTGGACTGCCGGTTTCGGCCCAATCCCCACAGGCCATGCCGAGGGACGCCACTGGTGCACAAATCCGTGCACCGGGCCTCTAGTGTTTAAATAATTAAAAATGTTTTTATTCAGATTGTCATTTGGATAGACATTTTTATATACTTTTATAATTTTATAATTTATTACTTTTATAAAAAACACCAAATTCTATTTTTCAGTTCATTGAAGAGCCTATTTTTAAAAGATAGCATATGATAAAAAATAAAAAATAAATAAGTTAAATAGTCAGCATCTAATCTAATAATAGACAAATATGCAAATTGACCGCACCTTCGCTACACCTAAGCCACGCCCACCAGCCAAGCCACGCCCGCCAACCAATCAGGACGAGTATGCAAATTGCCCCAACAAAGATGGTGGCTAATTTGCATATCAAGACAGCGTCCAAAGAAGTCAAGAGCTGCAGAAGGGAGTAAAGCTTCGAAGAAGCAAGCAAGCGGGGGGGGGGGGGGGGGGGATAAGGGCGGGGCGGGTGACAAGGGCGGGGCGGAGGCGGGGCCGGGGCCGAAGGGAAACGCGGGCGGGCTGAAGGAGAAGGTGAGGCGGGGGACAAGGGCGGGGCGGAGGCGGGGCCAGGGGCGAAGGGAAACGCAGGCGGGCTAGAGGAGAAGGTGAGGCAGGTGAACAAGGGAGGAACGGAGGCGGGGTAGAGTGCAGCAGGAAATCCTATTGCAGGATTTTTCCTGCAACGGGAAAGCTAGTATGGTATAAAAGAAAGGACAGCCAAGCCGAAACCGGTTTGGCTCAGTGGATAGAGCGTCGGCCTGCGGACTCAAGGGTCCCGGGTTCGATTCCAGTCAAGGGCATGTACCTTGGTTGCAGGCATATCCCCGGTAGGGGGTGTGCAAGAGGCAGCTGATCGATGTTTCTCTCTCATCGATGTTTCTGACTCTCTATCCCTCTCTCTTCCTCTCTGTAAAAAAATCAATAAAATATATTTAAAAAAAGAAAGGACAGCCAAAACCGGTTTGGCTCAGTGGATAGAGCATTGGTAGAGCATTGGCCTGCGGACTGAAGGGTCCCGGGTTCGATTCTGGTCAAGGGCATGTAACTTGGTTGTGGGGACATCAACCCAGTGGGGGGTGTGCAGGAGGCAGCTGATCAATGTTTCTCATCGATGTTTCTAACTCTCTATCCCTCTCCCTTCCTCTCTGTAAAAAAATCAATAAAATATATATTTAAAAAAAGAAAAAGAAAAAGAAAGGACAGCATATGGTATAAAAGGGCTTTAGTATCAGTTAGACCTGGTTTTGAATTCTACTTCTACCATCTACTTTAGAGGTTTAAAAATATATATATTTGTGTGTGTGTGTGTATATTTTTAATATATTTTTATTTATTTCAGAGAGGAGAAGGAGAGACAGTAAAATCAATGATGAGAAAGAATCACTGATCGGCTGCCTCCTACACGCCCCCACTGGGGATTGATCCCACAATCCGGGCATGTGCCCTTAACAGGAATCGAACCTGGGACCCTTTGGTCTGCAGGCCAATGCTCTATCCACTGAGCCAAACCAGCTAGGGCCTTAATATGTTTTTATTGTAGTTTATTTCTTTTTTGTAAAAAGCAATGTCATTACCCTGCAGAAGTTAGTTTAGAGGATTAAAAACAAATGTTTCCAGCCTATACTTGGTAGCATTTATACTATTTATTCCTAGCCTCTCAACTCTGGTTCCAGATTGCATTTCCTAGAGAAACCTGGGATTGCCTACCACTCAGCAATGATCCTACAAACACCGTATGGAACTTTGGATATAGTCCCAAGTCCATATCTGCTTAACTGCTCTCACTGGCCTTTTAAAGAATTCAGAGACCTCTGTTAACATCTTTTTTTGAGTATATTCATGTCCTATGAATTAGGGCTGTGGTCGGCAAACTGCGGCTCGTGAGCCACATGCGGCTCTTTGGCCCCTTGAGTGTGGCTCTTCCGCAAAATACCACGGCCTGGGCAAGTCTATTTTGAAGAAGTGGAGTTAGAAGAAGTTTAAGTTTAAAAAATTTGGCTCTCAAAAGAAATTTCAATCATTGTACTGTAGATATTTGGCTCTGTTGACTAATGAGTTTGCCGACCACTGAACTAGGTAGGGTAAAGCAGTATACTCAAGAACCCAACAATATAAGCCTCCTTTTCTTGAAAGTTGAGAGGATAGCCAAGATGAGAACTTCAAAACAACCACCACAGATGATGAGGAAGATAAGGAAGTCCTGCATCAACTATCCTATGAACAGGAAATTTGTTCCCTCTTCGGATGGATGCCTTCTCTTCCTGTTGGTAATACAAATGTCTCATGTTTAGTTTATTGGCTTTGGTTCCAATAACAATATTTCAGCCCTGGCCGGTTTGGCTCAGTGGATAGAGCACTGGCCTTTAGACCCGAGGGTCCCAGGTTCAATTCTGGTCGGGTGCACGTGCCCAGGTTGCAGCTTTCCAGATGGCTCCATAGTAGCTTTCCAGATGGCTCCATTCCCAGTAGGGGACATGCAGGAGGCAGCCAATGAATGATCCTCTCTCATCACTGATGCTTCTAGCTTCTATCTCTCTCTCCCTCTCCCTTCCTCTCTGAAATCAATAAAAAATATTTGAAAAAAACCAATAACGGTATTTCAGTATATTAAGAATTCATTCTAACCCATCAGTGCTATCTCCAGCTGTAGAGCTAAGGAACTTTTTTTATAATGGTTAAGCCCATTTATCTCAATTTAAATGATTCTAAGGAAAATCCACTAACTAAGGAAATTCCATTGTGTTTCCACTATAAAATGATTTACTTTCACATCAAAATCCAGTATTACCAGTTTTTGCCATTCACATTTCACATCTTCCTTGAGCCCTAGCCGGTTTTGCTCTGTGGATAGAGTATCAGCTGTGGACGGAAGGGTTCTGGGTTTTATTCAAGGGCACACACCTCAGGTTGCAGGCTCAATTCAATTCCCAGCCCTGGTCGGGCATGTGCGAGAAACAACCAATCGATGTGTCTCTCTGTTTCTTGCTCTCTGTCTCTCCAACTCCCTTCCACTATCTCTAAAATATCAATGGAAAAATATCCTCTGTGATGAGTAACAAAAAAATAAATTTTTCCCCTTAAATCGCTGGAAAGGACATTAGAGAGATAAAAGAGTGGTGATACTCCAAAGGAACAATTTATAATGAAACAATAAAGAAGGCTAAAAACATCAAGAAGTGCCCTCCTACCTGCACTCAGTTAGAGGGCAGAGTTAAATAAGGTTAAAATATACTTGATAATGTGGCACTGCTTAAAGTACACTAGAGAAATATATCCTCTTGGCTACCACTAGAGGTAAATCATAGTAGCTTTCCAGATGGCTTAGGAAAACCAAGAACAAAAAAATGACTTGTGAGATAACTTCACATTAGAATTTGGCCACACTTCCTTAAACAGTATCCTCACAGGATAAGAGCAAATACCTAACCTCTCAAATATAATGATGAAAATTTTTGCAATAACCCAATCCATTAGACATACCACATTTCATTAAAAGATGCCATGCCCTAACCGGTTTGACTCAGAGGCTAGAGCGTTGGCCTGCGGACTGAAAGGTCCCAGGTTCAATTCTGGTCAAGGGCATATACCTGGGTTGCGGGCACATCCCCAGTGGGAGGTGTGCAGGAGGCAGCTGATCGATGTTTCTCTCTATCCCTCTCCCTTCCTCTCTGTAAAAAATCAATAAAATATATTAAATTTTAGAAAAAGATGCCATCTCTGCCATATTAATCATGGCCCACACCCTACATGCAAACTCGAGACAGACTAAATTCACTAATTTATCTCTAGCAAACACATTCCTGGGGTTAAGGTAGTACTCGATAAATTGGGCTCTGGCTCAGAAACTATGTTCTGTAGGGGTAGAGATATAAAAAAAAATGCTGTAAGTAAGTGACCAATTCATAAAATTAACCACACACTAATTTTCAAAAACTGCTCAAGGACTTTCTTTTCACTCCAAGAGAATAGCTAAATAAGTAAATAAGAACAGGTAGTCCCTTTTTCTGACCAATTTTAACAGTAATGAAATTCTTTTTTGTTGTTGTTAATCCTTACCCGAGGATATATTTTTCCCCATTGATTTTTAGAGAGAGGGAGGGAGGGAGGGAGAGAGTGGGAGGGAGGGAGGGAGGAGGGGAATATAGGAAGGTAAGAAGGGAGGGAGGGAAAGATGTAATCAACACTTTTTTTTTTGATGTAGAGATACAGGGATTGGTAGCCTCCCACATAAGCCCTGACTGGGGTTGGGATCCAATCTGCAACTCAGTACATGCCCTTGACCTGGAATTGAACCCACAAACCTTCAGTGGGCAGATCGATGCTCTAACCACTGAGCACACCAGGGTGAAGGTAGGGCCAGGGTGAAGATTCTTGTGCATATTCACAAAAACCAAAGATAAAGTTTTCAATATGACTGTTAAATCTAAAAGCATTGACATCTGTCTCGGAAATTAAGATATGCATAGTCACTACCTCCATGCCTACTGCTGATTCAGTGGTTTCAATTGTCTGGGTTCCAAATGGGTAAGAGTAAATAACAGATTATCTTGCCTCACTGATAATCTGCTTAAAAATAAAGCTAATTCAATCTTAAAAACTAATTCTTAACACTAATGTTATGCAATAAAAAGCTCTGTTTGGCTAACTCCGACTTTAACTGGACATTTCCTAGACATGTTTAAACTTTCTTACAGTAGATAATATCCAGAAATAAATAATATTTACTAAAAACAAAGTTTAACTAGTCACTTCATGATTTTAAAAGCCTGTAACTCACTGATGGAATACAGGACCAGAGAGTATGAAACTGATCATCTCAGGCTCCAGAAACAGGACACACTTCTATGGAACGTCTCCCACTAGCGGTGTCCCATTTGCTTCTGAAATGCCAGTACTGTTTTAAACTGGCAACAAAAAGGCTGCTTTTTTTCAGCTCTCTCTGAAGACAGGCTCCTGTCCTAGGTTGATCCTAGTCAACACCAAGGATCACAGCACTGGGACAGAATTTTACACATTTAATAGAGTGCTGTATTAAATGCCCTGTTGGGTTGGGAACTAAGGTCACAAGCATACCTAGCCTCTCACTTCAGCCATGCTAGGAAATTCTTCCTAATAAAATGGGACAATTCTTATGCAACACCATGAAATATAAAATGTCTTCAGAATATGTGAAATTCTTGGAGGGGTTGGAGCAGGGATAGAGAATTCTTATCTAGCACATAGAATAATAAGGAATAGTCAAAATTATGCTTCTTCAAACATATTTCCTTTTTCCACTCTTTCCCAACATAGATCTAAAAATCTTCTAAAAATACAAATAATAAAAATGCAATCTCACCACTCTCCATCCCAAGTTTTTATCTTTCAATGGAGAGAATTTAGATCTTGCTTGATATTAATGCAAGTTGATCAACTCTAAGTTGATCACTGGCTTGAATATAATTGCTTTCATCACAATGTAATCAACACTTTTTAAATATGCATTTTTGTTGATTTCAGAAAGGAAAAGGGAGAGAGAGAGAAACATCAATGATGAGAGAGAATCATTGATCGGCTGCTTCCTGCATGTCCCCTACTGGGGATCGAGCCCACAACCAGGGAAACCAGGGACCCTTCAGTCCACAGACTGATGCTCTATCAACTGAGCCAAACCAGATAGGGCTAACCAACACTTCCTTAATTTTCATGTGGCCTTATCTACTCCAAAGGCATGGAAGAAAAGCCAACAAGAGAAGGTTAAAAACTTATCATCTGTGCTATCATATTATTAAGATGGTCCAACTGGGGAGATGAAATAAAAAACTCTGTATTCCTAACTCCCTAGTCCAGATTCACTTCAGAAAGAAAGGAGACCTTTTCATGGTCTAGTTCTTTGATAATGTATTGATGAGGATCACTGCAGAGCCCAACAACTTGGAAAAACAACAACATATTCCCTCCATGGCAAAAGGAAAAGGCCTAAGAGGTAGCTAGAGCAGAGGTGGTGAACAACACTGAGGCAGGAAAGGAAGGAATTACAGGCCTGCCTCCTTTTATTGTGCTTCCCTTTATGGTGCTTCACAGATGCTGTGTTTTTTACAAACTGAATGCAAGACCCTTCACTGGCAAAAGAGTACAATTCACTTTACTGCAATACAGCTTTGTTGCAGCGGTCTGGAACTGAACCACCAATATCTTGAGGTATGCCTGTACAATACTTGTGTCAACTCTGGTCAGGTATACTAATACAGACACCAAGAGGAAGGAAGCAATGAACAAAGAAAACTTACAGATATTTAGCTTAAGAATGCATTTAGAGATATACATATACCTACATCTAATACTCCCCTGTCCTCTGGTCTTGAACTAACGTGAATCATGTTCAATAGACAACCCTTGGTGGGCACATACAAAGTAACATTTAAGCTGACCAATTAAGAATGAATTGAAAAAATAACCAGGGAACGATGTTCAAAAGCAAAATGTAAAGAGATGTAAACTAATGTATAACTTATTCTAAGCCATATCAATGATGTGTACAGAAAATAGGGGGAAAAAGTGTCTATCACGTGCTAGCCATACGAACAGTAGGAAGTGGTATTTATCCCATTTTTAGAGATGTGAAAACGAAGGGAGAAGCTTAAATCACGTGCCCAAGGTCTAAATCTTAGTAGAGTATTTAAACACACGTCTGTCCAGCTCTAAAGCTGTACTTTCCCCTTTCTATCTTACTGATACACCTATGTACCACCAATAATAATCTTATTCCAGTTCATAAGGAGCATTTTCTAATTAGAACACAATGTGAAATAAAGTTCTCACCAGTGTCACATTCGACCTTTCCTACTGCAAATCAGAGAGATTAAGAGTCAGCCAGACCTCCCTCCCAAAGACACTCCTCTCCAGTCACATCCCATAAACTCCAACCACAGCACTATTCTCTGCTTCTAGAAACCCAAGAATCTTACAAAAATTACGTTGACAAGTACGTTCTGACTCCCCTCTTCCACACTGGCTCCTGCTGCTGCCTGCACAGGATGACTGTCTGCTGAACAGCTATGAAAAAGCAGCCGCTATGTTTTTTAACCCAAAGTTTACTACCTCCCAAAGAGCTGGAATTCTGAGGTGAACTGAACCCAGACACCAACTGCAGACAGCCTTCAGTTTCGTGACCCAGCAGCTAAATATTCTCCTCTAAAGAGCAAGAAATGTCGGCCCAAACTAATTCGCAGCTTTTAACAATGTAAGCAACACGATCCACACAAAGGCAAAACACAATGCAAATGAGGTGGACGCATTCACTTGTAGGCTTACAGGCGTTTTGAAGATACACAGGAAGAGTTTATGACAGATAATCAAGATGTCCCACAGCCCATTAAACTCATAAAAGTAATTTAACCAGAGCTGGAACACAGTTAAAAAAAAACAATACCCCAACTCTGGGAAGCGGTGGTAGGAATTTTACGACTTGAGTGGTCAGCACTTGACCGTCAGGGCAGAAATCCAAATGCTCAACTCCGACTCACCTTTCCTCCTCTCCCGCGGCAGGAAGCGTCAGGCTGGGCTCCGGAGAAAACGGGTCTCGGAGATTCACTGAAGGACTGAGAAACATTAAAGTTTAAGTGGCAGAGGTGTCTCTGCTACTAAACATAGTAAAAAAGTATTTATAAGTACACGTTAACATGTTTTAGATCTCTTCACAACTATTTAAAGACCAGAGTCATTGATCTAATTCCGACTACTCAGTAAGTAACCTACAAACATAGTTACAGAAATAAAATGAACCAGGCAAGTATCCTCCCGGCTCCACCAACATGTAAAAAGTCACTTAACAGGAAAACCTGAATCTTTTCTAACCCTAACTAACCCGCACCCCCAAGCCTCCCGAGGAGAAACCACCGCGCAGGGGGAGGGGCGGGTCCCGGGGAGAATGTGATAGCTCCAGCGCCGGTTTGTTTACAGACTCCAGCAACAACCATGAGTCAGAAATTCAAGCCACCGGGCGCTTTCCAGCTAACAGGGACCAAAGGGGACCGTTCTACGGTGTCCCGGAGATCTGGGGGTGAGGGGAGGTAAACCAAGAGAATTCCGTTTCAAAGGGGACGGGACCAGCCGGCAACAACTGCCTCTCGGGTTCTCGGACCTCGGCCTCCCGTGTGAGGCGCTGGGCCCGAGAACTCGGGATGCGGGGGGGGGGGGGGGGGGGGGGTTAAGGGGGGTATCGCGCGGGGCCCTTGAGGGGACTGGGAGACCAGGGCGAGCCGCGTCCCCCAATCTCTTGGGGGAGGGGGAGCCCACAAACGGGTCGTCACCCAACGAGGCAAGACGTCCCTGAAGGGTTGTGGGTCAGGCCCTTGAGGGCAATTCCGGGGCTCCCGGGAGAAAAGGGCAGCCAGTCCTTCCAGCGGAGACTTGGCTCGGGGGAGGGAGAAGCCCTGAGCCCTGGGCTGGGAAACGAGCCCCGCTATCCCGAGGGGAAACAGACAGGGGAAGAGTGGCAGGCCAAGCCGGAACGAGGCACGGACCGGGTAGGTCGGGGGTGGGGGGGGTGTCCGGCTGGGGCAGTTACAAGCACGGGAGCCGGCGGGGCTCAGCAGCCCGCTCCCCGCCTCGGGTCATCCTGCTAGCAGCTGCTCCAACTGTCCCAGGCCCGGCCGTCCCGTCCACTGCCGCCACCAACGCCGCCGCCATCTTACACTGGCCAGCGGCCGCCGCCACCGCCGCCTCCGCTCTCTGCGCCTGCGCCTGCGCCGCCACGCTTTCCGGCCCCGTTTGCGACGATCTGCCGTGGAGAAGCCGGAGGGAAGAGTGGTCGCGCGAGCTCTCGGCTTCCCAACCTCCTCGAAGGACGCGTGAGGGGCGGGGCTTAAGGCCAACGGAAAACACGACGGGGGCGCGTGCGCATTGCCAAGGAGGCAAAGTTGATTTTTTTTTTTTTTTTTCTAGTGCGTGGAGGGTCACACGTACCTTGTGATACGCAGGGCAAATCTGAGTTAGCGGCGTCCCTGAGTTGTGGAGGAAATAAAATTTATTTCTAATGGGCTGGCAGGCAACCTTCCGGGCGACCTCCATGTCTGCCCTGTTTCTGAATACTGGGAACAAGCAGTTCTCTCGCCAGATTTTTTCCAAAAGCCCTATATCCTTTGAGGACCATTTCCATAAGTGGTTTCTATATCTTCGAGGCCCACTCCACCCCGAGAGCCTCCATTCATCCACTTTTAAAGAAGGGATTCAGCCGAAACCGGTTTGGCTCAGTGGATAGAGCGTCGGCCTGCGGACTGGAAGGTCCCAGGTTCGATTCCGGTCAAGGGCATGTACATTGGTTGCAGGCACATCCCCTGTAGCGGGTGTGCAGGAGGCAGCTGGTCGATGTTTCTAGCTCTCTATCCCTCTCTCCCTTCCTCTCTGTAAAAAATCAATAAAATATATTTTAAAAAAAAAAAAGGAATTCAGAGCCTTGACTTGTAGCTATTGGGGTGGGATAGTGAGGGTTCCCAAGAATGGGCCCAGGAATGTACACTCCGCTTCCTAAAAGAAAGCGTGTAGAAGATCCCTGACAGGGTTACTCCCACCTGCCCGGATGGAGGAATTTTCGATCAAAAGGCCAGGGTGCAAGAACCTGACCTCACCTCCTGTACCGCTACCCTGCACGATAAGTCACCACTTGGACTGTTGCAATAGACACCTAGCAGGTTTGTCTACTTCCATTATTGTCCTAGTTAAACATTTAAGGCAGCCAGCGTGTCCTTTTAAGCTGTAAGTCAGGTCAAAACTTCCAAGCTTCTCATGACACAATAAAAATCAAAATGATCACAGTAGTCTTTAACACAGGCTTACAAGATCTGGTACCTGTTTCCCTGACTCCTCCCACACTGCCTAGCTCTACGCTAGCCTCGGCCTTTGGTGTCACTCCAGCCGGAAGCATGTTCCAGCCCAGGGCTTTTGCACTTGTTTTCTTCTTCTTTTTTTTTTTTTTAATGTTTATCTGTGTGGGATCCCTTGTCACGTCCCGCGTGTTTCAGAGATCCCGTTCGGGTCCGGTTTCTGGAGAAGGCCGCAATCAAAATGAAGAGAAGCTAGAAAAGAATCAATTTGGGAAAATGTGGGGCCAGGCGGGAGCCCACCTCTAGTGGGAGGACTGCCAAGCTCTGGCCTTTGCTCTATCCCTTTTATTAGAGTTCTGAGATACACCCATTGCCCTTAGGCAGGTAATTCCAGTAACAGACAGATGATCTTTATCAATATGGATTTACATGATTATTTGGTGGGGAAGTTGCCTCAGTTACCATCGTCTCAATTAGATAGGGAGTGGTTGGCTCTGACCTTTAGCTTCAAGGTTGACCAGCCTTGTCGGGTTCCCTTTTCACATAACTACCAAGTGACAATGTTCGGTTTCCGGCATTTATCTAAGTTTTTTTTTTCCCCTTCAGATATTAGAAATGCAAATGACTTTGGTATGTTGTTCTTGTATCCAGCAACCTTGCTACACTTTCTAATTCCAATAGTTTGTGTGTCGATTCCTTTGGGCTTCCACATATACAATTACAGTATACGAGTTAAGAACACTGGTTTCACTTCACTTATTTTATTTTTGGGCCCAAACCAAGCTTTTCCTCCATCACCCCCACCTCCCACCACATCTTCATCCGTTCATCTATTGATGAACACCTAGGTTATCTCCATATTATGAGTAATGCTCCAGTGAACACAGGGGTGCATATATCTTTTCAAATTGGTCTTTTTGTTTTTGTTGGATAAGTTACCCAGAAGTGGAATTGCTGGGTCATATGGTGGCTCTATTTTTAATTTTTTGAGGAATCTCCATACTGTTCTCCATAGTGACTACACCAATTCACAATCCTACAACAGATCTTTACTAGACTTGAGTTCTCCACTTAATCTCCACAGATCTCTACTCCAATACTTCCTGAGGCAGCTCTTGACCATTCCAACTAAAATGATACTTTTTACACACACACACACACAAAGAAAATGGTACCCTACATCACCACCCTCCTGTATCCTCTTACTCTGCATTTTTTATTCATAATGTTTACAAATATATACTTACTGATTTTTAGGGAGAGAGAAACATCAATGGGAAAGAGAAATATCCTGCACAACTGCCACCAGGGATCGAGCCCGCAACCCAGGCATGTGCCCTGACCAGGAAATCGAACTGGCAACCTCTCCATGCATGGGGTGATGTCCAACCAACTGAGTCACACAGGCCAGGGCTTTCATAACATTTTTTTTTTTTACCTGTAACATGTAACCTATAATTACATAGTTTTAATCTAAATATATATTAGAATAAAACCCTGTGAAGGCAGGGTCTTTGTCATCTTTGTAACCCAAACACCTAGGAGAGTGCTAGAACACAAAGTAACTATCAAATGCCCTACCATTCCATTCATTCGTTCTATCCAACAACTATTGAATTCCTGCTACATGTAAGGTCCTGTTCTAGGTGCCGCAGCTGCTGCAGTGAAAAAACAAACCCAGGTGACTGCATTCATAGAACTTATCATTAGTGCAGGCGTTGGGCGTGCATAGAGAGGAAAGGGACACGCAGACGGTATTAAGTTATGGGGAGTACTGTAAAGGAAAAGAAATGGTGTGCTCTTTTGCATTGGGGGTCCAGGGAAGGCCTCTCTGCTGAGATGACATTTGAATAGAGATCGGAGGGGAGAGCCAGGCAGAGGGAACAGCAAGGTTAAAAAACCTTGAAACTTGACTGTACTCTGTATTCAAAGAACAGTAAGGAAAGCAGAAGAGCATGCAGGAAATGAGTTTAGAGAAACAAGATGGAGGTCAGATGAATTATGGACTTTTAGAACTAAGGAGAGGTCCCGGGTCCGGGTGAGGCCGCACGCCCCTGAGTCCGGGTGAAGCTGGATCCCGGGTCCGGGTGAGGCCATGTGCTCCTGGATCCGGGTGAGACTGGGTCCCGGGTCCGGGTGAGGCCGTGCCCCTGGGTCCGGGTGAGGCCACGTGACCCTGGGTCCGGGAGAGGCCACGCGCCCCTGGGTCCGGGTGAGGCTGGATCCCAGGACCGGGTGAGGCCGCGCACACCGGGGTCCGGGTGAGGCCGTTCCCCCCTGGATCCGGGTGAGGCTGAGTCCCGGGTCCGGGTGAGGCCAGGCGCCCCTGGGTCTGGGTGAGGCCACGCTCCCCTGAGTCTGGGTGAAGCCGTGCCCCTGGGTCCGGGCAAGACCAAACCAGAGGGAGTCAGACCTGCATTACCACCATTTGTCCACCATCCAGAACTGAAAAGTCAGTGCTGTGCACATAAGGAACTGGTGGACATTGAAATTGGGTCTCAAAAGAACTGTTGGTCCAGAAAAAAACTCACTACAGACTGATTCATTTGCCTGTCAGCATAACTATTATTGCTCGTCTCACATTCGGTTCTTATAAGTATATTCCTAGTAACACATGATCTCACTCATCTAGGGGAAATGATGAACAACATAGACTGATGAACAAGAACAGACCCAGAAACAAGGAGGCATCGATCCGACTGTCGGGCCTCAGAGGGAGGGGAGGGGAGGGTGGGGGTAGGGGGGAGAGATCAACCAAGGGACTTGTGTGCATGCATACAAGCCTAACCAATGGTTAAGGACAACAGGGGGGTGGGGGCATCTGTGGGGAGGGGTGGGGGATGGGAATGGGGGGATGAGGACAAATATGTGACACCTTAATCAATACAGAAATTTTTAAAAAATAATAATAATAATTAAAAAATTAAAATTAAAAAAAAAAAGAACTAAGGAGAGGACTTTGGATTTTACCCTAAGAGTGCTAGGAAAGCCCTAGTGGGTTTGGCTCTGGATAGAGCATCAGCCTGCAGACTGAAGGGTCCCAGGTTCGATTCCGGTCAAGGGCACATGCCTGGGTTGCGGGCTCGGTCCCCAATGGGGGGCATGCAGTAGGCAGCCGATCAATGATTCTCTCTCATCATTGATGTTTCTAACTCTCTCTCCCTCTCCCTTCCTCTCTGAAATCAATAAAAAGATATTTTAAAAAAAAAGAGTGCTAGGAAATCATGGAGGGTTTTGCATAAAAGAGTGACATGATCTGATTTATCAATGAAGAAATTTACTTTGGTTGATTCTTTAAGAACTGCCTGCTGGAAGGCAAAATAGAAGCTGAAAGACTAGTTAGGAAGATATTGCAGGCCTTCAAGGCTAGTGTTGCAGTTGAAGTAGTAGGAAGTGGTTGGATTCTGGATATACTTTGAAGGTGGCAGAGGTGATTTGCTAATAGATTGAATTTGGGGTGCAAGATAAAAAAATATATCAGAGCAGAGCAACAGGTTAAATAGCAATGCCATTTTCTGAGATAGAACTCCTAGGGGTGAGGGGACAGGAGCAGGTTTTTTGAGGAAATACCCAGTTTTAGTTTAGATCTATTAAGCTGGAGATGCCTATTAGATTACAAATGAAACTACTGAGTAAACAATTGAAATACAAATCTGAAGCTACCAGGAGAAGGAACAATTGGTGGTATTATCTGGGGAGTCATTAAGGTATAAACGGTATAGATAACCATGGGATGGAAAGTGCTCGGTTAGTTAGTGTGGAAAAAAAGAGAAACAATAATAAATTGAGCTCTCTAATCCTGAGGCACTCCAACTAGTAGCGGTCAGAGAAAAAGGAAATCCATCAAAATGTATTTAAAAGGAGCAACAGGAAATAGGAAGAGAGCAAGAGGTCTTATGAAATAAACTTTAAAAAATGTTTTAAGCTGAAACCGGTTTGGCTCAGTGGATAGAGCATCGGCCTGCGGACTGGAAGGTCCCAGGTTCAATTCCGGTCAAGGGCATATACCTTGGTTGCGGGCACATCCCCAGTAGGGGGTATGCAGGAGGCAGCTGGTCGATGTTTCTCTCTCATGTTTCTCTCTCATCGACATTTCTAGCTCTCTATCCCTCTCCCTTCCTCCCTGTAAAAATCAATAAAATATATTTTAAAAAATGTTTTAATGAGTTTAAGATTGAAAATGACTGAAAATTGCCCAGCCAGTGTAGCTCAGTGGTTGAGCATCAACCTATAACCTAGAAAGTCACGGCTCGCTTCCCGGTTAGGGCACATGCCCAGGTTGCAGTCGATCCTCAGTGTGGGGGCATGCAGGAGGTGGCCAATCAATGATTCTCATCATTGATGTTTCTATCTCTCTTGCCCCTCTCCCTTTCTCTCTCTGAAATCAATTACACACACACACACACACACATATATACTTTTTTTTTTTTTTAAGAAAATGACTGAAAATTGACCACTGGATTTGGAAACATGGAGGTTAAGACCTTGACAAGAGTGGTTTTAGTGGAGCTATGGAGATAAAAATCTCCCCTTCTGTGATCTGGTTTCT
The DNA here is from genome assembly GCF_027574615.1 of Eptesicus fuscus. Taxonomy (NCBI): domain Eukaryota; kingdom Metazoa; phylum Chordata; class Mammalia; order Chiroptera; family Vespertilionidae; genus Eptesicus; species Eptesicus fuscus. The sequence goes on along the minus strand of NC_072494.1, from coordinate 37,817,277 downwards.
GTGCTCACTGTTTTGGTGGACACCATTGCTACCACCACCAAATTAATTGCTACTACCACCAGATCTTCTCTTTCTTATTTTGGGCTTTCCAATTGCATTTGAGGTTGTGATGACCCTTCTGAATACTTAATCCCACTGATTTCTGTGACACGGTATTCCATAGTTCTATAACATTTTTCTCTCCATTTATTTAATGAGCTTCATTGTACATGCTCTTCTAAGCTGATCTTATCCATTCCCACAGTATAAACTACTACCCACATAAGTATTTATTTCCAACACAGGCTTCTCCTTCAAGGTATAGACTCACATACTTGATAACCAACGGCACTTTTTTAAAAAATAGCTTTATTGAGATGAAATTCACATACCATACAATTCATTCATTGAAAGTGTACAACCGAAGGGCTTTTAGTACATTCACAGATATGTGTAACCACCACCATCAGTTAATTTTCAACCATTTTTATCTCCTTGAAAAGATACTCAGTACACATTAGCTATCATCCCCTAATTTTCCCACCCTCTCTAGTCCTAAGAAACCATTAATCTACTTTGTCTCTATAGATTTCCCTATTCTAGACTTTTCTGTGAATGGAATCCTATAGAATATAGTCTTTTGTGACTGGCTTCTTTCACTTAGCATAGTTTTCTTTCTTTTTGGTAAAGAATTATAAATGCATTGGATCATCTAGAAATCAGATGGGCTGAGCACCAAAATGGCACCAGCAGGCCAGAATGACCGGTGGGCAGGAGGCCCGGTGTAGGCAGTCCACTGAAAAGTGGGTGAGGCCGTTTACTGGAGACTGAAAGCCAGTAATCACTTCTTGTGAAACAGATAATGAGAAGAATAGGAACACCACAGGGAGGGCAAGAGCCTCAGGCAAGCGCAGGGGAGAGGTAGAGAATGTGCCTAACATTCCAGCCTCTTTTTTTATTTTCCTGTAAGCTGAGGGTATGTTTAACATTTTCCATCTCAAGGATTTTTGGCACTGAATTCCTTCAGAGAAAAAGGGGCATCAATCAGGTCTCTTCTATAGCTGCTTGCTGCTGGAAGCCAAAAATCCTTGCTCTCTGTCAGAGGGTCGATGAGGCCTGAGCACAAAAGGAGGCTGCGATAGTGTCTAGGGCTGGTATTTCCTGAATACAAGATGGTATTTCCTGAATACTTATAATCTGGTAGAAAAAAAAAAACTTTATAAATTTAAGTATTATTGGGGCAAAAGCTAGAACAACGAGAATTATGACAAATGGTCTGGTGGAAGGAAAGAGACATTAGTTTGGAGGGTTGTAGCCAAATACATAAGAAAACTAGGAAAAAAATTCAGGTCCTAGTCGGCCCATGGACTGAAGGGCCCCAGGTTCAATTCCAATCTAGGGCATGTTCCTTACCTGGGTTGGAGTTTCAATTCCTGACCCCAGGTCAGGACGTGTGTGGGAGGCAACCAATCAATGTGTATCTCACATCGATGTCTTTCTCCCACTTTCTAAAAATCAATGAAAAAATATCTTTGGGTGAGGATTAACAACAACAACAAAATTTAGGATTTAGTTTAGTTTAGTTCATGGGTGAAAAAGAAAACTTTGAACTGAACTAGAATTTAACATCCACAACTGCATTTGAGAATGCTTTTGATGGCACCCAGAGTCCAGGCACATCTTTTTCAGACCTGACATACTCAGTAAGAATTGCCAAATTCTGGAGGGATAAGGTAGGGAGAAAGATATAAAAGCTTCCATATTGCTTATGAAGGTATAATTTACCAAATTGTTCCAAAATGAGGTCAATTATCTTAACTTCATTTGTCCTTGGGTGTGGTCGGCAAATGGGATAATTGGCTTTCTGCTATCTGTCTTACTGAATAAATTGATTTAAGCTATTTACCCTCTGGCTGGGGAGGAATAGTGCAAATCATTTACTTTTAAGTTTCCTTGGTTTAGGAAAAATAGGATTTACGGCTGCAGACTACTCAGCAACTAGATTTTCTAGTTGCAAAATGCTGTTTAACTCAGTTTCCCTATTTTGCTTGTCTTGGCTTACAACTTTCACAAACCTTTTTACAACTTCCACAAACTTTCTTACAACTTTCACAAACCTTTTTCTCTTTTTAAAAAAATATATTTTTATTGATTTCAGAGAGGAAGGGAGAGGGAGAGAGAAATAAAAACATAAATGATGAGATAGAATCATTGATCGGCTGCCTCTTGTATACCCCACACCAGGGATTAAGCCCACAACCTGGGTATATGCCCTGACCAGGAATTGAACTGTGACCTCCTGGTTCACAGGTTGACACTCAACCACTGAGCCACACTTTTCTTCAAAATGCATCTCCATGGCTGATGCCTTCTATTACTAAAACCATACAATTTTTCCAATTTAATTAGAATTCTTAACTCTTAGAAACCTTAATTTTCCAATGATAACCAAAAAGTAAACAATCAGCATTTCTTAGATTGACATTTATGAACACTCTCAATTTCAAAGAATATACCTTCAACAAAGCACAAGACATTACATTAACAATTCCAAATCTACTTTATAGGTTTTCTGTGACAAAAGCTAAAATCAGGTGAACTTAGAATTTTTTTGAAATATTTATATGTTTATCATTTAACCCAGCAATGGTGCAAAGTTTTTAAATTGCCAAAGACTGGAAATTATGTACAGGTATATGAGGTTGGAGAAAACGGTGGAAGAGAGGCAGGGAACAGCCTGTTCTAGGGCTACAGTTTCCAGGCCTCCAGCCGCCTGGATTTAAAACTGCAACATTTTCCCTTAGAGATAACATGCTAAGGGGTTATAATGAGTTCTGCTTCTGATAGTAGCAGGACTATTAAGTAAACATTTGCAGTTGTTTTTTGTGTGTGTGTGGTTGTTTTTTTAATTCTCACCTGAGGATATATTTCCATTGGTTTTTAGGGAGAGTGGAAGAGTAAGGGAAAGATAGAAACATCGATGTGAGAGAAACACATCGATTGGTTGCCTCCTGCACGAGCCCTAACCAAGGTCCAGGCAGGGAGGAATCTGAAATTGAGGTACGTGCGTTGGACTGGAATTGAACCCGTGACTCTTTGGTCTGCAGCCTAAGCTTTATCCACTGAGCCAAACTGGCTAGGGCAGCATTTGCTGTAAAGAAAGTTGTTCTTTGGGAGGAGGGTAGGGGAGAGAAGACAAAATCAGGGGTTTCTTGTTGTTTTAGGGGCCTGGAGGTGAAAAGGAAGAGAAAGGCTTTAGAGCTGTGGGTGGGTGTCAGGAGGAGGAAGGCCAAGGTTGAAAAGAATGGTCAAGGGAACTTAGGGTGATAGAGGTGCAAAATTTAGAGAGAATATCCCTCCCTAGGATGGGGGTCAGGCACCGAGGTAGAATGAGAAGAGTGGATAAAGGGGGTACCTAGTAAGATGCAGTGTAGAGGTGAGGTGGCTAATGGCTGTGAGACTAATCCGTCAACTCTCATAATAGAGATTGAGGAGGGGACAAGGGACCCAGTGAATTCGGGGAGGGCAGAATAAGTGTCCCCAGTGCCAATTATAAAGGAGATCAACTTACCTGCCACCACAATAATTCCCCAAAGCTCTGTCCTGGTGATGTAAGCCTGTGGGGCCTTGTCAGGGCCTGGGCAGCTTCAGTCTTCGGTGACCAGTCCCAGGAGGTCTGGAAGCAACTAACCGGATCCAGAGGGCGGCCTTGCTGAGATCCGACCCGGAGGGGCCAGACTGCAGCCTGATTTCCAGTGGCCTTCCCTTCCGCACCTTGGGCAGGGCCCAGGCGGGGGTCTCAGATTTGGGCAGGACTTGGCCTGTGTCCTTCCTTGTTGCATTTGAAGCATGGGCCCGGAGGAGGCTTAGCCTTGGTTAGAGAACCGGCACTTCATTTGGGGTTCATGAGAGCGGTGGCTAGGAGCTGATAGGCCTCCTTCTGGACCTCAGCCTTGGCCTGGTCTTGCTTTTGGTTTTGGATTGGGTCTCCTCCATCTCTATTATTAACGACCTCAAAGGCCAGGTTAATGAGGGGTTTGTGGACCTGTGTCTATTTTTCGAAGTTTGCGGCCTATGTTGGGGGCTGCTTGGGATATAAAATGGGTGTTTAGAAGGCTTTTCTCTGGGGAGGTGGGGTCTAAGGTGGTAAATTTCTGTAAGGTGGGAGAGGAGAGCTGGGTTTTCGTCAAGTGCCCTGAGTGATTTCATTAAGTTTGTCACAATTGACCGCCTTATGGGCAGCCTTTTTGAGTCCGGCAATGAGACAGGTAATCTACGGAGCTGGTGCCCTGGAGAATTAACCTGAGTCCCATCTCGGGTCAGTTCTGGAGACTACCTCAGCGACAACCGGGTTGGCCTCTGCGTCCTGTCTATGGAGGGCATCGGCATGGTCCTGAGCTACTAGCCAAATGTGCTCCTTCTCCTCTGGGGTGAGAGAGGAGGACAGGAGGACATAGATGTCGTGCCAGGTCAGTCATAGGACTGGGTCAGGTACTCAAATTCCTTAGTGAAGGTCATCAGGTTGGTGGGAAAAGACCCAAGAGGCCTCTCAATCTGTGTGAAGTCGGACATGGAAAATGGGATGTGTACGGACAATCTTGGCCCTGGCTACCTCTCGTAGGGGAAAGGATGGGGGCTGGAGGCTGGGTGTTCGGGAACAAGATGGGGCTCGGTAAGGAGATTGAGGGGGTGGGTGAAGAGGTGGAGTCCGAAGACAGAGGGACAGTCAGAGGAGGGACATAAGGAGATGGGTTCGGGGACCTGGAGGGGAACGGAGAATCAAGAGGTTGGAAGGGTCTAAGGGAGCCTCTGAGGGGCCTGATGGATCAGGGAAGGATGGATCAGGAATCTCATGGGGTAAAGGTCCGGGGTTGGCAGAAGGGGGCTTTGAGTGGAGAAGTAGGATTTGATAACTAGAGTAGGTGTGACACAGAGGACGATTATGGAATATAAAAAAGACCTGGATGTAGGGGATCTCTGACCATTTCCCATTGTGGTGAAAGGAACTGTCTAAGTCCTGAAGAATATTAAAATCGAACAATTGGATGTTCCATTCTCAGACCAGTGTGAGTCATTGTCTAATTTATACTGTGGCCAGGCAGTATCACAATAGAAGAGAAGGCGCTTTGGCTGGACCTCCGTGGAAAGGCCAAGTGTTAAGATCCCAGAGGAGTGTTTGGGGGGTGGGGGAGGGAAGGGGATGGAAAAAGAATTATCCATGGTGTAAATTAGGAAGAGGAGGTAAGAGGAAGACAGCTGGATCTGTGTGGCAGGCGTCCCGACAAGGAAGACTGTGGGACCTGGTCCTGGCACTGAGGCCGGACTAGGGAGAATTTCTGACCTTTGTTTGAGACGGAAAACAGCAAATCAGAAATCCTGAAGGGTGATCTAATTGTTACTTGCAGAAGATGAAATGAGCTGGTGTTGAGTGCAGGGTCAGCAACGGGAAGGAGAGGTTCCCGATCGAGCAATCGATCTGGGCGTCCTCCTCGGCTGGTTTGTGAGGGCCCATAAGGGAGAGAGGCCTAATTGAGGTCAACCTTGTCACCAGAGTAGTAGGATTCTGAGGTAAGCCCAGGTAGAGCTGCCACTGTCTACCGCTCTCCAAGTAACAGACTCTGGGTGACTGAAGCTGGAGCAATGGCTCCCCTTCCCCTTGGAAACTTCCTGGGTTTTGGCACCAAATGTTAGGGTCACCAATGGAGGTACGCACAAAGCTAAGTGGTGAGGAATTATAAATTTACTAGAACATCTGGAAACCAGATAGGCTGAGCCCAAAAATGGCACCAGCAGGCTTAGCATAGTTTTCAAGATTCATTCATGTTGTAGTATGTATCAGTACTTCACTCCTTTTTTTTTTTTATTAATTCTCACCAGAGGATATTTTTTTCATTGATTTTTAGAGAGTGGAAGAGAGGGAGGGAAGGAAGAGAGAGAGAGAGAGCATCCATGTGAGAGACACATCCATTTGTTGCTTCCCACTTGTGCCTGGACCTGGGGCCAGAGATAGAACCTGCAACCTAGAACTGGCAACCCTTTGGTGTGTGGGCCAATGCTCTAACCCCTGAGCACACTGACCAGAGCTAATTTCTTTTAAAATATATTTTTATTGATTTCAGAGAGGGAGAGGGAGAGAGATAGAAACATCAGTGATGAGAATCATTGATCAGCTGCCTCAAGCACATAACCCGGGCATGTGCCCTTGACCGGAATTGAACCTGGGACCCTTCAGTCCACAGGCCGACACTCTATCCACTGAGTCAAACCAGCTAGGGCTCATTACTTTTTATAACCAAACTAGAGGCTTGGTGCACGAAATTTGTGCATGGGTAGGGTCCCTAGGCCTAGCCGGCAATCAGGGCCAATCTGTGGGGCAACCGGCAGGGCGATCGGGGGACTCCACTGGCACCCACCTTGGCTGGCCTGACACTGCCCACTCACCAGCTTCACCCCCTGCCGGTCACCTCCCTCTGTGGGGTGACTGGTGGAGCCCATGCTGTTACCCACCTTGGCTGGCCTGGGGCCTACAGGATGTGGGCAGCTTCTGTGTTGAGCATCTGCTCCCTGGTGGCCAGTGTGCGTCATAGTGACTGGTCATTCTGCCGTTCGGTTGATTTGCATATTAAGCTTTTATTATATAGGATATTCCATTGAATGGATATACCATATTTGTTTGTCCATTTGTCTGTTGATAAACATTTGGGTTGTTTCTACCTTTTGGCTCTTATGAATGCTGGTATAAACATGCATGTGCAGGTTTCTGTGTGGACATGTTTCATTTCATTTCTCTTCGGTATATACCCAGGAATGGGATTGCTGGGTTATGATTAACTGTTTTTAGTCATTTGAGGAATTGAAATTCTGTTTTTCAAAGCTGTCATATCATCTTATATTTCACACCAGCAATGTATGAGGGCTCCAGTTCTCCCCATCCTTGCTAATACTCGATATGACTTTATAGTTCTAGACAGCCTAGTGGGTCTGAAGTGGTTATGTCATGTGGTTTTGATTTGCAATACCCTGATGACTAGCAATGTCAAGCTTCTCTTCATGTGTTTATTGAACATTTCTATCTTCTTTGGAGAAATGCCTACCAGATCCTTTGCCTTTTTTGTCAGGTTGTCTTTTTTTTTTTTTTTTTGCATACAAGGTCTTTGGTTGCATACAGGCCTCCCACCCACCCACCCTCCCCTGCCTTCTCTTTTAATTATTGCATTGTAAGTTTTTTATATATTCTGGATACAAGTCCCTTTTCAGATATGATTTGCAAATGTTTTCTCCCATTCTGTGGGTTGTCCTTTCACTTTTTTTATGGTGTCCTTTGAAGGACAAAACTTTTTAATTTTGATGAGGTCCAATTTTTTCTTTTGTTGCTCACGTTTTTGGTGTAATTTTTAAGAACCCTTAGTAAAATCCAAACTTATGAAGGTTTTACCTGTTTTCTTCTAAGAGTTTTATTACTTTTAGGTCTTTGATCTATTTTGAGTTAATTTTTGTGTATGGTGCAAGGGAAGGACTGAACTCATTCCTTTGCATGTGGCTATATCCAGTTGTCCCAGAACTATTTGTTGAAAAGACATTCTTTGCCCATTGGATGGTTTTGACACCCTTGTCAAAAATTACTTCATCATAGATGTATAGGGCTCTTAATTCTATTCCATTGGTATCTTTGTCTATTCTTATGCCAGCACTACACTGTTTTGATTACCAGCAACAACAGCTCATTTTGTTGCTGTGTAGTAACGTTTTTTATTTTATTGTTGATTCTATTACAGATGTCCCTCATTTCCTCCCCTTTGCCCCCTCCACTCAGCCCCCAAGCCTCCTAGGGAGTGAGGTTTGAAATTGGAAAGTGTGAGTCTTCCTTCTTTATTCTTCTTTTTCAGGATTGTTTTCTTATTGTGATTCCATATGAATTTTAGAATTAGCTACTCAATTTCCACAAGAAGTCAGCTGGGATTCTGATAGGGATTGCATCAAATCCGGAGATTGTTTAGGGAATACTGCCATTTTAACAATGTTGTCTTCTCCATAAACATGAGATTTTTTCCATTTTAGATTTTTCCCTCTTTCAACAAAGTTTTGTAGTTTTCACATTATCATCTGCACATCTTTTGTTAAATTTATTTCTAAGTATTCTTTCTTTCCTTGTTTTCTTTTTGATGCTATTGTGCCTAGAATTGTTTTCTTAATTTCATATTTGGATTATTCACTACAAATGTATAGAAATATGATTGATTTTTGTATATTGATCTTATGTCCTGCAACTCAGCTAAGCTCATTGTTTTTTGTGCCTTTTTAAAATCCTCATCTGAGGATATTTTTTCCCAATGATTTTTCGAGAGAGTGGAAGGGAGGAAGGAGGGGGAAAGGGATAGAAACATCAATGATGAGAAAGAACCATTGATGGGTTGCCTCTTGCACACCCCACACTGGGGATCGAGCCCGCAACTCGGGCATGTACCCTGACCGGGAATTAAACCATGACCTTCTGGTTCATAGGTCAACACTCAAGCCAACCTGGCATTTCTCTGTTGCTGACAGGTTGGACATTTAGAAATAGCACTAGTTAGGTGAACCTTAGGTGAGACAGGAGTCCATGCTAATAGGCCAATGTATAGCCTCATCTTTGCCACTGTGATTATTCTATTCCTGAGAACACTGTGCAAGGACTGGGATAGGTGGAGTGGTCCTGAAATTATACTACCCATTTGGTTATTCAGGCCTTTTCTGGTGAGTACTTTAACAGGTCCTACTCTCATAGATCACTCCAAATGCTCCACACCAGATCTTGTTTTCCATTTCCCTATCTTGCTCCATCTGGGTCCCTGATCAACTAGCTCACTGACAATGCATTCCTGTATATCCTTGCCTCAGGCCACTTCTCTCTCCTGACAATGTGGACGATCAGGTACAAAGCCTAAAGCCCTACTCATTGAAAAAACTTGTCCTCCCCACTGTCTTCCAGGATTACACTGGATGGGGCTGCTGAGAAGTTACCACATTTGGCTTGCCCTAATATATCAAGCCAACCCATGCATGAACCAGACCTGGATGTGTTTCCTCCTCAGTCAAATGGTTGAAGAATTCTTATTCTGCCCTAAGTAGGAACTAAGAGAAAGGTATCAGTGCAATAAATGTAGGTAATATGGAGATCTGGGAACTCTTGTTCAATTTAACTTACTTGTGCCCACTAAGTTTGCTTGGGCTTCTTACCCAACTGTAATTTCCATCGTAAGATGGATTGCTATTGTATCCACCCAATCTTATGGCTTGGCAGAATTGGCAAGAACCACCTGGTTGGTTATATGGGTAACTGGTCACAGCCAATTGATATTTTGTGGTCAGGCACTGAGTCTCTATCAGAACCTAAAAATATGCCAGGAGATACTTTAAAATCCTATTTAATTGAAGGCTAATATGCAAATAGACCTAATGGCGGAACAACCAATCACTATGAGGTATGCTGAACACCAGGGGGCGTGTGTGGAACATGGCGGGCGTTGGCTACTGTGGGATGGTGGAGTGGGGGCGCCAGACCAAGGCAGAGTGCCAGTTGCTGTCATCGGGGCAAGTCTCTGGTGGTTACTGAAAATTCTTTGCTCCCCCGTGCCATGATCCCACCTGGCACTCGCACCTGCTGCCGGTGCCGGAGCCGGAGCTTGCAACTGCTGCCAGTGCCGGAGCCACCATTCGCACTCACTGCCAGCGCCGGTCCCACCGCTCACACCTGCTGCCAGTGCCAGAGCCACCGCTCACACCCATAGCCGGTGCCGGCCCTGCTCGCACCTGTAGCCAGCACCACCACTTGAACCCGCTGCCGGTGCCCGGCGCCGGTCCCCATCACTCAGCGCCATCAAGGGGTGTAAGCAGCGGCTGCCAGCCCCGATTGCTCCTGAGGGCTTATCTCCCTCCCCCTGCTCCTGAGGGGTGATTGGAGAAGCATCCGCTGCTGGCACCGGCCCCAATGGCTCTGCGCACCGGCGGGAGTGGGGCTGCTGGCAGACAGGGGGGCGCGGAGCATGGGCCTACTGCAGCCTTATGGCCCAGTTCGCCTCAAGGTGCACGAATTCGTGCACTGGGCCCCTAGTGTGTGTGTGTGTATGTATGTATGTATGTATGTGTGTATGTATATGTATATATATATATGTATATATTATATATATAATTTTTTTTTATTGATTTCAGAGAGGGAGAGGGAGATAGAAACATCAATGATGAGAGAGAATCATTGATCAGCTGCCTCCTGCATGCCCCACACTGTGGATAGAGCCCACAACCTGGGCATGTGCCCTGACTGGGAATTGTGACCTCCTGGTTCATAGGTAGATGCTCAACCACCAAGCCATAGCAGCCGGGCCATAGACACTTTTTAAATGGTGAAACTTTACTACAGATGACACCCCTTACTCCAAACCCTAGAGGTCTGTACTGCAGCTCTCCTATTGTGGATTGCCAGAGAATCCACACAACATCTTTTCATTCCAGATACCTCTAGTACTGTGAAATTTTCCAGGTCATATGGCCCTGCTATCATAGCCTGGCCTCTTGCATTCCCATGTACGGACATGCTGCCTCCAGAACTCAAAGAGATCTACTGAGACAATGTGCTTCTTTTTTTGGGTAAAAGACACCAGACGCAGCCCAGCTGGCATGGCTGTTGACCTATAAACCAGGAGGTCATGGTCTGATTCCTGATCAGGGCATATGCCTGGGTTGCAGGCTTGATCCCCAGTGGGGGGCATGCAGGAGGCAGCTGATCAATGGTTCTCTTTCATCATTGATGTTTCTCTCTCTCCCTTCCCCTCTGAAATCAATAAAAACATATTTTTTTTAAAAAGACACGATGCAGTAACTTATCTTTTACTTTGGAGATGTTTCAGAATGCTGGATTCAAAAACCAAATATGGCAGGGCCCTAAATTTTTTGTAAGGTTTATCTCCTACTCAGTAGAGTATCTCACCAAGGATTTCCTATGACGAGATGCTGCAGCAACTTAACTCATGTTTGTATTAATTAGCCTATGGTAAAATTTGTTTCATTATATGGATCAACGTTGTTAAATGCAGCCTAGAACCTAGGCCAGGTATTGTGACATTTCACTGAAGTTACTGACCTCTGCATTCTGTTCATCGACTTTTGGTCTCTCTTCGTTATATAAAAATCAATATCCTTCTTGGCTGCCCATCTATCTGGTCTGTAGGACCACCCATGTTCCATTACCCAACTCCGCTTGGACCATGCTGCCCAATGGAACTTCACCCACCCTGCCTCTGAAAATTAAATGTTGCCATTTGGCCTCTGCTATGCCAGAGTCCAGTCATCCCCACTGCTTCGAGGGAAACCAAATCTTAAATATCATCCCCTTCCCATCAGCTTCTACCAGCAGAGACAACCACTTCTAAACTTCTCAAAGAGGTTGGTTACCACTTGGTTAGTGCCTTTCCTTTATAAAAATTACAGTCAGCTGGTAGGTTTTCCAGTGTAATAGACATTCATTCCTATATGCCCACTTCCTCTAAGCCTGTTGATAATTTCTCATATGGTCTGTCACCTTGACTTCCTTTACTGTGGGCCATTGTTTCTCCCAAGCTCCCCAAAGCCATCTCAGCAGCATATTATAAGTACCTCATGGGGAACTTGGGAACTTGCCAGGATCACAGGAAAGTGTCACAGGAAAGTGTCCCTATTATCACAAATTCTTTAAGAATTTGATTCTTAATTCTGAAACGATCCAAACCACCACCAATTTCTAACATACAGAAAGGGGCATACAAAGGGGCATCTCCTTTAAAGTTGGAGAGCAGCATAAACACTTAGCAGATAGCTTAAACCCAAGCTCAAGAATCGAACCGTGACCTCCTGGCTCAGAGGTCAACCACTGAGCCACGACGGCTAGGCATGGCTATTTTTAAGTAACAGAAAAGGCAGGCTAGAAAAATACTAGAGATGTCCTTACAGTGACACATTCTTGCTGAAGAAAAAAGTTTACTGGGGATACTTTCACCTAGGAGAGACCTCTAGAGCTACTAAGAGACGGGGCGGGCCCAGAGCAATGCTACTCAAAGGTGGTTCGAAGACACACTGGTCTGCGAACTTTTCTTTTCTTTTTTTATACCATTCTGTGACAGGATGAGTTAGATTTTGGGTGTTTAGAAACTTTTAGCATTTTGACATTGTTGTGATATTCAAGTGCATGATCAGTGGACTTATCCTGACAAATGGGGTCTGATCAGTTTTGAGTGTTGTCAAATTTTTGTGGTGGGGAGCACTGAGTGTGAATTGCACACTTGTCATGGCAACAGGAACACATACTGGTGGTGTGAAGAACTGGCTATTTATAAAACAAAAAACCTGGTCCTTGACCAGTTTGAGAGGACTGCTCCATCCTTTCAAAAGTCTTACAATAACTCAAGCAGTGTTTCTAGAACAGAGAGTCAATCTGTTCATGATCAATCAAAATCAAAATGAAAATACACGGCCTGAGAACAAACTGAAGCAGATGAGGGCGTATGCTTAGATTCCTGGAGTAAGCCCTGGCTGACCCAGCGAACAGCGAGAATTTATAAAAGAAAATTGGCAGTAGAGTCAAGGGCCGGACTCTTTGGTCTTCCCTCTCTCCTTTCTATCCTCACCCAGTTTTTGGCTGGAGCTATAAGAAGAGAATTTAGGTCATTTAGGTCCATCATCACAAGTCTATCTACACTTTTCCCTTCTCTTGCAGAGCACAGGAGTCTCAGACTCAGACCTGGGCTCTTCCACACTCTGATGAGGAACAGTAGTTAGACTTTCCCCCAAAGCCTGTGCCCTCAAGAACATTTCCTTCCTTGGCAATACCACAGAACATGTGAGATCTTATGGGTTGAAAGGCTTACCCCATGGGAAGTGACATGTTGGGAGCTCAAAGTGACTCAGATGGTGAAGGTGAATCTGCTTTGGTAGTTATTTTCTGAGTGCTGAACCAGGACAGCCAGCTGGTCTGACCAGATTATCCATCAATATACAGCAGCCAAGGTCCATAGATCCCTAGCTCCCATAGGAGGGGAAGGTCAGCTCAAAGAAAAATAATTTAGAAGACACATTAACAAAAGTAAAGTGAAACGTTAAAATCAATACAAATGAGAGGGCTTCTGATTGAAATACTCGGAGGAAGTGAGGAAAGGTCATTTTGTTTCCTTTGCCAAATGAGGTACAGATTGAGCGGGGAAGCGGGGAGGGCGGGCAGAACCCAGCCCTCAATGTTCTGTGGAACTCCTCTGCTAATATTACTCACACTCTGTGCAGAAGCTGAGGAAGACCAGAAAAAGACCTGGATGAAAAACACTCCTCACTTAAAATATTTATTAGTCTGGAAAAAGGACCCAGGCTGCATCCCACCCTTTCCCGAACCACTTCCCCAATCAAGCCACAGGACTCACAGGAGTTGTTTCAAATAAGCCAAAATGTATCTGGGGAAGAACAGTCATTCACTCCCTAGACCTGACATTACAATTACATGTGTTTGCCAGGGAGAGAAGGGGGACCAGTGAGAATGGCAGATGGACTAGATGAAGGGAAACAGGATGGGCCCTTCTTTGTCACAGTTTGGGCTCGGAGAAGGGTTGAAATAAACAGGTATTTTTGAAAGAGGGGAGATAAAAGGAGAGGCAAAGGAGGGTCACGGCTGGTTCACCCTGACCACATAGCATTATAGAAAGAAACAGGGTAGCCACTTGAGTTGCCGGAACAGAGAGTTGAGGACTCAGCACCTGGAGATAGGAGAATCCCAAGGCTTCTTTTCCAACCCTACTGTGAATAGAGGCAAAAGCCTCCACTTCCTTTCCCTTTAGAGAATTCAGAAAGGTCTGCCTGAAGGCAAGAGGGCATGGTGACAGACCTATAGCTCCAGCCCAGGCTAAGTTTCTCCCCATTCATTTCCAAAGGCCCTGCCCAAGAGAACTACTGAAATAGAGTACCAAGATTCTGTCCCTGCTCCCCAGGTCCAAGAAAGGGGAGTGGAGACAAGGCACAAAGACCCTGGGTACAAAGGTGAACATCAATGTGGCCAAATATAACAAGGGATGCCTTCCTTCACCAGTAGGTAGCTGGGCCTTTGCTAGCAGCAGAAGCCACAAAAGGGCTCAGAGAAATGGCCTGCAGAACAGGCCTTATTCCTAGAAAGTCAGGGAAGAAACCTCAGTTGGTATGGCACCATCTTGGATGGGATGACAGAGGGCAGCGGGCAGACTACTCCCGCGACAACACTCCTGCCTCAGCTCCCAGTGGTTCTCCAGACGTTCCCCATGGCTGGCATCAGGGAGGAAACGTGTTGTGTTTCACATGATCAGACACTGTTCGCCATTGGCACCTGGTGGGCCTGATAGATTGAGGGCATCCACGTCAAAGTTGAGGCCAGGAGGCTGGAGAGAGATGAAGGGACTCAGATAACTGCTCTTATTTCAGGTCAGAGCATGTAAAGGCCCATCCCCAGGAGCCACAATTATCACCTGAGGTGGAATCACTAAAGGCTAAAGAATTCTGGAAATCTGGGCTCAGATTAAAATCTAGAAGATATACTCACCATCTCCCCAGCCAGCTCTTTTGGAGGATGGCCCAAATCCTGTAGCTGGAAAATAAGGAAAGAGGAACATCAGACAGAGAAAACCCCAAAAGCAGCTAAAAGCAAGAATCTGAGCTGTGGCCTCTGCTTTCTCCTGAGGACCGTGCTGTATGGCCTCTCTTGTGCTCCCTCTTCCACCTGGGTTTGGCACTGTGGCCTGGGCTCCTTCCCAGATACGTCCTCCACCAAACACCCCACCTGACAGCCCCATCGGGCAGACAGCAGGAGGAGGCCTCACCTGCTGCATAAGGTCCAGCACTGTCTCAAAACGAGCCTTCTGAGTGGCCTCACTGTCTGTGGGGGTCTCTGCTTCAAACTGCTCACATATCTTGCCCATGACACTGTGCTGTTCCTGATATTTCCCAAACTGTTCTGGAGGTAGAGATTCCCGGTGACTCTGCAACCATTCTGGATACTAAGAAAAGAGAAAATGGGTGGGGAAGAATTAGGTGAACAATGGATAAGGAAGGGCAATAGATTATGAAGAACAATAAAGTACCAAGGAGAGGGGAAGACAGAGAAGGAAAAGTTAAACAAGCTAGTTCAGCATGAGAAGTAGCAATGACTCCAACCAATCACCTGGCTATGCTGGCATTTGTCACTGGAGGATGCTAAACTTTTTCCAAGAAGGGACAGACAGTAAATATTTTAGGCTTTAAGGGCCACATAGGGTCTCTGTCACATATTTTCTTTTTTTGTTTGTTTTGATTTTACAACCTTTAAAAATGTGAGAGTTGGTCCCTAGCCTGTTTGGCTCAGACTAAAGAGTTCCGGGTTCAATTCCGGTCAAGGGCACGTACCTCGGTTGTAGACTCGATCCCCAGCCCTGGTTGGGGGGTGTGTGGGAGGCAACCAATCAATGTATCTCTCTCACACTGATGTTTCTCTCTGTCTCTCCCTTCCACTCACTCTAAAAATCAAAATATCAATGGAAAAATATTCTTGAATGAGGATTCACACACACACACACACACACACACACACACACACACACTCACACTCACAAAATAAAAAAGACAAAACAAAAAGAAGAAAGCTCGCCCTAGCTTGTTTGGCTCAGTGGATAGAGCGTTGGTCTGGGGACTGAAGGGTCCCCGGTTCGATTCCGGTCAAGGACACATGCCTGGGTTGTGGGCTCGATCCCCAGTAGGGGGTGTGCAGGATGCAGCTGATCAATGATTCTCTCTCATCATGGATGTTTCTCTCCCTCTCTGAAATCAATAAAACTATTAAAAGAGGAAGAGGAGGAGGAGGAGGAGGATTCCTGTATTTTATTTCTTTAATAAAACTATAAACTCTTTCATAGCAGGGACCACCATTTACATTGCTCTTAAGTTGTTCATAGCAAAAAGCCAGTAAGTCCTCAGTGAAACCCTGGTAGAGAACTGAACATAGATATGAAACAAGGGGTTGATCAGACAATTAAAGAATATCAAACCATTTTATAACAAACTAGAGCTGAAGGATTTCCCCTTCTCCCTTAAATATCCTCAGTGTGGTAAAGCTTTATTCTCTTAGAGACACAACTCCTCTCCAGCTCTCCCCAATCCAAATAAATGAACATAGGAGAAAAAAACAGATGGGAGTTATATACCAGAGTTTCTCTATCTTTGCAGGCTCTAAGCAGACAAAGTAGCCACAGGAGTTGACACAATGGAGAACAAGGACGACAGGCAGAAAGAGTTCACAAACCTTTTCTGTGATCTCCTTCAGTGATGGGTACAGCACATCCTTGGACAGTAGGTTCTGCATGATGCTCTGCATGATGGGGAGGATGTTTCCTTCACCATCCCCTTCATCCATGCCCAGTCCTTCCATGGCCTTGGTCAGCTCCTCTTCTGACATGCCTGAGTTCTAGAAAGGACAGGAGAGAGTTGAGCAAGTACACTGCCTTCTTGGGATGCTTACTACCCTTTCGGGTGGGAAAGAACTATTTAAACTTGCCTGTAGCAAAACAGTGAGCAGGGACAGAAGTGAGATGATACTCAAGAGTCTGTCTTTGAGACTCTGCTGGTGAAGTGTCTGAAAATGGGCCCCTTGTGGTTCCCTACCTCCCCCGCCTCACCTGCAGATCAGTGGCATTTTTGGCCAGTCCACTTAGTGTCTCCTTTAGGCAAGAAGTGAATTCTTGTTGGGAAGTTACATCACTACCTAGGAGAGATCAAAAGAGCCAAGGTCATTTACGATTTTAACTGTTTGCTTACCTAGACTGACCTAGTTACCAGCTTGGATATGGAGCAGTTAGTAGTGAGTCACTAGCACTCCAAATGTTAGAATGCTCTATGGTTACCTTCATAGTCGTTTTCACAAATCTACATGGACTGTGCGTTAGTTTGTGCTCCACGATGACACTCAGGATAACACTACCGCTTTGAATCGATCAGCTTCCAATAAAACTTCCTATTATGTTCCACCTACCTTACCCCTTTCATCAGCAGGATTCCCATCCCTCCTCCCATCTCCTTCTCCACCCCATGGCAGTGGTATCATGATTGCTACCAACTTTATTAAGAATTTTGGTGGTCTCCAGCAAGGATGACTTAAGAGGTTTGTTCAGACATTTCCAGTTGTCTGGGCCCCGCCTCACCCACTCTTCCCGCAGCCTCTGAGAGCTTTTGGAACTGCTCCACCAGGTGGGGCTCTTCCTCAGCCAACTCCTTCATTGCCTTCTCGAACTCTGCAGTGGCTTGGGAAGCCAGCTCACTGTCGAACAGTTCCTGGAAAAACTTCTCTTGGGAGGCGAAGAGGGCATCCTGCATGGGAAGAGTGGCCAAAATGAATCTCTTGGCACTACACTGCACCTGACCTCTGACACGTCACAGGCAGAGGCTCTGGGAAACACAGTGCCTCCCTCCTACCCATCTCTACTGGACATTCTAACTACCTCTCTTAAGGACAGCAAGAAAGATATCTGGCCTCAGAGGTAAACATATGGAGCGGCATTCCCAAATCAATCATTTAAATGTCCTCTTTTCTCAAAGAATTTCCTTGAGATCCACTCCACCTCAAGTCCCTGTTTCACAAGGACTGAGGCCTGCAAGGGCACTCAGCAATGTGAGGTCAAGGCACCCTCCTCCCACTCCCCTCTGGCCCACAGGGACCTGCCCCACCGCTGCTCAGAGCTGCATACTATCCCCCCGCAAACCCCCCCTCCCCTCAAGCAGGTGGAATTTATACTTTGGCAGTGTCTCCTGGCGATCTCTTCTGGGGCCCTGAAGCATCAGGGGCCGTGGTGGCAGGAGGGGGTGCTGGGGAGGGTCTGGCCTTATCGAAATCATCAAGAGCACCTTCAGAGACAAGAGACATGGTATGTGTGTTGGGGATGGATGAGAATAGAAGGCCAGGGTGTTTCTGGGCAAAGCACTGAGAGAACAATCTTTCAAACTGCCAACTTGCCTAAATTTTTCTTTTTTTTCAGTCTCCTTATTCTGGCCCACTCCTAAGCAAGCCTCCCAATTCCCTCCCCATTACCTAATTTATTGCAATCAAAGAGGGGAAAACAGCTTAAAGCAGAACAGGCATCTCTCTCAGAACCGGGAGGAGTGTTAAAAAGAAATTCTGCAGAAACACCTCTATCTACAGTGCCTTCCCTGCCACACTCTATGATTCCCTACAAACCCTACACATCCTGTATATCCAACAGGAGCAGAGAGCACAATATCCTCAGTCCCCCTGCCCTCACTCTGGAGCCCTAAAGGAAATAACCTTTGGCAAGAAAGCAGCAGCCACACTGTCCCACCCACCTTCCCATGGGTCCTGGTACTAGTACAGACTGAACTCCAAGGAAGGGCATTCAACTCTCTTATCCTCCAATTTGGCCCTCCCTGGGCCAAGCTCCTAGACTCCCTCTGGCCCCGTCTCTGCAGGTGGCTGTGCGCCCAGTCACACAGAGTCACTGGCACTCTCCGCCGTTCCCGTTCATCCTCCCGCCTGCCCACATCTCTGTGACTGAGCAAGACAGAAATATTCACCTCTGCCCTGAAAAGCCCGTGTCCTCGCTACCAGGCCGCTTGCCAGGCCTAGGGGGAGAGCACCGGGCAAGACACCAAGAGAATGGAGGACATGGCTAAGGAAGAGGACACCCCCCTCGCTCAGGAGGGTGAACTGTCTTTCCCTGAGACCTCCTCAGCCTCAGTTTTTCAAAATAACAGGAGAGGAGTCGGCTCCAGCTCAGACAGGAGGGAAGAACCGGACGGGGCCCGGTGGGAGAAAGGTAGGAGGACTGGGAGGAGGGGAGACACCGCCCGGAAGGCGCGCCAGGGCTGGCGAGGGGCTAAGCCAGCCGTGAGCGCTGCCGGCAGCCCGCCGAGGAACTGAACTTCCTAAAGCCAAGTTCGGGGGGCTGGGGGGGAGGGGGCGCCCAGAAACGCCGTCCGCTGGATTACCGTTTCCGCTCCGGCAGGGAGGTCAACGGCCTGGGCCCTCAGTGGGCTCCCCAGCTCCCGCCGCCGGGGACGGGGACCGGGAGATGCTCTTCAGAGTCGCAGTCAGACCCTCCGCCCCCGTCCAATCTCGGGACGGCCTCCCCCGCTCCGCCCCAAGCATCTCAGGTTCACTCCACGCCCCGGATGGGTCCTCACGCCCGCCCGCCTCGGGTCTTCCCATGACGGGCTTACTTTCCAGAAGCTCCTCCAATTCCCGGTCCGCGTCGGCCCCGACCCCGCAGTCCCCCTCCGCGGCGGCCATCTTGCTGCCTCCGCTGCGCCGTAGGGGGCGGACTCCCGGACCTCGCGCCCCACCCCTTCCGCCTCTGCGACCAATGGTAAGGCGGGCCAGGGCAGAGTCGTCATTTTTAAAGGGACAGGAAGGCGTGGGGTTTGTTTTTCTTTTCGTCAGAACCTTTTAACTAACCGAGGGGGACTTACTGGGATCTTTTGCTAGGTGTCTTACTGGCCTGCACACTTTCGGATATACTATATATCCTGCCTATTTATATTGCCCTCCCTTCCCTTTTGCCTGTGCCTCTCCCTCTGGCATTTCAGCGCCATGACTGGCAAGGATTTTACTCCTGTCTTCACTGCTGTATTCTCACTCCTAGGTGAGGGCTAAACACTTAGTTGGCTTGGCTCTCCCCGACCCATATTATATAAAGAACATTTTTATGCGGAATCAAATGGGCATCTCTTTTTTCCTAGTCTCCATTAGAACTGTTACACTAAGGCCTGGGACTTAGAACTCAATGTTGGTTGAATCAATTCAGGCAGGAAAAAATTACTCTGGGGCCTTGAACTGAGCAAGAGAGCAATTTGAATGTAATAGTAAGACCTGCCTTCCCTGATCCATCTCCTTTTCTTGTAAAGAACCCAACGTCCGATGGAGTGAATTTGGGGAGGCTTACATAGAGACAACTCTAGACAACCCTTCCTCCTCTGGATGGTTCTATTCAGATCTATCAGAATACATAAACTGCCTGAGATACAAATCTATTTTGTACTTAGAGGGTATCTACTGTTTAAAACCCCAAACAGTGGAAGATAGATAAATCAGGACCATCTGTAAAGCAGCTGACTGGGGATTAGGCTGGAGGTAATACTAGACATACACACACAGTAAGAATGGCACAAGAGCTCTAGCTGGTTTGGCTCAGTGGATAGTGTCAGCCTGCGGACTGAAGGGTCCCAGGTTCAATTCCAGTCAAGGGCACATGCCTGGGTTTCTGGCTCAATCCCCAGTAGGGGATGTGCAGGAGGCAGCCGATCCATGATTCCCTCTCATCATTGATGTTTCTATCTTCTCTCCGTCTCCCTTTCTCTATAAAGTCAATAAAAATATATTTAACATGTCACCGGTGACTGACACTATACTTTCCCTCCGGACCTTGTCAGTCACTGGTGCTGCCAGCATATCGGTGAAATCAGATATCGCGGGCTAAATGGAAAGGAAGACAAAACAGGCTTGGCATTTAACGTGTTAAGAAAAAAAAAAAAAAAAGAGCCCTAACTGGTTTGGCTCAGTGGATAGAGTGTCGGCCTGCGGACTGAAGGGTCCCAGGTTCGATTCAGGTCAAGGGCATGTACCTTGGTTGTGGGTACATCCCCAGTAGAGGGTGTGCAGGAGGCAGCTGATCGATGTTTCTCTCTCATAGATGTTTCTAACTCTCTATCCCTCTCCCTTCCTCTCTGTGAAAAATCAATAAAATATATTTTAAAAAAAAGAAAAAAGAAAAAAAAAAGAATGGCACAAGATCTTAAAAATGTCTTAAAAGAGGTCAGGATAAAGTGCTATAAAGTTTAAAAAAGGAAAAATCACATTAAAATGAAAAGTCATTTCATTGTTTTCATCCTTAGCTTCCCAAACACCTGAATACTGTTTCAAAGCACCAGATTTGGTACATCCTTTTTCCTTTACAAACAGGGCACAGACTTATAAAATCACACCTGTGCACAACTTACTGTATACTTCCAAGCACAAGTGGAAGCCATTCTGAACTAAATTCTAGTGCTCTCACTAAATTACTTGGTTTAAAACCCTTGCCATGCCAAGACCGGTTTGGCTCAGTGCATAGAGCGTCGGCCTGCGGACTGAAGGGTCCCAGGTTCGATTCCGGTCAAGGGCATGTACCTTGGTTGCGGGCACATCCCCAGTGGGGGTTGTGCAGGAGGCAGCTGATCGATGTTTCTCTATCATCGATGTTTCTGGCTCTCTGTCCCTCTCTCTTCCTCTCTGTAAAAAATCAATAAAATATATATTAAAAAAAAAAAAAAACCCTTGTCACTCTAGACCTCAGATTACAAATATCCTATCTAATAAAAGAGTAATATGCAAATTGACCGTACCTCCGTGACACACAAGCCACGCCCCCAGCCAATCTGGAGCAAGTATGCAAATTAACCCAACCAAGATGGCTGCAGCCACGGAGTGAGCAAGAGGCTTGAGTTTCCCCGGTAATGGAGGAAGCCAAGCTATCTGCACAACCTGGCTGGCCTAGGCCTCCACTCAAGGCTACAAAGTTTCAATTATAGAAGATAAATAAATCCCAGATACCAGGGCCTCTGCTTGGGTTGCTGGGGGGCGTGGCTGGCCTGCAAACCACTAAAGGTCCCTCGCCCAGGCCGCCCCACACCCCAAGGGAACCCCCACCCTGATCCAGGACACCCTTCAGGGCAAACCAGCTGGCCCCCACCTATGAACCAGGCCTCTATTCTATATAATAAAAGAGCAATATGCAAATTGACAATCACTCCAACACACAAGATTGCTGCCCCCATGTGGTCAAAGATGGCTGCCCCCATGTGGACACAAGATGGCCACCACAAGATGGCCAGCAGGGGAGGTCAGTTGGGAGGGACCAGGCCTGCAAGGGAGGGCAGTTGGGGGCAATCAAGCCTGCAGGGGAGGGCAGTTAGGGGTGACCAGGCCTGCAGAGGAGGGCAGTTAGGGGCAAACAGGCTGGCAGGGGAGCAGTTAGGCATCAATCATGCTGGCAGGGGAGTGGTTAGGGGGTGATCAGGCTGGCAGGCAGAAGCGGTTAGGGGCAATCAGGAAGGCAGGCAGGCGAGCAGTTGGGAGCCAGCAGTCCTGGATTGTGAGAGTGATGTCCAACTGCCAGTTGGATCGGGCCTAAACGAGCAGTCGGACATCCCTCGAGGGGTCCCAGATTGCAGAGGGTGCAGGCTGGGCTGAGGGACCCCCCCCTGCCGTGCACAAATTTTGTGCACCGGGCCTCTAGTGTAACAATAAAGTTGGGGCATTAGGTTCCTTTTCAGTTATAATCTTCTATAATTTGAGTCCTCTGATTAACCTAGTTCTCCCCAACAACTGAAACAATTACAGACTTTCTAATTCAATTCCAAACTGCTTTCATGTGTATCTCTAATGACTATAGTTATATCAAGCACATGATTAAAAAATAATAGGCATTTCTATTGGCTTTTCATTAATGTGGTAAATAAGCATGTTAATAAGGAAAATACTAGATGGTAATTGAGAAAATTATGATGGAGTTGAAAACAAGCATGGATCTTCTTTTGCATTAGTTCTTAAACTTGCTTCTGCTTTTCTGTTTTACTACTGATACTCCCAACACCTCATCTCAGTATTTACTCACCTCTTGCCTTTCTAATGTACAGTGAACAATGTTGTGAAACAGTAATTCACAGCATTTTTTTATAGCACTCTAGATTAAGGACATAATGGCTCTCCACTGTTTACTGACCAATTTCAAGTTCTTGCCTGATAGTCACAATAATTTCACATATATCCATTTTGTTTCCTCAGTTCCATAAGCTTTAAGAAATGTGGATAACTCACTTTTTTCATATCCCTGAGTTCAGAATAATATTTGTTTATATGCAAAGTTAATTTTATAGTTTAATTTTTAAAGTTACAGAAGTTTTTTTGGCCAAAATTTATTACCAACTTGCATATATTTACAGAAAGCATGTTTATAACTTGAGAAAGTGTTACCAAAATAAGGCAGGCTTAGTTTGGGGATACTTTGTTAAAGAAAGCAATTCTTAAAAGCTAAAAAAATATAAAGGACTATACTCTTTTTTAAAAGACAAAATTTTAAAAGATATGTTTTTATTGATTTTAGAGAAAGAGGTAGGGAGAGGGAGAGAGAGAATCATTGATGAGAGCGAAACATTGATCAGTTGCCTCTTGCATGCCTCCCAGTGGGGATCGAGCCCCCAACCTGGGCATGTGCCCTGATCAGGAATCGAACCAGTGACCTCCTGGTGCATGGGATGACACTCAATCCACTGAGCCACACCGGCTTGGCAAAAAGATACATATTTTAATCAAAGACACAGCATGTTATTCTACTCAGTCTTAGCACATAGCAAGCAAAATACTTTATCAGCACTGTAATCATCCTAATTTAATGTATTTACCTCTAATTAATCTTACATATGTATATTACATATAAAAACATCTAGAACAGTGACAGACACGATAGGTGCTCAATAAATACTGGCTGAAATTAATAACAGGTAAAACGCTGCAGTCAATAATGGAACAGGGGAGCTATTTGCTTTCCACCATTCTCACAGCAGTTTAATATATCCTATGAAAAATGTGTGCTTTGTTTTAAACAATGAGTATTTACTACTTTTGTAATTAACCTATTTCTCCCTTAGTTCTCTTTCCTTATATAAAGTAGTTATATAAGGAAAGATATGCTTTGGTGGGCAGCTGCATGGAGTAAGTAGAAACATGGAATAAGCCACAAAACTCTCGCAGTAATTTACTTTATTTAGTGTGAGAAACAACAAATAAGAACAATGATTATAAAAAAACAATAAAGTGACATGCATTTTTGGAAAACCAGACAGTTTCTTTTCAGACTTTAAATTTCTGGGCACAGAGAAGGTACCTGCCTGGAAGTTTAAAATGCAGGATGGCTTAGTTTGCTGTGATGGAGTAAAAGATGCTATCTTATTTATTACATCCCACTCCTTTCTAACAAAAAGGATATAAAGGTAGTAGGGAAGAAAAGGATTAACATTGAAGGAATTTACTAAACAAATGTTCACCACTGCATTTTCATTTGTTTCTTGAAAGAGCTAAGCTGGGCAGGCAAGTCCAACTGTGACCACAACTGTAAGACTGAGAGAATGAAAGGTCCCCAGAGACAAAAAATAAAAGAAGTCAAGCTTAGACATTTATTAGCCATAGAACAAGAGAAAAGAACACTTGATCTTAGGGCAGGGAAAGGTAAATGTCAATGTGAAAGGTAGTTAAGGAACAGGCTCGGACATAAAGACTGATTCTTGGGGCTGGGGTGGAGGCTGAGGGGAATATGTTGACTGACCCTATACACACAAAGGGGGCTTTAGCGGAACTGCAGAGGACTGATCCTTAAACCAATCACATCTTTGCCAATCTCTGTCACCTGTGGAAGAGGAAACAGGAAAAAGTTAGGAGTTTGAGAGGTTGAGACGCCTAGAAAGCTTCCTTGCTCCACTCCTCCATGAGCACAGTAAACTGCTTCGTTATTGTTTGTTAGTGATGGACAAAGAGCAGTGGAAGAAGTTCTAGCTTTACCCAGTACACTGCCTCAAGGAGGCAGGGGCAAATACAGGAGAAAAAGGACCGCTGTGCTTCTTCTCTCCCCACTTCCCTCCATATCCTAGATGCATTTCTCGAGGACAGTACTTACTGTAGTGACCCTGCAGATCTGACCCTTGAATTCAGGGGAATAGCAGGCCCCACTGAGTGGACATTTTTCCACTGGTTTCCCACGGTAGATGGGCCGATAAGATGCAGCACAGATGTCGAAAGGGTTGTGCATGTCATAATTAAGTTGGTAGGCATCTGTGGGGTTCTTCTCGCAGGCTGCTAGGATTTTCCGGGTCTAAGAGAGGGAAGGAATAGTTTATTTAAGAGTACGAAAAGCTTCACACAACTCAAATTATTTCATCATTATGGTTTAGTAGTTTCTTTGGTGCAGGATGAAATTGCACTGAATTCGGAATACACCCTCTGTGTAGGACATACATGAAGGGTAACAATTACCATTCCTGTGGTATCAGGCTTTTCCCTTCTCAACACTAAAGAAGTTCCCTGGACCTAGACCCATATTCTTCTACCAAGTCTGAGAACTATCAGGGTCAGGCCTGAGTTAGAACTGGCTTCCACTGCCCAAGAATGCTTTTGGAGAACACAATCGGACATATATGTGGAGGTTAGTGGTGGTGGTATTGGGAGATCTGGAGCTCAAGGTCAGGCATAGGGTTATTTTCAGGTGCAGTGGAGCTATTCTAGGTTGCCAGTCACTCTCACACTGGTGCCATGTCTGAATAAGTTATTAGTTCAGTTTCAGGAACAACAGGAGGTACTCATGCCAGTAAGTAAAAAGAGTCAAATTTTGTGGCTGTTTTTGTTGAATGTCATTCTGTGCTTTATTTCAGCAGCCCTTGCCTTGGTCTACCACGCCCTCCATGTAAGAGCAGACCTGGTTCTTTTATGCTCACTGACGGAGTTCCTATCTACCTGTTGAGCCACCTCTGGCTTGGGCCCAAGTTCCAACAGGCGCCGAGCAAAGGTGGCAGCTGTTTTAAAGTTCTTGAGCTTGAAGAAGAGGTTGAGGGCTGTCCGCAGCACCAGGATCATGTGCACAGGCTGCAGGTTTGAGTGGGTGAAATAGGCTGCCATCTGGTGGACAGAAAGAGGAACACATGAGAGGCTGATGCTACTGTTGAGATAGGTCATGCATAGCTGGTACACATGCATTTAAAAAAAACACACAAATAAAAACAGGACTGGTTATAAAGCAGGGAAGTCTTCTGATTCTTAGGTATGGAAGACAGATGAGATGAGGAAGAAGAATGCAGAAATACATTCTCTTCTCACAGAAATGGGACCAAATTTCTCTTACTCCCAGATTGAGATCTGGGTTTGGAATTTAAAAATTCAGATGTAATGGAGGAAGAAGGGAAGGAAACCACTTTACTGCTCAGAGGGCCACAGATCTTACCTCACAGGTGCGTTTCTGCTGTTCCAGACTCTCTTTAGGCAGCTTCTTCCTTTCTATCTCCATGGACAAACCCACAATGTACTCACGGCAAATGGTGATGAGCTGTTGGGCCTAAAGGAAGAGGCAAAGGAAGATCATGGTACAGAGGCAAGAATGTGGGGGTGCCCATGACTAGGACAAGTAGTAGACCCCTCCTAACCTCTGCAATCTCCTGTTTATTGTCCACAACAAGGAGTGGCACACTGAGTAAAATGGATCGGAATTTTTCCACAGCCTCCTCAAACTTGCCAACTGTGGTGAGCTGGTAGCACAGTTGCAACCGTTGGATGAGGTCATTAAGTTTCAGGCCCACAGCTGGTACACCATTCTTCAGCCCTGCATCCTTCCTACACATGGAAAAGTAGGAAGAAGATAGACAATAATTAGGAGCCCACTGGGACTCAACTACTTTTTCTGGCAACATAATCACTGTGAAAGCAGTAAGCAAACCGCGTAGAGTGCCAAGCCAAAAATCTTTTCCTATTGGGAAACCCCAGCTTTGGAAAATTGTGACTGTCCCTGAGGCTACCACCTGAAATATCTAAACCATGTTGGAACAGATCCAAGTCAGGAACAAGTGGCCTTACCAATTGCGATTAGGGTAGCCATACATGGAGGGCAGGCAGGGCAGAGCCTGATAGGTGGTACGGCCTCGGGCGTAGGTCTGCAGGAACAGTTGCTTGTAGGGGCCAAACTGGGTTACCCCTACCTGGTCATGAAGGAGCTGAAATACAGGAAGCAAGAAACGTAAGGATTTTTGTCCTACCTACCACTTAAAAACCAAGCGCCTTGGGCAAGGTACTTAACTTCTCTGTACTCGTTTCCTCATCAGTAAATTACACCTACTTATAGGACCGACCTCATTTAATAATACCTATTAAAGCATTTAGGATAGTGCCTGGCACACAGTGAATAAACGTTAGTTGTTGCAGTTGTGGTGGCTGTTATCATTGCTACTGAACACACGTTTAGTGTTCAAAACATACACCTGTTCATGAAGGGATGCTTACTTCACTGCTGTGAGCCAGAAAGCGGGCTATAAATGAGTAGAAGATGGCTGGAAGGATTCACCTAGGCCAGTGGGCGGCAAACTCATTAATCAACAGAGCCAAGTATCAACAGTACAACGATTGAAATTTCTTTTGAGAGCCAAGTTTTTTAAACTTAAACTTCTTCTAATGCCACTTCTTCAAAATAGACTCGCCTGGGCTGTGGTATTTTGTGGAAGAGCCACACTCAAGGGGCCAAAGAGCCGCATGTGGCTCGCGAGCCGCAGTTTGCCGACCACAGACCTAGGAGATGACTAAGCCAAATGGAAAGCAGGTAAGAGGAAGGCCTTATGAGACAAGTTTCTTCAGTCAAGACCAAGGGTTTCCATGGTAAGTACATGCCTCTGCCCTTGTGGGTGGGATAATTTCCATTTGGTTAAGGTGAGTCAACCATCTCCCTGGGACTCTGGTTGAGACACACTGAACAAAAGCCAAAGTTACTTTAAGACTTACCCTCATGGCGGTTTCAAAAGATCCTGCCAGGATGTGATCAACTGGAAGCTGAGAGTTATTGCACCAGATCTAACAAAAAACAGAAAACCCAAGCCAAGTGAAATCTTGTTCTTACTCTTCCCAAACTATCCTACTCTGCATCAATACTCCTTACACATCAATCAGTGGTAGCCAGCTCAGAAACACTCATCCCCACAGGCTGTTTCCCTGCTTACCTGAGTTGGGCTGGTTCCCTTGGTGGGGGGCACGAAGAACCCATCCTCAGCCCCACCAGCTGCAGGGGGTATATCCTAGGGGAAAAACAGTAAATGAGCCACTTTTTAAGCCATTCAAGCATTCTGTCCTGACAAATCTTAACAGAGCTTGGTACCTTGTTCCCAGTCTCTATTGGAGAAGGGGGGTTATGATTGTGGGAAAGAACACTCAAAATAGGAGCAGCTTCACAAGTAACAAAATTATATACCAAAAGCTTGCTGACAAAAAGCCTGCTGCCTTTCCATAAGCTGCTACTGGCATAACCCTGATTATCTCCTTCTTTCTTTCAAACTAGAGGCCCGGTGCATGAAATTTGTGCACGGGGTGGGGGCGGTGGGGGTGTCCCTCAGCCCAGCCTGCACCCTCTCCAATCTGGGACATCCCTCTCACAATCCGGGACTGCTGCCTCCCAACAGCTCGCCTGCCTGCCTGATTGCCCCTAACCATTTCTGCCTGCCAGCCTGATCATCCCCTAACTACTACCTTGCCAGCCTGATTGACGCCTAACTGCTCCCCTGCCGGCCCGATTGACCCCAACTGCCCTCCCTGCCAGCCCAGTCGCCCCCAACTGCCTTCCCCTGCTGGCCTGGTCACCCTCAACTGCCCTCCCCTGCAGGCCTGGTCATCCCCAACTGCCCTCCCTTGCTGGCCTGATTGCCTACAACTGCCCTCCCCTGCCGGTCATCTTGTGGCAGCCATCTTGTGACCACATGGGGGCGGCCATCTTGGGCATGATGGTCAATTTGCATATTACCTCTTTATTATATAGAATGGGAGATAAAGCATCATATTAGGAGGGTGTAGATCCCCTTCCTTTTGGGGACCTCAGGACAGGGGTGGTGATGGTGGGGAGGGCAATAAGGCCACTGGCTTCCACAGGGACAAGAGTGAGAACTTTACAAGGGTAAGAATTCCACATACCAGCTCAGGAGGGAGCTCCAGATCTTCTTCTACCTCCCAGCCACCTCCTTCTTCCTGTCCCTTCCCAAGAGCGTCATCTCCCAAACTGTCTGTAGCCTCCACAAACCCATCTGTAAGGAAAGCACAAGCTCAGAATAGATCCTTGTAGTGACAAAGTCTTAGCCAAAGGAAAGCAAAATGTTGAGATCCTTATTAGTCCCATGGTTTGGAACCCTGCAGAATTGCCCACAGCCCTCTGCTCAGACCAGTCCTA
Organism: Eptesicus fuscus; assembly: GCF_027574615.1. Taxonomy (NCBI): domain Eukaryota; kingdom Metazoa; phylum Chordata; class Mammalia; order Chiroptera; family Vespertilionidae; genus Eptesicus; species Eptesicus fuscus. The sequence continues at coordinate 37,788,310 of NC_072494.1, read as the reverse complement.
GAATAGTATTCTTACCTTCATCCAGCTGCAGCTCTGCATCCTCTCCCCAGCCCTCAGTACCAACAGTGTCAATGTCAATGTCAGCAGCCAGTGCTCCTCCCTTCCCTGCAAAGGCAAAGGACAAAAAGAAGCTGGTTATAGTCAGGCAAGTGTGAGATGTGGCCTCCTCTGCAGACAAGCTGAATCCTTACAAAAGCAGGTGATAAGGTTCTGTCTCCTTATTGTTTTTGTTCATTATTTATAATATATAAATTATGCTTTCTTTTTTTTTAAATATAAATTTTATTGATTTTTTTACAGAGAGGAAGGGAGAGGGATAGAGAACTAGAAACATCGATGAGAGAGAAACATCGATCAGCTGCCTCCTGCACACCCCCTACTGGGGATGTGCCCGCAACCAAGGTACATGCCCTTGACCGGAATCGAACCTGGGACCCTTGAGTCCGCAGGCCGACGCTCTGTCCACTGAGCCAAACCAGTTAGGGCTAAATTATGCTTTCAATAGTAGGTTTCACAGAGAGAGGGAACAGAAGAGAGGGAAACAATTGGCCTTCCAGCTACCAAAAGCTGCCTCTTAATCGAGGACATAGGGTTGGTTAGAGAAGATGGAGCAAAGAGCAGAGCTGGGAGCAAAATGCCTAAGGATCTATTTAAGCTGTAAGTCAGGAGAAATGACTTAGAAGATATATCCAAGAAGACAGGAGGAGAGTTAAGGGTGGGTATGGTGGCACACATCGCATATACCCACATGACAGAATTTGAGGTAGCTGAATTTGTACATTTAACATTGTACGTCATGAGTGATAAAATACTGAATGGAGAGAATACTATATATATGGTAAAACCTAAGGAAATACACCAAAATGCTAATAGTGGTTGTTAGAAGCATGGACTAAGACATCTCTTTTTCCCCCACCTATTTTCCAAATGTTAAGGATCTTATAATGTTTTTTAGATTTTACAACACTGTGTACCGTAACTCTGGCATCTCAGGGCTCCATGAGGCTTCATACAGAAAAAAAGGACAGATGAAAAGGAGAGGAGAGCCGATGGTACTCCCCAGGACAGTTCCCCACAAAACAAACCACAAAAACGATATGGGAGCAGTGAGCACTTACCCTTGCTGGCAATGGAGCCTTCAAAGAACCCTTTGGACACCGTCAATAAGGGCCAATTGGTATCCAATGGCATGATAGGTGCAGGAGGCTGGAGCAACTTGGCATTAGGGTCAATATCTGGAATCTGAAAGGTAGAAGAAGGTTAAAAGCAAGCAACTCTCAGGAATCATGTAGGGGACGGTTATAGGCCCTCAGGTAGGACGGTGACATTTGTAGGTTTAAAATGCCCCAAGAATGACTGGCTAGTGTGGCTCTGAGTCAACCCATGAACCAAGAGATCACGGGTTCAATTCTTGGTCAGGGCACATGCCCAGTTTATGGGCTCTATCCCTAGTAGGGGGGAGTGCAGGAGGCAGCCAATCAATGTTTCTATTTCTTTCTTTTTTTAAAAAAATATATTTTATTGATTTTTCACAGAGAGGAAGGGAGAGGGATAGAGAGTTAGAAACATCGATGAGAGAGAAACATTGATCAGCTGCCTCCTGTACACCCGCTACCGGGGATATGCCTGCAACCAAGGTACATGCCCTTGACCAGAATCGAACCCGGGACCCTCCAGTCCGCAGGCCGACGCTCTATCCACTGAGCCAAACCGGTCAGGGCAATGTTTCTATTTCTTTATCCCTCTCCTTTCCTCTCTCTCTCTCTCTCTCTCAAAAAAATAAAAGAAAAAAAGAAAAAAAATCAATAAAAAACATATTTTAAATGTCCCAAACCCTGCCTGTGTTTCTCAGTGGTTAGAGTGTTGGCCTGCACACTGGAGAGTCGCAGATTTGACTTCCGGTCAAGGACACGTATCTGGGTTTCAGACTTGATCCTAGCCCCTGGTTGGGGCGCATGTGGGAGGCAACTAATCGATGTGTCTCTCACATGGATGTTTCTCTTTCTTTCCCCTCCCTTCTACTCTCTAAAAATCAATGGGAAAAAGAGCCTCATTCCTTGGGTGAGGATTAAAAAAGAACACAAACGTCCCAAGATTTCAGAGTTAATCAGAGACACTCATGTAAAGACTCACTGTCTCCTTCTCTGGGTCAAATGTCTCCTTCAGGCTCTCAGCTTCTTCATCTAAGCCATGGGTAGCAGCTGTGAGATAAGCCAGTGACTCTGCAGAGAAATCAGACTTTGTGGTTCAGGTACATTTCCAAGTGAATGCTGCTGTGGGTAGGCAGACTCAAAGGTGGCTCCCCAGTGATCCCTGCCTCCAGGTATTCAAGTTCTTGCATAATCCCATCCCCTTAAGTGTGGGCTGGACTTATTGACTTGCTTCTAATGACTAGAACATCATGGCAGAATGAGACATCAATCCTGAGATTAGGATACAAATACTGTAACTTCCATGTCGGGTGCCCTCTCTTGTTCACTTGCTCTGAGGGAGTGAGCTGCACTATGGAGAAGCAGAAAAATGTCATCTCCCAACCAACAGCCAGTGGGGACCTGAGGACTGCCCACTGCCATGTAGTGAGCGAGGGAGCAGATCCTCCCCCACGTGAGCCTTGAGATGTCGGCAGCTTGGTCAACACCTTGATTGCAGCCTCATGAGAGACACTGAGAAAGGCACCCAGCTAAGCCATGTTGCATATGAAAACAGTCAATGTTCGTCGTTCTAAACTACTAAGTTTGGGTGCAATTTGTTACATAGCAACAGATAACTAATACAGTTGCTTATCTTTAAGATCTATCATTAATGTTGATGAGAACCTGGGAATCACTGCTGACTCCTCTGTTAAACATCCCACATCCAGTCCTTCAATAAACCATGTTGATTCTACCTTTATACACTAAATCTGACCATTGCTTACCCCTTCACTGCTAGCACCTTGGTCCAAACCACATCTTGTACATTTCTTGTTCCCTGATGTATCTCACATGCTAATATAATACTTGGTATATAGTGACATTTAAGAAAATATCCCTTGAATATATAGAATGAGCAAAACCTCCGGAACTGAATTAAAAGAATAAAATTCCAATGGCATCTAACCAACTGCATTAACTAGGGTGCCTGCTCCAGGACCTTTTACAACTTCTATCTCCTCCATGACTATTAAATATTTTCCTAAGAGTGCTTAGACAGACTGAATATTCTGGCTGTGCCTCCATTTGGCTTTGAAGAAAGTCTCTGAGCATGGTAGGAGCATATTGTCTCTTCTGAAAAACTGCACAATGAAGGCAAATCCCTCTCTACTACACCTGAATAATCACCATGAAGAGAAAATACTTCCTAAGGCCCCAAAGGAACAGGTGAGTCTGGATACTTACTCTGCCCACAGTTCTTTAGGATCCGCACTCGTTCTGACACATCACCCAGGTACAGGGCATTCTGATAATGGCCACTCATGTCCTTTCGGATCTCAGCTGTACCAAGTCAGTAAGAGACACCATGTTAGGTCTTCTCTCTTAAATTCTCTCTCTCCTCTCTAGCTTCCTCCTTCCCCCAAGGACCCCTCTTCCCATCCTTAGTTTCTGGGGCCTCACCAATCTTCATCATCTTGCGAAGTTTCTCTAAGTTGCCAGTGATAAGATATAGGAAGGAAAGTTTGTCAAAGTTTTTGGTGCGCTGATAACACATTTCCACAATCTGGTGGTTCCCCTGTAGCAAGGCCACTTCTCCCAGCTTTTCCCAGCAGTTCTTGTCATCCAGTGCTTTGGCTGCTTCCAGAGCAATCTAAAGAATCCTCAGGGTTAGAGTTAACAGGATGGGCACTGTGGCTCCAAGACAGGGACTATAGTCAGTGTTTGCCTCTAAATAAATCTCCCAAGGAACTTTCAATCACGCCTAACTTTCAGTCTAATTGTACTGGAAATCCTATCAACAAATATAACCCCATATGGAGCCATGGATAGAAGAATTACATCACATTGTCATCAGAAATTTAGTTTTTACAAAATTATTTCTTAGCAGTTGTTGATTCCATAGAGCCAAATCTTTCTTAGCTATGTTATTTCCTACTTGCCAAGTCTCAAGATTCACAGGGGCTTTAGGAAAGACAGAATAAATAATAAAAGAAGGAAGTTCTAAACTGAAAAGTCTACATTCCTAAGCCCTCTCTCATTTAAAAATAATGCCTACAGACTCTAGGGCCCAACATTTAATAAGTACTCTTTCATCTAAGCAGCCAATCAGCAAGTCAAATGTCAAGAAAGTAGATTTTTCTAATCCCATGCTATCTTGCCCCTATTCTAAATTTACTGAATTCAGACTGAGCATGAAATCAATAGAAGTGCTGTGGCAGAAGCAGATAGGAAAAAGTAGAAATGGGCAAATAGCAACAGAAAGATGGTTATATCTAACAACTAAAAAAAAACAACCCCAAATTCTATTATACTTGCTAAAGAAGCAAGCCCAGAATAATGCCTTCCCACTGCCACCCTAACCCTTACCCTCTCCACATTGATATGGAGCTTAAAACCACACTAGAGGCCCAGTGCACGAAATTTGTGCACAGGGGCGGGGTGGGGGAGTGTCCCTCAGCCCAGCCTGCACCCTCTCCAATTTGGTACCCCTTGAGGGATGTCTGATCGCCTGTTTAGGCCCAATCCTGGTGGGATCGGGCCTAAACGGCCGGGCGGACATCCCTCTCACAATCCAGGACTGCTGGCTCCCAACTGCTCGCCTGACTCTGCCTGATTGCCCCTAACTGCTTCTGCCTGCCAGCCTGATCACCCCCTAACCACTCCTCTGCCAGCCTGATCGATGCCTAACTGCTCCCCGGCCAGCCCGATTGCCCCTAACTGCCCTCCCCTGCTGGACTGATCACCCACAACCGCCCTTCCCTGCAGACCTGATCTCCCCTAACTGCCCTCCTCTTCTGGCCTGGTCACCCCTAACTGCCTTCCCTGCTGGCCTGATCGCCCACAACTGCCCTCCCCTGCAGGCCTGTTCTCCCCCAACTGCCCTCCCCTGCAGGCCTGTTCTCCCCCAAATGCCCTCCTCTGCAGGCCTGGGTCCCCCCCCAAATGCCCTCCCCTGCAGGCCTGGTATCCCCCAAATGCCCTCCTCTGCTGGCCTGGTCACCCCTAACTGCCCTCCCCTGCAGGCCATCTTGTGGCGGCCATCTTGTGTCCACATGGGGGCAGCCATCTTTGACCACTGGGGGTGGCCATCTTGTGTCTCAGAGTGATGGTCAATTTGCATATTACTATTTTATTAGATAGGATTGTTCTCACCTCAATGTTTCCACACTCCAGTGCCAGACTAAAGCGAGTTTTCTCGTCCTTGACAAAATGCAGTGCCACTTCAGGATAGCCCTTCTTCTGGAGATAAGCAATAATAGACTGGCCTACTAGTTTGGCATTTCTTACCATGTGCAGTACCTAGACATTTGGGGTGGGGTAGGTAGGGCAGGAAATAGAGATTACTTATAGGAAAAACGAAATGCTTCCCGTCTCAATACTCCTAGCATGTTTTCTTCTTTCATACCTCATCATATTTTCTGTTGATCAGGGCCAGCTTGAACTTGAACTCAGTAGGATCAATGGTGAGCACACGAGGACGACACTCCCTATCTAGGCAATATACGTTGTTGCCCTTCACCCTTGTGACATAGATGGGTAAATCCAGAGTTCGAATGATCCCATAGTCCCTAAGAGGAGTTAGAGAACACAACTTTCAGTGAGTGAGGGGAAAAATCCAGCCTATAAAGAAATGGAACAAGCCTAGACACAGCCTTTTATCTTCTCATTACCCTTTTGTCCGGTGCCATTTGCACAATGGGAAGTGATTCAAAATAGAATAGAATTAAATGCCATGCTTATTTATTTTATTCTTTATTATGAAGTGGAAAAATAGAGCAAATAGTGTGATCTTTCTTCATAAACTATTAATTTAGGAGTTAACAGACATGGCAATAGGAATCCGACCTAACTGAAGTTCTGATATATAATCACTAGGCCACTATGGATAATTAATTCCTTCCTTATAGGGTATATGATAAAGTAGAAGAGAGATAGATGTGAAGAGTTCTGACACACACAGAAGTGATAAAAAGCATAAAATATTTTAAACTGAATGAAAAGAAAAAGTTTACAAAATTAAAACTTACAGGTATCCTACCTAATAATAGACAAATATGCAAATTGACTGTACCTTCGCTACGCCCACGATTGGCCAGGAGGCGCGGGGGGGCAGGACTCGGGGTGGCCGGGGTGGCTGATTGGGCCGGCAGGATGCTGAGCTCGCGTCGCCAGCGGCGGCTCGAGCTCAGCGTCTGCGCCATGGCTGTGCTGCGGCACAGAAGGGGCCTCTGGGGCAGCGAGCTCACGTCCCACCGCAGACCATCAAAAGCAGGGGAGCTGGGTGCCTGTCCGCTCAGGCACCAGGCCTTTCAGAAGCCTCTGCCGCGCCGGAGGCTTCTGAAAGGCCTGGTGCACCAGCGGACAGGCACCAGCTCCTCCGTGATCGAAAGCAAAAGCATGTAGGGGACCCTACACGTGCATGATTCAATCATGCACTGGGCCTCTAGTAACATAATATTTGATGGATAATTTATAGTGTTAAATGCATATACTGAATCCCCTATACCTCAAACCTTACACAAAAATAAACTTCAGGTAGATGGACCTAGCTATGAAAGGCAAAACTATAAAAATTCTACAAGAGAATATAAAGAATACCTTTATGATCTTGGAGTCAATAAAGAGTTTTTAAATAGGACAAAAAATTCAATACCCATAAAGGATAAGACTCACAGATTCAATTACATTAGGAACTTACGCTCATTAAAAGGTATCATAATGAGAGTCAAAAGACATGCCACAGAATGGGAGGAGATACTAATATCTGTAATACAGAGCCCTGACAAAAGACTGATACTCAAATACAGTTGACCTTTGAACAACATGGGTTTGAATTATGCAGGTCTAGTTACAAAGATATTTTCAATAAATACTCTAAATGTATTTTCTCCTCCTTGATATTTTTAAATAAAATTTTTTCTTTAATTTATTTTATTCAAGACTACAGTATTTAATATGTATAACATACAAAATATGTGTTAATCAACTTATTTACATTATCAGTAAGGCTTCTTGTCAACAGACCTGATCTCCCCTAACTTGTTTTTTTGGAAAGCCAAGCAAGGAATCTCAACTTCGTGGGGGGTGGTGCCCCTAGCCAAGCTTTCAAAGGTCAAGTGTATATAAAGAATGCCTACAGCCCTGACTGGTTTGGCTCAGTGGATAGAGCGTCAGCCTGTGGACTGAAGAGTCCCGGGTTCGATTCCAGTCAAGGGCATGTACCTTGGTTGCGGGCACATCCCCTGTGGAAGGTGTGCAGGAGGCAGCTGATTGATGTTTCTAACTCTCTGTCCCTCTCCCTTTCTCTCTGTGAAAAATCAATAAAATATATTTAAAAAAAAAAAAAAAGAATGCCTACAAATGATTAAGGATAACTCATTAAAAAGAAGAAGAAAGGATGTGAATGGAATTCAAAGAAGAGGAAATCCTGATGGATGGCCAAATGAAAAGTTGCCTAATCTTATTAGGAATCAGAGAATAGCAAGGTAAAATTACAATGAGATATTGTTATGCACTCACCAGATAAACAAAAATAAGTATGACAAAGGAAGGTGCTGGCCAAGATGACAAGCAAGGAAACTTGTATAGTACAACCACTTTGGAAAGCAATTTCACATTACCTAGTAAATGTAAAGATATGCATACTCTATGACCCAGCAGTGTTTGCTCTGGGTAGATACCTAAGAGAAATATATGTGCATATGCACCAGAAACATGTAAAAGAATATTTAAAAGAATATTGTCCCATAATAGCCCAAAACTAGAAATCACTCAAATATTCCTCTAGAGTAGAACTGATAATATGTGATATATTTATATAATAGAATATTATACAACAACGAAAATAAATAACATTAGAGCTACATCATGGATGAATGAATCTTAAACAAAATATTGAACAAAGCAAAATATGAAATAATATATTCAGCATGATTTTATTTACATGATGTTCAAAACCAGGAAAAATTAAGTCATATTATTTTAAGACACAAACTGAGTGGTAAAATCACAAAGAAAAGCAAAGAAGAAATTAACATAAAAGTCAGAATAATGTTATCTTTGGGTGGAGAATGAAGGGGGTTGTCATCAATAATGACCATGTGGCAAAGGGCTTCTGGGGTGTCAGAACTGTTCCATTTCTTGACTTGGGCAGCAGTTGTACAGATGTTTTCATAACTATTTGCTATGCTCTCTCTATAACATCTGTATCATTTTCTATATTTGTGTCGTATTTCACAATTCTAAAAGAGTTGAACAAAGAATGTTCGGATGCCCCTAGCACATGTATGTCTAATATGTTTAGACAAAGCTTTTCCACGAAGAAAATTCAGGGAGGAGTTCAGTTACATCTCTTGAGACAGGACAGTGATTTCAAGAAGCCACCTTCTCCCAATCTGTATCTTAGATAAATGACTTACCCAGTGGTGACAGCATATTTGATGTGGTTGCTTGTGGTATAGATAAATACCCCACTCTCATCCCAGGCCCCACTCTTGACACGAATGTTCTCATGAATGTTACACAGAGCCTCCAGTTTGCGGTTACAGATCACAATGGCTGTAAGAGGCAAAGGGGATGAGTGCTCTGCTAGATAGGGTGAGTGGACTTGCAGGGACAGGGAGGGAAGGACTGGTTTCCACATCAGGGTGGATATAATGAAGACTTACCATGTTTGGCCAGTAGAGCTACATGGGACATGTCTGCTGACCAGATAACATATTTCACCTTGGAAATCTTCACAGATGCCAGAGTTCTGGGACCGAAAGAGAAGGGCAAACATGAGTACACCTGATTCCTTTGTCCCAGGTTAAGACCTACCTTCTTCCATCTCCAAATTAATGTAAACTTCAATTTCTTAAAGAGTACCAAAGAGACATTCTCTGTATTGTAGCTTAGTGACTTAAACATTTTAGCTCACCTTGTACACTTCCTCCTTCTTCAACTCCCTCATTAATGTAATAATACATGGCCTTATTTCCATTATTAGGGATTTGTGTATGTCTGTTTTTACCACTTGACTATAAGCTCCTTCAAGTACAGAAACTGCATTTTTCATCCCTGAGTCCCTAGCATTCTAAATCCCAAGAGCATTCTTTGTTCAGGTTGGTGTTCTAAAAATAAATAAGCCCCTGTTATAAGGTTATGCATATGTACAGGATGGAGAGTCACAGAGTAGAAACACAGTTTGGAATAATAGCACAAGAAGTGATCGAGCCAAGAGGCAAACTCACTTGGGGGAAAAAAGCTCCCACTAAGAATGTCTACTCTTCCCCACTACACGCCTGTCTGCTTAGGGCACCTGACACGTTACCGCTTCTGCTGCACGTCAAAGAGTGTGATGGACTCTGCGTCTCGAAGCAGGAGGTTGCCTGTGCCAGCGTAAAAGATCTCATCACAGTTGGGCACCTGAACCTTTTTGGTGATTTCATTCTTTAGATTCTTGATCAGAAGCTGAAATGACAGTTAGAAGGGGCTTAAGAGAAGTGTGTATATAAAATGACAACAGCTGATCATGTCCCTCAGCCATTGTTTCTTAGCTTCAATAAACGAGGCTTTGTGTGTTTTTTTCCTGTCCAGGTCAATCAGCAGTCTTGGTAGACTTTCCAACCAAGATTCTCTTCAAAGGCCCCGATACCTTTTTTTATTTTCTGTTTTTTTTCAACTGAAATATTCTGAGAGGTCCAATAAAGTCTTAATTCCTCAATCAACCGAAGAAAGAGAACAGTACTTCTGGGCTTAAATTTGTTAAATATTTTCTTGAGAGAGCGTTGTTTATTTTGTTTAGGGCCTATTACATTTTAAGTACCAATGGAGGTAGGAGGATAAGGTCAACTCCTCATTCAGACCACCTTTTTCAAATCTGATGTCGTCAAGAGTGACTTTAGCTTGGTTCTTAAGCCCAGGGCCACAGTAACCCAATCAAATCAATTTTAAGGCCATTTTTCCACAGGGGGACTGGGATAGGGCTAAGGATAGAGGTAGAGCTGATACACAAGTATTACAGCTGCTCAGGGGAGAGTAAGGGGGCAGGGGGAAATGCTCTTTATTTTGCAATACAAAAGCCACTGCTATCCTACTCCCCAAATTAGGTTCCCCTTTTAGTCTTGACTCACTGAGTGCATCCGATCTAGGACAGCAAACCGATTTCGAGCAACCCAAACAGCTGTCAGGCCCGAGGATCGTTTCCCTTCAGGAGCTGAGAAAAACAAAACCAAAGGGCGGGAGCATGTGGTGAGCCACTGGCAGGTGACAGAGTCAGGTGCCATGGAGCTGCCAGTCTGGCTGCCATGTTGGCTTTGCCAGTTCAGCTGCTTCATAACTAATTCAGCCATAACCGGGGGCTGTTGTCAGTGACTTTCTCCCACCAGTCCCCTCCAAACTCCAACCTCTACCCCTGCCAAGCCTCTTTTCTCTTGGCCAAGTAACTGCATTTCAGCCAACACCATGTACTGGCAGAAGGACTGCCCATCCTGGGAGACAGCACACTCCATCAAGCTAATGAGCAGGGCCTCGCTGGCCAAGCTGTTGGCACACTGCAAGCAGCCTGCCAGTGTCATAGGCTCTCCTATCTCAACAAGCTGCAGTAGAGACAGAGCCTCCTCCCCAGGATGCAGCTGCTCTGCTGCTTTTAACATGCAAATGTAGACCTCCTAATAGAGCAGGGTGGGGCAGAGCACTCCAACAAAATCGATGCTGGGCAGTATTTAGCACCAAGTTCTTGCTCCAAAGACGTCAATCAACCATTTTCATTACTTTGAAGAAAGTTACCAAACGTTCATCAGTTCCCAAACATTTCACTGGCCGATTAGAATTCTGCAGGGCACTCCACTCTCTGGAAAACTTCAAGAAAGATACACCAAAGAGTGTGCAGCAATATTCTTGGATCTGTTAGTATCAGCAGAAAACTGGACAGAATGTGCTGGCCAGCCTTGCTTTGTACATCTCTGGCACCTGGGGAGGCGGCGGGGGGGGGGGGGCGCTGGGGGACAGGCTCTTTACAAAACTAATTCTTAAGACAGCAAACGCTCTCACTTTCCAGGAGCCGGGGAACCTCACTATCCAGGCTTTTGCTCTTCTTCCTCTCTGCTGCCTACCACTGGAATGCACCTTTACGTCTTTACTAATTATCATCTCCCAAAGGTATCTTAAACTCAATTCATTGTAAACACTTGGGGGGGGGGGGGGAGGCTGGAGGGGAAGCAAGGGGTGAGTAGGGAGGAACCAAATCACAAAATTCAGTCAAAAATGGCTTAACTGCCGAAACCAGTTTGGCTCAGTGGCTAGAGCGTCGGTCTGCGGACTGGAAGGTCCCAGGTTCGATTCCGGTCAAGGCATGTACATTGGTTGCGGGCACATCCCCCGGTGGGGGGTGTGCAGGAGGCAGCTGGTCGATGTCTCTCTCTCATCGATGTTTCTAGCTCTCTATCCCTCTCCCTTCCTCTCTGTGAAAAATCAATAAAATATATTTAAAAAAAATAAAAATAAAATGGCTTAACTGATTAATTTATAGAAGAGACTTTGCTTTATGAATACCCAAGACATATAGGCTTTCTCTTTTCTTGCCATAACCACACTTGAGAGATAATGACACAGTGGCACCCACAATAAGAACAGAGCTAGAAAAATATTTCTCAGAATTTGTTGATGGGGTATAAACTACCATGAAAGTATGCTAGTAAGAGTGGGGACCTGAGGAATAAACCTGACCTATAAAACAACTGGAGGAAGTGCACTGACAGGAGCATTAGAAAGACTCAAACCTATTCTGATAATGTTTTGTCAGCAAGTTCTAATAGTAAGGACACCAACAAGATATGGTGGTGATGGAAGAGGTAGGCAGGGGTCTCAGCTGGATCCTGGGATCCCTGGTGGAATGTGGGGCTGTTAGCAGGCTCATCTTTCTGACAAGCAAAAGGAAGCAAAGCGGATCTGGATGTGGATGGGGAGCATAAATCCCTAGTCCCAGGATGAGACATTGCAAGATTGGAACCACATTTTAAATAAATGAAATTACCAGGGTGAAAGTCATATCAGCTGACAATAAACTAGGATAACACGCTGTGCTGAAAGAGAATATGGAGAGTTTCTAATAACCAAATTATAAAATATATATATCTAGCTGGAGTAATAAAATGGAAGCGGAACATGAATATTTCACACCATAGTCGCCTGTGATGCAATTGTCAGTGCCACCTGCCACAGGCGTGAGTGATGTGGCCACAGCCCGAGGATGGAATGTGAAAAATTCAAAGAGGAGGGATGATGTGGGAGGGGAGAGCTGGAAGTAGAGTTGGGGAATAAAGAGAACACATACCATCAGGGTTCTGAGAGTCAGCATCCTTGGGGATGGTGTATAGGTCATAGGTACTATTCTCTAAATTGCTGGCTCTCTGTAGAAGAGGAAAATTAAACTATTAGTAAGAGGCACCCAAGATATTAGTTTATTCTGATAGAGAAAACAGTATGACTACACAGACAACATGAAACTATACTTTTCTCACCCTTCACCCCGATGGCATTTGAATGTCTCCATAGCTAAAACTTACAGGGCTTGTTGCCAAATAACTCAGCATTCCTGTCACTTCATTTTTCTTTTATTGTCCAAAGACGCAGATATTACTTGAATGAAAACAAGGACTGCTCTCCATTCCACAAATTAACAGACTAAAACCCCAATATTTCAGTGCCCCAACTAAGTATATTCATCAACTTAAAAGTGTGTTTGAAGGAAAAAAAAGACATAAAAGAAAAGACATTAAAGAAAATTGCCAGGAGGAAAATATGGGACTGTTAGATATTGAAAAAGAACTGGAGCCTGGCAAGGCATGGCTCAGGTGGTAGAGTGTCGACCTACGAACCAAGAGGTCACGGTTTGATTCCCGGTCAGGGCACATGCCTGGGTTACGGGTTTGGGCCCAGTCCCCAGTGTGGGGCGTGCAGGAGGCAGCCAAGCAACGATTCTCTCTTATCATTGACATTTCTATCTCTTTCTCCCTCTTCCTTCCTCTCTGAACTCAAAAAAAAAAATTTTTTTTTTTTTTAAAAGAAGAAGAAGGACTGGATTAGACACTAGAAGTCATATTGGGAAAGACAGGTCTCATTTTTTTAACTTGGCAACCAGGGCTCTAAAATTAGAATGTCATTTCTTTTTTGAATTGTATGGCAAGAAATGAGGATGATTCTACTTGATGACCCTGAAGGCAACTGCCTTGAGAAGAACTCTCAAAGTCAGCTCTATTATTTTCACGCAAATGGAGGGATCAAAATAAGCACCTCTCTTTCCTAAGGTATAACCTTAAACATTCTCTCAAATTACTTTTAATGGTTTGGGTCATTCATTTTGATGCTCCATAAAGTTTAGAAGGCATTAATTAGCCTTATGAAAGATATAAGTTCACAAACCCTTAACATGTTTATGACAACTGAAGTCTACTTGGTTTGAGCCTCTGTTTTGTGTTAGTTCTCTCAAAATGACCATTAAATAACTTCTAAGAATACATCAGAGATTCCTATGGCACAAGAAAGAGACCTATGGGAAATGGGGAGGCCCTAGGAGCACTCGATGGTTACTTACTGTACACAGTAGGACGGCATTTTCTGCTGGATTGTATGACATATTGAACACTGGAAACTTGGAACCACTAGAAATATATAGAGAAAATAGGAAAGAGGTGTAAGGGTAGAAGGAAGAAAGAATTATTCCTACACCTCTTACTTATCTAATCTTTACACATATACTTGTCACTTTTATAACCAGGAATAAAAATAAATAAATAGTGCATCTATTCTCTTCCTTCCCTTAAGGTTTGGGGACTTCCCTATCTCAGCTTTGAGCAAACAGTATTTTTGAAAAGCAAACCCTACTACAAGTCAAATTATTCAACAGAAGGCCAGGTTAGCACTACTGTAATAAATAGGATTCGTTTGCCTTGGATACAAATTCCAACACATAATTGCAGTGGACACCACAGAGTAACATGCGATTTGTCTCTGGTTAATTTCTCCTGTTCATATAAACCCATCTTTTTATTGTAGTCATGCTAGAGGGTTGTTATCAAGCCCTCATGCCAAAGTTTGCCACCATGAATGTTTCAGTGTGATGATGCAGCTGGCTTTCAAAGAGGACTGTTCCTTTTGCCAGGCATCCCAGAAGTTATATCTTCAGAGTTAAAGAGTTTCCAGAGACATATATCTGGTTTAGAGTTCCACGTATTTTGCTAGAAAGCAAAGAAGAGTTATAGATATGCCAAATAAAGGCAACAAGGTCTGTCACCAAATTGGGCTACTCTCTACCAGAAAGCTTTCTCTGGTATGCAAGAGAGCTGGCAAAGTGTGGCAGTATGATTTCCTGCCCACAGGGTCACTAGCATTCTCAACAGGGGAACTTCCATTCCCCAAATGGCTATCTCCTTGTCCACCATGTCTTGGGGTTTAAACTGAACAGTCTCAGTCAATGGGGGTTCAATCTGTGACAGGAGAGGAGATCCAAAATGTTGTTACAAGGACTGAGTTCGGTTTGAAGTGAAGAAACAAGTCTGATTTACCTCCGCAACTGCATCACAGCTACATCTTTAGAGCTGTTGAAATCCAACTGACGTAAGAACCGGTCCTTGACATAATGCAGCATATTGCCGTGAACAGCGTAGGCTGGCCTTTCCCGTTCTAGTTTAAACACAATCATGCCACCATCATGACCTGGGCACAGAGAGAAGAGAGGAAATAATTAGCTGAAGGCAAGAAAGAAAGCTGGAAACAGGAGAAACACGAGGATAAGGATTACATTTGAATGTCTCCATAGCTAAAACTTACAGGGCTTGTTGCCAAATAACTCAGCATTCCTGTCACTTCACTTTCATTTTGTATGCTAAAAACAAAGTTAAGACATCTAAATGCATCCTTTATTTGCCTAAAAATTATCATGATTCTTGGACTTTTTATTCAAACAAATTTCTGTGAATCCTTTCCTGATACATAACTCCTCACCTAACATGGTTGATAGGTTTTGCAACTTTAAGCAAAACAATGTATAATGAAACCAACTTTATCATAAGGTAATTGCTACAAACAAAAGTTAAGTTCCTACGGCATCTTAACATTATAACAAAATGCTGAACAAAATTATATTATTTTTATTTGAGGACCTGCAGTACTTTCTCACACTGCTACATTTAGACATGCCTTCTTGTGTTCTCTTAACACTCTGTGCAAACCTCCATATAGCACTCACCCGACACTGTAATTATGTATGTCTACCACCCCCATGATGCATAGAGCTTCCTGAAGGGAGGAATTACAATAACTTCCATCCTCCCCAGTCTTAGCTTATAATCCTACCCTATATATTAAAGCCTAATATGCAAATCGACGGAATGGGGGACCAACTGGTCATTATGATGCGCACTGACTACCAGGGGGCAGATGCTCAACGCAGGAGCTGCCCCCAGCCCGCAGGTCCCAGGCCAGCCAAGGCGGGTGCCAGTGGACCCCCCGAACCCCCATCACCCTGCTGGTCGCCCCACAAATTGGCCTTGATCTCTGGCCAGGCCTAGGGACCCTACCCATGCATGAATTTCGTGCATTGGGTCTAAAGTAAGAATATAAACATATTTGCTGAACAAACAGATGCTAGTTTTGAAAGCTTTTGTGGTTTTGTTCTAGACAAATGTTTTGCTTTTTCCCTACTGGCATCATCCGTCTCTTAGAGAAACCTTCAACTTTTGCCCTACAGTCTACTCTCCACGAATAAGCCAGATTGTGTCACTTCCAATGGCTTTCCCTTCAGAGTAACATGCACAGTCTGGGCTGGTCTTACCTCCTATACTTAGCCCCTTACTCACTGTGCCCCTATTGGCATGTTCTTCAAATATGCTCAGCATCCCTCACATCATGGTCTTTGGTAATCCCCACACTCATTCCTCTCTTTCTCCCTTACTTTTGCTTAACTTTCCTCAAAGCTTTTTTCACTATATATTGCTATGGTCTATCTCTCTTCACTGCAAATAAAAGTTCCGTCAAGTAAGGGACATTGGTTTATGCTATACCACCAGCACCCACACTAGGGCCTGACACGAGTATATTTTTGATAAATGAATAAAACTCAGCTTCTAGGTCCTCAGTCTAAGAAATCCATGTGTCCAGTATTACACTCCTAAGCCTCCTGGAACTAATGGGCTTTACTGTTAAATGGCTCTCGGTAAAGAAAGAACACTACTCCAATAAGGTATGGAGGAAAAAAGGAAGAAAGCCTCAACATCATGGCTCTGAGAATTCTATTTCTCCTTATCACCCTACTATGCATTTACTGGAGACAAAGCTAATGGAAAATCACTCTCAAGTCTTATAAACTTTGAACTAAAACAAGGAAATAAAAGAAAAGATGCGGCCCTTACCTGCTGCAAAGAGGTTAAGGTTGGGGTGGGCAGCTAGGACCCAGAAACGATCGTGGTCCCTACGGAAGGTCTGAACACCAGTTCTAGGAAAATAAAAGATGCACAAAGAAAAATATTAATTTCTGAGGAATCTTCAGCCCATCTACACTAATAAAAGAGAAATATGCAAATTTCCCATATCTCCGCGACACCCATCAGCCAATCAGGAGTATGCAAATTAACCCAACAAAGATGGTGTGTTAATTTGCAGACGCAGGCACAGGGCGGCGGGCAGGACGACTGCTATGAGGGGGAGGGCAAGGGGCGGAGGGAGCTACAGGAGCGGCGCGCTCCCTGTCCGGGAGCGAAGCCAGGGGAAGGAAGTCCTATTCTTTTTTCTTTTCTTTTTTAAATATATTTTATTAATTTTTCACAGAGAGGAAGGGAGAGAGATAGAAAGTTAGAAACATCGATGAGAGAGAAACATTGATCAGCTGCCCCCTGCACACCCCCTATTGGGGGTGTGCCCGCAACCAAGGCACATGCCCTTGACCGGAATCGAACCTGGGACCCTTGAGTCTGCAGGCCGACACTCTATCCACTGAGCCAAACCAGTTAGGGCAAGGAAGGCCTATTCTTTTTTTTTTTTTTTTTTTTTTTTTTTTTTTTTTTTTTTTTTTTTTTAAATTTCTTTATTGATTAAGGTGTCACATATTTGTCCTCATCCCCCCATTCCCATCCCACCCCTCTCCCCACGCATGAAGGAAGGCCTATTCTTGCACGAATCTTTGTGCAATGGGCCTCTAGTCCTACATAATAAAGAGCTAATATGCTAATTAGACTGGAGGGCAGAACGACCTTCCGGAATGACCAGTAGGCAGGGGGGCGGGGCCGCGAGGCAGCCAAGGCTGCTGCAAGGGCCGAGCCCCTTGCACGAATTTTGTGCATTGGGCCTCTAGTCATATATTAGAGTATTGAGTGGTAAGCCAAAATGCTAATTTAAATCAGTAACAGTATACTAAATATCCTAAATAAAGGTAGTCATGATAAATTCTACCAAAAAAAAAAAAAAAAACAGAAGGAAAATTCAAACTGACTCTATTATTTTGATATTTCAATTTCTCTCTATTTGTCACAATTTCCTACTATACTGCTTTCACTTCATATTTCTTATTTTTCTAGCTACAGAAGAACATGCTTAAAAGAGAAAAATACACATGGAGATTTCTATTTGATAGAAAATTTTTAAATGTTGGTTGATCTTTAGGTCCCTTCAAATTTTCATAATACAGGAATACCTAGTTTTATCAAGCTTCACTGTATTGTGCTTTGCAAATACTGTTAACAAACTGAAGGTTTGTAGCAACCCAGCATCCAGCAAGTCTATTGATGCCATTTTACCAACAGGCTCAGTTAATGGTTAATATAAATTTTATATGCACTGGGAAATAAAAAAAAATTTGTGTTTCTTGTTGTATTGCCATATTTACTTGACTGCAGCAGTCTGGAACTGAACCCACATCTCCAAGGTATGACTGTGTATGATCTGACCTCTTTATATGCTATATGCTGAAGACAATGAGAAACAAACATAAGTATTCTAATTTAATTTTTAAAAAGAGAGAGGGTAAGAGAAAGGGGCTCCCCCTGGGTTAGGTACCACTACATCATAATCCCCTTACCGTTTAGACATGTCCCAGACCCGGATACTCTTGTCCTCAGAATTACTAAGGATCAGTTCTTGGCGAGGATGGAAGACAGCACAAGACACATTGTTGTAATGGCCCCGGCAGGTATCAACCTCCCATGCCTTTGATTCTGAAGGACCAAAAAAAATAAAAAAATAAAGAGGTCATTTGGGATTTGGAATTATGAGATCCTTTAATAAAATGCTAAGGTATACTGGTACCACAAAGTGTAAAATTCGCAACTTCTTTTTAATAGGGCAATTTTCTTCGTTTAAGCCTCTGAATCTTTTTTTAAAATATATTTTTATTGATTTTAGAGAGGAAGTGAGAGGGAGAGAGTGATAGAAACATCAATGATGAGTCATTGATTGGCTGCCTCCTGCACACCCCCTACTGGGGATCAAGCCGGCAACCTGGGCATGTGTCCTACTGGGAATCGAACCCATGACCTCTTGGTTCATAGACTGATGCTCAACCACTGAGCACACTGGCTGGGCTGAATCTTTACATATTTATTTGTTCTTATATTTTGACCCTCCTATCAGTTATAGCACATCTTCTCCATTATTATTTATTCCCTTACCCTGTTTTACTTGTCACTAGCTGTCATTAGAAAATAAATATAAGCTCCGTATGGCAGGAGTTTTATCTGCTTTAGTCACCATTGTATCACCAGAGCCTTGAAAAATGTGGGATATAAAACTGGAACACACAGACACAGGCAACAGTATGGTGTTACCAGATGAAAAGGGTATGGGGTGGGGTGGTAAAGGGTAAAGGGAGCCAAATATAAGGTGATGGAAGATGATGTAACTTTGGGTGGTAGGCACACAATGCAATATACAAATCATGTGTCACAGAAATCTACACTTAAAACCTATATAATCTTATTAACCAATGTCAGACCAATAAATTTAATTTAAAAATAAACATTTGTTGAATGAATGAATTCCTACTCTTCACTGTGTTCATACACCTCAAAATCAGGATGCCATCACAAGAAAACAGGGAATGAGGAAATTTTTATGCTCCTGGGATTTTCATAACCATTTAAGGTAAGAAAATGGGTCTCTAAGTCCAGAAGACCTGGCTACATCACCTTGCTGGCAAGCAATCAATTTAAAAAATATATTTTTACTGATTTCAGAGAGAGGAAGGTAAAGGGATTGAGAGATAGAAACATCGACGAGAGAGAAACACCAATCAGCTGCCTCCTGCAAGCCCCCTAAATGGGGATCAAGTCCACAACCTAGGCATGTGCCCTGACTGGGAATTGAACCATGACCTTCCGGTTCATGCATCGAACTCAAACTCTGAGCCACACTGGCCTGGCCAGCAATCAATTTTTTAATCATGGTAATACCATCACTGTTCACTAACCATTCATGCGCCAGATCTTCACCTGACGGTCATCTGCCCCAGATACAATAAGGGGCATAGTGGGGTGGAAGGCGGCCCAGTTTACTCCACGATCATGACCCTGTGGAAAAAATGAGGAAAGAGTGGTTCTTCTAAAACAGCTTTATGTCTGTTACTCAAAGCAAACTAATGAACCATGTTGATTAGTTTCTCTGACTTTTATTCTTCATATGAAAAGACTAAAGGGACTATTACTATGTCAATCTATCCAATATTATCCCCAAATTCTAATGGGAGTTCTTCTATTCCCATATTCAGCTTCATTTGCATTTGTGATATACTGCCTTGTTTTATTACCTATTTATAAATTTCAACTAACTATAGCATCTCAAGAATAAAGACCAATTTTATAACTTAGCTATAGGCCTGGTGCATGGATTCATGCACTGATGGGGTCCCTCGGCCTGGCCTGCAGGGATTGGGCTGAAACCGGTTCTCCGACATCCCCTGAGGGGTCCCGGATTGTGAGAGGGAGGTTCTTGGGTGATGCAGCCTGGAATCAGGCTCCCTCCTCTCTTGTTCCGGGTGCGTCACCCGAGAACCGCAGCTGCCAAGTGACTGCAGATTGGCAGCTCCTGCGTTTAGCGTCTGCCCCTTGGTGTGGTCAGTGTGCGTTACAGTTACTGGCCGGTTGGCCAGTCACTTAGGCTTTTATATGTATGTAGATGAAAAAATTCTCAAAGTATAGTTGGAAAATTGGATAATAATCAAGATTCTTTTAGGAAATCTGCAAGATCAAAACTATTTTCATAATAAAACTAAGATATTATTTGCCTTTTCATTTCTATTCTATCTTAAGTGTAATTTTCCAGAGCTACATGCATATGAGGCCATTGCTTTGATGGCTAATGGAATGTGTACTTACATATTTTATAAGTTCTTGGTTTTAATTTCAAATATGGTAAAAATTGACATCTATAACTTACATTAACAAAGACGATTTGGGGTCAATAAGTTTTCAGAGTACAAGAAAGTTTTCAGCCCAGCTGGTGTGGCTCATGGTTGAGCATCAACCCATGAACCAAGAGGTCACTGGTTCGATTCCTGATCAGGGTACATGCCTGGGTTACGGGGTTGATCCCCAGTAAGCGGCTTGCAGGAGGCAGCCAATTGATGATGTTTCTATCTCTCTATCCCTCACCCTTCCTCTCTCTCTAAAAAAATCAATAAAAACATATTTAAAAAATATCTTCAGATCACTAAGTTTAAGTGCTACTTATTTTAAAAATATATATATTTTATTGATTTCAGTGAGGGAGAGGGAGAGAGAGATAGAAACATGAATGATGAGAGATAACCATTGATTGGCTACCTCCTGCATGCCCCCTATTGGGGACTGAGCTCACAACCCCGGCATATGCCCTGACGGGGAATCAAACCGTGACCTACCTCCTGCATGCCCCCTACTGGGGACTGAGCTCACAACCCCGGCATATGCCCTGACGGGGAATCAAACCGTGACCTCCCGTTTCATAGGCTGATGCTCAACCACTGAGCCACGCTGGCCGGGCAAGTGCTGCTGATTTTAAGATATATTATTTCCTATATATATATAGTTGTACTCTGAATTGTGACAAAATCGTAAATAAGGCAGTTTCAAAATAGCAGCATTTTTGAGAGATACAGTGTGGTGAAAAATTCGTGTGTTTTGGAATCAGACAGATCCAAGTTCAAATCTATTTACTAAATACACATGGACTTTGGAAAACTGCTTGGTTTTTCTACATTTCCATTTTTAAATCTTATTTCAGCAAAATTCTTGGATCTCAATAACTCTAATGAAATCTACCATCACACCACCACCTCTCTGTCCTCCCTTACAAGAGAATGGGCTCTGCTTTGGGATGGTGAAGGAGCCTAAGACAGCTCTCTCCCTCTTCGCACTGTTTTTATAAGGTAACATAATTCTCCCTTACGTGGCATGTAAGCTTCATTTCTGATGGCTCACCTACTATTCTATTTCCAGTGCCTCGAAACAGTGCTCAATACTTAATAAGCACTGCATAAACCTTTGTTGAAGGAATGAACACATGAATGACACACTGTCACTGTTTCCGTGGAAAAGAGCCCATACCCAGCGATGGCTGTAAAGAGAAATACCTCCAGTACATGCTTCACCACTGCATCCGTAGTTCCAAACAGATCAACGCCAGTAATTCCTCTCACATCCGACTCCACTGCGCCAGGGGACAAGTTTTTTTTCCTTAGACCTACGAAGGGATAAGGAGTGGGATGACAGATGTAAATACTATAATGTTACCAAAAAGAGCACAGTAACAGAAGCACAGAAAGGCAGTGGTAGACTAACATTAACAAAAAGGAAGGGAGGAAGGAATTTAGAGAGACTGAAGAAGAGATACTCAAGAGCTCCTATCTCTTTCTAAAAATGTTCAAAATGTTGAAGTACATTCACTGTCTTCTCTTTTGCTCCTTTAACACTGAACAGACACACTACTGGGATTTCTTCTCAGAGGACAATCCAAACTTCTACCACAGCTAACTTCTTCAACAAACCTCACCTCAAGAATTGTCTACTTGATTATGGATAATAAAGAACATTATAACCTGATGAACAAAAAGATAGATACGGAGGCAGAGAAGCATTGAACAGATTGTCAAATTACAGCGGGAAGGCTGGGGGAGAGGAGGAGGTAAGAGATCAACCGAAGGACTTGTATGCATGCATATAAGCATAACCAATGGATGCAAGACACTGGTGGGGTGGGGTGAGGGCATGTGCCGGCGGGTAGGGGAGGCCGGGGGAAGGTCAATGGGGAAAAAAAGGAGACATATGTACTACTATTTGTAATATTTTAAACAATAAAAAAAGAAAAAATAATAAAAATATATTTTAAAAAAAAAGAATTGTCTACTTGAAATGTGACCTCAAGAGGTAAACATTCAATTTCTACTTTTCCATTTTATGAAAACTATAGCAACTTTTCTTCTATCATCTCAAAGAGTTTTCAAAGAAAAGCCACTTGGGATGGCTACAGATCAGTGTTTCCCAAACTGGGAGCTTTTAGGAAACTTATAGGAAATTCCAAAGGAGTTTAGGAAACTAGACCTATTAAATATAAAACAGCTATTTGGTAGAAGAGACTATAAAACTATAAACTATGCAAAAAGTGTACTCATGTCTTCTACTTGCCTCTTGGGCAAGGGACAAAATAACTCAAACTGTCATGTCCCATTAAGCTCTTGCTTAAAAGACTGGTGATAGATCTGAATACACGTACTTTGCCATTAAAACATTTGGAGGCTAGTTTCATTGGGAGAAATTAGCCCATAATTTGAAAACAATGGAAAAAAGACACCAGGATAAAAAAAATCTTATTTGCAGCCATAAAAAAGAATGAAATTATGCCATCTGCAACATGATGGACCTAGAGGGTATTGTGCTAAATGAAATAAGTCAGAGAGAAAAAGAGGAAGTGCCATGTGATTTCACTTAAATGTGAACTCTAAAAGACAAACTAATAATCAGAACAGAAACATAATCATAGATACAGAGAACATTTTCAGGGTTGCCACATGGGAGGGAGGTTGTGGGGATGGGTGAAAAAGTAAAGGGATTAAGAAGTACAAATTGGTAGCTACAGAATAGTCATGGGCATATAAAGCACAGCACAGGGAATATAGTTAATAATATTGTAATAACTATGTATGGTGTCAGATGGGTACTAGATTTATTGGGGTAATCACTTAGCTTTATAAATGTCTAATGACTGAAACAAATATAATATTGTACATCATTATAATTGAAAAATAAAGTATTAAAAAGAAAGAGTCATATTTGTATAAGATCCACATTTATGGCAAAACTACACTTATCTTTAAAAGCTAACTATTTGCATTATAGTCAAAATCAAAATTATAACAATATTACCATCTTACAGTTGAAAAGAACTTTGTGGTTTTCAAAGCACTCTAACATATGTTATGTGATTAATACTCAGTTTATAAATAAAATAATAGAATTGGAACTCAAATCATATCTTTTAAAGTATTTTGGGAGGCAAAGAGAAAAATGTAACTACCTGGCATTTGTAGAATAAAAACCAAATCTCTAACATAGAGGGGAAAATAAAAGCTATCACTGAAAATAAAATCTAAATAGTTTTAAGCCTACATTTTGACACCTGTAGGAAAATATAAACATTTAAGTCCAATGATAATACTTATCTTCATTGTATCAGAATCATAATCTCTCTTCTATTATAGTGGCATGTAAACATCAGCATTGGAAAAGCAAGTGCTTAAAAGGACACGGCAGTTTTAATTATCTTGTCTCCTGCCCAAGATGAGCATTCAGCCAATAGGAAAGGAGAAAGAAAGCCAATGCTTAAAAAGAAAAAAAAAGAAGCACTCTCCCAAAGCTTCATAAATACCTCATCACAGAGGTGCCTCCTTTCACTTATTTCACTTGTCCCTTTAATGGGATCTGTCAACTTTTTCTGAGTCTGGAGTATGAAACAGATTCAAAGAAAAATATAAAAACAGATAGCTGTGAAGATCTTCACCTCCAATAAGCTTCAACAAACACATGAAAAGGAAAGGCTGTATTACAGAATGGAAGTCTTTGTTGCACTTGCTTGTGATGGTTCAGGAAAAGGGAAGGGTATATACAGACAGATGAATATTTATGGGCAGTGAAAAGATGCTTAGAAAGGAAATATATGAGCCTTCGACAAGGCACGGGGACTGGACAGATGGAAAATTTCTACAGCAGCTACTCAAATTCAGAGGGAGGAGAGGACACTCTCAGAATGGACTAGTTTGATGCATACCTCCCAGTGGGGACCAGAGGAAGTAGTAAGAAGAGAGAGTCGGATGAGGACAGAAGCTGGCAGCAAATTAATACGTTAGTAGTCATTGCAAAGGTTACGCCTGCATTTGCAAGGGCTTGACATGCAAAGTTGTAAGCAAACTAAGATAATTTCAATTTACTAGGACGCTGAAGGTAAAAAGCAATCTCTCTTCTAAATCTATCCCTATATTGTAAATATTTATTTTGCCAGGCTAACACTAAAGACTCAGGTTAAGCTAAGCACCATGGGGCACAATTCTCATGGGAGAGGTATCAAGAAGACAGGTTTTCCTTTAAAGATCTGTTTACTTATTGCTTACCTGGCTCAGAGTATCCCCTTTCAGACACTCAGAAAAATTAGAATTTTGAACAGTTCTCTAGATGTGAGGGTATTCATTTTCTGACTCAGAATCAATATTTCCTCTCCTGGAAATATTAGCTCCAGTCCATAACAGAGCTGAGAGCTAATTCTTCTTCCCGTGTTCACACTTAATTGGAACTCAGGCTAAAATAACTGCTAAAAAAGGTAGGCTGCACAGCCAGTGTGGCTCAGTGGTTGAGCGATGCATTAAGAGGTCACAGGTTCGATTTCTGGTCAAGGCACATGTGGGCTCAACCCCCAGTTGGGGGCGTGCAATGTTTCTCTCTCTCTCTCCCCCTCTTCTTTCCTCTCTCTAAAGTCAATAAAAACATATACATTTTTTAAAAGAGTATGCTTATTTCTAGAAAAGATGTAAAAGTCTAACCCCAAAACTCATTCCATTTGGTTAGTACCAAACCATCTCCTTACACTCTGGTTAAGGGGTTTTGGAAATCAGAACGGTTTTGAGTAGAGAAAAACAGGAATGGTTAAGAGAGCTTTAACATTAGTACAGCTGCTAGCACAAACTTTTCAATATCACAGATACTAAGAAGAGCAATTGCAGTGTTATTACATAGTAACCCATGCATTCCACATATTCAAGAGCAAGTATAAGCCCCAATAGAGGTCATACTCTCTTCTCTGACTTAAGGGCCTTAATTCTGATGCGAAAATGTTCTCTGGCCTACAAAAGGGAAAAAGACTTCTTGCCTTGAACATTTCATGATCATTAGCGAGAATCCATCCGACTAACAGCCCAAATTGCCTTAGCTAGGCCACAGGGAAACCGCTGTGCTAGTAACAGGTGGCATAAACTCTTTGAGCATCATAAGGCCCTTCTCAACCCAGTGATCTAGGAAAGAATTAAGTCCTAGCAGTCAAAACATCAATGTACGCAGATAACAAATTAACTTTTTATGATCTAGAATGGCATTAGTTATATACCATTCTTGGAAGAACTGAGGAAACAGTCACTCAAAGTATTAGAGTAGCCTTAATTCTCTCAGAACCCCAGCTGGGAAAGACTATTCTAAGTAACCACCCCTGATCAGCTGGAACAGCATAAGCTGGGATCCTACCCCATCGAGCTCCTATGTTCTGAGACAGAGAAAGCGCTTTGAATGTGCACCTAGTGAAAACCCATAGCTAGGTTACTGGGACAGTGAATAATAAGCTCCCTGGTACGAGCAGTGAGGAGAGGGCACAGGTTCACAGTGCCTGTGCCTAACTCCTCTTGTTGGCATGGCCGGTCACATCTGAGTATACTTCACAATGCCCAGCCAGTCTGACAAAAAACTGCAATGGCAAAAGCCCTAGCTGAAGAGGGTCCTACTGTCCTATCTCCAGTACAATCTTGTATACCACTCCCTTCTAATTCAGAACCTTTGAAAACTGCAAACACCACATGATCTAGAGGTTCTACTCTCCAACTGTCCTCATCTTCCCATGGGCTTGTTTCTGTGCTACATGAATCTTAACAGCTATTTAAACATTCCAAATGCTGCACCCAGGAATCCAAATTTTCAACTTGCTGTCTCAAATGGCTTTTTGGGACAGCAACTACCATAGTGTCTCAGCCCACCAAGCCACAAGAGTTGGGACGTTATCATCTTGACCATACAATGCAGAAGGGTGACGCCTTTATTACCAAAAAGAACCAGGCAGGACCTATGAGAGGACCTTCCTTTTACAGAATGAAAACAGTGTTTTGTAGTCCAGCCATTAACCTTTCAGAGAACCCAATTTCCAAGAATTTCTTTCTTTTTTTAAAAAAAAAATATTTTTATTGATTTCAGATAGGCAGGGAGAGGAATTGAGCCTACAACCCGGGCATGTGCCCTTCACCGGAACTGAACCTGGGACCCTTCAGTCCACAGGCCGACGCTCTATCCACTGAGCCAAACCAGCTAGGGCTCCAAGAATTTCTAAGGCAACAAACAAACAGAGACGATTCAGCAAGTGGTAAGTAAATTTAACTGGGCTGAAAATCATAGCATTTAGAGTCTCATTTCCCTATTCCGACTCTCAGCAAAGCACTTTCATTTACCCAGCATGTCGATCTCATAGCTACAGTCTTTTCTCTGCATTTATATTTTCTGGTTAGCCACGGCACTACCGCCACTCCCCACAGTAAAGCAACTGCACTTCACTCAGTGCTTCCGGAGCCCTTCCTTCTTCTCTCATCCAACCTGGGCAGGAGGATGAAGGGCCACAGTTGCTGGGTGTTTATATAGAGAGCAGGTTGATTTTACTTTACATGCTTTTGAGTTAATGTTGGAAAAATAATCACAAGCAGTTTCTAAACCAAAAATGACATGTTGTAAAAGCATAATAAATGTTGTATCAAAATGGGAGAAACATTTTCTGGTTAGCAACTTATTGGATCCCCTCCATAAAGTACTAAACATTTAAATACTATACAAAATTAAGATATATAAACTGTGAAAGGAGAGACTATCCCAATTACCCGAAATCTATAAATTAATTTCTGGTCTTAGATGTCTGTTCTAACATTAAAAGGTATTCTAGATGTACCACCTCCTGCCCCACCTCCCCATGATCCTTACACTAGAAGAAATATAAAAGATTTTCCTATTTCTAAATGAGGCCATAGGATTCAAGAGTTCTGTTTCCCTGTAATAATTTATTCCCCAACTTTGTTTTTGCCAAATATTTTTTTTATTTGTGTAAAGCTTGATTCTTAATCAGATATTGCCAATGATATATAGATTTTAATTAAAACTGATCTAACAAAAAAGTGCAACTTTCTTCAAATTAAATAAATTTTCTAGAGCAACCACTTTCCTTAGGAAATACCTCTAACATGAAGAGCCATGAAAACAGATTCAATATACTCAGAAACGAAGATGCTATTATTTGAGAAGAGAATATTCTAAATTTTCCTGTTCTAAGCCAACTACCCTGACTATTTTAAGAAATTGCAGTTTTGCACAGGACATGATTAGGTTTTCCTCTGAACTTGAGCAGCTCACCAGAAATATCCCAAACACGCACAGTCTGGTCGAGGCTGGCTGATACAACCAGGTCTTCTGAGGGGTGAAACTGAGCACACATTACATAATGGTTGTGCCCCGTTAAAACACTATAAGAAGAAGAAAAAAGACAATGCCAAATTAGAAGCAGGAATCACCAGACTCCTACATGCTAAATACCATTCTCCAAATTCAACGGATACAAATCCAATTATACTTTTTTTGAGGCAAAGATAACAATTCTAAACTAATAACAATAAGAAGGCCAGCTGTTTTAACAATAGCTCTCTTCTTACCTCTAATGCATTAGCATTTAATATTAATGATTCCAGGAGAACTGAGATGGCACAGCTCTCCTCTAAAAGCCGTATTAAAATATCAAAATAAATGAAATCTTAGTAATTCGTAGTGGAAACCATCTGTTAATTTTAGTGGAATATCCCTCTTAAGAGGCATCATTTAAAATGGTCCTTACATCTTCCTTATATCCTAGAAAGCTCAAGGCAAAACAAAGCAAGACAGATGTCTAGACTTTGGCTCAGGTTTCACAAGAACAGAAATGAAAACCAGCTAAAAGTTTTATTCTAAAAACCTAGTTATATGACTTCCTTTCTCTGGTAAGAAATGATCAGAAAATCCAGATTCCTATATTACTTACAAGATTGCCTCTATATTTATCATTTTGTACATAAAAACACCTTACAAATACAATCAGTAATTAATCAGCAGACACTGTGCATTAATGGAGGGAGATGATTATTCTGAAGAGAAGGTGATTATAAAATACTAGGAAGAATGAAGACACTTTTTGAGCCCTCTGTTTCCTGCTTTACCAGACACAGGTTCTAGACTGCCAGTTCCACACTCGGATGGTCTGATCATCTGAGGCACTCAGTATCCAAGGATATTCCTGAAAGATATTCCAGATAAAGGGTTTGAACATTAAACGAATATGTTCTTTCAGGCTCCTGTAACCACTTCTCTCTTTGGAGGGAACATTCCATTGTCTAAATTCTCAGCTATCTTAGCAAAGAGAGTGCTGATTCTGATTTAATTCAATATAACCCTGAGTGCTTTCTTTTACAGAATGAAACAAAGGAAGAAGGTCAACACCACAGAGATCGTAGAAGAGTCACTCCAATAACATAATTGTTGTATCAATGTTTGGATTCTTGAGGGAAAAAAAAAGATTCCTACAGGGAAACTGAAGAATGCTCTAAAACTAGAGGCACATGGATACTTACATGATGAAAAAATGTGGTACGTATGTAGTCTAAGTGCCCCAACAATGTGAAGAGACAGCGCCGAAGCTTGTAATTCCAAACCTGCAAAGAGAGAAATACAGCAGAGGAATGGGACCTGAGGTTCCTGAGTACCTAAAAGGCTCGGGTTTCTCAATCAGTTTGGATTTATATTCGGGCACTTCTAAATAGGTGGGAACCTTAATAGGAGGTCTTGTTTAAAGTTGGAAGGAAAAGATCAAATAACACGTGAGGAAGGAAAAAAAGGAAGGCTAGGGAAAACCTAAAGCTAAAACTATGAAAAAGGTTCTTCCTTTTTTGATGGAGAAACCATCTCTATTTAATAACATGAGACAAGATGCTTAGCCAAGCTCAACTGGAAGCTCTTCTTTCTACTGCATAATTGTTCTCAGCTTTTATACATACAGATCCCTTAGTA
The DNA here is from genome assembly GCF_027574615.1 of Eptesicus fuscus. Lineage (NCBI taxonomy): Eukaryota > Metazoa > Chordata > Mammalia > Chiroptera > Vespertilionidae > Eptesicus > Eptesicus fuscus. The sequence continues at coordinate 37,758,858 of NC_072494.1, read as the reverse complement.
CTTTGCTGATTATCTTATCTCAGGGTAAAAAAATTTAAAAATGTCAGAACAAATAGCATGAGTCCAAAGGAACAATAATATAACATATGGCATCATCTTCTTTTACTCTTAACTTGGTGGCAAATGATGCCAATACATTCACGATCTACACTCATCTATCATGCAAGGAGACTTTAACTCATTACTATGGAAAATACCACACTGCTCAGATTCACATATAAAGTTGATTCAACAACCGAAGTACCAGGCACCAATGAGTACAACTGAGGAAGACACTAAAATCAGGACCACACATGTAAGGCAGCTCATTCTCCCATCCAAAAAAGTACAAAAATGAGAGGTCAGATGCTTTTTGTTTTCTTTTTTAAGATTTAATACTTATTTATAGTCTCTCTGGGCCACCTTGTTACTAGTCTTCCTTTCAACTTAAAATTAAAAAAAATTTTTTTTTGTAAATAACAAAATTCAAACAACCCAAAAACATGATTGTTCAAACAAGAATATAAGCTCTAGCCCTGGCCAGTGTGGCTCAATTGGTTGAGAGTTGTCCCTCGCAGTGAAAGGTCACGGATTTGATTCCACATCAGGGTACATGCCCAGGTTGCAGGTTTGGTCCTCAGTCAGGATATGTACAGGAAGCAACTGATCAATGTTTCTTTCTCATTGATGTTTCTCTTTCTCTCTCTCTCTCTCCCCCTCCCTTCATCTCTCTCTAAAAATAAATGAAAACATATTAAACAAAAAAGAATATAAATTCCCTAAAGGCAGAATCCTTGTCCATTATGTTCAATACTATACCTCTAGCACATAATATAGTGACTAGCACTTAGTAGGTGCTCAACAGGTGTGCATAGAATTGAGAAAAGGTAAATAACACAAAAAGTGAAAGTATCCTAATACCTTCACCTTCATTTGAATCAAATATATAAATACACATGTATACAGTAGAATTGGAGTTTCACACAAAAATTAGGTCATACTACAAATACTACTCTGCAATTAGTTTTTTTCTCTTATAAAGTTCAGTGTTTTAAACTTCCATATATCTAGCTTCAAACCGTCTTGGCTCCTTGATAGTCCTCTATCAAACTCCAGAACTCTGAATCCTTAAGTACCTATAGGATTTGTAGACTCTGATCATTTGCTGGGCTTCCTATCTTACTCTTTGAAAATGTGGATACAGCAAACAATAAAATGATCCATAAACATGACTTCTAGATAATCCCCCTTTCATCAGAGAAATATAAATTAAAACCACAGCATGCAGCTAGCTAAGACAATTTCTTTATTTTATCACAGCTTTGAGATATAATTCAAATCCCATACAATCCATCCATTTAAAGCATAGAATTCAATGGTTTTTAGTACATTTATAGTTAGGCAACCATCACCACGATCAATTTTAGAACAAATTATCACTCCCAAAAGAAACTATACTCATTAGCAGTCACTCCCCATTTCTTCCCAACTACTGCCCCCACCAACCCTAGAAAACCACTAATCTACTTTCTGCTTTATAATTTTGCCTGTTCTGGACATTTCACATAAGTGGACAATAACTCCTTTTTTTAAAATATTGTTTTAGCCAGTTTGGCTCAGTGGATAGAGTGTCAGCCTGTGGACTGAAGGGCCCTGGTTTGATTCTGGTCAGGGGCACATGCCCTGGTTGTGGGCTCGATCCCCAGTAGGGGGCATGCAGGAGGCAGCCGATCAATGATTCTCTCTCAACATTGTTGTTTTTCTCTCTCTCCATTCCTCTCTAAAATAAATAAAAATATGTTAAAAAAATATATATATTGTTTTGGGAAAACTTTTTTTTAAATATATTTTTATTGATTTCAGAGAGAAAGGAAGAGAAAGAGAGAGAAATATCAATGATGAGAGAGAATCATTGATTGGCTCCCTCCTGCATGCCTCCTACTGGGGATCAAGCCCCCAACCTGGGCATGTGCCCTTGACCAGAATCAAACCTGGAACCCTTCAGTCCACAGGCCAACGCTCTATCCACTGAGCCAAACTGGCTAGGGCTGGGAAAATTTTTTTATGAAAGTAAAGAGTGCAAACTTTGATATTTTTAAAAATATGTTTTTATTGATTTTTAGAGATAGAAATATTGATGAAATAGAAACATTATCGACTGCCTCCTGCATGCCCCATAATGGGGATCAAACCCAGGCTTGTACCCTGACTGGAATTGAACCAGTGACATCTTGGTTCATGGGCTGACGCTCAACTACTGAGCCACACCTGGCTTGATTTTTTTTTTTTTTTTTATAGAGGTTCAAAGTCTCTGGCTGCAGCTTTTGCTTTTATCACAGTCAAGCTTCTTCAAATTGCCTATATTCTGTCTCTGCTTCCTCACTTCACATTAAAATGCTAAGATCACTAATGCCCTGCTAAATAAGCATTCCAAAGGTTACTTTGTCTTTATCTTATTCTGACCACTTTCTCCTTCCCAAAATTCTATCCTTCCTTGGTATCCAAGAAGGTTTTGCTTCTTGCTTTTGGTTCATCTCTAACCTCTCAAATCATTCTTTCCTGTACTAACTCTAATTCCTCCATCTTTCAAATGAGTTTGTTTTCTCATTCAGTGATTCCTGAGTGATATGTTCTAACTACTTCTGCTTTGGTTCCCTCCTTCATGACGACAACTCCCAAATATGTCTCCAGTGCAGACGTATCTTTAGGTACCTCAAACACATCAGAGCCAAGATAGTATTCATTACCCATCTGTGTCTTCCCCAAAACTCATAGGTTGAAATCCAAATGCCTAAGGTAATGGTATTAAAGAGGTGAGGTCTTTGAGAGGTACTTAGGTTATAAGCGTGGGGCCCTCATGAATAGAATTAGTGTCCTTATAAGAGAGACCCCAGAGATCCCATGTGAGTACACAATGAGAAGTCAGCAGTCTGCTTCCTGGAGAGGACCTTCATCAGATCTCAACCATGCTGGCACCCTGACCTTGGACCTCAAACCTCCAGAACTTGGAGAAATAAATTTCTGTTGTCTACAAGCCACCTAGTCTGAGGTATTTTGTGACAGTAACTCAAACACACTGTGACACCACCCTTTTCCACTTTAGAAAAGTGTACCTCTTATTTTTCTTTTCCTGGTTAATAGTACATCTTCTACCCAGTGACCTAAACTAGAAACCTGATATAAATAATCCCATTTATTTTCCCTTACTATCCTACCAACATCCTTGCAAAAGACCGATTCATTTCTTGAGTGTTCACATCAATCTTTCTCTACATTTCAAATGCTACTGCCTAAGCTCAGACTCTGTTCATCTCTCACATGGACTTACACAACAGTCTCCTAACTGGTATCTCTGCCTCCCGTCTTGCCCAATTCATCCAATCTCTTCTTTACATTGCCACCCAAGTAATCTTTTTTTTAAAAAAAGTGTTAATCTGATATCATTCCTCTATACAAACCCCTTTATGGTTCCTTGTTATCTGTATGACAACCAAACTCCTGAGCATACAAAGTCCATGATCACTTCAATTAAAGTGCTAAGATCACTCCTTTCTCTCATTTTCTCCAGATTTTATCCACACAAAACTAATTATAGTTTCTCAAATGTATCCAGCTATGTCATGCCTTTATGTCTTTATAACTGAATTGCCCTCCCCTATTTCACTTTGGTTATCTCTCTATTGTATTACTTACTAACCTGCACAGCTATTATTTGGGTACATATTTATCTCTTGTAATAGAATAAAATCTCCTTATGACCAGAGACCATTTCTTATATATTTGTGAATTCCCCAAAAATAAGTGTCTGGTATACAGTAAGCATTCAATAAACGTTGCTGAATAAAGTCACAATCATGAGCTCTCTGAGTAAGATGTACTACTGCTTTTTAGTCCCTTCCACAATTCCCAAACCTCACATCCTCTGTCCTTTACTCCAGCAATGACAGACTCTCTGTACCTTAATTTTATAGTCATCTCCTCCAGAGACAAACAGTGGCTGCTGCTTATGGAAGTCAATGCCTCGGACTGGACCTGGAGAAGAAGGCAGGCAATATATGTTAAAGAGAGCTATGCTTCCTAATCTCCAAGGTGGTTCTTATTCAGGATTTTTCAGTTCTATTCCCTCCACATTATTTAATCCTAAGGAATTAATGTCAAACAAGGCTTAAACTACTCTAGAAGACAATAAATACTTCTATCTTTAACTTCCTCCTAAAAACAATTATCTTACCATCATGTTCGTCAAACTTGTCAATGAGGGTGCACATCCGATAGTCCCATAACTGGATGACCCCATTGTGTAAACTGGTCAGGATCCAGGGTCTTTTGGGGTGAAAACTGAGTCCTGGGGGTGAAAAAGAGAATGGTCTAATGAGCTAAGCCCCAAATGTCACTTCCTGTCAATTCTGATAGAAAAAGGAACAGAACAGCTTAGGTTAATTCTAAGTTCATTTATTCACTCACTGCTAGACATTATGAATTTATGCTATAAGGTCCTGGATTTTTGTTACATTCCTTTAAATATTGTTGGGCTTTTTAAAAAAAAATATATATATATATATATTTTATTGATTTTTTACAGAGAGGAAGGAAGAGGGATAGAGAGAAACATCGATCAGCAGCCTCCTGCACACCCCCTACTGGGGATGTGCTCGCAACCAAGGTACATGCCCTTGACCGGAACCGAACCTGGGACCTTTCAGTCTGCAGGCCAATGCTCTATCCACTGAGCCAAACCGGTTTCGGCTGTTGGGCTTTGTTTATGATGCAGTTAAGTTACTTGGAATCAGTTAACCCTTTTGAGGCTTGCTTTTAAGTTTTATAAAAAAATTTAAATTATTTTTATTGATTTCAGAGAGGAAGGGAGAGGGAGAGATGGAAACATCAATGAGAGAGAATCACTGTTAGCTGCCTCCTGCACACCCCACACTGGGGATCGAACCCACAACCTGGGCACGTGCCCTGACCAGGAACTGAACCGTGACCTCCTGGTTCATAGGTCGATACTCAACCACTGAGCCACACCGACCAGGTAAGTTTTATTAGCGTGGGTCCACAGTCGCCTTTAGTGTAGGTCTAACTTGACACCACTATTAAGGCAATGCCCTCTGAGGTCTTCGTGGGATGCCTTGTAGTATCAGGAGGTCTTTCCATCTTGGCCAGTAGGAACACAAACTATTCCCGGCCCTATGTGAGCTCCAGGGAGTTCTGCCTTCTTTTCTCCAGCGGTTCTTTCCCAGGCCTTGGGTCTTTCCTCATTAGTACTCAAAGGCCTAACGGGATGCCCTGCAGAACTCAGGTGTTCTCTGAGCACCTCCCTCTTTTCTGGAATTTTGCCCAGCACATTCTAGCTGTCTTGACTTCCCTGAACTCTAAACTCTGTCCTCCTCAGTGAGACCACAAGGCTTTTCCCCCTCCCTCCACTGCAGCCTGGAAACTCTCTCCGGGAAGTAAGCTAAAAACAACCACAGGACTCATCTTGTTTATTTCCCTTCTATCAAGAATCACTTTCCTGCAGTGGCTGTCATGCAATGTCTGAAATCCTTTGTTTCATAGATTTTGTTCAGTTGTGCGGTTGTTTAAGGTGGGAAGCTAAACCTGGTCCCTATTACTCCATCATGACTGGAAATGGAAGTTTAAGGAAGTAACAACTGCTAACAGTTTAGAGTGTATCCTTTCCAATTTTTAATGCAGACCATATCACTTTATGAAAATGAAGGTAACAAAGTTTCCCTGCAAACTTCTTTCAAAAATATATACATGTTATTGATTTTTACAGAGAGGAAGGGAGAGAGATAGATAGAAACATTGATGAGTGAAACATCGATCAGCTGCCTCCTGCACAACCCCTACTGGGGATTGAGCCTGCAACCAAGGTACATGCCCTTGACTGGAATCGAACCCGGGACCCTTCCGTCTGCTGGTCAACACTCTATCCACTGAGCCAAACTGGTTAGGGCCAAACTTCTTTTATTTGTTAACTATTTATCATGGGTCTCATTATATTTAAGTACAAAACCTCATTCTTTTTAACAACTACAAGGTACAAATGCACCATCTTAACATGATTCTAATGATGGGCATTAAAGCTTTTCCCCTTCACTTTTGTCTATCAGAAAACAGAGCCAAATTGAGATACGTCCAAATACAGCCTATTTGCATTATTACTGCTTTAGGCTAAAGACCTGGAAGTGGGGTTGGTAGATACTATTTAACTACAAAAAGACTGTATAAATATACGGTCATTTTCTAAAGGTGCCCATTTTGCACACATTAACCAACGTGGGATGTTATCAGTTACTTGTTTTATTTTACTAATCTCAGACCAAAAAATAAAGGTATTCTCACTTTCTTTTTTACACTTCTTTCATTACTAGTGAGGTTTATAATATTTTTGAAATTTTTATCAAAATTTAATTTCTCTCTTTTTAAAATTAGTTTACATTCAATACTGTTTTGTATTAGTTTTAGGTGTACAGCGAGGTGTATATTTTCATTTATTTATTGAACATTTCTTCTCTAAATTGACTTTTTTTTCATTAGTTTGTTCACTTTCTTCCTGTATGATACATAGGAACACTCATTAATGGATATTAACTCTCAAATATTATGACACCTTCCTCCTTTCCCGACTTTCCTTCTCTACTGCCCAATGAAAAATTAGGAGCAGAACAGAAAATACAATGATTATAAAGACCCATTTCAACCACCCAGGAATTTTTAATGGTACTCATCATGATCACAATCTCACAAGATTTAGAACTGCTCAGAATCTATTCTCACATCAAAAGTGCACCCTAGGTTTTGAGCCCGAGTCTATGCCAGGCACTGTAATAGCACTTTTCATATCCTTTCTCGTTTTAATTCTGTCTATAAGAGAATGTTAATTATTCACACTTTACAGATGAGGAAAGAGAGATTTAGAAATGTTAAGGAAGGCGCCCCACGTACTGGATCTTTCGGCATTCCAAAGCAAGCCCTTCTGACTCCAAAGGCTAAGTTCCTAACCACCTTGCCATGTTGCATCTCACTAAATAGTCAAGATACATATTCCTTCCAAATTCCAGAAGACCTTACTTCTCTGCCTTTCCCATCCTAACATCCTGAGAGACTGACTACTGCTACAGTTTCAGCCATCTGCCCTCCACCCCATCCACTGATACTCCAACTCTAGGTCTGCCATATTTAGGAAATAAAGATGCCCAGTTAAACTTGCATTTCAGATAAACCACGAACAATTCCAAAAACGTATTCGCTGTTCATCTGGCAACCTCAGCAAGCTCAGACTTTGCAGGGGTTACAGGCCTACCCTAGCAATGTCCTGTTTCCAGGTAAGACAGGAAAGCCGATGGAGGCCCTCGGTGCTGAGCTGGTGCGGCCAAGGCCTCCTTAAGGGAGGCAGCCACTGCTCATCTCCGGGGAGGCTACCGACTTGGATGCGAACAGACTTGGATACGAAGAGCAGAGGTCGGGCCTCGATCGCCCGGGTCACTCCCTACAACACGGTCCTCAAAAAGCCGACAGGTTCCTGGGCCTTGGGAGCTGGACACAGCCCGGGGTGAGGAGGGGAAGGGAAAGAAGAGGGAGTGGGCCTCCTGGGCCCCTGAGGTGGGGAACCCACTATAGGTGATCAAACCGCAAGGACAAGGCACAAGAAGAACGGGCCGGAGGGCCGCCCGCCGGTCCAACCGCCCTCCCGCCTCCCTTCCTCTGGGTCCGCACCGGGGCCAGTTCGGCCCACACGTCGGCCCACTCTCCCCCGTGACAGCGCCGCCCCCGACACCCAGCCCCCCGGCTCCACTACCTTTGACCCGCGCGCTCTTGGTCTCGAATTTGGTTAGCATCCTTCAGGCCCGCAGCTCCCAGGTCCTACCCGCGCGCCCCGCCGCCCCGCTGCAGCCTCCACGTCAGCCGCCCGCAGCCGCGGCTCCCGGAAGCTCCCCCGGACACGAACTTCCGGTCCCTGCGGCTCCTGGCCACCGAGACGGCGCCCGGGTGGCCTAGAGAGGCCACTGCCGGACGGAAGGGAGCCGAGGCTTCCGCTCCGCCGAGGCGCAAGATGGCCACGGCCGGGGGCGGCTCCGCGGCTGACCTGGGAAGTCGGGGTCTTCTGCGCCTGCTGTCTTTCTGCGTCCTCCTGGCAGGTGAGGCCTCCCCGACCCGTGAGCTCCGCTCTGCGAGGAGAACCCTCCGGTCGGCCCAGCCGCGACCGCCGCCGCCTGCCTCCTGGTTCCCGGCGCCCCTCCGTCCTCCCGCCCTGTAAACCCTCTTTCTCTTTCGTTCCCGCGACAGAAGTTCCCCCTTCCCGAGACCTGAAGGTCTCGTCTCCCCCGTGCCTCGTCGGGTCGCCCCATTACCTCCTGCAGGCCACCGCCTGGGCTCTCACTTTATCCGGATGCCTCCTTTTTCCCCAGGTCCCCGGCCACCCCACCCACAATCAAGAAGGACAGGTGTCAGTTTAGCTTCCTCCCTAACGCGTTTAGACATTTCAAGGTGAAAGCAGCCGGGTTTTGTGGGGATAGGGCAGCGCTAGGAGGAAAGTAGATTCCTCGTTTGTTTCTGTGTTGATTCCGCCATAAACCCGCGTCCCTGTGCTCTGCCTCAGTTTGTCTCATCAGTAAAGTGAGACAAAAGTAGGATATGGGTACTCTTAACTGTAGACCGTGGAATAATGACTCAAGGAACTTGAGGCATTTGTAATGGTATATGGCTGTCTAGTCTGTCAAGCCTTCAAAATGCAAACGTGCCCGTGTATAACCCTGACCACACCTTCCCCCAAATCCATATTGGCTTCAAAGATCCCCAACGGAGAAACTACAGCCGCCCCACACATAAATCAGCTGCTACTGGTGCCAGATTAACTGACGGGTGTGTGGCGTACGTTTTCTCCCAGTTCTTCCTGTGCGTGTCCTTGCGGTTTGATACACCTGTAGTAGGTCTCACCTCAGGAGGCCCCTCAGGCCAGTTCCCTGTTCTTTCCCTTTCCCTCTCCCTCCTCACCCTGGACTGTGTTCAGCTCGCAAGGCCCTGTAACTTGTGGGCTTTTTGATGACCGTGTTGTAGGGAGTGTCCCCGGGGGATTGAGTCTCGATGTCTGCTCTTCCTATCCGTATCCAAGGAGGTAGCTTCTCCGGAGATGAGCAGAAAAGTAGAAGTGATAAGTAGAAGTGTGGTCACCCATGCAACCAGAAGCTGGCCCATCTGAGGTTAAATGCCTTTCCTTTGACAAATGAAGTTTTCTCTCTTTTAGCTTCACTGTCAGTTGCTCTATGTAATAAGCACATAAGCTGGGTGTCCCAATAATGTGCCCAAGAAGTGAGAAGAGTAGACATTAGTCCTGTTTCAGAAAGTATGATATAGCCAAGCCATACAGTGAGCTAATGACAAGATGGAGGCTGGTGCTATCATCTCAATTTTTCCTAACACTTTTTATCTTCTGATCAGGTTTGTGTGGGGGGAACTCCGTGGAGAGGAAGATCTACATCCCTTTAAATAAAACAGCTCCCTGCGTCCGTCTGCTCAATGCCACTCATCAGATTGGCTGCCACTGTGAGTTGAGGTTGGGATTTGTGTTTGTGGCTGTTGATATTTCAGACTGTGGCCTAGATATAAAGATCTAAGTCCTGCTTAGAAGTCTCAGCATTACAAATTATGCTATGTGGGTGGGAGGTGGTAGATAATTAGGCAAACCAGGCAAGATAATTAGGAAGAGCTAACATTTAGTAAGTGCTGCATACTAAACTTCTTAAACATGCATCTCATTTAATCTTCACGATGTAGCTACTATTATTATCTCATTTTACAGGTGATGAAACTGAGACTTAAAGAAGTTGAATAACTTTTCCAAGGTCATCCTGCTATTAAGTGATGAAGCCAGGATTTGAGTCCTGGTGGTCCAGGTTCTAAGCCAGGACTCTTAACCACCCAGTAGGTTAAGTAGACAACTGTGCTGTTTTCTAAGGAGAAAGACATTTCATATTCTATGGAGCCCAGTCATCACCTGCCCTCTGATCTTTTTGGAACCAAAATGGCCTTTTACAGGCAATAAACTATTTGAAGAGAAGGCATTAAGAAAGCCATATAATTGCAAGACGAATTAGTAAAGCATTTGAATTTGTCTTCATGCTTTGTAAATGTGTTCCAAAACAGGGTACTGTGACAACATGGGGAAAAAATTGTGATCTAAAGGTTGAATCCCCGTTCCCCTTCTGCTTAACCTGCTACCTTCAGATTTTGTTCTGAGGGTAGTAAGTAGCTCTGTCAGATTGTTTTTCAGGTAAGCAGGAAACAGAATCAGATCTTAGCTCCTTCGTCATCAAATTGGTCACCTCTGAATTTCACTTTACGTCCACAAAAACAGTTAGCATATTCCTGCACAGAGCTGATAGATGTTTATTGATGATGCTGAGTAAGTAGTTTGCTCTCAGCAGTACTGTGGTGTCCTGAGACCTTTCAGGTTGGTAGGAGATAAGTGAACACTTGCTCAAGGCGGCAGTTACTGCTTTTCTACCCATCCTTCCCTGAGCTATACCCCATGTTCACTGTCCCATGTCTCGGCTGCAGGAGGTGCTGGGAGTAGGTTAACTGGTTCCAAACAGTTCCAAATAAAGTTGTTGTTGGACTTAGTTCTTAAACTGGGTCTGTGGGTAGAAGACAGCCAGCTCCATTGTGGGCTGAGCTCAGACTATCCTGAGCTGGCTTCCAAGTTATCAGCTTTGGGAATGAGTCATTCTGCTGCGGGTGCTTAGAGCAGCCCTGTGGGAAGCCGAGCAGTAGCCAAGTGCCAGTGCAGAGAAACCAGCGGGGAGGAGCTGGACTCTGGCCACTTCCTCATTAAGATCTTGTTTCCTTTTCAACCTGCGCATTTATAAGCCTTCCTTCACCATATCTGTATATCTCTAAGTAGGATTGCTAGCATGATGAAATTAAGGAGAAATAGACCCAGATTTGATTTCTGATTATAATGCTCTGTTTCTGTTGGACCATTTAAAAGTGCTCAAAGGGCTTATGTAGGGTTTTTTATTAGTTCCTTCTTTTCTTTCCCTTTTTCATGTGTCCTCACAGTATGTGGTAAATAGGAGTGGAAAAACTTCTCACTGAAGGCCCAGAGAAAATAAGCAAGTTACTTAAGACTACATAGTCACTCATTGGAACCCAGGTTAGAATCCAGGGGTTTGAAGTTCAGTGTCATAGCTTATCTTCTTCCTATACTGGGTGAGTCTGCTCCTGACCGAGGGTGACCAGCCTAGGGCCTTTGGAAACCCTAGGTCCCAAGAAATGAGGGGAATCCATACCAGCACCTCTCTAATCCACTTAAGGCCCAGCAGTGAGGAGACTGTTCTGGAGACCTCAGAGTTCTTGGTGAACTTGACCTAAAATTGGCCAAAAGCAAGTAAAGCTACTCTCAAACAGGGCAAAGGAATGAAGGTCTAGGGAAGCTACTGAGGCCAATGGAAGCTGCACATGTTTTCACAAAGGAAGATGTGGTGCAGAACAATGAGCTAGAGAATTAGAGCCTGCCATTTTTTGGAGGAAATGCAGGTTTGAACACTTTATGTCTTCTGTCCTAGAATCTTGTATATTTGGCTAAATGCGCTTGAGGGAAGAAAGCAAGAACATGAATATTAATGAACAAGGCCTCCCGAGTAGACTGCTTGGGCTCTTTTGTTCTCCATTCCCTCCTGATAGTCCTCAGGCGGAACGGGGGCCTTGCAGCTCTTTAGTTCAAGTCTAGACGTGGTTGTATTAACCCAAAGGGAACATGTTTGGGGATAGATGATCTGCAGAGTCAGTGAGGCAAAGTCAGAATCGTCAACTGTGGGAGCTTTCATTTGAGCCATTCTGTCCTGGCAGCTTCCATTAGCGGGGACACAGGGGTTATCCACGTGGTGGAGAAAGAAGAGGACCTGCAGTGGGTGCTGACCGATGGCCCCAACCCCCCTTACATGGTTCTGCTGGAGGGCACGCTCTTTACCAGGTAAAAACTGCATGTGTCTGCTGGAGACTGCATGCAGAGAGGGGGAGGTTCGGGGGCAGTGCTCACACTGTGAATGACAGCTTCCTTGGCTTCCCTGGTCTGATCAGGACAGGGGTGGGGTGCTCCTCACCAGGAAAGGTCACGGTCAACAGGAATTATCTCGGTGACCTTGTAAGTAGAACTCTAGTGAGTAAGGACCCCAGGGAGGCAGGAGGGGTGCTCAGGGTCACACAAACACAGGGTAGATGAGATTAAGCCCTGAGCTCAGATTGGGTCTTGGTCCTCTCAGAAGTTAGCGGCTGAAAAGACAAGAAGTGAGTCACCAGTTTGATTCCCCTAATTCCCATTTGTTTCCATCCTTGGGGGCAGGATATTAGGCTGCCTGATGAGCTTCCTGTCCTGTCATTCCCTCCTGTTCTAGGAAGGTGATGGAGAAGCTCAAGGGGAGCACCAGTCGAATTGCTGGTCTGGCAGTGTCCTTGGCCAAGCCCAGTCCCGCTGCGGGCTTTTCTCCGAGTGTGCAGTGTCCCAATGATGGGTTTGGTAAGAGCCCGAAGGATCTTCGGAGCCTGCTGTCACCCAGAGCTTATTGTTGCATCAGTCTTGTGTCTTTGTGTGTGTGGGGGTGTGGGGGGGGGGGAGGTTGTAAATCTGTGTGTAGTGTGAGCAACTGACATCCAAACAGAAGATAGTGTTTCTTGGTCATTGCCATTCATCCCTTCCCCCTCCTGCTTCCCCTTCTTCCACTGACCTTCCATTCTTGGTTCTTGTCACATGCTCAGACCCCTAATTGGCCAGCCTAGGGCTCCCCGATACCGGGGCCTATTTCATTGTGGTTGGTGACAGGTTGCTGCTTGCTTCTTTGGGTTCCCTCTTTGGGAATCTTAGTCCCGACCCTATAATATCTTCGCCTCAGCTGGTCCTTAAGTGCTTGTGTCCCAGCATCCTGTGCCCCCTCCTTTGCAGGCGTTTACTCCAACTCCTACGGGCCAGAGTTTGCGCACTGCAGGGACATACAGTGGAACTACCTGGGTGATGGCTTGGCTTATGAAGACTTTAGTTTCCCCATCTTTCTTCTTGAAGATGAAAATGAAACCAATGTCATCAAGCAGGTAATGACTCTGCCAGCTCCTAGCAATTCCAGTTAGAAAGAAGGCTTTTTTAGCCTCTCCTCTTGTTCGGAGGGACTCTCATTCTACTAGTGCAGCCTCTGAAAGACATTTGCTTCCAGAAGAGCCAGGAAATTTATTTTTCTTACATCCCCCTCTTTCATTTCTCTCCTGCCTTTACTGCATTAAGGGGCTTAGACTGGAAGAAAATGTAAAGTATATTTACTATGAAACAAGGTATAAAGCCCTGGTTAAGAACCCTTAGTATGATCAAAAGAGCATTGGACTGGGAATTGAGAGATTCAGTTCAGTAATTTCTGAAGTTCTTTTCCGCTCTAACATTCTCTAATTCTAGTCTAGCTTCTTCATTTTAACACACAGAGCAGTTAGATTCATCCAGAGTTACATGGTCAGATGATGTCCAAGCTGTCTTGAATTTGACGTTTGATTTGCGGTTCAGTGTTCTTTACATCAAATCACATTAAAACAGTGGCTGATGCAGGTCATTTGATGCAGGTCAATTTCATCTGCCCCCAACTAAGCCATTGAGTCTGTGCCCCTTCACAACTCTCAGTGAGTTTTTCTTTGACCTTATAGATCCTGTGGTTGTACCAGACAACTATAACTCAGGGACAGGTGTGGGAGTGGCTTCAGGATAGAGCTGGGCCTTCCCCTTTCTGGGAAGTTTGGGAGGGACTCCCAGCTAGCTGCCTCAGTGGGGTCCATCTCCCCTTCTAGTGCTACCGAGATCACAACCTGAGCCAGAACGGCTCCGCACCAGTCTTCCCGCTCTGTGCCATGCAGCTCTTCTCACACATGCACGCTGTCATCAGCACTGTCACCTGCATGCGGCGCAGCTCTATCCAGAGCACCTTTAGCATCAACCCAGGTAGGCCAGGACCGAGGCATGCTGGGTGTACCGGGTAGAGGTAAGGGACCAGCATGTGGGGAGGCCTGTGGGGGAGGAGTGGGCACAGGCAGGGAGCACTGGTGGGAGAAGTGGAAACCATTCTCAACAATCACACCTTGTCCCTAAAGTGGACAGTGGCAGAGAAACCAGTGTGGAGCAGTGGAGATAGAGAAGGTGACTGCCAGAGGCCATGGGGCGCTCCTCTGAGGGGCCTTCATACCTGCTTTTATTTCCCTGGAAGACCCTGACGCCGCTGATGTCTCACTGTTTGTTCCTGCTCAGAAATCGTTTGTGACCCCCTGTCCGACTACAACGTCTGGAGCATGCTTAAGCCTATAAACACATCTGGGACGTTGGAGCCTGATGACAAGGTTGTGGTTGCTGCCACCCAGGTGAGCGCTGGCCCCTGAGCAATGTGGGCAGGGCTGGCGCGGGAAGGGCAGGCAGGCCTTCATTACGCATGTCAGTTGTTACGGTGGGAGCCTCCACTGGAGAGGGACCTGGGCTGTGGGACTCGCTGCGGCACATGAGTGTTCATTTGACTGAAACAGGAGGGGGGCCGGGCCTGGTCCTCATTTCCATGCTCAAAGTGTACCTCCCTGCCTTCTCTCCTGGACCCAGCTGGACAGTCGTTCCTTTTTCTGGAATGTGGCCCCAGGGGCTGAGAGTGCTGTCGCCTCCTTCGTCACCCAGCTGGCCGCAGCTGAAGCTTTGTCCAAGGCGCCCGACGTGACCACCCTGCCCCGCAACGTCATGTTCGTCTTCTTCCAGGGGGTAAGGGCTTTGGCCTGAGTGGGATGGCCAGGGGATGGGGGTCGGGGAGAAAGGTGGGGGTGGCCACCATTTGGGGAAGATCTCCATACTTAAGTTGTTATCCAGCAGAGAGCTTCTGGATGTGCCTACAAGTATCTCCCCCTCAGAGACCCCTGTTTTAGGAGGGCTCTGCATCCTGACCTGGAAGTGGTGTGCTGCCCCCCCCCCCTCCCTCCCCCACTGATTCCATCTACTAGAGGCATTCTTCTGCTTTTATTCCCTGGGCCCCTTTACTGTCACTTCCACCCAGGAGCCCTGGGGCTCCTGACTCACTCCCCACAGCCTGGCCTGGGACTAAGGAACAGCAGCTGCGGCTGAGTTGGTGGAGATATGGGAGGGGCAAGAAGCGGCACATCGCAGCTGATGTTTGCCTCAGGCCTTACTGAGGCTGCTCTCCTCTTTTGGAGGCTCAAAAAGTCATGTGGTGCGTACATGTGGGGGAGAGTCAGAGCTGGGACGCGGGGTAGGGAGGAGGAAAGCCACATGACTGCGAAGCTAGCCTGCAGCTGAGAAGCATGAGACAGTGGCCTTTGTGCTGAGAGCTCTGATCTAGCCTCAAGGAGCCAAGGCTGCCCGAACCCTTTGAGTCCCTCTGTTCCCTTTCCCACCCACCTCTACCCCTCAGGAAACGTTTGACTACATCGGCAGCTCGAGAATGGTCTATGACATGGAGAGGGGCAAGTTCCCTGTGCAGTTGGAAAACATCGACTCGTTCGTGGAGCTGAGACAGGTGTGCAGCATGTGTCCTCGCCCCTTCCTTTCTACTTAAAGTTCCCACCTCTTTTGTTCTGTTGTCCTCACTGCAGGTATCACCTCCTCTTCTCTCGCCTTCTCTTTTGATCCCACTCCTTTCTCCCACAACGGCAGACCGATTATAAGTGTTGCTTCTTCATCCTTCCCCCAGGTGGCCTTAAGAGAGTCGTTAGAGCTTTGGATGCACACAGATCCCGTGTCTCAGAAAAATAAGTCAGTACAGAACCAGGTAATCTGAGCATCTCTCCCCTCACTTCTATTTTCCACAGCTCAGAATATGGGCACCTCCTTGCCCTGGCCCTCTCCCCAACAGCCCCCCAGGCCTGAGAGACGGGACCTGAAGCTGGGTGTTGGTTAAAGGGTGAACACCATGGCTGCTACAGCTCCCAGCAAGAACCATGAGCTCAGCTCCTGTCACTGGTTCCATGGGACGGTAGTTCTCTGATCACTTGGCGCCTCGCAGCTATTGTTGCCGGTTGAGGACAGGGTAGTGACTGGCTCCCTTCCCTCATTGCTGCCCCCCAGGTCCAGTTGTCCAGGCCATGCGGCCCCATTCCTGTCATGTCAGACTCCCAACCCCAAATGTCCTCCACTTTCCTCACTACTTGTTCAAGCTCCTACTTCCTCTCAATGCCCACGTAGTCCTCTTTTTCCCATGAGGTCTCTTCCTGCCATTGCAGCTTTAGCATTATCCCTACTCTGAGCTTCTACAGCCCTTACCACCTGGATTGCCTGTTTTGTATTATTATTTGTCCCTGCAAGTCTGCACAACAAAGAAGCGAAGCTTTTACTGAGGATAAGGCAGAGTTCTGCAGACAGTGGGGTTTACCTGTAAATAGGAAAACACAGGCCTCTCCCTCATTAGGCCATCATTCAAAAAGGATGGTAGGAGTTGCAGGAGAGTCAGGAGGCCTTGATCCCAAAATGCTTGAGGAGTTTAGATCTAGGAGGGCTTAAGGCAACTCCCCAAGCCGGCCACTTGAAGTAGGATGCATTTCAGGCCTAAAAGGCCTGCTTGCCTTTCCCCAGCCTCCCCTGAGTTAACCCCCCACCCCCACCCCCCAGGTGGAGCACCTCCTGACCACACTGGAGGAGAGTGGTGCCGGCGTCCCTGTCGTCCTCCGGAGGCTGAGCCAGTCCCAGCCTCTCCCACCGTCTTCTCTGCAGCGATTTCTTCGAGCTCGAAACATCTCTGGTGTTGTTCTCGCTGACCATGCTACTGCCTTCCATAACCGGTAAGAGGGGCCGAGTGTGCATCCTCTTCCTTCTCAGAGCGTCTGTGCTGCAGTCGGGTCCATAGAGAGAGATGTCTTCTGTGTCCAGAAAGATGACTGCTCTCCGCTCTCCCCACACTGCCTCTCCAAAGCCACCCTTTGTGTTCTTTGTTCAGTGGCCGACTTATATGTAACCTGGTCCCCTCATCTGACTGATGTGCCTCTTGGAAAACAATTCTCCCCTTAGCCCTTTCCTGCACAGTCACCCTTGCTTGTGATTCCACTTCCCCCAAGCTCTCTAGGGGCCTAAATTCCCCCAGGGATGCCGGCAGAAGGCATCATCTCAAGCAAGAGCGCTGGTATGATGATGGGGTTCTCGAGGTGTAGGACGGAGGGCTGTGCCTGTCTGGGGCCCACCCGGGGGTGCCGCAGACCATACTCTGAAATGCCGCATGTTCTTGCCATGTGGTTCAGTGTGAGGGTATAGTATCCCCCTACAGGTGAGGGAGCTCCAGAAGTAAGGGGTGAGGCCTGTTAGTCACCTCTCTCCTGGGCCTAGACACTCTAAACTGCCTCTAACTTGAGCCCTGGGCGGGCGGAGAACTTCTTCCTTAGGCTGGACTGCCAAGCCCCCAGCCTCCCTCCTTTTCCAACAGGTCAGAGGAGTTTCTGAGTGAAAATGTTTGATCTCAGGTTCTCCCACCACAGCCAAGTAGCAGCTTCTCATTTATTTTGGGCAGCGACAGTTCTGGGGCATTAGGTCAATTCTCCTCCCAGTTTGTCATCCACACCACTTCGGGGTGAGGGGTGATCATCGTTGGAACACCTTTTGGACTTAGGTGGCTGCCTTGATTCTGTGTGGGACAGGCATTTAGGGATGGGAAAGGCTGGGAGCTCTCTTCTCTTAGCCTTGCTTCTAAGGTCTGTCTCCTGGGGGCTCCCCAAGGAGCGTCGGAGTGGTTTGACCCAGCGTCGTGTTTATGTCCGTGAACAGATGTGCTGCTCCCCCCTGCTTCAGCCACCCTCGATGTAAATATTCACTGGCACAACCCCACAGTTGCTCTGATGATGCGTGGCAGGCTTCACCGGAAGTCATTTTAGCCATCCTCCTCTACCGCCACCAAATGCCGCAGAAGCGTCTCTTACGTTTAAAGATCTCTTGGCGAGGAGATTCCTGCATTCTGATTTCATTCACCTTTTCTGCCTCGTCTGTCAGAAAACGCTTTGTATTTAACAAACCGCTGCCACCCCCACTCCTTCCTGCCCTTTCTCCACACCTTCTTCAGTATGGGACCCTAATCTCTCTACCCTTCCTGGATGATGAAAAATGAAATACCATATTGCTGCATTAGGGGCATTTGAGGGAGGGACGGGCAGGGCCCTGGCAGGGCCCTGGCTGAGTATAGCCAAGGCTCGTGTCGGCTTTCCCGGCAGCTACTACCAGAGCGTTTACGACACTGCTGAGAACATTAATGTGAGCTACCCTGGACAGCAGAGCCCTGAAGAGGACCTGAACTTTGTGACAGACACTGCCAAGGTAGCACTGGCCCGGGCTGGGTGGGAGCAGGGGGACACAGTGCGTGGTTGGAATGGTACTATTTGGGGTTAGAAGAGGTGGGCCATTCAGCCCCCCCCCTCACCTCCCACAGGCCCTTGCAGATGTGGCCACGGTGCTGGCACGTGCACTGTACCAGCTTGCAGGAGGAACCAGCTTCAGGGACACTATTCAAGCCGATCCCCACACAGTAAGAACAAATGGGCCCTGGCTCCTTTCTGTCCATTTATGCAGCAGGCCGCCCCAGCCTTTATGTCTCTTGCCTAGTCTCCCACACCTGGGAATTCAGCAGGCCTGTCCGTGCCTGTAAGAGCTCTCAGTTGGACCTCATGAGCCAGCTACTGTCCCCCCAACTTCCTGCAGAGTCTATCTGCCCAGCCTGGTTTCTGTCTCGTGACTTGACCTCCACTACTCACTCAGTCCCTGGGCTCCACGTCACAGAGCTCTCTCTTCTCACTGCCCCATCCTAGGTTACCCGCCTGCTCTATGGCTTCCTGGTTAAAGCCAACAACTCGTGGTTCCAGTCTATCCTCAGGCAGGACCTGCGGGCCTACCTGGGTAAGCACCTGGTGTGGGAATGGGACCCAGCCAAGGGCAGGGAGAGAGAAAAGTCATCATTTTGCTTTAATCTTGACTTTTTTTTTCTTTTTCCTCTCTTCACTCCCTCCCGTCCCCCCCTCTTGTCTCCCTTTCTTTCTGTTTCTCTTCTCTGGCTCCGGCCAATCTTGGGCACTTCCTGTCTCTGCCCATCTGCCCTGCACCTTCTATCCACCAAATCCCCCTTCCCTGTGGCGTCCAACCAGGTGACGGGCCTCTGCAGCATTACATCGCTGTCTCCAGCCCCACCAACTCCACTTACGTTGTACAGTATGCCTTGGCAAATCTGACTGGCAAGGTCGTCGACCTTACCCGAGAGCAGTGCCAGGATCCAAGTAAAGTCCCCAATGAAAACAAGGATGTGAGTGGTAGTGGGTGTCGGAGGTGCCCCGAGGGTCCCTTTCCCTGGGGAAATTGGTGGCTCTCCTAGGCCCAACTGGACCCACGGGCTTGGGATGGAGAGGGGGCGGGAGGCAGCCTTTGAACGTGGGTGTTGAACAGGCAGTAGCCTAAGTGGAAAGGGCCATCGGAAGGGTGAAGGGAGGGAGTGAGAAAGGGTCGCCTCAGCCCCTGCTCTGGCCCATCTTCCTGCAGCTGTATGAGTACCTGTGGGTTCAGGGCCCCCTGAGCTCCAACGGGACAGAGCGGCTCCCCCATTGTGTGCGGTCCACGGCCCGACTGGTCAGGGCCTTGTCTCCTGCCTTCGAACTCGGGCACTGGGGCTCCACTGAGTACTCTACATGGACCGAGAGCCGCTGGAAAGACATCCGCGCCCGGATATTTCTCATAGCCAGCAAAGAGCTCGAGGTGAGATGGGGGGAGGTGCTGGCAGAGATCTGTTTGACCCCTTCATCTCCCGTCCGCCCAGATTTGCCACAAAAACCTGCTACAGATCTGTCCCTTGTCAGCTAGGACGTCCCCGTAGGAAGCTTGTCTTCCCTGAGAGTGTGCTTCTGGGTTCTTGCTGGAACTGTGCTCTCAGAGAGACCCAGGGGACTCTCCTAGCCCTGTGTCCCAGGCAGTCCTTCCCAGGAGGAGGCAGTCCGTATTAACAAGGGCCTGAAACAGGTCAGTCAGGCATGTAATTGCCACGAGAGAATCCAAGTCCTGGGTCCTGCCTTCCAGGTGCTTCAAGTCTAAGTAGTACAAGACAGAAGCAAGAACAGAGGTACTTCACTCCTCTTTTAAAAAGGGGAGACCAAGTCTCCAGCCTGCGGAGCTGTTGCTCTGATTGTTCAGTACTTGGTGCTTAGAGCCAGCTCCAGAAATCTGATGTCCTGGCTCCCAGCCCCAAGCAATTACCCCAAACTGCACTGAGATCATCTGAGCACACTGTCTCCCCTGCAGCTCATCACCCTGGCCGTGGGCTTTGGCGTCCTTGTCTGCTCTCTCGTCATCACCTACTGCATCAATGCCAAAGCTGATGTCCTCTTCATTGCTCCCCGGGAGCCGGGGTCTGTGTCTTTCTGAGGAGAACCCCAGCTTCTCCTGCCAGCTCTGTGGTTCATCTCCTAGATCAGTTGTCCTGCTGGGACAGAAACCACTAGTGTGTCACTGGACCCTGTCTGGGCCTGGCTCAGGCTGGGATGGACATAAAGAAGTTCGAGAAAGAGACTGAGAGATAAACACGTCCTCCCTGCCCCTCCCCACCCCCCAGCTCCCCTTCCAGTCTTCCCTTTCCCGTTTCTTCTTTCTCCCCGCCAGATTCCGGGATGACAGACAGCAGCTTCTTGCTCCTGTTTAAGTCCTCGCCATCCACCCTAACTTACCCTTCTTCAGCATCCCTCCTCTCCTCTGTCCACCCTGCCCTGGACCTCCCTCTACTCCCCACCCCACCTGTACCTCTCCACCTTCCTGGCCAGGAAGAATGGCAAGGGTTTGAATGCCAGGAACAATACGAGGATGCCCTGAGGAGGACGGGATCTGTGGGGCGGGTGTGCTGCGGGGTGGGCATCCCACCTCCAGCCCACAGTGCTCAGTTGTCATTTTTTTAAGCTGTAATGTCTTATTTTTGTTTTCCTGTGTGTGTGTGTGTGTGTGTGTGTGTGTGTGTGTGTAAATATATAAATAATGGATTTCATTAAAATAGATTATCCACCCGACCTGTTATGTGTCCCAGGCTCCCTTGTTCTGGGAATGGGAATGGGACTGGGAGTCACGAAGTGGCTGCCCACGTCTCTCCCCTGGGTCTGGGGCTCCAGGAGGAAGGCCCTGCCACCACCAGCTGGAGTCCTGGAGCCTGGTTCTGTCTCACAGACAGTGTTAGCAGTTTCTCCCCGCCTTTGTATTTGACAACCATTTCTTTTTTAAAGACATTTTTATTGATTTCAGAGAGGTAGGAAGAGGGAGAGAGAGAGACACACATCAATGAGAATCATTGATCAGCTGCCTCCTGCACGCTTCCTACTGGGGATCAAGCCTGCAACTGGGCATGTGCCCTGACCGGGAATCAAACCAGAACCTCCTGGTTCATAGGTTGATGCTCAGCCGCTGAGCCACACTGGTTGGGCTGACAGCCATTTCTCTCTTCACTTTGGGATCCTGGAGGGTCCAGAGATGAAGGGAATACAGCCCTGGAGTAGCTCCCAGCTGGGTGAGGGGAGAGACAGACACGCCCGAAGAGGTGTGGTCCAGAGTGGGGGGTGGCACTCGGTGGGGCTTGGGGCAGCGGTGGCATTTAGGGAGGCCGCACAGCGGAGGAGCACTGATGTGATTTAGATTCACCGCTGAGGAAGCAGAGCCAAGAGAAAACACCGGTCACATTCAGGAACGGCGAGCTGCTCAGTGCCCAAGCCCCGAGGGTCAGCAGGAGCGGCTGGGCCGGGTAGAGAAGGCCCTTGGGTGGCCTGCTAGGGAGCATAGCTTTCTGTCGATGGTGGGCGTTTTGTAGATCAAAACGAGAGTGGTTTGGGACTCTTGAGACACCCTAGTTCCCTGGGTCTTGGTGGAGGCAGAATTCTGTAGTGGCAGCACAGCTAAGTGATGGGCAGGGGCTGCGTCAGCTGAGGGGGAAGAGCTGGCAGGAGCGGCTAGAGCCAGCCTCCTCCCCTCACCAAGGCCAAGAGGCTGTCTCCCACCTACGGCGGGGGGAGGGCACAGGGATGGAAAAGAGCTGGCCGTTTTCAGAATCCCAAACTCTCCTCTTAGTTTCCCGATAGGGATGCTTACCTTTTCGAATCCTGCTGAGAGGAGGTGGTTTTTCTCCAAGTTCCCTCAGGGGTGTGTGTGGGGTTCTGGGCAGTGGAAATACACGCTGCTTCCCCCTTCTGCCCCCCCCCCCCCCCACCCCCACCATACACACACACACACACACACACACACACACACTCCTCCCAGGCTGAGCTGGAGACGCCGGGCTGAGCTGGCGGGACCTGAGCGCAGCTGCCCTGCTTCTGGGCTGGCTCCGCACCTCCCTCCGCCAACAGGTTCCCAGCGGGCAGCGCGCTGCCTCTCCCTGCGGCGGCTTCAGGGAGCCGGGAGGTGACGGCACCAGTGAGGGCTGAGCAGAGGGCGGCAGAATCAAGGGGACGGTGGGCAGGAATGAAGGCACAAGCTGCAGGGCCTTCAGTATTCAGTCCGCCTCCGGAAGGGTCCTCAACAAGGCTTCTGCCTTCCATGCTGCCCACCTCCCCACCCTTCCCTCCCCAAAAAGACAGAACCAAAGGCTTGGTCGCTCTGTGGTTCTTGGGGAGGCCAGCTCCTTGGAAGGGGCACAGGCCCTCTGACCCCCAGGGGCTGCCTTTCTGAGACTGGTCTGGCTCCTCACCAGGTACCTTGTGACCTGGAGACCCCGTGGGACTGGCTGGCAGCATCTTGGGGCCACGGAGTGAAACTCTTTAGCCTCCTCTGCTTGCTCTAGGCCTAGCTCACCCCTGAGCCTTCTGAAATTTATTTCCCAGCTCCTCCCTTTCCCACAGGGGTTCCTTCCCTGCCTGCTCCTGCCCGTGGGTGGCTCACACTGCGCCTTCTCTTGCACCCACCCTCTGCTGAAAGCCAGGACCAGCCTCTCCCTCTGAGACTCCTCGTCCCTCAGCCCTGAAGGCTTTCCTTCTGTTCCCCACGCCTTGCCCACTGCCCCTAAGGGCCCGTCCTGGGGGAGATTTTTCATCCAGAGTCCGGTGGTCTGTCCCGAGATTCTGCCTTATTCAGTAGGACTTGATTTCTTCCAGGGACCGTATAATAAGACCTTAGAAGTTATGTGCAGGGTCTACCTTGTTTGACAGATGGGGGACAGTAGCCCAGAGGAATGATGTGGCTTACATCCGCTCTGGCAGCTGTGGCAGTGATAAACTCACAGAGCATGGCTGGGGTGGGTGGGGGGCACTGCCCCCGCCTTATAAGAGGGTATGGGAGAGGCCCCCTTCCCTCAGAGACCGGAGCCCCGAAGTCTAGATGGCAGGAAGGGACACGACGCAAGATGAAACGGCCAGTGGCAGCCCCACGTGCTCCTTGCAGAGCGAACCAGTGCTGTGAAGGTCTATGGAGTCGGAGGATGGAGGCTTTGCTTTGGGTGGGGCCAGTCGGGGGCGGGGGGCTTCCCGCAGTGCAAAGAGGCCAGGAGCAGATTTTCTAGTTGCCCTGATGCCTGTGACTTTGTTAAGGGCCCTCCCCCGCTTCGGACCCCAACATGCCCATCTATGCGGTGGGAGTCCGAGCTCTGAGGTCCGTCCCTCTGCTGGCGCTGATGTCGGCTTCTGTGTGGCCTCCCTTTCCTTCATCTTAAACTCCTCAGGGCAGGGCTGATTTGAAAGGCTGATAATTCATGAACTCTCTAAGGTATTGGGGTCAATCTAGAGAGGGAGGCCTGCGGGGCACTTTCTGTCCTCCAACCCAGACGCGGTAGAAATGGGGGCAATTGTGGCGCAGTGCCATAGGAAAGAGGCCTGTCACTCGCATCCCGTCTGCAGACGAAGCTTGGCCGGAGTTGCTGACAGTTGAGCTTGGAAAGCGGAGACCCTTCCTTGTAAGGTCCTGGTCTGAAAGGGCCTCGGGTCAGATTGGAGGGAGCTCCCGCCGCCTGCGTGGAGTGGAGAAGAGAAGCCATGGAGTGGAGAAGAGAAGCCGTAGCTCATTCCCAGGCAGGGAACCGAGCAGGAGTGCAGGGGGCATCTCAGGAGGCCTGAGAGGGTGATGCAACTGTGAGTAAGTGTTGCCAGCCTCCGGCCCAGGCTGGCTGGCTGCTCAGGGGCTGGGGGCTAGGACCCTAGAGTCCTCACTCTCCCTGCTCTCCCATCCGCTGAGGGAAATTAGAGAAACTAGAGGAAAGGAAGGCAAAACAGAGGCAAGGGGGGGGCGGCGGGCGGGGGGAGAGACAAAGAAGTAATGGGATAAAGGAGGTGGGGACACCTAGTAGGGCTGAAGGAGGAGAGGAGCCTGGGAGAGCTGGAGGGAACCGAGCCCGAGGGGAGAGAGGCCAGGTGGGTGTGGCTGGGAGGGGAGTGGGCCTGAGCTGGTGGTGACAGATGGGTGGACACAAAGAAGAGAGCTTCAGGGAAGACAGATGGATGGGGGAGGGAAGAGCGGGGGGGGGGGGGGGGGCAGTGGTCGGAGGTCATAATAAGATGGGAGATGGGCTCTGAGCTGAGGAGAGGTGAGTGGAGAGGAAAGAAGAAAGGGGAGGCTGCCTTAAGAGACAAAGGCTTCAAGGCCAGGGGCCGGGGTGAGAGAGGGCTCAGGCTCAGGCTCGGGGCTGAGGGGGGCTTCCAGCCAGGCTGGCGGCAGAGACTGACAGATTGAGCTGTTAGCCAGAGCGGAGACCCGCTGTCACCTTCCAGAGGCCCAGAGAGGTGGAGGCAGAGAAAGACGAGACCGCGTGGAAGCAGGCAAGGAGAGGCCCTCAAAGATGCAGGAAGATCCAAGACTTGCAGCCGCTCCCAGGAGCGCAGTGCTCCTTCCGGCTCTCCTGTCCCGTGACCCAGAGCACAGCACCCAGCCACGGGCCCCTCCCCGAGGGCCAGGCAGTGTGGCGCAGCAAGGGTTAACCCTGTCTGCTCTCCTTGCCAGCGCTCGCCTGGTTGGGTCCCCAGGGCTCCCCACATATGTCACTGTCTCTCCTGCCAAACCCACTGCTTCCAAGCTCCTTGGGCCCCCCGCCCACCCTCAAGGACCAGGCCTGGGCCCCAGGGTCTTCCCTACACACCAGCCTTTCTTCCCAACAGCCTACCTTGAAGCCTGTGTGGAGATAAAAAAGAGATTGCACTGTCCTGCCCAGTGGTTAGAGCATCAGCCGCGCACCAAAGGGTCGCGGGTTCAATTAATTCCCCATCAAGGGCACATACCCGAGTTGCATGTTCTATCCCCAGCCCCAGTTGGGGCGCATGCAGGAGGCAACCAATCGATAGGTCTCTCTCACATCCATGTTTCTCGCCCTCTCTCACACCCCCCGCCCCTTCCACTCTCTCTAAAAATCCAGGAAAAATATCCTTGGGTGAGTTTTAACAACAATAACAACAAAAGGTTGTGCTAAGCTGAAAAAGAACACCTATAAAATGCAAAATACCAAAAACCATAGAGCCATCAGCACCCCCCATCTGCAGGCCCTGCTCCTGCCCTCCTTACAGCAATGACCCCCACACAACGCCAGGGCTCTCCTTCCCGCTCAGCCAGGGCTGCCGGCAACCTGAGCTGACCCCAGAGCCTCCCAGCCTCCCGCAATCATGCCCCATACACATGTGTGGGCAACTTCTTGCCACCTTCAGATCCCTGTGCACAGGTGTAAAGGCTGGGTGAGCACGTCACAGTTTACCTGGCCTTGCGCATTACACCTTTCCCACGTGTGGTCCGAATAGAGCCCTATGTGGAAAGCAACATTGTCCCCACTTCACAGATGACAAAAGGAGACTCAGTCAAGGTTAAGTGACTTGCTCAAGGTCACCAGGACTTCGACCCAGGTTCACCGACCCCGAGTTTAGTACACCTAGTGGTTCTTTCCACCACTCCATGCTTTCTCACACACTTAGGCTCTTTAGCTACTCCCTGAGGAGCAAACACCGAATCCCTGAGTGATGATGACCTGTTGGGGGCCCCAGAGTCCAGGACCCTGAGATGACAGACGCAGAGGAGTAGGGGTGGCTCCAGAGCATGCTCAGACCCCCCCCCCCCCTTACCAGCAAACCTCCACTTGCACTGGGGAGAGCATGGGTTACATATTTCAAGGCTGGAGGTTGCAGGGTCAAAGGTTGGCGCTAAAGGGCCCGAAAGGAGGGAGTCTGGGTACAGGGATCTGGCTCCTCCCTTCTCCACACCACCCTTCCCTGCCACAGTTCCCTTCGGCCACTAGGCTCTCTAGGTTCTGCTTCTGTCTCCCTCAATGTCTTGTCCTTTGGGATCAGTAACAGCCCCTCATCTCTATAGTTCTGTTTGTTGTGTCTCCCCACTTCGTCTCTGGTCTGGGGTCCTCTCCCATGCCTTACATCTCTGCCCTGTCTTGGGGCTTCCTCAGGCCTCTCTCCCAGGATCAGCATCTGTCCATCCCTGAACATCTGTGTTTCTCCCAGGTCTGTGTCTGCGTAATGGTCTCCTCTTTTCAGCATCTCGCCATGCCCTGCCCCACTCATATCTTGTATATCCGAGTCTCCCACAAAGCCTTGGCAACCTGGCAACCGCGCTCCCATCCTCTCCTTTTTATCCCCGTTGCCCCCATGTCTCCATCTCCCCGTGACAAGTCTTCTTGTCTGCTACCCAGTGACTATTTGCTCTCTCTTCTCCTCTCTCTCTCTCTCTCTCTCTCTCTCTCTCTCTCTCTCTCTCTCTCTCTCTCTCTCTGTCTCCGTCTCTTATGTCTCTCCCCCTCATTTCATCTGCTTCCTTCCTTTCATCTTCCATTTGTCTGTATCTCTCCTCTCCCTCATGGCACACTCGCCTGAGACTCTCGGGCTCCCCGTTTCTTGGATGGGCGAGAGGGCAGGAGGGTGGGGGAGGTAGAATTGTTGTTGCTGGGGGCTCATTAGGTGGAGATTGGTTTTTAATCAGCACCATGGCAATGATGATGCAAGAACTCAGATGCCACCTGATCCCCTGCCCCCTCAACCCCCCTCTTCAAGCCTCCTTTCCCCTCCAGCTCAGCCCATCTGCTGGTGCCTGGGCACCTGTCTGGGCCTGCCCAGGTGGGAGTTGGCACCTCCCAGACCTGGGGTTGGGAAGCGGTGGGGGAGCCTGGGGAGGAATTGCAGGACTCCCGTAGGGAATGCCCACCCTGGAGAAAGCCCGGGAAAGGCGGATCAGCGAGGGAAATGGCAAATGCCTCAGATAGCCTCAATGTGGGTGTGGCCCTACTAAGGTCCAGGCTTGTCGCTTGCATTATCTTGCTTAATCTCCATGGCAACCTAAGAAGCAGCTAGAATTAACCCCATTTTACAGGAAAGGACAGTTGATGGTACTTGTCGGAAGCCACATCGCTGACAGGGATCTCTTCTCTGTGGCACGCTGTTTCCGGAGCCCCCAGCCATGGTTCCTTCTGGGCACTCGCAAAGGCTCAGTGAAGACATTCCACAGCTGAGTGGGCAGAGAACTTCAGATACTGACACCTAGCCCGTTGTCTCTCTGTGCTTCCCTAGGTCCCAGCTCCTGCCACTCCACAGCACACACACACACACACACACACACACACACACGCACACGCACACACACACACATACACATACACATGCACACACGCACACACGCACACACGCTCACACACACACTCACACACACACACACGCAGGCTGGAGGCAGCTCAGCTATTGATATGAACTTAATCAGTGCCCATTTGCATATAATTTTGTATCTAGTTTTCTCACTGCTCATTAGATACCCCAGCAAACGTGAAGTCTGCCCGGGCTGCCCTGCCCTGCTACCCCAGAGCCCTTCACACGCTGGGTTTTCCTCTCTCCTCCACGTTGCTCTGGTTAGCCCTGACTTTCCTCTAAGATCACCTTATTCCCAGTGGGTCAGGCTGGGATGGGCAGCCTAGAAAAACTCCTAAGGGGATCCGTGTCAGGAATCTGATCCTGCGGCCCCAGGTGATGGGGTAGGTGGGAGAATGGGGGCTGGGATAAGAAGGTGGGGCGATTGAGTTCCACAGGGATGAGGGCAGGGCCTGGAAAGTGGCCACAGGCAGCGTGGCAAGGGGGCGGTGGTACCAGCTTTGGAGGCTGAGAGCGTGGTGAGGGCAAGGACTCTCGGGCTCTCTTCTGCCTCTTAGGGCTGTCCGCTTGTGCTTTCCGAGACTTCCCTGCTAGTGCCAGGAGGGCAGTCTTCCCAGGGCAAAGGAGACACGGGAAGGAGCTGTCAAAGTCGTGCTGGGACTTAGCCTGGGGCCATGGCACTCACATTGAGCTTGCTGAGGGACTCTGTCCCTGCTGCCTCTTCTGAGAGGCTGAGGGGCTCTCTGGGATCCTGCCCTGGCTCTCGCCCCAGCCCCACCCCTTCCCCAGCTCTCCATTTCTTGCTTATGAAATATGCATGGAGAACAGATGTCCCTGCTCCCCTACTGCCTCCCCCCCCCCCCAGGGCCAGCCCCCAATCCCCAGCTCCCAGGGTTAGGGGGGTTCCCAGGTCCTTCTGCCAATGGCTGCCTGGCCTGCCTGTTTAATATTGATGAGGGGGGAGCCTGGGCCAGCCAATGGAGAGCTGGGGGTGTGTGTGTGTATCTCCATATATACACACACATAGGGCTGGGCCAGCTCAGGTGTGTATGTGTCTGTGTGTGTGCGTGTGTGTGAGTACTGGTGGCCCCAGTACCTGGTCGAGCCCACCCCTTCCGCCTGGTCCTGTATCCCCACTATGTGTACCCCTCTCATCTGCCCTGGAGCCTGTGCAGCCACGCCACGCTGCCCCCGAGAGCTCTAGAAAGCTGGTCACTAACTTTGCAGACGGATGAGCTCTGAGCAGCCAGAGGAGACTGGGGCTGTCCTGCCAGCTTGGATCTCCTCACAGGGTCCTCCTAGGTAAAGGGGGGACCGTGGGCTGGGGAGGGGTGGGCGTGTCCCTCCCACTCTGGCTCCAGTCCCCTCCCAGAGCCTCCCTCTAGTTCTCTCTCTAGTGTGTTGTGTCTTCCCACCCTGCACCTCCCTCTTCCCACTTCTCCCCTCTGATTCTGTGCCTGCCTGTTCTCAGTCGGGTTGGGGATGGCCGAAGCGGGGCAGGAAGTCTTGTCCTGGATGCTTGGAAACGCTGCTGTCCTTGATCCTCGGAGCCTGGAAATTTGAGACCAGAGTGGATTTGGGGGTGAGGACTTGATGGGTAAATAGAAGCTGCTGCCAGGACTGGAGCTGGGAAGGACAGTGGGCCAGGTGGAGATGGGGCAGGGGGCAGGCTGGGAGCAGACAGAGGGGGAGGGAGGGCATGGCAAGGCGGTCAGGGGGCAGGAACCTGGGGACAGAGGGAGGATGGGGCTGTGATAGATGTGCCTAGATCCCACAGCTGGACTCCTGAAGCCTGGGGGTGGGGAGTTGGGCAACTGAACATGTGCCGGAAGATGGCGATTGTGGGGCCTCCCACACTATTGGACCCCAGAACATGGAGTGTGTTCTACATTTCAGGACTAACCACCTTCTGTTTTGTGTTATTGTTGTGTGTGTGTGTGCCCGTCAAATGATGACCCTGCACCACCACCCCCAGCTTAGTAACTATTTGTCAACTGCAATTGAGCCTGTCTTCTGTGCAGTGGGGTGGGCAAGCTTGGGGGTGCCTGACCCCTGTGAGACTGCCTGTCAGGCAGGAGAACCAAGGCTGATGAGGAAGGATGATGGTGACCCTGAGGGAGCTGAGCTCACAGTGAGTGGTTCACTGTGCCCGCTTAACACCCCCTAAAGCAGAGCCCTTTCCCCAGCCTTCCCAGGCCGTATTCCTGCTCCCCTGCCCTCCTCTGACCCCAGGGACAAGCAAGCCTTAGCTAGGCTTCATCATGGTGGCCTCACGAAGCTGTCCACATCCTCTTCTGCAGGCCATGTCTGAACTGACCCTGGGCTGTGGGAGCTGATCACTGTATGTCCCCTTTCTCCAGTCTTCCTTACAGAGGCAGGTCTGAGGCTGTTGAGGTCAGAGCTAGAGGAAAGAGCTGGTCCTGAGCAGGGGGAGCATGGCCAGAGGAGATGCCTTCCCCTGATTCTAGTGGACGGGGTGTAGGACCTGCTGTCCGCGGTGGCTGTGTTTGGGAGTGGGGTGTGGGCTGGGAGCCACTGAGCTGGGGCAGCTGTGCCGAGCTCCATATGTCCCAGTCCACTCTACAATGGGCAATCTGCGTGTTTATTCCAGCCTCCCCTCCGCCCCCACCACACACACACACACACACACACACACACACACACACACACACACGGATGGAGAGGGGCCCCGGGAGGGAGGGGATCGCAGGGCCAAGGCTTGCAGTTCTTCCCTCGCTGGTAAAAGTTTAGAGTCACAGCTCTATGGACCTAGAGCTTCAGTGTTGCTCAGTTTTTTTTTTTTTCTTTTTCCTTATTATTATTTTTAAAAATTGTTGTGGTAAAAAACACACCATGCAATTTGCCATGTTAAGTGTGCAGTTCAGTAGTGTAAAGTATATTCACATTGCTGTGAAACAGAGCTCCAGAAATCTTCATTTTGCAAATCGGAAGCTCTAAGCCCATGGAACAACACCTCCCCTTTCTGCCTCCCCCGAGCCCCCGGTAATCACCATTGTACTTTATGTTTTTGTGAAAATGACTACTTAGATACCTTATTTAAGTGGAATCATACAGTGTCTTCCTTTTTTAATCCTTACACCCAAGGACATGCTTAGAGAGAGAGAGGGAAAGGGAGATGGAGCTGGGGGTGGGGTGGGGAGAGAGAGAGGGAAACATCAATCTGTTGTTTCCCCACATGCACCCCAACTGGGGCTGGGGATCAAACCTGCAACCCAGGTATGTGCCCTGACCTGTAATTGAACCGGCAACCTTTCTGTGCACTGGTTGACAACTTTCAACCAATCGAGCCACTCTGGCCGGGCTACAATATGTCTTTTTGTGACTGGCTTATTTCACTTAGCATAATGTCCTCAAGATTCATCTAGGTGGTAGTATGTGACAGGATTTTCTTCCTTTTTAAGGCTGAATGCTCTCTCATTGTGTGTGTATGCCACTCTTTCTTATTCGTCTGTAGATGGACGTTTGGGTTGCTCCCATATCTTGGCAGCTGTGAGTAATGCTGCAAGGAACATTGGAAGGCAGATACTTACAACTTCACGATTCTGGTTTCAGTTACTTTTTTTCTGATTTCAATTCATTTGGATATATATTTCTATACGTCTTCAATAGCGGTTGCATCATTGTACAATCCCACTAACAGGGTGCAAGGGTCCCAATTTCTCCACATCCTCACACTTGTTCTTTTCTGTGTTTTTGAGAGCATCCATCCTAATGGGGGTGAGGTGATATCTCATTGTGGTTTTGATTTGCATGTCCCTAATGACTAACCATGTTGAACTTCGTTGCATATATTTGTTGGTCATTTGTATATCATCTTGGAAGAAATGTTTATTCAAGTCCTATGTATTAATCAAGTTATTTGGTCTTTTGTTGTTAGAGGGGCAGTTCTTTATAATATTCTGGATTTTGAGCCCTTATCAAATAGATGATTTTAAAAATGGTCTCCCGTTCTGTGGGCTGCCTTTTCACTCTGTTGACTGTGTCCTCTGATGCACAAAAGTTTTTAATCTTAAGTCCTATTTGTCTATTTTTGCTTTTGTTGCTTGTGCTTTGGGTGTCATATCTAAGAAATCATTGCCAAGTCCGATGTCATGAAACATTTTCCCTTTCTTCTAGGAGCTTTGTAGTTTTAGGTCTCACATTGAGATCTTTAATCTCATTCTCAGGTTTATCCTGCCCCATGTCCTCCTCGTCACTTCTCCTCCTTCCACATTGCTCACTTTCTGGATTCTCTTCCTTCTTACCATCTTTCCTCCTGCTCCTTTAACAACGCACCCACCCGTCTGTCTATCTGTCCTGCTGTCCCCCTACCCTACACCTCCCCTTTGTTTCTGCCCTTCCCCCCTCCCAGTCCACCTCAAACCTTCCTTATGCCCTCTTCATCTCTGAGCTGTCCCTCCTTCCTCCCCACCAATGTCCTCTTCTCTCTTTCAGGCTCCCACCTGGAACCCTGACCATGGAATCCTGAAGTGGTTCTGTCTTCTCTAGCTCAGTGGCAGACCCCACCACCCAAGGCCCTTCCCGCCTCTCCCACAACCAGCTTTCAGGCTCCCAGAGGGAGGGGTAGGAGGGGATCCTGATCTCACGGGGCTGGGGGCATCCATCATGATGCTCAACTCAGACACCATGGAGCTGGACCTGCCTCCCACCCACTCTGAGCCCGAGTCAGGCTTCAGTGACTACGGGGGCGGGGCGGGCCCTGACGGGGCTGGGCCCAGGGGGCCAGGAGGGGGCCAGGCCCGGGGCCTGGAGCCCGGGGAGCCTGGCAGGAAAGACCTGCAGCACTTGAGCCGGGAGGAACGGCGGCGCAGGCGCAGGGCCACAGCCAAGTACCGCACAGCCCACGCCACGCGGGAGAGGATCCGCGTGGAGGCCTTCAACCTGGCCTTCGCTGAGCTGCGCAAGCTGCTGCCCACGCTGCCCCCGGACAAGAAGCTCTCCAAGATCGAGATCCTGCGTCTGGCCATCTGCTACATTTCCTACCTGAACCACGTGCTGGATGTCTGAAGGCGGCCTGGGTGCGCCCCTCCCCGGGCCTCCCCAGCTCCCTTCTCCTCGCCCACTGACTAGAACAGACATCTTTCTCCTGAGCCCTGTACCCTGGCATGGAGCCCCCCAGGCCTGGGGTAGGGGATGATGTCCCCGCGGGTCGTGAAGTCGGCTTTCTATGACCGAACCAGGCATCCCAGGGCACCTTCTCAGTGTGTGTTTGGGCCCCAGCTGTTAGCAGTGTCTGCGGGGAGGTCGGGGTCCAGTCCTTGTTGGATTTACTAAGCTCCCCACACATTGGGTCCCCCTAGCTCTCTCAAGGGCTGCTCCCTCTTCTATCCCAGGTACAGATTTTCAGAGACCCAGACCCCACCCTCCCATCCTCTTTCCACCCTGTTCCAGCCCCTCCTGCCTGTGGTAGGGAGGGAACGTCGGAACAGGAAGGGGTAGGCTGGGCTTAGAGTGAGGTGGGCTTCCTCCTCCGAGATCTCAGTCTAGTTTGGCAGAGGGGCCTGCGAAGATGATGTCATCTCCGTGGCGGGGGTGGGGGGGGGGTGGCGGATCCCAGTAGCTGACACTGGGGGGAAAGTCTTCCTATTTTCTATCTTGCTCCTGAGGATGCAGGCCTTGACCTTGGTAGAGAGTGCCTTGCGCTCTCTGAGCTATTTGCTCCCCCTCCTTGGCCCCTCCCACTCCTACCTTCCCAATTTTCTCCCTCCCTGGGTGCAGAGCTAGAGAAAGGCAAACCTGGGTCCTGGGGCAGGGGATGATGTTCCCAAACGCACCCCAGGGAATGGGTGGGCCAGATCTCACCTCTGCTTCCTGCATCCAGCCCACCGCGAAAATGTGCACACCCACATCCGCTCCTCCCTTGGAGGCAGAGGGTGCCTCCTCATCGCCCTCTGGGAGTGCTCAGCTCTCCTGGTCCTAAGGGAATGCTCAGCTCTCCTCGTCCTAAGGCCTGTTTATTATCCCCCCTTCCTTAAACTACCTTCCTTAAATTGGCCCTCACCCACCCCACCTCCAGCTCCCTGCCCCCACCCCCATGTAACTGAGCCCCACGTGCTCACCGGAGCCCGGGGTCAGCAGCAGAACAAGGGCCCTAGGACCTGTGCAAAAGAAAGGAGCTCACTGCACTCAGCATGCTCCTTCCTCGCACCAAACTGCTAGCTCTACAAGGATATTTATTTATGTATTTATTTATTCATCTATTTATTTACTTATTTATTTATAAATATTACTATTTATTGCCAAGTTGTGCACTTTGGGGTAGGGTGAGGAGGTTCCTGGAAGCCCTGGCCAGGTCTCTCTTGCTTCTTCCCTGATTATTCCTTTCCCTTTCGTGCTCCTTCTGCAACTGCAGGTGTGTGTGGGGATCCCCTTTGCTCATGACACCCCGTATCCCTCCTCAGATCCATCTGTCTGTCACCCTAGTCCTCTGGGATGGTGCCCCTCTCCCAGCTCCAGGGCTCCCAGTTCCTTCCTCAGCTCCCTTTATTCCCAGACAACCTCACCTGTCCCACCCACCTCTTTCTCTCTCAGCCTTCCCCCAATCCCTCACTGTTCCCTAGTACCCCCAAGTGTGGGCCCTAGGGGTCTGTGTCCTATGTCCTGTTGCATTTCCGATTTCATACAAAAAGAAACATTAAAATGACCTCGTTCTACCACCAGGCATGGCTTGGATCATTTGAATAGGTTGGAAGTTGGCCTGCAGGTTAGGGTAGGGTGGGCACAGTGGGTTCCAGGCCTTGACGGCTCTTCTGATGGGGCCTTGAGAGCGCAGTCTGGTGGGTAAATGAAGACGGGAAAAAGAAGGGGTCACAGAGTAAAGAGGGGCAGAGGAAGGTGTCACACACAGGTCCCAGACCTCCCCACCTAAAGCCTCATGGACCCCCATGTTGGGCACTCCCTGAGTGGCACTTTCTGGTCTCTCTGATGTGCTTCTGACCCTGCTCCCAATGGGTCTGAGAAGGAGCTGAGTGCCCCAGTGGAACCCAAGTTCAACCTGTATCTGGGGGTCCACGCTCCGGGGAAAAGCCATGGCATGAAACACTGTCTTCCCTGGTATTGTCTCTAAACTGGGTCGAAACTCCTTGCAACCTCCGTTCTTGGCTCATGTTCTATTCCCCCACCTCAGGATGCGGGGAGAACACAATGGGCCTAGGACTGAGAGAGTAATACGGTAGGGGTACAGAGAAGTGCTGAAGGACTACCCGAGGAATCCTGGGAGGCACCTAACGTCAACTTCTAGATGAGGAAACTAAAGTCCAGAGGGGAGGAGGGCTTTGCCCACGGTCACACAGCTCCTTGTGGGCAGAGACAAAGTCCAAACCCAGGTCCTTTCTGTTCCATACCGCAAGGCCCCTCCGCCTCCCTGAAATGACCCGTCCGACAGGTGGCTCTTTATGGACCCCATATTTTATTTTATTATTATATATATATATATATATATATATATATATATATATATATATATATATATATAATTGATTTTTTACAGAGAGGAAGGGAGAAGGGTAGAGAGTTAGAAACATCGATGAGAGAGAAACATCGATCAGCTGCCTCCTGCACACCCCCTACTGGGGATGTGCCCGCAACCAAGGTACATGCCCTTGACCGGAATCGAACCTGGGACCCCTCAGTCCACAGGCCGATGCTCTATCCACTGAGCAACACCCGCTAGGGCAGCCGACACCTTTGTTTTAAAGGCAGGTTACTGCTATCCACAGGCTCATGGGATTCAAACGCCATGGTGGACTGGGACTAGAACCTGCTTCTTCCATTCCTGGCCCGGAGTGCTTTGTGCCTCCCCCTGCACAGCAACCATAGTCCCCTGAGCTCCCTTCCCCCCTCACTCTTCCCTTTGCCAGGCTGGAAAGCAGAAGGGGTTACAGGGCCCCCTCCTTAGGGATCCCTGAGGGCCTGGGGGTGGTAAGAGGTGGCAGCTGCAGCTGTTCTACTGTTAGCTCCGAATTTCTTCAGATAATCAATTGGCCTCGCTGCTGTTGGGCTCTGAAGGACAGGGGTGAGGACGGAGGTGGGAAGTGAGAGGGGGAAGAGAGGGGGGAAGGGAGAGGGACCAGGCGCTGGGAGAGGACGGTCAGGGAGATGAAGTCCCAGGCTGAGGGATAAGGGGAAAGAGAGCTCTGGGGCCAGCAGACCAGGAGAAGGGAGGGAGGACGGGAAGGCTAGAATACCATGCCATCTTGGGGCCCTCGTTTCACATCCTCCAAACCCAGCAAGTGTGAGGGCCAGTGGGGTGAGGGAGGGGCAGTTTGGGGCACCAGGCAAGGAGGGCTCTGGCCCCTCCCCTCTCCCTTCTTCTTCCAGTCCCTTCTCATCAGGTCATACCCCTTGCAGCTGTCCGCGCCCTGTTCCATGCCTGGTTCCTGCAGGCCCTGGGCCTCTAGTCCTCTCCGTCATAATTGCTCCTCTCTGCCCTCTTTCTCAGCAAACCCCACCCCCAGTGACAGAGCAGACAGCAGGGTCCCTAGGGTTTGAGAATGGGGTGTGGGGGAGGACTCTGAGCCACTCCTTCCCCTCTCTCCTTACACACACACACACACACACACACACACACACACACACACACACACACACAAACACACGTTGTGTAGGCTGCCAGGCAGATGGCCCCTTTGTGCCCACACAATGGAGGCCCTGCCTGTGCCCTCTTCCTCGGCTCACCCAGCTTCCTTCCTTCTCTGTCCCCGGCCAGTGTCCACCTTTTTTGCCTTTTCTTCCTCTATCAGGGGCGGGGAACGGCCAGCCTAAGAGCTATCTAAGGCCTGGGAAATCATTGGGTCTGGCCCTACCAAGGCATTAGAGGTGAGTTCATTAAATGTTTGACCAAACAGGCTGATTTTTAAGTCGATGATGTTGTATGGCCCGTGAATGATGTTATAAATATCCAAAAGGCCCTGAGCAGGAAAAAGGTTCCCCACCCTTGCGTGCAGCAGGCTCCTTTTATTGCCCCCTCTGCCTTCGTCTTTCTGCCTTTTCCTCGTGTCCTCAGATCTGACTGTGCGAGGACAGTGAGCAGGAGAAAGACGCTAACAGGAGGGTCACAGCCCTCGAGTGCTAGTTGCGGGGGAGAAGGACACAAGCCTAGAGGGAGTGGGGAGGAGGGAGGCAGTGTGGCTGGGGGCCAGCAGCAGCTACCGCAACCTCGTGCTCGAGGGTGAGGACTCGCACACCTGCGGACAGAGCACCTGCGTGGGACTGGGCTCCACACTCGCCTTTCCTCTTGGTGCCACAATGAGCAAACCACATGCCTCCCTGGGACTCAGACTCCTCATCTGTGAGCGAGGAAGATGATAAGACCTGCCTCACGGGGTGTTAGGAGGACTGAGTGATTCCATCCTGGCGGTGCTCAGCGCAACGAGTGTTCACCAAATGGTACCTCAGGGGCAGCAAGTAGCAGGGCCAACCTGTACTGCTGTCCAGCTCGTGGCCTGCACAAGGTGCTGGGCCAGGGCAGGGAAGGGGCCTGACATCCAGCCCCTTCTCCACCAGGCCAGTTGTGCACTAGTGAGGATGTAGGTGCCCCCGAGAGGTGGCCCTGGCATCAGTCACAAGTCCAATGGAAAATTCACGAGTCCTGAACACCCTGGAAACCTAGAAAGTGGGAGGGGACAAGAAGCTATGGGAACACCAGAGGGGAAGATTCCTCACTTCAGTGAGTTCTCTGGAAAGTTGGGAAGAACCAAACTATGAAATCTGCTAAACTGAGGATGGACAAACTACAGCTGAGGAGACACATGAGGAGTGCTGAAAACAAACAAACAAACAAACAAACAAACAAACAAACAAACAAACAAAGGAAAAGGAGGGAGACCTGGGTGGGAGATGTGATCAGAAAGTCATATTGATTCCAGGACTTCTGGTCCTTGCTCCTCCTCCAGGTTCTGTGAGCCTGGTCTGATTATTGCTTGTTGGACACTGCCCCCTGCTGGCCACATGCAGAGACTTTCTCACACTTGCCCCTTTCTGGCTGGGAGCTGCTCAGAAACCTAAAGAGAAGACCCTCTGGGGACAGAGGGTGAAGGAGATGTAGGGGAACCTGTCATCCAGAGTTTTTGTGGGAGGTTTCTTGAAGGTGAATGAGGGCTGATTGCTGACTCGGGGTAAATAGAGACCATAATTCATAGGTGTTCATTTACATATGTTAATGGCCTATAATTTTTTTTGATTGATTTTTTTCCCTGCCTTTGTCCATTTCATTTGGTGTGTGTGTGTGTGTGTGTGTGTGTGTGTGTTCTATTTCTGGAGATGCTTGCCTCCTTCTGTGGTTGCTGTGTATGTGAACATCAGTGTGTTGTTTTTGTGTCCTTTTATTTTTTAAAGATATATTTTATTGATTTTTTACAGGGAGGAAGGGAGAGGGATAGAGAGTTAGAAACATCAATGAGAGAGAAACATCGATCAGCTGCCTCCTGCACACTCCCCACTGGGGATGTGCCCACAACCAAGGTACATGCCCTTGACCGGAATTGAACCTGGGACCTTTCAGTCCGCAGGCCGAGGCTCTATCCACTGAGCCAAACCAGTTAGGGCTGTGTCCTTTTTTATGTAGGAATCTGAGTGACAGCTGTCAGGCTGGAAACTTTCCATTTCTCTCCCCCTAGAAGCCCTTTCCTTCCTTCTAGGTTTACTTCTGCCTTCCAGGGCTATTTACCTATTTACAAGGTACAGCCCTTGGCTGGCGTCTGCCCCACTCTGGCCACTCTAAGCTCAGAGGCTTGCTTCGCTCTGACCCGGGACTCTTGGACCTCCCCAGAAGGGCCTCCAGCTTGGTTCCTAGTGAAGCAAGAGGAGACGGAGGGCCCTGAGATAAGAGCCTCTTTGTTACTGTCCTCCCTTCTATCCTTCCTGGCACTTAAACCCCAGCTCTCTCCTTTCATAGCCTTGTAGCTGTCTCCTTCGTTACTCAATCCCGTTTTAGTCAATGCACTATACATTCATTGAGCAGCCAGTGTGTGCCAGGCACTGTTCTAGGTTCTGAAGGGCAGACCCAGGCTCTCCTCACCATCTACTGGGGAGGTGGTATGCGGACACAGACATGTAAACACATTGCTTTTTTTTGACAGTGAATGGCACACACAAGGAATAGAAGTCATGCACGGAAGGAAAGATAAACTCCGAGGGAGTGCTGATGAGGGAGGGAGCAGCTAAAACCTGAGCTGGGCTGTGAAGAACAATAGCGCTTTGCCCTGGCTGGGTAGCGCCATTGTCCTGATACACCAAGGTTGCGGGTTTGATCCCTGGTCAGGGCACAAAAAGAATCAACCAATGAATGAATAAATAAGTGGAACAATAAATCGATGTCTCTCTCTTTCTCTCTCACTAAAATCAATAAATTAACAAACAACAAAAAGAAGGTCAATAGCAAGGTCTGCAAAGGTGCTTGCAGAGAATTCTGTGGTGTGCTATCAAGACCCTGCTTCACAAATCCCCTCCTTCACTGGACAGGGCACTCCCCTCCTCAGCTGCAGGAGAGTTGGCTCACAGCGAACCATCTCAGCTTGAGATTCCCTGTGAGGCCTCTGCTGCCATTGCATTGCATTTCGGCTTTTCTCTCTGTTTAATCCAGCTTTTGCACACTTAGCAGATGTTCCCAGAAGCCCGCCTAGGAGCACTCTCCTGCATACAATCTCGGAGTGCAAGAATCCCAGGGAACCCTACCTAAGCTTGTGCTATTCCAGGTAGAGGGCACTGTAGGGATGAAAGCCTGGAGGCCTGAGGAGGCTCCGTGAGCAAGAGAGCACTATAAGCAGTTTGATACTGTTAGGACATAAATGCAGGAGGCTGATGGGATAGGAAAGTGATGGAGAATGGCCTAAGACAGTGGTCGGCAAACTGCGGCTCGCGAGTCACATGCGGCTCTTTGGCCCCTTGAGTGTGGCTCTTCCACAAAACACCACGGCCTGGGCCAGTCTATTTTGAAGAAGTGGCGTTAGAAGAAGTTTAAGCTTAAAAAATTTGGCTCTCAAAAGAAATGTCAGTCGTTGTACTGTTGATATTTGGCTCTGTTGACTAATGAGTTTGCCGATCACGGGTCTAAGAGGTAAGCACACGGAGAATGGTCCTAAGAGGCATTGTTGGCTGTGCTAGGGAGCTTGTACTTTGCCACATGGTGATGGGAAGCCAGTAGCTGTTCTTCAATAGAGTAGATGAACACCAACAGATTTACACGTGAGAAATGTCACTTTAAGGGCAGTTCCGAAGACAGACAAGTGAAGGTAAGATCTGCACAGGGGACAGTTTCAGGAAGCCATTGCAAGGTCACCCAAGAGAAGGTAAGACTGTCTAAGCGGTGGCAGTGGGAAGGCTATTTATTTATTATTTTTTAAAAATATTTTCTTTATTGATTTCAGCGAGGAAGGGAGAGAGAGAGATAGAAACATCAATGATGAGAGAGAATCATTGATTGTCTGCCTCCTGCACGCCCCCTACTGGGGATTGAGCCTGCAACCCGGGCGTGTGCCCTTCACCAGAATTGAACCTGGGAACCTTCAGTCCATAGGCCAACACCCTATCCACGGAGCCAAACCAGCTAGAGCAGGAAAGCTGTTTAAATGGTAGATTCAACTGGGTTTGGCAATTGATTAAACATAGTAGGCTAGAAGAGGACTCCCAGGTTTTTGACGTGAAAGCCTGAATAAACAGGGGAGCCACCTTCCAAAATAGACAATATAGGAGGAGAAAGGGTGTGGGGCATTGCAGGGGTGATGGCAGCAGTGGTGACATAGTAAGAGCTGAGTGAGAACTGTTGTTCTTTCCTGTGGAGCTGTCCAGAAGGAAGCTCGCTCTCCAGGTTTGTGGATGAAGAGTTGGGCCTCTCTACTAGGACTTCCCCAGGAATTTCCACATTACCCCAAACTGGACTCCTCATTTCCTCCTTCCCCAACCCTACTTTTCCCTTGGTCTCCCTCGCATGAATATACAGCGTCATCAGCATCCAATTGCCCTGCCTATCACACTTTTCTTTCCCTCACTCTCACCTCCAATCCATCATCAGCATCTATGTATTTTGCCTTCTAAATGTGACTTGGAACTATTTCTGTATTTCCTTCTGTAAACTCCTGATTTTCCTTCACTGGCACTATTGCAGTTGCTGTGCTGGTCTCCCTGATTCTTGGCTAAGCACCCTTCAATCGGCCCTCCAGACTGCCATCAGAGTAACCCTCCCAAAATGCAAATTCAATCGGGACAGTTCTATACTGAAGTCCTTTTATTGGCTCCCCATTCTTTCTAGAATAAAATCCATTCTTCAACATGGATAAAAGTTCCTTTATGGTGCAGCGCCAGCCAATCTTTCCAGCCCCACCTTTCATCAAGATGCAGATATCCTCTCCTTCAGGACTTGGTGTGCCCTTCTATACCCCCTTGCTTGGCTACTCCTGGCCCCCTTAGCTTTCTATGAATTGTACTGAAATCATCAATGAGTTTCACTGTGACCTGGGACGAGTTACTTAAAAATCTCGGAGCATCTGTTTCCTCATCAGAGACAAAATATATACGGGGCATGGATTTAAAATTGCACTGTAGCCCTGGCCTGTGTGGCTCTGTTGGTTGGGCATCATCCCTTGCACCAGAAGGTTGCTGGTTGGATTCCAAGTCAAGGGCATATGCCAGGGCTGAAGGCTTGATCCGAAGTAGGGGAGTGCAGAAGGAAGCCAATCAATGTTGTGCTCTCACATGGATGTTTCTCTCTCTCCTCCTTTCCTCTCTCTCTAAAAATCAATTAACTATTCTTTAAAAAGATAATCTATACTAATAAAAGGGTAATATGCTAATTAGGCCAGGAGACCTTCTGGGAGACCTTCCAGACGTCCTTCCGGACAAAGCCATGGTGGAGAGTGAGGCAGAAGCGGTTAGGGGTAAACAGGCTGGCAGGGGAGGACAGTCGGGGGCAAGCATGCCAGCAGGGGGGGCCAGTTGGGGATGAGCAGGTCGGCAGGGGGGCAGTTGGGGTCGATCAGGCCGGTGGGGGGGGCAATTAGAGGTGATCAGGCCAGAAGGGAGGGCAGTTGGGGTTGATCAGGCTGGCAGGCAGAGTGGTTAGGGGCAATCAAGCAGGCAGGCATGTGAGCAGTTAGGAGCCAGCAGTCCCAGATTGTGAGAGGGATGTCTGACTGCCGGTTTAGGCCCGATCCTCAGGCCTAAACTGGCAGTTGGACATCCCCCTAGGGGTCCAAGATTGGAGAGGGTGCAGGCCAGCTGAGGGACACCCCCCTCCTATGCACAAATTTTGTGCACTGGGACACTAGTAATAAAATAAAATTGTATTGTATATTTACTGTTAGACTTTGTTTACCTTAATATGTACTGCTCCTTAATTTCCTTTAGCAATACATTATAAACATCTTTTTATATCTGCATAAGTGGACTAACTTCACTTTTTAAATTTTGCATAAGATATATGTATGGTAACTTATATAACCACCTTCCTGCTGATGAACATTTAAATTAATTTCAATCTTTAGTTACTAACAATGCTGCAGGGCACATCATTCTATGCATATATTTGTACACTTATGTGAGCATTTTTGGAGGATAGATACTTAGAAAAAGAATTGTTGGATTAAAGAGAATGTGCATTTAAAATTTTGATAGGCACTTCCAAAATGTGCTCTAAAAGGTCTTTATCAAAATACACTATTTTCAGCCACACATTTCTACATACCCTTTATAGCAATGGATATCAGCATTATTTTTAAACTAGAGGCCTGTTGCACAAAATTCGTGCACGTGTGTGTGTGTGTGTGTGTGTGTGTGTGTCCCTCAGCCCAGCCTGCACCCTCTCCAATCTGGGATCCCTCTCACAATTCAGGACTGCTGGCTCCCAACTGCTTGCCTGCCTGCCTTCCTGATTGCCCCTAACTGCTTCTGCCTGCCAGCCTGATCACCCCCTAACCACTCCCCTGCAAGCCTGATTGATGCTTAACTGCTCCCCTGACAGCCTGATTGCCCCTAACTGCCCTCCCCTGCAGGCCTGGTCACCCCTAACTGCCCTCCCCTGCAGGCTTGATCGCTCCCAACTGCCCTCCTCTGCTGGCCATCTTGTGGTGGCCATCTTGTGTCCACATAGGGGCAGCCATCTTTGACCACATGGGGGCAGCCATCTTGTGTGTTGGAGTGACAGTCAATTTGAATATTACTCTTTTATTAGATAGGATCTTTGGCCTATTGAAAAAAATTGTTTCACTTATTCTTTTTTTACTTTATGCAGTACTTTTTCTTTTAAAAAATGTGGTTTATTTGAAGTGAAACAAAAGTGTTTTCCTTATTCACAAAATTGAGCTACTATGATTAATACTATGTGGCACATTAAATAATTGGAC
This sequence comes from Eptesicus fuscus, assembly GCF_027574615.1. Classification (NCBI taxonomy): domain Eukaryota; kingdom Metazoa; phylum Chordata; class Mammalia; order Chiroptera; family Vespertilionidae; genus Eptesicus; species Eptesicus fuscus. The sequence goes on along the minus strand of NC_072494.1, from coordinate 37,715,968 downwards.
CATGCTTCATTTAAAAAAATGTTTTTATTGATTTCAGAGAGAAAGGGAGAGGGAGAGAGAGATAGAAACATCAATGATGAGAGAGAATCCATCACCTCCTGGTTCATAGGTCGATGCTCAACCACTGAGCCACTCAGGCCAGGCTATTTATTTATTTTTTAAATCTTTATTTTTGAAAGTATTACATATACTTTTCCCCCCATTGACCTCTTCTAAGCCACCCCCTGCCCCAGGCCTTCACCACCCTATTATCTGTGTCCATGGGTTATACATATATGCATACAAGTTCTTTGGGTGATCTCTTCCCACCTACCCACCCATCCCTGCCTTCCCTCTGAGATTCGACAGTCTGTTCCCTGCTTCTATGTCTCTGGATGTATTTTGTTAATCAGTTTATTTTACTCATTATATTCCACATATGAGTGAGATCATGTGATACTTGTCTTTCTCTGACTGGCTAATTTCACTTAGCATAGTACTCTCCAGGTCCCTCCATACTGTCTCAAAGGGTAAGAGATCCTTCCTTTTTTACTGCTGCATAGTATTCCATGGTATAAATGAACCACAGCTTTTTTATCCACCCATCTACTGATGGGCACTTGGACTGTTTCCAGATCATAGCTATTGTAAATTGTGCTGCTATGAACATAGGGGTGCATACTTTCTGATTGGTGTTTGGGTTTCTTAGAATAATTCCTAGAAGTGGGATTGCTGGGTCCAATGGCAGTTCATATTTAATTTTTTGAGGAAACTCCATACTGTTTTCCATAATGGTTGCACCAGTCTGCATTCCCACCAGCAGTGCACTAGGGTTCCCTTTTCTCCACATCCTCGCCAGCACGTGTCATTTGTTGATGGTAGCCATTCTGACAGGTGTGAGGTGATGTCTGAGATTGTGCTGCCTATGGTTTCTTTTAGGATTTTTTTTTTTGTTTCATGACTTACATTTAAGTCTTTTATCCACTTTGAGTTTATTCTTGTGTATGGTGTAAGCTGGTGGTCTAGTCATGCTTCCCTTTTGTTGCTTTGTTTTTCCTCATCCCTGGCCCTGATTTCCTTGCCACCCCTCCCAGAGCCATGTACGCATTTATTCAGTGCACATCTTTGAATCTCTTTTTTATTTCTTTATTTACACACACTTACACATACACACATCCATGAGCAATGCATTATACTATTTTGTGTGTTTTACATTTCAGGACAATATTGTGATGTACATCTCATTATGTTTCTTTTCCTTTTTACTAAATATTGTGTTTTAAGATTATGTTATGCTTTAATATATGAGATTGAATTTAAAGCATAGTATGTGGTGAACTAGTTCAGTTTTATCTACATATACCGTATGTTCATTTCACTATGTATTTATCATATAAGATTTCCCCCAATTCTTTGCTGCAATGAGGATCCTTAAATATGTCATTTTATGTATCCTTTGCAGGGTTATTTTGTTGTCTGCTTTCACCACTCTTATTCAACATAGTACTGGAAGTCCTAGCCACAATAGTCAGACAAGAATAATAATAAAAGGTATCCAAATTGGAAAGGAAGAAGTAAAACTGTCATTATTCACAGATGGCATGATATTGTACATAGAAAATCCTAAAGACCCCACCCAAAACTACTAGATCTAATAAATGAATTTGGCAAAGTAGCAGAATACAAAATTAACATCCAGAAATCAATGGCATTTTTATACATCAATAATAAACTCTCAGAAAGAGAAACTAAAAAAAATAAATAAATCCCATTTATCATTGCAACAAATAAAAAACCAAGACACCTGGGAATAAACGTAACCAAGGAAGTAAACAACCTATATTCAGAAAACTATAGGACATTGAAAAATGAAACAGAGGAAGATACAAACAAGTAGAAGTGTATACCATGTTCATGGATTGGAAGAGTTAACATCATTAACATGTCCATACAACCCTAAGCAGTCTATAGATTCAATGCAATCCCTACTAAAATACCATTGGCATATTTCATAGATCTAGAACAAATATTCCAAAAATTTACATGGAACCAAAAGAGACCCCGAATAGCTGCAGCAATCTTGAGAAAGAAGAACAAAGTTGGAGAAATCACAATACCAGATATCTAACTATACTACAAAGCCATTGTAATAAAAATAGGCTTGTACTGGCAGTAGAATGGAGCAGAAATTGACCCATGCTATTATGGTCAATTAATATTTGGCAAAGGAGGCAAGAGCATATAATGGAGTAAGGACAGTCTTGTCAATAAATGGTGTTGGAAAAATTAGACAGATCCATGCAGGAAAAATAAAAAAGGAAAGAAACTAGACTACCAAGTTACACTGTACACAAGAATAAACTCAAAAAGGATAAAATACTTAAATGTAAGTCATAAAACCATAAAAATCCTAGAAGAAAACATAGGCAGTAAAATACCAGAAATTTCACGAAGCAGAATTTTTGCTGATACATCTCCTAGGGCAGTGGTTGGCAAACCGCGGCTCGCGAGCCACATGTGGCTCTTTGGCCCCTTGAGTGTGGCTCTTCCACAAAATACCCTGGCCTGGGTGAGTCTATTTTTTTTTTTTCATTTTTAATGAATCTTTATTGTTCATATTACAATTGTTTCTCCTTTTTCCCCACATATCTCCCCACCACCCAGTTCCTACCCCCCCCTTTTCCCTTACCTCCCCCCGCTCGCTGTCCTTATCCATAGGTGTATGATTTTTGTCCAGTCTCTTCCCATACTCCCCACACATACACCCCTTTCCCCCTGAGAATTATCAATCCACTCCCATTCTATGCCTGATTCTATTAAGTTCACCAGTTTATTCTGTTCCTTAGATTTTTAATTCACTTGACTTTTAGATTCACTTGTTGATAGATATGTATTTGTTGTTCATAATTTTTATCTTTCTTTTTCTTTTTCCTCTTTTTAAAGAATACCTTTCAGCATTTCATATAATGCTGGTTTGGTGGTGATGAACTCCTTTAGCTTTTTCTTATCTGTGAAGCTCTTTATCTGCCCTTCAATTCTGAATGATAACTTTGCTGGGTAGAGTAGTCTTGGTTGTAGGTTCCTGCTATTCATCACTTTGAATATTTCTTGCCACTCCCGTCTGGCCTGCATGGTTTCTGTTGAGAAATTAGCTGATAATCGTATGGGAGCTCCCTTGTAGGTAACTAACTGTTTTTCTCTTGCTGCTTGTAAGATTCTCTCTTTGTCTTTTGCTCTTGGCATTTTAATTATGATGTGTCTTGGTGTGGTCCTCTTTGGATTCCTTTTGTTTGGGGTTCTGTGTGCTTCCTGGACTTGTAAGTCTATTTCTTTCATCAGGTGGGGGAAGTTTTCATTCATTATTTCTTCAAATAGGTTTTCAGCATCTTGCTCTCTCTCTTCTTCTGGTACCCCCATAATTCTGATGTTGGTTCGCTTGAAGTTGTCCCAGAGGGTTCTTACACTATCTTCAACTTTCTGAATTCTCTTCTCTTCATGCTTCTCTGGAAGAGTGGCCTTGGCCTCTTTGTATTCCAAATCTTTGAGTTGATTCTTGCAATCCTCTAGTCTGCTTTTGGGTCTCTGTATAATATTTTTTATCTCAGTCAGTGTATGTTTAATTTCTAGTTGGACCTCATTGAATTTATCGGCCTTTTCCATGAAATTCTTGAAAAACCTTATAACCGTGGTTTTGAACTCTATGTCCAGTCGCTTGTTCTCCTCCATTTCTTTGGTTTGTGATCTGTTTCCTTGCCTTCTCATATTCTCTGCTTCCCTAAGTTGGTAGGGTAGTTTTGTGTACAAGGTGTCCTATTGGTTCAACGGGTCAGCCTCCCAGTTACTTGAGGTGGACACTCTTGGTGTACCCTTGTGTACTGTGTCCCCCAGAAGGAGCTACAGCAAGGGCTAGTTTTCTCCTCCTTTGCTTGGGCGGTTTTGGAGCAGTCTGACTGGAGCTGCAGTTGGTTAAGCTGCTCCAGAACAGGCCATTTATATGCAAAAGCCGCTGTGTGGAGCCTGGGCGGGTTTGTAGAATGTGCGGGGTGGGGCCTCAGGGAGGGGCCTCAGGGCTGGGCGGGGTCTCAGGGCGTCACTAGGCTGGGGCGTGACCAACGGCGATGGTTGCCGTCAGCTGTCTCTGCCTTTCCACGTTTCCAAGTCCCTGCGCCCCGCGCTCCAGCACATTAAACAACGATTGCTGGGCGCACCACTGCAAAAGTCACTCTCACTTTCCGACCCGATGGCCGAGAGTCCAGCTTCTCCCCGTAGGTGCCTGGGTCCCCCGAGTGTCCCCAGAAACTGGATTTCAGAGTGATCGGGAGCTTGTCTCCCTGCGGGTTGAAGAAAAGCCGCGCACCCAGCCGCCCGCCGCCAGCCCGATTCGCGTGCCTCCGTACCTCAGCTTTTCAGCGATTGTGCTTCTTTCTCTTCTTAGTTGTAAATCTTCCACTCAGCCAGCTTTCCCGTGGTTCTGGGTGGTAGACGTTTTTGTCTTTTAGTTGTATTTTTGAAATTGTTGTGTGAGGCAGCAGATTAGTTGTTTAACTATGCCGCCATCTTGGTTCCTCTCCTGACACTGCCTTTATAATTATTCAAAGTGTGTATACATTTTTGGGGCGAGTCTATTTTGAAGAAGTGGCATTAGAAGAAGTAAAACTACAATGAGGAATCACCTCACACCTGTCAGAATGGCTACCATCAATAAATCAATAAACAGCAAGTGCTGGCGAGGATGTGGGGACAAGGGAACCCTAGGACACTGCTGGTGGGAATGCAGACTGGTGCAGTCATTATGGAAAACAGTATGGAGTTTCCTCAAAATATTAAAAAAAAATGGAATTGCCATTTGGTCCAGCAATCCCACTTCTGGGAATATATCCTAAAAACCCTGAAACACCAATTAGAAAGTATGTATGCACCCCTATGTTCATAGCAGTGTTATTTACAATAGCTAAGATCTGAAAATAGCCCAAGTGCACTTCAGTAGATGAGTGAATAAAAAAGCAGTGATACATTTACACAATGGAATACCATGCAGCAGTAAAAAAATAAGGATCTCTTACCCTTTGAGACAGCATGGATGGACAGCCTGGAGATTATCATGCGAAGATAAATAAGCCAGTCAGAGAAAGATAAATAACACATGATCTCACTTATTCGTGGAATCTAATGAACAAAATAAACTGATGAATGAAATAGGTCCAGAGACATGGCAGCATGGAACAGACTGATAGGAGGGAAGAGAGGGGCAGAAGAGGTTAAAAGAACTTATATATGCATAGCCCATGGACACAGACAATAGTGCAGTGAAGACCTGGGGTGGGGTGGGGGCCATATGGAGGGGGAGAAAGTGTGGTAAAATGGGAAACATCTGCAGTCCTCTCAACAATAAAAATAAAGAATAAAAAATAATAAAATATGGTAAGAGAGGTTCAGAGAAAGATTTGATATTTCAGAGATGAGATCAAAATGGTGGTTTCAGAAATGGCTTAAGAGAGAAAATATCGTTTGACTTGGACCTTGAAATATTTTGGGTAAGGGTGATGGTGAATGGAAGGCACACCGCATAGAGGGAGTAGGATAAACAAATGGGATGAAAGCAGGAAAGATGTGCTTGGTTGAGGGACTAATAGAGTGTCCCGATGGTCTAAGGAAGAATGGCAGGAGAAGATGTGGAAGGTACTGGTGCTATTGCCAGCTTTCTGTAAACATCCTCACCCTAATGGCCTGTAGGCATCTAAGACACCTGTCAAACCAAACACATGATTTACCCCTCAAACCTACTCTCCCTCAGGTGCCCTGACTTTATGCGTGGCATCACCATCTTCCTTAAGATGATGCCAGAAGACTTTGAGTCATCTCATATGCCTCTTTGTTTCTTAACTCGAACACCTGCAGGCCACCTCTCAAATTTGCACTTTCTTTTCTAGGCACCTCATCTTGGATCCTGCTCACTCACTCTCTCACCCTCTCAACTTTTGCATTAGCCTTCTCACCGATCTCTCCATTTCTAGACTCTTCTGCCCTCAAACCATCCCTCACTCAGTCACCAGCTCCCGGTGTCCCCTGAAAAATGGGTGTGAAATTTTATATACATTTTTCTGAAGGGAGCTTATAGCTTTCATCAAAGTCTCAAAGAGAGCTACAGTCCACAAAAAGCTAAGAGCCACTGCTCTGTACCTTTCTTCCCTTTTTAAAAAAATATCTCTTCCAGTCTCAAAACGTTATTATTTTATTATTTATAAGCATATTCCTTCAATATCAGATATTCTACAGTGCATCTCCTCTCAGTCTCTTCTGTTTCACAAGACAAACATTTACTGTTGTATGCCATTCACTGAGCCAATTTCTGGATCTAGAAAGATAAATAAAGCATTGTTCCTTCCATTTCAGAAGCTCACAGACCAGCTGGGCAGACATATGTAAATAAGAAATTACCATACAATGTCATTAAAATTGCAGATCTCTGGGAGCACAAAGAAGGTGGGGGTGGGGGTGGGGGTGGGGGGGACATCTAACTTGGCTTGAAAGAATTCGGGAGTCAAAGAGGAGACCACAGCTAACTCTTAAAGGATGAATAGAACTTTCTAGGCAGAGAAGGAGGAGGATGACATTTCAGGCAAAGAAAACACCCTGTGAAGGCAGAGACGGTAACAGAACCCCAAGTTAGCAGAACAGCCAGTAGATGAGTACAGTTTGCATGTGTGTTGAATGCTTGGACTGTGAAGGCACAGGGTAGAACAGAAGATGAGGCTGGAAGGGAAAGCGAGTCCGGTACTGGAGGTCCTTTTATCCAGCATCGAGAAGTTTTGGGTTTAGCCCTAACCGGTTTGGCTCAGTGGATAGAGCGTCCGCCTGCAGACTGGAGGGTCCCAGGTTTGATTCCGGTCAAGGTCATGTACCTTGGTTGCGGGCACATCCCCAGTGGGGGGTGTGCAGGAGGCAGCTGGTCAATGTTTCTCTCTAATCGATGTTTCTGACTCTCTGTCCCTCTCTCTTCCTCTCTGTGAAAAATCAATAAAATACTTTAAAAAAAAGAAGAAGTTTTGGGTTTAGGGAAAAAAGAGGAACAATTGTAATAATCTGAACAATAAAGATTTATTAAATTATAAAAGAAGAAGTTTTGGGTTTATCTTGTAGTCAGAGGGGAGCCACTGAATTGTTCCAGACAAGAGAGTGACAGTCTGATTATTCCTCCAGAAAAGAAAGAATAGGTTGGAAGGGAATGATGCAAGTTTGGAAGTGAAAAATGTCTGAATGAACCAAGGGGATGGGGTGGTGGTGAAGGGAAGATAATGCGTTCCCTTTAAAACTATACGTTTGGAGAACCCAGAGAATAACCAAGTTGAAATGTCCAGTAGGAAATTGGAAATATGAGTCTGATGATCAGAAGAGAGATCTAGATTTAGGAGCTTTAATAAGTAAGCACTGAGTGTACCCCCGGGAAGAATGGCATTACTTTGGGAGACCATGTAGGATGAGGAGCAAAGGGGCCAAAGGCTGAGTTCTGGGAAATATCAATATCTGAAGTCAGGAGGAGGAGTGATATTGAAAGGATAGCTAGGTTGGAAGAAGCTGAGGAGTGAAGGATGGTGATGAGTAATCTACTCTTTTAAGAAGGTTGAATGAGAAGAAAAGGAAAGAGAGGGATGAAGCAAAGAGGAAGCTGCATAGTGGAGAGAGGTATTTTGTTTTCTTACACCTGGTAGGCGAAGATGAGTTAAGAGGTAGAAGTTAGATATAGGAGAGATTGGGGACAACGAGGGATGTGTGTATGGCGAAGGGGGGGGGGGTTGCGGGGGGGAGGGGTACTTGTTCTGTCAAGAAAGGAGGAAGGGAATCAGAGTTTGATATAATGGTTCTCACATTAGAATCACTAAGGTAACTTAAAAAAAAAAATGCCAATAGCTGGACTGGACCTCGGAAGTTTCTGGTTTAATTAATCTGGGATGTGTCCTGGGCATGGGTATATTTTCAAAGCTTCCCAGGTGATTAAAATCTGCAGTCAAAGATGAAAACCACTGGTTAATTGTAGGTAACTTTCTAGATTGGTGATAATGAAAAGGGATTTGAGTAAGCTCACACTTAATACAGTTTGGATGAAGAGGGAGTGGTGAAGGTTTGGGAAGTAATGTCATTATTTCCCGTGGCTATGTTCAGTGCTTACTTATTAATGCTCGAAACCTAGAGGGATGGAGAAAGACAAGGAAGTTAGCAGGGAAGTGAACTATTACTTAGTGACTTGTATGGACCATTAATGTACAAATGAATGAGGCTCGGTTCTGTTCTCAAAAGAGATCAGGAGCTTATGTGAGGGAGAAACACCTCACAACAACCTGATGACATCACAGAGTTCTTAACTAGTTAAGGGTATTTTTTCTCTATTTTATTTCCTTTTTTAAAAAAAATATTATTGATTTCAGACAGGAAGGAAAAGAGAGAGAGAGAGAGAGAGAGAGAGAGAGAGAGAGAGAGAGAGAGAGGAAGGAAACATCATTGATCAGCTGCCTCCTTCAGGCCCCACACTGGGGATCAAGCCCATAACCAGGGCATGTGCCCTGACCTGGAATCAAACCGTGACCTCCTTGTTCATAGGTAGACACTCAATCACTGAGCCACACCGGCCAGGCTTATTTCCTTTTTTATTAACAGTGAAACAAAATCCAGTGGTTCCAAAGTATAGATTTGATCTAACATTTGTAACATTTGAGAACCATTAAATCAAACTCTGATTCTCTTCCTCCTTTCTTGACAGAATAAGGGCCCCCCACATCCCTCGCTGTCCCCAATCTCTCCTGTAGATTTGATCAGACACTTGTAAACAAAGTCTTTTTAGAAAAGTGGGTGCTGAGGAAAGAGCTCTAATGGTCATGGGAGATGGAACTGTGCCCGGTTTTATCTGCAGGCTGCAAAAAGATGGTGGCTCTGGCCTGGGATGTGGGTCCATTACTGGGGTCACCTGAACCGGGGATTGGCTCAAGTGGCTAATCACTCACATTAAAGACTGTGATGGCCATCCTGCCTGGGTGTGAAGCGTCTATGCTTGGGGAAGGTACTAAGGATTCCCCTTTTTCAGCAGCGGTGCTGGGGAAGGGCCCTACTTTCCATCAGAGTAGACCTAACCTTTGCCACCGTGGCCTGGGCCTGCCTTCTGGGAACAGCTTCATCTGCACGGGAAACCCCGGAGGGCGTCCATTGCCACCTCTGAGCCCTTTGCCTCTTTCCCAGGAGACTCAAGTGTCCAGGGCAGCCTCTGCTCTGCCTGTTCCATCCCAGCAGCCTCAGGCCCGTGAGCTGGTGAGGAATTGGGAAAGCTTTTATGGAGGGCCCTAACGCTTGGCTAGGAGCCTCCCCCGCCCCCCCCCCCCCCCCCCCCCGCCCCCCGCCTTCCTTGAACAAGACTCCCGAAAGCACTAGGAATCCCCTTGGCATGGAACACAGAGGGGAAGTTTGATTGGGAGTTGACTGGGGCATTATGGGTATGTGGAGGGAGTTCCTTCTGCTACCTTATTAGTGCCATTTTATATACAGGATTTGAGGCTTTTAGAAACTGAGAAACTTGCTCACGTCCTCAAAGCTAGGAGCTGCACATTCCAAGTTCAGTCTGTTCCATGATGTAGTCCGCCAGGCTCCTGAGACCCCCAGGCCCCTCTGTCACTAAAGGTGGGCCCCCTTGAGAAAATCCTCGTTAGATGTCACCTCAGTGCCTGCCTGCTTCCTGAAGAATTAGGCTAGCTCCCTTGGGCCCTGGGGCACATAAGCTTCTTCTTTGAGCCTCTGTTTTCCCATTCTGTGAGTTAAGAATGTACAAGTTCGCTCTAGTCAGTTTGGCTCAGTGAATAGAGTGTGGGCCTGCGGACCAGAGGGTCCCGGGTTCGATCCCTGTCAAGGGCATGCACCTCGGTTGCAGGCTCCGCCCCAGCCCCGGCCCTGGTCAAGGCTTGTGCAGGAGGTAACCAGTCGATGTGTTTCTGTTGCATCGATGTTTCTCTCTGTCTTTCCCTCTCCCTTCCATTCTCTAAAAACCAATGGAAAAATATCCTTGGGTGAGGATTAAAAAAAAATTTTTTTTAAATTGATTTCAGAAAAGAAGGAAGAGGGAGAAAGAGATAGAAATATCAATGATGAGAGAGAATCATTGATCAGCTGCCTCCTGCACGCCCCCCACTGGGTATCAAACCCGAAACCCAAATAGGCCCTTGACCGGAATCGAACCCGGGACCCTTCCGTCTGCAGCCTGACGATCTATCCACGGAGCCAAACTGGCTAGGGCTTGGGGTGAAAATTAAAGAAAAAAAAAAAAAAGATTTGTAAGATTCAGGGGGTTTGCATCCTGGTGGTGAGGGTGGAAGGCAGTCCAGAGAATTGCTGCATGGAACACATCTGACCAATCATATTTCATTTTAGACCTCTCCTCTGTAATCCAAAGTTTTTGTTACAAAGATATAATTGAAAGCCCCCAGTCTCACCATCAGAGAAGAAGAAGGAGAGACCAAGCTGATTCCAGCTTGTTGCCTGATACCTGTTGCCATCTTGACTTAGGTTTTGAGCTCTATCTGGGGCCAGCCGAGAGCGTCATCGAAGCTGTGTGTGCAGTTCCTGGGCCCTCCTGAGGTCCGTGACCCAGGCCGGCAGCGTGTGAACATTGTTCACTCCAACCTGCTGGATAGGCAATCGGGGCCACGGCAGCTCCGCACTGTGTCAGATTACACGCTGGCTGCCCAGCACCGGGGCAGGGCTGGGAGCACCCTCAGGCCGCCCTGTCTCCCTTTACCCTGACCGTTGTCTGTCACACTCCTGGTTGTGGTCCCTGCCAAGACCCCCAGGGCAGCCCAGCCCCTGGCACGTGATAGACACCAAGCAGATAAGTCTGGATGCATGCAGAAATCCGGGGACCTGAAATAATGATTCTGCACATTCCGTGCAGTCTGCAGTTGCTGACCCAGGATGTGGGGAGGGGGATGAGGAGAGGCAAGGGTTCAACAAAAGTGTCTCTAAAGGGTTCTCCATCTTTGAATGGTCCCCATGCAGGTGAAGATGGCTCTGGCCTCATCTTTGGTCAGGCTAGAATGGTTGACGGAAAGGGATGAGATTGGGTCTCAGGAAAAATAAAAAAGTCCACCAGGGAGGAGCAAAAACATCCCCAAACGAGTGAGGAAAAGAGGCGGGGCATCTCCTTCCCTGGGACTTCTTAATCACAGGGTTGGGAGAGAAGATAGGAGGACTGGGAGTTGGAGGATGCTGAGGTGTTGGGCCGGGCAAGGGAAAAGTGTGTGGAGGTCTTTTTGAAGTATAACTATTCTAGGTTAAGTGCTGGGTTGCACAGCAGGAATACGAATGATAACATAATCATACTTTTGCTTTTATGTCTTCCAGAGGAAACGTGGATTTCCCACAGCCTAGACTCTTATGGTGGGGGTCACTCTTGGTGGGTTCCGTCTATTGCTCCACTTCACGAACCCCGCCAGGTTTCTGGAAGGCAGAAATGCCCCCATTAGGGGCGGATATTTTTAGATGCCCTGTAATCCCTTCAACTCACTCCAAGGTGTCGGAAACCCTGGGGTCGAGAGCCCCGCCTGCTCGGGGTTAGAGACAGGACAGGACAAAGCATTTTTATTCCTGGGAGAAGGGCCCCCTCTCCGACGCCCCCCAAACTCCGGGCGCCCCGGCCGCCTCTCCCTCCCCCCCCCACCGCCCAGGGCAGGGTTCCCTTTGTAATTAATCCCGATGCTCAAACCAGAGGGGAGGGGCGCGCGTTAATGAGGGAGCGCCCAGACCGACTGGGCGGCAGCCGCTCGCAGCTGGAGCACCGAGTAATTAAATTATTTTTGGAAGCGGGGGAATATGGTGGTGCCGGTGTCAGGGAAATCCCCGTATGCATGGGGAGGGGGGCGCGTCTCTCGCCCCTAATTACCACCGGGGGTGACTCTGCCTTCTCCAGGCCCGGGGGTGGTGGTGGGCTGTGTGTGGTGGGGGTTGGATCAGTCTTTCCATGTCCCAGATTCCGCTGGGCTTCGTGTAGCCGCTCTGTGGCCCTAAAGCATTGAACGCCGCCATCCCCCGGGGCTCGGGGTCGGTCTCCGGCAGAGGGTCGAGGAGAGCGGCCCCAGGAGGGGCTGCAGGCTGGGCAAGGCCAGGAGTCGAGGAGTCCCCAGGCCTTCGTTGGGGGCCGGGGGCCGGGGGGGGGGGGGGTGGCCCCGCCGCCAGGCTCGCTCTGGGCCGCAGGCACCTGGAGGCGCAGGCGGGAGGAGCGACGGCTCCGGGAAGAGCGGGGCCGCAGACAATGGGCGCGGCGGCGGGAGGGCGGCGGCGGCGGGAACAGCCGGGAGGCGGCGCCGGGAGCGCTCCCCGCCCCTCCGCCCCACGCCGCGTCCCCTCCCCCTCCGCCGCCGGCTCCCGATCTCGGTCCCGATTCCTGATCCCCGATTCCTAGATATCAGGGTTCGCCATGGGTGCCTGAGCGCCCCCCTTGCCCCCGGCCCCCTGCCCCGGGGCCTTGAGGGGGCAGAGGCAGCAAGTCTGGGACGAAGAGGGGGTGACCGGGCTGCGGAGCCCCCTCCAACCCCCGCGTCCACCCGTCGGGCTGGGAGTGCGGAGTTCGGAGCGACCCGGGGCGCTGCGGATACAAAGGCGCCGGGCGACGGGGCGCCCGCCGAGTCCACTGGGCAGGTCGCAGCGGCGGGTGAGCCGGGGCGCAGGGCGCGGGCAAAGTTTGCAAAAAAATAAAGCAAGCAAGCAACAGAACAGGGGGACAATCATGCAAGGGGCAGGGGGTGCCCGGCCCCCGAACGAGCGGGGCGGCGAATGGGGGAAGGGGAGCGTGGGTCAATCCCCTTCCGGTACGATCCCCCGCTGCACCGCGGAGTAACCCCCCCCAACTCTGGGAGGGGAAGGGGCGTGTGGGGAGGGGGCGGAGCCGGGCCTGGAGAGCCGGGGACTTTCCTGGGCCCGGGGTCCGGGTGGGGGCCTTAAGGATCTCGGGGGAGCCTGTTCAAGCCAGAACTGGGAGTGTGTGGAGGTGCGGGCAGAGGCAGTGCAAGGGTGGGGTGTGCGGTATGGGAAGCGAGGTGCTTGGGGTGCATTCACACCTCTGGAGTGTGGGGAGGGACGCAGTAGGGATGGCTCAGGGTGTAAAGTGGTGTCTGGGGGGGGCCCTGCCCTGGAGAGTGGAGGGTGTGTGGGTGCCGCTCGAGGATGGGGCCAGCGGGCTGAGACCCGGGCACTGGGCATGCGGGCCCCGGGGACAGGCGCTGCATCCCTCTCCCCACTCCCCATTGACCCATTTGGGGAGCTGTGGGCTCTGCACTGGTGAGTTTTAAAGGCCTGGGGGAGGACCAGTGTGCACTAGTCTTTGTTTTCTGTGTCCTGCAGGTGGGCCCCGGGGTTTGGAGGTGGAGGTGTTTTTCTGTGCCCGAGTGTGTGTGCAGCCAGGGAGCGGCTGGCCGTGGATCTGCTGTGTGTTTGGATGTGGATTTATGTGTACGTTCTGGGGAAGGGATGTGTCTGTGGGAGCGAGGTGGTGGTGGTGGTGGTTGGGGGGTTTATGGGGAAGAGGTGTATAGGTGTGGAGGGAGGTGGGTGTGTAAGAGCAGAATGGGGCACGTCCAAATGGGTGTGTGTGCGTCTGTGTACGGGAAAGCGGTGTGTTTGAATCTGTTCTCTTGTGTGTAACCTTTGTGGGTAGATCAGTACCATGTGTGTGTGCGTGCCCGCCAGAGGTGGTGCGTGTTTCTGAATGTTGGGGGTACTGCCTCTTGCCACTGCAGGCAGACTTTCCTGGCAGCAAACCCAAAGGGAGGCCTCTCTGGAGGCTTCTGAGGCCTCTTGGGTGTCCCTGACTGGGTTCTAGGGCACTGCCTTCAGCCTCTGAGACCTAAGACTGAGCGTGAGTGGGCCATCTTATGAAGGGTACGTTTTGGGAAGTGGATTTTTCTAGCAAAGGGTGTGTGTTGTGAGGAATAGGGAAAAGGGGGTTCTGGTTATAGTCCTAGAGGAATTGGGGATTGGAGGACTCAGGGAAAAGGATAAGAAGGACCTCCGACCCCTCATCATAGGTTGGGTTCTAGTGCTTGGAGAGGTTACATACTTGGCTTCCCAGCCCAGATTCACCCCCTTTCCCCCCAGGCCACTGTTCTCTTGGAAAGCTTTCTTGGAGTTCCTGCCTCAGGGCCCACTAACTGCCCTGCTTCCAGCATCCCACAGTTCCCCAGAGTCTTGGGGAGTCTTGGGGTTTGGAATGGATGAGACCGGGTAACAGACAACTTGGGTTTTCCCTCCATGGGGTTGAGCTGTTGGCGTGGGAGCTCTAGGGAGGCCAGGGGCGGGTGGTCGTCAGGAGTTTTTGAAAATGTGTGTGTGGTTTCTCAAATGGTTTCCCGTTTCACTGGCAAGAAGTACGATCGGATGGGGCTGTGGTCTGGGGCCAGGCCTGAGAGCGAGGAATGGGGGCTGAGCTTGCAAGAGGGCAGATGCCCGAGTTGGGGAAGGGGCAGGTACCCACATCCCATCATCATGACAGCACCGCGGGCCGTCATAGCCTGGGAAGTGGATGTATCTCTTCCCGGAGAAGCACAGCCACCTGCTTTCCCTCCTCTCTCTCGTCTTTTCTGGAGTGAAGGGAAGGGGTGGCCTTTTCCTTCTTTCGGGGGCACTCCTTGTTTGCCCATGTCCCTCTCTCCGCCATTTTCCTCTTGCTGGCAGAGGTCAGGTCAAGGCACCCAGCTTTAGGCGCTGGGACTGTGATTGGCCGTTAGGGTCTCTGGGACATGGGATTGGAATGTTCGAGTCCCTAATGGGCACAGGCTGTTGGGATGTGTCCTCTGTAGTCCTCAGGCTCCCCACCCCCCCCTTTTCCTCAGGCTCCGGGATAGGAGTAGTGGGAGTTAGGAAGTGTTGGGGCTGGGTATAGAGGTAGAGTAGGAAAAGACTGGATTTTTAAAAAAATGCATGATTCCCTCCAGTCTGACCCCTGTCTGATGGGCAGGGCTCCTGCGGCCAGCGTGCGCCCGCACCCAGCACAGTGTGCTGTGGACTTTGGGCACCTTGCTTGCTCCGGGCACTCTCTCTGCATGCGTGTGCACTGGTGGGGCACGCTTCCAAGGAGACAAAAGGAAGTGCCATCTCTGCAGGCACCTCCAGACTGGACCCAGGGGCCACATGCCCCCTCTCCGCCCGCCCCCCTTGGCTTGCTCCTGCTTCTGTTTCCTCTGATTTCTCAGAGGCAGGCCTCTCTGCGGTGCCCCTGTCTGCTCCCTCTGTTCCGTGGAAGCCTGAGGACCCCTTCCCTGGGTCCAGAGCAAGACAGATTCCCAAGCGGTCCTTCCCGTTAGAAGCGGGGTGAGCTTACTTGGTTAACAGAAGCTTTGGAGGGAAGCGTTCTGGGGCTCTCCTCATTTCCTCTGAGCTTTAGGGACTCCAGTTGTCTCCTTAGCTCCTCCTTCAACAGCTCCCCACACTCTGAGGCCAACGGGAAGAGTCTGACATGCAGACTCTTAGTGATGCGATGTTGGGGTTTGAGAATCCCATTCCTCAGCCTCTTAGGTGTCTTAAGACACCATCCTGCAACCCCAGATAGGACCTTTCTGAAGGAATCCCAGGTCCTCCAAGGCCTCCTTCCCTGGCTCTCAGCTGCTTTTATATCCCTTTTTGGTCACTTCCTAGTTTTGTGGCCTTCGAGAAAAGTAGGTAACTTGTTGAAGCCTCACCTGTATCATGGAGTTAAACTAGGTCCTGCCTCTGAGGTTTATGAGTGTGAAATGAAGTCCTGTGTGGAGAGCACATCACACGGTGCCCGGCACAGGGCACGCCCTCTGGAGTCGATGGAAGCAGCTGTGGTTCTGGTTCTGGTTGGAGATGGCGATGGAGAGAGGTCTGGGCTGGGAGGACAGCGAGGCTTTGCTTCTGCTCTCCTTCTGGCAGACCATGCTGGGCACTTGCTATTTGCCAGGCACCGTGTGGAGCACTGGGGATGGAGGGGCGAACGAGGCAGGTTTTCACAGGGCAGACATGCATAAGCATGTTGACTCACTTAGCCCAGTGAGTGCTGTGTGGAGGTATGTTCTGGAGGCCGCCATAGAGCAAGAGTGCTTGCCGTGGGAAGGTACATGGAGAAGGACCTGAAGCTGGCCGGTTTTTTAATTGAGGTGAACGTCACCTCACATAAAGTTAACCATTTAAAGGCGAACAGTGGCATTTAGTACACTCGAAGTGTTGTGCAGCTCGGGCCTCTATCTGAAATCCTTTTCACCACCCCGCCCGGAGCCAGTGCCCACTACGCAGTGCCTTCCCGCTTCCCACCGCCAATCTGCATTCTGTCTCTGCGGATTTACCTGTTCTGGATATTGCATACTCACGGAATTTCCCAGTGTGTCTGGCTTCCCTTACTTCCTGTGATCTCTTCTGGGTTCATCCGAGTTGTAGCAGGTGTCAGATTGCATTCCTCTTCATGGCTGAATCGTATTCCACGGTATGGCTGGGCCTTGGCTGGGCTCAAATGATGGCACTGCAGGGAGAGGCCGAGCCAGGTCAGGGGTGTTGGTGAACCACACACAACTTGGTATTATTGGGTCCTGAAGGACGTGGTGGGGACTTGGCCTCAGTTTTCCTGCCTGTAAAACCAAGTCCTATGTGGTTGGTGGGGTGAAGGAAATGGGAAGAGGAAAGACTGGGATATTACTGCCTCTTCTCAGAGTCTGGGTGGGGAAGGGACAATATGTTTTTATTGATTTCAGAGAGGAAGGGAGAGGGAGAGAGAGATAGAAACATCAATGATGAGAGAGAACCATCCATCGGCTGCCTCTTGCACATCCCCTACTGGGGATTGAGCCTGCAACCCAGGTCACATGCCCTGACTGGGGATTGAACTGTGACCTCCTGGTTTATGGGTCAGTGTTCAACCACTGAGCAACACTGGCCAGCAGGGATGGGACTTTTTAACTCACTCTTTCCTCTTTTCTGGTCAGCTCCCTCCTTATGCATCTATCCTCCTCCCCTCGGATTCCCATCTTCCTGTTCTACTGAGTGTCAACTTCCCATCTCTGAATTGGCCTGACATTTCTCCTCTTACCCACTCCACATGGGTAACCTCGTGCTACTGGGGGGCAGGTGTGAGAGGCCTGGGAATGAATCCTACCCACTCCTGCTTCCTGGCAGCACTCCCTTCTAAAGGTCTGACTTGGTGACCTGACTTGGGTAGCTTCTGTCATGTCACCTTTTTGAGATCTGGAGAGAAATGAGGCAGCTCAGGGAGAATCTTTCCATTCCTTCCTCCCACCCTGTGAGGTACCCCGTAGGAGACAGAGGGCACTGGGGGGCGGGGCCCTTTGGAAATGAGGTCCTGCCGTGCCCCTGGCGAGGTTGGTAATTACAGATGTGACATCTGGGGAGGGCTTGGGAGAAGCGGGGTTGGATTCAGCAGAGCTGAGGATATCCTGGTAATCAGGGAGGGGCAGTGCCGGGGGGAGAGTGGGAAGGAGCTGGGGGCTGGGGTGGGGCAGGGAGCTGGGGGCCCCTTTCCTGGGCCGCTCCATACACAGCTGGGCTTGGTGCCTGTAGGAGAGTGGGAGGTGACTGAAGCACAGGCCCTGCCTCACTGTAAGTGCAAGGAGGGAGGGGAGGGCCGAGGCTGGGGATCCAGGACCCCTGAGGACAGAGGCAGAGAGAGGAAGAGGGCCTTTGGCTGCTCTCCGAGGCAGTGCCTGGCTCTGGTCTCAGAGAGGGGCTGTCCCTTGGGGCCAACACTGTAGCCAAAGGTGATTCCTTGAATTCCTGGTGGGGATTTACTTCTCGCAGTGAGGCTGGGGATTGGCCTTGCGCCCTCTTGAAGGATGAAGAGGAAGGAAATACCGTTTTATGGGACATCTGTTACGTGCCTGATTCTGTGATATTCTGTATACATTATTTTCTGGAAAACGCCTCTTAACCGTCCTAAGTAAGCACTGTTATCCCACTTTACAGATAAGGAAACTGAGGTTTAGAGACGACGAGCCACTCATTAGGATCCCATAGTTCCTCAAAGGCTGTGTCAGGCCTCTCTCCATTGCTCTTCTGTTTCCCAACATGCTCTTTCCCTCCTCCCTTACTCTCATTCCACTTAGGTCTGGTTTTGCTCATTATTGCCTTTAATCTTGAACTTGAATGATTCCCTGTCTTCTGAAAAGCACACTTGAGTCCAGTTACCAGCCTGAGGAGTAGAGAAGCTGCCCCTGAGGCGGGGGTGACCGGAGTCTCCTGGAGGAAAGGGAGGAACACCTTGTTGTCACAAGCCTGCGGCGTGGCTGCCACCCCGGGCAGAACATCTCTGGGGCTGGCCTCTTCCTCTCTGCTGGGCCTCTTCACCTGGGGGCGCTCTAGCCACCACCGCCCAGGGCCTTGTTTGTGATGGGCAGGGGCCTGGCCCTCATTGCCTGCAGAGTTTTCCAGCCACCTCCTAACAGCATCCTGTACAGAGAGCTGCTCTCCAGTGAAAGCAAGGGTCTAGAGCAGTGGTTCTCAACCTTCCTAACGCCGCGACCCTTTAATACAGTTCCTCATGTTGTGGTGACCCCCAGCCATAAAATTATTTTCGTTGCTACTTCATAACTGTAATGTTGCTACTGTTACGAATCGTAATGTAAATATCTGTGTTTTCCGATGGTCTTAGGCGACCCTGCTAGCAGTTCTCAGGTCGCGACCCACAGGTTGAAAACCGCTGCTGTAGAGCCTAAGACCATCGGAAAGCACAGATATTTACATTACGATTCATTAACAGTAGCAAAATTACAGATATGAAGTAGCAACGAAAATAATTTGATGGTTGGGGGTCACCACAACATGAGGAACTGTATTGAAGGGTCGCGGCATTAGAAAGGTTGAGAACCACTGGTCTAAAGGATACTGGTAGGAGGCTGCTGGAAAACTGCAGGCAGAGGGCCAGGCCCCTGGACAGAAGAGAGATGATGTGTTTGTGCGTGGCTCTGGCTTTTTAGGGTAAGTGGGGGTTAGGAGGGAACAGGTGCTGAGCCTGAGGTGTGAATGCGGTAACTTAAAACACAACCACGTGTGAACAGAGACACTTGTTTTTTTAAAAAAATATATTTTATTGATTTTTTTTTTACAGAGAGGAAGGGAGAGGGATAGAGAGTTAGAAACATCGATCAGCTGCCTCCTGCACACCTCCTACTGGGGATATGCCTGCAATCAAGGTACATGCCCTTGACCGGAATCGAACCTGGGACCCTTGAGTCCGCAGGCCGACGCTCTATCCACTGAGCCAAACAGGACAGGGCTGTTTGTTTTTGAATCACCTGCTTTATCCATAGAATGGAGGTGGCACATAGAAGGGGCGGGGATGTTGGGCTCCTCAGGAAGAGTGAAAACCTCCGGCGATGGGTTTGTCGGGTGGTGGAGGTTGCTTGGTACTGGGCCTTTCAGCTGGCTTGATTTTCCTAGATAAGAGCTGGCTCAGTGTGAGGAGAAGGTTTTCAGAACGGGAAACTCGGGCGTGCCACCTGCACCCCCGTCGCACTGTGTCTCCCACCCTGAGGCCCACCCTCCTGCTTTCGCCGTACAAACCAGCCCTCACTGCCAGTGGCCCCACGTCGCGGCTGTCTCCATCATATGCGGGCCGAGGGGTGGCTGACTCCCCCTCACCTACTGCGAGGCAGGGGCTCTCGGGGCCAGGGGCTGCTGGGGCCTACCGAGTGTCTTAGGAAGAGAGGGAGGGAGGGTTTCTGTTTTCCCTGAGGTGGGGGTGGTGTGCATAGGAGGTTGGCCTGTGGGCCATCCCAGCTGGCTCACCTTCCGTGGTCCACCTTCTCTCGTCCCTGCAGACAATCCGAGCTCCCTGTTTTTTTTTTCTTGGCTCTTCCGTAGCTTACCTGGTGGGCAGGTAGGGGCCAGCCGAGGGGGGAAGCATCTTGGAGCCTGGTGGGTGGGAATTGTGAGACCTGCCCATGGGTGAACATTAAACAGCATCCAGGCATCTAGAAGCCCTGGTTCCCTTCTCACCAGCTCGGCCTCCCCCTGGGACATGTGCCAAAGGGATTACTCACCTTTGCTACTGCACACTCTTCCCCTGCCCACCTTCCGCTCCAGACTGACTGGGGATGGGTGTAGGGGAGGCTAGGGAATGGGGCTCAGGGGTGTGTGTGTGTGTGTGTGTGTGTGTGTGTGTGTGTGTGTCTACGCCCTTGTGTGTGCTTGCGTGTGGTGTTCTGGGGGGCAGAAGCTTTCTGAGAGCTGGGGTGGGGGTAGGGGTGCCAGAGAAAGCAGAGCAGGTCTCTACAGAACCTGCCTGGCCAGGGCAGGTGGAGCTGGGCGGGGCCGGAGGAGCCCTTCCAGGTTTCAGAGGGGGAATGTGCCTGTGGGTGTGAGTGTGTGTCTGGGTTTAAGTGTGTCTGTGGCCTTGGAGGGTACCCAGCCTTAGATGGAGGGAGATTAAGGAAGTAGCTGGAGCGGGCTTGGCTCTGGCTTCCCGGACTCCTTCTTGGTGAGAATGCGAGCTCAGGTGTCCTGGCCGGGAGCCCAGCCTGCGGGCCTCCCCGGCTCCCTGCACTGGGGTCCGGTGGGGGGCAGCTCCAGAAACAGAGCCGCCTGGTGGCCCAAGCACAGCCTCGCCCTTGCTACCCAGGCCTGTGAGGGGGAGGTTTCTGCCTCTTGCCTGGGGCGGTCAGGATGGTGAGCTCATGTCTGGGGCTCTCCTGGGAGAGCGCCTGGTGAGCAGGCCCGGAGCCGGGCACGCGGTGCCAGCTCCTGGGCTCCCTGGTCCGGCTCTTGCCTCCCCCTCAGCCCGCTGAGATCCAGCTGTTCTCTCCGGCCTCCTGGGCGGCACTGTCCCCAGGGACCCTGGGGCCTTTTTCAGGGGGCAGGACGGAGGAGTCGGGGCTGGTCCGGGCCCCCTCTGTGCCTTTGTCCTTTTTGTGGCCCGAGACACAGCATGGGCCTCTTGGAATGATGGCTTGTCCACGGCCTGAGGCTGGATGGGAAGGAAGGAAGGAAGGAACATCTGGACCCTCAGTCGGGAGTGGTGAATTGTAAGGGCAGGGGCTCTTTGGTCTTGGAGGTCTTGGCTTTGGCCTGTCTACTCTCTGCCCCTTTGGCCTGTCTACTCTCTGCCCCTTTGTGTGGTGAGAAGAGGGGTTAGGGCAGGAGTCCGTGAGTTCTCCTCTGTCCTGGCCCTACAGTCTTGGCGCTTCCAGAACAAGAAGGAGGCTCCTGAAGGGACCGGGACTCGCTCTGAGAAGAGCACACACACCTTCGTCACAGCGGGTGAGGTCTTTCTAAACAATGGGAGCCAGAAGCGGGCTGCTCACACGTCATGGCCACGGGCTACCTACCTTCTTTCTCTGGGCCCCCTTTTTCTCTGTAAATCTCAGGTGATACCTCGAAGGCCTCTTCCAGCTGAGTGCTGGCACCTGCTGAACTGGGTCCGTCCAGGGTCTCCTCCTGAGGGAGGGGATTGAGGGGGAGCCGGGGAATGACAAGGGGAATGACAGTCAGAGGTTTGGGTACCTCTCTGTCCTCCATGGGAGCCATGTTAGGGTCCCCCGCATTGGACACCTTCCGCTCCCCACTGGTGTCTACAGGGCGGCCTGGATTGAGCTCACCGATGAGACTCGGAGAAGGGATGCCACTTAGGGAGAAGTGTGGCAAAGAGGAAAGACAAGGGGTCTGAGGGGGGACAGGTGTGACTTTGAGTCTCTGCTGTGCCTCACTCTGGTCTCGGGTGCTTTCTCTCTGAACAGACATCTAGCTCCGGGGCTCCTGGTGCCACCAGGAGGGCGGGCATCCTGCACTTGGGGTGGAGCTCACATTGGTATTCTTGCAAGTTGGGGCTGTGGTGGGGGAAGACTAGGGGCACCCACATGTCCACACCACTCGAGGGTTGCAGTGGGGAAGGGAGTGCAGGGCACAGGCAAAGACCCAGGCTCTTGTGTGGGAAGCAGAGGGCTTTCAGGGGCAGGGGTCCCTAGACTCCTCTGCGGGTGGCATCAGAAGAGGGGGCCACGGCCGTCCTCCTGCATCCAGGCAGGACCGCCCTCCCCTCCTCCGGACTGAGGAGGGCCTCGGTTGAGAGCGGTCCTATCAGAGACCGGCCCTTGGAGAGGAACACTTTGGGCTTCTTGTCCTCCCCTTCCTCTACCCGCCCCAGTGGTCCATTCTGAAACCAGCCCCCGCGCCTCCCCTGCTCTGCAGTCCCGTCCTTGGCGCAGATGAGGGGCAATCGCAATCGGCACCCCTTTCAGGGGCATGTTTGTGCCCTGTCCCCTCCCCTCTCCTCCCCACCTCTTCTTCTTTGGCCCCCACAGCACCTCCCCCAGCCCCGTCGTCCTCTCTGCCCTGCCTCCTTTCCCCATCCCAGGTCTGAAGGAGCTGGGACTGGGCAGTAGGGTGGCCCTGGACTCGAGCAGCCGAAGCGGGCGGTGACCACAGCTGCCTGCCCCTGGCCACCGGTCCTCCGCGTGTGCCCCACATGGGGATGCCAGCATCTGTGCCCAAGCCCGCTTCCCCCTGAGCTGCTCCTCCGAGTGGGGCAGTGGGGAAGGGTCTAGTCTTGGCCTGCATTTTGGCCCATACCAGCCTCCCCCTCTCCCCTCCCCCTGAGGCCTCGCTTCTGCCTGTTGCCAGGTTCTGAGTGTATTTTTTTCCAGAGGCCTTCAATTGTTTCCCAAAGAAACCTGATCCCAGAGCTCAGACAAAAGCTGGGGCCGCCAGAGAAGAAACCCCATTCTCTCCCCCTTTGTCCCGAACACCCCCACCTCCATAACCTCCCTGATTTGGATACTGGGTATGGGTTCCTGGACCGGCTGCCATCACCTAGGCAACAGGGGGCTTTGGTTGCCATGGTGACCCATGTGGGAGAAGCTGGGCAGCTGGGACAAAAGCCCCCCCCCCCCCCGCCCCAACCTTCCCCCCAATCCCCCTGAGATGATACTGAGACACATTCCATTAATTTTATTTCTGAAAGGCCTTTGGAGGGGAGAGGGGTCTCCTTTTTGTGACAGGCGCTCTCTCCCTCCCTCTCTCCTCCGTGGTCTCCTTTTAACCCCAGATAATCCATGGTTGGTTTGAGCGGGAGGACGGAGTTGAGTGTGTTTGTGTGTCTTGGGGGTGGGGACAAGGTGGGAAGCAATGGGACACATTCCCTTTTACAGCCCGCCACTCCCCTTCCCCCACCCGAGGCCCTCCCTGCCCCACACCAAGTCCCGCTTCCCTTCATTTCCACTTGTTGATCTCATCCAGCGGTCCCTCCCCCACTCTCCTTCCTGGGAACGCTGCCCACTCTGGAGACCCTCCAAACCTCCGGTTCCTGAGACTGATTATACCAGGGAAACTCCTGCCCTTCTGCTGCTCACCCACCAGCCCTCTCCCAGCCTCTCCAGTGCTGGGATTACTCGAGGGTATTTGAGGGGACAGAAATGGTTCTCTGACACTTGGTTCATTTTCTGGCCCTTCTGATAGGCAAGGGAATGGCGGAGCCTGCTCTGGGAGGGGTGGGAGAAGCAGGCCAGGGGAGCCGGTTGTACGTAGGGTCTTTAATAAGTAGCTGGGCGAAGGGTAGGGCTCTGGGCTGAGCCGTTCAGAACAAAGGGCTGGCACTCGGGTCTGGTTTGACATTTATCTGTGGGGGAAACAATGGCATTAGCGTCCCTCCTGGTGTGTTTGAAGTGGTGGTTTTGGTCAGAGGGGTGTGTGTGTGTGTGTTTGTGTGTGTGAGAGACTTCTTTATTTAGTCACACTCACACCGGGATTTCTTTATACCACCTATTTTCCAAGTCTCAGAGGAAGTGTCTGGGGATTGGAGTATGAGAGATCCTGGAGCCAAGAGCATATTAATTGCTTACTTAATTACTAGCTGAGTAGCTTATAAAAGCACTGCTCTCACCCCCAGGATCCTCACAGCCACCCCATCCAGTATGGATTATTATTTTCCCTGTCTGCTGAGCCTGCCAGACTACAAAGCACAGAGCCGTACAGAGCTCAGAGCTCTGCGCATGGTCACAGAGCTAGGTTTTGAAGGCAGATCCTTGGGTGCAAATTCCAAACTTTTTTTTTGCCAATGGCTGTGGCCGATGAGAGTGTCTGGATGTGGATGAGGAGATGGAGAGTCTGGTTTCTGGAGGCTCTGTACCTCAATGACAGTCCTTTTCCCCTTAATGTCTCCACCCACGTTGGTCTGTAACCCACTTTCTCTCTTTGAACCTCCTGGTGAAATTCCTTTTTTAGGAGGAGGACAAGAAAGAATAGGCTGTTGGTTGGGCGTGGCCCCGTGCATCAAAAGGTTGTGGGTTCGATTCCAAGTCAAAGGCACATGCCCGAGTTGTGGCCTCGATTCCCGTTAGGGGGCGTGTAGGAGGCAGCCCATCAATGTTTTGCTGTTTCTCTCTCACATCAATGTTTATCTCTCTCTCCCTCTCCCTTCCTCTCTCTCTAAAAATCAATACAAATTATATATATATATGTGTGTGTGTGTGTGTGTGTGTGTGTGTGTGTGTATATATATATATATATATATTTTTTTTTTTTTAAAGAATAGGCTTAACCATAGCAAAAGAGAGGCAAGGGAGACATCTAAACTACAGGGTGGGGCAAAAGTAGGTTTAGAGTTGTTCATGTGGAAAATAATACAATGATAATAAACAAGAATAAACTCTGTTTTGCGTACTCACAACTGTAAACCTACTCTTGCTCCACTCTGTATGTTGAGGACTAAACCAGTAGAATGGGTTCTCAGGAGGCAGGTGGAACAGCCCAAGATGGAAACTGCAGAGCGATGACCAAGGGAGGGCCCTGCTTGTGGTAAAGGTGTTTAGAAAGGTCGGGTTGGGTTAAGGCCTTACATCTCTGTCTCCAAGGCGTGTCTGTGTCACACACTTGCCTTGACATGGGGATGTGACAAACATCACCAGACCACGGAGTGCCTCCAGATAATTCGGTTAGGATCAATGAATGGGCTTAGCATTGATTTCATCTTCCGGCATGCATTGCCCTTTCCCTGAGAGTCAGAGGCATAATTGTTTATTAGGTACGTGCCAGTGACTTGCTCTGTGCCCACAGGAGGGCGGTGGATACTGTTCCAGTCCCCGTTTGCAAGTTGGCGATGGTTTCACTTCATTGGGGAAAAGGTAGCAACTAAACAAAGCAAACTCATTTTTTTTTAAAGCATGTCTCTCTTTTTTTAAAAACACAAAGTATTTTTTAATATATTTTATTGATTTTTTTACATAGAGGAAGGGAGAGGGATAGAGAGTTAGAACATCGATGAGAGAGAAACATGGATCAGCTGCCTCCTGCACACCTCCTACTGGGGATGTGGCTGCAACCAAGGTACATGCCCTTGACCGGAACCGAACCTGGGACCTTGCAGTCCGCAGGCCGACGCTCTATCCACTGAGCCAAACCGGTTAGGGCTAAAGCAAACTCATTTTAGTTCTGAACAACCTCTAGAATCAACCTCTCAGCAGCACCGGAGCTGGCTGGTTTACCCCACCTTGGCTGCATGGAAGCCCACTCCTCTGGGCTCACCTTCTCAGCCCTTTGCCTGCTCCCTTTCCGCTGGACACATGTACATATTGGGGTTCTCAGGGACCTCTTACATAATTCCCTAGGTGACCCCATTCACTCCCATGATCTTGGAGCCCCAGCTTCTGAGTCCAGCTCCTCTGATACCAGCTGCCTACTCCACTGCCTCGAAGGCCATGCACTCGGCACGCTGGAAATGGAGCGCAGCGTCTTCCCGGCCAGATTGCTTCCTCCACAGTCTTGCCTGCCCTCTAATGGCACTGCCACCAGCGCTTGCTCAGGCCAGAGGTCCCTGCTCCCCCTCAGCCAGTCCTCGTTAGTCCTGTGGATGCTACCACCAACACTGGGCTCAAGCATGACCATTTCTTACCTCGTTTGCCGCTCTGCCCATTCAAGCCAGCGTGACTGCAGGAGCTTCCATACTAACCTCCCTGTTTCTGCTCTGCCCTCTTTCCGTTCATGTCTGATAGCTCAAGTCCTTCGCAGCCTTCCCGCTGTTTAAAACAGCCCAGGAGCTCTTCGCCGGGGCCACGGGGCCGGTGATAACCTGGCCCCTGCCTCTCCAGCTCCCATTTCCACTGCCCTCTCCCCTCCTCAGCTCCGCTGGTCTTTCCGGCTCCTTAAAACACAAACTACAGCTGGCTCCTCACTGCTGGCCTCCCCCCACGTGATTCTCTGCTCCGTGGCTCCCCTTCCGCGCTGCCTGGTTAACTCCTGCTCTCCTTCAGGCTTACTATAGGTGTCATTTTCTCAGAAAGACTTTCCAGAGCCACCCAATTTTTTATTTTAATTTTTTTATTTTTAAATATATTTTACTGATTTTTTACAGGGAGGAAGGGAAAGGGATAGAGAGTTAGAAACATCGATGAGAGAGAAACATCGATCAACTGCCTCCTGCACACCTCTACTGGGGATGTGCCCGCAACCAAGGTACATGCCCTTGACTGGAATCGAACCTGGGACCCTTCAGTCCTCAGGCCGACGCTCTATCCACTGAGCCAGACCGGTTAGGGCCAGAGCCACCCAGTTTAAAGTAGCCCCTCCTCCCCAGAGTTGTCTCTCCTAGGTTCCTGGTCTTCTCCGTTCCTCAGTCTACAGTTAGTCATTTACACTCACCTGCTTTCCTGCTCAGGGTACACCTGCCCCACCAGACTGTAAACGCGGGGCCTGGTTCACCCCTGGATGCCCACTGTGCATGGTCCTTCGTCGGTGCCCAAGCAAGAGCTGATGACTCAGCGAGTGAAGCTCAGGCATCAGCCCTCAGTGCATGAGGATGATTGGTGGGGTCGGGTCCGACGATAGAATATTGGGTGCTAGAGTAGGTGGGGGTGGGCGGCGGGGCTTCTGAGAAGGGCTGGGGGCAGCTCTGAAGAAGGAGCAGGATTTGGGTGAGAGCTGGGAAAAGGTGGGAAGGAGAGGCCATTGTCCTCTGCAGGATTAGGATGTGCACGTGTAGGGGAAAGATGCTGCCCCTTAGCCCACAGAGAGGCAGATAAACGCACCATCTTGCTCACTTCAGGATGTTTGGCCTTTGGCTTCCCTGAACCCTCGCTGCTTGCCATCCCTCACCCCGCCTAGTACATACGTGCACAAACACACAGACACTCAGCCTCCAGGGAAGCAGCCATCCTGACCTGGACCATAGCTATAGGCGTGTTTGATGTAGATGCCGGGAGATGGTGTCAAGAGAATAGCCATAGACAGCCCCCTGTGGGCAGACTCAGGAGCTGTGAGGCGGGGCCGTGACTGCAGGCGGAGGAGAGGCCTGGGATAGTTCCTGGACTGAAGCCAGTTCCTTCCTGATCTCGGGTTGGTCTCCGTTGGTCCAGCCTGTTGGCCTGGCCAGCACTACCCTCTCTGAGCCTCAGTTTCCCCGGCTGAGAATAGGGAAACATTGCCCTGGGTCTCCCCTGCAGGGTTGGGTCACTCTGGGAGGCCTCTGCTGGCATCTTCCTCCACCCTGAGCCCGCGGCGCAATCTGGGGAGGGGCTCTTTCCAGGATGCGGGGCGGGAGGCCCTGGGCGCCTGGATAGAGCAGGGCCCTGGATGTTCGAGTCTCAGGCAGTGGCCGGGCTCTCAGCTTGCTGCGGCTGCCCTTCGGGGTGGTCTTCCTTTGTGCTGACCCCCCCCACGGGACCCCCTGCCCCTAACTCGCTGCTTTCTCTCCCTAGGGGCCGTCGCTTGATTTTCTCTGAGACAAGCCCACCCGTCCAGCAAGATAGAGTCCCTCAGGGTGACGGTTGATTTCCTGAAGGTGCCCTTCGGCCTGAAGAAGCCGGTGCTGAAGGAGGTGGCTGTGGGGCCCCCCCAGAGGCCCCAGCCTGTGGCCCTGGAGCGCTACAAGGCGCGGCGTTCCGACGCCATGGACACCGAGTCCCAGTACTCGGGCTATTCCTACAAGTCGGGCCACTCCCGCAGCTCCCGAAAGCACAGGTGACACAGGCGCGGAGGGCGGTTGGGAGGCTCCAGCGGCGGGTACGCGCGGGTGGTGGTGGGGGGGTGGCTGTGAGGAGACCCAGGTCCTCCCCTTGACCTTCGGTGCCTGTTCCCCTGGCCTCTGCTGCAGGGACCGCCGGGACCGACACCGCTCTAAGAGCCGAGATGGGAGCCGCGGGGATAAGTCGGTGACAATCCAGGCTCCAGGGGAGCCCCTGCTGGACAACGAGTCCACTCGCGGGGATGAGCGGGTGAGTGTCAGGGCGCTGAGGTGCAGGTTGGGTGTTTCCAGACTGACCCTTGGCGAAGCTGGAGGCCCACCAGAGGGGAGGGGCTGGAAGGCTGACCCAGCTCTGGAAAGGCGTGTGCGTGTGTGTGTGTGTGTGTGTGTGTGTGCGTGTGTGTGTGTGTGTGTCCGTCCCAGGGTCAGACACTGTTTCAGTGGAATTGAGGGAATTTCAGTAGAAATCCCGCTGGAAGCAGCAGTCTCTTTATGCCTCATCCTCAGAGAGGTGGGGGGTGACCTAGGCTGTGTAGGGGATTCCCTGGTTCCTCTGGCCAATGCTGGCCAGTCTGGCTCCTGGGAATCTAGAATAGGAGGGTGGCTGCTGGATGGGGCCTGGGGTATGGGCAGCCCTGAGTTTTCTTTGAAGCCTTAAGGCGCGGGCCCTCTGGCACCCTCTGGTGTCGGCCTGTAGAACAGCATCGCCTGGGTGTTGGGTAAATGAGATGTGGGAGGAGTGGATGGAGAAAGGGGAGGGAGGAGCAGTGAGGCCGGGGTGTGGAGCCGAGGCTGGGAAGAGTTCTCCAGGACACAGATACTCCTGCTCTAACCCCTGTGGCCCGCTGTGCTCACCTGCTAGGGAGGTCAGTGGCAGAACACAGGGCGAGAATAGGGCAGAGCTAGGACGTGAGATGACTAGGATGCCCATGTCTCATTCCTCCTCTTTCTTCTTGAGAGCATCTTATGGGGCAGAGGATTCCCAGCCCCCCCCCCCCCCCCCTTTTTTTCTCTCATAAGAACTTGTTGTGACTGACATTGAGAATTCCTGGATCTTGGGGACAGAGCAATACCAGATGCAAATGCTTTTTCTTCCTCTTCCGCAATCCTGTCTTCTCCCCGAGACTTGGCCTCCTGAGTTCTTGAAGTGACCCTGAGATGTGGGCTCACCTGCTGTGGGGAGCAGTTCCCACGCCTTGGTCCTTGGGAAGGGCAGGCCATGTGTCTGGGTGAGGAGTGGACCCTGTCTCTTGAGCTGAAAGTGGTCAGTGCATCCACTTCCTCCTTTCAGGTCGGACTCTTCTCTTGTCCGTGGGAGAGGAGCCTCCTCAGTCTCTTAGTCACGGACTCTGCCAGGCAGGCCCCGGGTCTCCGTTGTGTCACCTAAATCCCCGGTGGAGGATGTGACTCCGTACCCCGGGCTGTCCAGGCGTGGAGAGCATGAACACTGCTCCACTTATAGTCTTGGGCTCCTCTGTGAGATGGCATGTAGCCTCTTCAGAGAAGCAGCTTGAGTGGACCCCCCTCAGGAAGGCACTGGGGGCCCCAGCCTGTCCACCCCCTTGCCTCCAGGAAGAGGCAGCCCCTGTGCTGTGGGCATGGAGCTGGCCCAGCAGAGCTGGCTGGGCAGAGCACAGAGCCAGAGCGGTCCTAGTCTGACCATGTCCCCACACCTGCACTAATCACCCCCCTCCCCCTCCCCCTCCCCGCAGTGTCCCCTTTTCCTCACCACACTGCTTTTGTCAGTCACTCCCTTAGTCAGAAGCCTCGAGTGGCTCTCAGTGCCCGGAGAATAGGCGTTACCTGCTTCGCCTGGCATTGCGGGTCTCCTGTCTGCTTTGTCCGATGAGTGTGACCTCAGGTCCCAGTCGCTGTCGAGCAGCTCCCTTGGCATCTCTCTTGTGCCCTCTGCTCCGAGGGTCCTCTGTGCATGTGCAGTTTTTGCTGCCCTGCTGGCCAGTGTGAAGAGCCCCCAGGCCCAGGTCTCAGGCGTCCTCTTCTTGCAGAGGCCCGGCGTGGACGCAGGGCGCTCGGTCCCTCTGACGGCTTCATCCTGGCTGACTACCCTCTCTTCTTCCTCCCTCTCCTCTCCCACGCTTCCCTCCGTCCTCCTCCCCGCGCCCCCTCTCCCGTGCTCCTCGCCCCCATGGCCGCAGGATGACAACTGGGGGGAAACGACCACGGTAGTCACAGGGACTTCAGAGCACAGCATCTCCCACGATGACCTCACGCGGATCGCCAAGGACATGGAGGACAGCGTCCCACTGGACTGCTCCCGCCACCTGGGGGTGGCTGCTGGCACCACGCTGGCGCTGCTCTCCTTCCTCACGCCGCTGGCCTTCCTGCTGCTGCCCCCCCTGCTGTGGCGGGAGGAGCTGGAGCCCTGTGGGACCGCCTGCGAGGGCCTCTTCATCTCCGTGGCCTTCAAGCTGCTCATCCTGCTGCTGGGCAGCTGGGCCCTGTTCTTCCGCCGCCCCAAGGCCTCGCTGCCCCGCGTCTTCGTGCTGCGTGCCCTGCTCATGGTGCTCGTCTTCCTGCTCGTGGTGTCCTACTGGCTCTTCTACGGGGTGCGCATCCTGGACGCGCGGGAGCGCAGCTACCAGGGCGTGGTGCAGTTCGCCGTGTCGCTGGTGGACGCCCTGCTCTTCGTGCACTACCTGGCGGTGGTCCTGCTGGAGCTGCGCCAGCTGCAGCCTCAGTTCACGCTCAAGGTCGTGCGCTCCACCGACGGGGCCAGCCGCTTCTACAACGTGGGCCATCTCAGGTACGAGCGCCTGGGAGCAGGCAGCGGGGCCTGCGGGGGAGGCTGCGGGGACCGAGGGGCAGGGTGGTGCGACGATGGGGCTGGAGATGCTGGGCCGGGAGGGCCGTGTGGGGAGAAGTTCAGTACTTTGCACGCAGCGTGTGTGTGTGTGTGTGTGTGTGTGTGTGTGTGTGTGTGTGTGACAGTGTCTGCGGCTTGATGCGCAGGGTCCTGAGACAGGATGGGGTGAACGGATGAACAGACAATCAGAGATCTTGGAGCGGGGTGGGCCCAAGAGGCGAAAGCTGTGGCACAAACAGGCTTTGGGGGAGTCACTGTACTATTTCTTTCTTGGAGGCACAGCCTCTTGTGATCACGGGGTGAGTGGTCACTGAGATGAGGTGGCCAGAGGAGGGACCCTCAGAGCCAAAGATAAGGAGGAAAGCTCTTCAGCCCTCCCCACCCACGCTGTGGGCAGGACGCTCCCAGACCATGCAGTGTCAGGAGCACTTCCTGATCCTCTAGGGAATCTTGGGGGGGGGAGATCCTGAAAGGGATGAGTGACCCTTGGCTGGGGACCCAGGCCCAATGCCCTTTCTCCCCTGGGCTTCAGTACGGCAGGGAAGGACTAGGAGGCCCAGCCCTGGGGAAGGCGTGGGAACCCGGTAAGTAGACCTCAGGCCCTGAGCCAGGCTTCTCGGAAGCAGCTTGTCCCTGTCCCGTGTCCTTTCCTGCCCTACCAACCTGCCCTGATGTCTCCCTTCCCCTACGCCCCTTGTCTGTCCCTGCTCCCTTCCCCTCCTGTGTCTCCCCCACAGCATCCAACGCGTGGCAGTGTGGATCCTGGAGAAGTATTACCATGACTTTCCCGTCTACAACCCTGCCCTTCTCAACCTGCCCAAGTCCGTCCTGGCCAAGAAAGTGTCTGGCTTCAAGGTGTATTCCCTCGGAGAGGGTGAGCGGCCCTGCTCCTCAGCCCTCCTCGTCTCCTCCCAAGCAGGACTCCAAACCACCTCCGCCCTGTTTCTCTCGCCCCCCTCCTTCCCTTGCTTCCTCCTTTCCTCGGCCCTTGTCCCAGACTCTTCTGTTCTGTCCTTTGCCTTGACTCCAGGTGGCTGGTCTTAGCTGCTGATCCTACTTGCTGTCCCTTTATGCCATGGTGTACCCCCCAGTCTGGCTCCTCTGCGTCTGCTCATCTGCCCTGGTCCTAAGCCCTCGGCTCTCTGAGCTCCAGAACCTCCTGCACTGGCGAGGAACATGTGCAGAGCTTCTGCCTCCAGTGCCACCTTGTTTCCTGTGGGTCTCTCCCAGAAGTGGCCACAAGGGTTGGGAACAGGAAGTATTGTTGGGGGTGGTCACAGCTTCCTCAGATGTGTCAGATTGCTGTCTCCAGACTTCCTGCAGCGAGAAGCAAGGCCATGCTCCCACGTGACCATCCCCTTTCTCTCCTGCTCCTGTGCAGAAAACAGCACCAACAATTCCACGGGCCAGTCCCGGGCTGTGATCGCCGCGGCAGCCCGGAGGCGGGACAACAGCCACAATGAGTACTACTACGAGGAGGCAGAGCACGAGCGGAGGGTGCGCAAGCGGAGGGCCAGGTAGGTCCCTGGGGGGCAGTAGGTGTGGGTGGGCTCAGGAGAGGAAGACCGTCAGGTTTCTGTAACTGTTGGAAATAGACAAGTGAGCAATGATGAGGGTGAGGGTGTTATGTTCGTGTTCTGTTGTTGCCAGAGCCAATCACTATGAAGGCAGCTCAGTAAAACAACACACATCTATTCCCTCATGGTCCCTGTGTCAGGTGGGGTTCATTGGACCTCCATTCAGGTCTCACAGGCTGAAATTTGAGCCTGGGTTGTCTGCCAGGCTCACTGGTTGCTGGCAGAACCTTGTCACCTGGCAACTCACAACATGCAGTTTGCTGTCTTCTTGAGGGGCTCTCTAGCCCGAAAAAAACTGCTTTGAAAGGGCTCACATAAGATCAGGTCCATCATAACAATCTCGTATTTTACTTATTTATTTTCAGATGATAGGTGAATCTCTTTTTAAATTTATTTTATTATTGAGAGTATTCCCCATCTCTCACCCATCCCAGGCCTTCACCTGTTTATTGTCTGTGTCCATGGGCTACGACTAATTTGTACTTCTCAATCCCTTCACCTTTTTCACTCATTCTCCCAACTGCCTCCCACTTGGCAACCTTCAGAATGTTCTCTGTATCTGTGAGTCTGTTTCTGTTCTGCTTGTTTGTTTATTTTTTATTTTTGAATTTTATTTTTATTGATTTCAAAGAGGAAGGGAGAGGGAGAGAGAGAGAGAAACATCAATGATGAGAGAGAATCATTGATCGGCTGCCCGCCCCCTACTGGGAATTGAGCCTGCAACCTGGGCATGTGCCCTTGACCGGAATCGAACCTGGGACCCTTCAGTCTGCAGATCAATGCTCTATCCACTGAGCAAACCCAGCTAGGGCTGTTTATTTTGATTTTTAGATTCAATTGTTGATAGATATGTATTTATTACCATTTTATTTTCAAAGTTTATCTTTTTTTTCTTCTTCTTCTTAAAAAAGACCCTTTAATATTTCATGTAATCCTGGTTTGGTGGTGATGAATTCCTTTAACTTTTTCTTGTCTGGGAAGCTCTTTATCTGACCTTCAAGTCTAAATGATAACTTTGCTGGGTAGAGTAATCTTGATTGTAGGGCCTTGCTTTTTATCACTTTGAATATTTCTTGCCTCTCCTTCTGCCTTGCAAAGTTTCTGTTGAGAAATCAACTGACAGTCTTATGGGTGCTCCCTTGTAGGTAACTTACTGCTTTTCTCTTGCTGCTTTTATGATTCTCTTTGTCTTTAATATTTGGCATTTTAATTATGATGTGTCTTGGTGTGGGCCTCTTTGGGTTCATCTTGTTTGGGACTTTCTGCACTTCCTGGACTTGTATGTCTGTTTCCTTCATCAGGTTAGAGAAGTTTTCTGTCATTGTTTTTTCAAATAGGTTTCAATTTCTTGCTCCCTCTCTTCTCCTTCTGGCACCCCCATGATGCGAATGCTGATACACTTGAAGTTGTCCCAGAGGCTCCTTACACTATCTTTATATTTTTGGATTTTTTTTTCTTTTTGCTGTTCTTTTTTTAAAAATATGTTTTTATTGATTTCAGAGAGGAAGAGAGAGATAAAAACATCAATGATGAGAGAGAATCATCAATTGGCTGCCTCCTGCATACTCCTCACTGGGGATCGAGCCTGCAACCTGGGCATTTGCTCTGACCGGGAATCAAACTGAGACCTCCTGGTTCATGGGTCAATGCTCAAATTCTGAGCCACACTGGCTGGGCTCCCTCCTGATAGTAAACCACCACATGTGAGTGTGGCACCAGCCGGTTCCTTGATTCTGCAGCGAGTCTCCGTCCCTTCTACCAGTCTTGATGTGCTTCTTCTTTAATTCCCTAGTTGTGGGATTTCCATTCAGCTAGATTTCAGGTGGTTCTGAATGATGGTTGTTCTGTATTTTAGTTGTAATTTTGATGTGGCAGTGAGTATCCTGTTTATCTGTGTTTCCATATTGACTGATCATCAGTCCAATCTCGTATTATTATTTTTTAAAATATTGTCTATTGATTTTTTTAGAAAGAGAGGAAGGAGAGGGATAGATAGAGAGATAAAAACATGGATGAGAGAGAAACATCATTGATTGGCTGCCTTCTGCATGCCCCATATGGAGGATCAAGCCCACAACTGAGCATGTGCCCTGACTGGGAATCAAACCGGTGACCTCTTGGTTCATGGGTCGATGCTCAACCACTGAACCACACCCGCTGGACCCAATGTTGTATTTTAAAGTCAGCTGATTTGGCACTTTAATTTTATCCTCAAAATGTGCTGATGTTATTGAATCATCGGGAGTGGGAACCTGGCAGAGGTGGATGGAGACGTCTTTGAATTCCACCTACCACAGTGGGCCAGGGACCCAGTGAAAGGATGTGAACCTCCCCTGCAACAGCAGGGACTGAGGCTGATGAGATCTCCTACCAGCAGATCTTGAAAGCTTGCTCAGCAGATGGTACATTTTTACCTGCAAAAATGAGGGTCTAGTGCCAAATCTTGGTAAATTCATAAAGGCTGTCCTCACTGCTTCCTTTTTCCCATTCACATTATTATGTGAATTACTTTTTAAAAAATATATGTATTTATTAATTTTTTACAGAGAGGAAGGGAGAGGGATAGAGAGTTAGAAACATCGATGAGAGAGAAACATCGATCAGCTGCCTCTTGCACACCCCCTACTGGGGATGTGCCCACAACCAAGGTGCATGCCCTTGACCGGAATCAAACTGGGGACCCTTCAGGCCGCAGGCCGACACTCTATCCACTGAGCCAAACCGGTTAGGCTTATTGTGTGAATTTAAGTCACACCTGAAGAATCTTTCCTGCTGCCAACTGCTGTCAGTTGGGATTGTCGGGATTTCTATAGGGCCTGAGACCTTCTGCTCCTCTGGGTCTGTCGGGATTTCTATAGGGAGGAGCAGAAGGTCTCAGGCCCCTCCTCCCACGCGATCTCCAGGTCTCAAGGGAGGAAGGTAGCGCTTAGCCTGTCCTCCCACAAACCTGGTGTCCTCTGCACTAGATCAGAGATCAGCAGCCCCATTTCTGCAGCAGCCCAGTGTGCTTCCAGTTGTCGTAGAAGGCGCTGTCATGGAAGGAAACCAGAGATGTCCCCTGCTCCCTTACCTTCTGCCTCGCCTAAGGTCTTTGGGTCTTCTCCACGGCCACCAGCAAAGGGACCCTTTCCTTCCCCATTACCTGGGGTGTAAGCAGAGGAGAACTTTTCCCCTTGGTTCACCTGAGACAAGAGGATCATTTCCAAAGGAACTTGACTGAGACAATTAGGAGAAGCGAAAGAATAAACAGAGGGACTGTCGGATGTACACAGAGAACCTGTCTGGGTGCACAGGTTTACTTAGCCCAAGATCCCGTTCTAAGCTATTTGAAGGGCTTCCGAATGTTGGTGTTGGTGTGTGTCTCTCTCTGCTTTTAATGTAAATTGGCTTATTTTTCCTGTTCCCCTTTAACACTGTTTCTTTCCTTTTTTTTTTTTTTTTTTAATATTTTTATTGATTTCAGAAAGGAAGGGAGAAAGATAGAAACATCAATGATGAGCAAGAAACATTATTGATTGGCTGCCTCCTGCCTGCCCCATACTGGGGATCAAGCCCACAACCTGGGCATGTGCCCTGACTGGGAATCGAACCCCTGACCTCCTGGTTCATAGGTCGATGCTCAACCACTGAGCCACACCAGCCAGGCAACACTGTGTTTCTGAGATTCACTGATGTTGCCTACAATATGCAACGTGTGCCATCCTCTCTCTTTGCAGAGTAGTTCATTGAATACACACAACATCCTAACCAATATTTGGATTATAGTCATCTTCCTAATTTTTTTCATTTTGTCGGATAAGTAATATCTTATTTACATTTTAAATATCTCTAATTACTAGCAAGTGATTAATTCATAGATTTTTTTTAGCCTTTTAGGCCTCTTGTGAATTGTTTGTTCATCTCCTTTGCCCATTTTTCTGTAGTGTTTGGCCTTTTTCTTCTTGATTTGTAGCAAATTCTTTGCATTCCCCCCATCCTCTGCCCCAGGAGATGTTCATTAATGTTGTCCATGCTGTCGTGGTTGAATAGAAATCTGTCATTTTGGTGTAGTTGTATCTATAAACCCGCTCCCCCTTCCCCCATGAAGTGTGACTTGAGCATCTCATTTAAGAAGGCTTTTCTTAGCGTTGGCTGCAATGC
This sequence comes from Eptesicus fuscus, assembly GCF_027574615.1. Taxonomy (NCBI): domain Eukaryota; kingdom Metazoa; phylum Chordata; class Mammalia; order Chiroptera; family Vespertilionidae; genus Eptesicus; species Eptesicus fuscus. The sequence continues at coordinate 37,679,511 of NC_072494.1, read as the reverse complement.
TGGTCTTTCCCATAGCACAGTTCTCAGTTGTCTCTCTGGGTTTGACATTCGAATGCTCTCTGAGTCCCTGGGCTGTGCTCACTGAGCTCTACGGCTGTTTCCTGTTCCCAGTGGGGAAAATCCCTCCCCCTCCCTCAACAGCATATGCTTATGCAAATACACATAGTCCCCAAAGCCCAGCCCTAGGCTGCACAAGGGTTCCTATTGCTTCCTCAAGAGCACCGAGGCCTGAGCTTGTTGTGGCTGCTGGAGGGCTGGGGCCGGGGGGGAAGAGAGGTGGACGTCTGCTCCAGACCCCTCCTGTCCCCCAGGCTTGTGGTGGCGGTGGAGGAGGCCTTCACTCACATTAAGCGGCTGCAGGAAGAGGAGCAGAAGAACCCCAGGGAGGTGATGGACCCCCGGGAGGCAGCCCAGGCCATCTTCGCATCCATGGCCCGAGCCATGCAGAAGTACCTCCGGACCACCAAGCAGCAGCCTTACCACACCATGGAGAGCATCCTGCAGCACCTGGAATTCTGCATCACACACGACATGACGCCCAAGGTGGGCCTGCTCCGCCCAGCATCCTCTGCTTCCTCTAGTGCTGGCCCCTTCTTTCCAGCTCCCTTTCCCATATTCTCTCACTTCTTTCTTTACTTTACATCTCTCTCTCTCTCTCTCTCTCTCTCTCTCTCTCTCTCTCTCTCTCTCTCTCTCTCCTTCCCCCAACCTTCTTATAGTCTCTTCTCTCATTTCTACCCCATCCACCCATCTCTGCATGGGCTAAAGTTCTTAGTGGTGAGGAGAAGGGAGAGCTTTGGGACTATTTGGGGAAAGGCTGAGACCTGTTTCTCATCTCAAGAAAAGCGCTGAAATTTCCAGATCTAAAAATCCCACGTTCACCCCTTCACTTCCAGCCGATTTATTTTTGTTGTTGTTGTTCTCTTTGAACCATTTTGAGCCATTACCCACCCTTCCCCTCTTTGCCCACTTCCTAGTCTTGCTTCCCCTGAGCCATCCTTGGTGCATGGGTGACGAAAGACACTGCACTTTAACCAGGACACCTCCAGCTTTCTGCTGGTGCAGACCTGCTCGTCACTAACCATGGCAGCTGGGTGGAGAGGAAGGAGGAATGCGGGAAGGCTTGCCCGGGTCATCCCATGGTGTAAGCGGGAAGAGCAGAGCACGGTGTTAGGAGAGCTGAGGTCCAGTCCCGACCCTGCTGAGCCACATCACCTCTGTGGGCTCCCACTTCCTCGTTTATAAAGCAAGGGTCTGACACAGACAATCTCAGCCTTCCTGCCGCTATGACATTCTGAGACCAAGTGCCCAGTGAGCGGGGCCTGCTGGCCGTCTTTGGAAGTGGAGCCCCAGGGTATGTAGGGTGGCAGGGCTTCTGACGCGGCTCCTTCTCCCCTTCTCAGGCCTTCCTGGAGCGGTACCTGGCAGCCGGACCGACCATCCAGTACCACAAGGAACGCTGGCTGGCCAAACAGTGGACTCTGGTGAGCGAGGAGCCGGTGACCAATGGGCTTAAGGATGGCATTGTTTTCCTCTTAAAACGCCAGGACTTCAGCCTGGTGGTCAGCACCAAGAAGGTTCCATTCTTCAAACTCTCCGAGGAATTTGTGGACCCCAAGTCGCACAAGTTTGTCATGAGGCTGCAGTCTGAGACCTCGGTGTGACTGTGTCACGGCAGTGGGCGCGGGAGACAGGCTCCTGGGCGCTGGGGAGGGTTGGGCGCCCAGGCCCAGCCCCTTTCCTGCAGCCCTCGCCCTCTCATGTGTGTGTTTTTTTTTTTTTTTACTTGAATTAACTTACCCCTACCCTGTCCCCTCCCCTCTTCCTCATTCACCCCAGGTGAATCCTGCTGTCATCAGGACCTGGGAAGTGCCCTCTTCTCTGCCCCCCTCACTTTGGTACCTTCCCAGGCCCTGCAGGAGTCAGTGCCTCTCCCCCGCCATCTCCTCTCCCCGGATGACTGTCTTTTCTGAAAGTGCACAGGGCTCTCCTGAGCCCCCACTCTAGAACCCAGGTTCTCGTGGCTGTTCTTTTCAGCGGCTCCTGACAAGGTGCCTCTGGGGGACACAGACATGACGGCAGAGAACCCCGGTGCCAAGCTCCTCCAGGGCAGCAGCTTCCTGAGACCTCCAGATGGCAGGCGATCTGCCCCTCCTGCTGCTCACTCACCTGCAACAGATCCTGAGTTCTTGGGGCAAGGGCATGCCTGTGTCCTCCCCCAGCGCCCCAAAGTTAGGGGCCCCCCGCCAGAGGGATTTGCTTCCAGCTGTTAGAGCCTCCCGCATCCAGCCATACGTATTCAGGGCAAGGGAAGATCCCGTCTTTACCCTGAAGTCTCCACCGTCTGCATCTGACCTGTGTGGTCACACGTGACCACGGGCAAACTGAGACAGAAACCATCTGTGACCTCCTTTCCTGGGTCCCCTCTTCTTATGGGTCTTTCCTGGGTAGCCCCTGAGGGAAGGGCAGGAGAGATCCCTGCCCCCCCCTCCACTGTGAACATCTCAGTGGGCCAGGTTCCCCTTCCCAGCACAGGATGACATGGAGACTCCTGCACAGAATCAGTTGCCTGTGGGCCCCAACCCCACCCCGGTGGTCTTAGGCAAACATTGTTCTTCCTTTCACCAGCCACCTCCAGTTTCCATGTCTCTTCCTTCAGCTCCAGAGACCTGTTGTCTCATCTCTTTCTTGGGGGGGAGCCAGCAGCTCCTCCTTGTCCCCTGCCTTAAGTCCACCTCTTTGTCTCAGGGGTCTCTCTTCCTTGGCTGGCCAGGGTCCCCTCCTCCCTCTGCCTGGTTCTCTGGGCTCTGGTCTCCCTCTGTATTGGGGTGAAGGACCAGGATCGCTGCCTTTTGTGGGTATGTAGCCCCTTACCCCATTTAGCTCTTACCGTCTTTGCACCCAATCTGAATTCTTGAGAATTTCCATCTCATTTTGAGCAAAATGTGCTGGCCCTCTAATACATAGATTCAGTGTAAATCTGAGCCTTGAAACCATGTAGTTTTAGCCAGGGGGTGGGGTGGGGGGAGGGTAGAACTGGGACGCATCCGGATACCTCCAGCCAGGACCCACGTGGCAGACCTGTAAGGTGGCTGGGCTGGAGGGTGCCTCTGGGTCTACCCTCTAAATAAATCACAGTGTCCCTTACAGGCCCATCTTTCCCCGGAAAACTCACTGGCTGTTGCCTTGCAGAGAGCAGCTTGGGGTCAGATCCCCCAGGGATGTCTCAGCAGGGAGGCATCCTCTCTGGCAGTCCTGGGCTTGGTGGAGCCTAGCGACTGGTGTTTCTCCTGCCGTCCTTTCTGGAAAAGCACATCTGCCCTCCCCCACCCCCCCCCACCCGCCACCACTTACTAAGCAAGGGCTCTTCAGCCAGGGTGACCTTAGGCAGGGCCCGGAAGTCCGCCTCCCGCTGGGGCTGTGGGTTTGTGGATAGACCTGAGGGAAGGACATCCTCTCCTGGGGGTACTGGGAAGGTGTCTTTCCTTCCGGTTTTGGAGGAGCCCCTCTGGGTCACATTTCTAAATACCTCGCTATCCTGGGAAACGGGGCCTGGATGGTGACCGGGGTCATTGCCGCTGTGGGCAGGAGTGGGACACGTGGTTTGAGGATTGAGTTGGAGAGGGAGACGATTGGGGGTCTTCGTTGCTGCCCTGGGTTAGGGGCAGGGAGTGTTTATTTTAAGAACCTGCCATGTGTTGAATCACTGTGATTTCTTCATTCCTTTTTCCTAAAGCAAAAAGAACCCCCCCCCCCCCCCCCCGCCCCCAGCTCTCCGTATAAGCACTAAGGGCCGCGACTGAGAATGATAGTGTTTTGGTCCTTTGCGTCAGAACTGTGGTATCTTTATCTTCTTTGATTATTATTATTATTTTTTAAAATGTCAGGATGAATTGTCAAGTGTGTGGCTGTGTGTCCTTTCTTCTCCTCTGTGGGAGGCTGTCTTCATGCTGTGAATTGCTGTGGGGCGTGCAGCTGACTAAGTCCCTCTGAGCAGCGTCCTTCCCGTCAGTCTCCTGTCCTGTCACTCATTCTTCCCTGTGGGGGCGTGCCCACCTCTGCCCCCACCCCCAGGGGATGCCGTGGCTGGGTCTTTCTTTCTGCGACTTCATGGCATCCTGGTGCAGCCCCTTCACACCTCCTAGGCGTTCCTTTCCATCACTTTGGAGCACATACCCTCCCCCGTCCCTCCACACCAGGACACTGTGCCTCACTCCTTCACCTACCTCGCCACTCTGCAGCTGTCCCCATCGGTCCCTTTCCTTACTCTTCGTGATCTGTTTATTTCCCTGTAATCTCTCATGTTTCTTCCCATCCCCCATCATTTCAGCCCTTCATTTCTCCCCCCCACCACCCCCCAGGTCAGATTCCTTTTACAAACCCTGCATTGTGCTTGTCATCAAGCATCGGAGACATTAGGTCCCTGACCGTCTCAGCTCAAACATCCATTTCCCAGAGTTTGGGCTTCTTCTCTGTCTGTCAGTCTGTCTTCTCATTCCTCGGCTCTCCCCACGGGCAGCATCTGCTGATGGACTTGGTCCTGGTGTGTGATTGTTGTGATTCGTTCTGTGCGCGAAGGAAGGGGGCTTTTTGAATCCCTTCCAAGTGAGATTGTAAATGTAGAATTTTCTACTGTTGGATCTAGATTTTTTTCTTTTTTCCTTTTTTTTTTGGGTGGGTGGGTGGGCGTGGGAGGGTTACAGAACTGAGACCTTGTGCATGCATGTAGAAAATTGTAAAATGTAAATTTTTTTTAATATATAAAATGCTTGTTTTTACAGTTTGCAGTGAATCTAAACATTATGGCAGTTTTAGGGATTTTTTTTTTTTCTTAACATAGGAACTAAAACTGTACAAACTTTTTTTAAAAATATAAAATAAAGACATTTGACTTTTGTGGGGGCATTTTGTTGTTTTTCTTTTTTTATAGAGAGCAAAGAGGGTCAGGCAAGAGTGGATATATGTGCTCCTTGTTAGGGAACGGGTAGGCCAGGAGGGGGCATTGTGAGTTCATTGTCACTCCATTGTTCTTCAGATGAAGGAACAGGAAATTGCCTATTCTGAGAAGAGACAGATGGGGATGGGTGGATGGTTGTTAACATAAGGAGGAAGGAAAGATCCATAAGAATTTCAGGGAATAATTTATTTTAGTCAACAGTGACGAAAAATCCCTGAAGTATATGTCTTATTTCTAAATATCTTATTTCTACCATTATCTCTTCAGTCTTTCAGGCACTGCACGAAAGAAAGTATAGCAATAGTCATTAATTAAAACTAGAGGCCTGGTGCATGAAATTCATGCATAGGAGAGGGGGTCCCTCAGCCCGGCCTGCACCCTCCTATCTGGAACCCTGCCTACCTGATCGCCCCTAACTGCCTCTGCCTGCCAGCCTGATCGCCCTAACTGCTCTCCCCTGCCAGCCTGATCCCCCTAACTGCTCTCTTCTTCCGGCCTGATTGCCCCTAACCACCTTTGCCTCAGCCCCCACCACTGTGGCTTTGGAAGGATGTCTGGTCTAATTAGCACATTACCCTTTTATTAGTATAGATGAAAATATTCAGTTGGCATTGCGTTTATAATCACGTATCAGAATCAGCAAGAGGTCAGGGCCTTTCAGCTCCACCAAGACCCAAGCTTCTCTGTGACTTTGAGAAAAATACTTAGCACATAAACAACTTCTTAAGGTTAAAACAAGTAAGCAAACATAAACTTTCCTGTGTGGAGTTGACCTGCTTCCTAGATTCAGTCTTCCTCTTCCCACCTCTTTGAGGATGCAGGGACAAGAGATGAGGTCCTTGTCCTGGAGAAAGATCCAGCCTATAGGATGCAACAGGCCCAGTGACCTAAGGTGAGGCCCGTGGCCTGGTCACAGGCAGAGCACAGAGGAGCCCTGGCTGGATGGCAAGGAGCTCAGGGAGCCTTTCTTCAAGAAATTTAAGGAATTTTAGAATCAAGAGGGGGCAACACAGTTTCCTTGAAGGGAGGGGATTTATTTGTTTTATTTACCTAGGTCTTCCTAGCATTTGTACCAGTTCCCCACATACAGTTGGTGCTCAATAAGAAAATTGTTGGATGAATAATGAATTTAAAAAAAACGAACAATACAATAGGGACGTGTAAAAGGGATCATACACTTCTTCCTTTACAATTGTACTCAAGTCTTCCTCATATGAAAACAAATAAAATTATTTCAACTTCCCTTGAAACCACAACCCCCATTCTTATGACTCTTTTCTTTTTGTAACGAGGCTTATAGTTTCACTTACTGTTTTCAGTTTACCTCAAATCCAGCTTTTGAGTTACTGTGACCAAATTTCTAGCATGCCTCTCAAATTATTCTGTCTCTTTACGGGCAAATAAAATAACTGCTTTTAGTTTAGCAAGTCTTTATTCAGTGCCTAGGATGTTCCAGCCTGACACCTGGCGGCAGCAGGAATGGCACCAGGTGGAGTCAGACCAGATCTGGGTACTTCAACAACCCTTGGTACTTGGGTTCCGGCTAGGAAAGAATTCAGAGCCAAGATTCAAACTATAGGTGAACATCTATAATAATAAAAGTGTAGTATGCAAATCGGCTGAATGGCCGAACAGTGGAAGGACCATCCGGACAACCATGCTATGACACCCACTGGCGCCAGGCCAGCCCAGGTTGGTGGGATGTGATTGGTCGGGGGGTCCTGCCATTGCCCCACGATCGCACCAAAGAAGGAGGCCCAGGCCATTGACAGGTGGGCGGGGCCTCCCTCTATGGGGTGATTGATCGCAGGGCTCCTAGATCGCTAGAGGGTGCAGGCCGGGCTGAGAGACACCCGCTCCCTCCCCCCCCGCCCTTCCAAGTGCATGAATTTCATGCACCAGGCCTCTATAAAATCAGAGATAAAGAAGTAATTCATAGAAGAAATGGGCTTAGGAAATACACTGAGTGCCCAGATTATTATGATCTCTGAACGCATGAAGGTGCAGTATAATATATATATACACACACACACACACACACAAACACACACGCATATATATATATATCCTATCTAATAAAAGAGAAACATGCAAATTGACCATACCTCCGCTATGCTCACTAGCCACGCCTGCCAGCCAATCAGGAGCAAGTATGCAAATTAACCCAAACCAAGATGGTGGTTAATTTGTATATCAAGGGTCAGAGCGAAGACTGAAGACCGTGTAGAAGGAAGCCAAGCTCTGCAGAAGGGAGCGAAGCTGCAGAGAAGCAAGCAAGCGGGCGGTGGAGATGGGAGGGAAGCAGGAGGGACAGGGGAGAAGGGAGGGAAGCAGGCGGGGCGGCGGAGACCACTACAGGAAGCCCTATTGCAGGAATCTTCCTGCAATGGGCCTCTAGTGTGTGTGTGTATTTTTTTTTAGTGGCCTGGTGTATGAATTCGTGCATGGGTGGGGTCTGGCCAGCCTTCCCAGGGGGAGGAGACCTGGGCGGTTGGCTGGCCTGCCTGCTGGTCGAACTCCTGGTCGGGGGGACAATTTGCATATTAGCCTTTTATTATATAGGATGTACACTGAGTGGCCAGATTATTATGCGTTCAGAGATCATAATAATCTGGCCACTCAGTGTAAGTTACAGAGGCAAAGGAAGGGCCCATAAAGCTTGGGAGTGAGGAAGCTAATGGTAATATATCACGGGGAATGGGGAAGGGAAAATCGCAGGCAGTCATGCTCCCAGGAGAGTAAGCAAGCTGGGTCTTCCATTCTAGGGGTTTTAGGGTGGAGATTTTAGGGGAAGTCTCAGGAAAAGATCTCAATAGAATATTTAGCAGTTTTCCAGGTGTGTCCTTTCAGGGTCTAGGTCTCCACTGATTGATTGGTCTGTGCCAGGGCAGGGGGTCATTAGTCAACACAGCTGGTCCTGAGGTCAGCCTCGGTGTTGCTTGTCTGGTTTTGCTGCTTCTCTGGGCCTGGAGCTGAAATACAACTGAGGCCTAGATGTTATCTCTAGGAAGGAAAAGGTGAGGGTGTCCAAACCACATGACTAGTGATATGCTAGGGGAGGAAGGACCTACCCTAAATTGTTCATTGCTAGGCACCCAGAGCTGCCCACTCTGGTGACTTTCTGTACCTGGCGCATCATCCTTGCTCTGCTCATGTCTAACTGTCTACCACATTCCCCCCTCAAGGATCTTGGCTCTGAATTCTGTCCGAGAAAAAGGGCACAGGTTCTCTTCTGTAGCTGCTTCCTGCTGAAGAGGGATGATATTTTCCTTCAGAGCCAAGAGATCCTTGCTTTCTATCAGAGGGATGAGGAGGCCTGGGCATAGAAGGAGGCTGTCATGGTGTCTAGGGTTGTATTTCTTGAGTAGGACTTGTTACAAATTTCAGTATTATTGGAGCAAAAGTTAGAATGACAAGAATTATGACAAATGGTCTGATAAAAGAAAAAATGTTTTAATTTCAAGTCAAAGGATGGGAGAAAAATGAAACATTAGTTTCAAGAGTTGTAGTCAAATATTTAAGAAAATTAGAAAAATTCAGGATTCAGATTTGTTTATAGGCGGAAAAAACAAGCTTGTAATTGAACTAGAGTCTAATATTTGTAACTGTGTATTAAAGGCTGTTGATTTATTTCATTTATAACTGTGTATTAAAGGCTGTTCATTAATTTCCCCCTAAATTAATCTCATTTTTATTAGAGAGCCAAATCAAAACCAACTTAGTTACTGTATTAAACCCAGTTCCAATTTGGCCTGATTATTTGTATAAACACTATAATAGCAATTGCCCTTTTAAATTTGCTTTGCTGGAATCTCATGATTAAGCTTTAATTAGTCCCTCAGGGCAAATAAGCTAAGCCACCTGGTTGCTAAATACCTATAGACTTGGGTGAATTCCTCAAGTTCTTGAGGTTCTCAAAATATCTTGAGGTTTCTTCCTTGCCATCTCTCAGGAACACACCCTTCATTCCTTACCTGGAAAGACTGCCATGAACCATATCTATATATATAAAAATCTGCCGGGAGTTCGATCACTCACTATAATGTGTGCTGACCACCAGGGGGTGGCGTGGAATGAAGGAAGGCCCTAGCTGGCAGCTGGCAGCAAGGGAAGGGAGGCCCCAGCTGGCAGCCCGCAGCCACTAGGGACGCTACCCATTCATGAACTTCGTGCACTGGGCCTCTAGTAAATAAATAAGGTACCAGGCCATTTCTCCACAGGCTTCTTATTAGCTTTAAAGTCAGTCTTCAGCCCTAGCTGGTTTGGCTCACTGGATAGAGCATTGGCCTGTGGATCACAGGGTCCTGGGTTCGATTCTGGTCAAGGGCATGTACCTTGGTTGCAGGCTCCTCCCTGGCCTTGGCCTCGGTCGGGGATCACACAGGAGGCAGCCAATCAATGTGTTTCTCTCACATCGATGTTTCTCTCTGTCTTTCCCTCTCTCTTCTACTCTCCCTAAAAATCAATGGAAAAATATCTTTGGGTGAGGATTAACAGCAACAACTAAGTCAGTTTTCATTCCTTAAGGCTTTTTGATGACATCTAGAATCCATGTCTCTCTCAGACATGACATTCCAGTTAAAGCCTTGGTTAATAAAATCTCAATTGGAAACTGGTCTTACTCAATTCATGCAAAGAAACATATTGCCATGACTCACTGATTAAGAATTACCAAATTCTGAAGGGATTAGGTAAGTAGAAAAATATCTAATTTACCAAATTGCTTTAAAAAATGTCTTCTTATATCTGTAAAGCAAGAGGAAAATCTTTGTCCTTTTAACGAAGTGGAAAAGAACCAAACTCCAACTTCGTGTTAGCTTACTTTTGATCTTTAAGTTTATTTCATTAATTAAATTCATTATTCAACTAACCTATAATTCCCTTTCCAGGTTTCTCTTCACAACACGTCTGTAACTTTCACAAACCTTTCTACAACTTTCACAAACCTTCTTACCCATTCAGAAATAATTGGCTTTAGAACAACTTACTTTTTCCTTTTCCTTCGAAAAATAGCTCCATACCTTATACTTACACTCACCAAAACTATACAATTCCTTTCCAATTAATTAGAATTCTTAACTCTTAGAAACCTTGATTTTTTTTTAGTGACAACTGAAAGGTAAGTAATTAGCATCTTTTATGAGGAGATAGAAGCAGCTAGGCAGTTAGGGGCAGGACTAGGGTGAGAGGAGAATAAAGGAGAGGAGACTGACTCCTGTGGGTGGGAGCAGAGACCAGTGCCTCAGCCACACCCTGTCCCATGTGGAATCACAGGAACAAAGGGCCCTGGTCCTGGGCTGAAATCACCAGGTGGGAGTCTTAAGTGGGAATCCTGGATTAAAATGTATGGATGTTAGGGCAGAATTCTTCAAACCTACCAATGGGAAGTTAGCAGGGCACATGTGAACCCCTAGACAAGGAAGTTTCCATGGCAACCTGCTTGTGACCCTCTCTGCAGCAGAGAGCTTTGTTACTTTACCATCTCTTTGTTCATGAACTCATTCTTCGATTTTGTGAGACAACGAACTTTGACCCGAACAGAAAAATTGACATCATCTTGATTGGCAAGAACATTTCATCACTTCTTGAAATAGGCTCCTCTATTGGCAAACACTCATACTTCTAAGACTTTTTATTTTTCCAGAGAGAATGGAAGGAGGGCTGGGTAGGGAAAGAGAGAGAGAAAAGAGAGAGAGAGAGAGGAAAGAGAGAGAGAGAGAGAGAGAGAGAGAGAGAGAGAGAGAGAGAGAGAGAGATGTGAGAGAGACACATCCATTGACTGCCTCCTGCACATACCCTGACTGCAGCTGGGAAACAAATTCACAACTTGGGTGCATGCCCTTGACCAGGATGGAACCCTCAACTCTGTGGTGCACAGGGCCAGTGATCTACCACTGAGCCACAATTGGCCTGGGCTAAGAGACTTCTAATAAAGGATAAGACATTCACTAACAGCTTCAAGTGTATTTCCTAGCTTTTTTTGTAAAAGTTGAAATTGTAAAACTTCTAGAAGAAAACATAGGCGAAAAGCCTCTTGACATTGGTCTTGGCAATGATCTATTGAATTTGACACCGAAAGCAAAGGCAACAAAAGCAGAAAAAGAGAAATGGAATTACATCACACTAAAAAGTTTCTGCATAGCAAAGAAAACAGTAAAATGAAAAGGCAACCTATGGAACGGGGGGAAACATTTGCAAACCCTCCACCTGATAAAGGATTAATATCCAAAATATAGCCCTGCTGGTGTGGCTCAGTTGGTTGAGCATCATCCCATGCACTGAAAGGTCACCAGTTCTATTCCCAGTCAGGTCACTTGTCCAGGTTGTGGATTCAATCCCCAGTTGGGGTATGAACAGGAGGCAACAGATGATGTATCTCTCTCACATTAGTGTTTTTCTCTCTCTTCCTCTCTTTCTCCCTGTTTTTTTTTTTTTTTAAATATATGAAAAATTCCCAAAACTCAATAGTAAGAAACCAAATAACCCAAATTTAAAATGGGTAAAGGATCAGAATAGACATTCATTTAAATAAGGCATGTAAATGGCCAATAAATATATGAAAAGGTGCTCAACATCACTACTCATTAGGGTAATGCAAATCAAACCCACAACGAGGTATCATCTCACACCTGGCTATACAAAAACACAAATCCTATATAATAAAACCCTAATATGCAAATTGACTGAACAGTGGAATGACCAGTCGCTATGATGTGCACTGACCACCAGGGGGCAGACATTCAATGTAGGAACTGCCCCCTGGTGGTCAGTGTGCTCCCTCAGGGGGAGCACTGCTCAGCCAAAAGCCAAGCTCATGGCTGGTGAGCGCAGTGGTGGTAGCAGGAGCCTCTCCCGCCTCCGCCGCAGCGCTAAGGACCAGCCAGCCAAGCAGTAAGGAGCAGTGAGCAGGCAGGTGGTAAGGAGCGAGGGATCCAGGACTGCAAGAGGGACCCACACTGTGAGAGGGATATCCGACTGCTGGCTTAGGCCCGATCCCAAGCCGGCAGGTAGACATCTCCCAAGGGGTCCTGGGCTGCGAGAGGGCGCAGACCGGGCTGAGGGACCCCACCTCCCCCCAGTGCACGAATTTCATGCACTGGGCCTCTAGTAAAAAAATAACAAGCATTGGTGAGGATGTGGAGGAAAGGGAACCCCTGTACACTGTTGGTGGGTGGGCTCTCTCCCTCTCCCTTCCACTCTGAAGTCAATAAAAAAATAAAATTCATGGATGAACCTGGAGGACATTATACTAAGTAAAATAAGCCACACACACACACACACACACACACACACACACACACACACACACCAAATAATATATGATCCTACTTATATGAGAAATCTAAAAGTTAAACTTATAGAAGCAGAGAGTGAATAGGGGTTACCAGGGGATAAGTGAGGGCGGGGGTAGAATGCAGATGGTCTTGGTCAAAGGATATAAAATTTCAGTTATGTAAGAGGAGTAAGTCCCAGAGATCTATTGTACAGCATAGTGTCTATAGTTAACAATATTGTATCGTATACTTAAAAATTTGCTAGGAGGGCAGATCTTAGGTTTAAGTATTCTTAGCACACACACAAAAATTACAAATTGAAAAAAAGTGTAGAGGAAACTTTCGGAAGGCATGGATATGTTTACAGTATTGATTGTGGTTGTGGTTTCACGGATGTATACTTATCTAAAAACGCATCAGTTATATGCATTAAGTGTGTAATTTTGGCATGTTAATTATACCTCAATAAATTGTTTCTTTAAAAAAAAAGACATTAAAATATATTGAACCCACAAAATGTCATGAAATTCTTCCTAGGGGAAGAAGAGCATTATTTATCAAATGGGGTAAAAGAAGGGAATATGGGAATTTGAGCAGAGAAAAGGCAGGGAATGATAAGAAAGCAGGGCTCAGACAATGTATCTTCTCTTCTTTTGTATTTTTTGAAGATTTGTGAGGAAAATCTGTCGGTTCAGGAAAATGTAATTTACTAACAACAGCAACAACAGCAGCTAACACTTATTGAGCACTTTTATGAGCTCAGCACTATGCTGAAGACTTCAGTACATTATCTTATTTAATTCTCACCCAATTTTATAACACATTCATTCATTCATTTAAAATAATTGTTGAACATTTTCTATGTGCTATATACTGTGTTAGGTGCTAGGGAAACAGTGGTAAATAAAATTATTATGGTCCCTATTCCTGGAAAGTTTATGGTATAGTAGGAGAAACTCACATTACTAGTAAACCAATGTAAATAAATATGTTTTGCCATATGATAAATGACATGGCCGTGTGACAGAAAAATGGGGAGAGCATCCGGATAGAGAGGTCTGAGAAGGTTCTTTTATTTTTATTTATTTTTTTAAATGTATATTTTATTGATTTCTTACAGAGAGGAAGGGAGAGGCATAGAGAGTTAGAAACATCGATGAGAGAGAAACATTGATTAGCCGCCTCCTGCACACCCCCTACTGGGGATGTGCCCGAAAGCAAGGTACATGCCCTTGACCGGACTCGAACCTGGGACCCTTCACTCCGCAGGTGGATGCTCTATCCACTGAGCCAAACCAGTCAGGGCTGAGAAGGTTCTTTTAGAAGGCGACATATATAGGCTGAGACCTAAAGAATGAGGAGGAGCCGAGCAGGCAGCGGAAGAGCCTTAAGGCAGATGTGAATAATTCTACCTTATTAAAGAACTCTTTCCTTTAATGGAGGAGCTGAAAGACGATCAGGGAGGATAAACAGAGATAGCGGTGGGAGAGTGATAATAGCTGAGGCTGGAGATGGGCCAGAGACCATCCAGGGTCATGGAGATGCAATTTCGTTCTGAGTGCATGGAGAAATACTGCAGAGTTTTAAGCAGACAAGTGAAAGATCTGATTTATATTAAAAATACTGCTCTGGCTGTCTTTTGGAAAATGGGGTAGAGGGAGGTAAGAGCAAAACCTGGGAGAGTTGTTCAGAGTTTACTGTAGCATTCCAGGTGAAAGATGATAATGATTGGATGTGGGATGCTGGTTGAAGATTTGTAAAGAGGTGGATAAGGTTCAGAGATATATTTGGAGGTAGAGTCCATAGGGCCTGGTGATAGAGAAGCTGGAGTCAAAGATAACTCAGGCTCCCGGTTTGAGCAATAGGGCTGATGTATCACCACCCTCCTTTTTCAGTCTAGGAGACCAAAGCTCCAAGAGCTTAGGTAGCATGTTCCAGGAGATATGTCTAGTACATGACTTGAGCATGAGTCTATCCAATTCCAAAGACAACACACGTAATCAACACACTGTATTCTCTCCCAAAGTAACCATACTCATTTGGCTCACACAGACAAAGCGATCCTCATGTGTCACAATTCTGCTGCTTTCTTTCTTTTTTTTTTTTTAAATATATTTTACTGATTTTTCACAGAGAGGAAGGGAAAGGGATAGAGAGTTAGAAACACCGATCAGCTGCCTCCTGCACGCCCCCTACTGGGGATGTGCCCGCAATCAAGGTACATGCCCTTGATCGGAATCGAACCTGGGACCTTTCGGTCCGCAGGCCGACGCTCTATCCACTGAGCCAAACCGGCCAGGGCAATTCTGCTGCTTTCTAAAAGGAGAGAAGTGGTTGTCTTCTGGATTAGAGTCTCTCCATCAACCGTAACTCCATTTGCTTAGTTACCAAAGGGAAAGTCAATATCCAGGCATGTTATCTGAAGCATGTTTTGTCCTGGAGCAGATTAGAAATTGTTATTTTGATTACAGGCTGCAAATGATGTTATTCCTTAACCCATTGTATGTCATAAGGGTAGATGCAAGCGGTGGACCTTCCCCACATGCCATGTGCATCTATAAAGAAAAAAATGTTTTCCCTAAGTGGCAGCCCTGACCAACTTCAAAATTATTTTTTGTGAGAATTTTCAGCTGAAAATATTCAAGAACACCCGAATTGTGATATATATATATATAATTTTATTATTATGTTTTTATTGTCTAAAGTTTTACATGTCTTCCTTTTCTCCAATTTACCCCCTCTCCCCAGCCATTCTTACCCCAGCCAAGCCCCCACCGCCCCAGTGTCTGTGTCCATTGTATTCTCTAATATGCATCAATATATATTTTTTTATAATATCCATTGCAAATTTGGACACGTGGCAGTTCACTGGTGTTTGACCTAGGTAAGAAGGTTCAAGTCTGAAGAACTGGAAGTGATAATCCTAGATATTCAACTTCTGTTTTCCGGCAGAAATCCTGCTCTGGTGTCTCCCATGGGATCAGGAGAAGATGTGTCATTCCTGAATTCCTTTGAGACATTTCAGCAACTTAGATGATGTTGTCAAGAACAGTTGCCCTGGAAGGAATGGGCTTACTTTAATGGGAAAAAGAGAAAAATGAAGTAGGTTAATAAGGACCAGAGCCCCAGGCCAGACCCCATGGCTACAGAGGAGGTCTGCAGAGCACCAGAAGGCAGGTAGCATAAGCAGAATTAAAACACAAGTAGGCTGAAAGCGTAGATATGCATGGTGATCCTAATACAACAAAACTTTTCAGATATGTTTTGGTGATGTCCTGAGGCTTTTTATATTCTGCTGGCATTATTCATCTATAAAATGGCTCCTTAACTTTAAAAAAAAATTTATATATATATTGAATTCAGAGAAAAAGGGAGAGGGAAAGATAGAAACTTCAATGATGAGAATCATTGGTTGGCTGCCTCTTGCACGCCCCCGACTGGGGATGGAGCCCACAACCAGGGCATGTGCCTTTGGAATCAAACTTGGGACCCTTCAGTCTGCAGACCGATGCTCTATCCACTGAGCCAAACCAGCAAGGGCAAAAATGGCTCCTTAACTTTTTCTTTCTTTGCAAAGTCATAGGTCTGATGAGAGAGGTAAGAATGTAAGAACATGGGGCAATCATGGGCTTACCTGTTTGGGTTGACAAATTACGGAGTAAATTGTAGAGGAATCATTATTTTTCATAGGTATTGGGATTCCCGTTTTCTAAAAAAAGGAATCATACTCATTTGGCTCACACAGACAAAGAGATACTCATGCAAAGATATATTCCCAGAGAAAGGCAGTGTGACAGAGTTCTCCAGGAGGAAGGCTAGGGAGTGCTTAGCAAGGGGAGCTAGAGACCAAACACCACCAGCTCTCAACTCTGTGAGTTTAGTGGCATTTTCTGACCCCCAAATAGAAGCACACCCCAGCAAACCAGTAGGATCAAGAACCAAAGACAGAAGGGTGACTTTCTTAGCAAGTGTTGTGAAGAAAGGAAACATTCTTGTCCTGAACCCAACTCCACTGTCTTTTGTCTCAGATCTCTACTGGCTGTACCTGGAAGGTGCTGCCTGCTCTATTTTATCCCTGTGGTTCTAATTGCCTGGTCATCAAGTCATTGGGTTCTCAGGGGGAACCGGTAGGAGAAACATCTGGTATTAAGAGTGGCTCTGCTTGGAACACAAAATATAGCAATAACAGAAGTCCCCTGTGCTCAGAGGTTTTGACATTTAAAATTAATTAAGAAATGTATAGGGTGTTTTCAAGACCTCCAAAACTCTCCAAAGTACAATTTTACATGAGAGAAAAAGTTAAATTTGCAGATTAGTTTCTTGAGAGTGATTCATCTTGTCTTCAAGAGGCAATGGGAAGGACAATAGAAATATCTGAACAAGCCCTCGCTGGTTTGGCTCACTGGATAGAATGCCAGCCTGCAGATCGAAGGGTCCTGGGTTGGATTCCCGTCAAAGGCATGTACCTCGGTTGCAGGCTCCTCCCGGCCCAGGCCCTGGTCAGGACTCATGCAGGAGGCAAGCAATTGATGTGTTTCTCTCACATCGATATTTCTCTCTGTCTTTCCCTCTCTCTTCCACTCTCTCTAAAAAACAATGCAAAAATATCCTCAGGTGAGGATTAGGAAAAAAAAACCAAAACCAACAAGAAATATCTGAATAAGAGTTTCCCTTCATGTTCCCTTTCTTCAAGGAGCCTGCTTTACAAATACCTGTGAGGGGCTGTATGAGGGGATCAAAGGTTTCTAGCTAGACTATTGCTTCCGTCAGTTGGAGAATGAGTCTCTGGACTTGTTTTCAGATGACATAGAAACTGGCCTGCCAGGATGTGTTCTTTAGAATTGTACCGCTTGCAGGTGGTGGGGAATTGTTGATGCCTGACCAAGGCCTTCCGGTTATGTTGTTAGAGGGGTGGGGAGGATTGAGGGCTGCTCATGTCTTTATTGCCCTCTACTGTGAAGGGGTTGCAAATTCCTGTCCCTCTTCTCTTGAGAGACTGCTTCTGAGCACTGCTATTTTCCCTGCTACTGATCTGTCTCCTCTGGAAACTCTCACACTTAATGGAACTTTGATCCACTCAGCAAATATTTACTGATCATCATGCTAAGACATAGGGGAAGAGAGAGGAAGACATAATTTTTACTTGCAGGCAGCTTGTAATTAAGCTGGCGGGACCAGACTTCCTGGTGCATTAAGCAGTGAGAGAGCAGTGTAGCGAAGGGTATGAGTCAACATTCCTTTGGGGTGAGAGCGGTTGGGGCTGGAATGGTCCTGCGTAGAACCTTGTAGCTATGTGTAGCCTTCTCCTCTCCTCAATGGTGTACATCATTTGGATTAGTCAAATGATTGTGGTGACAAGTTTTTGAATAATGACTATAAAAATAATGCTAATGATGGAGTACAAAGCCGAAAGGACTCACCGTGTTTGGATGAGTGACCCGAGCGTACACAGTGTTCTCTGCACAGGTTGGCTCATTCCCTGAGTCCCTCGGGGTCTCTGCTGAAAACACAGAGCGGCCCAGTCAGTTGCAGAAGCGCTCTCCCAGGACCTTGCCTACCCTGGGGCACTTTCTGGCCCTGAAGGTGCAGTTGTTCAAGGCATTGCCATTCCTTAAGGTTCATTCATTTTTGACAGTCTTTGACATTCTGGGTTGAACCAGAAACTTCTCAATCATGTGATCTGTTTTTGACCTCATCTCTTGGGGGGCACATAGTCTTGAGGTACCCTAAAGATTCAGCCTCCCGTTGAATTCACATGTGAGCAAGGAAGCGCCCAGGACCAAATAGTACCATGTACTTAGGAGCTAGCGAACCTCACTGGCCAGGGTAATGGAGCTGGATTATTTCACATACCTGTGATTAAACCTTTCAGGGGTCCTTATGTTGGGTTTGATTATACTAGAGACTAGAGGCCCGATGCACGAAATTTGTGCAAGAGTAGGCCTTCCTTCCCTTGACTGCTGGCACCGGCTTCCCTCGGGCACCCAGGACCTAGGCTTCCCTTGCAGCCCCAGCTTCATCCGGAAGGACATCTGGTCTAATTAGCATATTATGCTTTCATTATTATAAACTAGTGGCCCAATGCACGAAATTCGTGCGGGGGACGGGGGGGCATCCCTCAGCCCGGCCTGTACCCTCTCCAATCTGGGACCCCTCGGGGGATGTTCGACTGTGGGTTTAGGCCCAATCCTAAACCCGCAGTCGAACATCCCCCGCAATCTGGGACCACTGGCTCCTAATTGCTCACCTGCCTGTCTGCCTGATTGCCCCTAACCACTCTGCCTGCCTGCCTGCTTGCCCCCAACTGCCCCCCCCCCCCACTGGCCTTCTCACCCCCAGATGCTCCCCCTTACCAGCCTGATCCCACCCTGCTGGCCTGATCGCCCCCAACTGCCGCTCCCCTACTGGCCTCATGGCTTCCAACTGCTCTCCCCGGCCAGCCTCATGGCTTCCAACTGCTCTCCCTGGCCGGCCTCATGGCCCCCAACTGCCCTCCCTGGCCGGTCTCCTGGTCTAATTAGCATATTACCCTTTTATTAGTATAGATAAGGAACTGTAGGCTCAGAAAATTCAATTGACTTGGCACAAAATTATTCAGGAAGTGACTGAATAAGGAACTTAAGTGCATACCTTCTGATGCCAAATCTCATGCCATGTCCTCTACACATGACATCCTATATCTCTCCCCCAGGAAATGAGACTCAGTGCTAATCTGAGTTCAGAATCTGCATTCCAGTGTCTCTATCACATTTTCTCTTTTGATTGTTTTTACTCAATTCCCACACCCTGGATGAACAGAGTGATGGGGTCAGGCAGTTTGTCTTTGGGCCTTTGATGCTCTCATCCTACACTTGCCCTGGACTTGCTGGGTGATAGTGGACAGGCCATGAGCCCGTTCACTGGCACTTAGTTTTCTATCAGCGGAGGTGGGGGGGTGGGGGTGGGGGGAGGGGGGAGGGGCAGGGAAGGGCCCTAATCCCACTCCAAGAAATTGTGTCAGTGACTGGTCCACATGCTTGTAAAGGACCCCGTCGGTCCCACAGGGGCAAACGTGCACAATGACAGGTTCTCCCCTTGTGCCATCTGGTCCATCTGAGTAATGACATTCTGACTCCATCCTCTCCAATGATCCAGCCCTCTGCCTGGCCCCCTTCTTCTTCAGTTTGGCTATTCCCAGCTGTTTTATGGTTGGGAGTTAAGAGTCTAGAAGCTCACCAGGACTCTGGGTTTGCTGAGTAGAACAGCATAAGGAACCTGAAAAATAAAATCAAATAAATAGAAACTTGTGACTGTAACGAGAGAGATCTTCCACCCTTTAGCCCCATAGGTGTCTCTCTAGAATATGTGGTGGGAGGAGACCAGAAAGGGAAGGGCAGGCCAGACCTGAGGACCTACACTTCCCAGAGGACAACGTTTCAGGAAATTAGCAGGTGTGGGGTTACACCCCAGGTGTTGTCCTAGTGGACTAGCTGAACCAGTATTTGCATCCTCCCTCTTTTTCCCTCTCTTCCAAAAGATAGGTAAAAGGAACCCCAGACTCGAAGTCTCTGAAACCTTGGAGAAGAGACAAGCAAGAAGAAAGAAAACCTGATACTTTTTTCCTCCAAACAATTAAGGACACAACGATACAGATCAAAGAAGGCACTAGTATACTCCATATGATAACCCCGTGTTGATTTTTTTCGTTAAAAACACCTGAAAAGAAAAAAAAAAAAAGAAGTTGCACTTAGGACAATTGAGTAAGGCTCCGTATTCTTCTCAGAGCCTACACTTAACCTCTTCTAGGCCACTTTTGGGGGCAGGGTGGGTTCATCTATACCCAGAAGCTCTGGGGCTCTGGGCAGGATTTCTGGGGGTGGGAGACAGGGCAGGGCAGAGCCTGGTAGAGCCAGCAGAAGGCAACAATTCTCCCTCCCTAAGGACTTTGCTCTTGGGCTCTGAGTGTGTTGCAGGAGGGTTGGGGGTGGGGTGGGGGTGAGGGAGGAAGGTGAGACCTCTGGGGGTAGACATTGAGTGTCTGTCTTCTCCCGGCATCTTTGGCTGCCTCCTATTGGGCTATTGTTTTGGGAATCATGCCAGTCATGTGGTCATGCCACACCCTACAGCTGCTCAAGGCTTTCAGAGAGACCTGCGACAGACTGTTACCTTTGCAGACACTTTGGACAGAGAAAGGGAAGGATAAATCGCTGACAGGATTCTTAGCTATGCAAGTGTATGTCTCTTCATTGGAATTCTTGGGGTCCCAAGAGATAGTGAGATTTGCTTCCTCCAGAACCGTGTTTCCTGCGACCTGCCACCTGAATGAGACATGGTCATCTGGATTCTCCACAGAGCAGGTCAGTTGGATCTCACAGGTCCCATTCTCAAAGAGTTGAGTGTCATTAGCAACTTGTAAATTCCTCAGTCGTCCTGTGTGCAGAGAAAAGACCCAGATTAAGGACAAATGGTTTGGCTCAGCCCTCTGTTAAAAATGTCCTTCTCCTCAATGTTTCTGTATTCTCCCCGACACTCTGCTGTATGTTATGATCTATACTAGTAGCCCGTTTGCACGAAGATTCGTGCAATAGACCTTCATTCACCTGGATGCCTGCACCAGTTTTCTGCCAGCACCGGGGACCCAGGCCTTGGCTGTGGCCACTGCCTTCTGCCTTCTTTCAGGGTCGGGGCTTGGCCTCGGGCGGTGGCCTTGGGCTCGGCCGCACCCAACATCCCTGCTAAGGATCGCAGGAGCCGACCCCCAGTGGTTTCCTGCGATCTGTGCAGGCTCCCCGCTGGTGCCCAAGGCCGGGAAAGCCTCCGCCCGAGGCTTTCCCGGCCTTGGGCTCCGCCACACCCCAACGTCCCTGCAACGGTTTCCTGGTGGGCGTGATTGGTGGGTGGGCGTGGCTTGGGTGTAGCGAAGGTGCGGTCAATTTGCATATTTGTCTATTATAAGGTAAGATACTCTGTAGATAACGTTGTTTATGTTGTCTAACTGATGGGATCAAGGTGTGGGGTGACCAAATGACGAGGGACATTAGTATGAGACATAAAAGCCAGTGTGAGAAATGACAAGTGAAAGACTGAGTTTGCCACTACTAGTTGGGTCATTTGAGGCTGATCACCTTACTTTTCTGCACTTCAGTTTATTCCGGGAGTCCTTTACAGCCTTTATTTTTTTACCCCTTATGTAAAAACAATTTGGAGAGTAAGCTGAGGGTCAGCCCTACCTTAGCCAGGTTAGAAAACAGAGCCAGGCACAAGAGCCCTGTTTCATCCATAATCAGAAATCCCTAGCTGGGGCGGAAGATGGAAGCTGATCTTCCCGGGGGAACTATACTTCCCACAAGTCTACAGGAATTCTGGTCCTCATTGCATACGATGCTGGCTCCAGCGGTGACCAAGAGACCCTGACGAAGAATGTCAGCAGGACAGAAAAGGACACATTGAGAACCAAAACTTTAGGGAAGAAAGAAGTGAAGAAACTGAGAGAGCAAGCACGTTATTCTGGGCAGCAAAGAAGTACAACCTATTCAGGCATTTGAGAAAGCATTTACTGCAGAAATTTATGAGAGCAGAGACCAGAAATATTGACTGGTGAGATATCAGTAGCTATGGATCAGTGGGGACATGGGCACAGTACAGAAAAGGTCACTGACCTAGACTTGGCCTAAGATGACCCAGCAAAGAACAGAATGACTCCAACTGTCTGATTAGAAGAGACCGAGTAATGCTTTACGTTTAGTTAACTGAGTAGGACTAGTGGAATCTATCTTGCCAGAATGGAGCTTTTATGTGGCAGCAAGTATGTTGGATTTGGAGTTAAGACTTGGATTAGAATCATTACTTAGTTATTTAATGGCTACTCGACCATGACTACATTGTTAATTGTTTCAAGCATCTGTAAAACTGGGCAATAATACTTACTGCTTAGGTCATTATGAGGGTTAAATAAGACAGAGCCTAGCACAGCAATGGCAAATACTTTGCATAAATGTCACATCTCCCTCAGCCTTTGTTCATGGCTGACCAAAACGCTATATTATTACCTTTTTCCACTTGATGAATTTGTAACCAAGTACTTGACATTTCCACTTGGACATAACGTGTATTTCCAATTCAACATGTTCAAAAGAACTCCCGTTTTTCTCTCTAAAACCTATTCCATCTGCAGCCTTTCTCCGTCTTACTCAATAACAACTTAATCAAAAGTCCTTATATTCATGGGCAATATAATCCTACATAATAAAAGGGTAATATGGAAATTGACCGTACCTTCGCTATGCCCACGATTGGGTGGGAGGCGTGGGGGTGCGGGACTCAGGGTGGCCGATTGGGCTGGCGGGAGGCACGGGGGGCGGGGACTCACGAGTCCCTGCCCCCCGTGCCTCCCGCCGACGCCATCGGCCTCTGCGCCGCTGAGCGGGGACTGAATGGGGCCAGCGGGATGCTGAGCTCACGTTGCCAGCGGCGGTGCGAGCTCAGCGTCTGTGCCATGGCTGTGCTGCGGCACAGAAGGGGCCTCTGGGGCAGTGAGCCCATGTCCCCGCCCCGGCCGGCCGTGCTGCGGGAGTGAACGGGCCTGTGGGGCCCGGAGCTCAGCATCCGCGCGGCAGGGGAGGAACCAGAAAAATGGATCTTTCCAGTTCCTGATGCTGACAGCCCTATGGGTGCCGGGGTCCTCCACCTGCAGCCCCCAGTCGCAGCCCATCAGCCCCAGTCACAGACTGGAAGCCCCCTGCCAGCAGTCCAGACGGGATCAGTGTGGCGCCGCGGTGGTGGGTGTCAGCGGGCATGCTACAGACATCAAATCACTGCCACCGAGGCCACCCCCACACACACACTCACAAGTAGTATGGTCCAAGGGGGTGACTCCTAAGGCAAGGCTCCCATGGCAGCTGATGCTCACCATGCCAGGTGAGGAAGCCAGACCTGAAAGCCCAAGCCCCCGAGTACCCGAACTGCAGGGCATCATGGGCCAGGGCCCTGAGGAGGCCCCAGGACAAGCATCTTCCCAGAGGCTGTGCAGAAGGAGAGGAGGAACCTCTGGCTAGAGGCCGGGGTGAGGGATGCTGGCGTCTTTGCAGGCCAAGACAGGGCTGAGGGACACCCCCCCCCCCCGCACCCCTCATGCACGAATTTCGTGCACCGGGCCTCTAGTAACTGATATTTGTTAAATGCATTCTGTATGCCAAGCATTATACTGAAAAAAAAAAAAAAAAAAGTCCTTATGTTGGCTCTTGGAGCCTTACATGATGTGGCCCTCAATTTTCTTACTGAACCTTGTTTCCTATTACTCTCTCCTCACTTTGCTTCTTGATGTTCCTCGAACATGCAAGCCACAAGAGAATACATGTACTGGATGTTCTTCATCCAGATATCTTCATGGCTTACTCCCTCACCTCCAATAGGTCTGGGCTCAAATGTCGTCTTCCCAATGAGGCTTAGTATGACCCTCTAATTAAAATTACTCCCTACTCTCTGTCGGCACTCCTGATGCTCTTATGCTACTCTAATCTCTTTTTTTTCTCCACAGCACTCATGGCTTTCTCACATACTGTGTCATTTGTTTATACATTACATGTATTGTTTATTACCTCCTCTTACTCTCCACCCAGAATATCAGCTCCATGAAGGCAGGGATCTTTGTCTGTTTTGCTCATTGATACATTTCAAGTGCCTAAAACAGTTTCTTGTACATTGTCCATAGTCAACAAATATTGTTAACTCAATGAATAAACTTAACATGGCCTCAACGTCTTTTTTAACAGTGAACTCTAGCCCAGCTGGTGTAGCTCAGCAGTTGAGCATTGACCCAGGAACCAACAGGTCACTGGTTTGATTCCTGGTCTGGGCACATGCCGGGGTTGTGGGCTTGATCTCCTGTGGGGGGCATGCAGGAGGCAGCTGATCGATGATATTTCTCTCTCATTGCTGTTTCTATCTCTCTATACCTCTCGCTTCCTCTCTAAAAATAAATAAATAAATAAATAAAAACATATTTAAACAAACAAAAACAATGAATTCTAAGAAGTTAGTCCCAATTAGTTGATCATGGCCTGTAAGATAAAATTTTTGCTATCCCTAGCCTGGTATACGAAGTAATTGGTTAATGTTTTATTTTATTTTTTTAAAATATATTTTTATTAATTTCAGAGAGGAAGGGAGAAGGAGAGATAGAAACATCAATGATGAGAGAGAATCATTGATCGGCTGCCTCCTGCACGCCCCCCACGGGGGATTGAGTCCACAACCCAGGCATGTGCCCTTGACTGGAATCAAACCTGGGTCCCTTCAGTCCATAGGCCGACTGAGCCAAACCAGCTAGGGCTGGTCAGTGTTTTAAAACACTATATAGTTCATACCCCGAAATTCCTTTGCACTATTGTAAGACATGTTGGTGTAGCTTACACATCTCTTTGTGTATGTGCCTTTGAAGGAGAGGTACTTTAAAAGACCCTGAGAAGGGATGGACATTGAGCCTCAGGAGTGTGGTTAGTGCAGAAGTCATGCTTGGTCTTCTGAGTAGTGGCAGAAGAATGTTGTCTCTACAGGTGTGATGGAGCCTGATATGGGAATTGTTCCCAGACTTTCCAATGGATGTGTCTCCTCTCTCTAGGGCCCTAGCTCTGCCTTAATGATCAGTGATTACCCAGAGTTGGTTGAATGATGACCCCCTCTTCCCATCCTCCACCACACACTCATAGATATTCTAATTCTAAGAATCTTATTTGGAAAAAAGGTCTTTTGCAGATGGATGAGATGATCCTGGATTATCTACCTAGGTGGGCCCTAAATCCAGTAAGTGTCCTTATAAGAGAAAAGCAGAGATATTTGAGACAGACAGAAGAGGAGAAAACACAAGGAAGAGGTAATGAGACTATAGTTCCCCAAGGAAGATACGCATTCCTATCATTCATGGCATCACTGATTGCTAGAACTTTCTTTTCCTGACATTGACTCATAAACTATGTCATTATAGTTTCCATAAGTTTATGTTGAGGACCCGAGCTGTCTGTGAAAATATTGTTGTTAATTAGACAACCTTGCTAGAAAATACATTTCTCTTTTTCAACTCATCCTTATAGAACATTTTCTACATAGACTACTCTTCTGTACACTGACCACTGGGTCAGATGAACCTTTATATAAAGGGAGGCATCACAACCGCTAGTTCTATGGGAAGCTCTCCCACTGACTATCTCTGTGATTGTAGGGTATTGTTGTAACTGACACTGTGCCTCAGGGGTAAAAATAGTACCTCCCTCATAGAGCTTTTGTGAGGATTACATGACAAATACATACATGTAATGCACATGGCAACAAAATCCTAGATATTTCACTTCCATCACTTCCTCTACACTTGTAGTTTGAAAGGAACCATTTTATGGTGTGAGGGGAAGTGAGGTGATTTTGGGTTGGGAGTCACAAGACTTAGGTTCTGTTCTCAGTTCTGTCAACTAACTGGCCATGTGCAATGCTCTTGAATTGCTTTGCCACTGGACCTCAATCTGGCTCCTAGTGCCATATTCTTTACTACTAGGCTCTAGCATATATTTGGTCAGTGGTCAGTAACACAGAATTAAAATATGTAATATTTCTTAGTCTATACAAAATTAAACTCCATTCTTTGACTCACTGAAGATCGACAGATTGTAATCATAAAACTTGGAGGTTGCTGTGGTTATCTGGGCACGATAGGATCCGCTGTCCGCTATTGTCAGGTTGTTGATCTGCAAGGAGGAGGACTGGGTGACTTTCAGTCGATCTTTCCGTTCTGGATCAGTCACCTGGATCTGTGGTGGCTTTGTCTGTGTGAAGATGATAGCTACTACGGTTCGATTATGAAGCCAGGTGATGGACTGGATCTCTTCTTCTGCAGAAAACTTCAGGGGAAGAGTTACCGACTCCCCCAGCACCCCGTTCACCAGCAATGGGGGTGCTCCGGTTTGTGAAACTGTGTTCCCTGTAAACACAGAAGGGAAACTGTTGAAATGGACTATCAAAAAGGCTCCACCCCAAACAAAATGTACGGCACTCTTGGTTAATGGGCTGTTAGCCCAGATGATCCTGGCTCAGTTTACTCTCCCACACTGGCTGGTTATCCACGGCCATGCACACTATCTGACTCCAGCCTCTGAGTTCTTTCTCTGGGCATAAGGTAGAGGGGGACAAGGAACTGCATCCACTCCCTGCCACAGATTCCAAAACCATAAGTGTTTGCTGATAATTTATAATTAAAATCAACATTTACTGATGACCTGCTATGTGCCCAACATAGTGGGCTTGTGAGATTTAGAGGACGAGTAATCAGAATTTACAGTTCTTCTTATACATTACTTCATTTGATGCTGACAACAATTTCTGTGAGGTAGGTAGATGGATGCTATTATCTCAATTTATAACAAAACTGAGGCATAGAGTAGTTCACTAGTAATTTTCCCAGGGTTGCATAGCTAAAGAATGAGTCAGGATTCAAACTCAACTACTTTGACTCCCAACTACTTTGTGCTCTTTTCAGGATACTAGAAGTCATCTTTTCTCCTCTCAAAAAGATTATACTTAGTAGGAGAGAGACACATAAAAGTAATAAATATCATTTAAAAGGAATGTATAATGGCCGTATTCTAATGAGCTTATCTCAGAACCATTAATGTTTGAGCAAAAAAAGGTGAAATAGTCACAAAGATTCTTTTTAAAAATATATTTATTTTACTAATTTCAGCAAAGAAGGGAGAGGGAGAGAGAGGTAGAAACATCAATGAAGAGAAAGAATCATTGATCAGCTGTCTCTTGCATGCCCCCTCCTGGGGATTGAGCCTGCAACCTGGGCATGTGCCCTGCCCGGGAATCGAACTGTGACCTCCTTGTTCATAGGTTAATTCTCAACCACTGAACCCCACCAGCCAGGCACAGAGATTCTTAAAGAAGATGCTTCCATAGCATCCTTTGCCGAATACTTAGATAAATACTTAAACAATTATTACACTCTTTTGTAGCCCTCTGTTTACTTGTTTGCCTAACCAATCATACTTTAATTATCTTTGCATTTCAGCACTGTGCCTGATACAAAGTAGTATCTGTTTGAACGAATCAAACAATCAGTAACTATAACCACGACCTTAACATTCTTGAGATCTCTTTATTCTCAGGAGAGGATCTGAGTAGGGGAGGAACCCTGACACTCATCTCCTGGGTGAGCTCTTTTTTTCCTAAATTGTCTTGTGGATGCCAGGCACATGAACACTGCCATCATCAGTACTACCTGCCTACCATACCTTTCCCATCAGCACTTTAACATGCTCTTGTTTGTCATCTTAACTCTTCCCTCTTGAAACCATATGAGAAAACATCACAAGGAAAAATCTTGAGAGAAAAACCCCCCAGATATAAACAGAATACATGATATGATTCCATTTATTTTAAAGTTAAAAAGCAGGCAAAGCAAATCTATGCTGTTTGAAGTCAAGATGGTGGTTACCTTTGAGGAGGTGGGAGGGATGACAAGTAGGAGGGAGCAAAAGGGAGAATTGGGGGGAGGGGAGCTGATAATGTTCTATTTCTTGGCCTGTGTCTGTATACGTAAATGTATTCATTTTATTTATTTATTTATTTTATTTTATTTTTTCATTTTTTTATTAAGGTATTATATGTGTACATATCTTACCATTGCCCCCTCCCCCCACTCCCATACATGCCCTCACCCCCCAGAGTTTTGTGTCCATTGGTTATGCTTATATGCATGCACACAAGTCCTTCGGTTGATCTCTTATCTCCCCCACCTCTCCCTAACCTTCCCGCTGTAATTTGACAGTCTGTTTGATGCTTTACTGTCTCTGTTTCTATCTTTTTGTTCAACAGTTTATAATTTTCTTTATTATCCATAAATGAGTGAGATCATGTGGTATTTTTTTTTATTGACTGGCTTATTTCACTTAGCATAATGTTCTCCAATTCCATCCAGGTTGCTGCAAATGGTAAGAATTCCTTTCTTTTTTATGGCAGCATAGTATTCCATTGTGTAGATGTACCATAGTTTTCTGATCCAGTCATCTGCTGACAGGTACCTAGGCTGTTTCCAAATCTTAACTATTGTAAATTGTGCTGCTATGAACATAGGGGTGCATATATCTTTTCTTATTGGTGTTTCCAGTTTCTTAGGATATATTCCCAGGAGTGGGATTACTGGGTCAAATGTATTCATTTTATACATTGAGATGATACTTAGGATTTGTACAGTTTTCTCTCTGTATGTTAAATTTTAGTAAAATATATTAAAAAACAACAACAACAACAACAACAACAACAACAACAACAACAAAAAGACACACAAAATAATGACAATGACCTATACAGACCAAAATGCTCTGGTTATTTTTCTCTCTTCTACCTAATGTCCCATAACTGTTCCCTGTGTTCACTTTGCTCAGACTACGCTGGCTTGGCTATTCCTTGAGATGGTCAGGCCTGGTTCACTTGCAATTGTCTTTGCCTGGAATGAGCTTCTTCCTGGTGTCCATGTGTCTCACTCTTTGTCTTCATAGGTCTTTCATGCCAATATTCCCTCTCAGAGACCTTCTGTGGCCACTCTTTCCTCATCACTAGCCCTTACCCTATACACTCAGCTGCCTTTGAATTTCATTTTCTCCTTCATACTTACTATCTAGCATACTTTATAATTTGTGTATTTAGTTTTTTAAATTCTTTTTTTCCTTCCACTAGAGCAGCAGTTCTCAACCTGTGGGTTGCGACCCCTTTGGGGGTCGGTCGAATGACCCTTTCACAGGGGCCGCCTAAGACCATCGGAAAACACAGATATTTACATTACGATTCATAACAGTAGCAAGATTACAGTTATGAAGTAGCAACGAAAATAATTTTATGGTTGGGGGTCACCACAACATGAGGAACTGTATTAAAGGGTCGCGGCATTAGGAAGGTTGAGAACCACTGCACTAGAGAGTAAGCTCCATGAAAGCAAGAATTTCTCTTTGTCTTGTCCATTGCTGTGAACACCTATGAACAGTGCTTGGTACACAATAGGTATTCAATGCATATTTGTTGAGTAAAAGGACACATCTTCATCCCTTCTTCTGAAGGTTCACAGTGGTCGGCAAACTGCGGCGCACGAGCCACATGCGGCTCTTTGGCCCCTTGAGTTTTTAGCAAAGGCCAGCTTAGGAGTACCCTAATTAAGTTAATAACAATGTACCTACCTATATAGGTTAAGTTTAAAAAATTTGGCTCTCAAAAGAAATTTCAATCATGTCTGTTGATATTTGGCTCTGTTGACTAATGAGTTTGCCGACCACTGGTCTAGGATATGAAAGACCAATTCCTTTTTGTAAGGAGTCTGGGCATACCCTGTGGCCGAAAGACTCCCCAGGAACTGTTCCTCCCTCACCTAACACATTCTTTAAGGTTCCTTTGTTTTTATAGATAGCAATTATTCATTTATTTAACAAATTGTTCATTCTTGTATTTACTCAGTTCCATGCCAATTTAGTGAGTAAAGCCTCAGAAATTATGAAATTCAGACCATATTTATTAGATTCCTTTTATGTACCAGTTTCTGGGCTAACGACTGGGAATACAAATATGAGTAAGACATATTGGTCCTCTGGGCTGTGCATGTGGTAGAGGAACCTGACTGGTAGACAGTAGTTATGGTGCAGTGAGTTAGACCTTGACCTAGGATAGAGCTTGCCTCCACATTGTCCTCAAACCACTGATTGCACCCTGAGCACTCAATATCAGATACTTCTTTCTAGTTGTTATAATTATGAGATTGTTCACCCCCTTTCTTTCTTTCTTTTAAAAAAATCTTTATTGTTGAGGGTATTACAGATGTCCCTCCTTCTCCCCGCCCCCCATCCCCTGCTGCCCGCATAACCTCCTCCAGGCTTTCACCACCCTATTGTCAGTGTCCATATATAATGCATATTCTCTCTAATAAATTTATTTATTTATTATTTATTTATTTATTTTTATTTTTTTAAAAATATATTTTTATTGATTTTTCACAGAGAGGAAGGGAGAGGGATAGAGAGTTAGAAACATCGATGGGAGAGAAACATCGATCAGCCGCATCCTGCACACCCCCTACTGGGGATGTGCCCGCAACCAAGGTACATGCCCTTGACCGGAATCGAACCTGGGACCCTTCATTCCGCAGGCCGACGCTCTATCCACTGAGCCAAACCGGTTTCGGCTTTATTTCTTTATTGATTAAGGTGTCACATATTTGTCCTCATCCCCCCCATTCCCATCCCCCACCCCTCCCCACGGATGCCCCCACCCCCCTGTTGTCCTTATCCATTGGTTAGGCTTGTATGCATGCACACAAGTCCTTTGGTTGATCTCTCCCCTCTACCCCCACCCTCCCCTACCCTCCCTCTGAGGCCCAATAGTCCGATCGACGCCTCCTTGTTTCTGGGTCTGTTCTTGTTCATCAGTCTATGTTGTTCATCATTTCCCCTAGATGAGTGAGATCATGTGTTACTAGAAATATACTTATAAGAACTGAATGTGAGACGAGCAATAATAGTTATGCTAACAGGCAAATGAATCAGTCTGTAGTAAGTTTCTTTCTGGACCAACAGTTCTTTTGAGACCCAATTTCAATGTCCACCAGTTCCTTATGTGTACATGTCGGCACTGACTTTTCAGCTCTGGATGGTGGACAAAAGGTGGTAATGCAGGTCCGACTCCCTCTGGTTTGGTCTCGCCCGGACGCAGGGGCGCGGCTTCACCCGGACTCAGGGGCACTTGGCCTCACCCAGACCCAGGGGCGCATGGCCTCACCCGGACCCTGGGGCGCGTGGCCTCTCCTGGACCCAGGGGCGCGGCCTCAACCGGTACCGGGACACAGCCTCACCCGGATCCAGGGGCGCATGGCCTCACCCGGACCCGGGATCCAGCTTCACCCAGACCCAGGACCCAGCCTCACCCAGATCCAGGGGCGCACGGCCTCACCCGGACCCGGAATCCAGCTTCACCTGGACCCAGGGGCGTGTGGCCTCTCCCGGACCCAGGGGCGCGTGGCCTCTCCCGGACCCAGGGGCGCGGCCTCACCTGGACCCGGGACCCAGCCTCACCCAGATCCAGGGGCGCGTGGCCTCACCCGGACCCAGGACCCAGCCTCACCTGGATCCAGGGGCGCACGGCCTCACCCGGACCCGGGATCCAGCTTCACCCTGACCCAGGGGCGCGTGGCCTCACTCGGACCCTGGGGCACGTGGCCTCTCCCAGACCCAGGGGCGCACGGCCTCAACCGGTCCCGGGACCCAGCCTCACCCGGATCCAGGGGCGCACGGCCTCACCTGGACCCAGGGGCACATGGCCTCTCCCGGACCCAGGGGCGCACGGCCTCACCCGGACCCGGGATCCAGCTTCACCCGGACCCAGGGGTGCACGGCCTCGCCCGGACCCAAGCCCCAGCCTCACCCGGATCCAGGGGCGCACGGCCTCACCCGGACCCGGGATCCAGCCACACCCTGACCCAGAGGCGTGGCCTCTCCCGGACCCAGGGGAGCATGGCCTTACCTGGACCCGGGGGCGCGTGGCCTCACCCAGACCCGGGACCCAGCCTCACCCGGATCCAGAGGCGCATGGCCTCACCCGAACCCGGGATCCAGCTTCACCCGGACCCCGGGGCGTGTGGCCTCTCCTGGACCCAGGGGCACGTGGCCTCGCCCAGACCCAGGGGCGCGGCCTCACCCAAACCCGGGACCCAGCTGGGCTTCGTCTTCTTGATCCCAATTCCTGTTGGTCAATTTCCTCTCAGCAATTCCTTCGGCCATTTTCTCAAAGCTCCGTGGCGGCTGCCACGGAACTTGCTGGGCGGCGGGCTCAGCGAAGCTCCAGTGCGCCCGGTGCATGGCGGCGGGCTGGTCCGAGGTCGCTGCGTTGGCACTCAGGTCTGCAGCGGTGACCAGTCGCCGGGCCAGCGCACCTGTATCCGGGACCCAGCGGGGCCTCGTCTTCCTGATCCCAACTCCCATCGGTCAATTCCCTCTCAGCAATTCCTCTGGCCATTGTTCTGGATGGTGTCTGCTCTGTTTTCCAGTTGTAGTTTCAAAATTGTTGTGGTAGGCAACAATCAGGCGTCTGCCCTATGCCGCCATCTTGGTCCTCCAGAAGAATCTTAAGAAACCTTATAAATGTGGTTCTGAACACTGTGTCGTCCATTAGTTTACTTCCTTCATCCCTTCTATTCGTGACCTGCTTCGGTGTCTTCACCTTTTGGCTGCCTCCCTATAACTCAGCTTCCCCAATCTCCCTAGGTGGTCGCTCTTGATACCCCCCTTTGTGGGCTGAGTGCAAAGTCTTGGTGTTGTTAAGCCTTGATTGCTGTTGGTACACTGGGAGGATTTGACCTCCAGTCCAATTGGCTGTGAGGATCAGCTGTGTCTCTGCCGGGAGACAGCCTTATTCAACTAGCATATCCTCTCTAATAAATAAGTAATATGCAAAGTAACCATCACTCCGCTACATAAGCCACGCCCACCAGCCAAGCCACGCCCACCAGCCAATCAGGGCGAGTATGCAAATTAACCTCAACCAAGACTACCAGAAAGGAGGCTTGGGTTTCCCCGGTAACAGAGGAAGCCAAGCTTTCCACACACTCTGGCGGGCCTAGGCCTCCACTCAAGGATACAAAGTTTCAATTATAGAAGATACATCAATCTCAAGAGAAATGGCTGCCGGCCATGGGAGTAAGCAGGAGGCTTGGCTCCACTCCAAGCTACAAAGTTTCAATTGTAGAAGGTAAATAAATTCCAGATACCAAGGCCTCTGCTTGGGTTGTCAGGGGCGTGGCCGGCCTGCAAACCACTACAGGCCCCTCGCCCAGGCCTCTCCACACCCCAAGGGAACCCCACCCTGATCCAGGACACGCTTCAGGGCAAACCAGCTGGTCCCCACCCGTGCACCAGGCCTCTATCCTATGTAATAAAAGAGTAATATGCAGACTGACCACCACTCCAACACACAAGATCAAGATAGCTGCCCCTATGTGTTCAAAGATCCTGCCCCCATGTGGACACAAGATGGCCACCACAAGATGGCCAGCAGGGGAGGGCTGTTGGGAGGGACCAGGCCTGCAAGGAAAGGCAGTTGAGAGGGACCAGGCCTGCAAGGGAGGGCAGTTGGAGGCAATCAACCCTGCAGAGGAGGGCAGTTAGGGGTGACCAGGCCGGCAGAGGAGGGAATTTGGGGGCAAACAGGCTGGCAGGGGAGCAGTTAGACATCAATCAGGCTGGCATGGGAGTGGTTAGGGGGTGATCAGGCTGGCAGGCAGAAGCGGTTAGGGGAAATCAGGAAGGCAGGCAGGTGAGCAGTTGGGAGCCATCAGTCCTGGATTGTGAGAGGGATGTCTGAGTGCCAGTGGGATCGGGCCTAAACGGGCAGTCGGACATCCCTTGAGGGGTCCCAGATTGGAGAAGGTACAAGCTGGGCTGAGGGACACACACACACCTGCCCCCGTGCATGAATTTCGTGCACTGGGCCTCTAGTCCTATCTAATAATAGACAAATATGCAAATTGACCATACCTCTGACACACCCACAAGCCACGCCCACAAACCATGCCCACCATCCAATCAGAGCGAGTATGCAAATTAGCCCAAACCAATATGGCTACAGCCACAGAGAGCAAGGTTTCCTAAGTAACAGAGGAAGCCAAGCTTTCTGCCTGCTCTTGCCAGGCCTAAGCCTCCACTCAAGCTACAAAGTTTCAATTATAGAAGGTAAACAAATTCAAACAAATGGCAGCAGAATGGAGCTTGAGAGAGCAGGCCAGGGTTGCCGCCGGCAACAGGGGAAGCAAAGCTTTCCGAACACCCTGGCCGGGCCCACCCGCTTAAGGCAACAAAGTTTCAATTATAACCCCAACACAAATGACTGCCGGCCTCGGAGGGAGCCCCAGGCTTGGCTCCGCTCCAGGCTACAAAGTTTCAATTGTAGAAGGAAAATAAATTCCAGATACCAGGGCCTCTGCTTGGGTAGTCAGGGGGCGTGACCAGCCTGCAAACCACCACAGGCCCCTCACTCAGGCCACCCCACACCCCAAGGGAACCCCCACCTGATCCAGGACGCCCTTCAGGGCAAACCAGCTGGCCCCCACCCCTGTACCAGGCCTCTATCCTATCTAATAAAAGAGTAATATGCAGATTGATCATCACTGTAACACACAATATAGCTGCCCCCATGTGGTCAAAGATCCTACCCCCATGTGGACACAAGATGGCCACCACAAGATGGCCAGCAGGAGAGGGCAATTGGGAGGCACCCTGCCTGCAAGGGAGGGCAGTTGAGAGGGACCAGGCCTGCAAGGGAGGGCAGTTGGAGGTGATCAACCCTGCAGGAGAGTGCAGTTAGGGGTGACCAGGCCGACAGAGGAGGGAAGTTGGGGGCAAACAGGCTGGCAGCAGAGTGGTTAGGGGGTGATCAGGCTGGCAGGCAGAAGCAGTTAGGGGCAATCAGGAAGGGAGGCAGGCAAGCAGTTGGGAGCCAGCAGTCCTGGATTGTGAGAAGGATGTCCGACTGCCCGTTTAGGCCTGATCCCACTGGGCAGTCGGACATCCCTCAAGGGGTCCCATATTGGAGAGGGTACAGGCTGGGCTGAGGGACAACCCCCCTCCGTGCACGAATTTCATGCACCGGGCCTCTAGTGTGCATATAAGATGTTAGGTTAATCTCTTCCCGCCTCCACTTCCCCCTTCCTCCTTCCCTCTGAGATTCATCAGTCTGTTCCATGTTTCCATGCCTCTGATTCTATTTTATTCATCAGTTAATTTTATTCATTAGATTTCTTGTTCATTTATTTTGACTTTTAGATTCAATTGTTAATGGATATATATTTATTGCCTTTTTATTGTTCATATTTTTTATCTTTTTATTTTCTCCTTCTTCCACTATTTTTTTTTTTTAAAGATTAGGTGGGAGTCCTGGAAGGCCTAGGCACAGGCCTGGAGCGGGTCTCCAAAGCCCAAAATCCGGCAGCCCATCAGAGCTCAGTGCAAAATATAAAATGCTTCATGAATTTGCTTGTCATCCTTGAGCAGGGGCCATGCTAATTTTCTCTGCATTGTTCCAATTTTAGTATATGTGCTGCCTTAGCGAGCACTTCTGCTTCTTAAAGAATACCCTTTTGCCCTAGCTGGTTTGGTTCAGTGGATAGAACAGGGGTCCTCAAACTTTTTAAACAGGGGGCCAGTTCACTGTCCCTCAGACCGTTGGAAGGCCAGACTATAGTTTGAAAAAAAACTATGAACAAATTCCTATGCACACTCCACATATCTTATTTTGAAGTAAAAAAACAAAACAGCAAAAACACCTGCGGGCCGTAGTTTGAGGATGCCTGGGATAGAGCATTGGCCTGCGGCCTAAAGGGTCCTGGATTTGATTCCAGTCAAGGGCACATGCCCGGGGTTGTGGGCTCAATCTCTAGTAGGGGGTGTGCAGGAGGCAGCTGATCAATGATTCTCATCATTGATGTTTCTATTTCTCTCTCCTTTCCTCTTTGATATATATATATTTATTTATTTAAAGAATACCCTTCAGCCCTAGCTGGTTTTGCTTAGTGGTTAGAGAGTTGACCTGTAAACTGAAGGATCCCAGGTTCGATTCTGGTCAAGGGTACATGCCTGGGTTTCAGACTCAACCCCAGTGGGGGTCGTGCAGGAAGCAGCCAATCAATTGATGTTCCTATTTTGCTCTCCCTCTCCCTTCCTCTCTAAAATCAGTAAAAAAATATATATTTTAAAAAAAGAATACCCTTCAACATTTCATGTAAAACTGGTTTGGTGGTGATGACTCTTTTAGCTTTTTCTTATCTGGGAAGCTCTTTATCTGACCTTCAATTCTAAATGATAGCTTTGAGGGTAAAGTAATCTTGTTTATAGGTCCTTGCTATTCATCACTTTGAATATTTCTTGCCACTTCCTTCTGGCCTGCAAAGTTTCTGTTGAGAAATCAGCTGACAGTCTCATGGGCTCTCCCTTATAGGTAACTAACTGCTTTTCTCTTGCTGCTTTTAAGATTCTCTCTTTGCCTTTAACCCTTGGAATTTTAATTATGATGTGTCTTGGTGTGAGCCTCTTTGGGTTCCTCTTATTTGGGACTCTCTGTGCTTCCTGGACTTGTAAGTCTATTTCCTTCACCAAGTAGGGGAAGTTTTCTGTCATTATTTCTTCAAATACCCTGCACTCCCTAGAGCTTCTCCTTCTGGCACCCCATAATGTGAATGTTGGTATTCTTGAAGTTGTCCCAGAGGTTCCTTACACTCTTGTTGGAGACCGGGTGTAAGCTGACAGAGTCCTTACTGATAAGATTCAGTCCCCTACCCACACAGTGTTCCCAGGCTTGTTTGGATGGTGATTTCCAATTATCAGTAGAATAAGAGCAACCTTTCATGGCTTACCAAGAAGTCTGTAACTGTTTACTGAGATTTGCTGTACTGAGAATTTGCCTTTCTGCTCTAGAGATTTGCATTTTTGCCTCAGAGATTAAGAGGAACAAAGAGTACATTCCTCTTGACTGACTTCCTATTTAAGTGTTTGTGTATAAAAGGCATTACACAGTTAATAAAGCTGCTGCAATCTGAAAAATGGCTTGCAGCCCTCCTGATCCCGCTTTCTTGTCTTTCTTTTCTTAATTCCCACCTCCCTACCTCATCCCAGTTCACCTGTCAGGCTGGCCCTGACACACTCTCATATTTTTGGATTCTTTTTTCTTTTTGCTGTTCTGATTGGGTGTTTTTTGCTTTCTCATATTCCAAATCATTGATTTGATTCTCAAAATCATCTACTCTACTGTTGAATCCCTGTAGATTATTCTTTATTTCAGTTAGTGTATGCTTAATTTCTGACTGGTCCTTTTTCATGTCTTTGAAATTCTCACAAAGATTCTTGAAAGTCTCACTTAGTCCCTTGAAGCTGTCATTAAATCCCCTGAAGTTTGAATTAAGATCCTTGAGCAACCTTATAACAATTGTTTTGAACTTTGTATTTAATAGTTTGCTTGCTTCCATTTCTTTCATTTGTGATATGTTTCTTTGAGCTGCTTCCTTGTGCTTGTTTTTCTGTATTAGGTAGATCTGCCATGTCTCCTGGACTTGGAAGAGTGGCCTTGTGTAGTAGGTGTCCTGTAGGGTCCAGTGTCTCAGCCTCCAGTCACCTGAGCTGGCCCCTCTAGGTGCACCCCTGTGTGGGCTGTGTGCACAGTCTTATTTTAGTTAGCCTTGATTGCTCTTGGTATCACTGGGAGGAATTGACCTTCAGGCCAATTGGCTGTGAGGACCAGCTGTGACTATAGCAGAAGACCTGCTGTGCAGGAAACATCCCTACAGAGCAGTACTTGCTTCAGTCGGGCTTTGGTGCTCACTGAGTCTGCTCCTTGAGTGTGTCACTTGTGAATGTGTAGAGTTGTAATCTGGTATGGTCTGAAGCTCTCCACCAGATACACTGGCTCTGGGGCCTCCTGGGAGGTGCAAAGTCAGCCATTGCCTGGGGCTACAGAGAGATGTGCAGATGGCTGCTATTTGTATTGGGCTTGGAAGTGCCCAGAGGAGGCCCAGCTGTAAAGCAAAGCAGGTTGGTGCTAGTGTTGGGTCTTGGGCCTCTTATTGATAGGTTTGGGGAATGCTGATGCCAGTTGTTGCTTGTTTGAGGGATTTTAGGGAAGTCTGAAGTCTGAGCTAGGACAGGCCAATCATATGGAAAAGCTGCTACAAACAGCTTAGGTGGGGTTGCAAATTGAATGGGGCAGGGTTTCAGGGAATCACCAGGGTAGAGTAAACAGTGTGAGCCAGGCTAATGGAAGCTCATATTTGGCTGCCAGTCAGCACTGTGATGGGGTAAGTCTCAGCATAGGAACAATGACCCCTGTGAGCACCCTTGTCTGGAAGAAAGCCACCTCAGTTTTCTTGCCCCAATGCCAGACAATTCAGTTCCTGCCCATATGTCCCTGGATCCCCCAAAGCCACCACCTGGTGCTGGAACTTAGAGGAAACGGTACCATGTTCATGCGTTGGCCTTTTAAGAGGAATTGCCTGGGGCTCCAGCAGCCTCCGTATCACTTAGCCACAATCCCCACTGTTTTTCACAGCCCAAAGTTATAGAGACTTCTCTTCCCAGCTCTGGAACCCTGGGAGGGGGGGGGTCTGGTGTGGGACTGGGACCCCTTGCTTCTCATGGGAGGCCCTTGCATCTGAGATACCTTACTGATTGAAAAAAATGCCACATGCAGCTGTTGGACCAGCCCAGTCTGTGCCTCTGCCCCTTCTATCAGCATCGATATACTTTCATCTTTACTTCTGTAGTTGTAGGACTTCCATCAGCCAGATTTATGATTTGAATGATGGTTGTTCTGTATTTTAGTTGTAATTTTGATGTGATTGTGGGAGGCAGCAAGAACTGGTGTTTACCTACACTGCCATCTTGGTTCTCCTGTTTTCCCCCTTTCTATTCCATAATTTCGAAGTAAAAATTATGTTTGTTATTTCTATATTCTTAGCATTTAGCACAATTTCTA
The DNA here is from genome assembly GCF_027574615.1 of Eptesicus fuscus. Lineage (NCBI taxonomy): Eukaryota > Metazoa > Chordata > Mammalia > Chiroptera > Vespertilionidae > Eptesicus > Eptesicus fuscus. The sequence goes on along the minus strand of NC_072494.1, from coordinate 37,640,766 downwards.
GCTCAATAAAAATATATTATTTATTCCAGAAAGAGTAAGGGGGGGGGGAGAGAGAGAGAGAGAGAGAGAGAAACATCAATGACGAGGGCAAATCATTGATTGGCTGCCTCCTGCATGCCCCCATCTGGAGATTGAGCCCAAAACCCAGGCATATTCCCTGACCAGAAATTGTACCATGACCATGGTTCATAGGTCAACGCTCAACCTCTGAGCGATGCTGTCTGGGCTCTAGCTCAGTTAATATTGATCTGATAGAGGTATGTGCTCCATGCGAGCACACATAATGAGAATGATGATCAGGAAGAGTTGGGTTGTGCCAGGAAACATTCCACAGAGGAGGTACTTTTGTAACAGGGTTTTGAATAAAAACAAGAGGTTCTCCATGGTTTGATCATTTGTGATTCTTCCAAGAATGCCCTGTTTCTTCTTTGTTCTTTTGTTTTCTTTGCCTGAAACACTCTTTCCCACCTTTTCCAGGAAGTGAGCTCCTATTGATCCTTCAAGGATGAGCTCAAATATCTCTTTCCCTCAGCTTATATTTGTGGGAAGTTTGGTACAGGGTGAGAAGAAAAGAGTTTGTGGTGGGAGAATAGAAGAAGGGGGTAGAAGGAGAAGATGGTAGAATAGTTCTCTGTAGGTATAAAGGGAAAAAAAAAGATTTGAGCCACTATGCTTAGAGAAGGTAAAGGTTAGAAGTTACTGCAAATGTTCAAAAGGTCCTCTGTGAGACTTTAGCCATAAGTATAGCTGCTTTGGGGTGGGGTACAGGTGATGTGGTGTGTCCCAGAGGGCACAAGGAGGCCCTTTACTCTGCCGGTAACCAGCACTGATGCTTTGGGAATGTCCTGGGCCAGGATCCTTGTCATGGATATTGATGTTCTTGGAGTAAGCAGGACAATGAAGTGTACTCTAAGTGGCTCTGCTGGCAGCAGGTATGAAGGACTAGAAGCAGAAGAGAAGGTTGAGAATTGGAAAGATACCTTATGACTGCAACTGAAGGCTGCTTAGGTGGCCCATGGGAAGCATCCCTTTGGGGACCCTTAGAAGTCACTGAGGGATCACTTGGAGCGTGGAGGTGATGCAGAGGTCCTGCCAATTTTCTGGCGAGGATGTCAAATCAGCAGACATGTGGGGTATGTTTGTTGACATGTTTTATTCATTGGATGATGTGCTTCTGGGAACATGAATAATGTCTTACTCAGCTCTTTATGGTCCCAATACTTGACCCAGGGAACTCAGTGAATCTAAGTAGACTGAGATTAGAATGTGAAGTGTCTTAAATGGTTACTGAATAATATTTTGAAAGATATCAAGAAATATGGAGTAATTTTTAGAATTGGGAAAGTATAAAGAAAAGTGTTTTGGAAAGGAGAGGAAGGACTGAGTTGATTAAAAAAAAAAAAAAAAGCAGAGAAACATAGAAACACACCTGAAACCTACATGTTCATATTGACCAATGTCACTCAAATAAATTTAACTTAAAAAAAAAAAAAGAAAAACAGAGAAACTTTGGGGTTTCTAACCTAGGGGATTGGCTTAGGCCTGTCTACAGGAAAGAGGGATATAATATGCTATTTTAGCTCAGCATGAAACAAGTTTAGAAGGAGAGTTGGGGCTGATTTCTCAAGAGATTTAATAGAGAAGAGAAACATAGGACAGGATCTTAAAAATGACAAGTGAAATGAAAGTAGAATAACCCAAGGTTAAAGGAAGCAACGAAAACAATACTTGAAGGGAAATTTATAGCTATGTTTATAGCTATATTGATATTAAAAAAGAAAAACATCTCAACTCAATAACCTAACTTTGCACCATAAGGATCTAGAAAAAGAACAAAATAACCCAAAGCCTAACAGAAAGGAAACACTAAAGATTGGAGCAGAAATAACCAAAATAGAGAATGTAAAACCAACAGAGAAAATCAACAAAACCAAAATTTGGTTCTTTTAAAAGATAAACAGATTTGACACACATTTAGCTAGATTAATTAGGAAAATAATGGAGAATACTAAAATTACTAAATTAGAAATGAAAGAGTGGACATTACTGCAGACCTTATAGAAATAAAAAGGAATTATAAGAGAATACTATGAAACAGACAAATTCCTAGAAACAAGCAAATTACAAAACTAACTTAAGAATAAATATAAAATCTGAGAGGACCGGTAACAAGTAGAGAGATTGAATCAGTAATCAAAGATATACTAAGCCCAGGACAAAATGGCTTCACTGGTGAATTCGACCTATTATTTAAGGAACTAGAGGCCTGGTACATGAAATTCATGCACAAGTAGGGTCCCTAGGCCTGGCCAGTGATCAGGGCCGATCAGGGCATTCTGGCCACTGGCCGGGGCCTTCCTTCCTTCCACACTGCCCCATAATGGTCAGTGCATGTCATAGCAAGTGATCTAACTCCCAGTCTCCTGGTCAAACTCCTGAGGGGACACTTGGCATATTAGCCTTTTATATATGTAGATAATTAACACCAATCCTTCCCAAAAAAATAGAAGAGGAGAAAGCACTTTCTAATTCATCCTATGAGGGCAGCATTACCAAAGCCAAAGACATTTCCCTCCCCCAAATAAAATTACCAATTAATATCTCTTATGAATATTGATGTAAAAATCCTCAACAAAGTACTAACAAACTCAATCCAGGAGCATTTTAAAAGGATGATACATCATGACTTAGTGGAATTTATCTCAGAAATGCAAGAGTGGTTTAATATATGAATATTAATGCAATATATCACATTAAAAAAACTAAAGAAAAGAGACACGCCATTATCTTAATCAATATAGAAAAAGTACGTAACAAAATCCAAAACCATCTCACATTTAAGAATCTAGGATTAGTAGGAAACGTTTTTACTTTGATAAAAGTCATCTTGAAAACCCACAGCTAACATTCTACTTCAGGATGAAAGGCCGAAAGCCTTCCACCAAAACCAGGGCTAAGATAACAGTACCTGCTTTCACCACTTCTATTCAACACTGTACTGGAAGTTCTAGCTAGAGCAATTAGGCAAGAAAAAGAAATAAAAGATATCTCAATTGAAAAGGAAGAAATGAAGCTATTCTTATCTTTTAGATAGAAAATCCTAAAGAACCCACACACAAAATATCATCAGAGCTAATCAATTAATTTACCCAAATTGAAGAATAGAAGATCAATATACAAAAATCAGTTATAGTCCTACACACTAACAATGAACATGTGAAAGGAAATTAAAACAATTCCATTTACAATAGCATCCAAGATAATAAAATATCTAGGAATAATTTAACCAAGGAGATGCAAGATTTTACCCTGAAAACTATAAAACATTGCTAAAAGAAATTAAAGAAAAAAATAGATGTAAAGACATCCTATGTTTATGGATCAGAGGACTTAATATTAAGATAGCAATACCACCCAAACCAATCTACAAAAACAATCTACACATGCAATTCAATGTCTAACAAAATTCCAATGAGTCATTGATTTATTTTCAGAAATGGAGAAGTCAATTCTCAAATTCATATGGAATTTCAAGGGGTCCCAAATAGCAAAAGCAATACTGAAAAATAAAATTAAAATTGGAGAACTCACACTTCCCAACTTCAAAATTTACACAGCTACAGTAATCCAAATAGTGTGGTGCTGACTATAAAGGTAGATATATAGATGTCAACATCAAATTGAATTGAGAGTCCATAAATTAACCCATATGTTTATGGACAATTAAATTTTTTTGTTAATCTTCACCCGAGGGTAATTTTTTCTATTAATTTTTAGAGAGAGTGGAAGCGGAGGATAAAGAGAGAGAAACATCAATGTGAGAGAGACACATCGATTGGTGGCCTCCCACACATGCCCCAACCCGGGCCGGGGATCGAGCCTGCAATTGAGGTATGTGCCCTTGATCAGAATTTAACACATGACCCTTCAAGACTCTAACTACTAAGGGCCAAGACTCTAACTACTAAGCAAAACAGCCAAAGCTACAGACAATTAATTTTTGACAATAGTAGCAAGATCATTCTATGGGGAAAGAAGTTGCTTCAACAAATGGCACTGGGACAACTAGATTACCTACATGCAAAAAAATGTGGTTGGACCCTCTAACTCAGATCTATATAAAAATTAACTCAACGTGTTTCAATGACCTAAACATGAGAGCTAAAATTATAAAACTCTTAGAAGAAAACATAAGTTTAAATTTCCCTGTCCTTAGCTTTAGCAATAGATTTTTAGATATGATACCAAAAGCACAAGCAACAAAAGAAAAAAATAGATAAATTGGACTTCATCAAAATTAAAAACTTCTGTTCATCAAAGGATATTATCAAGAACATGAAAAGACAATCTACAGAATGGGAGAAGATATTTATAAATCATATATCTAAAAAGGTTTTAGTTTTCAGATTATTTAAAGAACACTTATAAGCTAACAATAAAAAGACAAAAAATACAATTAAAAATGAGTGAAGACCTTGAATAGATATTTCTCCAAAGAAGATATAAATTTAAGTGGCCAATAAACCCATGCAAAGATGCTCAACATTATTAGTCATTAGAGAAATGCAAATCAAAAACACAATGAGATACCTTTATATCTACTAAAATGGTAGTAATGATAATCAGAAAAAAAATTTTTGCTAGAATATGGAGAAATCAGAACCCTTGTACATTGCTGGTGGAAATACACACTGGTACAGCCAATGTAGAAAAGTATTTAGTGATTCCTCAAAAATATTAAACATAGTATGGCCCGGTAATTCCATTCCTAGGTATATACCCAGAAGGATTGAAAACAGATGTCAAACAAATACTTGTACACAAATCTTCATAGCAGCGTTATTCACATAAGTAAAAAGGTGAAAACAATACAAATGTCCATCAATAGAAGAATGGATAAATAAAATGTAGTAATACACACAATTGAATATTATTCAGCAATAAAAAGGAATTACTGATAGATGATACAGCATGAACAAACCCTGCAGACACTGCACTAAGTGAAAGAAGTCAGCTACAAAAGGTCACATACGATATGATTTCACTTATATGAAATATCCAGAATACCTAAACCCATAGAAATGGAAAGCAGACTGGTATTTTTGGGGTCCTGGGGGGAAGGGGAAATGTGGAGTGATTGCATAATGAGTACAGGGTTTCCTTTCTGGGGTAATGAAAACGTTTTGGAGTGACATAAGTTAAGTGGTGGAGGAACAACAATGTGAATTTACAAAATGCCACTAAATTGTACATTTTAAAATTATTGTTTTGTCTTTTATATTTCACGTTAATGAAAAACAAAGAAAGGAAAAAAGCCTGCCTTTGGATAGAGACACACCTGACGCTAGATGTGGATGGAAAATGGAAAGGCATGGAAAGCAGGAGGTCACAGGGGTACAGACGGCAGATCCTGAGAGGTGGAAAGACACAGCTGTCCTTGAGGACAATGACAAGAGGGAAAACAACACAGCCTGTAGTGAGCAAGAATAAACATTAGAGGCCCTGACCGATGTGGCTCAGTTGGTTGGAGCATCGTCCCATATACCAAAAAGGTGTGGGTTCAATTCCAGGTCAGGGCACATACCCAGGCTGTGGGTTTGATCCCTGGTTCGGGTGCATGCGGGAGGGACGTAACTAATCAATGTTTCTCACATCCATGTTGCTCTCTCTCTCTCTCTCTCTCTCTCTCTCTCTCTCTCTCTCAAATCAATAATAAAAAAAAAAAGAATAAACATGAGAAAGCATGGATAGTTGGTAAGTAGATGACGATGCTCAGGGGAAGGAGAGTCATTGGATTACAATCTCCTAGCCTAGCCAAAGAAAGAGCCAGCAAGTTTTTGACTCAAAACCACAGAATCATTTGGCTAGCCCACATGGATTGGCTCTGCCTCCATTTCCAACCACTGTTCTCCCCTGGGCAGCAGACACCTGTCTGTATCTGCTTCTTGCAAACACATTCAGAGAATTAGTTCCCATGTTTCCCTCCCTCTAGTCCCAGTGTGACTTAGGTCCCATGAAATCTAGACCTTGCTACTCAAAGTGTGGTCCTTGGAATAGGAAGGGTTACCTGGAAGCTAAATCTTAGCCTCCATCCCAGAATCCATATTATAATAAGATTCCCTCATAATTTGTATGCATATTAACTAACACTTGATAAGCCCCCCATCTAGAAAGAATAACAGAGAGACACAGGAGACTCATTTTTCCCCAAGGGCATGCTGATGCCTGATTCCAGTTAAACCTATTAGGATGATCTCTCAACACGGTTTATCTTTCCAGCTAAATTTCCTAAAGGAATCAAGTTATGGTGTTCCACCTACTCGAGAGAATATGGGCTGGCATGCATCATCTTCCTTCAAGCTTGTTTTCAAGGTTGGTTTATTTAATTTTCCTCTCTGTGGCTGCTTCCTGTCCCTGAAACTGTCACCTTTTTTGGCTACCGAGCCTGAAATGTCACAGCCCCCACTCTGCATCATCTTCCTTCCTGTACACTGTACTATTTCACTTATTTATCTTGTTTATAGTTTGTCTCCCCTGCTAAAATGTTTATTCTGTCTGGTGGGCATGGCTCAGTGGTTGAGCTGCGACCTATGAACCAGGAGGTTACTATTTGATTCCCAGTCAGGGCACAGGCCTTGGTTGGGGTTGGGGTTGTGGGTTCAGTCCCCAGTGGTGGGCATGCAGGAGGCAGCCGATCAATGATTCTCTCTCATCACTGATCACTGATGTTTCTTTCTCTCTCCCTTTCCCTTCCTCTCTGAAATCAATAAAAATATATTTTTAAAAAAAAGTTAACTCCCAGAGGGCAGAAATGGTTGTGGCTTTGTTCATGATCGATCTCCAGAAACTAGAATAGGGTCAGGCATCCAGTAAGTACTCAATATTTATTGAATGACATAATAAATTCACCTTTCCCCTCATTCCCACGGCCAGTTAATTCTGTATCTGTGGTGACTCTTGCTTCTGTCCTTTTTTCTCTTGTGCTGCTGCTTCCCTGTTTGTTTAACTGTCATTATTTCTCAGAACTATCACAAGAGGCTGCCACCTGCTAGCTAATGAAATTCGGCAAGTTATTGAAATTATCATAATTCCACATGTAAAAATGGGAATGGTACAGACTCATAAAACCGTCACAGGCTTATGTACATATACACTGAGTGGCCAGATTATTATGATCTCTGAATGCATAATAATCTGGCCACTCAGTGTGTGTGTGTGTGTGTGTGTGTGTGTGTGTGTGTGTGTGTGTGTATATATATATATATATATATATATATATATATATATGAGGCCTGGTGCATGAATTCATGCATGGGTGGGGTCCAGCCAGCCTGGCCAGGGGGAGGAGACATGGGCGGTTGGCTGGCCTGCCTGCTGGTCGAGGGGACAATTTGCATATTAGCCTTTTATTATATAGGATATACACTGAGTGGCCAGATTATTATGCGTTCAGAGATCATAATAATCTGGCCACTCAGTGTATAATGCATGGAAGTGCCTGGTCCCATGCCTGTAAAACAGAATAGACACTCAGCGAATATTAGCTCGTGGCTAGTTCTGGCTTAGCTCTCCTGCCTTGTCTCCTGCCCCATATGTCCCTTAACCCTATACTTTGGCTCCAATGGACCTCTTGTGGTTGCCCAAACATCACATACAACTTTGTTTTACAGGTAACCAACAGCAGGAAACAAGAAGCAGGCAGGATGCGCTAATTTCTTTCTCTCTGCCTTATAAGGTACTGCTGAACCACATGCATAGCCTCTGGTTTGCATCAAAGGAAGAACGAGCTGGAGAAAGCCTTTTATTTTTCATTTTTATAGCAAACAGAAACTAAGAGGACTACGTCTAGTGTTTTTTGTTGGGCCTAGAAATTTTGGCTAAACCGACTCATAGGTTTTCAATATTTTAGATGAGAACAGTGAAAATCTGGAAGAATAAGTAATGCAGCTGATGTTATGCAGCAAGACAGAAGCTAATTGGGCAAAAGGATATCTTTTCCTAATCTTAGTGCTTCTCCTTCTTCAACATGCTGGTGAGTCTTGTTTTAGAAAAGCTCATTTCCCGTGTCCCCAGAGCCAATTCCCTTAGACCAGTGGTTCTCAACCTTTCTAATGCCGCGACCCTTTAATACACTTCCTCATGTTGTGGTGACTCCCAACCATAAAATTATTTTCATTGCTACTTCATAACTGTAATTTTTAAAAAATATTTTTATTGATTTCAGAGAGGAAGGGAGAGGGAGAGAGAGATAGAAACATCAGTGATGAGAGAGAATCACTGATTGGCTGCCTCCTGCATGCCCCGCACTGGGGATCGAGCCCACAACCCAGGCACGTACCCCTGGCCGGAATCGAACCTGGGACCCTTCAGTCCACAGAACAATACTCCATCCACTGAGCCAAACCAGCCAGGGTAATATAACTGTAATTTTGCTACTGTTATGAATTGTAATGTAAATACGATTCATAACAGTAGCAACCCACAGGTTGAGAACCGCTGCTGTCGAGCCTAAGACCATCAGAAAACACAGATATTTACATTACAATTCATTAACAGTAGCAAAATTACATTATGAAGTAGCAACGAAAATAATTTTATGGTTGGAAGTCACCACAACATGAGAAACTGTATTAAAGGGTCGTGGCATTAGAAGGGTTAAGAACCACCACTGCCTTAGATGCAGACACAACTTTAGTTAGCCACCGAACCATTTAACATTGAGAGGAGGTAGCAGCTTATCAGATAGCATTGTGAGCCCTACCCAGAGCCTTGGCAGAGAGACAGACAGACACCTATATATAGGGGATTTAGCCCGAGCAAGCAGCACAAAACCAGGGAGTCACTCCGTGACGACATGGGTTTGTACAGGCATTTACCTGAGCCAAGGCTGGAGAGAAGCTCGAGAAACTGAAGCAACCAGATCATGCTCTTAGCATTGGTGCTGGAGATTTCACACTAGTCAAAATCATTTAGCGTATCTGCAAGTGCTTCTTACGCGAAACTTCCTTCTCATGCGAAACTTCCGTTTCCTCTTATAGGAGTGGCATAAGTAGACAGCGGTGAGCAGAGCAAAGGACCCAGGACCCAAAGCCCTGGGTGCCTAGCAAAGGACAATTGTAGGATGGGGTCTCACCCTCCAGGTGACCTTTCCTCTTTAGAGATAACATTCAGGCCTCAATGGCATTTCAGGCCCAGAAAGGCAGGAAAACCAGACAAGCATTGCGATGGCTGATGTCAAGAGAAGCTGCACTGAGGAAGGAGCCCGTGCCCTGGTGCTGACTCATTTCCAGCCCTGAAAGCACACACCTAGAAACTGCTGAATATTCTATTGAAGTCTTCCCCTGGGATCTTCCCTAAAATCGCCACCCTTAAAACCCTTAGGATGGAAGACCTAGTGATGAGGAGTGTAAGGTATTTTGGGGGCTAGCAATCTGAATTTGTCCCAGTAACCTGCTTTCTACTGCACTCTCTTGCTAGCCAGTAACTCCATTTGTGAAAGAATGTAGGAGACGAGCAGCCGGACTCTGCACCTAGTTAATCAATGTCGCTAATGCACATTCCTGTGGTCACTGCCCCTTCCTTAATGATCTGGTCTCACAAGAGCTATTTACCTAAATACTCCCAATTGACAAGGGCCATAAACCAAGGATGAAACAGCTTAACTAGAGGGAGGTCACTGGTGCCATCCAGGATGGACATTAGCTACAATCTAAGTTAATCATTCTAACTGATTCTCAGGGGTGTGGGTGAGGGAGTGGGGGTGGAGGGGAGGAGGGGACTGTGAGAGTCCCCTACTGAAGCTTGGTAGTTAGGAAACAAAGAAACTCAGAAATATATAAGGAGAAAATCTCATTGTCTAAGTTGTTCAGGATCTGGATCTTAGAGTCCCCTGAACCAGCAGCGCGGCTTTGAATAAAGGCTTTTCCTGAAACCTCAGAGTGTCCAACTGTCTCTTCTGCGCCAATTCCATAAATTCTATATTCCATAACACCAGCACCCTCTTCCTTTCATTGGTCTTTTGGGGTTCATTTTGTTTGGGACTCTGTGAGCTTCTTGCATTTGTGTGAGTTTTTTCTTCCCTATATCAGGGAAGTTTTCTGTCATTTCTTCAAACAGGTTTTCTATTCCTTGCTCAGTTTCCTCTCCTTCTGGAACCCCTATTATGTGGATGTTGTTTCATTTCGTGTTGTCCCAAAGTTCCCTTAGGCTCTCCTCTTGTTTTTTTAAGCTTTTTTTCTAGATGCTGCTCTGCTTGGGTATTTTTCCTACCTTGTCTTCTAGCTCACTGATGCAGTCCTCTGCTTCTTCTAGTCTACTATTGATATCTTCTATTGAGTTCTTTATTGCAGTGATGTCATTTTTCATTTCTTCTTGGTTCTTCTTCATTTTCTCTTGGTTCTTACACATATTGTTGAATTTGTCTTTCAACCTTTTCAGCGACCTTATGACCTTTTCTCTGACATATTGCTTGCCTCCATTTTGTTTACTTCATTTTCTGGTGATGCCTCCTTTTCTTTCATATGTGGGCTGTTTCTTTGTCTCCCCATGATCTCTCCTCTCTGGGTGTCTGGTTATGTATCTCTCTCTCCTGCATTGACTTAAATGTACAAAATACAACACAACAAGGCACAATGCACAAGGCACTGAACACAAATGTATTCACGATACTAATAACCCCCAAAAAAGGTGACCACCAGAGAAAAGAATATTAGGGGATTAAAAAAAAAGAGCGCAAAAATGATATTTAGATATCAATGATATTTAAATGGTTTGGCTCAGTTGCCTGCAGACTGCAAGGTCCCAGGTTTGATTCCTGTCAAGGGCATGTACCTGGGTTGTGAGCACATCCCCAGTAGGAGGTGTGCAGGAGGCATCTCTCTCATTGATGTTTCTAACTCTTTATCCCTCTCCCTTTCTCTGTGTAAAAAATCAAGAAGATATATTTTAAAAAAATTATATTTAGAAAAGGAAAAAAAATTAAGAGAAAAGAAAGAGAATAAAAAAGGAGAAAAACTATTTATATGGGAAGAAAACTCCAATAGAACAACAACTAATCAAAAAAATGCAAACAACTAACACCCAGATATGAGTGCAAAGTACATACAACAACTAATAACAAGTGAGGAGAGGAAAAACAGAAGCAAAAAAAAAAAAGAGAGAAACAATCACACAAACAAACCAATCTAATCAACAATCAAACTAACAACAGCAATAGGACAGAGAGAAAGAAGGGCAAAACAAAACAAAAGAAAAGAAAAAACTTAAATAAAAACAACAACAACAACAACAAAACAAAAAAAGGGGAGAAAAACATTTGGAGAGTGAAGAAAGTGAAGAGAGAAGTGTGTATGGACTTGGAGCAGGGGATCAGAAATTACATATATAAGTTGGGTGAATTTTTAACAGGGGGTAAAAGAAGGAATAGGGAAAATCTAAAGCAGGAAAAGGGTAAGAGAAACAGGACAACAAAAGGGAAAAAGTGAGGAAGAGAGTGTTGGCATAAAGGTAAAGTTGAGATAGAGTAAAATGATGCTAAAGGAAAAATGAAAATAGAATGTAGAACACTAATCCCAAAATAAAATGAAGAGAAAATAAAATGAAACTTTAAAAAAGGTAAAATAGTAGTAATAATACTGATTAAAAATAAAAATATAATGATTAAAAAGATAAAATCAAGTGAGAAAATAAGAAAAAAGTTTCTTAAGTAAAAGGTAAAAAAAAAGTACAGTAGTGAAGGTCATTCACTTCCTCTACTGTTCTGTTTGGCACACCTGTTTCCTGTCAGGTAGTCAGGACAGTATTGAAGTTCCCTGTATTCCACAGCTCCTCTGTGTCATAAGCCACAATCATGTTTTCTTTCTTTTTTTTTTTTAAATATATTTTTATTGATTTCAAAGAGGAAGGGAGAGGTAGAGAGAGATGGAAACATCAATGATAAGAGAGAATCATTGAACGGCTGCCTCTTGCATGCCCCATACTGAGGATCAAGCCCGAAACCCGGGCCTGTGCCCTTGGCCAGAATCAAACCCGGGACGCTTCAGTCTGCAGGCTGACGCTCTATCCACTAAGCCAAACCAGTTAGGGCCACAATCATATTTTCAAGCAGGCTGTATTTGTTTCTCAGCCTAACTATGGTTGTATTTACACAAGATTCAGTTTGTGATTCAACCCCTGGGTGGCAGTGTTTCTGTATTGACATCCGGGGCTATAAGTCCTCTCTATCCAGTATTTAGAATTTGTTTTCCCTGCTGCACTGAATACTGGTTTGGAGTATTTGGGTTTTCTGATCATTTCTCCCCACTCTGATCCCCAGGTTCCACAAAAACATCTTTTCCCTGCAGTCTCTGAGAGTGTTTTTAATTGGGTGATCCTATGTACTGGGCTTAGTAATCAAAAGCAAGGATTTAAAGAGAAAAAAGAGCCAGAGTAAGTGCGCAAACTCTCGACTTTTTCACCCCGGCACTGCACACAACTCTGCTCAAGTCTCTGTGCACGTATTTCCCCCCTGGCACAGTGCAGCCCGTTTACTGGTAAAGCTTCAGGCTGCCTTTTTGTGCCAAGCCCAGCTATGGGTTGATTTCTAGAGTTCCCTTCTGTCAACAGCCCTGTGGACCCCCTTCCACATTCGCGGACTACACTGGCTCCAACGTCTGCGGATTTTGTGGGGCGCAGACTTCCTCTGAACCTCTCATTCTCACTGCTCGCATTTCTTCCTTCAGCCTGGATCACAGACCTCACCTTTCTCTGGGAGAAATCTGACCTTTCTGTGAGAAGGTGAAGAGCTCACCCGAGTCCGCATATTCCTGCTGCTTGAGACCCGGTGTTTGTGGGTTCACTGCTGGTCCCTGGGTGTTGTGGTTGTAGGGTCCCCTGAGGTATCCGATTCTTCCCGATTGAAGGTAAGGCTGGGCTTCCGATCACAGCCACTCTCCCTTTCAAGATGGCGCGGTCTCTGTGGCAGAGCCGGTCGCTCTGGGAGAGATTTCAGCAGCAGTGGAGGCTGCCTGGTCAGGGGAGCCCGGTCCAGCAGTCCCCAACAGTCCCTTGGAATATAGCGGTCCCTCACTCACTCACAAATGGACACTGTCACCATTATACCAGTCATAACCTGTCACCATTATACCAGTCCACACACTCTCCTTTTGTGTGGACTGGTATAATGGTGACAGTGTCCATTTGTGAGTGGACACACTATCCTGCAGCCTGCCTTCCCATCAGCAGCCATCTTCGATCTCTCAACCCTAACTTCTTAATGTTAGGGGCAGAAATAATAATCATGCTCTGTTAACTATGATTGTTAGCTATAGTTATAAGAAATATTAATTATGGCCCTGGCCAGTTTTGCTCAATGGATAGAGCATCAGCCTGTGGACTGGAGGGACCCAGGTTTGATTCTGGTCAGGGGCACATGCCCGGGTTGTGGACTTAATCCCCAGTAAGGGCATGCAGGAGGCAGCTGGTCAATGCTTCTCTCTCATCATTGATGTTTCTATCTCTCTCTCACCCTTCATCTCTGAAATTAATAAAAAAATATTTTTTAAAAAAGGAATATTAATCATGCTCTGCTAACCATGATTGTTCTGTTCTTGATTAGAGAAAGCACATTCTAACCTGGCTGAGAGTTGTACGCCCAAGACATAGGAGTAAACCTGGAATGAAGTCTATTCTCCTTACCTGAGACCTGCCCATTATAATGGAAACATTAACAACCTTGTTGCTAAAACAATAGTGTCCCAGAGGTGCCTGCCCCAGCCTGCATTGCTTATAACCTGTCACCATTATACCAGTTCTTATTCCTTTTGCCTACTTCCCATGTGCTTTTGTCCTTCTACCCAATATAAGCAGCTCGTTATGGGGGCTAGAGGATGGGGCAGAGCAGATTTTCGTGGATGACCTGCTGCTCTCCCATACTGCCGGCATTATTGGAATAATACAGGGTTGGCTCATATATGATTCAACCCTGATTCTGCTTAATTGGCTCAAGTAGTGACAGGCAGGCTGGATCCAATGGTTGTCCGGTTTCGTTAACTGGTGACTCTGGTAGGATTGAATAAGTGGGGGACACCTCTGGGGTAGTACCGGAGATCCTGCTTGCTGCCTGGACTGGGGGTTCCTGAGCATGAGGCCTGGACTCTTTTATTCACAGTGCTGTCAGGAATTTTCTTGTTTTGAGTCCCAGCCACAGCCTCAGCACTCCTGTTGTCTCACCTAAGACCTAAGTTGAATCTAACACGTTTGTATGACACAAGAAGCATTTGCTGCCTCTCATCTGGGCCTCTTTGTAAGGCACGGGAAGTGAAAGGTTAACATGATGGTGCTGGGAAGGCTAAATAGCCATCTCAGATGGTGGATAAAGAAAAATAGAGGTGACATGTACTGGCTGGGGAAGCCACAGGGACGATGCCAGGGGATTTCAGAAGTCAGGAAATGGTTTGGCTTCAACATTTACTTGGTAGCTGGTAGGAATCCAAAGAAGCCCAACCAGGACCACCTTATGGACCTGGACCCAGTGCTAGGTACAAGCAAGGTTCCATTGTACCCACCGGCTCCTTGCTTTCCATCAGGAAGCTCCCAGAAGATAGAGACTTTAAAGAACACCGACTGCTGCCAAAACTGGTTTGGCTCAGTGGATAGAGCATCGGCCTGCGGACTGAAAGCTCCCAGGTTCGATTCCGGTCAAGGGCATGTACCTTGGTTGCGGGCACATCCCCAGTAGGGGGTATGCAGGAGGCAGCTGATCGATGTTTCTCTCTCATCGATGTTTCTAACTCTCTCTCCCTCTCCCTTCCTCTCTGTAAAAAATCAATTAAAAAAAATATATATAAAAGAACACCGACTGCTGTTAGGGTCGCTGAAGGAGGAACCCATGGGTCCAAAAGGGGTAGAGAATTTTAAATGTATTATTACATCTGCTAGAAGGGCTGAGACCAAACTGGCATCAGCGGGGCAGAGTAGAGGGAGTGGGATATTTATGTCTCTTGTCAGGATCAGTCAGAGAAATTGGTCAGACCAGATGCAGGTGGGGGCCACGTGTAGGCGGTCCACTGGAAACTGGGTGAGTCGGTTACTGGAATCCAAAGGCTGTTCATCATGAAACCTACAAGGAGAATAACAGGAAAATCGCCGGGAGGACCAAGAGCCCCAGCAGAACATAATGGAGCACAAGAATGTGCCTACCAACCATCAGCTGGAGATTTTCTTTTTTTCTTTTCTTTTTTTTTTTTTAATTTATTTTTTATTTTTTAAAAATATATTTTATTGATTTTTTACAGAGAGGAAGAGAGAGGGATAGAGAGCCAGAAACATCGATGAGAGAGAAACATCGATCGGCTGCCTCTTGCACACCCCCTACTGGGGATGTGCCCACAACCAAGGTACATGCCTTGATCAGAATCGAACCCGGGACCCTTGAGTCCGCAGGCCGACGCTCTATCCACTGAGCCAAACCGGTTTCGGCTGGAGATTTTCTTTATTAGAAAGGACAACTAATAAAAGACACACTCCAACCTTTGAAATGCCAGAAGTGGGGTGTTAACCTGTTGCAGAATTTACCAGGCGACCGGATAACACACAACGGATGCTCAGAAGATTCAGGAAAAACCCTTTATTTGCAGACGTACGAGGACGGTGACTCAGGGGAGTCGGTTTCCAAAGCCTGAGCACCAAATGTGGAGGGTCTCTCCCATGTATCCCCTTGGTTTCTCTGTCTCCCCATATGTGGACCAGGCTTCCAGACTTTTCTCGGGCTTTGCAGTCCCTCTGTGGGTTGGGGGTGGGAAAAGTGAGATTTCACCCAAAGGCCTGGCCTGGGTGGTGCCAGTGACCTTCACTCTGGCTAAACTGTTACATTCTTGGTTTATGGCCCTTGTAAATTGGGAGTATTAAGGGAAACAGATGATTGCCTAAGGAAGGGGAAGTGACTTTATAGGCTAACAAGAATGTGCATTAGGATACTGGTTACTGGCACAGATTCAGATTGCTAGCCCCCAATTGTCTTATATTCCCCTTCAAACCCTCAAGAGAGCACATACTCTAGTTAACTATAATTATAGGATAGTTAACAAGATTATGTGCTCCCCAATCTTTCTTACACCCCCTCCTTAATTTCAAATGCATAAAAGAAGCTGCAGAACTGTTATTATTTTCAGGAGCATCTGAGATCTTGTTCCACAGCTTATGTCATGAGTTTGGCTCAAATAAATTCTTATAAAAATTTAAAAAGAAGAATTGAATTTATTTAAGGAAAGGGGATGGGAGATGGGATATCCAAAGGGAAGGGCTAGTGTTCCTTTTTCTTCACATCCTCACCAGCACGTGTTGATTTATTGGTGATAGCCATTCTGACAGGTGTGAGGTGATATCTCATTGTGGTTTAATTTGCATTTCTCTGATGACTAGTGATGCTGAGCATGTTTTCATATGTCTATTGGCCATCTGTGTGTCCTCTTTTGAGAAGTGTCTATTCAGGTCTTTTTCCCCTTTTTAAAAATTGGATTGTTTGCTTTCTTTGGTGTTGAGTGGTGTGACTTCTTTATAAATTTTGGATATTAACCCCTTATCAGGTGTATCATTGGCAAATATTCAGTGGGTTGTCTTTTCCTTTTGTTGATGGTTTCCTTTGCTGTGCAAAAACTCTTTAGTTTCACGTAATCCTATTTGTTTATATTTTCTTTTGTTTCCACTGCCCGAAAAGATATATGAGAAAAAAATATTGCTAAGAGAAATGCAGAGATTTTGCTGCCAATGGAAAAAACACATTTTAAATCAACTTCACTTTCTTTTTCTAAGAAGCATGAGCTGCAACGTTTTCTCATTTTCTCAGTTCCCTGGTAAAGCCCATGCTTTACAACCCTGGCTTACCGGTGCTTTCCGCTAGAGGACTCCTCCCCTGAGATTTCAACTTCACGTGTAAAAATGACACAGTTTTGGTCTGACACAAAATCCTGTTCTATTGAAAGAATGGTTTTTAATTATTTCCCCCCCTGTTAATCCTCATCTGAGAATATTTTTCCCATTGATTTTTGAAGAGAGTGGAAGGGAGGGGGGAAGAGAGAAAGAGAGAATAGATGTGAGAGAGACATGACATATCAATTGGTTGCCTCCTACACATTTCCTGACTTGGGCTGGGGATTACCAGGTGTACCTGTTAATAATGCAGATTTTTTTCAATAGGTGGAGTTTCACATATGTTGGTATATATATGTGATTTGATATGTATGCTATTTTGTTGTATTGACAACAAGCTTCAAAACTTCATATGTCAAATTTTCTGAAGGTGTTAACGTATATATTTTTACGCTTAAAAATGTCAAATTTCGTGCCAAAAAAAGAGCATTTGAGGGAAGTTTTAATTCATTACTTTATTTTGAAGAAAAGTGCTGCCGAAAGTTATTGTATACTTCAGAAGTTTATGGTGAACATGCTCCATCTCAAGATACTTGTGAACGCTGGTTTAAATGCTTTAAAAGTGATGATTTCAAAAAATAAATAAAAATAAATAAAAGTGATGATTTTGATATGAAAGACAAAGAACATCCAGGTCAACCGAAAAAGTTTGAAGACCAACAATTATAAGCATTATTGGATGAAATGTGTATCAAACTCAAAAACAACTTGCAGAAAGATTAAACATTGCTCAGCAAACAATTTCTGATCATTTACAAGCAATGGGAAAGATTTTATTTTATTTTATTTTTAAAATATACTTTATTGATTTTTTACAGAGAAGAAGGGAGAGGGACAGAGAGCTAGAAACATTGATGAGAGAGACACATCGACCAGCTGCCTCCTGCACACCCCCTGCCTGCAATCAATGTACATGGCCTTGACCGGAATCGAACCTGGGACCTTTTAGTCCGCAGACCAACGCTCTATCCACTGAGCCAAACCGGTTTCGGCACAATGGGAAAGTTTTTAAAGGAAGGAAAAAGGGTGCCACATCAACTGAATGAGACAACTGGAAAACCGAAAAGTCATCAGTAAAATGTTGCTTCAACGGCACAAAAGAAAGGGTTTTTTTTGCATCAAACTGTGACTGGCGATGAAAAGTGGATTTGTTTTGAGAATCCCAAATGCACAAAATCATGGGTTGATCCAGGTCAACCATCAATATCAACTGCAAGGCCAAATCACTTCGGAAAGAAGACAAGGCTCTGTGTTTGGGTAGGCCTAACTTTGAAAGTCGTCTACCTCCAAAACAGCCTCTGCCATTGGCATCCTGATATTTAATATATGTCATAATTTGATTCCACTGTGTTTATTGGCTGTTGTATGTGAATACTTCCAATAAGTCCCTTCTCTTCAACAGTATTGATTGCTCACAAGCAGGGTACAAGGCACTGTTGCCTGGTGGTGGATGCAGAAATGAATACAACCATCACCTCTCTTATGTGTGCCTCTTCATGATCAGGAAGTCATGGATCTTGTCCTTGAGTGATGTATGATGTAGAGGGAAACAGATAATCATCTATACTGTAAGGCAGAATGGAATGAGTTATAATGACTGAAAGAAAGGAGTGCAAAAAAAAAGCCATAATTTACTTCACTAGTCATACCAGGAAACGCTTCGTAGAGGACTGGGCATTACACTATGTGTGGAGGGATAGGAGGTGGAGTACACATTCTCGCTGAGGCTCTAAGCCACACACAGGCAAGGGACTGTGACCATGCATGGTGTCTGGGGAGGTGCCCAAAATACATCATGCAGATCCAGGGCTGGTTTTGTTTGTTTGCTTATGCTTTCCTCATGTGCACGCCCTCTGTCTTCTGCACTCTCTGCCAAATCCCATTCATCCTTCAAGGCCCAGTTTCCATTCTGCCTCCCCCATAAGGTCTTTTCTGACTGTGCTAGCTGGTGCCACTCCAGGTACTATGTAGTTCAGGATTTAGTTGCAGCGTTTGTGCTGGAATTGGTTTCTCAGTTAGCCCAGGGCAGACATTACACTCATCTCATACTTTGGGGTCCTTGCAGCCCCAACAAAGTGCAAAAGATAGTCAGGGCTAGGGGGTTTTATGGGTCCATTCACTAGGACTAACGTCCTCATCCTGCCTAAATGCAGTTTATTTTTGCTGTGCAGTCTGGGGTTGTTTGTGGGCATTTAGGATTTAGCAGGTTATATTTGTTAGTTCATAGGGGAGCAATGTTTCAAATACTCACTTGAGAGTTCCGCTCAGACGCGGAAGGGGAAAGGGAGGGGGCACCTAACCTTGAGCTGAACTCTGTGACTCTCTGGGTAGAGCCTTGGGAACTGGGGTGGGCCTAGTT
Organism: Eptesicus fuscus; assembly: GCF_027574615.1. Lineage (NCBI taxonomy): Eukaryota > Metazoa > Chordata > Mammalia > Chiroptera > Vespertilionidae > Eptesicus > Eptesicus fuscus. Next base: position 37,621,502 of record NC_072494.1, on the reverse strand, counting down.
GCATAATCTGTAACATCATCTCTCAAGTTCCTGCTTGAGAATGACTTTGCTTCTTTCAAGTCTCTCTTGTTTTGATGGTTGGGTTGCACTTAAGTGCCAGAAATATAACTTGTCATTCCCTTTTGGAGAATGGGGTACAGGGCATGGCTTCTTGGTGCTGAGGCTGCTTGCATTGTGTGTTTGTGTGGTTCTGCAGACAATGAGAACTAGTTATAGTAAGGAATCGGCTCATGTAGATACGGAGATTGAGAAATCCCAAGATCTGTGGTCGGCAAGCTGGAGCGGTGATGGTATATAGTTCCAGTCTGAGTCTGAGTCTGAAGGCCTGAGAGCCAGGAGAGCTAACGGTGTAAGTTCCAGTCCAAGTCCAAGTATAAAGGCAGAAGAAGACCGATGTACCAGCTCAAAGACAGACAGAGAGAGAGAGAGAGAGAGAGAGAGAGAGAGAGAGAGAGAGAATAAATTCTCCCTTACATCACCTTTTTGTTCTATTCAAGCTTTCAGTGGATTTAGTGATACCCAACCAGGAAAACAGGATTAATCTGCTTTACTTAGTCTACAAAAATCAAATGTTAATCTCATCTGGAAACACCCTCACGGATGCATTTGAGTAAAGTTTAACCCAAATATCTGTGTACCCCTGGCCCCGCCAAGTTGACACATGAAGTTAACCATCACAGAGTGATACAGAAGGAAAGCTTGGCTGGAAAGAAAGTCTTAGGAAACTTTTGAAGTAGGGCCTGAAGAAAAATGCCCCAGCACGCTAGAACCCCACAGAAAGTGCATTTTCCAACACAATGTTTGGGGAGCGTGTCTGCACTGCTGAGAGCCAGACTCTGAGGACTTCTCACGCTGTACGGTCATGTATGGTCCACAGTTGTACATGAACAAAGGTTCCTGGGTAAAGGGGGCAAGTAGAGGCTGAAATGCATGCAGCTCACACTCTACTTACCAAGCCATGCACTTGGGTGAGGGGCTGCATCTGCCTTAAGGAAAAAGGGGGCCTTTGCCTGATTTTCCCAAGCCATGAACCAGGTCTCCTCACGCATATTGAGTGTAAGCAGAGCATCCTGGCTGGTGTGCCACGGCATATTACAGTTCCTCCAAACAATACAGGTCCTCTCTATGTTTGGAGTTGCTGGGAAGGCTCGTCACCTGTAATCACAAGAGGCATCTAGACGCAGGCAGCCTCCAGACATGAGCAATCTTGATTGTTTACGTCATTGTGCCATAAAAATATTTTCTAGAGGTGCTGTGATGTAAAGAAGATTGGAGAGCACTGTGCTGAGGGACTTGCCTTATTTATCCAGAAGGCAATTCACCCATTTCAGAAAGGGCACATGTCCATCTGTTTATCTAAGCACAAGCTATGTCCAGCAGCAGAGGGCTTCCTGTTCTTCATATAGGGGGGTGGCGATCTGCAATCTTCAGGAAAGATCTGGGCAGAGAAAGTCTGGATCCAGGGTGTCTGCCGTTATCTGTGGTTATAGTTTAGTTTCCATGGAGAGAATGCTGTCTGGCAGCCTAGATCACAGATTCATAGCTTGGAATCCCAGGAGATTTGCTGTCCTGAGTGCTGATGGTTTTGTCCATCTGTGCCCAAGAGGGAGAGAGAGGACATGTTAACATAAAGGCACTGCTGGGGAATCCCAGGTCCCATGAAGAACCCAGGGGAGTTGTGCAAATGGGCAGGGAGATGCCCTGAGGAAATCTGGGGTCGCAGGGCCTTGCCCTTTGCTGAGTCTTTCAACTCTGCTCCAGCCGCCCCATTTGGAAGCCTTTTGACTCATCAACTTTTTCACCCAGAAAAAAGCAGGAGGGAATGGGGGTACTTGCATTGGTTTTTGATTATAGGCTTGAGGCAACATCCAGGCTCAAGCCACTTGCCTTCCTTGTTCCGCGTTGAGCCCCAGTTCCTTCTGTACCTTCCCCTATTCACAGTGGCAAGTCACCTCTGCTAGCATCTCTCATGCTCCAGTTGAGAACACTGCAGACAACCTTCCCACTGGCTTGAGGAGCCTTTGATCTTAAATCACCTACTGACCAATGAATAATTGTCATTCAACTTGTCTAGAGGATTTACTTTGCGATATCTCAATTCAGGACTCCCCGATGAACTCCTCAAATCCAGTTCTTTACACTGCCAGCTCCTCCTGTGTCCTCCCACTCTCCTTCAGATCCTGGTTCAAACACGTGAGCACCTTGCCCCTCACTTCTTGCTTCTCCTTTCTCCTTTCTCTTCTTCTCTTCTTGCCTCACTCACCTCCTTCATTTCCTTCTCCTTCCTTCCCTTTCGTGATCACTGAGGAAAAAGGGTCCTCTGTCTCTTTCTCCAGGGCGCTCGGCTTACCTCTACAACTTTCCTACTTGTCCCGCTCACAGATGCCTTAAAGAATCAGCTCTTGATTTTTACTTATGGATTCATTTCCATTCCATTCCAAGTTCCCAATATATCCTCCCACCATTCATTTATTATCATCATTTTCCCATTTTTCTAGATTCCTGGGTTCAAATTTATCTTTCGTGATTAGCTTCCTGCATATTAGCTCAGCTATTAAACAGGAACACTTTCAAAACATTTGATTCACTAAGAGACCCCAAAGCTGTCCTGCTGACAGTAGCAGAAATGAGGACCCTCAGATAGTGACCGCCCCTCAGCAGATCCCCCAAATGGAAAGCTCTGTTAAAGGACAGGGTTTACTGTTCCTCTGCATATCCCAGAGAAGGACACTGAGGCACAGGGACTTGTGACTGTCACTAGACCACTACAAATGGTTGTGCAGGTTGCCTACTGTAAAACTCAGCTGAGGGAGCAAATGGGAATGGAAATGACCCTGTGTTCTACTTGCCCGTCTGTGTACCTGGTGTGGGCCTCCAGGAGGCACCTGCTTTCTTATTTTCACACCATGAGCGAGCAGAGGCCCTGGGTATTGCAGAGGCTGGGGTTTCCACGCTAGAACCAGGGGCTCAGGGGATGCTGCACTTAAAGGGTGGGATCAGCACCCCAAACAGACCAGCCTGTGGATAACCATTGACCTGGGGAGTAGGGCTCTGTGCCTGTGTGGAAGTACCTCAGGCCAAAGCCCCCAGCCAGTAGTCCTGAGAAGTCTAGAGAGGAGTCCCAAGGAAACCAGCTGGCCCCTTGTTGAATGAACAGGGTGTAATAGCAGAGTTGTTGGAACAGATATGACAACAGGGATAAAACGTTAGAAAGGATTGGCATTATCAGAGTACTGCACTGTGGAATACATTGTGTTTCCTGGCTTCTCCTAGGTGGGGGGCACCTGTAAAACACCTGTCATTCACTTAGTCAGGGGACCCCAGCACAATGTTGTGTGTCCCCCTTCCTACTTCTACCCCTGCCCATCACTCCTCCCTGGTAGCATTTTCATCAGGTGGACTTCTCTCCAGGCCTCAGCTCTGCTTCCACCCAGCTTTGGAGAAGTTCAGGGTGCGACGAGGGTGCGGTGGGAGGGTGGGTAGCATTTGGGCACAAAAATCGAGAAGAAGGGTTTGCATGGTGGAGACTGAGTTTTGCTTAGTCAGGGTATTAGCTTTCCATGGGCTTTATGGACCCAGCTGCCCTATCAGTTCAAACACATTGCTAGATTCACCAGGAAGACTCAGTTTCCCCCTTCAGGGGAGCAGCCTGGCAGAGGCACAGAGAAAGGTGATACCAGGTAAAATACTGATTCAGGGTGGAGGTTGAGGGAGGGGCAGGCAGGTAAAAGGCAGGTGGGAGTTAGCCGGTGTGGGACAGAGTGACTCTGAGCCTGAGGAAGGTAAGTTGCTGCTGCAGCCAGGCAAGTTAATTGAGTTCAAGGGCACCTCTCTCAGCTCTGTGACCTTGGAGCCCCCTTCGCAACCTGTTCACATGGAACAGCCCTCACCTCACACCAGGGGCTCTCTTGTAGCTTGTCTCCTATAGAGGGTGCTTCACTCTTAATCATGATTCTCACCTAACCTTGAGCCACACCCCCACATGAAAATTTAGGGCCTCACCCTGGAGGCTGCCATGGTGCGACAAGTGACCACATTCCTGTCCTCGTAGAGAGAATCCTGGCGTCATTTCCCTGATATGGTATTCCCCTGATATGGTATTTCCAGATTCTTGCCTGTGGCTTCTGGCTAGGCAGTAGTAAAGAGAGGCCTACCACCAGTGACTCCCTGTCCTGGGAGTGCTGGTGAAGATCCATGAGTCGCATCAGCTCACCTTGGACAGCGAGATTTCATCGTAGATTCTGAGCTCTGCTGGCTGAGGAGCTCTTGGGGCCGTGACACATGTGTATATTGTGTTCTTTGAGACAGCATCTGTGTCAGACATAAAGATAGAAACACAGTACGCAAAAGGTGGATGACTTGCCCTAGCCCAGTGGCTCGCGAGCCGCAGTTTACCGCTCTGTTGACTAATGAGTTTGCCGACCACTGACCTAGACTCTCGATTCCAATAATTACAGGCTGTTGTTGTTCCTTGTGATTAAGTCCCTATCCCAGTGGTCGGCAAACTCATTAGTCAACAGAGCAGCAAACCGCGGCTCGCGAGTTTGCCGACCACTGCCCTAGCTCAGTGAATAGAGCATTGGCTTGTAGACCGAAGGGTCCCAGGTTGGAATCCGGTCAAGGGCATGTACTTCAGTTGCAGGCTCCTCCCCTGCCCGAACCCTGGTTGGGGCTCATGCAGGAGGCAACCAATCGATCTGTTTCTCTCACATTGATATTTCTCTCTCTTTCCCTCTTTCTCCACTCTCTCTAAAAAAAAAAAAAAAAAAAAAAAAAAATCAATGGAAAAATATCCTTGGGTGAGGATTAAAAAAACAACAACAACAAACACGCACACACAAAACCAAAAGGTGGCTGACTTTTTTAGAGATGGTCTACTCTAAAGTTTTCTTTTTAAGATGAAGAAATGAAGCCTAAGAGGTTAAATGGCTCCCATCCTCTTGAGATGGATGCTTGGGTGTTTGGACTGTCTTTCCCTCTTCTAGGGATTACATGTGCTATGGGAGGCACCCGGCTCAAGCCTCACCCAGAGCTCAGCGGGAATTCTTTTCTATTCTAGAGTCCACATTAGGCTAAAGAGACTCTCTTCAATCTCTGCGTGGGCAGTCAAAGTAGCTCTCCTACCCAGGGTCTTCTTAGTGTTTCTGGCATTTAGCATTGACTGCCTTGCATGGCTAGTTGTTTTTTTTTAATGAGAAGGTCTTGGTTTTTCTACTAGATTGAGACTCTCTAGTTACATACTGTGTTGGAATCGTGTGGTACATACATTACTGTTACTGCCTCAATGTTGAGCACATAGCCGATGCTCCACAAACATTTGTGGCTTGCTTTATTGGCTCACACAGCCAAACAGTTACTAAGCTCCCTCTATGTGCCAGACTCTGTGTGAAGCTATAGAGAAGCAAAGACAGGAGAGACATGTCTCTACTTTTAATCAATTATGGGCTGGTGGAAGCACTCATTCCAGTGTACCACTTTTCTTTGCTCCTAACATGGAACATTTTAGGATCAAGTTGAAAAGATACAGCTAGAATTTAGAGTCTTCACGTTCAAGGGCACTAATATAGCCACACGTAACAGATCTGAGATCTTGAGCAATCTCAGAAGGATCCAACATTTCAGAATTTAGTCCTGTCCAGCCCCTGCCTCAGACTTGGTGAGTGAGCTAGACTTGAGTGTTCTCTTGTCTCACTTATAGATACAAAAAGCAGCCCTTCTTCCTTCCCAAGAGGCTGTAAGACAAGCATGTCAAACTCAAAGGCTAACATGGGCCAAATAAACGAGACATGTGGCCCACGGGCTGTGAGTTTGACATGCTTGCTGTAAGGTATTGAAGACAGATGTCTTTTTTTGAGGAACCCTGAAGCTCACCTATGGCCTGTGCGGGTTGTGTGACTTCTCATCATGAGGCCAAGCCAGGGCTTATCAATGATAAGTATGGTAGCTAACACTGACAGAGTACTTACTATGTGCCAGATACCAGACAAGTGTTTTATATGTGGAATTCCATTTAACCCATTACTATGCATATTTTATGATTGAGAAATCGGAGACTCACAATGATAAAATAACTGGTAGCTGATAAGTGGTCAAGCTGGGATGTTCACCCCAGACCAAGCATGTCAAACTCAAAGGCTAACATGGGCCAAATAAACAAGGCATGCGGCCCGCGGGCTGCGAATTTGACATGCTTGCCCCCGACTGTCTGCAAAGCACAAGCTTAGCCTTAACCACTCTGCTGTGAATCGTCTCTCCCAATAGTCATCCAGAGAAACTTGTGGCTGAAAACTTACCAGGTTTCTTCTTATCCTTGAGGGTCTTGAAGGAGGAACCTGAGGAATCAGACCAAAGGAGAGTCAAGAACCTGGAAGCAGAGGGAGAGCCTTTCTACATCCAGGCTTCTTCTTATGATTTGAGCGAAGGGGAGATTTTGGGTGGCTATGGGGTTATGAGGAATAGGATGGTGTAATTTCCCCCTAGGGTGCTAAGGTCAGGTTTTCTGAGTTAAAAATAGCACAAATACAGAAGAGTCCAGAGGGATCTGGAAGAATCTAGTGACAGCCATGGAATACCAAATTAGTACATGTTCCTCAGTGACTCTCCAAAGTAAAAAATATGATGGAATTGAAAGTGACCCTGAAGACCTTCTAATCCAAGCCTTATTTCACAGGTAAGAACACTGAGCGGGAGAGGTAAAGATACATGTCTCATGAAGCACAGCTTGTTAATGGGGGTGCGAAACTTCAACCCAAGCTCTGGGCCCACTAGATACTGGTGATCCCATGAACATATTCTGAAGAGCATTCAGAGTGATACCATACAGTCAGGGCCATCAGTCTGGGAGATTGTGTGGTGGTGGGGTGGGGATTGTAGAAATGCTGATTCCCTGGAACAAAAGCCTCTCCACACCACCTTGGATAAAGGACTCCCGTCCTAGGGAGAAGGAAGGTGCATTTCCACACCGGGGAAATCCTACCTCTCTTGTAAAACAGGAACACAAGCACTGCAGGTAGGATGAGTATAACCAGAAAGAGCACAGCCAGTCCGCTCAGCCACCCAGGATGGCGCATATGGAGGCCCATGGCGCTATCTGGAAATGGAAGAGGCAGTGAGACAGCTCTCAGAAAATGGGCCCCAGATGCTGGGCAGGCCTGTCCACATTCCAGGGGCACGGTCCAAACCGGGGACCCTCCAGGAGAGTACCAGAGCTTTGAGGGATTATACTTTCTGCTATGGAAAGTCAGGGTTAGAAACGGAACCAGGGATCATCCCTCTGATTTGGACTGGTGTCCAGGGCTTCCTGGGAGGAGATGCCCCTGGGGACCAGGCCTAGCATAAGGGAGGCACTTTGCCCTGGAGAATGAGGCCCTCAATCAGGCCTTACAGCTCTCCAGAGTGATGTGTAGGACTCCAGGGAAGATGGACAGAGCTGGTTACCTGCACAGAGCTGCTGGGCAGAGATGGAGTCAGAATTGTTGCTGACGGGGTTCCAGGCTGTACAGGTGTAGGTCAGCTCTTGGTTGTTAGGAGTCTGGAAGACTTGAAGAACACTGCCCTCTGTCCCCATGGGACTCCACCTGTATGTCACATTGTTTTCTTCTTTCTCCGCGGAGCATGTCAGTGTGACATTACAGGTACTGTTCGCAGATGTCATTAAACTCTGAGTAATTTTCAGCTTCCCAAGCCTACCTATGAGGGAGAAACATATTAGCCTATACCAGCTTATAAGGGCCAATTGCTATATTTCAATTTTTTTCAAATGTTTATTAAACACAGCCATCATGTAAAAGCAAAGTATAAAATCTTACAATAAAATAAACCATATTAAAAATAAACCGAATAAATACTCAAAACTCATCACTTTCTAATTTTTTGACAATTCACCATTATTTATGCTCTAAAAGTTACTTATATCTATGTATCTGTCTCTTGTAATGATGTGCAAAGTCTTTCTAACTCTGCATGTCTTAAAATGATCTACCTGTGACACCATGGGTGGATCTTGAAGGTATAATGTTAATAAATCAGATGAAAAAGGACAAAACCATATGACTTTACTCATATGTGAAATATAAAACAAAAAGTAACAAACAAACTATCAAAACAAAACAAAAACTTAGACACAGACATCAGAATGGAGGTTATCAAAGGGGAAGACAGGGAAAAGGGGGTCAAATATATTATGGAAGAAAACAAGACTTTGGGATGTGAACACACAATATTGTATACAAATGTTGTGCACCTGAAATTTATATAATGTTATTAACCAATGTCACCTGAATAAATTTAATTTAAAAAATCAGCCACAGTGGGATTATTTATACCACAGGAATTGGCAAATGCTACAAACTTGGACTTGATTTATTGCCTTGTTGATAGTTGCTCTAGGTTTAAGAAAGCAAAGGAGGAAAGGTTACTACTAAAGAAGATTAAACTTAAAAGTGTCTATTGCCATTTCATTGTGAATAGAAAAAAAGAACAAAATAAAATTTAAAAAATTAGAAAATATTCTTCCAGTATTTGAAAAAGTTGCAACTAAATGTATAAAGGGATGAAAACAAACATCTTAAAGTTATTGCAGTAAGCTGCTCTGAATATTTGTATACAAGTTTCTGCCTGAAATAAGATTTTGTTTCTCTGAGATAAATGCCCAAGAATGAAATCATATGTAAAACCATTTTTTATTTTAAAAAAGTGTATTGTGATAAAATATACATGGCATAACATTTAGTATTTTAACCATTTTTAATTGTACAGTTAAGTACACTCACATTGTTGTGCAAACATCACCACTATTCATCTGAGAACTTCTCTCCCTCTACCCTCCCCCCTTTAAAATAGATTCTATCTTTTAGAGCAGTTTAAGGTTCTTAGAAAAACTGAGTAGATAGTACAGGGGGTTACCATATGTACCCTGCCCCCATTCACTCACAGCCTCCTCCATTATCAACATCCCCACCAGAGTGGTACATACAATAGATAATGTATATTGACGCATATCATGATCACCCAAAGTTCACAGGTGATATACACTCTTGGTGCTGTATATTCTATGAGTTTTGACAAATATGTAGTGACATGTATTCAGCATTATATATCATACAGTAGAGTTTCACTGCCCTAAAAACCCTCTGTGCTCTGCTTATTTATCCCTCCCTCCCCCAAACCCCTGGCAACCACCGATCCTTTACTCTCTCCATGGTTTAAGTTACCTCCATGCCTGTTCATGACTTTTTAGCTCTCTCCAGATCTCAGAACTTCTAAGAATAATTTTTCATTAAAAAATTTGCCAATCTATTTAAATTCCCACCAGTAATGTATGAGTGTTCTAGTTTCTCCACATCCTCACCAGCATTTAGAGCAGTGGTTCTCAACCTTTCTAATGCCGCGACCCTTTAATAGAGTTCCTCATGTTGTGGTGACCCCCAACCATAAAATTATTTTCCTTGCTACTTCATAACTGTAATTTTGCTACTGTTAATGAATCGTAATATAAATATCTGTGTTTTCCGATGGTCTTAGGCTCTACAGCAGCGGTTCTCAACCTGTGGGTTGTGACCCACAGGTTGAGAACCGCTTGCAGGATTGCCTAAGACCATCGGAAAACACAGATATGGTAATATGCAAATTGACCATCACTCTAACACACAAGATGGCCACTACAAGATGGCCAGCGGGGGAGGGCAGTTGGGGGCAACCAGGTCAGCAGGGGAGGGCAGTTAGTGGTGACTGGGCCGGCAGGGGAGGGCAGTAGGGGGGGACCAGGCCTGCAGGGGAGGACAGTTAGGGGCAACCAGGCTGGCAGAGGAGGGCAGTTAGGGGCAATCAGGCTGGCATGGGAGAAGTTAGGCGTTGATTAGGCTGGCAGGGGAGTGGTTAGGGGATGATTAGGCTGGCAGGCAGAAGTGGTTAGGGGAAATCAGGCAGGCAGGCAGGTAAGTGGTTGGGAGCCAGCAGTCCTGGACTGTGAGAGGGATGTCCGACTGCCTGTTTAGGCCCAATCCCAGTGGGCCTAAACTATCTATATATATCAAAGCCTTAAGCTACTGAGCAACCAAACGACTGAACGACAGATTGCTATGATGCGCACTGATCACCAGGGGGTAGACACTCAACGCAGGAGCTGCCCCCTGGTGGTCAGTGCACTCCTACAGCAGGAGCGCCGCTCAGCTGACCTACCCGTCCCTGTGGCTCACCAGCCTGGGGCAGCCACTCCCTCCCTCAGTAGTCCTGCAGGTCCAATCTCTGGAGAATGGGCCAGGCACTGATGAACCGGTGTCGCTGGCACGATCCCAACAGTGCTGCCGGCCTCAGGGACCGTGGCCGCTTCCCCTCCTTAGATTCTCCGCAAGAAGAAACGATATAAAAGTGGCTGCGGGACAGATCTGGATCCCAGGCTGGCAAGGGCGTCCCACCGCCTGCCTGGAGGGCCGATTGCATACCGATCCCCCTCCCTAGGGATGGGTGCCAGATGCAGGGCTCATGGCTGGTGAGAGCTGCTGCATTGGCACGAGCCTCTCCCGACAGGGACTGACTGGGTGCAAGCCCGCAGCAAGTGCAGTGGGACTGGGATGAGTGGGAGCAGCAGGCAGGAGAGGCAGGGGGCATTGGATTGTGGGTTTCATCCCAATCCCTGCAGGCCACCCTGAGGGACTCCACCCGTCCATGAATTTGTGCCCCGGGCCTCTAGTATATATAAAAGCCTAAGTGACCATTCGACCAGTAGCTATGATGTGCATTGACCACTAGGGGGCAGATACTCAACACACAACCATGGAAACATGGAACAGACTGATGAATCTCAGAGAGAAGGGGGGCAGGGGAGGGCAAGAAGAGATTAACCATAGATCTTATATGCATACTAGAGGCCCGGTGCATGGATTTCTGCACTGGTGGGGTCACTCTGCCTGGCCTACGGGGATTGGGCTGAAACCGGCAGTCTGATATCCCCTGAGGGATCCTGGATTGCGAGAGGGCACAGGCCAGGCCAAGGGACTCCACTGGCACATGAATCCATGCACTGGGCCTCTAGTATGTAAATAAATTGCACAGAGCGACACGTATACTCACACATAAATCAGTGCCTGTGTAAGTGGTGAAATATAAAGTAAGCTCTATTTGTTGCACTGATGCCAATTTCCTGGTTTTGATATTAAAACTATCTCTCTATATAAAAACCTAATATGCAAAGTGTCCTCTTGGGAGTTCAAATGACTGGGAGTTCCATCGCTCGCTATGATGAGCACTGACCACCAGGGGGTGGCTCAGAACGAAGGAAGGCCCTGGCTGGCAGCCACTAGGGACCCTATCGATGCACAGATTTCTTGCACTGGGCCTCTAGTCTATACTAATAAAAGGGTAATATGCTAATTAGACTGAACATCTTCTGGACATCCTCTGGACAAAGACACAGTGGCTTAGGCTGAGGCAGAAGAAGTTGGGGTGATCAGGCTGGCAGGGGAGCAGTTAGGGGGTGATCAGGTCAGCAGGCAGAGGTGGCTAGGGGCAATCAAGAAGGCAGACAGGTGAGCAATTAGGAGCCAGCGGTCCCAGATTGTGAGAGGGATGTCTGACTGCCCATTTAGGCCCAATCCTGTAGGATGGAGAGGGTATAGGCCAGGCTGAGGGACCCCATGCCTCCCCCATGCACAAAGTTTGTGCACCGGCCTTCTAGTCTATAATAATAAAAGCCTAAGTGACCATCGCAACTGAACGGATGACTGAACAGGCTGCATGGGGTGACTAGGCCGGCAGGGGGGTTAGTGAGGGGCAACCAAATGACTGAGCAGCAGGCTGCGTGGGGCAACCAGGCCCGCAGGGGGGCAATTGGGGGTGACCAGGCCGGGGAGGGGCAGTTAGGGGCAACCAGGTTGGCTGGGGAGGGCAGTTGGGGGTGACTAGGCCAGCATGGGGGGAAATTGGGGGCTATCAGGCAGGCAGGCAGGTGAGCAGTTAGGAGCCAGTGGTCCTGGAGTGTGAGAGGGATGTCTGACTGCCAGTTTTGGCCCGATCCTAGGGATTGGGCCTAAACCGGCAGTCGGACATCCGCTGAGGGGTCCCAGATTGGAGAAGGTGCAGGCTGGGCTGAGGGGATCCCCCACTCCCCCCATGCATGATTTTCGTGCACTGGGCCTCTAGTAGTTATATAAGATGTTACCATTGGGGGAGACTGGGTACAGTGGACACAGAACCTCCCTGTACATGTCTTTACACCTTTCTATGCTCCTGTAACTATTTCAAAATGAAAAGTTTTCTAAAGTACTTTGCACACACTATCTCACGTGGGGTCCTCACAATAACTATGGGAAGTGAATAGTATGATTATTCACATTTTATAGAAAAGAAAAACAAGGCCATGGGACAAACTGCTGATAGAAGGTTACATTGCTAAAAACAAGCAAAGCCACACCCTCTTGAAAAGTATTAATATAGTTATGCTTATTTATAAGCATAAAATGATTTAGGGAGCCCAGTAGTCAGAAATACAGTTGTTCTGTAATAGTAAATTTGCAAAGTAAAAATAAAAAACAAGCCCTTTACTTTCCCACGACTTACGATAAACTTGAAGTTTGTAGGTCCTGGTGAGTGTCTCCTTTTCAGAGTTGTCTGTATTTATGTCAGCTTTGTAAATTGCTGCATCTTCCATCCTCAGATTGCTGATCTCCAGGTTGTAGTTCTGACTCGAGACGTTTATTCGTTGTTTATAATTTTGGTTGGTCACAATGACTTCGGGGTATGCGCCTGAGCGGGCCACTACAACAGCAACGGTTGTTTTGGAACTCATCCAATTAATGGTGGTAACTTGCTGTACATCTTGGATATTTAAAGGGAAAGTAACTGTCTCCCCCAGAATCCCATTCACCGTGAGGATGTCTGTGTTGCTTTCAGCTGCTTCCAGACCTGAGGACATAAATAGAAAATTGTAGCCACTTGGCTGTTCCACCATTCAGAGCTCCCTGTCTCCCCAGGCTGGAGTCTTCCTTAGGAGCTCCCCTGGATGCAGATCATCCTGTTTCTTGAGGGTGCCTTTTTGTTTTGGCATTCTACCCTAGAAATATGTAATATGTTATGATGGATACATTTTCTAAAGGATTATCATTCAAAAATGAAGTTTCCCAGGGAATTTCCAGGGATCCATTTAATTAAAAACATGTTTATCTAGACTTACAGACTCTGAGAGCTAGAAGGAACATAAGCCTCCATGAGGTCTGAGATATCGAATGTCTTTCTTTCCCAATATCAGATGTCCAAGAAGTGGAAGGGTTGGGGCAAGAGCCTGGGATGGCTCCTGTGGTCTTTGCAAAAAGTAAGTTACATTTATGCCTTTATTCCTGACAGGTACAGTGTTCTGGAGTAAATACTCCCTAAGTTGACTATTTGGGGGATCATTAAAAAAATATATTTTATTGATTTTTTACAGAGAGGAAGGGAGAGGGATAGAGAGTTAGAAACATCGATGAGAGAGAAACACCGATAAGCTGCCTCCTGCACACCTCCTACTGGGGATGTGCCCGCAACCAAGGTACATGCCCTTGATTGGAATTGAATCTGGGACCTTTTAGTCCACAGGCTGACGCTCTATCCACTGAGCCAAACTGGTCAGGGCTGGGGGATCTTTTTTATTAACTATTGTTACCTTCAGTCCCAGGAAGAGTACCTAACACACAGTGGGTGGTTAGTAAATACTTCTGGGATAAAGTGATAAATGGATTTCACTTATAGGTTGCCTAGAATGTTTTGGAACAACTTCTGAAGTAAAGTTCATTTATTCATTCATACATTTATGAATGAATGCATATATTTATTTAAGGTCAGCTTTGTTTCAGATACTGTGGCAGGTATTTATTATCCTATATAATAAAAGAGTAATATGCAAATTGACCGCCATTCCAACACACAAGATGGCTGTCCCCATGTGGACACAAGATGGTCACCACAAGATGGCGAGCAGGGGAGGGCAGTTGGGAGGGTCCAGGCCGGCAGAGGAAGGAAGTTAGGGGTGACCAGGCCTGCAGGGGAGGGCAGTTAGGGGCAATCAGGTTGGCAGGGGAGCAGTTAGGCATCAATCAGGCTGACAGGGGAGTGGTTAGGTGGTGATCAGGCTAGCAGGCAGAAGTGGTTAGGGGCAATCAGGAAGGCAGGCAGGCAAGCAGTTGGGAGCCAGCAGTCCTGGATTGTGAGAGGGTTGTCCGAATGCCTGTTTAGGCCCAATCCTACTGGGATCAGGCCTAAATGGGCAGTTGGACATCCCTCGAGGGATCCCAGATTGGAGAGGGTGCAGGCTGGGCTGAGGGACACACACCCCCGTGCACAAATTTTGTGCACTGGGCCTCCAGTGTAATCTGGAATATGAATGTTTGTTGAGCAAACTACTCTTTTAAGCATTAGGAAAAACACACCAAGGCCAGGAGACAAACTGTTGATGGAAGATTACAGAATAATGTAATAAGGAGTTGGGGATACAATGGTGAACAAAAATAGATATACTTCCTACTCTCCAGAATGTAACAGTTAAATAAAGAGACCAATGTGGACGAGGTAACCACAAAAGGTTAAATATAAAACAAATAAATATTATGGTGGTTGAGAGAGAATAGCAAGAGGGACTTGTTCTGTTTTGGGAATTCAGGAACACTTTCTAGTAAAAGCTGAAGGATGAGTGTATTTATTTATGTATTTATTTATTCCTCACCTGAGGATATTTTTTTCATTGATTTTTAGAGAGAGTGGAAGACAGAGGGAAAGACAGAGAGCAATATCAATGTGAGAAAAACACATTGATTTGTTGCCTCCTGTATGAGCTCCGATCAGGGCCTGGGTCAGGGAGGAGCCTGCAACTGAAGTACGTGCCCTTGATCAGATTTCAACCTGGGACCTTTCGGTCTACAGGCTGATGCTCTATCCACTGAGCCAAACCAGTCAGAGCAAGAATGAATATTTTTAAAATCTAACATGAGGAAAGAAAAAGAACTCCAGCCATGAAGACAGAAGAGAAGCAGTCCAGAGATGGAAGACGCCGATGTCGCCTTGCCATACTAGCAGTCAGCAGCTGTACGTCACTGCAGGTTGCCCAGGACCAAACCAGAGGGAGTCGGACCTGCATTACCACCATTTGTCCACCATCCAGAACTGAAATGTCATTGCTGACATGTACACATAAGGAACTGTGTGACATTGAAATTGGGTCTCAAAAGAACTGTTGGCCCAGAAAGAAACTCACTACAGACTGATTCATTTGCCTGTCAGCATAACCATTATTGCTTTTCTCATTTTTGGTTCTTATAAGTGTATTTCTAATAGCACATGATCTCACTCATCTAGGAGAAATAATGAACAACATAGACTGATGAACAAGAACAGACCCAGAAACAAGGAGGCATGGATCAGACTGTCGGGCCTCAGAGGGAGGGTAGGGGAGGATGGGGGTAAAGGGGAGAGATCAACCAAAGGACTTATGTGCATGCATATGAGCCTAACCAGTGGTTAAGGACAACAGGGGGGTGGGGGCATGCGGGGGGAGGGGTGTGGGATGGGAATGGGGGGATGAGGACAAATATGTGATACCTTAATCAATAAAGAAATTTAAAAATAAATAAATAAATAAATAAATAAATAAATAAATAAATAAAAATAATGTAAATTGAGCCCTAGCCGGTTTGGCTCAGTGGATAGCGCATCGGCCTATGGACTGAAGAGTCCTGGATTCAATTCCAGTCAAGGACACATGTCTGGGTTGCAGGCTTGATCCTTGGTAGGGGGCGTGAAGGAGGCAGCCGATCAATGATTCTCTCTCATCATTGATGTTTCAACCTCTCTCTCATCATTGATGTTTCAACCTCTCTCTCTTCTCCCTCTCTAAAATCAATAAAAAAATTTTTTTTCAAAAAAAGCAAAAAAAAGAATTAAAGGTTTATTTTTCTTTCCCTCCATCACCTAATAAAATAAATTGATTTAATACATAATTTGTGAAATGAAAAGCAATATAATTATAGGATGTTATTTTTCTCACCTTTTCCTTTTCTCTCATTACTTTCTTATTCTCACTGAGCTCTATTTAGTAGTAAATAGTGTTTTGAGCCACCACAGATTATACTACAAATGTTTAAAAAACCAACAGACACAGGCACTGACCCATCAGTAAGAGTATCAGCCACAAACAAGAACAGTGCTCCTCTGAGGAATATTGGCTGCATGTGAGCCCCAAAGAGCAGCACGTAAGTTTTCTACATACGTGGGTTCAGGCTGATCCAAAAATTTACCCAGGGCTTGGCATAAAGAGTGCAAGAATAAGGGTCATTGAGAATACAGGTCATTTTGAAGTGTCATAAAAGCAAAGGGCCCGGCCAATGTGCTCAGTGGTTGAGCATCTACCTATGAACCAGGAGATCACGGTTCGATTCCTGGTAAGGGCACATGCCCGGTTGCAAGCTTGATCCCCAGTAGAGGGCCTGCAGGAGGCAGCCAATCAATGATTCTCTCTCATCATTGATGTTCCTATCTCTCTCTCTCCTTCTCCCATCCTCTCTGAAATCAATTAAAAAAATGTATATATATATATTTTTTTTTTAAAAAGCAAAGGGATTTTTAACCTGTCTCACTAAGGCCGCCTTTGTCCTCAGCCAGTAAGCAGTTCCTGAATGAACCCGGGGCCTGCAAACGTAAACCTCTTTTCTTTCAGACCAACCAACATTTCCTCTGAGGAAGACCACTGCAGGCAAGGCCTGATGACTTAGTTAGGGTAGGATATGAAACAGGGCCTTGGGGGGCGCAAGAGAGAAGGACCCTCATTTATAAACATGAAGTGCTATCTATGTGCCAGATGCTTTGTTAGAGATGCAAGGATGAAAAGGACATGGCTGCAGTCCTGGTAAAGACAGACGTGTAGACAAGTATTGCATTCAATGTGATGTGTGGTAAGAGCACAAGGAACAGACCTAGCTGGTTTGGCTCAGTGGATAGAGTGTTGGCCTGCAGACTCAAGGGTCCCAGGTTCGATTCCAGTCAAGGGCATGTACCTTGGTTGCCGGCACATCCCCAGTTGGAGGTGTGCAGGAGGCAGCTGATTGATGTTTCTCTCTCATCGGTGTTTCTAACTCTCTCTCCCTCTCCCTTCCTCTCTGTAAAAAAATCAATAATAAAAAAACAAAACAAAAAAACATTCCTGATCGGTTTGGCTCAGTGGATAGAGCGTCGGCCTGCAGATTGAAGGGTCCCAGGTTCGATTCCGGTCAAGGGCATGTACCTTGGTTGCGGGCACATCCCCAGTTGAAGGTGTGCAGGAGGCAGCTGATTGATGTTCCTCTCTCATCGATGTTTCTAGCTCTATATCCCTCTCCCTTCCTCTCTGTAAAAAATCAATAAAATATATTTTAAAAACAACAACAACAAAAAAACAAAACACACAAGGAACACACCATTGGGGGACCAAGCAGAAAGTAAGGTTGCTTTCAGAGGCAGGAGTCATAGTTTACCAAAATTCATTCTCTTGAACATGAATTCTCTCCAGGTAAACTGTTCCATTGGGCTAATGACATCAGGTAGAGGGACATGCGGAGGGTCCCAGCCTGAATCTCTGGATGTCCCAGATATAGTTTGTGACTTGTGCAGTCACACAGAGCCTTGAGCTCAGAGAGACCCTGAATTTGGTTTAATGATGCTGTGCTACCTTGAAATTCTTCATAGTATTTGAACAAGGAGCCCTATATTTCTTTTTAAAAAAAATATTTTTATTTTATTTTATTTTTAAAATATATTTTATTGATTTTTTACAGAGATGAAGAGAGAGGGATAGAGAGTTAGAAACATCGATGAGAGAGGATGTGTGTGTGTGTGTGTGTGTGTGTGTGTGTGTGTGTGTATTAGAGGTCTGGGTGCATGAATTCGTGCACAAGTGGAGTCTGGCCAGCCTGGCCAGGGGGAGGGGACATGGGCGGTTGGCTGGCCTGCCTGCTAGTCAAACTCCTGAACGAGGGGATAATTTGCATATTAGCCTTTTATTATATAGGGTATACACTGAGTGGCCAGATTATTATGCGTTCAGAGATTATCATAATCTGGCCACTCAGTGTACTTCATTCTGTACTGGGTTCTACAAATTATACAACTGGTCCCAGTGCCAGATCTTAAGGCTTTATTTTTTTGTTTATTTTATTTTTTTACATAAGGCCCCTAGTACCTAATGGCCATTCTGCTCGTTGGATTCAGATCAGGTGTGAGAAGATGGATGAAATGAAGTTTGATGAAAGAACCCACCAAAATGATGAGGTAATGGATGCCATTTACCTCATCATTTTGGTGGGTTCTTTCATCAAACTCCAGGAAGTGTGTAGGCGGTTTGCGAAGGTGGAGTCCTTCTTAGTGTTAGAGCAGTAGGGCAGCCACAACATGGTTGATGTGGGGTCTGCTTTTGTAGTTATGTCTTATCTTCCATGGCAAGTCATCAGGAAGTGGTGCAGGCTGGGTGGTAGATAGAAGGAGCTGGGGGAAGTCCTGCTGCTATTTGTGCTCTGGTGTGGTGAGAATTATGGGCTTGCTGAGAAATGGCATAGGGTTTGTACAGGCATAAAGATTCTGCCACCTTCAAATGTTCCTACCGTGATGTGAGAGAGGCAGCTGCAAAACCTTAGCATGTAGTGGAAAGATAGGGAAGCTGAAGATCTAGGTGCTAGCACTTACATGTATGAGCTGGGCAACCTCATAAAATCACAAAACCTTTCTGAGTCTCAGTTTCTTCATTCATAGAATGGAAATAATAGCTATAAAATTGCCCTACCTAGTTAGTGGTCAGCAAATCATACAATATGAATGAAAATGCTTCACTGACCATCAAGGCAAATACATGTTAGTAATTTCTGAGGTTAATAAAGACAATGAGGATGAGAATCCTCCTCCTCATCTTCTTTTTTATTAAGTAATTAACTAGTTAATTAATTACAAACATTGATTTCAGAGAGGGATGGATTGGGAGGAAGAGGTAAAAACATCAATGATGAGAGAATCATCGATTGGCGGCCTTCTGCGTGCCACACACTGAGGATCGAGGCCCCAACCTGGGCACGTGCCCTGACCGGGAATTAAACCGTGACCTCCTGGTTCATAAGCTGATAACAACTGAGCCACTCTGGCCGGGCCATCATCTTCTTTATTATCATCTTAATAATTGGTACATGCCCTTGAAGGCTTCCCTCGTCTATCCCTATGATGGCCACGGTGACACCAGGCCCATACTGAAGAATGTATAAAGAGTCATTATTAAGGGCTAATTCAAGTAAATCCCTGGGGTTGTTTTAGGTACCACTTTACTTGGTGAACTTTATTTTTCTCTTAAAAACTTCAGTGTTAAAACAATCCCTTTTACCATTGCACCAAAAAAATTAAGATACCTAGGAATAAACTTAACTAAGGAGGTAAAAGACCTATACTCGGAAAACTAAAGGACATTGAAAAAATAGGTAGAGGAAGACATAAACAAATGGAAGAACATACTGTGTTCATGGATTGGTAGAATCAACATCATGAAAATGTTCATACTATCCAAAGCAATTTATAGATTTAATGCAATCCCCATTAAAAACCAATGGCATATTTCACAGACTTAGAACAAACTCTCCAAAAATTCATCTGTAATAAAAAAAAGACCCTGAATAGCCACAGCAATCCTGAGAAAGAAGAACAAAGTTGGAGGGATCACAATACCAGATATCAAGCTATGTTACAAAGCCATGGTTCTCAAAACTGCCAGGTACTGGCACAAGAACAGACAGACCAATGGAACAGAACAGAGAACCCAGAAATAGACTCAAGCCATTATACTCAATTAATATTTGATAGAGGAGGTAAGAGCATACAATGGAATCAAGACAGTCTCTTCAATAAATGGTGCTGGGAAATTTGGTCAGATACATACAAAAAAAAAAAAAGAAACTAGATCACCAACTTACACCATACACAATAAACAAACTCAAAATGGTTAAAGGACTTAAATGTAAGATGGGAAACCATAAAAATCTTAGAAGACGCCATAGGCAGCAAAATATCAGACATATGTCGTAGCAATATCTTTACCGATACACCTCCTTAGGGCAATGGAAACTAAAGAGAAAATAAACAAATGGGACTACATCAAAATAAAAAGCTTCTGCACAGCAAAAGAAACCATCAACAAAACAACAAGAAAGCCCACTGCATGGGAGAACATATTTGCCAATGCTATTTCAGATAAGGGTTTAACCTCCAAAATTTACAGGGAACTCATACAACTTAACAAAAGGAAGAGAAACAATCCAATCAAAAAATGGTCAAGGGACCTAGATAGATACTTTTCGAAAGAGGATATACAGAAGGCTAAGAGACATATGAAAACATGCTCAAAGTCGCTAATCATCTGAGAGATGCAAATCAAAAAGACAATGAGGTACCATCTCACACTTGTCAGAATGGCTATCATCAACAAATCAACAAACAATAAGTGCTGCTGAGGATGTGGAGAAAAAGGAACCCTCGTGCACTGCTGGTGGGAATGCAGACTGGTGCAGCCACTGTGGAGAACAGTATGGAGTTTCCTCAAAAATTTTAAAATGGAACTGCCATTTGATCCAGTAATCACACTTCTAGGACCATATCCTAAGAAACCAGAAACACCAACCAGAAAGGATATATGCACCCCTATGTTCATAGGAGCATAATTTACAATAGCTAAGATTTGGAAACAGCCTAAGTGCCCATCAGCAGAAGAGTGGATTAGAAAACCGTGGTACATCTACACAATGGAATACTATGCTGCTATAAAAAAGAAGGAACTTTTGCCATTTGCAACAGCATGGGTGGATCTGGAGAGCATTATGCTAAGCGAAATAAGCCAGTCGGAGAAAGATAAATATCACATGATCTCACTCATATGTGGGATATAATGATCAACATAATTTGATGAACAAGAATAGATCCAGAGACAATTTTTTTTTGGGGGGGAAGGTTAGAGATCATCCAAAGGACTTGTATGCATGCATATTAGCATGACCAATGGACACAGACACTGGGGCGGTGGGGCCTTGCCCTCGGGGGTGGGAGTGGCCGGGGGGTGTTAATGAGGGGGAAAAGGAGACATGTAATACTTTAAACAATAAAAAAAAACAACAAACTTCAGTGTTTGTTTGTTTTTTAAAGAATCTCCATATCTGTTTCAGACAGAGAAGCGAAGCCACAGAGCCCTGCTGCTGCTTGGACTGCCAAGACTCACCTCCTGTTGCCATTGGAGTTGGTAATCTGTAATCCAAGAGCTGGTGCAGCAGAATCACTTTTTCCTTCTGTGACTGATCCCCAGGAGGGGTGCTTTAGGCGGGACCCCTCAAAGGGGTCCTTCATAAAAGTTTAGAAGCAGGAGAATGTGTAATGTAGTTTAAATGAGTTTAGATTGGAATAACAGTAGAGAGAGGTAAGGCAGGAGATAGAGAGATATGGCTTAGATTTGGGACAGCCTTGAGTTTAATACCTACACCACAAAGGGGAGCTATTAAAGTTTTTGAGGATGAAGATTAAAATGATGTTTTAAGGCCATAGTAATATAGTAATGATGCATAGAAAAAGTAAGAAGAAAGAGAAGCTGGCCTTGAGAGACCATTTTGGAGACTATTATAGCCTTCTGGGCATTAACCAGAGGATGATGGGGGAATAGAAAGGAAGGGCTAAATTTGAGAGATAGTACAAGGACAAAGAATAAGGACGTCTAATATAATTCAGTTGTTCAAACACACACACACACACATACAAACACACACACACGGCTAGGCAAAAGTAGGTTTACAGTTGTGAGTATGCAAAACAGAGTTTATTCTTGTATTACTATTTATTCATTAATCATTGTACTATTTATTTGTATTATATAAACCTTCTTTTGCCAATCAATTAAATGTATACATAATTGATCTCAGAGAGGGGGGAGGGAGAGAGAAACATCAATGTGGGAGACATACATCTATTATTGCCTCCTGCATGGAGTCCCAACTGGGGATCCAACACACATCTTAGGCTTGTGCCCTGACTGGGAATTGAACCAGAGACCTTCTCGTGCATGTGATGACATTGCAAACAACTGAGCCATACTGGCCAGGGCAACAATACATTTTTAGTGTCTACTTTATGTCAGTGGAAAACCAATTCATTTTATTTTGGAAGGAAATCAAAGCAGAAGACAAGTTCAGGTTTAGAAATATTGAAGTTGAGATGAAGGTGGACCATCTAAGTACGAAGTGTGAAAATGGAAAATGAGGAGAGAGAATGGGCTTAAATATTATTTGTGGGGGGCTGTGGTAGAATCTTCTAGTTGTTTCCCTATATTTGTTCTCTAAGAGCTTCATTCATAGTAACAGAATCCTTAATTTGTTTTCTGCTAGCTAAGTTTGGTCATATGACTAAGTTCAGGCCAATAGGATGAAAGTGGTAGTGTTGTATATGACTTCGGTGTCTTTAAGAAGAGGGCACTTTGGCCCTAGCCGGCTTGGCTCAGTGGATAGACCATCAGCCTGCGAACTGAAGGGTCCCAGGTTAGATTCTGGCCAAGGGCACATGCCTGGGTTGCAGGCTCGATCCCAGAGTTGGGCGTGTGTGGGAGGTGGCCGATTGTGATTCTCTCTCTTCATTGATGTTTCTGTCTCTCTCTCCTTCTCCCTTCCTCTCTGAAATCACTAAAATATATATATATATATATATATATATATATATATATATATATATATATTTAATATATTTTATTGATTTTTTACAGAGAGGAAGAGAGAGGGATAGAGAGTTAGAAACATCGATGATAGAGAAACATCAATCAGCTGCCTCTTGCACACCCCCTACTGGGGATGTGCCCGCAACCAAGGTACATGCCCTTGACCAGAATCTAACCTGGGACCTTTCAGTCCACAGGCCGACGCTCTATCCAGAGCCAAACCGGTTTCAGCAAGAAATATATTTTTTTAAAAATTTTAAAAAAAGAAGAGGGCACTTTGCTTTCTTCATTTCTTTCTTGCTTCTTGCAGGTGGAATGCTGGGACAGCTGGATCTCAGATGGACATTTGGGATCAAGAAGATGAAGCTGAGTACTAAGAATGGTGAAGCAGGAAGATTGAAAAAGTGTGGACCCCTGATTGGTAGGAACTATTCTACCAAATGGAACTGCCAACTCTGCTTTTTTAAAGAGGATGTTTATTACAACTGTTTCCTGAAAAAAATCCCTGAATCTGCCTGCCAGTCCTTCACTCTCCAAGGCAGTCTAACATTTCTAAAGTTTATGGATTATCCCTCAAGCAAACACAAAATACAGTCTCTCTAAACCCTGAAACAGATGCTTTCCGACTCTTACCCCAAGGCTGGGTGGGAAACAGTTGTCTGTGAAGGGCTATCACAAGATTACTCGGACCACCCCTTTCAATGACTTGAATGACTTGAGTCCAGGGACCTTGCCTTCAAATCCTCCGACCAAGCACAATGCAGGATACCAAGGCCTCTAATACTTGTGACCCTAAAGATGGAAGCGATATGGTTTTCAATCAAGGGAAGGGTGAGTGAAAGGTTCAGGTTATTTTGGGGTGCTTTTGGGGGGGGGTGAGTCAAAGGATGAGTGAAAGGATCAGGTTATTTTGAGGTGCTTTTGGGGGTGGGGATAGAAGAAAGGGAACACAGGTCTGAGCCAGGTTCAGTGTCTAACATTTATTGCGGCCCTTATCTTACTGAGGCTACAAGATGGGATATAATAACGCCTGCCTCATAGGTGGTTGTGAGCAGGCATTCTGGAGTAGTGTGGGTGAAAGTGAAGAGAGTCATGCTTGTTGACCTTCACCTCTTTAGTAATGTAGGAGGTGAGACCATCTGGTAAGAGTGAAGAGGCAAGGATAGGACCAGCTAGAAAGTAAAAAGATTAGGGGCACAAATTTTGAATCCTAGCTGTGTCACCATGAGAACATTTTTGAAATGATCTGATCCCCAGTTTCCTTACCTCTATAATGTGGATAACTGTTAGATACAATCTAATCTAATAATAGACAAATATGCAAATTGACCATACCTCTGACACACCCACAAGCCACGCCTACCATCCAATCAGAGCGAGTATGCAAATTAACCCAAACCAAGATGGCTACAGCCACAGAGAGCAAGGTTTCCTAGGTAACAGAGGAAGCCAAGCTTTCTGCCAGCCGTTGCAGGCCTAAGCCTCCACACAAGCTACAAAGTTTCAATTATAGAAGATAAACAAATTCAAACAAATGGCGGCAGAATGGAGCTTGAGAGAGCAGGCCAGGGTTGCCGCCGGCAACAGGGGAAGCAAAGCTTTCCACACACCCTGGCCAGGCCCACCCGCTTAAGGCAACAAAGTTTCAATTATAACCCCAACACAAATGGCTTTGGGCCTCAGAGGGAGCCCCAGGCTTGGCTCTGCTCCAGGCTACAAAGTTTCAACTGTAGAAGGAAAATAAATTCCAGATACCAAGGCCTCTGCTTGTGTTGCCAGGGGGCGTGGCCGGCCTGCAAACCACCACAGGCCCCTCTCTCAGGCCGCCCCACCCCCCCAGGGTACCCCACCCTCATCCAGGACACCCTTCAGGGCAAACCAGCTGGCCCCCACCCCTGTACCAGGCCTCTATCCTATCTTTTTTTTTTTTTATTGATTTTTTACAGAGAGGAAGAGAGAGGGATAGAGAGTTAGAAACATCGATGAGAGAGAAACATCGATCAGCTGCCTCTTGCACACCCCCTACTGGGGATGTGCCCGCAACCAAGGTACATGACCTTGACCGGAATCGAACCTGGGACCCTTGAGTCCGCAGGCCGACGCTCTATCCACTGAGCCAAACCGGTTTCGGCCTTCTATCCTATCTAATAAAAGAGTAATATGCAGATTGATCATCACTGCAACACACAATATAGCTGCCCCCATGTGGTCAAAGATCCTGCTCCCATGTGGACACAAGATGGCCACCACAAGATGGCCAGCAGGAGAGGGCAGTTGGGAGGCACCCGGCCTGCAAGGGAGGGCAGTTGAGAGGGACCAAGCCTGCAAGGGAGGGCAGTTGGAGGTGATCAACCCTGCAGGAGAGGGCAGTTAGGGGTGACCAGGCCGGCAGAGGAGGGAAGTTGGGGGCAAACAGGCTGGCATGGGAGTGGTTAGGGGGTGATCAGGCTGGCAGGCAGAAGCGGTTAGGGGCAATCAGGAAGGCAGGCAGGCAAGCAGTTGGGAGCCAGCAGTCCTGGATTGTGAGAGGGATGTCCGACTGCCCGACTGCCCGGTGGGATCGGGCCTAAACGGGCAGTTGGACATCCCTTGAGGGGTCCCAGATTGGAGAGGGTACAGGCTGGGCTGAGGGACAACCCCCCTCCGTGCACGAATTTTGTGCACCGGGCCTCTAGTTATGAAGATAAAGAACTTAGCACAATGCTTGGTACCTACTAATCGTAGTTGTATTATTGTTTTGATGAATGTAAAAATTTTGAGAAAATGCCACTATAGGGAACACCCTGGGAGTCTACCCAAGATTTATGAAGGGGATGAAAAGGTCGCTGAGCATCCTTGAGAGCCCAGGGGAGAGGTGACCCACATTTACTAGTATAACATCGCCCAGTGAGGATGGTTTCCTGACTGTCATAGGCCAGGCCACAGAAGGGAAGAGAAAGGCAGGACTTCTCAAGGAGAAGCAAAGGCAGGAAAAGGCCGGAACCCTGAAGTGTGGGCTTACATTCATTGTGCCCAATACGGTAGTTCAGGTGAGAGGGAACCCGAGGGGAAAGTTGACTCCAGCTAGGACAGAGCACTATAAACAGGCTGTTTATTGGAGGTGGCCTTCCCCTCCTGGGAGGAAAGGTGGGCATCTTTCCCCTCCTAATATACCCTTCTGTGCTTTAGGTGGTAACTCCTGTTTCACTGAGTGAATCCATGTGGATAGGTGGACTATACACACGTGCAGTTCATGATAAAGTAGCTGCCGAAAACCACTGACTGGAGGAAGGCAATAGAGATTATGAGAAAAAGAAAGATATTTTTTTAAAAAATCAGAAACTTATTCTGGTTAGAAATATTGATGGGGTAGGAGGACTTTAACTGGCTAGAGGGAAATTCTTCAGAGCTGAGCAAGAGAAACGTACTAAAGAAGTGCGGGATGGAATCCAAAGGGGGTTCGACACATAAAATATTTATGACAATGCAGAGGGCACTTAGACCTAAAACTTCATAGTTCCTCACAGAGTCTAATAAAAACAAAGATGATGTACAATTGGGGGGGTAGGAGGCTCCCTAGTCTGTTATATCTCCTAAGCTCTACTTGCTCTGGCCCCTCCTCCTTCCTCATCTCCAACCCTTCTTTTCCTCCCTCAGCACTGGCTTCCTCCTTCAAACAGGCCGGGCATGCTTGCTGACTCCCTCTCCTACAACACGCTGCAGCCCTCTGTCACTGTGGAACTCTGCTCCAAGGTCACCTCGTCAGAGAGCTTTCCTGACCACCATGCTTAAAGCAGCAGTTCCCTCCATCACTCTCCATTGCCTTGCCTTACTTTCGTTTTCTTCATAGCAGCTATCTCTACGCAACGCCCCAGCTCCATTAGGATGTAATTACCATGAATGCAGAGTCCTTGTCTGTTTTGGTCACCACTGTTTCCCTACCACCTAGTGGGTGACTCTCACATTTTTGTTGAGAGAATGGATAATTTTAGACTGCTGACCCAACCACCCCTTTTCCAGCAACATAAAGCAAGGTAGAAAAACTCAGAGCAAGAGAAAGAGGGAGGGCAAGAGAGAACTCTTCACTGGTCGCCGTGTCTTGGTGTGGAAGCCTCAGAGGGTATAAACTGATACACAAGAAGGAGCAGTTGGCTAACGGTACCTTCTTTTCACTCCAATATCCTCGTGATGTTTGCAAACAATTTTTTTTTCGGCATTGTTCCACAGGACGGGGCTTCTCAGAGTGGCTAGTAAAAGTGCCCTGAACTAGGGATCGAGGCCCAGTCTCTCCCTAAATAATCCTGTCTTGCTGGAAATAAATCACTGCTCTTCACTGACAAATCCCGAAACGTGATAACAATTAAGAGGAGGGAAAGTATTTTATTCCACTTCAGCAGCAAAGTGGATGAAGGCAGCATTGCTCAGTGGTTAAATCTAAAGACTTTGGAAGTCAAATCCTACTTTCTCCACTTTTTGGCTAAATGACCTCCAGAATTCTGTGCCAATGCTTTCACCTGTAAACTTGAGATATTAATAGTACTCATCTCATAGGGTATTGTGAAGATTAAATAAAATGATAAATGTAGGCTACTTAGCATAATGCCAGACACATAGTGGTTGCTCCATAGTCAGTAATTACTATTATTGATGAGAGAGAGGAGAAGGGAGCAAGGGGAAGGGGTAAAGAAACTGAAACAAGAAAGGTGTAGAGACAAGGAAGAATTAAAATTCCATGGAAAAAACATGTAGGGAGAAATGGACATGGAGCAAACGCGTTGGACTCTCCTGTCTTCCACCACAGAGGGTGGCTGGTTGGTAGGGTATTTGGAGGGATGGTCAGAGTCATAGGGTTCCCAAGTCATGATGAGAGAGCTGAGATCAGAACATAAGCCTGTGAGTCTTGGCTCGCAGGGAAAAACTTTCCGAAATGGAAGAGTCATGAGTTCACACACTCAGACTTATTTCAGTGATTTCAAGAGAAAAAAAAGGGGATTTCTAACTTCCTTTTCCACTGCTTCTCAGCTGCTTCCATAATCTGAGTTCCAGGAAAGAGCAGGAAAGCAGTTGATTCACACAGTCCAATGGTAAACGTAAGGGACCACTTTTGCCGGGAACAGCAGCAGGAGGAATTTAGGGTGCAATCTCCATGAAGCTCAAATTGAAGGAGCCCCAATATTAAATGGTCAAGGGAACCAGAGAGACCATGGTGCATTTATTCTACCTTTCCAGAAAATCCTAACCCAGTCATTCATGTCAGGAATTTGATAGTGCATTTTTAGAGCTGGTAAGAGATTCTATAAATAGATTTAAAATGGCAAACAGAGTCAATTTTTATATAACCAAGGCAATTATTTGGATTTAATTAAATAACATATGCAATGACAAGACACATCCAGAGCTAGGTTAATGTTACATAGTTTTCTTTGTACCGACAATAAACAGTATGCATATGCCCTTTATAATTTACTGTTGAGCATAAGTAAGAAAAACAGAGTTTTTAGAGTCAGTTCTTCATTTTTTGAAAGTAATGTTCTTAGTTCCAGTTCTTCATTCTTTGAAAGTAATGTAAAATAGGAATAATAGCCACTTCTCATTTATTTTAGGGAGTTTTGGGAAGCTGAGTAATAGCTATGAATGTGCTTTGAAAATGAAGCAAGCGTCCAGAGATCAAGTTTTTACAGTGAAAATTATGGTCATGAACTCCAATCTGATAAGGCAATGAAATAAAATGGAGAAAAGTATATCTCTGTCAAAAACCATAGGACACATTATAATACCCAAAAAGAAATAGCTTTTAAGTTATTCAAGATTTTGGATTATTTCTCCTCTTTCTGGGCTTTCTGGCCGTCCTGAGCAGAAGGGTTTTTCTCAGCTCTTTGGAGACTCACCACCAACAAAAATTCAAACTCTAAAGCTGAAAAACAGGTTTGACTCTTACTGGTTGTTTTCCTTGTAGACCAAGGGGATCTGTGTTGAAGGGCATTTCCATGTCTTCCTTCAGGGCAATCTCTAAAAAAACCCAAACATAATAGAAAACTAGGAAGGGACCAACAAGGGTCAGAACTTACAGGTTTGTAGGCAAAGGAGCAAGATCCATAAATAGTGCTGGGCCATCTTCTGGAGGATCGTTGATTGTGAGAAGAAAGGCACTCTTCTAGCAGACAGCGTTGTACTCGAATTTTCTTGCTATTTATAGCTGCGTTTAAGAAAGGAAGTATGACAACGATTTCGGAAACAATGGTCTTTGGCTGTTTTTCTCTCCTATATTATCACATAAAGTGTCTAGCATTAATTCATTATTTATTTTGCAAATATTTATTGAATACCTACTATGTGTCAGGCACGATTCTGGGTGCTGGCAGTATAAAGACCAACAAAGCAATTGATCTCTCCCCTTATTGGGGAGAGCAACAATTAAACAGTGTTCTAACAGAGAAAATTACGGAGGACGGGGAGGGCCCAGGCTAGGAGAATGTGGGGAGGCTTTCTGTAGGAACTGACGACCACGCTGAGACGGATCTGAAAAGTAAGTTAACATTATTAGGCAAAAGGCGGTGGGGGATAGAGAATAGGAAGAATGTGTTCACATGATAGGAATTTAATAAATGGTAGCAACTAATAAATACCATATAGCTACAGTTATATGTTAATATATAATACAATTATATGTAATTAATAAAACATATTTTATACAAATTTATTTAAATATATTTTTTATTAATTTAAGAGAGGAAGGAAGAGGGAGAGATAGAAACATTGATGAGAGAGAATCATTGACTAGCTGCCTCCTGCACGCTCCCCCCTGGGGATCGAGCCCGCAACCTGGGCATGTGCCCTTGACCGGAATTGAACCTGGGACCCTTTAGTCCACAGGTCGACGCTCTATCCACTGAGCCAAACTGGCTAGGGCTATTTTATACAAATTTAATAATTTTCCAAATTATCCTATATAACAAAAGCCTAGGTGGCATCATGCACAACATCATCACAAGATGGCCGCCACAAGATGGCCAGCAGGGGAGGGCAGTTGGGTGCAAACAGGCCTGTGGGGGAGAGCTGTTGGGGGCAACCAGGCCTGCAGGGGAGGGCAGTTGGGGGTGACCAGGCTTGCAGGGGAGGGCAGTTGGGGTAATCGGCCAGCAGGGGAGGGCAGTTGGGGGCGATCGGGCCAGCAGGGGAGCAGTTAGATGTCAATCAGGACGGCAGGGGAGTGGTTAGGGGGCAATCAGGCTGGCAGACAGAAGCGATTAGGGGCAATCAGGCAGACAGGCAGGCGAGCGGTTAGGAGCCAGCAGTCCGGTATTGTGAGAAGGATGTTCCAGATTGGAGAGGGTGCAGGCCGGGCTGAGGGACAGCCCCCCTCTGTGCACAAATTTTGTGCACCAGGCCTCTGGTTTTATATAATAACTAGAGGCCCAATGCATAAAATTCATGTAAGAGTAGGCTTCCTTCCCCCCGCTCCTGGCACCAGCTTCCCTCCGCACCCAGGACCCGGGCTTCCCTCGCAGCCCCAGCTTCGTCCAGAAGGTTGTCCGGAAGGATTCCAGTCTAATTAGCATATTATGCTTTTATTATTTTAGATGATATTCTATATGTTATTATATATTTCATATGATATATAATTATGTTATATAAATTATGTATATCATATACACTGAGTGGCCAGATTATTATGATCTCTGAATGCATAATAATCTGGCCACTCACACTCTCTCTCTCTCTCTCTCTCTCTCTCTCTCTCTCTCTATATATATATATATATATATATATATATATATTCATATATATGTATATGTATATATATTAGAGGCCCGGTGCATGAATTCGTGCATGGGTGGGGTCCGGCCAGCCTGACCAGGGGGAGGGGACATGGGCAGTTGGCCGGCCTGCCTGCTGGTCGAACTCCTGGCCGAGGGGACAATTTGCATATTAGCCTTTTATTATATAGGACTAGAGGCCCGGTGCATGAAATTCGTGCACTGGGGGTGTGGGGGATGTCCCTCAGGCCAACCTGCACCCTCTCCAATCTGGGACCCCTTGGGGGATGTCCAACTGCCTCTTTAGTCCCGATCCCTGTGGGATCGGGACTAAAGAGGCAGTCAGACATCCCTTTCACAATCCAGGACTGTTGGCTCCCAACTGCTCGCCTGCCTGCCTGATTGCCCCTAATTGCTTCTGCCTACCAGCCTGATTACCCCCTAACCACTCCCCTGCCAGCCCGATAGATGCCTAACTGTTCCCCTGCCAGCCTGATCATCCCCAACTGCCCTCCCCTGACAACCCGGTCACCCCAAATGCCCTCCCCTGCATATTCGCTCTTTATTAGATAGGGTTTTTTCTTTAACATATAGGACAGCCATAACTGGTTTGGCTAGGTGGATGGAGCATCAACCTGCAGAATCAAGGGTCCCAGGTTCAATTCTGGTCAAGTGCATGTACCTTGGTTGGGGGCACATACCCAGTGGGGAGTGTGCAGGAGGCAGCTGATCAATGTTTCTCTCTCATAGATGTTTCTAGCTCTCTATCCCTTTTCTTTCATCTCTGTAAAAAAAAATCAATAAAATATATTTTTTAAAAAGAAACATTTAAGATTCCTCCATATCTGCTTGGCTGGTGTGACTCAGTGGTTGAGACCCCAGGCTGCCACAGCTGGCAGGTGATCACACTGTGGGGGTGTGTGCACCTGCCAGGCTGAGACCCCAGCCCAGGCTGCAGGCGCTGGCAGGGGATTGGCCGTGGGGAGTGAATTTGTTTTAGTTTTTTATAAAGAGTCAAGAAGGCCTCTGGGCAGCATTCCGCCAGGCCACTTACTCTGCAGGCTGTCAGCAGCATCCCTCCCTGAGACTGGGGGACTCTGGCAGGGCTGAGAGGACTGGGCGCCGCCATCTTGTGGCTATGGGCGCCGCCATTTTTTGTTGTGGAGTGATGGTTAATTTGCATATTACTCTTTTATTAGATAGGATATACACTGAGTGGCCAGATTATTATGCATTCAGAGATCATAATAATCTGGCCACTCAGTGTATATAATATCCTATCTAATAATAGAGTAATATGCAAATTAACCGTACCTCCGCGACAAAATGGCGACGCTCATAGCCACAAGATGGCGGCGCCCAGTCCACTCAGCCCCACTGGAGTCCCCCAGTCCCAGGGAGGGCTGCCACTGAGAGCCAGGCAGCCCGGGTGTCCGGCTGGGAGGCGTCCGCGACCCGCCACCATCCCCTCCCAGAGGCAGCCCATAGTGTCCGGCTGGGAGGCACCCGCTACCCCATGCCGCCAACCCCTCCCAGAGGCAGCCCCAGGTGTGTGGCTGGGAGGCATCCACGACCCCACACCACCATCCCCTCCCAGAGGCAGCCCGGGGTGTCTGGCTGGGAGGCGCCCCCGACCCCACGCCGCAAACACCTCCCAGAGGCAGCCCTGGGTGTCTGGATGGGAGGTGCCCATGAGCCCATGCCCACCATCCCCTCCCAGAGGCAGCCCGGGGTGTCCAGCTGGGAGGCATCTGCGACCCCACACCACCATCCCCTCCCAGAGGCAGCCCATGGTGTCCGGCTGGGAGGCGCCCGCGACACCACACCACCATCCCCTCCCAGAGGCAGCCCCAGGAGTCTTGATGGGAGGTACCCGTGACCCCACGCTGCCATCCCCTCCCAGAGGCAGCCCTTGGTGTCTGGCTGGGAGGCAACCCACGCCCCCAGGGAGCGGTTCAAGTACTGATGATTCTACCAAAGGAAAAGTTTAGAGAAAGAGAGGACAGAAAAGGAATACAAGGAGAAAAGAGAGAAAGGACAAAAGATGAAACATCAAGAAAAAGAAAGAGAAGAAAAAAAGGAAGAAACAACCACATGATATCACCTTTCCAAGTCTCATGAAATTCCTGTTTAAGGAGTTTATTTTATGACACTTTTAGTTTGGGTTTACATTTTTACTGTTTTGTTAAGACCACAGCAGGTACACTGACCAATATATTTTTTTTAAAATACATTTTATTGATTTTTTACAGAGAGGAAGGGAAAAGGATAGAGAGCTAGAAACATCTATGAGAGAGAAACATCCATCAGCTGCCTCCTGCAGTATGTTCCCCCAACCAAGGTACATGTCCTTGACCAAAATCGAACCCGGGACCCTTGAGTCTGCAGGCCGACACTCCATCCACTGAGCCAAACCAGTTAGAGCTGTCCAATATGTTAAAGAAAAAACCCAATCTAATAAAGAGGGAATATGCAGGGGAGGGCATTTGGGGGTGACCGGGCTGTCAGGGGAGAACAGTTGGAGATGATCTGGCTGGCAGGGGAGCAGTTAGGCGTCGACCAGGCTAGCAGGGGAGTGGCTAGGGAGTGATCAGGCTGGCAGGCAGACGTGGTTAGGGGCAATCAGGCAGGCAGGTGAGCAGTTGGGAGCCAGCAGTCCCGGATTGTGAAAGGGATGTCTGACTGCCTCTTTTTTTTAAAAAAATATATTTTATTGATTTTTTACAGAGAGGAAGGGAGAGGGATAGAGAGCTAGAAACATCGATGAGAGAGAAACATCGACCAGCTGCCTCCTGCACACCCCCCACCGGGGATGTGCCCACAACTAATGTACATGCCTTTGACCGGAATTGAACCTGGGACTCTTCAGTCCGCAGACCGACGCTCTATCCACTGAGCCAAACTGGTTTCGGCTGACTGCCTCTTTAGACCCGATCCCTGTGGGCAGTCAGACACCCCCCGAGGGGTCCTAGATTGGAGAGGGTGCAGGTTGGGCTGAGGGACACCCTCCCCCAGTGCACGAATTTCGTGCACCGGGCCTCTAGTAATTAATATAATTATATTATGAGTGAGATAAATGCAACACAGGACTATTCTTTTGTTGAGGCTTACCACTCCCTGTTAGAAGATAACAGGGGTCTTGTATGTATGTAGGGTGTCAGGGGTAATAATGTTAGGGGCAAAAGCAGAATATTTGGGACTAGCTATAGTTATAAGAAATATGAATCATGCTCTGTTAACTGTGATTGCCTTGTTCTGATGAAAGAAAGGACATACTAATCTGTCTGGGAGTTGTACACGGCTGGGACCTGGGAATCAAACTTGGGCCTGGGAGTCAATATTGGAAGGCAGTCCATTCTCATTCAAGAACTGCCTATTATTATGGAAAGACTTAACCTTGTTGCCCAAACAATGGAGTCCCACTTCAGCCTGCATTGCCTACTTCCCCTTGTAATTTTTGTCCTATCCAATATAAGCAGTGGTTAGTTGCAGAGCAGATTTTTATGGATGACCTGCTGCTCTCCTGTACTGTCGGCAGTATTGGAATAAAC
The DNA here is from genome assembly GCF_027574615.1 of Eptesicus fuscus. NCBI lineage: Eukaryota > Metazoa > Chordata > Mammalia > Chiroptera > Vespertilionidae > Eptesicus > Eptesicus fuscus. Next base: position 37,587,504 of record NC_072494.1, on the reverse strand, counting down.
ACTATACATGATTCAACCCTGTCTCTGCTTAATTGGCTCAAGTATTGGCAGGCAGCTCAGACCCCTTGGTTGTCCAGTTAAAATAATAGGTATAAATACTTGAGCCCCAAAGCTAAGCATTTTTAACTGGAACCCCCCTGTTTGGGGGAGTCTGAGGACTCAGCACCTGAGACCTGGAGGAAATAAGATTATGTATAGCCTTTGCCTCTGAGAGGAGTCCTTCATTTCTAGGCAACCTGAGCCTCTGAGGTCATTTACTGTATCATCCTGCTCATCATTCTCTAAATATAACAATTTTTCAGTAGAGCACCGGTGAGTGCCTTTATGTAGGTATAGTGAACCAGGCAACTTTTTGGGACCAAAGAAGGACTGAAAATGAAAATAGAATTTCCCAAATTAATTATTTCATTTCACAAGGTTAAACCGTATTACTTTCACTTTTTTAGCATGTCTTCCTAAAATATGTGATTACTACATGTGAAAAACACACACATTCATCAGAGAAGGAAAAATGAAGAAAGAATATAAAGTTGCCAAGAGCTGTTGAAAACTTAACTTTGTATTTCTTTCTTCCTTCCTCTTTCTCTGTAGGAATGTTCTTTCTTCCCCTGTTATTTGAAACCCTTGCTTGGTCTCATGTCATGGCCTTAAGAAATCTTAGATGGTAACTGTTCGGCACATTCTTAGACGGTATCTGTTAGGCTCATTATGCCTTGCAAGGGGCTCTTGTCCCTCCTGGCGATTTTCTGTTATTCTCCTTGTAGGTTTCATGATTAACGGCCTTCGGCTTCCAGTAAACCGCCTCACCCAGTTTCCAGTGGACAGCCTACACCTCATCCCCCGCTGCACTTGGTCTGACCCATTACTCTGACTGATCCTGACAAGTGACTTAAATATCCTGTTCCCTCTACTCTGCCCCACTGATGCCATTTTGGTCTCAGCCCTTCTGCTAGCAGATGTAATAGTCTATAATAATAAAAGCGTAATATGCTAATTAGATTGGACAGCCAAACGACCTTCCAGATGACCTTCCGGACGAAGCTGAGGCTGCAAGGACCAAGCCCCTGGCATGAATTTCGTGCATTGGGCCTCTTGTACATTTATAATTCTTTACCCCTTTTAGTGTCATGCGTTCCTCCTTCGGCGACCCTAACAACAGTATCTTAGTCCTGTTGAGCCTAGACCAATCTCTCTCTCTCTCTCTCTCTCTCTCTCTCTCTCTCTCTCTCTCTTTTGGAGAAATACAATCCAAAAATTTATACTTACATATTTTGGTTTGGTTGCTTTTAAATTCCAAAAACTTAAGGGCCTGCATCAGTTCTACAGTTTACAAAAGGAAAGCACCCAAGTAAAGATATCATAAAAGTTAATTATGCCTGGAAAAAAACAAGCTCTTTTTCTTTACAAGTTGAGTTTTGTTTTCAGTATTAAAATGAAGATCAAGATTATATATAAAAATAGTATCAAGTGAATGGTTATGTGTTGGAGGGCAGACACTTCAAAATGATGACTCGAAAAACCAGTAAGTCCAGTACACTGCACACATCAAGTTGTAGATTAGACAGAAAAATAGCTAATGTCCATAGGCTAAAATGTCAGGTCGGACAGTGGTTAAATCTGACTTCACTGAAGTACTTTGGTCACCTATTATGAACGAACTCTTGTTAGTCGAAGATTATTTTTTTGATGTTCAACTTTTGATATATCCTATCCTGGATAAGACCTTTAGTTTTCATCATATTCCTAGACCCGTGTCTTACCTCTATCTTTCAGCCTTATACTGCATATAAAAAAAATACTAGGTTTTGAGATGTATTTTGATCTGATATGGAAGGGTACGAAAGTTCTTCTATTCCATGGTAACAATAAGAAAACTAAAATTAAAATCATATTTATCTGTGGAATATGCAAAAAACCCTTGATGAACTGAATTCCAGAGAGAAATGTGTCCTTTGTAGATGAGCCGAAAGCCAAATAGCTCAAAAGCTGGGGCAGGCTCAAAGGTCCCGGGTTCGATTCCGGTCAAGGGCATGTGCCTTGGTTGCGGGCACATCCCCAGTGGGGGGTGTGCAGGAGGCGGCTCGTCGATGTTTCTCTCTCATCGATGTTTCTGACTCTCTATCCCTCTCTCTTCCTCACTGTGATAAATCAATAAAATATATTAAAAAAAAAAAAGCTGGGGCAGGGAGCAGGGGGAAGTGGTGGCGAGTAGGCAGACGTTTCTTGCACCTCCTCCCAGGGCCAGAATAAAAATAAAACTAAAATGGGGAACATGCACCTATAATTACCCACTGAGGTCCAGTTAAGGAGGAGACTTTTATCAAGAAAGGACAGACAACACCTGGAGCCCGACAGGAAGGGTGCGGTGAGGAGAGGAAATGACCCAGCGCCCCGGAGCGGCAGGCCGAGAGTGAGGAGGGAGCTCCTGGCTAAGGGAGGCTGTTCCCTCAGAAGCTAGAGGCCCGGACCCAGATGGGCTCCATAGCCTGGAGCACCAGAGCCGAGACCAGAGGCCCAGGTAACATCCCACCTTGAAAGGTGACAGGGCTGCTGGCCACTGTGGTGCCTGGAGCCGGTCAGAGAGAAGGCGACAGGTTAGTGGTTTTTTTCTCTTTCTTTTTCCTAAACCCAGAGCACAGAAGTTTTCATTTGCAGCTGCTCACCTGAGGCTTTGGTGCAGGGAGAGAGTGCGGACTTCAGGTGCCTTCGCAGAGGCTGGGGTGGGAAGCGTTCCGGGGAGACGCGGCAAAGCAGCAGCCGGGAGTCCTGTCCTCGGTCACACACACCGGAACCAAAATGGCCTTAAGAGGAACTAACCCCTCCCAGTAGCCACAGGGCAGGTCAGAGAAACCAAAGCCCGCCCTAGGTGATACAGCCCACTCTACCCTCAGGAGCCATGCCCACCACCTCCTAAATCAGTGGTCGGCAGACTCATTCGTCAACAGAGCCAAATATCAACAGGACAGCGATTGAAATTTCTTTTGAGAGCCAAATTTTTTAGACTTAAACTTCTTCTAACGCCACTTCTTCAAAATAGACTCGCCCAGGCCGTGGTATTTTGTGGAAGAGCCACACTCAAGGGGCCAAAGAGCCGCGTGTGACTCGAGAGCTGCGATTTGCCAACCACTGGCTTAAATGTTGTCCATTTTTAGAGGAAACAGAAGCAGAGGCCAACCCTATGGGTTTGAGGGTTTCTTTTTTTTTTTTTTTTGGGGGGGGGGGGTTGAGGGTTTCAACAGTCTCAGGGCACACCAGTGACTGGATTGGGAAAGGTGCCTTCCACCCTACTATCCTGGGCACCAGTCTAGTCTGGTACTTTCCCTGCATGGGAGAGCAGATAGAAACTCAGGGTTTCCAGCTGATCCCACTGGATTGCATACAAGGATCTCTGCCCAGCCAAGGACAGAGAAATACTTTGGGCCAATCGCAGAGGAGTAGCTCTGGGACAGGGAAACACACCAATCACATTTCCTGAAATCTGAACAGCCCCTTCCCTGCCTAAAAGACTTTTGAGTGATTAAGATTGACAGATGGATTTAATTGACATTTATAGAACATTTCACCCCAAAGCTGCATAATATACATTCTTCTCAAGTGCACCTGGGTCATTCTCAAAGATAGACCACATGTTAGGACACAAGTCAAGTCCCTACAAGTTCAAGAAGATTGGAATCATATCAAGTATCTTCTCAGATCACAATGGAATGAAATTAGAAATCAACTACAGTAAAAACACTCAAAAACCTTCAAACACATGGAGGCTAAGTAGCATGTTAAATGAGTAGGTTATCAATGAGATCAAGAAAGAAAAGAACTTCCTGGGAACAAATGAAAATGGTCACACAACAACCCCAAATCTCTAGGACACAACAAAAGCAGTCCTGAGAGGGAAGTTCATAGCACAACAGGCCTACCTCAAAAAACAAGAAAAACTTCTAATAAACTACTGTCCCAATTAGGCCCCAATTAATTGATTATCTGTCTAGACTTAGTGGGACAAACGCAGGTGACCAGGAGTCAGCAATAACGGCCTATCCCCTGGTACTTTTAATGTCTAGACAGCTGAGCCGAACCAGAATACATGACACACAAGACAGAATGAGTATGCAATCACACAGGGTTTATTTACCTATTCCTTCTGGGTCCTAGGCTCCAGCAAAGGCCACCCAGCGATGCACACTGAAGGACAGACGAGGAAAACAGAGACAGGCAGGCGGCCGCAGTTGGTTCAGGCTCACACAGCAGAGCAATCAGGGACTTGTCTCTCGGAGCGACGTGGAGTCCTCCTCTTATCGGGCAGGAGACCACAACTGAAGATGATCCCGGGGTTATATAGACCGCAGTAATCAAGTTATATCCTTATCAGTGTGGGCCAGACGGTGTGCCTTATGCTAGGAGCAGGGCGTTTACACTGTGAGGGCTCAGAGCTTTTACATCAAGATATTGGGGTGTTCATTAATTTTGGAAGTCACAGAGTATTGGGAGTTTCCATACAGCAAAAACATTTCATACAATAATTATTTCATACATTAGAAGGGTTACATTATTATAACAACTACTAACTCTACAACTTAAAGAATTAGAAAGAGAACAAAAATAAAAGCCCAGAGTAAGTAGAAGGAAGAAAACAATAAAGATCAGAATGGAAATAAATGATATAGAGACTAAAAAAAAAAAATCAACAAACTATAGGACGTTGAAAAAGTAGATAGAGGAAGATATAAACAAGTGGACGAATATACTCTGTTCATGGATTGGTAGAATCAACATCATTAAAATGTCCATGTTACAGAAAACCGGAGAAGAACCAAGCAATACTTAGATGGAGTTACATTTATTACGCGTGGGTCCAGTGGAAAATGTCTCTCAAATTCTGGGCCCCAACATGGAGGAATATTCCCTATTTACTGTATTTTCCGGTGTATAAGACGACTTTTTAACCCAGAAAAATCTTCTCAAAAGTCGGGGGTCATCTTATACGCCGGGTGTCATCTTATAGGGTGGGTATATCCCAAACTCTATATTTTAACTGGAAAAGTTGGGGGTCGTCTTATACGCCCAGTCGTCTTATACGCTAGAAAATACGGTATATGTTTTTACCTTCTTTGTCTCCCAAATATGGGGTGTTTCTGGCCCCTTTTGAAAGTTCTTAAAGAGCCCCTATGTGCTGGGGCCTTAAGACCTCAACCAAAGGCTTGGCCTGGTGCCAGCACTGATAATTTCATCCGGGGAAGATTTAATGGCCTCTCTGAAGTGGGAATAGTCTTATTTTCCTTACTATTTAAGCAAGCAAGCAAGAATTTACAGAAGCCAAATAGCAGGATTAAAATTTCAAACAGCAGTTTTTATATAAGGTGGATGCTTCATCCATACTACCCAAAGCAATCTATAGATTCAATGCAATCCCTATTAAAATACCAATGGCATATTTCACAGATCTAGAACCAATACTCCAAAAATTTATATGGAACCAAAAAAGGCCCTGAATAGCTACAGCAATCTTGAGAAAGAACAACAATGTTGGTGCAATCACAATACCAGATATCAAGTTACACCACAAAGCCCCTGTGGGCGAAAGGGACCACATGCTGACCTGACAAACTCAGGGGAGGCCTGCATGGCAGTCTTGCAAACTCAGAGACCTAAAGTCACCACAAAGGATGGTCTGAAATTAAACTTTAAAAGCAGTTATGGTGGGCAGTTATGTCCTAGGCCGGTATCTTTGCTGACAAGGTCAACCTTTACCTTAACTGAGTCTATGTGTCTTTTTGCATCTATGATAACTTACCCTTGAAATGCCTGGGTAACTTGTAACTTCCCTTTTTCTGGAGCCCCTGGGGCACAAACAAATGTGCTGGGCGCCAGGACAGATACCACAAATTCCTTCATTATCATGTTAATTGTTCCTGCACCCATCTAAGTATTTGTCCATCATTTTACTTTTTATCCAATTCCACCTCTCTAATCTATCACCAATGGATTTCATGTAACCCACCTACATCCCTCCTTTGATTGCAATGTATAAATACAAATGTAACCCGCCATTCTCCAGAAAATTATCTCAATTCGTTGAGGTTCTGCTTCCCAGCATATGTCGACAGTTTGGCTCAAATAAACTCACAAAAATTCTTTACAGGTTTCAATGTTTTGTTTTTGTTTTTGTTTTTTTTGATTACCCCTGTAATCAAAACAGCTTGGTACAAGCAAAAGAACAGGTGTATAGATCAATGGAACAGAACAGATACCCAAGAAATTGACCCAAGCCATTACACTCAATTGATATTTGACAAAGGAGGCAAGAGCATACAATGGAGTCAAGACAGCCTGTTCAATAAACGGTGTTGGGAAAACTGGACAGGTACATGTGAAAAAATAAAACTAGATCACCAACTTACACCATACACAAGAATAAACTCAAAATAGATAAAAGACTTAAATGTAAGTTGTTCACATTCTTCTAAGAATCTTAGAAGAAACCATAGGCAGAAAAATCTCAGACATCTTTCATAGCAATATGTTTACAGATACATCTCCTAGAACAAAGGAAACTAAGGAGAAAATAAATAAATGGGACTGCATAAAAATAAAAAGCTCCTGCACAGCAAAAGAAACCATCAACAAAATGAAAAGAGAGCCCACTGCAAGGGAGGACATATTTGCCAATGATATATCTGATAAGTGGTTAATTTTCCATATATATAAGGAACTCATACAGCTTAATGAAAGGAAGACAAAGAATCCAATTTAAAAATGGGGAAAGGAACTAAAGAGTCACTTCTGCAAAGTGCATTCACAGAAGGTAAAGAGACATGAAAAAAATGCTCAAAATCACTAATCATCTAAGAGATGCAAATTAAAATGACAATGAGGTATCTCCTCAAACCTGTCATAACGGTGATCATCCACAAATCAACGATGTGTAGCCCATGGACACAAACAATTGTGTGGTGAAGGCCTGGGAGGGACAGGTGTGCAATGAAGGGGGTCAATGAAAAAACAAAATGAAACAAAAGGGCATCTGTAATACTTTTAACGATAAAAATTAAAAAAAAAAAAAAAAAGACCTAGGGCAGGAGGCTGGTCTGGGTACAGACCAATAGAAGAGAGAGCCTGCTGTAAACAGAGACCTTGAGAAGAAGGACAAAGTTGATGAAATATACATGATAGTATGGGCTGATAAGACAGGCTGGAATCTAGAAGAGCTTCTGAAGCAAAAACAAATTGTTTGCCCAATAATGTCCATTCTTTCCAGAATTTTGCTGAGAAAGTGGCACTAGGAAGGGACTGGACAGAAAACTTCCCTTACCTGGTGAAAGAAATAGACATACAATTCCAGGAAGGGCAGAAAGTCCCAAACAAGATGAACCCAAAGAGACCCACACTAAGAAACATCATAATTCAAATGCAAAAGGTTAAAGACAAAGAGATATTCTTTTTTTTTTTTTTAAAGCACTCCTGTTTTGCTTTAGAAGCAAAGCCAAATTCTTTTTTTAAAAAAAATATTTTATTGATTTTTTACAGCAAGGAAGAGAGAGGGACAGAGAGTCAGAAACATTGATGAGAGAGAAACATCGATCAGCTGCCTCCTGCACACTCCCTACTGGGGATGTGCCCTCAACCAAGGTACATGCCCTTGACCGGAATCGAACCTGGGACCTTTCAGTCTGCAGGCCAACGCTCTATACACTGAGCCAAACCGGTTTCGGCAAAAGAGATATTCTTAAAAGCAGCAAGAGAAAAGTAGTTAGTTACCTACAAGGGAAAACCCATAACTGTCGGTTGATTTCTCAACAGAAGGGATTGGCAAGAAATATTCAAAGGGGTGAAAAGCAAGGACCTATAACCAAGATTACTCTACCCACCAAATCTATCATCCTATATAATAAAAGCCTAATGTGCTAAGTGTCTGGTTGTCTGGTTGGCCATTAAACCAATCAAAGCATAATATGCTAAGGATATGCTAAGGCCACTCAACCGTTTGCTATGATGTGCACTGACCACCAGGGGGCAGACACTTCAACCAGTAGGTTAGCTTGCTGCTGGCATCTGGCCCATCAGGATTAAACAAAATGGGCCAGACACACCTTGGGGCTCTCCTATAATCCCTCCCTGCCTGGCCAACCTCCTGCATCCCTCGCTGGCCCCAATCGTGCACCGGTGGGGTCCCTCGGTCTGGCCTGCACCCTCTCACAATCCAGAACCCCTGGGGATGTCAGAAAGCCCGTTTTGGCTCTATCCCACAGGCCAGGCCAAGGGACTCCACTGGTGCATGAATTCATGCACTGGGCCTCTAGTTTAGAATGGTAGGACAGATAAAGAGCTTCCCAGACAAGAAACAGCTAAAAAGTTCATCACCACCAAACCAGTAGTTTATGAAATGTGAAAGGGCCTTCTTTAAAAAGAAGAAACAAAAAAGATAAAAAATATGAACAATAAATACATATCTATCAACAATTGAATCTAAAAAACAAAATGAACTAACAAGCACAACAGAAACAGACTTGTAGATACATACAGAGAACATTTTGATGGTTGCCAGATGGGAGGGATTAGGGGGTTGTGTGAAAAAGGTGAAGGGATTAAGAAATACAAATTAGTTGTTATAGAATAGTTATGGGATGTAAAGTACAACATGGGGAATATAGTCAATATTATTATAATAACTATGTATGGTGTCATATGGGTGTGAGGTTTATCGGGATGATCACTTAGTAAGTTATATAATGTTGAATTACTGGGGTGTACACCTGAAACTGATATAATAATGTATGTCAACTGTAAGTGAAAAATAAAAAATATTTAAATGGCAAAAAAATAAAGATTTGCAAGATGTAATGTAAAGTGAAAAAAATAAATTGAATATACTAAAACTATTAGATAATGATATAGAAGGATATCTTTATAACCTTGAGAGTAAGAAAACTTTTTAAACCAAGATATAAAATCCCTACAAATAATAAAGGGAAGAAATGATGACTACATCAAATTAAGTTTTCTGCTTAGTAAAAGACACTGTGCCCACTGTTAAAAGAGAGATATATGTTCCCCGGCCGGCGTGGCTCAGTGGTTGAGCATCAACCTATGAACCAGGAGTTCATGGTTCGATTCCTGGTCAGGACATATGCCCGGGTTGCGGGCTTGATCCCCAGAAGGAGGCATGCAGGAAGCAGCCAATCAATGATGGATGTTTCTCTCACCATTGGTGTTTTTAGCTCTCTCTCCCTTCCTCTCTGAAATCAATAAAAAAATATATTTTTTAAAAAGAGTTATACATAACCAACTAAGACTTAATATCACAAATATACAGGAAAAAAACTGAATATTATCAAGAACAAACAGATTATCTAGTGGGAAAATGAGTCAATAATGTGCATAAGCAATTCATAAAAGTGGAAACTGGAACTGCAAATAAACATCTGGAGAGATGCACTATCCCTCCAGGAATAAGAGAAATAAAAATTAAAACAACTGTGCTATGTCACATACTTGAGTGGACAAAAATATCAGGTAATATCAAGTGCTGTAGAGGAAGGGGGTAAAAAAGAAACTCTAATGTATTGTCAGTGGGAGTATAAATTTTTCAGAACAGTTACATACTTTTACAGAGTTGAGTATTTGCATAATTTATGACTCCAGCAAATTCCAACCTGAAAACTACTCAGAGAATCCCTTATATGGGTAGCAAAAGAAGTATAAAAAGACAGATAAAATGTTGTCCATCATAGCATTGTTTGCAAAGTTCAATATCTATCAACAAGAAAATTGATAAATTAAAATGTAGCATATCTATATGATGTAATACTACGGAGTAGCCAGAAAAATTGAATTAAAGCTACAAGTATCAACCTGGAAAGATATAAAAAATACAATATTGAGCAACAAACACAAAAAAAAACAGAGAAGCAGAATGTCTCTATATATAACTTGAAAATAATTCTAGACATCCATAGGTACCTTTAAACATACCCCCCCCCCACACACACACACACAATAAATATATAGGCAATGGACTAAAAGGGCACACATGAAATAGATGAGAATGTCTCTATTCAAGGACATGGTAGTGGGAAGCAGAGAATAGGGATGTGTTGTGAAGGGGAAAAATAGAAGAATAAAATAAAAATGAAACATGGATCAAGGGGAATGCTGTTAATTGTATCAATCTATTTTTGTGGACCTGAAGTCCAACTTAAAAACAAAAATGAGCCCTAACCGCTTTGGCTCAGTGGATAGAGTGTCGGCCTGCAGACTGAAGGGTCTCAGGTTCGATTCCAGTCAAGGGCATGTACCTTGGTTGCAGGCACCTCCCCAGTTAGGGGGCGTGCAGGAGGCAGCTGATTGATGTTTCTCTCTCATAGATGTTTTTAACTCTCTATCCCTCTCTCTTCTTCTCTGTAAAAAATTAATAAAATATATTAAAACAAACAAACAAACAAACAAACAAAAATGATTGTGTATTTCTCATATCATGGAATAGAATTCTACCCTGGTCTTCATTGGTGTATTTAACATCTGAAGCAGAAGTCTGTCTTGAGTAGTAGATTTCAAAAAGCACAAACAATTTGACCTCTCTTCCTATGAGTCTACTTTTGTTTTACAGATTCCACAGATAAGTGAAATCATATGGTATTTATCTTTCTCAACTGGCTTTGCCAGAGGGGAGGGGTGGGGAGGAGGTGAAAAAGGTCAAGAGGGATATAGTCAATAATATTGTGATAACTTAGCACAGGGACAGATGATTGCTAGACTTCGTGCAGTGATTACATTGTAAGGCATCTATACTAATAAAAGGGTAATATGCTAATTAGACCGGGAGACCTTCCGGACAAAGCCATGGTGGTGGGGCCAAGGCGGAGGTGGTTAGGGGTGATCAGGCCAGCAGGGGAAGGCAGTTGGAGGTGAGCAGGCCAGCGGGGGGGGGGGGGAACAGTTGGTGGTGACCAGGCCGGCAGGGGGGCACAGTTGGGGGCGAGCAGGACGGGAGGGCAGTTGGGGGCGATCAGGCCAGCAGGGGGAGCAGTTAGGGGGTGATCAGGCATGCGGGGGGGAGAGGTGTGGGCAATCAGGCTGGCAGGGGGGGGGCAGTTGGGGGCAAGCAGGCCAGCAGGGGGAGCAGTTGGGGGCGAGCGGGCTGGCAGGGGGCATTTGGGGGCAAGCAAGCTGGCAGGCAGAGTGGTTAGGGGTGATCAGGCAGGCAGGCAGGCAGGTGAGCAGTTAGGAGCCAGAGGTCCAGGATTGCAATAGGAATGTCTGACTGCTGGTTTAGGCCTGATCCCAGGGATCGAGCCTAAACCAGCAGTCAGACATCCCCCAAGGGGTTCCAGATTGGAAAGAGTGCAGGCCGGGCTGAGGGACACCCCCTAGCCCCCATGCACGAATTTCGTGCACCAGGCCATTAGTATACTAATATTTGTTGAATCACTATATTGTACTTGAAACTAATGTAATATGGTATACCAACTGTTCTTAAGTCAATTTTGAAAAGGAATTGGCAAACCCTATTGTGTTCGGAGGAGAGCAGTCAGGACAGTGGAGGGGCATATAAGGGGAACATCATATGATAAATAACTGAAGGAAAGGAGACTTAGAAACCATACAATTTTAGGTAAAGGAGACCTTAGAAATCATCTTGTTCACTTTCCCACCATTTCAGTTAAACTAGTGAAGACATGAGAACTGGGAGGTCAAGTGACTTGTCCACAATCAAAGGTCAGATAGAAATGACAGTTATTTTCATACTAGAGGCCCAGTGCATGAATTCGTGCACAGGTGGGGTCCCTTGGCCTGGCTGGTGATCAGGGCTCATCGGGGCCACCTTGCCCAGTCCCGATTGTGGCTGATTGCGGCCAGCCGGCTGGGAGAAGGGACCACAGGAGGTTGGGCCACTGGAGGTTGGCTGTGGGAGCGCACTGACTACCAGGGGGCAGCTCCTGCATTGAGCGTCTGCCCCCTGGTGGTCAGTGTGCATCATAGCTACCAGCTGACAATCCCAGGACACGTGCCCAATAAGAGGACACCCTGCCCTTGTGAGCAGGAGTGAGTAGACAAGAATGTGTGCATCTTACAGACAGACTGGTCCCAAGAAAGAGAGCTCAGAAGGGACTGAGTTGGGCTTGTTCAGCTCATCTTCCCAAATTCACAAAACAGCTCATACACTCTTTCTTCCTCATGAGGTAGAGTGAGTGAGGGATGGGGTGTCGGGACCCGCTAGGAATGTTATTTAAGCCCCAGTAGATCATGTGGTTGTCTACCTATTATGTAACATTTTAATTGCTTGTATTCCTTGTATCTCCCACTGGATGGCACGCTGTAACACGTAGTAGGAACGTGGTAACTATTTGTTGAATGGGTGAAACATTGAGTCGAACTAGGCATCCTCTGTGAAATAAATTTATGGCAGTTAACTTTGATTAGAATCTGTCATCGACCCACACTGGATCTCCTTATGTCTAAGGGGAGGGCTCCACTCTCCCTCCAGCCTGTAAGTGTTGTGAACTAAGGAGCATCCAGGCAGGCTCAGTAAGTCTGTGACTAAGTTCCCATCTCTTAGATGCTAGAGAAGTGGTGCTGTGGATGCATGTTGGGGGTGGACTGTAGCATTGCCACATCTCCCTCTTGTGGTTGCTGTATGGAATTCTTCACAAAATCCTTTCTGTGAAGAATGGGCGGTAACTTTCCACTTGGAACTTTTTCACAATGGAACATGCGGAACTGCTGTGGGAGAGAATTTCAGGGGAGGCTTGCAGGATGCTTAACCAGGGAGTTAGAGAAAGTGGGGGGCCTCTAAGTTGGTGGTTCTGTATAGATCTCAACCAAGATTTCATTTGGGTTTGAGGTAGGGTTTGGGCATCAATATTTTTAAAAAGTTATCTGGCAACTCTAATATTTAGATAACCTTGGGAATATTGGCAGGTGGCTCAGATGGTTGGAACATCGTCTCTCTCATACCTATGTCTCTTTCACTCTCCCTTTCCCCTTCCTCTCTCTAAACATATCCTCGGGTGTGGATTTAAAAAATGTTATTTTTGGCCCAGCGGGCATGGCTCAGTGGTTGAGCATTGACCTATGAAACAAGAAGTCACGGTTTGATTCCTGGTCAGAGCACCTGCTGGGTTGTGGGATTGATCCCCAGTGTGGAGCATGCAGAAAGCAGCTGATCAATGATTCTCTCTCATCATTGATGTTTCTATCTCTCTCTCCCATCGTTCCTCTCTGAAATCAATAAAAATATGTATTTTTTAAAAAGGTGATTTTTGAGAGCTCTACTTCTTGGTATATAGAAATATAGTTAGTCTACACAAAGATCACTAGGTAGTCAGTATGGTTTTAGATTCGTGAGTCTCAGTCAGTGGGGAGATTTTCCTCACCAGAAAGCATTTCGCAATGGCTGGAGACATTTTTGATTGTCGTGATCAGGGACAGGGGATGTGCTACTGGCATCTGCTAAACATCATGCACTGCACGGGGCAGCCATGAAAACAATGATCTGGACCAAAATGTCCACACGGCTACAGTTTTTCCCCCACACATTTTATTGATGTTTTACAGAGAGGAAGGGAGAGGCATAGAGAGTTAGAAACATCGATGAGAGAGAAACATCCATCAGCTGCCTCCTGCACACTCCCCACTGGGGATGTGCCCACAACCAAGGTACAGGCCCTTGACCGGAATCGAACCTGGGAACCTTCAGTCTGCAGACCGATGCTCTATCCACTGAGCCAAACCGGTTAGGGCCACATTGCTACAGTTTAGAAATTCCACAGGGGGGAATTTGGAGAAGTTTGGTCAAGGCAATTACACTGGCAGTGACAAAAATGAAACAATCCTTTCAACACAGTTCTCTTCTCCCTGTGGAAGGGGGCTCCTGACTTTGGTGGAGAGGGCACCTCCCCTAGGAAAGGAACCATCTCACGGCTCCTCCATTCAAAGCAGCCACCTTCGGTGCTACACAGCTACAGCTATAGAGACACAGGCCACGAAGCAGGTGTTGCCATCCTACTGTGCCATGAATCCTGTCGGTATCACAAGACACGGGTCCAAGTTCCTTGACGAACTGTCTGTGTTTAATTCGTTTCCTGGAGGTAGGAACAGAAACTGCAGGAAGAGAAGCCACTTACTGTAACGGGCGGTTTCTCAGTCAGCGTATGCACCCTTTACCAATCACATCCGGGTGGTTTGACTAGAGAAAGTGTCCGAAAGAGGCTTGAGAGCATGCCCGGTTGTACTGCCGAACAGCAGTCCCTTAAGACGGAAAATGAGTCTTTTCCTCCTGAGTTCTCCAGAATTCAGATGTGCTCATTCAGAAAACAACATTAGAGAAGAAACATGGGGAAATCAGACTCTAAAGTATCAGTTTTACTTTTATTTTTTTAAGCCCAAGGCAAAGGAATGCTCCAGCTCGCTCACGGAGGGACTCCCTGCTTTCCCGGTCATGGGGAGGATGGCACAAAAGACTCCAAGACACGGCCACCCTCCCCAGTGAGGTCTTGATCCGAGACAGGAAACTCTGAGGGATTAGCCCCTTCTTTTCCCCTTTGCGTGTGGGATTCAGCCACAGGAAAAACCAAGTGCTGAAAACTGAGCTGCTGGGGCGATCTGAGTTGTAAAGGAGAGAGTGCTCAGACCGCCCAAGGTTAGACAAAGGTGATGTAGTGGACATTTTTTTTTGCCCGCCCAACATTGAATTCCACTGCTTATGTTTGGGAATTTGCTGACTCATAAGAGGCAGATCCCACCTACCACTGTGCCAGGAGAAAATGGCAGGTATTCAATTCCCAGCCTCCCTGGAGAGAACATGGGTGAGTGGCCTATGAAGGGCCACTCAGTCTCAGACTCTGGGTTAGGAAATAGAGATGCAGAGATGAATAAGGACCCTGGAGCAGCCACTTTGGTGCAGACAGTGCCAACAGCAGAATGAGTTTCCAATCCAGCGGAGGTAGGAGGTAGGGAGGGGGTGGTGGAGCCCAGATCGAGTGCCGGAGGACAATGGCAGAGCAACTGGTGCTCAGCGTTGCCATCGCTGAGCTGGGTTTGTGATTTGGGCTGTGGTCCTGGCCACAGCCTATGTCTTCCTGTTTCCTGCTCATTTTCAAAGCATGGTTTTACAGAAGCCCCTAGCAATATCTTTTCACTAGAATCCTTTTCTACATTAAAAAAAAAAAAAAATAAAAAAAATATATATATATAAAATCCAGTCCTAGCCGGTTTGGCTTAGTGGGTAGAGCGTCGGCCTGTGGACTGAAGGGTCCCAGGTTTGATTCCGGTCAAGGGCACATGCCCGGAAGGCAGCCAATCAGTGATTCTCTCTCATCATTGATGTTTCTATCTCTCTCTCCCTCTCCATTCCTCTCTGACATTAATAAAAATATATTAAAACAAAATCCAGTCCCGTTTCTGTTGATTACAGCTAAGAACACTATTACCAAAATCGTTACTGGGGAATGAGCTACACCAAGCAACAGAACTAAAGTATGAATGGACTGAACAGAGGAGGTCCCCGGAGATAGGACCTCAGAGTTCTGAGCTGGGAAGGTGTGATCCTCGCTCCATGGTTGGAAGACAGCTGGTGCTTTCTTAGTGTCATACAAGGACCTACCAGAAAGAGGAAGAGCTTCCATTGAGGAAGGTCTGTCTGAAAGCAAGAGAATAGGAAGAAAATAGGACTTTATGAAAAGAAGCTCTCTCTGTCTGCAGCCTGCAATTTATTTAGCATTCAATTCCTTGAAACTGTGGGGCTAAAATATGTTAATTTTCTTCTCCTTCAGGATAGATTCAGCGCCAGGGGTTAGGAAGTTCCTGCTGGAGACCCTGGCCATGGGAGGCCGCGGATGTAAAACGAGTTCAGAATGAGGTTGACGAGTCTTAGCTGAAGTTCCAGGTTTGTTGCTCAACGGAGCAGAGAGAGAACTAGAATTTAAAAATAATTTGGGGAAGTGAAAAATCACCCTAAAATAAGTTCTGATGATCGCAGATTTCTTTGTAACAGCATCACCAAATACTTGCCACTTTTCTTTAAATCTGAGCACCATCTGTACATTCTTAAGACTATACTTTTAAGAATCTTAGGTGATTTTCATTCCATTATTCAAAGCTCGGAGACCTCAAAGCCATGTTTTCAGTTTATTGACTCTTCAGCTCCTTTTGTCACAGTGTTTTACATATAATAAGGAACTCATCCTTCATTGCCCATCCAGAGAGAGAGCCTGAGGCACTGGGCCTCGACCAGGCCTGCGTGGTGACCCGCAGCAGCTACCAGAACCAAGCACAGGCAGCCAGAGTGGAAAGGGTTCCAGGCTCTGCTGGTGGCCAGTGCCTGAGCTCGGAGCTCTACGTGCTGGCTTTCTGCCTGTGGCTTTCCTTATCCACTCCCGGCGAAGAGCAAGACACCGAAGGTCTAGACTCGTGGGTTTGCATTGTCCATTCCGTCTGCTGCACCACAGAGACGGAAAACTGTCCTGGGCCCGTGCCCCGCAGAGCAGACTAAGTGCGTGGGAAACTTCCCTTTCTTGTTCCTGTCACTGGTGGGTGTGGAAGCGACATCCCCAGGGAGTTGACCCGAGGAGTGCCGGTCTGTAGAGTATCGTGAGAACTTGAGACCTGGGGCCAAGTTCAGTGTTTCTTTTGGCTCCTCCATGCTCCTTCCGCCAGTCCCTACCCGGGGTCTGTGGTGTCAGCTCTCTGGAAGTGTGACACTGGCATAGACAGTGATGGAGCTTGGTTCCTGGGGGCAAAACAGAGGGCGTCTGTGAGTGGGGGGACGGGTTCTAGCTTCATAGGAAAGAATAGGTAGGGACAGCGCTGCTTAGGATAAGGGAGGGGCCTCAGAAATCTTATAGTACAGATACTTGCTCAGGGCCTGTCTGTCAAAGTCAGGCACCACTGGCTGAGGTGCCACTCAGCCCCAGCTGCCTGCAAGGTGGACTATGGCTCCTTCCAAGCGGATGCCTGCCTTCAGGAGACAGGAGACGGGGAAACCTGTGATCTGAGGACCAGAACCCGGTGCTCTCCCCTCCTTGTTCTCTTCCCTTCTCCTGACATACACTGAGTGGCCAGATTATTATGATCTCTGAATATATAATAATCTGGCCACTCAGTGTATATCCTATATAATAAAAGGCTAATATGCAAGTTATCCCCTTGACCAGGAGTTTGACCAGCAGGCAGGCCAGCCAACCACCCATGTCCCCTCCCTCTGGCTAGGCTGGCCGGACCCCACCCATGCACGAATTCATGCACTGGGCCTCTAATACACACACACACACACACACACACACACACACACACACACACACTGAGTGGCCAGATTATTATGCGTTCAGAGATTATAATAATCTGGCCACTCAGTGTATAAGGAAAACCATTTGTTTTGCTCTCATGGGGCACAGTTTGGAGAAGCTAAGAGAATTCCAAATTTCTGAGCTTTACAAAGGGTTAGTGGTTCAGGCAGGAGAGACAGAGAGAGAGGAGGTGAGGATTTGGGGCAAAGACCTTTTACAGAGAGGAGATTCAAGCATCTGAGAAAGAAAGAGAGAGAAGTGGGAAAAATCAGGAGGTTTTTCTATGAAATACACTGTTTTTCTTTCCCCAGAAAACTTCATTATAAATTTACACGATTTTGTAAAGATTTTGAAGTCAGAGCATGTGTACAGTGAGAGCTTCGAGGAAGAGGGGTAAATGTAGGCCTTCCTGTGGCCTTCTAACCCTCAACCGTCTCCTAAAGTGCTTTATTGAAGAGAGCACAGCCAGAGCCAAGATTCCAGCCCAGAATTTATTTCTGTCCATTTAGTAAAAGGAGAGATTGCTGTCAAGTGGAATGAATCCAAGGCTGATTCTGCGATGGGGTAGAACGGGTGAGGCTCATTCTGGGCTGCCCGTCACATTCTCTTCTAGGCTTCATACCTACGCAGCGCTCAACCCCTAAACATTCTGATTAAATAGGGCGGGACGGAGCCTAGACACAGGCATTTTACAAATTATTCTGTTACGCAGCTGGACTTGAGAACTCCTGGACTCAAACTGCAATCCCCAAACTTTTTTAAAAAAATATATATTTCTTTATTGATTTCAGAGAGGAAGGAAAAGGTAGAGAGAGATAGGAACATCAATGATGAGAGAGAATCATTGATCGGCTGTCTCCTGCATGCCCCCCACTAGGGATCAAGCCCGCAACCCAGGCATGTGCCCTTGGCCAGAATCAAACCTGGAACCCTTCAGTCCACAGGCAGATGCTCTATCCACTGAGCCAAACTGGCAAGGGCGCAATCCCCAAACTTAAAGGTGCATCTGGATCCCCGGGGAATGTTGTTTTTGGTGTGTAGCTGCCTGGTTGCTTGCCATAGGCATTCTGATCAAACTGAATCCTGGGTGGAAAACTCCAGGAATCTTCATTTTTAACAAAGCTACCAGCGGATTCTGAGAAACACTAGTGAGCAGAGGAAGCTGTGACCCACGTGAACAGCCGTGAGAGGTTCCCACCCTTTCCTCTCCTCCGCTTCCCTCTCTACAGAGATGCCTCACCTGAACAGGCTCTGGGGCAGGCTCTGTGGCAGCCACGTAAATGGTGGTGCAGGGGTCCTGAGCGGACAGGGGATCAGGTTTCTTCTGAACAGACTAGTGAGAAGCAAATAAAGTAGGAAGTTAGTTGAATATTTCTCATCCATGGAGTTACCATTGAGTTATTCCCCACTGAGAAGCACAGAATCAAAAAGCTTTGAGTTAGAAAACTCCTGAGAATAATTTGGTCCAGCCTCCTTCCCAGGTGGAAATTCTCTCCCAAATTCCCAGGAACTCAATTCTTGGGGCTTTGCTTGGACTCCTCAGTGACACCTTAGCGCTCACAACCTCATGCGTCAGCATAACTTGTCGTTTGTGCTGCCCAGATGTGTGAAAGGCCTTCCTTACAGTGAACCAAAATCGGTGTGGCCCTTCCTGGGACACCTGAAGAGAAGGCCATCTCATGGTATCTGAGCCTGGCTCATATCATCCACTGCATGCAGACTTCATGCCATCCCCACACTCCCAACATGGCTTTTCCTTACTTCTGTTTCCCGTATGAACTATGGAACTTCGTAATAACCACCTACATGTGTGTTAAAGTTTACAAAGTTCTTCACATGTCTTTTCATTAGTCTCACAAGCACTCTGCAGGCTAAATACTGTTGTCACGGACATTTTACAGAGGAACAATGCAAGAAGCACTGAAGCCAGGAGTCCCACCGAGCACTTGTAAAATGTCTGCTATTTCCACCAGACCCTTCTCCTCTGGTCGCCCACCTTCTACTGACCTCTCCTTGACCTAAATTCCTCGGTTATTTATTTATTAAAAAATATATTTTATTGTTGTTTTTTTTTTTACAGAGAGGAAGGGAGAGGGATAGAGAGTTAGAAACATCGATGAGAGAGAAACATCAATCAGCTGCCTCCTGCACACTCCCTACTGGGGATGTGCCTGCAACCCAGGTACATGCCCTTGACCGGAATCGAACCTGGGACCTTTCAGTCTGCAGGCTGATGCTCCAGCCACCAAGCCAAACCGGTCAGGGCAATTCCTCGGTTATTTAAAATCTAATCCACACACGATGGCACTTAACTGTATGCTGAATTTAACACACTCCTATGTAAATATTGTTTCTCCAAATAGACCATCAATTCCTTGAGAAATCAGCTAGATTTCTTTGCATTCCCCACAAAATAGTGCTGGTGTCACTTTGAATGAATTACAATCTATAATACCAGGATGAAGTCAGTGTGGGGGTACATTGTGACCACAACCCTGTAAGATGGAGATGACGTATTTTATGCCAGGGAATCCATCCTTTCAACAAGGATGTAGGGTAGTCTGGTGTAGAGCAATGCTACTCTCCACTTTTCCTGATATAGAGCAAGACTCAAAACTGAAGCACATGGTTTCTAATGGGAGAGAACTTAGACTCTTGTCACCTTAAGGGAGCGGTAAGGAATTGGAAGAGGTTACTTGAAGGAGAAAAGCTTCCAGGTGGAACATGATCTTTCTCTTCATGTATTTTGATGAGTTGCCATGTAGAAGAGAAATTGGGTTTGTAATGTGGAGTCCTTCAGGTTTAAACCCAGGTTGGAATTTTAGGGAAATCTTTTGTGCAATGTAATACAGGTTTTTCTAAAATAAAAGGTGCTCAAATGTGGGATGAATTGCATTGGGAGGCAGTGAGTCCCTCACTACTGAGAATGCTTGGTGGCTCAGGGCTTCTCATACTTCAATGTATCTATGATTTACTTGGGGATTTTCTTTCTTTTCTTTCTTTTTTAAAATTGATTTCAGAGAGGAAGGGAGAGCGAGAGAGAGAGATAGAAACATCGATGATGAGAGAGAATCATTGAATGGCTGCCTCCTGCACACCCTCTATTGGGGATCGAGCCCACAACCTAGGCATGTGCCTTTGACTAGAATAGAACCTGGGACCCTGCAGTCTGCAGGCAGACACTCTATCCACTGAGCAAAACTGGCTACGGCTACTTAGGGATTTTTCTTAGGAGGCTGGTTCTATTTCAGAAGGTCTGGGGTGGGTCCTGGGATTCTGCATTTCTAATAAGGTCCCAGGTGATGCTGCTAATGCTTGGTCTGAGACTATATTTTAGTAAAAAGAAGATAGCCAACACTTTGAAAGTAATGTTGTAGAAAGTAATTCAAGCAGTAATTGCCTGGTTCCAACAGATGACTTTCAAGATCCCATACAATTTGTAGATACTACATTTTGGAGAAGTTTTGAATTTAAGGAAGAATTACTTGCAATAATGAGATGCACAAGAAGAATGTAAAACTATTTTAGAGACCTTTGTCAACAGAAGCAGCCCCTGCCGTTCTGACTGCCTGGGAGGGCGTTTCTGTGACCTGACTTTGGGGGGGAGGGGGAAGGCCAATGAGTTGCTTTTCACATCTCATTAAAAAGTTTAGAGAGAAGAAAAAAGTATAGTGGAAACACACATAGCTTTATCACTTCAACACAATATGGTTAGCAGGTTGTTAGATTCCATGTAAGGATTTTTATCTAGGCTTAAGGAATTCTTTTAAACATGGGTGTAATAACTTAGTACCTTTTTGTATCTTGAAGCCTTCAGTTAGGGCACAACTCCACGAAGCATTATTTACAAGAAAATCCAGGTGCATCATACCCTCATTCTTTATGAATGCTATCCCCTGGAACTGTGCAAGGTGCTAGCCCTGATAAGACCTATAAGAGTCCCTACCAGACAGCAGACATTTATTTGGTAAAGAATTTTCTATGTTATTATAGCCTTTATGAAGGTATTAAATAGCCATTAAAAATAAGAACAAAGAAAATATTAGTAAATGTGGATAATTGTCCATGGTGTCACAGTCTTTATGTAATATCACATAGGCATTGTAGATATGAACAAAAAAAAATATAAAGATGTGGATAAGTCTAAATGCATATTGAAAACAATAATAATTGTCTTGTATGTTTAAAACATATATTAAATTAAAATAATGACCAAAAAGGCATATAAATCAAGAGGTGAAATTAAAGATGGAGTTAAAAAGAAAATAAAGGTGGAGTTAAAGTATTGCCCAGGAAGGAAATAAATATTAGACTTTGATAAGTCGAGGATGCATTTCTTTATTTCTAGGGTAACCAATTTGTTTAATTACTAATTTAATAGGCAAATTAAATAATAAAAATATAATTTAAATATCCTCTCAAAGACACCCCTGGCTTCACTTATGAATCCTGCCAAATATTTAAGGAGAAAAATAACATAAATTGTACCCAAACATTTCCAGAGAATAACAAAAAGAAAATACATCCTATAATGAGGGGAATGCAAAATAAAACTATAAAAATCCACATCCAACAGAATAACTAAAATTTGAAAGACTAATAATACCAAGCTTTGATTAGAATGTGTAGCAACTGAAATTATCATAACTAACTATCCTATATAATAAAAGCCTAATATGCTAAGTGCCCAACAGTTCATTCGACCGTTTGACCAGTCGCTATGATGTGCACTGACCACAGGGGGCAGATGCTCTGACCAGTAGGTTAGCTTGCTGCTGGGGTCCAGCTGATCGAGACTGGGCAAGATGGGCTGGACACACCCTGGAGCCCTCCCTCCCAGCCCTGATCGTGCACTGGTAGGGTCCCTCGGCCTGGCTTGTGCCCTCTAGCAATCCAGGACCTCTCAGGGGATGTCTGAGAGCTGGTTTTGACTCTATTCTTGCAGGTCAGGCCAAGGGACACCCCTCCACCCCCCCACCCCCCGTGCATGAATCCATGCACCAGGTCTCTAGTAATATCATAATAGCTAATCATAATCCCTTTGGCCGCCCTCTTAACATCTGCTCAATGTATCTGATAGAAAAGTAAGTTGTTACACCCACTTTGAAAAAAAAAAGTTTGGCCTTATCTAGTAAATTTGAAGATATGCATACTCTATGATTCAGCAATTCTACTTCTAGGTATATGCCATACAACAATATGTGCACATGTCTACCAAGAGAGGGACATATGTATGAGTGTTCATAGTGCCATTTTTATAGTAGCCTCACACTGGAAATAATCCAAATGTTCATCAATAGTCAACTAGATAAATAAACTAGTATAGTCATGCATTGACATCTATAAAACAAGGAAAGTGAATGTATTATATCTAAGCTCAAAGACATGTATGAATATCATAAAGGTAATGTTGAGCAAAAGAAATCAAACAAGAGGAAAGATACTGTAGGATTCCATTTTTATAAAATCAAGAAAAAAGAGAAAACTCAATAATAGTTTTAGAAGTCAGGATAGTGCTGTCTTAGGGGAGGAGTGAGAAGTTAATGATTGGGAGGGGCCCAGGAGGGCTGGGTCTTGCTGCCAATGTTCTGTTCCTTTATCTAAATAATAGTTTTATGGTATTAGGGAGACTTAATACTGCAAGATATAATTTCTCCTCAAATAGATCTGTAGATTCAATGCAATCCTGGTAGGAATTTTTTTTTCCTTTTTGTGATACTTGAGAAGTTGATTCTAAAATACATATAAATGGTCAAAAACTCTTAAAGAAAAACAAGATACAAAGATTTGCTTTACTAGATATTGAGATGGAGTAACTCATTGAGCTGACACATACATTGTGCACTTTTGGTATCTATGCCATACTTTATACAGTAAAAAGAGGGGTGCTTACTGCATCGAATAGATAGGAAAGGACCATGATAAAGCTGAACCTGGTTATGTAAATATGTAAATGCAAGAGTGAAGGTTACTCTTGGGACCCTAATATACTTATACTAGAGGCCCAATGCAAGAAGATTCGTGCAATGGGCCCTCCTTCCCCTGGCTTCCGGCACCGCCTTTGCTCTGGCCGAAGCTGCCTTTTCGCTCCAGCCCAGAGCCACCTTTCCGCTCTGGCCTGGAGCCACTTTTCCGCCTTCCCACGCTGCCCAGAGGCCCGAAGTGGCTGGAGTAGTGTGGAACACCTGTGTCATTGCCATGGCCATGATGCAAGTGTCCCGTCCCGCCCCTGGTCGCTCGGTGCCTGTGTGTGCAAATTAACCCGCCATCTTTGTTGGGTTAATTTGCATACTAACTCCTGATTGGCTGATGGGTGTCGCAAAGGTACGGTCAATGAGCGTGTTACTCTTTTATTGGGTAGATTAGGTAGGTGGAGGATGGTTCTCAGTGGTTGTCATGGCTTGTGTAATTAACCCTCCGGGCCACTAGAGGACAGCAGAAACAAGAGCTTTGTCCAAAAGTTCATCTCTGGTTATCAGAAATGCATTTATTGTCATCTGATGCAATTTCCAAACATACTAATCAAAGATCTCTTTGCCTTTATATCCCTTACTCCAGAATTTGCTTTCCGGCAAACTCTGAATGGCCAGATACTGGCCTATCTCCTAGAACTGTTTTCATGTCTGAAAAACTGTAATATCATAATAGCTAATCATAATCCCTTTAATCCCCCTCTTGACATCCGCTCAGTGTCATCATAACTCTAATTTCTTTATCCGTCTTTGCTGTCTCAGTCCAACCGTGACAGTTTTGCCTACGTATCATCTTCTATCTCTTCACCACTGTCAAGCCAGAATCCTCAAGATCTCCCTTCCTTGGCACTTTGCAAACTTCTAAACGTGGACCAGACCAACCTGTCACACAATTACTTTCCTAAACCTTTTCCCCTAGAGAAGGAGAGAGTTTCATAGCCTGGAATGGTAGACTCCTAGAATACGTGTGAGCTGGAAGGAGTCACACATCATGTCTTTCTAACTTCCTTTTTTTTTTCCCCTATGGAGAAACAGATGACCAGAAGATTACCCGGTATTTTCTGTTATTTCGCTAACAAATAGTCCCGTCTGACACTGAAGCTAATATCCTTTCAGAGGGCTCTTGCTCTTGACTTCTGCTCCCTTAACTTCCCCTGCTTCAGAACCCACAGAGAACTGTGAATGTCAGAAATGCATGGCGAACTGGCAGGAAGCCATAGGAAACACCCCCGAAAAAGAAAGTGTAGAACTTACACCTGATTTCTGGACTTGGGAATAGATAGTAAGGTTTTTTGCTTCCACTGTTGGCTCGTAATGGTCTGTGTGACCTGGAGAAAAGAAACCATAGAGTTATCTCCCTCTGGTCGCCAGCATGAACCCTCCTCCCCGCATTGTGTACCAATTTTCCCAAGAGCATCATAGGAACAAAGCACTGAGTCCCCCCGCCCCCCCAACTCCCTGCACATCTGACATTTGGCATTAGGTTAGTTACTTGAACTCCCTGGGCCTATTTTCCTATCTGTGAAATGGGTTGAAACACCTGCCTCACAGGGCTGTTGTGATGATAACATGAGACATGACTTGTGAAGGGTTTAGAATAGTGCCTGGCAAATAGTAAATCCCCAATTCACGTTAAGTGTCATAAATTATTTTAATCTTTATTTTTTGATGTGTGTATCTGGTTTTTTAATAGGATTCTAAGTTTTTAAAGGGCAGGGTGAGTTATTTATGCCTTTTTTTTTTGTATTTTTCAGCTCATAACCTTCTGCTTCACTCACAGCTTTCTTGCCTCCCTGTTTCAGTGGGACTTGATGTGTATGTGAAGGGGAGGGACACTAAGAAGGATAGTCCACCTGAGATTACTTAGATAATAAAGTGATAATGTCATTCTATTGCCCACCAATAGGAAATTTTGTTCAGAGTCCAGGGTTTCTGGAAAGTAATGTTGCAAAACATTTTAATTTTTAACCAATTTTACAACTTTTTAAAATTATAGAAACAATCCATTCTCATTACAAAAATAAAAATTGTATATAGTAAGCCTGCCGGTGTGCCTCAGTGGTTGAATGTCGACCTATAAACCAGGTGGTCTCAGTTGGATTCCCAGTCAGGGCACATGCCTGGGTTGCAGGGTCGATCTCCAGTAGGGGGCATGCGGGAGGCAGCTGATCAATGATTCTCTCTCATCATTGATGTTCCTATCTCTCTCTCTCCCTCCTTCTCCTTTCCTCTCCGAAAGCAATAAAAATATATTTTAAAAATGGTATAGAGTAAAAATTATATCCCTCTACCCCATTAAGCTGTGCAATTTCATTCTCAGAAATCATCGCTTTTAACAGTTACATTTATATCCTTCAGGACCAGCCCTGTGCAATAGAATTTCCTGTGATGATGAAAATGTTTCATGTCTGCAGTCTAATATGGTAGCCACAAGCCACAAGTGGCTACTGAGCAATTGAACCGTGATTAATGCAACCCAGGGACTGAATTATAAATTCAATTTTATTCTAATTAATTTAAATTTAAAAAGCCACATGTGGCTAGTGACTACCATATGTGACAGTGCAGTTCTAGACATTTGCTGTATTTATATAGATATTTTGTGTGCAAATGGGGTCATTCCATACACACTTTTCTTAACCTTTTCACTTACAATGTGTTGAGGATATTTCCCATCTACCTCATTCTTTCTAATATTTCATCATGTAGCAGTGAGAGGGATGGAGGGAAAGTAACACACTAAAACGTGGAGGCCTATTTGGCAGAGGCTATGGAGACCTGACCCAGAGGAAATGACACAAAGTCTTTAGGGTACACTTAATTTTTAGGGTACCCTCATTTGAACACCAACGAATCTATTGTCTGAAAGAACTAGGAGCGTGTCTCTGAGGGAACTCCACTTAGGAGAGGTATACTTTTCTTTGGAAGGGAAAGAGGGTGTGATCCTTGGGGAGGAAATGATGGGCAGCCAACTGGAGAAGCTCAAAGAATTAAAGGAGTGTCAATGTCCGATTTTCTCGTGTGGGTATGGGCATGGAGTGCTTGGTGGTTCCAGCTTCACTTTTTTGGTCAGGGTTGATAGTGGCTGAGGACCGTGTGTGTGTGTGTGTGTGTGTGTGTGTGTGTGTGTGTGTGTGTGTATGTGTGTGTGCGTGTGCGCGCATGTATGTAGAATGGAGGATACGGGTTGAGGTGATCAGAGGCAGTAACAGAAGAGGTGCAAGTTAGTTCTAATATATCCTTTCAGTTCAAATCTATGAATGTTTGCAAAGTTAGAAGTGCCCGCCTAGCACTGTCCTAGGTGCTGTAGGAGAACAAATAAAGAACAGACCCCAGTGTTTAAGGACTTTCAGTCTTACAGCTCAGCTCAGGCTGAAATTTAGCGTTGTGGGGGACAGTCCTAAATGGTCAGATGGAAGAAGTAAGGTTGAATGCTGCTTCTCAAAAAGACCACTGGACCAAGATCATTCAGTCTCCTAGTTTGTTCCCAGTGTAAGAACAAGTTTCCAGGAGCCAGCTTGACTCTGCTCAAAGTCAGTGAAGCCTTCGGGTCTCACGAAAAAGGTCTTAGAATTAGGGCATCTACATTCTAGCCCTCATCAACTACGTGGCATTGAACAAAACATGTCAGCTAACTGGGTCTCTTCTGTTACCATGCCTTTAAAATGAAGATGTAAGCTGTCTAATGTCCTTTTCAGCTCTCACCTGAAGCATAAAGCTACCATGTCTTCAAGTCTTTAAATCTTTAAAACAAGGTGCTGTTCCCAGATGCTTCCTGTGCTGCCGTCTGCTGGCCATAGACTTCAATATTGATGTTTTAACTCACTACATTAAGTGCCATGTCTATCTATCTATCTATCTATCTATCTATCTATCTATCTATCTATCATCTATCTATCTATCTATCTATCTATATCTATCTATCATCATCTATCTATATCTCTGACATCTATCCACAGAAGCCACGGTATCCTATGATTTCTGTGTATGAACTCATGCATCCCCATGACAATAACATGAAGTACATAATATTATTCTCATTTTCCAGAGGGGAGGTTAAGTCATTTGTTCGGTCAGTGGCAATGTCTGCATTCGAATGTAAGTTTGTCTAACGTCAAAGCCCATGTTCTCAATCAGTGTATTCTGGATATGAAGTTGGCAGAGTCCATTGGGAAACCTTCAGCGTCCAGCTGCATCCTGCAGATGGCAGCATTAGAAACTGCCAACAGGATCTCTTGAGCAGAGCCTCTGGAGGGGACAGATATTAAGAACAGGTTTTCCCACAGGTTTGAGACAGGGTTTTTGTGTTCCTGATTGACAAGGAATACATGGTGACTGGCTAGGAGGACGGATGTGTGTGTTGGGGATGGTGGTAGGAAATTGTTGTGGGATGAAGAGTACTAGTCCCTTCAGAGCACAACTATATGAGGAGTAGGATGTAGTTGAGGAAAGAATGTGGGTGAGACTCCCAGCACCTTCCACTAACGAGGTTATAACGTGGGTGTGTTAATTTGTTTTCTCAACCATGGTATCTCACTGTTTCCTTATTATCCAAGCCAAGTGTGGTTGCCCTGCCCCATGCTCATAGTCTGTCCTCATGAGCTCTGTCTGAATCACCCCTCCCCCCAACCCCCTCCCCAGCGAACTCTTAGATGGAGGAAATGAGACAAAGTAGGTGGCTGTGTGGTGATCTAGATTTTCTTATATAAGCAAAACCAACACCAGAGTGCTGAGGTAAGGGCTTTTCCGAAAAGGTAACATGTGGGCAAGATAGATCTACTTGCGAATGAGCTCAGCCGTCAACTTGATGGCATAAAGATATGTTCTCTCCTCACCATGAGAAGGCCGGGCGGGTCTTGGGGCCCTCGTGTGGGTGGGTGAGGAAAGTGTGGTGGAGGGGAGCACACTGCCCTGAGACACTGAATCATACGACCGTTTGGAGGAGAAGGCAGGAGAAACTACTTCTAGGCACTTAAACTGCAAGAAAATCATTGGGCCTTAATGGTGTTAGTCTACTCTGGGTGACTTTCTATATTATTTAGCTTGGTATTAAGCAACCTCACAAATTGCACGCTTTCCCAAGGTGAGTCGGGATTTGTGCAAAAATCTTAGTAAAGAGTGATCCCTCTGCTGTTTTCTGATGACCTGTGGGCCTTCCCAGTGGAATGCACCCTGGTAGCTGGGAGACATAGTTACAGTTCTCATTTCCTTGCCAACCAGCCGGGTGACCTTGGACAAGTCACTTGGCCTCTCTGTGCCTCTGTTAGCCCATTGCTAAGTCACATAGAAACATTCATCCTACTTCTCTCAGAGGGATATCATAGACTGGAGGCCCGGTGCACGAAATTCGTGCATGGGGGGGGGGAGGGAAGGTGTCCCTCAGCCCAGCCTGCACCCTCTCCAATCTGGGACATCCCTCTCACAATCCAGGACTGCTGGCTCCCAACTGCTCACCTGCCTGCCTTCCTGATTGCCCCTAACCGCTTCTGCCTGCCAGCCTGATCACCCCCTAACCACTCCCCTGCCAGCCTGATTGATGCCTAACTGCTCCCCTGCCAGCCTGTTTGCCCCCAACTTCCCTCCTCTGCCAGCCTGGTCACCCCTAACTGCCCTCCCCTGCAGGCTTGATCACCCCCAACTGCCCTCCCTTGCAGGCCTGGTCCCTCCCAACTGCCCTTCCCTGCTGGCCATCTTGTGGCAGCCATCTTGTGTCCATATGGGGGCAGCCATATTTGACCACATGGGGGCAGCCATCTTGTGTGTTGGAGTGATGGTCAATCTGCATATTACTCTTTTATTAGATAGGATAGAGGCCTGGTACATGGGTGGGGGCTGGCTGGTTTGCCCTGAAGGGTGTCCCGGATCAGGGTGGGTATTCCCTTGGGGTGTGGGGTGGCCTGGGCGAGGGGCCTGTGGTGGTTTGCAGGCCGGCCATGCCCCCTGGCGACCCAAGCGGAGGCCCTGGTATCTGGGGTTTATTTATCTTCTACAATTGAAACTTTGTAGCCTGGAGCAGAGCCAAGCCTTCTGCTTGCTCCGTGGTGGCAGCCATTTCTGTTGGGATTTATGTATCTTCTATAATTGAAACTTTTTATCCTTAAGCGGAGGCCGGGCTGGCCAGGGTGTGCTGAAAGCTCGGCTTCCTCCATCGCTGGTGGCAACCCTAGCCTCCTGCTCTTTCCAACTCCATGGCTGCCACCATTTCTGTTTAGATTTATGTATTTTCTATCATTGAAACTTTGTAGCCTTGAGTGGAGGCCTAGGCCGGCAAGGGCAGGCGGAAACCCAAGCTTCCCTCCTGCTCTCTGTGGCCGTAGCCATCTTGGTTGGGTTTATTTCCATATTGGCTCCTGATTAGCCTGTGGGCGTGGCTTGTGGGCATGGCTCATGGGTGTAGTGGAGTGATGGTTAATTTGCATATTACTCTTTTATTAGATAGGATTTCGACCTTTGAGCAAAAAGGTATTATAATGTCCTTTTATCGGTCAATAATTACAATTTTCTTGAATGAGATCCAAGAGTCCTCTGAATTCTGCTCCTATTAAAACTCTGGTCAGGACTCCTTCAGCAGAATTTGTCATATTGAATTAAAACTAACGGTGTATAATGTCTCCCATGTTAGCTACCTCAAGCTCATGCCTCTTTTTATCCCCATAGGCTAGTATAGGGGATTGAGACATTTTGAATTAGACTGAACTGAACAAGGTCCCAGGATATGTTTGCTCAGTGTTTTCGCAAAGGTACTCACTGAGGAAAGCTAAATAGAAGATAGCAAGTTGGTGCTTGTGGTGAGAGGTCCCTCGCTTACCACAGAGACTATGATAAGCATCTCTTTATTGTTAGACACCTACCTCTTCTCCTGAACAGAAGTATTGCCACTTGGCCAATCATTGTAACACCAATGATGCCTCCTAAGAGCAGCCCAGCATACAGTCCCCATTGTCTTGGTACTGAAAAAAAAGGCAAAGGGCAATCTCAAATGTACTGCGAGTGTGAGAACATCCTACGCAGATATGGGGAGGATGAACACGAGCCTCATGTTCTCTTCCTACATTTTCTCTCAAGGAAGACATGTTTTCTGCGTTTTAGAGATCAGCTTTAGACCATGGAAGATTTCCACATCGGTCTTCTTATCCTCATTTCTCTTACCATATTTGGCTTTCATAGTCCTGATTTCTGTAAAGATTTTTTTCCCACTCAAATGCATTATTTCTACTTCAATTTCCACATCCCATGTCTAAAATCAAACTTATCTTCATTTCTCTTAAGTCAACCTTTCTGCCCAGTTTCTCTATTTTAAAATCTTGAATGTGGCTGTATCCATTTTGGTAAAGAGAACATGATGGCTCCATGTGCTGTCCCCATACTACCACACCATTCTCATGAGAATGCTGAGAGGAGAAAGACTTTTTTTTTTTTTTTTAAAGAAACATACTAGTGCTTTGATTGTCCGTCCATGCAAATAACTGTATTGAACCCACTAGACCTGAACTGGAAGGAAAGCAAGTACTTTTCCTCTCCATCATCCCCATGTTTAATATTTTCTCTAGAATACCTATCACACAGGTTCAAAATCACAGAGCCAAGTTTTATTGCTTTTTCTCCTTTACCCCTGTTATCAAATCCTTCTGAACCGGAAGCAGCATTTTGGAAAATAGTGATTGAGACCCGTTGCCTCAGTCAACAAGACATTTAGCTCAATTAGATAACAGAAGATTCTGAGCATTTACAACAGGCCAGGCACTTCTTTTAGTGAACCATCTGTATTAATGTATTTAATCCTCACAACAATCCTACTCTCATTACTCCCATCTTGTGGGTAAGAAAGCCGATGTGGAGATCCTCAAGAACTAGAGCTTGGTCCAGGAGTAGAAACATGGCAGCATACTGAAGAGAGATCTCTTGGAGCGTCAAAGAGAATTGTGGACTTGGGTAAGTTACACCAAGGTCATGGACAGTGGGGGCCAACTTGAAGCACTGGGGTTCTACATAAAGTAATAGTGTTAAGGTTCTAAGTAGTCTACTACCAGGTGTTAACATTAATGTGCAAACGTAACTTCTCAGGAGGATTGTGGAATAAGCCTGTTGTGGAACCTGTGATGAATTTGTTGGGAAGAAGTCGAAAGGAAGGAATAGATAACAAATGAACAACTCAGATGTATACAGAGTTGATTATAGATACAGACTGAAGTCGCAATGAGTTGAGAAAAGGCATCCCACTGAGATCCACGTGGCCCTCCCACCTGACAGCTAACCAAAAGCTGCCTCCTGGTTTTAAAAAGATTCTCTCCTTTTCTTCCTAGGCCTTTCAGACAGCAAGTCATCCCAAGGAATCTCATTGAACTGGCTTTGAAAACATCTTGATTATAGATTCTCTTCCCCAAATTAAATAACGTTTTAGCCCTTCCAGATACCAACGTTAGCACAGTCAGATGAGTTGATAAAAAAGCTAGGGGACAAACAGAAAGTTGCAGTAAGACGCCTGACTTTATGTAAAGCATGAAATTTGAGCGTGGACTCACTTCTGAGGCTGGAGTTGCTCTGTGAGCGGCTCTACTCTGAAGGACTACTCTGAATGGCTTACGGTTACTGAGAACCCTCTATGCATGGAGGGGTGTGTGTGAATGAGTGGGAGATTGATTATTCAGGGCTTATGTTGCCAACACCGGGGACCTGTGGAGAAACCTCCTAAATCCTATGATAAGAAGCAGAGGCAGCAGCCTACGCACCACCATGCCTCCTGAGCCCGCGGAGCTGACCAGAGAATTGTTATAGTAGCCCTTCCTATTTTGAGACTATTTCCTCTTTTGATTTCCCTCATATATTTGGGGACCTTCTAAAACTATAGTTAAGAACAAACACTAACCATTTAAATCATGTTAAAAGAGAATATGTCTCTCAAATTTCATTTGAGATAAAAATAAATAAAACAAACAAAGTGGTGTCTCTCAAACGAGAAAATAGCGGATGACAAAACTGCATCAGTAACACCTGCCAACTGAGCCTTTCTCCTGGGGCGGCCGCTGGCCCCCCCCCCCCCCCATCCACTCCTGTAAGCTAACAGTGACCGGGGCGCATTACTGAGGCCCAGAGGACATAATACTCCAGCCTGCTCTTTCTTCTCCTTTTTCTTTTTTTGGATTTCTAAATTTAAAAAAATTTAAATTAGTTTACTTTCAATACTATTTTCTATTGGTTTCAGGTGTGCAGCATCATGGTTAGATGATCACATACTTTACAAAGGGTTACCTCAGAGAGGGCCAGGCAGGCTGGGGGGAGGGGGGAGGGTCCTCCCTCAGGCGGTTGGCTGGCCGGCCCTGCCCCCTGGTCGAACTCCCGGTAGGTCGAGGAGATGATTTGCATATTAGCCTTTTATTACATAGGATTAGTGACTATATTCCCTATCCTGTACTTTACATCCCCATGACTAGTTTGTAACTGCCAATTTGTGCCTCTTAATCTCTTCACCTCTTTCACCCAGTCCCCCAAACCCCTCTCCTCTCTTTCCTTTTCAGGGTCTTAGGAGGATGAAAGTTACCTGCTACCCCTTGTCCTATGACATAAATGACCAGCTTCTGCCAGTCTAGCCAGATGTGAGAGGCAACCTGGCCATAGTCCTGAAAGAGATTTCATAGGTCTTCATTTTTCTCTTAGTCTTTAGATACGAAGTGATATGAATCTGCTGGAGTATTTAAGGTACAGAACCATAGACTTTTTTAACTAAAAAAAAACAATCGTGCTTATCTCATCCGACCCTCTAATTTTGTGTTGAGAAAACGGAAACTCAGACAAGTGTACCTAGAGTCACAGAAGAAGCTGATGGTAGCTTGGTTGGTGTGGCTCAGTGGTTGAGCATTGACCTATGAACCAGGATGTCATGGTTTGATTCCCAGTCAGGGCACATGCCTGAGTTGCAGGTTCAATCCCCAGTAGGGGCCGTGCAGGAGACAGCCAACCAACGATTCTCATCACTGATGTTTCTATATCTCTCTCCCTCTTCCTTTCTCTCTGAAATCAATAAAAAAAACTAAAACATATATTTAAGAAAAAGTGGATGGCAGAGCTGGATGAGAGTTTATGGTTTGTGTTTTAGCAGCAGCAGGCTGGAATGCCTGGGAGACCTCCTGAGGCAAAAGCACTCTGAGGTGCCAACTCATCCCTTCACCATCTTCTAACCAACACCTGCCCATTCCTACCCCTGGTGCCCTCTTCCCTCCTCTTCCCCTGCTGTGCCTTCAGCTGTCTACCTGGCCTGCCCAGCCTTGACTTCCAGGCCAATCTTACTGCCTCCGTGTCCCATTGCCTGGCCATTCTACTTCCCAATTCCCCCTTTACCTGGAACTCGGCAGCACCTGGGTTTATGTCATGCATCTTAGAACCTGAGTTGTGACGTGATCTTTGCTGTGGAGACCATTTTCAGTGAAGGCGGTTGGAGCCAGACAGATGAATTCAAATTCTAGGTCTACCACTTCATAGCTCTGTGGCCCCATCGAGGCTGCTCACACCTCTGGGGCCTCACGTTCCTCATCTGCAAACCGCACAGCCTTGTTCTGATAAACCCAGAGCAATGACTGGGATTCAGCATGTGGTGATAAACGTTAACTCTTCCACTCGCCTCAATTCCCCAACTAGGTCAGTGGTCGGCAAACTGCGGCTTTCTAGCCACATGCGGCTCTTTGGCCCCTTGAGTTTTTAGCAAAGGCCAGCTTAGGAGTCCCCTAATTAAGTTAATAACAATGTACCTACCTATATAGTTTAAGTTTAAAAAATTTGGCTCTCAAAAGAAATTTCAATCATTGTACTGTTGATATTTGGCTCTGTTGACTGAGTTTGCCGGCCACTGGGCTAGGTTCTTGGGGGCCAGAGACCACTCTTTAGACTGAAACCTCGATATAATGGACTAATTTGGGTAATAAAGTAGGTTTTCCAAATGTGTATATTAAAAAATTAACAAATTAATTAATTTACCTATTTTTACTTAGGTAGACACATTTGTGTAATTCAAATTAAGTATGTATGAAAAGTTTAATTTCACAGAAGAGTTTTCTATATGTATTACTGTAATGTTAAATTTACACTGAATAGGTCTAGTAAATGCGTGCGTTCACCATTCACCCAAGTAAACAAATCCACAGGCTAGAGCGTGGCTTCTTGCATGTGGGAACATCTGCAGGCAGCGTTAAAACTGCTGCAGAGAGTCATGCCACTGACACAGAACCAATTCCCTAGCGGATGCGGTGTGATCTTGTGCTAAGCATTCGCAGCACGCTGTTTCTGAGGGGTGACTCTTGGATTTAAATAGGTAGCTGATAGCTGTAGATATGTAATATTTCTTTCTGTTGGTGTAATGACTACAGTGGTCTTTTTCCTAACATATGGCCTAATCTCGAAAATTTGTTAAAAATAACTGCATTCATAACAAAAAACTCCTGTAATTTCATTGTAAGCAAATCTTGGCTAAAAGCATTTAAAAATTAACAGTGTGTTTCTTTTCCTATAAGACATACAGATTGGAAAATTTTGTCCAATAAATCTGAAGTGTATTAAATCTAGGTCCCCAAACTCGAGGGTTTACTGTACTTCTTTTGCAACTCTCTCAGCACTTGGCACATACACTAGTAGGTCCTCGGGAACTTCCTGCTGGTCGATCAGAGAACAAGGAGGGAGGTTTGATTTCAAGTCAGAGGCGTTCCTTCGCTGCTATCCAGAGATGCTCCAGCCCCACCCAGCTGTTTGCTGATGCCTTCAATTCCCGATCTGTCTAGCAGGCCCAGGTATACTTCACTTGCTGCTCCTCTATTTGATACGATTATCTAATTATGAAATTTATATGGAAACTAAATGTCAGGGACTCTATGCCCTCGGGAATTTGGGTGAAGATAGACAAAATGCTATTTTTATGGCTTATGGTCAGGCTTCCCAAAGTTTCTGTTATTTCTGGCAAAAACTTCCTTGTGGTTCCATGTCTTTACTTCTGCAACTCCATGTGCTCTAGTCTAAGCTATTCTGGATGCCTTCATCTGTTTACACACACACACACACACACACACACACACACACACACTCCAAACCAAAACCGAAACCCTGCACTAAGAATTTTGTGGGGTTGATCCTTCTACTGCAGACTTGAAGGTCACAGGGAGCAGACTCCATTATGAACCAGGCAGCCTTCCCCCATTGGACAGGCTCAGACCTTTTCTTCCTCTTCCTTCATCTACATCAGCAATGTCTTCCCCCTCTCTCATACCAAACCATCTAATCAACTACCATATTCTTTGGGGGCATGTGTGTGTGTGTGTGTGTGTGTGTGTGTGTGTGTGTGTGTGTGTGTGTCTCACCTAGCATTTATGAAGGCACTATCCTAAACAATCACTGTTCTCTTCCAAAGAGGAATTCTAGTAGCCATTTCTTTACTATGATAATATTCTTCTACCTAGTAAGCTGCAGAAGTCCCACCCAGATTGCCAATGACTGGAAAGTAGACCCTGTACCTTCTGGTTTATTGACATCCTCCATTCCATCTGATATAATGTAGGGCGGAGGGGGGGGGCACTCAATATACATGTGATGAACTAAATGAAATTAGAGGCCACAGAAAAAAGCTGGGAGAAGCCTGGCAGGTGCCTTTTATTAAAAACTATCAGACAGCCTCTGGAAGAATGGAGTGTCACCTCCTGAATGGCCCAGGGTAGAGCTAGAAGGGAACGAGCACTGACCTACTTGGGACGGGCGTGACCATAACCACATGGAACCAGGAGGAAGCTGTGTGTCTATGTTGTCAGCATCACCTGCGTTCCCATTTTCAAACCACCGTTTCCGGTGGCAGAAACTCCAGCTCTCCCTCTTTTTTTTGCTCAGAAATGGAGCGAGGCCTCTCAGGATGTTGATGCTCAGAAATCAGACCCAGGTTGTTCAGGGTCCACAGGCCTATTCTTCACTCACAAAGGAACCGGATTCAGAATTCTTAAACAGCAGGTTTGGTACATTCCCTGCACACACCCTCCCCGGAGCCTCTTAGAGAGAGCTGAGCAGGCTGATCTAGAACCCCTGAGCCATGAAGGACTTATGAAGAGTACTTTGCACGAGTCTCCACATTTTGGTCCTCTACCCTATTGGCTGTGGCTGACACGAGTAGTTGGCCTGCAGCCATGCCTCCGAGAAAATGCTGGAGGGCCTTCCCCCCAAACTCTGGGGGTGGGAAGAAACACAAAAGCTGCCACAGAAACACAAAAGCTCCTCTCTCTCCTCAGGTCCCCACACCATAATCTTTAAGGGAGATAAACAAGAAAACAAAAACGAAGCCAAGAAACAAAGGTGGCTTGTAGTTCACCCCAGGAGCTGCTGCGATGCTAATGTAACGGTCTGAGGATGCCAGCTCTCCTTCCTGCCTTTCATGTGGTTCTGTCAGCAAGGCTGCCTGCACCGTGTACATCTACTCAAAGAAGTCAACCATCTTCAAGAGGTGCCTTCTTGTCAGTGGCAGTTTCCACTCAGAACTGGGGGTAGGGGGAGGGTGCTTACAGGCCATATACTAAGATCTGAGACCATCCAAATCAAAATTTTTACGGAGTTCACAGCTTCCCAAAAAATTCCTTACAACTGCCTGTCCCACCCGGCATCGTGTTTCCGAGGCTTCAGTTGTGCCCCCAGTGCCATTTCCCCGCCCCCGTCCCATGGACAAGTCTTGTCTTGTCATTTGACTGCCCAGGTAAGAACTATGTTTCTCAGCTTCCTTTCTAGCAGGTGTGGCCATGTGCCAAGGCTCTGGTCCATGAGAGGTGCTCCACCCTTCCACCATTGTTGCCATGGTGGCTGGACTGGTAGGAACGTGAGGGTCCTGCCCTGTGTGTGAAACATCTAGGTGACCGTGACAATGGGAGCTCTCTGTTGGAAGAAATGGCCCTGGTAGAAAGGGAGAGCCCTGGGAGCTCACTGGCAGGTGTCAACTTTTTTCTGCTGCCGAACTAACATAGACTTGCTGAGCCAGCTCTTCGCCAATCTACCGAAGAGTCTTCTTTTCCAGATGAGCATTTCCTTTAGCTGAATTATGTAAGTTTTGTTATTCATGGCAGCATAGACACAACTATGTCAGAGCACAGTACTGAAGGATGACAGCAAGTCACACTGTTCAATGTTGACCCACATCAACATGCTTTGTGTGACACAGTCAGAGTGCTTGATAGCACACCAGGACTTGGACTTTGCAACAAAGGCCCCTCAGAATGAGAGGTATTAAGAAGTTTCTTGCCGAAACCGGTTTGGCTCAGTGGATAGAGCGTCAGCCTGCGGACTCAAGGGTCCCAGGTTCGATTCTGGTCAAGGGCATGTACCTTGGTTGCGGGCACATCCCCAGTAGGGGGTGTGCAAGAGGCAGCTGATCGATGTTTCTCTCTCATCAATGTTTCTAACTCTCTATCCCTCTCTCTTCCTCTCTGTAAAAAATCAATAAAAAATATATTAAAAAAAAAAAAAAAGAAGTTTCTTACCGTAAAACACTGAGATGGTAATTGGAATAAGGATGAATATATCACTGGGCACCTGGACAAAAGTCACTAGAAAAAAAGATCCGAGGGACAAATATGTTCTCTGCCGTTTAGCTTCAGTGCTGATTTTACATCACGCTTGGTCTCCTCACACTATTAACCATTTTGAATTTTTCCATAATGAAAGTGAAAAATGTCTTAAAATTACTGTATTCATTACAGATGCTGAAGGGACCCTCATACCCCATCACTTCATCCCAAGTCTGAAGTCTGGTAAATTGCCGCTGCTTTGGTTCTGGCCTCACCATGTCTTGATGGGTTGCTGCAATAATGGCCCCTCCCCACTAACTAATTTCTTTCTTCCTCCTCTTCCCTGCCCCAGTCTATTCTCCACACCACCGAATTTTCTCTCTGAAATGCAAACCTGATCATATTATTCTTCTCTACCTAACTCTTTATTAGTTCCCTTTGCTTACAGGATAATTCAGAACAAGACGCAGCTGTATCTGCTTTTCCCTCTGCCAACATCTTTTTAAAAAAAATCTGCGTGGGTAATTTCTATTTATTTTTCAAACCCACGTTGTCACATCTTCTGCAGTGCTCCTTTCATTTCCCTGAGACAGCAATAATCATTCCCTCCTCTTTACTACCTTGCCCATACCTCTTTTTGCACCCATCACCCTGCACAGATTAGGATAATTAGTTACCTACAGAGCTTTGTCCCTCCTTAAGGACCTGGCACAATGCTGGAACATAGTAGAGCCTCAATAAATGTTTTGTCAAACTAAGCACAGTATTTTAAGAATTAGCAGGATTTATTTGCAAATGCAAATCAATAAATTAATAAAACTTTTTTTGTGTCCATATTTAGTCAACCTGGGGCATTGGGAACAGCATGTGGGAGATGGTTCTGACATACTGTAGTTCCCTGTCCCTACAGGCGGGGAAGGGGAATCCCTACTTGTGTTATGGATTGAATTGTGTTTCCCCAAAAGTGCACATGGTGAAGTCCTTAAAATGTGACTTTATTTGGAGACATAGTCTTTACAGAATTAATCAAGTTAAAATGAGGTGACTGGGGTGGTGTTATGGGCTGAATTGTGTATGTTGAAGCACTAGCCCCCCAGTACCTCAGAATGTGACTGTATTTGGAGATAGGGTCTTAAAAGAGGTGATTATGTTCAAATGAGGCCAGTAGGGTGGGCCCAAAGCCAATTGTACTAGTGTTCTTATAAGAAGAGGAATCTGGACACCCAAAGAGAGACCTGGGATGTGCATGCACAGAGGAAAGACCATGTGAAGACATATCAAGAAGGTGGCCGTCTGGAAGCCAAGGAGGGGAAGGCCCAAGCAGGCAGCCAGAAGGCCCCGATCGGCCCTGATCGCCATCCAGGCCTAGGGACCCTACCTGTGCATGAATTTCATGCACCGGGCCTCTAGAATCCTTATAAGAAGGGGAAATTAGAACAGAGATATGCATGGAGGGAAGACAATGTAAAGAGAAATCAGAAGACAGCCAGCTATTAGCTCAGGCGGGAGCTCTGCAACAGATCCTTCCCTAACGGCCTCAGAAGAGACCAACTGTGCCAACACCTTGATCTTGGACTTGCAGCCTCCAGAACGGTGAGACCATACATTCCTACTGGTTAAGCTACCAGATTGTGGTACATTGTTACAGCAGCCCTAGCAAACTAATACACCTTCACCTTTGTAACCCGTATGCGCATTTCTTATTAATGTACATACCAACTGAATTAGAATATCAACTCTAGAATGACGTTCACTAGCTCACCCTTTGCATTTTAAAGATGATAAAACAGAGCCCCAAGAAAGTGAAATGGCTGCCCCGTGCAGGGTAGTTCTCTCGGATTGAGCTGCGATCCTGACAGGGCTTTTCCCATGGCGCCTTACTTCTGCTTCGCCTGCCTCTCCACCGCTTCCAGGAATCTGCTTCATACTCGATAAATCTGGTTCAGGCCAGTGCATACTTGGTCCTCAAACTAGCTTAGATGGGTAAGAGCATCTTTACGTTCTTTTGGACCGTCCCGGGTCAAGTGCCCGAGTGAAAGCTCTATGGCCTGCCATTACTTTGGAATGCACTAAAATTCCTATTCAACCACATCGAGAAGCGTGAAAGAGTTCTTCCCCTTTTCTGAGATGGGCCAAAGAGGGCTGTTGTGATCAGAGAGGGCTGGGCAGGGTTCAGAGCCGCTGCTTCCTCAGCCCCAAGGAAAAATAGCAACACATTTTACTGTGATTTACAGGCATTTTAAGTGTACGACTTCTTCCACTAGCACCTATGAGGGTTCCAGGGTCAGACAGCTCAGCTCTGTCACTTGCTCTGTGTGATCTTTTTATACGTTCATTTCCTCGTCTGTAAATTGGGGATACTAACACAACTTGGCTGCTGTGAGGATGAAGTAGGATGCTACATAAGTGGCATATAGTAAACAGTGAAGACCTGTCAGTTATTACTTCAGGAAAA
This sequence comes from Eptesicus fuscus, assembly GCF_027574615.1. Classification (NCBI taxonomy): domain Eukaryota; kingdom Metazoa; phylum Chordata; class Mammalia; order Chiroptera; family Vespertilionidae; genus Eptesicus; species Eptesicus fuscus. The sequence goes on along the minus strand of NC_072494.1, from coordinate 37,547,288 downwards.
GAATCCAAGTCTTGGTTAAGTGACTTGTCTTTATAAGCAAAAAGGGCAGGCAGGGTTGGATCTGGGGCTCTGGGGCCGTGTCTTGTGAACTCCACTGTCTTGGTCCCAGCGGCACATTCTGAATGACTGTGGCCAGGGAGAGGGGCCTGAACTGGGAGACAGCCTCTGAATGTAGTTGGTGGGCCAGATGGGCTAGCAGCCAGACACATTTCTAGGGCAGGTGACTGACTTGCCATGAATGGCTGGGGAGGCAACACGCGGTGGGTTCAGTTCACCAAGGCACCGGACTGGAGGCCAGGTGGGATTTTCCCAGCAGTTCATGTGGGAATACCCAGGTGAGTCTCTAACTGGAGATGCTGTAATGAAGTGCATAAACTGGCTGGCTTTCCCTGTCTCTCCATCCCTGGTCATTTGGAAATCCTTCCACATAAACTCTAAACCTACTGTGGGAGGAGTCTCCTTGGAGACTCCCAGGGGATGCCCAGAGGGCATCCGTAATGCCTTGCCAGGCCAGCACCCTGGTTCTCTGTCCCCGAGACAGGGACACAACGTATCTTGGTGACAAGAATCGGTGCTTATCTTCTTTCCAGCTCCCAGTGCTCAGGTGGTCTTGCTTCATCAGCCCTTCATTCCTTTCGAAAACAGAATAATAGTGCCTTTCCTTCTAAGTGGAGAGCAATCAGAAGATCTAGGTTTAGGTGCTGACTCTGCCACTTATAAGTTGAAGAAACGTGAGAAAGGTAGTTAAATACCGTGAGCTTCAAGTTCCTCGTCTGCCAAATGAGGATGATTGGTCCAGGTGGGACTGAGCCCATAGCATTAAGGTGGCACACTAGCCACCACAGTAGGTTTGGAGTTTATGTGGAAGGATTTCCAAATGACCAGGGATGGAGAGACAGGGAAAGCCAGCCAGTTTATGCACTTCATTATAGCATCTCCAGTTAGAGACTCACCTGGGTATTCCCACATGAACTGCTGGCAAGGTTCTTGTGAGGATCAAAAGAGACCATGGAAATACCTTTGCAATGATGCAGTGCTAGACCATTTATCATTATTCCCACACTTCCCAGTCCAGGTCTTCCTCAGAGAGCTGACTCCCTGAATCTTCTCACCTGCTATGGGATCCACAGTCAACTCTGTAAAAGTGGTCCTTCATTACTTCCTGCTTTTCATTATTGAGCAAATGTTTTATATCTTATCTTTATAACACGTTGCTGGAGAGCAAATCACATGTCATATGTATTCCCGATTTCCTACAGCCTAGGTGATCGATAAGGACTTACTGATGGTATAGAACTGTCCCACCATTGGTGGAGCAGGGATGTGGGAGTCAGGACCTGCCACCTGCACCCCCTCACCCAGCCACCCCTGCTGACTGGAGCCAACGCGAGAGGAGAGAAGAAGAATCATGACTCGGAGACCGGGGCTCTGGGTCTGCCGCCATCATTTCTCATTGGTTTCCTGAACCATGAACTGAGTGTAATCATGCCACCCTGGTCATGATGGGCAGAGAGCACGCCCTGAGTACACATGGGAGGCTTTTATAAACTAGAGAGAAAATGTAGTGTAAGTAAAGGCCGTGGCTATAGAAGCAGAGTGATTGGTCCAGGTGGGACTGAGCCCATAGCATTCAGGTGGCACACTAGCCACCACTCACCTGGGGAATAGGAGCTGCAGCTGGACCACGGGATGAAGGTCTGGGAACGGTTGCTGATGGGGTTGCTCGCGGTGCAGGTGTAGTTATCATCAGCATGCTGAGGGCCGAGGGTGAGGTACAGAGGGTGGGAGCCATTTGCTACACTCAGCGGGTGGGTGCCTGCCTCCGTGCTCCAGCTGTAAACCACGTGGTCCCCCTTTTCCACCGTGCACGCCAGCATCAAGCTGCAGTTTCCATTCTCCAGGGTCCAGTTCAGCACTGTAATTTCCGGAGTGGAGACCTGCTCTGTCATGAGGGGAGAAAGGGAGTCGTCACTGTCATGAACCCCCTGAAATTCTGACTTGAACTTTTCATTAGAAGAAAATTCAGCCTTGTGCCATGTTCCCTCCCAGTGGGTCTGTAAGTGTGACTTATTTCTAGTAGGGATCTACAGCTCTGCACCATCCCTCTCTCCCCACATACTCCTTGCCTGGACCACCTTGGGATAAAATAGAGAAGAAAAAAAAACTGTCTTTCAGTGGATCCCCTGGCCTTCCCTGATGTTCCTGATCTAGGTTGCTCTGTATTCTATCTGTGGAGTTTGCTGTTAATAAATCCCCTACAGGTTTAATTGTCATCGGCTAAAGTATCACCTCTAAGACCTAAAAGAATGACTTTTCAATGGTAGAATTTTAGTGTGTGTGTGTGTGTGTGTGTGTGTGTGTGTGTGTGTGTCCAGTGCTTTAGATTCAGAATGTCTGCAGTAGAGGCCTCATTGATCTATCTCACCCTGATGTCATGCAATCGGCAAGGGAAAGGAAAATGTTTTATTTATTTAGCCACTACTATAGGACAGGCACAATGCTGACAATTTACATTCATCACATTCTTTAATCTTCTTAAAAGCTTCCTTAAAATTACAACCCTAGTTATACTTATTCCCATTTTACAGATGAGGAAACTAAGTCTCAGAGAAGTGGAGTACCTTTACAATGCTACTCAGCTTATAGGCAGCCAAGCTGAGATCTGAACCTAGGTCTGTCTGACTAAAAAATCCAGCCTCCTCCTTTGATTTGAGAATATCATGGTTGCAGAGTCCATATTTTCCAAGGTAAGAATTTGATCACAAAATGTGACAAGATGTCACCAAGGCAGGGTGGACTGTTCTGGAATATGCATGACGTATAGTCTCCATGCTCACAGCAGCCTGCGCCAGGGCCACCATGTGACTGATCAGGACTCCCTGGTACTGGCTGGAGGGCTGTAGGAATTCTGCATACAGCGTTTGGAGGAAAATGAATTGTAGGGCAGGGAAAGGGTGAGGAGGGTATTTCTGTCTCTCCTGGAGGTCCCTGAGGATTTCAAAGAAATGCTGAGGAGTAGGTGGGGCTTCCCGTCCCCTCCTCAAAGATAAGGCAGCCACGGCAAAGATGCAGGATGGCCCCTACGGTGGTAGGACCCATGGGAATTCAAGGACACTTCTGAGCCTGTGATACAAACTGGGTGCCTTCAAGAGGGGCTGGGACTAAAAAGGCTCAATGAAGCGCCGGCCTCAGATTCAGATGAACCTAGGTTCTAGTTTAATTCTGCCGTTAAGTGACTTTATAACCGGAGCTTTTGTGTAAATGAGAAAAAGTTGCCTCTTCCCCCAGGAAAATGCAATGCGTGGCCAGGGCACAGGGCTTGGAGGACGGTGCGTGGGCTGAGTTTCAGCTCTCCTTCTCCCACCACCCACACAGATGTGTGAAAGCTTGCACAAACCACTTCTCTGGATCTCAGTCCTCATCTCTGAGAGAGAGGTGGAGCTTGATTTGGTGGTATTCAAACTTTTAAAAATCAGGGCGGGAAAAAGCCACCTTTTTAAAAAAAACGAAATCTTACTTGCAAATTGAGACTCTCGGGGCTCCAGGCCCTCTGGCCCAGGGGTAGCTGTGCTCTTTTCCTTTGGTGTTGGGAAGGAAGGGACTTGGTTGGAAAGTCTGTAAGGAGGATTCTCCGAAAGGTTGGCAGAACCTTGCCGAAAGTGGCAGACCCCGCCTTGACTTTTCCAAACAAGTCTGAGCCCTCGGGTGTTTTACTGGAATCTGTGTTTAGACTTCAGACATCCTTGCTTAAACACTGCAGATGCACGTGTTTTCTCAAGGATACTTACCCTGCTGATAGTACCTAGAAGTTAATTTTAGTTCAAGCTGTTGCTACAATAAAAGTCTGAGTCAGGTGAATGAGGCTGTCTGGTTCCTTTAGCCAGACAGTCCCTTAGCCCTCTCTTTCCCAGAAACGTGTGTCAGAGTAATCATTCATCCACCGCTCAGGGTCTGCTGGTCAGCCCCGGCACTTTGGGAAAGTGGGGTAAGGGTGACTATGCTAATCAGCTACCGCCAATGTACAATTTGGACAAGAAAGATTTTCGAACCTAGCACTTCCTTCCAAAACACAGTTTAAATACCCCCAGACTAGGTGATCTTTCACGTGCTCTCTATTCTGACTATTCTTTGCCTCTGAGAGAGGCCTTAGTTCTTAGGCAAGGGACCCTCTTGGCCCTCCAGTGTGGAGAAGCAACCATTATTACCATAGAGCTTCAGATGCAGGCAAACGTGCTGGACTGAATCTTTTTCCTCCAGGGTCATAGTGTACCAGCCCTCATGCTCCTTTTTGCTTTCCAGGATCTCCAGGTTCAAGTTTTCCCGGTAAAATGCATAGCCGTCTTCCAGGTAGGGTGAAGAGCCTCCTTTTGTCAGATCAAGAGACACAACTTTCTTATTGGACCTGTTTCCTGGTGATTTTGCCTTTGTGATGAACATGTGGATGCTCTTGTTCATGCTCTTACTTATTTCTTCCGATATCAGGGGCAGCAGCACGCTGCTTCCCAACCGCCCAAAGATTGTGGGGCAACCTGTGGCAGGAAGGAGAAGACAGTCCCTTATTATGGGGGCCTTTGAGAATCACATGGTGGTCAGGATCCCTGGGAATTCAAGGGAACCTCGGAACCTAAGAGATACAAACTGGGTGCCTGTAAGAGGGGCTGGGATAAGAAAGGCTCAGTAAAGCACTGGATGGATTCAGAAGAACTAGACTCTACTTTAATTCTGCAAGGAAGTGACTTTATATCCAGAGCCTTTGTTTAAATGAGAAAAAGCTGCCTCTTCCCCCAGGAAGATACAATGCTATGCCAGGGCCTGGGGCTTGGCGAGTGATGCGTGGGTCAGGAATGACAGACTAGGCTCTCCAGGCCTTAGTGGTCTATAACGACTGTCATGAGGGTCCTGCTGTACTTGTAATATTGCAGTGGAAAATTTATTTATCTTCTTTTATTTTTAAATTTTCTTTATTGATTAAGGTATTACATATGTGTCCTTATTCCCCCATTACGCCCCCCCCCCCCGCTTCTCATTCATGCCCCCACCCCCCTGTTGTCTGTGTCCATTGATTAGGCTTATATGCATGCATGTAAGTGCTTTGGTTGATCTCTCACCCTTATCCCCATGCAGTGGAAATTTTAAAGTTACTGATTATAGAGCTGTATAGACTAACTAGGACACTGGGTTTCTTTGACCTGGGAGGGAATTCTGTCAATTGAGATTTATAGTTAAGGCACCTAAGGCATAGAGAAGTTAAATGACTTCCTGAAAATCACATAACTGGTAACTGGACTAGAGTCCAGGTCTGGTCATTCCTCCACCAGACTTCTCACCACTATGTACTCTGACGGATGGAGAGCAACTGGAAGTGATTCTGAGCTCGTGAGCCCAGGAGACTAAGGTTACAGGAGTGTCATTTCAGACAATGGAAATGAGAAAAGTCTGAGGAAGGTGGAGTCAGGGAGGTTTGCAGCCCAGTGTTGACACTGTGGTTTCCTAGCCCTCCAAAACCCCTCAAGATAGTTAATCACGTTGAGGGTAAGACATTATTTTATTTTTCAAAAAAAGTGGAGCTGTCCTGGCCAGTGTGGCTCAATTCCTAGTCAAAGGCATGTGCCTGAGTTTCAGGTTCGATTCCCGGCCTGTTCATGGCAGATGTGGGGAGGCAACCAATTGATGTGTCTCTCTCACATTGATGCTTCTCTCTCCCCTCCCCCCTTCCACTTTCTCTAAAAAATCTCAATGGATGGGGGGTGGGAGCAGCCAGGGAGAGGTCAAGGGGGGAAAAGGAGACTCATGTAATACTTTAAACAATAAAGAATTTTAAAAAATAAAAAATCAGTGGAAAAAAATACTCTCGGGTGAGGATTCACAACAACAAAAAGCAGAACCAACAACAGCTGTGAAAACCCCAAACCTTTCAAACCAATGTAAGGGATCCCACTGTTGACTATTCAGCACATCTTCTCTCCTCAAACCCACAACCTCAGGTGACGACCTGCTTCCGATTTCACCGAAGAATAGAAGAAATAAAAAGAGAACCTCCATTAATTAGCACCACCAAGTTAGCCTACCTACCTGGGTGGATTGCCTGTGCCCCCAGGGAAGGCTAGCTTCCTTCTTCGTGGAGCACTCAGCTACTTCAAGGCTTTGTTCCTACAATTGCCCCACCCCTCGCATCATGGGTTTTATTATGATTTGATATACGTGGGTTATTTCCATTAACACAACAGACCTACATGTAATTTTATTAATCTTAAAAAAAAAATCCCCTGAACCCAGGTCTATTCCCATCCATTTCCCCATTTCTCTATTTTTCATGATCACAAAGTCCTTTTAAGTGTGTAATCTATTTTCTGTCTCCATTTCCGGACCCATTTTTTTTTTCCTGTACCCACTCCGAACAGGCGTTCTTCCCTACTGCTCACTGGAATCACTCTTGTCAAGGCGACTGTACATTCCATGACACCAGGCCACTTCCATCCCCGTCTTGCTTTCTCAGGAGCTCCTGACACAGGACATCACTCCCTCGTTGAAGCGCCATCTTTCCTTGGCCTCTGGAACACCACACTCGCCTGATTTTCTATTTTATTGGCTGCTCCTTCTCAGTCTTCTTGACTGGAACCTTCTGCTCTTAAAAACCTCTAAGTATTGAAGCATCTCAGGACTCACACTCAGACCTCTTCTTTTTCCCCAGCCACACTCATCCAGTTACACAGTTCAACGTATTTCTGGAATGCTTAGAGATATATCTCTCACCCTTCACTTTACTCCTCAGTAGTTAGAGGTCTAAAGGCATCTCTAACTTAACAAATGAACTTAATTCCAAAGCCCCTTCTTCAAACTACTTCACAATTCCCCGCAAATTCTCAGGCAAAGATACTGGCATCCTCCTTGACTCCTTTCTTTCTCGTACCCCACTTTCAGTCTCTCAGCAATTCTGTTGGCTGTGCCCTCAAAATACGTGTGGCATCCCAGCTCTTCAAAACTCATTCGCTTCTACCACCATCATCATTGGCCTGGGCCCCGCCACTGTCTTCCAACTAATCTCCTACATCCATACGATGGACTGGGTAATCTTTTAAAACTATGTCCAATGTTGTTTCTACTGCTTTTCAACTTCCAGGGCTTTCTAGCACCCATCGAATAAAAATCCACAGTCCTTGTTCTGGCTTCAAAGACTCCGAATAACCCAGCCCTTGATGCTGCTCCAACTCCATCTCCTTCCCTCTCTCTCTGCTGTGTGCTCTCTGCACTATGGACATCCTGACTCTGACTGTTTCTTTACTCAAGAACATTTCTAGTTTGGAACTTTTGCATCTCGCTCTGTCTCTGTCTCTTTCTCTCTTTCAGTGCTTCTTTTATATATATGGATAGCTCATTCCCTCACTTTATTGTAGGTCTCTGCTAAAACATGATCTTTTCTGTGAGACGTACTCTGACCTCCCTGTCTAAAATAGCACCCCCCAAAAAATAAACAAAATAGCGTCCCCCTTCTTGTTGTACTTATCACTGTTTTAAATATTGCTAGTATATTAACTTTGAAAACAGAATGCTCTCCTTGTTGCTTAATTGATGTTAGATTGTATATTTGTTTATTTTATTACTGTCTTTCCCGCTAGGATGCAAACTCCTCAAGAGGAAGAATCTTATTTTGTTCATTGCTTTGTCCCTAGGACCTACAACAGTGGTCGGCACACAGTAGGCTTTTAATAAATGCCTGTTCAATTTATGAACGCCGAAAGCCATGTTATCTGACTAAAATTTCTCTTATTCAGCTTTGCCCAATATATAACTGATCTCAATAACGTAACCATAGCTAATGTTCATAAAAGAAGGAGCCCATGACTCAGAGAGGACACAGATTGTTCTAGTTGATAAGAAAAGTCAGAAAAGAAAAATAAAACGGTTTGCTTAAGTGATATAGCCACCTAGAAAAGACACAATTAACTTGTGACTAAGATGGGTGGTTGGGACATTGGACAAACTGGCCAAAATGTTCTTGATACCAAACTATCCTGAAATCCTAATGCTGTGAGGGCCCAGATAACATCAGACTAGAGATTAGAGATTGGGGGGCAGGGGGAGAGGAGGGAAAGAAAGCAGTCTACCTGGGCCAGCATCAGGATTAGAGTGGCTGAGACTCATACTTATTAATGAAAAGTGAGAAAGGCAGTTAGGCATTTTTTAAAAAATATGTTACTAATTTATTAACTCCAAAAACAGAATGCTCTCCTGGTTGTTTAACTGAGGAATGCTGATGAGGAATGCTGGTGTCGGTGTTGACATTTTTACAAAGATAATTTGTGAAGCATGTTGCAAACACCCTAACGAATGCCTGACCGTCCAGATAACGTGGCAGGTACAGAACCCAAGAAAGTAACCTCTTGCATCCTAAACTTAAACTGCTTCAGATGAAGGGAGGATAGAAAACCAGAACCATATGTGCAAGAAGAAATACCCTGTGGAGTCTCCTGAAATTATGTACAAAATGTTGGGCAGATCAGCATATGGACATTTTTCTGGGAACACATCCATAAATGTCATCTCTCAAAGGGAGTGACTTTTAATCTTGATCTTCGAAACAAGATTAAAAGTCACTACCATACTGTCTATATGTTTAGACTGATTTGGCTATGAAGAGAAAAGAAATGAAAATAATTCCTCTTCTCACACCATAACCCTCCCCCGTCCCATACATCTCCCCTGTGCTCCTACCCCCACCTAACCCACCCCCCCTGCACCATGGTTACAGTAAAAACTCAGAATTGGTGGAGAGTGGGGAGGAGGGAACCGAGGAGGAGAGAGGGAGTAGAAAAAAAAATCAAGGAAAGAAAGTAGGAGGGGAAAGTGGAAAAGAAAAGAGGGGGCAGATGAGAAAAACAGGCTGAGTGGTTTGTGCACACTCAGTCATGGGAAGTGGAATCAAAACTTGGTTAAGGAAGAGACCCTCACAGCCCACAACCACAAAAGAACGATGAGGTAACAACGCTGTGCGTGTGAGTGACGGGGAGCCTTGAAATCCTCACTACCTGAGCATGAGTGGAAAACAAGTGGGGGCTTTAAAGAGGGTGACACAGGCCTTCGGCGGAGTCCCCGCTCCCGAAGCTGCTGCCTGATGGGTGTTTTCCGGGGGGTCTGTGATTCAGTCATTCCTGTTGACTAAGAGGGTCTGGAAGGAACACGTGTAGCTGTTAGCACCAACTCACTTTCCTTCCAGGGTCACTCTACTCAGAAAGTAGAGTGATTCACAGGGGCCATGGATAGTTTCCTGGAATCAGTAGCATTGAAACAACCCTTTCACCAGACGGGGTTCTGCCTAATGAGACCAGCACCCCACCCCCACCCCACCCCCACCCAGTACGTTCACACGCGCTGGTAGCATCTTGCTACAGCACTTCTTTCAGGTAGAGAAGAGGCAGGACATACAGAGACTCACAGTTCCTACGGCAAATCTAGGGCCAGAAGGAAAGGTTAACGTGCCCAAGGCTCCTTTTTCAACTCCAGTCCCACCAGCCGTCCTCACGTTCCCAGTCCTTGGTGCTGCTGGGTCTTTCTGTCCTGGAGAATCTGTACTTGCCACTCCCCAGCCGGAAAGCCTGGTACTGCCCTAGGTTTGCCTGGCGAGCACCTTCCACCCTGCCTCTGCCTCTGACCCCTGCCCTGTGCTTCCTGTGCCCTCTGCCCTCTCCTTCATGTCACTCATCATGCTTTTAACTCTGGTTCAAGGCCCATCATCTTGACTTCGTTAGAAGCTTCTAAGAATAGGGACTGTGACGGTCGTGTTCACTGCTGTAATTCTAACTCACCTGGGACATAGTAGGAGCTCAATAAATCCTTGCAGCCTGAGAATGAAACAGCTGAATGAGCTAAATGAACGAATAAATGAACAAATGACAAGAGTTTAAGTTCTCCTCTCTCCAAAATAAGAATATACTCTCTTCATCTTTAGAACATCCCTGAGAGATGTAAAATGGAGAGAAATGATGGGGACCCTTCTCCCCACTTGCCAGGTGAGGAGATGGAAGTGCCTTAGCTAGGAACCTTAGGTTTCGGGGACAACAGAACATTGACTGTTTTCTCTGAACACTCACACACCTCACTTCTACATTAGTGCCCTCACCTAGAGCACTCTTCTCAAGTCCTATAACAATCCAACCTACCAGACATATCCTATATAATAATCCTATACAATAAAGAGGTGATATGCAAATTGACCGTCACTCCAACACACAAGATGGCCACCCCCATGTGGTCAAAGATGGCCACCCCCATGTGGACACAAGATGGCCACCACAAGATGGCCAGCAGGGGAGGGCAGTTGTGGGCCATCAGGTCAGCAGGGGAGCGCAGTTGGGAGGGACCAGGCCTGAAAGGGAGGGCAGTTGGGAGCAATCAGGCCTGCAGGGGAGGGCAGTTAGAGGTGACTGGGCTGGCAGGGGAGGGCAATTGGGGGTGACCAGGCCTGCAGGGGAGGACAGTGGGGGGGACCAGGCCTGCAGGAGAGGACAGTTAGGGGTGACCAAGCCAGTAGGGGAGGGCATTTGGGGGCAACCAGGCCTGCAGGGAAGGACAGTTAGGGGTGACCAGGCCGGCAGTGGAGGGCAATTAGGGGTGACCAGGCTGGCAGGGGAGGACAGTTAGGGGCAATTGGGCTGGCAGGGAAGCAGTTAGGCATCAATCAGGCTGGCAGGGGAGTAGTTAGGGGGTGATCAGGCTGGCAGGCAGAAGCGGTTAGGGGTAATCAGGCAGGCAGGCAGGCAGGCAGGCAGGCAGGCAAGCAATTGGGAGCCAGCAATCCTGAATTGTGAAAGGGATCCCATATTGGAGAGGGTGCAGGCTGGGCTGAGGGACACCCCCCCATGCATGAATTTCATGCACTGGGCCTCTAGTACTAGTATATTTGGAAGGACACAAAAGAAATTGGTAAGAGGGATATGGAAGGGAGATTTGTGTCCATTTTATACCCCATTGTATTGTCAAGGTTTTTTAGACGTACATGTGATACTCTTGCAATAGACAAACCAGTTAACCAAGTTATTAAATAAAAACTTACATGATGAAAGAAGTTTCTACCCACTTTCCAAATTCTAGATCAAATACTTCCATATGCCCTCTACTTCCTTCTATGGTTTTATCCACTTTCCTCATCTTTTGAATTTTTTTTAACTTTGATTCATTTCAATTCAATTCAAGTCAACTCCTATCCTTCAATTATAGATAGCACATTCTAGTTTTTACCATGGGACCTGGATACAAATTTTAGCATTTCTTCCCCTCCCTAAATACAAGTTCATCCAGTTTTATTCATTGAGGCCTCTGGAGTCAGGCTGTGTGACCTCAGAGAAATTACTAGACTACTCTGTGCCTCTCTTTCCTCTTTTATAAAAGTATAATGGTAGCCGCAATGAAAACATATCTCTTAGGGTTGGCCTGAGAGATGAATGATACACATGAGGCGCTTAGAACAGTGCCTGGTAGGTGGTCAGCATGCTGCACATGCTATCCTTTCTCAGTCCACAGACACGTGTGGAAGAGCTCTCATGGACCAGACTCTGTGTCAGGCGCTGGCAGAGGCTGTGTTTGCTCATTTTGCTGCCCCCTCCCCCCACCTCTCACCATGCCTGCTACATCATGCATCCTAATTACATAGCTGCTGAATGGGATGGCCCAAGGTCAAGCTACGATAAAACAAATAGCCCTGATGTTTTGGTTTCCAGTCCAGTGCTGGAGACAGAGATGGTGGTGGCATTATTAAAGCTTTTGAGAAATAAAAGTGCCCAGATCTACATCTTGAGATAAAATGGGCCCAAGCCTGTGATATACACAGGGCTGGACCAAGTCTAGAACCCACATTTACTTGTCCCTCCCCCCTCCCGCCCCCCATGTGTGGAGAAGAGGTGGAGAGGACGTGCATGAAGGAATGAAAAATGCTATTGGGGTAGATTCAACAATTGTAACAAATGTGCCACTCTGGTGGGGTATGCTGATAATAAAGGAGGCTGCACATGTGTGGTGTGGGGGGTGGGGGTAGGGGGAAATCTCTGTACTTCCACCTCAATTTTTCTGTGAATCCAAAACTACTCTAAAAATAAAGTCTATTTTTTTAAAGTACCATAGGGGGAATGGAAAATTCACTTTATTGAGGGAAGGGATGTGAACTTAAAGACACACACACACACTCACAAACTATATATATATTGATTTCAGAGAGGAAAGGAGAGGAAGAGAAAGACACATCAATGATGAGAGAGAATCATTGATCAGCTGCCTCCTGCCCACCTCCTACTGGGGACCAAGTCCACAACCTGGGCATGTGTCCTGACCGGGAATTAAACCGTGACCTCCTGGTTCATAGGTCGATGCTCAACCACTGAGCCACGTGAACTTTTCGATTTTTACAATTCTAACTGGGAATTGGAAGGTGAGCTGAATAGAGATGGGAAGGGGAAAGGGTACTGATTTTAGAAGAATTGGGCTTTTTGGTTGGGTGACTCTGTCATGGCTGATTTGTCCCACTTGCAAAACATTTCTGCCTGGGTTTTATGGGGTTTCACAGAAGGGTGTGTACTTAAAAATAAAAACACTGTAAAAGTCTTGTGCCTATTTCAGAGAAGACAATGGAAGGAAGGGAGCCACTGCCGATTGGGTAGACACACCCTATGGGGGCTGGGCTGTTACTCACTAACCAGTGACCTCCACAGTCTTCAGTGGAACAGCTGTCAGCAGCACCTGAGACGTCATGGGCCAGGAGGCAAGCAAGCGTGGAGATGAAAAAGCCCAGCACCCTGTTCAACCCCTCCACTCCTCACAGTCACTAAGAGGTGTTCTAAAATGTAGAAGTTAAAAATAGGGTGCACCCAGGAAGGCCTGGCCCTTCCTGTGATGGCTAAACTTGGCTCAGTTTGGCTTTCTGGGCCTTAAGCTCAGTTATTCCTCTCCCAGACATCGGGCAGCAAGAGCCACGGGTCTGCCTGATTCTGAGGAAAAGTGGGGCCAGGAAGGTCTTTCAACCTGGGAGTCGGGTAGATCTCATTGTGCGGCCCCTCTGGTCTCCCAGGCATGTCTCTGGGATTCTCCTGGAAAAGTCCATAATGGATTTACAGTCTTGAAAACCCCACGCACAAAGCACACGGAGCCTCCGGATTCCCCTCCTCACACCCCGTCCCCATCCCCCGACACACACTTCAGGCTGCCTCCCACACTCTAATCAAAGTCGCAAGGCCTTGAAGCTGAAATGAGACTCTCAGCCCAATACCCAGTGAACCCAAAGCTCACTTTTTGCTTGGCTTTTTCTTTCTCAAATACCTTTTCCCACAGCCCTGATGCTACCAAACAGAGAACATCAGCTAGCCTTCAGAAGGCAAGAAAGACAGGAGCCGAGCCAAGTCCAAGTGCTCTGCCGTGTGACTGGCCTGAGCTGACGCTGCCCTGACCACTTACTGTAACCAGAAAACCAGAACTCCTGGCCTCTCCCCTCTTGCTGCCTTGGAACCTTCTCTTCCAGGAAAGTAGCCACCAGTACAACCACACTGTGGCCACTCTGTTCTCAACCAAATGCCTGGGATTTTCACTTCTACCCTCTCTTCCCACTACAGTCCTCCCTTGTTGTAGGACCGTGTTTCTGACCCCTGGCAGGGCAAGGGTGTGGGAGCCATTTTCTCCCAGAGCCCCATCTCCCCATCTCAAGCTCTTAGCCAGAAGGACATCCACACAAAACCACCCACTCAACCAGGACTGACCAGAGCCTGTCACCGGAGAGGCTGGTCTAGAAGGTGACCGCCTTTGGCTCAGAGCTCCCGTTTTCCTCGGAACCCAGGGGCGCAGGAACTCACCACGTTCCTTCCTGTTTGAAAGAGGCTGTTGAAACTCCCAGCCGGTCCCTAAGGAAGAGGCAGCTGAACCACAGCCCCTGGCCACCGCGTCTCCTGTCAATCCCCGGGGCTGGCTGACTCCATGGCAAGTAATAGCAGGACCCCAACCCTCACACGCATGGACACTCACCTGTTCCACAGCTCCGTTCAACAGCCAGGGAGAGAAACAGCAGGACGTTCAAGGAGAGAAGCCCCTTGGGATCCATCAGTGGAGAGAAGGAAGGAGCTTGATGAGAGGAGCCCCGGCGGCAGCTGCTTGTAAACGGCACGGCAGAAGCGAACTCTGCCAGGCAGTCCTGCCTCTGCAGACTAGATCAGGCATCAGGAACCAACAGGCTTCCTGTCTTAACGGGACTTTCTGTGTCTTGTGAATTGCTCATTCCCGTCAGGCCTTAAATCACTTTGCTGTTCCCAAGAACTTCGAGTCAGGTGCTTAGACCATAAAGCCGGGAAGGAGCTGTGTGGGCACTTTGGTCAAACCCGGGTGCAACCGCAGAAATGTGCTCCCCTTATTAGCTGACTCCAGCAAAGGGGCACAAAGTTTTCTGGGCAGTTCTAACCGGCAGCTCTTCCTAGAGTTCAAAAAAAAGGAAGATTTGTCAGGTCACTCCCCAATTTGGGTAAGGTAGGTCAAAGTGAAACTTGATGACTGAACTTTATTGAGTGAATGGACCTCTTATTTCTGATTTGTTCCATAATTTCAGAGAACACCCCTTACGTGCAGGCAGGTCCGGGTGTCAAAGTCATAGAGAGGTGGGTGGGCAAGGGCAGATCAGTTGTCAGAAACCCAACTTCCCTGCTGGATACAATGTGGTAGAATTTAGTGAGCTCTGTGGTTGTTTGGAGGGACCGCCTTTATTTTTGAGCTTGTGTCTAAATTTTTGTGGAGGAGATGTAACAGAAAAAAAGATGATGTGCTTTTCCATGAGTTATGCTATTGGAATTAAACCTTGGAAAGGTGTTATTACGGTGCTCACAAGGAGTCTTTAAAAGACCAGGCTAGCGTTTTTTTTTTTTTTTGTTTTGTTTGTTTGTTTTTAATAAAATATATTATTTACTAGAGGCCTGGTGCAAGAATTCGTGCATGGGTGGGGTCCCTTGGGGTAGCCTGCGGAGACCGGGCCCCAGCTTGCGCCCCAGCCTCATAGCCCTGTAGCCCCGCCTGGCACATCGCCTTGGCCTGGCACCACCCCCCCTCACCTGCTCCACCATCCCGCCTCTGGGGCAATCAGTAGGGGCCGGGACCCCCTCAGGGCTCCCTTAGCACCTGGGAGCCAGACAGCAGCCCTGCCCCCTGCTGCTGCTGGTCACCATCTGCAGGGTGATTGGCGAGGCAATCAGGCCCCTGTCTGCACCCACCTTGGCCTGGTGCCACCCGCTCACCTGCTCCACCATCCTGCCACGGTCCTGCTCTCATCGGGGCCCATGGGGGCTGGCAGCACCACCACTGCCGCATCACTGATACCTGTCATATTCCATGCCACCCCCTTGTGGTCAGCGCACGTCATAATGAATGGTCGAACTCATGGTCTCCTGGTCAAAGTCCTGGTCAAATGACCACCTGAGGGGACAATTTGCATATTAGGCTTTTATTATATAGGATTTCAGAGAGGAAGGGAGAGGGAGAGAGAGATAGAAAGATCAGTGATGAGAGAGAATCATTGATCAGCTGCCTCCTGCACATCCCCCACTGGGGACTGAGCCTCCAACGTGGGCATGTGCCCTTGATTGCAATCAAACCCGGGACCCTTCAGTCCACAGGCTGATGCTCTATTCACTGAGTCAAACCAGCTAGGGCACCAAGCTAATGCTTTTAAAGTCCATTTTAACAGCTCAAACTCACTCTCCAAATGGGCCTCCATAAGATCAGGATAATAAGAGAAATAAAGACTTTCTTAGATAAGCAAAAATTAAGGGAATTCAGTGCCAGTAGTTCTGATATGCAAGAAATGTTAAAAGAAATTTTTTTAGGAAGAAGGAAAATACTAGTAATATAGATCAGAAACTCAGATCTATATAAACAAAGAAAAAGCATCAGAAAAGAAATAAATAAAGGTAAAATAAAAAATTATTTATCTTACTCATCATTGTTCTAACAGATAGCACATTATTTAAAAGAATAGCAATGATGTATTCAATTATGTGTGCTTATGTATATATCATATATATGTATGTATGTATATATATCCTATATAATAAAAGCTTAATAAGCTAAGTGTCTGGTCGTCTGGTCGGCAGTTCAACCAAAGCGTAATATGCTAATGATATGCTCAGGCTGCTCAACCGCGTGCTATGATGTGCACTGACCACCAGGGGGCAGACGCTCTGACTGGTAGGTTAGCTTACTGCTAAGGTCCGGCCAATCAGGACTGAGGGAGATGGGCTGGACATGCCCTGGAGCCCTCCCATGGTCCCTTCCCAGCTGGCCAACCTCCTGCATCCCTCCCTGGCCCCAGTTGTGCACTGGTGGGGTCTCTTGGCCTGGCCTGTGTCCTCTCACAATCCTGGACCCCTTGGGGGATGTCAGAGAGCTGGTTTTGGCCCAATCCTACAGGCCAGGCCAAAGGACCCCACTGGTGCACGAATTCATGCACTAGGCCTCTAATATATATATGTGTGTGTGTGTGTGTGTGTGTGTGTGTGTGTGTGTGTGTATGCTCATTTGTGCTTGTATATAAGTGAAATGTATGACAGTAATGATATAAGGGAAAAGAGGGAGGAATTAGGATTTTTTTTATTATTATTATAAAGTACGCACACTACCCACGAAGCAGTAAGTGAGCTTGGATTGGTTGTAAATGTATATTGCAAAATCTAAGGCAACCACTAAAAAAATAAAATAAAATAAAAAAGTACAACTAATATACTAAAAAGGGAGGGAAAATAAAAAACTACTAAAGGCAGAAAAAGAGTGTAAGGCAATAATAGCAACAAAGAGCAAGGATAACAAATAGAAAATAGTAAGAAATATGACAAATATTAATTCAACTACATCAATAATCACGCTGACTATCAATGGTCTAAATGAACCAACTGAAAGACAGAGATTGTTAGAGTGGATTAACAACAAGACTCAACAGCCTGACTGGCATGGCTCAGTGGTTGAGCATTAATCTATGAACCAGGAGGTCACTGTTCAATTCCCAGTCAGGGCTTATGCTTGGGTTGCACGCTCCATCCCCAGTGGGGCGCATGTGAGGGGCAGCCAGTCAATGATTCTCTCTCATCATTAATGTTTCTCTCTCTCTCTCCCTCTCCAAAATCAATAAAAATATATTTTAAAAGAACAAGACTCAACAACATGTTATCAACAAGAAACCTACTTTAAGTACCATATTTTCTGGCGTATAAGACGACCTTTTAACCCAGGAAAATCTTCTCTCAAGTCAGGGGTCTTATACGCCGGAAAATACAGTAACCCACCCATCATTTGGCAATAACTCACTTTAATTCTAAATTGTAAATACCGTATTTTCCGGCGTATAAGACCCCCGACTTTTGAGAAGATTTTCCTGGGTGAAAAGGTCATCTTATACGCCGGAAAATACGGTATAAAGACATATGTAGATTAAAAGTAAATGGATGGAGAAAGAAAGAACATGCTAGCACTAATAAAAAACACACACAAATTAGCTATATTAATTTCAGACAGAACAGACATCAAAGCAAGGGAAGCTATCAGAGAAAAAGAGGAACATTACATAATAACAAAGGGATCAATTCTCTAAGAAGACATAACAATCCTTAACATGTATGTGCCTAACAACAGAGCTTCGAATATGTGGGGCAAAACCTGATAGAACTGTAAGGAGAAATAGATAAATCTATTATAATTCAAAATTTCAACACCCCTGTATCAGAAATGGACAGATCCAATAGGCAGGAAATCAGTAAGGACAGAGTGGCCCTGACTGGTTTGGCTCAGTGGATAGAGCATCGGCCTGTGGACTGAAGGGTCTCGGGTTCAATTCCAGTCAAGGGCATGTACCTTGGTTGTGGGCATATCCCCAGTAGGGGGTGTGCAGGAGGCAGCTGATCGATGTTTCTCTCTCATCGATGTTTCTGCCTCTCTATCTCTCTCCCTTACTCTCTGTAAAAAATCAATTAAAAAAAATTTTTTTTAAAAAAGGACAGAGTGGAGCTCAACAGCACCACCAATCAACTGGGTATAATGAACATCTATAGAGTACATCATCTAACAATAGCAGCATACACATTTTTTCTCAAGTTCACAAGGAGCATTCACCAAAACAGAGCATCTTCCTGGCCATAAAACACACATTAACATATTTAAAATAATAGGAGTCATACAATATCTGCTCTCAGACCACAGTGGAATTAAACTAGAAATCAATAAAAGAGAAATAACCAGAGACTCCAATGGAGATTAAACAACACACTTCTAAATAACAAATGGGTTAAAGAAAGAAATCCCAACACAATTTTTAAAATATTTGAACAAAATGAAAATGAAAACACAAATTATCAAAATTTGTAGAATGCAGCAAAGTAGTATTTACAAAGAAATTTGTAGCATTGAATGCATATATTAGAAAAGAAATACCTAAAAATCAATAATCTAAACTGATGAACAAAAACAGATCCAGAGACAGAGAAGCATGGAACAGACCATCAAACTTCAGAGGGAAGGTGGGGGGGGGGGGGGCGCGGGGTTGGGGGGGTAAGAGATCAACCAAAGGACTTATATGCATGCATATAAGCATAACCAATGGACACAGAGACTAGGGGGTTGAGGGCATGTGGGGTGTGGGGCCGGAAAGAGGTCAATGGGGGAAAAAGGAGACATATGTAATACTCTATGTCAGTGGTCGGCAAACTCATTAGTCAACAGAGCAGCAAACTGCGGCTCGTGAGCCGCATGTGGCTTGCGAGCTGCAGTTTGCCGACCACTGCTCTATGTAACACTTTAAACAATAATTTAAAAAAAAACTAGAAAAAGAAGAGCAAATTAAATTCAAAGTAAGCAGTAAAAAAGATCAGCCGAAACCGGTTTGGCTCAGTGGATAGAGCGTCGGCCTGCGGACTGAAGGGTCCCAGGCTCGATTCTGGTCAAGGGCGTGTACCGTGGTTGCAGGCACATACCCAGTAGGGGGTGTGCAGGAGGTGGCTGACCGATGTTTCTCTCTCATCGGTGTTTCTAACTCTCTATCCCTCTCCCTTCCTCTCTGTAAAAAATCAATAAAATATATTTAAGAAATAAAGATCAGAAAGCAATGAAATTGAAAACACAAAATCTATAGAGAAAAATCAATGATATATGAGAGATCAGCAAAATTGACAAACCTAAATTAGAGAAAAAGACGAAGGACACAAATTACGAATATTCGGCACGTTACACCCTCCTATGTAAGAGTGGGAGATGGTCTCATTGTGCAGCCAACCTGAGATTGGGGAGAGCTGTTTCCCAGGAGCCTGTGGTCCTTCTCAGTCTCAGGGTGGGCTCCACATCGCCACCGGGAAGAGAGTGCTGCTTGTCACAGAGGATGGGGGTGAGGGGAAGGAAATGGTGGTCACCCAGGATTCTCCTGTTGCCCTTGCCTTTGTCTATCCCAGAGGCAATGTTTCATGGGAAGTGTAATGGAACGGGTAATGTGCCCCTAAGACTTGCTACTCTCCTGACACTTTTTGGCAAGATGTGGCAAAGTGACCTGCCTGAAGGTGCCTGGTGCTGGGGTGCCCAAGCCTTCTGACTTCTCAGCCAGTTGTCATCCTCATCACGGCCTCTGACCAGAGGTCCTTATAACATGAGACAGACCTACAGGGTAAGGTTACTGAAGGGCAGGCCAGATCACTTGGCCACTTGGAGCCATCATAAGCACATTTATCTGAAGAAGAATAAGAAGAAGAAGAAGAAAACGAACTCCACAAAAATAAAATGAAAATACAAAATTTCCCCCAACTCTGAAACATCTCCTAGGAGACCTGATCACAGAGTCTAAAATTGGTCTGGGGAAAGCACTGGGAAAAACACCCTGTTGGGTGAGATGAGGAACCCACAGGGACAGGTGTCTGATATGGAGACTGAGCAAACCAGTCGACCAGACAGCTCTGTTGTGAGTTGGGGTTATAGGGGGTTGAGGGGGGACAAAAGGAAACGAGGCTATGAGATGGCTCTAGCTCAGACCCGGGCCCAGGTTTTATCCAGTATTTTTACCCTAAGAATTCATGCCAACCAGTCACCTTCCTGAGCTGATGAATGTGCTGTGTGACCTAGGCCCAGAGGGGTGAGCTGGGGACATGGCTCAGGGTGGCCTATGAAGACAGACGCCCCCTGGAAGTGCCTTCTGGCCCTTACCGGGTCTGTGGTGCTGAGACTGCCCACTCCAAGGTCTTCACCAAGGTTCCCACCTCACTGTCTTCTCCAGAATTCAAATCCAGTTCAGGGCACTGGAGTCTGGAGGATAATCTGAAGATTTCCTCCCCAAATTCTTGTCAGTTCCACTGATGCTCCTGCCATCCTTCCAGACCCCAATGCCCATATGTGGGGATCTCTCCCCTTCTGGGGTCTTCCCTAGACTGCCTCTGAACTTCTCATGTCCCTGCAGTCTCCATAGCTCTTTGAGAAGCATCCTTGGTAAGGTTAGGGGTGCTTCCTAGTATTCCTCAAATGATCCTACATGGCAGCCATGAAGTTTGCTAGCCTGCTTTCTATTGGCATACGCTGCTAGAGAAAGGGAAATCCCCACACCATGCCACTCCTTCTAGGAAGGAACAGGGTTAAGGTCAGCTTCTGACCTTTTCTATGCACCAAACGTTGCCTCCCATAGCACTGACCAATTGTCTTAGTGATAAATACAGCAATAATTTCCAAAGTAGCTTAGAAATCCTGGGAAACCACTGTCAGCTGGCTCCTCCCTCTAAACAAAACTCAAATGAAGCTCTTCTCTTTAACAGTTCTAGAAGGCTCTTTGGCAAGTCTACTGAGCACTCTTCCTGCAAAAGCTGACAAGGAGCGAGATTAATTCCTTTCTCTCTGAATAGTTATGGTTCCTAACCACCAGGTGATTCCCTGAGACACAGAGACATCTGGGGAAGTGGAGCTGCATGCTGCATGAGATCATGTATGGAGACAAGAACAGGGAGTCCTGTGTTGTCACACCAGTGAAGCAGGCTGATCTGAAGCCAGTCCAGGAAAGAGGGAAAAGCTGAGATAATTGGGTAGTTTGTAAAACCAAGCTTATAGATTAGAAAGCTTTAGTGAAAAATTCTAGCTGGAATCACTAGAGAAAGCAATGAATTGTGGCAATGGTCCCAAATAAAGCACATGGAGGAAGTCCAATAGCTTCCTCTTATCCATCTATCCATCCATCCATTCATCCATCCATCCATTTGCCCACCCTGGCACTAACCATGAGAAAACCATTCCATTGGGTTAAAAAGTGACTCTTAACATCTTTTAGTGATGTAATTATATAAGGACTAAGACACTTAATTATAAACCACTTGAATGACTTTTTAGCATCATTTCTAATTAAGAGCAGCATATTAAGAAAAAGGGATTTTTAAGCAGAATTTTGTTGCCTCTTTTTAAAATTGCAAATGTAATACAACATTGAAAAATTCTTTTTTAAGTAAAGAAAAAATTCCATAGTTTTCTAACCTTGTCACAACTGCTTTCAAGCTTGCAAATCTCCTGCAAATCTTCGTTTTCAAGGCACTAGAATAGACTGATTCAGAACTCTGGATCTGTGATTGGAGAGACCTGGGTTCAAATCCCTGGTCTGTTATTTATAAGTCATCCAACCTTGGACAAGTTATGTAATCTCTGAGCCTTTTCTCAGCAGTAACATAGTTCAGATGAGGAACCACCTCATAGAGCTGCTGGGAGAACAAATGATATTAATGCAAGCAGTGCCTGGCATGTGGTAGTCACTTTTTCATTTGGTGTCTATCGTGCTCACGATTTTCTGGAGGTGGGCATGAGTAATTAAAATAATGAACCTCAGATTAAAAATGGTGGCAGAGTGAGTGGAAGCTACACTGACACTCTCCCAGGACCAAACCGGAAATACAATGAAAATACAGAGAAACCACACTGAAAAATCAACTGAAGACTAGCTGGGGAGAAGCTGATAACCAAGGACGAAAGTGGAAACTGCGTAGAGACTGGTAGGAAGTGTGGAGACTTGAAAGGGGTGGCTGAGCTCCCACGGACAGCAGCTGACAGTCCGGAGAGATATCTCAGCTGTGGGGGGTTCCCACTGGGAACTCTGGGGTCTAAACCCCAACCCAGAGCACCAGAAGTGAGAAAGAAGCTCACATGACAGCTGGCTGTGAAAAGCAGCAGGGTTGCTGTCTGCCAGCCAGAGACAACTAGAAATGCAGGTACCCTTTTAAAGGGCCAATGCACAAAATTTCATGTGCAGCCACTCACCTTGGGCTCCGGCAGAGAAAGGGCAGAGTGTACTGCAGCTGTGTGAGGAGAGTCCAGGGTTGGGGGCTCTAGGGTTGGAGCTTGGAGGGCAGCTACCTGGGTTTCCTGCGCTGAGTCATTCCCTCATGCTGCAGAGAACATCTTTCTCCTATGGACCTTTGCTGTCCAGGCGGTTTTGGCCTGGGGGAAAGGCAGTTACCACACCCTATTGGAAGAACTCTTCCCCTACCCTGTGGCCCATGGCCTAAGGCCAATCAAGGCTGATAACAATCAGAGTTCAGGCAGAGGCTTTGAGTCTTTGTCTGATCTTCTGAGCCTTTGGAGGCTTTGAGTCTTTGTCTGATCTTCTGAGCCTAGAGCTAGGAAAAGAAGACCCTGGTGTACATCTTGTCCTTTCCAAAGGCATCCAGCCCCAGCAGAGGGAGCCACAAGCTGTGGATTGCTGATAGCCCCAAACAGGGGACTCAGAGTCAATCAGAAACAATCTCTAACGTCCTGCATTAGAGATTGGGAGTTGTAGCAGATCTACCTAATACATACACTGAGTGGCCAGATTATTATGATCTCTGAACACATAATAATCTGGCCACTCAGTGTACTTCTCTTGAGAACCTCATTTATTTGATATCAAAGATACTATAAATCGTGCACCTGATCAGCTTTCCCCTTTGCACTGGCTGATAGAAAGCTCAGGGCAAATAGATGGTTGATCTCCAGCAAAAGTCTAGAATAATTTTGGTACCCAATTTGAGATACAAATACACTGAGTGTCCAGATTATTATGCGTTCAGAGATCATAATAATCTGGCCACTCAGTGTAAACACAAACCCAAAAAATGGGGAGACAAAAAACAAACAAACACATAACCCCCAAATGAAGGAACAAGAGAATTCTCCAGAAGAAGAGATAAATCAAATGAAGATAAGAAATTTATCTGACATAGAGTTCAGAATAATGATGGTAAAGATGCTTAACAGCATGAGAAAAGATAGAGTAATTATTTAAAAAGAACAGTCAGAAATAAAGAATGACATAGCACTAATAAAGAACACATTGGAAGGAATACATAGCAGATTAGGGCAAGCTGAGGGTTGGATCAGTGAATTTTAAGACAGGGTAGAAAAGATCACTCAATCAGAGAACCAAAAGGAAAAACACAATTAAAAAACAGGAGGACAGCTTAAGGGAGCTGTGGGACAACATAAAATGTAATAATATTCGTGTAAAAAAAGAAAATTTTATTTACACAAAGGGGAAGAAAATGAGCAAGGGATAGAAAATGTGTTTGAAGAAATAATGGCAGAAAACATCTTTAACCTGGTGAAGGAAAAAGTCAAATAAGTTCAAGATACACAGAGAGTCCCAAACAAGAAAAACCCAAACAGGCCCACATCCAGACATATCATAATTAAAATGCCAAAAATTAAAGACAAAGAGAGAATCTTAAAGGCAGCAAGAGAGAAGCAATTTGTTACTTACAAAGGAGCTTCTATAAGGCTGTCAGCTGATTTCTCATCAGAAACTCTACAGGCCAGAAAGGAATGTCATGAAGTACTCAAGGTAATGAAAAGCAAGGATCTGAAACCAATATTACTATATCCAGCAAAGGTATCATTCAAAATAGATGGTGAAATAAAAAGCATCCCAGTAAAAAAAAAAAAAAAAAAAAGCATAAAGGAATTTATCACCACCAAAAAAACACTGCAAGAAATACTAAAGGGACTGCTGTAATGAGAAGAAGAGAGAGAGAGAGAGAGAGAGAGAGAGAGAGAGAGAGAGAGAGAAACAGAGGCATACAGAATTAAAATGGCAATAAATAACTATTAATAATAATATTAAATGTAAATGGATTAAATGCTCCAATCAAAAGACATAGGGTAGTTGAATGGATACAAAAACATGACCTAATTATATGCTGTCTACAAGAGACCCACTTCAGAATAAAAGACTCACACAGTATGAAAGTGAAGAGTGAAGGGATGGAAAAACATTTCCCAGGCAAATGAAAAAAAAAAAAAAAAAGCTGGGGTACCTATACTCATATCTGACAAAATAGGCTTCAAAATGAAGGCAATCATGAGACAACAAAGGTCACTACATAATACTAAAGGGCTTGATCCAACAAGAGGATATAAGCCTGGTAAACATACTGTATATGCACCCAATATAGGAGTACCTAAATATTTAAAAGAAAACTTCTAGAGGACTTTAAGGGAGAGATCGACAGCAATATAGTCATAGTAGGTGACTTTAACACCCTGCTGACTTCACTGGATAGATCTTCCAGACAAAATATTAACAAGGAAACAGTGATTCTGAAGGACTCACTGGATCAGATAGATTTAATTGACATTTAAAGAACATTTCACCCCAAAGTTGCAGAATACACATTCTTCTCAAGTGCACATGGGTCATTCTCAAAGATAGACTACTTGTTAGGACACACAAGTCTCTACAAGTTCAAGAAGATTGAAATCATATCAATTATCTTCTCAGACCACAATAAAATAAAATTAGAATTCAACTACAGTAAAAACACTAAAAAAAAAGTCACTATATAATACTAAAGGGGTTGATCCAACACATGCAGGCTAAATAGCATGTTAATAAATAATGAATGAGTTACCAATGAGATCAAGAAAGAAATAAAAAAATCCCAGGAAACAAATGAAAATGAACATACTAAAACCCCAAATCTCTGGGATATAGCAAAAGCAGTCCTGAGAGGGAAGTTCATAGCATTACAGGCCTACCTCAAAAACAAGAAAAATTAATAATAAACTATTTAATCTTGTAACTTAAAGAATTAGAAAGAGAGCAACAAAAGCCCAGAGTAAGTAGAAGGAAGGAAATAATAAAGATGAGAGGAGAAATAAATGACATAGAGACTAAAAAACAAACAAACAAAAAACCCCCCAAAAATCAATGAAACCAAGAACTGGTTTATTGAAAGAATAAACAAGATTGATAACCCATTAGCCAGACTCATCAAGAAACAAAGACAGAGGACCCAAATAAATACAATCAGAAACAAAAGCGGAGAAATAACACAGAAATACAAATCTTACCTTATAATAGACAAATATGCAAATTGACCGCACCTTCGCTACGCCCAAGCCACGCCCACCAACCAAGCCACGCCCATCAACCACGCCCACCAGGAAACCGTTACAGGGACGCTGGGGCCGGTGGCTTTCCGGGCGCCTGCTGCGATCGGAGCAGGGACCGGCTGGGGTGCGGTGCGATGGAGCCCAAGGACCGGAAAGCCGCCCGGGGCTTTCCGGGCCTTGGGCGCCAGCCGGGTGCGTGCTCCGATCGGAGCAGGGACCCGGCTGGGGTGCGGTGCGGCCGAGCCCAAGGACCGGAAAGCCGCCAGGGGCTTTCCGGGCCTTGGGCGCCAGCCGGGTGCGATCGGAGCAGGGACCCGGCTGGGGTGCGGTGCGGCCGAGCCCAAGGACCGGAAAGCCGCCCGGGGCTTTCCGGGCCTTGGGCGCCAGCCGGGTGCGTGCTCCGATCGGAGCAGGGACCCGGCTGGGGTGCGGTGCAGCCGAGCCCAAGGACCGGAAAGCCGCCCGGGGCTTTCCGGGCCTTGGGCGCCAGCCGGGTGCCTGCTGGGACCCGGCTGGGGTGCGGTGCGGCCGAGCCCAAGGACCGGAAAGCCGCCCAAGCGCCAGCCGGGTGCGTGCTCCGATCGGAGCAGGGACCCGGCTGGGGTGCGGTGCGGCCGAGCCCAAGGACCGGAAAGCCGCCCGGGGCTTTCCGGGCCTTGGGCGCCAGCCGGGTGCCTGCTGGGACCCGGCTGGGGTGCGGTGCGGCCGAGCCCAAGGACCG
This sequence comes from Eptesicus fuscus, assembly GCF_027574615.1. Classification (NCBI taxonomy): domain Eukaryota; kingdom Metazoa; phylum Chordata; class Mammalia; order Chiroptera; family Vespertilionidae; genus Eptesicus; species Eptesicus fuscus. The sequence goes on along the minus strand of NC_072494.1, from coordinate 37,521,193 downwards.
GAAAGCCGCCCGGGGCTTTCCGGGCCTTGGGCGCCAGCCGGGTGCGTGCTCCGATCGGAGCAGGGACCCGGCTGGGGTGCGGTGCGGCCGATCCCAAGGACCGGAAAGCCGCCCGGGGCTTTCCGGGCCTTGGGCGCCAGCCGGGTGCCTGCTGGGACCCGGCTGGGGTGCGGTGCGGCGGAGCCCAAGGACCGGAAAGCCGCCCGGGGCTTTCCGGGCCTTGGGCGCCAGCCGGGTGCCTGCTGCGATCGGAGCAGGGACCCGGCGGGGGTGCGGTGCGGCCGAGCCCAAGGACCGGAAAGCCGGCAGGGGCTTTCCGGGCCGGGGGCGCCAGCCGGGTGCCTGCTGGGACCCGGCTGGGGTGCGGTGCGGCCGAGCCCAAGGACCGGAAAGCCGCCCAAGCGCCAGCCGGGTGCGTGCTCGATCGGAGCAGGGTCCCGGCTGGGGTGCGGTGCAGCCGAGCCCAAGGACCGGAAAGCCGCCCGGGGCTTTCCGGGCCTTGGGCGCCAGCCGGGTGCCTGCTCCGATCCGAGCAGGGACCCGGCTGGGGTGCGGTGCGGCCGAGCCCAAGAACCGGAAAGCTGGCAGGGGCTTTCCGGGCCTTGGGCGCCAGCCGGGTGCCTGCTGCCATCGGAGCAGGGTCCCGGCTGGGGTGCGGTGCGGCTGAGCCCTGGGGGTCTGCTCCTGCAATCGGGTCGCAGGGACGCTGGGTGCAGCTGAGCCCAAGGCCACCGCCCAGGGCCAAGCCCGGACCCTGAAAGAAGGTAGAGGGCAGTGGCCACAGCCAAGGCCTGGGTCCCCGGTGCCAGCAGAAAACTGGTGCAGGCAGCCAGGTGAATGAAGGTCTATTGCACGAATCTTCGTGCAAACGGGCTACTAGTGATTGTATAAAAATACTATGGACAACTAACTATAGGCCAACAAGCTGGACAATGTGGACGGAATGAACAAATTCTTAGAAAAATACAATCTCCCAAAACTGAATCAGGAAGAATCAGAAAACCTGAACAGGCCAAAAAACAACTGAGGAAATAGAAGCAGTAATAGTAATAAAAAAAACTACTAGCAAACAAAAGCCCAGGTTCAAAACAGCTTCACGGGGGAGTTTTACCAAACATTCAAAGAAGGATTAACATCTATCATCCTCAAACTATTCCAAAAATTCCAAGAGGAAGGAACACTTCCAAGCTCTTTTTATGAGGCTAGCATTATCCTAATTCCAAAACTAAATAAGGACACTACAAAGAAAGAGAATTATACGCCACTGTCCCTGAAGAACAAAGATGCTAAAATCCAGGCATATAGCAATGCCATTCTCTGAGATAGGAAGTATAAGAGGTAGAGATAACTTTGAGATAAAATTGGGAGCAAGAACAGAAGATTAGTTTTTTTGGCGTGGATATGTTCAGTTGGCATATTTATGGGACATCCAGATGGAGATTTCTAAGGGGTATTTGAATATATAGGACTGAATTTCAGACGAAAAGTATAATCTGGAGAAACAAAGAACAACAAAAAAAACCTTAAAAGCTACATCTCTCATCTCACCCTCAGAAAGCTGAAACTAAGAGGTTAACACCTCTGAAGGACTTGCCAGAGGTCATATGACTAGTTTTTGAGACGCTGGGACCAAAAAGCAGGTCTCTTGGGTCTAGGTCAGTATACCTTCCCCCTGACTGACTTTCCTTTTTCTCTATATTCGTGCTTTCCCTATCTAACAATACCTGACATACAGTAGGTGCTAAAAATATTTATGGAATGAACATACTAATTACAACCATTCTTTGAGGTAGAGCTGGCCTTCCCTTCATCATCACAGAAATTATATCTCAGCAGCATTTTGGAAATTATCAGACCCAGGGAAGTCCTATTTAGCCACCAAATTTGTATTTCCCCAGATATCTTTCAACCCCTCTCTACTTCCTCTAAAAGCAAACCTCTGTTGTACAGGTTGCAACCAAGGACAAGCTTTGTGCCGAGTCTATAGACTTGAATGGCATGATTAATAAAGGCAGAAGAATAAAAAGAAGGTACAGGTTTTGGCACACAGAGCATGTAATCAATTCCCTCTTATTTTAGACTAGAGGCCCAATGCATGAAATTTAGCATTGGTAGGGTTCCTAGTGGCTGCCGGCTGCCGGCCGAGGCCTCCCTCCCTTCCCCCGGCTGGCCCGCCCCCTGGTCAAGCTCCCAGTAGAATGGATAATTTGCATACTACACTTTTATTATATGGGATTTGGAAAAGTTTAGGCTAAGAGAACTTGTCTTGATTCAGTCAAATTAAAGTCCTGAGCCTGGGAGAGAAGAGGGAGCAGCATGAGAAGAAGAAGGCAACTAAGGCTATTGAATACTTAAGGTATGCCAGACTTTGTGCTGGATGATTTACTGAGTCTATCTTATTTAATCTTGATGAAAAAATCACCCATGTTTTTTCAGATGGGGAAACTGAGACTAGAAAGTTTACTTTCCTGAGGGTCTAAAACTGGTAATTGGTGGGTTTGGAACTCAAATCCAAGACTGCCTGCAAAGGTTATGCTGCTTCCTTTACACTATGAAGCCTCCCAGAGGCTTCCATTGTGGTTCCAGGTGTGAGGTATAAGGCTTTAGACCGAATATGTTCATTCCAGTGCTTTCTCTACGTGTCAACAAGCTCTTCAATGTTGCCATCATAGCAGACCCTGCAAAATTTAATGGTCTGAAATTTGAGAGAATCCAGGAGACCCTTATGAACATAAGGGGGTAATGGGTCAAGCCCAGTGATTATTAGCAGATCCCAAAGGAAGTAGGTGTCTTTGACTTCCGAGTTCAACTCTGCTGCTAATTTGTTATGTGGCCTTGGGCACGTTACTCTCCTCTCTTCGTCTTCTAAGGTTAAAGAAAATACCAGGAAATGCAGATTTTCGTGGGCGGCCCTGCTGATGATTTCCCAATCTTTTATGTATTACTCTCTCTAGCACGTAGGGGATGGGAAGAAGTGATGTATGGGGGAGGAAGAGAGTCTCATCCCAAAGAAATGGTTTTGAGGCCCTGGAGAAGCAACAATTTGGTTTGAATCTTAACAAATGAGTAGGAGTTTGTTAGGAAACTAGGAGGGGAAGGGAGATTCCAAGAAGGGCAAAAACTTGAGCAAAGGCCCAGAATGAGTTTGGGGAACTGCAAGTAATCCAGGAAGGCTGTAGCATTTGCAGAAAGGGAGGAGCCAGACTAGAAATTAGGCAGGAGAAATTCATAGAAGCCAAGTCACGTAGTGATCAGTAGTAGCCTTTCAGCCTTCGAAAGAGCCTATCAGTGAAAGATTCTCAGCATGGAAATACCACAAATTTGTGTTTGGAAAAGAGCCTTCTACTCTGTATTTCTGCCCTCTGCCAGAGAATGGCACAACAGAGAAAGGATGTGCTGCTGTTGCCTAGAAACTGGAATGAAAAGACATTTGTGGGGCAGAACCTCTTATCTGTTACTAGAGGCCCTATGCACAAAATTCGTGCAAGAGTAGGCCTTCACAGTCGTCCGGAAGGATGTCCGATGGTCGTTCCGCTGTTTGGCTGTTCAGCCAATTTGCATATTATGATTTTTTTAAAAATTATAGATTCATGGAAGCTTTCTTCTGTTCTTGATTGATTCAACAGTATAAGAACAGAACTGTTATCCACCACCTCAGAAGTGCATCTAATTGTTTTTTACAAGCACCCCGAGGGAAAAGGCTTTCACGCTGTGTGATTTCCAGTCAGATCCAATAAAGCCAGCCTTGCAAGTGGGGTTCTTCAAGGAACAACCGGATAAATCAAATAATGACAGCTCTCTGGGAATGAGGTTTTGAAAGCTCTCCAACCCCTTTCTGCTCCTACAGTGGCTACAAGCCTATTGTTTTTCATCATGATTGTGGGGTGTTGGTTATAAGGCAAGAGAGAGGATGAAGAGTAGGACAAGATAAAATGCCACAGAGGTAACTATTCTTACTGGAATTTAGACATTTTTCTTGAATAAACACTCCCTGAATTGTTATAAACGTTTAGTTATTTTAATTAATTTCTAGAACTCCGGAAAAGTTGGTTCTGATGATTTGTTTTGATAGTTTTCTCATTGCTTTTATGAATGAGAGAACTTTTGGAGATCCTTACTCTGCCATTTTTGCTACCATCTACTGTGTGTGTGTGTGTGTGTGTGTGTGTGTGTGTGTGTGAGAGAGAGAGAGAGAGAGAGAGAGAGAGAGAGAGAGAGGCGGCGGGGGAGAGAATGTGAATTCTCTTTGTCAGGTTAAGTGAATTCTCATCTTCTAGGTTGATTAAAATCATTGTCAAATTTTTTTTACGTCTTCCCCCCTTTAATTGGCCTAATTAATACATATATAGATTTTTTAAAAAGTTATGGCATCTTTGCATTCCTCGAATATATTAAGAGTTAATAAGTTTCTTTATCTGAGTGCTAATTATAGAGATATATTTACTTTGTAGTTTAACATGCATTTTTCAGGACATTCCATAGGAAATATTCCAATAAAAAAATATAATGATAAAGGGTGGCTTGGGAAAATACTGGCATTTAAGGTTTTGTTTCAAATTCTTCTCTAGCTTTTTTTCCATTTTAGCCACACTTTGAACCTATTTTCTCTCCTTTGTAAAAAAATATACAATTTTCAGTATATAAATATATTTATATTGATATTATCGTATATAAACACATAATAAAATTTATATAAGTATATACATTTACCATCATTTCTGAGGTCCATGGTTCTACATATAAACTCTCAATGTTGCATTACATTAGTTATCCCATATCTAGAAAAAAATTTTTATGAAAAAAACTCATAAAATAATGCTAACTTAATATCTGGATTTTTTAAAAGAGATATTTCAAATTTTACAATTTGCTAATTCCCCTCCTCATTCTGCAGAAAGTTCACATAGAACTGCTTTTACGAACATCTGGAACTTCCTTGGAACTTTTGATACGTCAGTGAGAGCAATCTTTCACAACACAAACCTACCATGCTCCTCCCTTGCTGAAAGTCCACCAATGGCTGGCTAGTGTCCTCAGGACAAAATTCTTACTATCCTGCCTTACATGACCCCCATGACCCTACCGGTCTCATCTCTTGCCATGCTTTCTCTAGCTCTTTCAGACACACTGGTCTCTCAGTCCGAATCTCAGGAATGGCAAGCTTTTCCTTTTTCCTAAAGTAGGGATTCCTGGATTTAGTTTTGTGTCTTTGGTGATGGTGCAAGGCAGGAGGAGTGGGAGGTGGGAATTAGGTCAGTGTCTCTGTAGTGCTGACCTAGATATCTTTCCAATGCTACCACTATCTTTGGCTTTACTTGGGCTGAATCTTCTCTAGCCTCACCGGAGTCTCCAGAGCCCACGCAAGGGATTGGAGAGGGGTTACTGCCCCGTTTCAGAGTAACCTCTGCCTTTCTAGTTTTTCGCAGATTTTCTCAGAAAAAGAACACCCAACTCTGCCATGAATCTACATAAAATTCTTTATTGAATTGTCCAGTAGATCTCAAAAGCCCAGGGAACTTTAGGAAGAACAGTGGTCAGAGGAATTTGCATATGAGGCAGGGTGACACAAGTCTGAAGAAAAATTAGAAATGATTCATCTTGATCACCCTAACAATTTGCCTATTAAATCTCATTACCTCAGTGCCAATGTTCAGTTTCTCTCTTGATTCTTCAAGTTACTCCCAAACTCTTCAGTGAAATTCTCCGCCACATTTTTTTGTTGAGGGATCTTGCACACAACCAGATGCCCAGGGCAGTTTCTACCTTTCAATCCTTTTTCGTGTTTTTCAAATACAAATGTCCTGGCTCTGGCCTGATGCTGAGTGAAATTCTCCTGTGCTCAAAGTTGATTTTGGAGTCAGGAAAGCTAAACTCTAGTCTAAAGGGTGAGAGAGAAAATGGGTCCACTTCATTGTCATTGAATCTCCCTCTTACAGCTGAATTTCTCACTAGTTTTCCTAAGAAACACGTAGACCTCAGTCGTATTAGGAAAAACAGATTTTTCTCATTGATCTGATCCTGACTCTTGTGAAATTAAAGCCCCAGAATTATCATGCTAAGAATTATTATTTGAGGACTGGCTTATTTTTCAAGCACCGCCACCCAAGATGACTCTCTATTTGCCATCTAGAAATGTAGCAATAGTTTTCCTTAGGTACTTTTTTACTCACACCTCTCCAGCAACCAGGTGGTTGTTGTTTCTCCCAGAGCACCTCGCCTCATCCTCCCTCCTTCCTTCCCTCCCTCCCTCCCTCCCTCCCTCCCTCCCTCCCTCCCTCCCTCCCTCTTCCTTCCTTTCTTCCTTCCTTCCTTCCTTTCTTCCTTCCTTCCTTCTAATCTTCTCCCGTGGATATGCTTCTCATTGATTTTTTTTAGAGAAAGAGGTAAGGAGAGAAAGAGAGAAACATCGATGTGAGAGGGAAACATCAACTGGTTGCCTCCTGTACGCACTCAGGGAATCAAACCCGCAACCTGGGTATGTGCCCTGATGGAATCGAATCCGCAATGTTTTTGGTGTAAGAGATGATGTTCCAAACAACTGGGTCACCTGGCCAGGGCCTTTCCTCTTTTTTTCTTTTTATTTTCCATTGATTTTTAAAAAGAGAATGGAAGAGAGGGAGAGAGAGAGAGGGAGAGAGAGAAACATGGATGTGAGAGAGACACATCCATTGGTTGCCTCCCACATGCGCCCTGACAGAGGCTGGGGATAGAATCTGCAACCTAGGTACGGACCCTTGACGGTGAATCTAATCTGTGACCCTTCAGTGCATGGGCCGACACTCCAACCATTGAGCAACACCGGCCAGGCCCTTTCCTCTTTCTTGAAGGCTTCTCCACACACACTCCTGACATTCCATTTTTCAGACTCTGATTCCAAAGGGAAGTTCTCTCTGATCCTCAAAACTAGATCTGATCTTCCTAGTTTACATTTGCTCCGCCCTCACCAGCTCTTTTATCTAGCAGTTGTCATATTTGATGACACCTGTACCATTGTCATGAATGAAATTAAATTACTAATTTTCCTTGGGGTGGTCCTCCAGCCTAGAATATAAACTTCATGAAGGCAAGAACTGTGTTTGTCTTTCTCAGTGCTAAATCCAGAGTGGTGTTGCTTAATAAATGCATATAAACAATTTTTGAATAGTCTGAACTTGGTTGGTTGGTAGCTAACATTACTCCCCCCCCCCCCCCCCCTGCCTGCCCCATTCACATCAGGACTATGTAAAATCTGCCTTCCATCCATTTTTCTATATCATGTTGATTTTTTTCTCTTTAATGCTCAGGATCCCAGGTATAGGGGACAGTTAGGTTCAGGGCCTCAGGTCTGGTAGGGTTAAGGATGCGTTGGGAAAATCCCTCAGTTCTGTTTTTATCACTTCTAGTAACTTAACAGTGCAGTTCAATGTAAAACTCCCCTTTAACCTCTTCCTGTCACTCCAACTAAGGCTTGTCTCATGGTCCAAAAATCTATAATGGGAAGGGAGATATGGTCTAACACTTCTCCCCTCTATTTTGCCTCATCTAGTTTCAGCTTCTCTAGTGGTGAGGGCATGGCAGAGAGGCCAAACTAGTTCTCAGTTACCTGGCTGCTGCTAGTTTTCTCTGTTTCTCTGACTAAAACTGATCCACTGTGGATGCCTGCTCTGACAGACATCTGAACGTTGGCTCATTTGTGGAGCACAGGTGTGAGTGTTTGGGGGCCACAGGTTGGTGGGAATGGGAGCGCTCCACTGAAGAGTGCTGATGTGGGAGATGTTCTCTGGCGTGGCTCTCCTGGCCCTCCTCCCACTCAGCTCCCTCCGAGGGCATACCATCCAACCCCGCTGCTGGCATCTGCCTACCTGGTGGCCAGATGGCAAGACAATTGAAGCCTGGCTACCGTCTGCAGTGTCCTCTGTGGAAACCCTACATCCTCGCCAGGCCAAGCAGTGAGTGTGCAGACTGCTCCCCATCTCACTCACATTCCGTGTTTCTGTCTTTGGGAAGGTCAACAAATCCACTGCCCCACCACGGAGAGCAACTTCACTTTCTTATATTTCTTGACTCTCTCGTGTAGTGCTTTTAGAGCCCCTTTCAGTTGACATTAAGGCAAGGTGGCCTTATTCATGCAGAAGAGAGGGAAAAGCCACAGGTCTCTCCCAGATCCAACCATGTTGATCCTGATGTTTTTCTCCTCTCTCCCCATTCTTCTATTTATACAGAGTGGGGGTGAAGAGTGCTGGGGTGATTGCTGGGGGAGCAAAATCAATTCGATCACCCCTTACTTAACTTAGAGGTGATGCCATTCCTGACTCACGTATAGCTCTTTGGGGAGCGTGAAGTCTCCTTGTCTTAGCTCTAAGTTCAGGCCATTGGGAAAAGTCCATCAGGAATCGCATTATAGATATCTACTGGTATTGAGAGAATGAGCCAATGTGTTTGTTGTGCTGTCTGCTCCACAGAGAGCCTTTGCCCAAGCTGGGCTCCCAGACACAGGGTCACTGGGCTGGGAAGCAGTGAGTTCCTATTTCACTCAGGAAGGAAACAAACCAGACAAGGCACTAGCTCTCATGGCCTGCGAGACCCTCGTGGGCAGATGGAACATTCAGGGCAGAATAGAGCACAGTGAGAGCTTGGTACAAAGCAGAAATGTTGAGGGAAATGTACCAGCAGGATGAGGTGGAACAGAGGAAAGAAAATGTAAGAGACAGGAAGATGATGAGGGGGGACAAAAATTTGGAAAGAGAAAAGATGGTGCAGGAAGAGGGGGAAAGACTAAGAGGCTGAGGTCAAGGGGAGGGAACTGGGCGAAGGGACTGGGCTACAGCTTGCCCAGCTGGAGCACAGGGAGATGGGCAGAGCCGCTGATGAGAGAGAACGAGGGCCTGTGCTTCCGGCTTTGCAGCTGTGCAGGTGGCTCTGGGCTGAATCCGCCCCTCTTCTACCATGCTGTCTCCTGAGGTGATTCCGAGGAGAGAGGAGGAAGTGGGGGGAAGTGTGGTGCAGGAGCTGCCACTTTAATTTTTTAAAATATATTTTTATTGATTTAAGAGAGGAAGGGTGGGGGAGAGAGAGAGAGACATCAATGATGAGACAATCATGGATTAGCTGCCTCCTGCAAGCCCCCTTCTGGGGATGGAGCCCATAACCGGGGCATGTGCCCTGACTGGAATCGAACTGTGACCTCCTTATTCATGGGTCAACCGCTCAAACATGGCGCAACATGGCTGGGCAGGAGCTGCCACTTTAACAAACACGCTAGCCCAAAGGCACTGCAGGTGGTGGATCCTATTATTCCTGGACAAGAAGTGAGAATAAAAGATGGAACCTTTTTAAAAAATATATTTTTATTGATTTCAGAGAGGAACGGAAAGGGAGAGGGAAATATCAATGATGAGAGAGAATCATTGATCGGCTGCCTCCTGCACGCCCCCTACTGGAAACCGAGCCTGCAATCCAGGCATGTGCCCTTGATTGGAATCGAACCCGGGACCCTTCAGTCTGCAGGCTGACGCTCTATCCATTGAGCAAAACTGGTTAGGGCAAGATGCAACCTCTTTAAGACTGCTTTGGTCTCCGCAAGAGTTGTGTAGCATAAACATGGTCAAGGAAGCCACTTAAAATTAAAACCTGCAATGAAGAACTTTGGAAAGACTTTCTCTCCCAATACCCAGACCCATTCCTTAGACGGGAGCTTTTGGGTAAAAAGTGTGGCACAGAGTCAGGCACAATCAACATGGGGTCTCATTAAGCAGTTCCCAACATAGGGTCTCAGCCCCCCAGCATGACCAGGCATGTGGTAAGTATGGGTGGGCAATAAATGAACTCATTGATTTGAAGGCCCAGGCCTCATTTATGTGTGCCTGTAGTCGGTCCCACCACCCAGGCCCAATCAAGCTGTTTCTTTGGGCAGAGCCATCTATGAAGTCTGCATTCTCTGAGTTCCCAGGAGCTCCTGGCCTTGCAAACTTCCATGTGTCACCTAGTGCTGCTGTTGGGACAAGCTGGTCCCTGGCAGTGTAGCCAATGCACTTGGGGACCACGGGAACCTAGGAAGGACCACTGGGAATTTTAACTTGAGAAGGGAATGAGTGTGGGACCCAGGAGCTGAGCAGGGTAGTAAGTGGAGGAGAGAACCAAGTCCCATGGACAGGCCTAGAAACACAAAACTAATGGTCAGAACAGCAGAAAGCCTGGAGGCATCTTATGCCGTGCTGTTCAAACAGTGGTGTGTGGGCCCGGCTGTGGTGGCTCAGTGGATTGAGCCTCGTCCCATGTGCCCTGACCGGGAATTGAACTGTGACCTCCTTGTTCATAGGTCAACTGCCCTTTGATTCCCAGTCAGGGCACATGCCTGGGTTGTGGACTTGATCCCCAGTAGGGACATGCAGGAGACAGCCAATCAATGAGTCTCTCTCATCATGGATGTTTCTATCTCTCTCCCCCTCTCCCTTCCTCTCTGAAATCAATAAAAATCTTAAAACAAAAAACAGTGGTGTGTGGGCAGCAGTATCTGCGTCTCCTGGTAATTCATTAGAAATGCAGAATCTCAATTCTCCCCCAGGACCTACTGACTTAAAGTCTGCATTTTAACAAGACCACCAGGTGATTTTCTGTGGTTTGATGGAAAGTTTAAGAAGCAATGAAATATCCAAGGCATTTGGTTTTACTTAAACATGCTCCAGTGGAGCCAGCAGAGGGCAGTGCTCGCTGAGCAACTGCAGGGAAAACTTGCCCTCAGACTTCAGAGAACTTTGGGCCAAGGTTGGACTATCTTCTCTGCACAACGACAAATGGCTCGAGCTCACTGAATCACCCCATTAAGCTTTGATGTATAGGAAAACCAATGTGGGGCCTGGGAACACATGAGACTAAGGCTTGGTTCCTGTACTAGAATTCCCAGACAAGCTTGGGGTACCAGATGTCCTTAAGCATCCCTGGACTCATGGGCATGTGACCTGTACAATCAAGCCATTCCTGTGCCGCGCCAGCATGGCCAAGGGTGACCCTGAGAGGGGGTGGTGAAGGATTGAGAAAAGACAGACAAGAGAATGAAAGCTGGGTCGTGGTGGGACACTGTCCTCTCTGATGGAGAGCTAGCGACAGTGCCACGGACTACAAGCCGTGTCTTTATTTTTATAGCAGATGCCACGAGGCAAAGTGAGGGCGTGGTCAAGATGTTTATAACCTTCTCGTGGGTTTCAATCCTACTCAATTACATGCACCTGAACTCTATCAAGCCCACATCACTCAGGCATGTGGGACCACATATTCGGACCATAGGTTCAAGCTTACAACTATAGCCTTTGGCTATCATTGTGCTGGGAGGGCTCTGCCCTCCAAGCTGGGACTTGCACGTGGCCACGAGAGGACTGTGCCCTCTCATTAGTCCGAGGCTTGAACCTGTCCAAACCCTGTAGCCGCTCTCTACACGTTCCTATGCTCAGAAGGGCGTGGCCCTTGGTTTGGTCCTCTGCTGTCAAGATCTTGAAATTCTTAACAATTTCATCTTTCCACGTGTGCTTTTTGTGAACTCTATTGAGACCATGGCGATGCACATGAGCAGAGGAGATGTGTGCTGTGTGAACGTCAGTCACTGTTCTCTGTTGCTCCATTCATATATAGCCTCCATGGTACCCCATACGTACAGAGCCCAGTGAACCCATGAAGCATGGAAGTTCACAGAGACTCAAAGTGAGTACGAAGGAAGTGTGTTATGGAAGCCACTGTCTTCCATAGAGTTGTTGGTAGAATGTATGTGCATCAAGAAGTAAAACGAAAACAGTTAAGTTATTGTTTTACAATATTTCCACTGTTCTGGTCAGAACAAAACACATATGCATATACGAACAAAATATGAATTGAGTACTTCCAATGATTCCACATACAAATTAAGTGTTCTTGCATTTCATTCAAAACTGACATGGCACAACTTAAAAAGTAAAATTCATAATGATTTAGAATTTTCATTTTCTTTTTTTTTTACTTAAAACATTAAACAGCAAATTAAAAACACACACAAACCATCCTAAGTAGAGAGAGGCTGGGGAAGAAAGGGAAAAGCTTTGTTTTAACACCTTTCATGGCACTTTTCCCCTGCTTTTTGAACAAGGGGTTCCACATTTTCATTTTGCACTGAGCCCCCCAAATTATGTATCTAGCACTCCTTAGAGGGATTGGAGAGGCAGGGAACAACTGTTGCTTGTGACCCAGGCCTTCTACGGTGGGACTGGCCTCAGGTTTCCAAGTAACTAGAACCAATAGAAATATAATGCCTGGCAAGGCGTGCCCATTTCTCAGCAGCTGAGGAACATGCTGATTTGAGATACACAAGGGCATTTCCTCCCTCTTACTGCCTCCTCCAGGAATCCTCTTTCATTACACTCGTGTGTGTGTGTGTGTGTGTGTGTGTGTGTGTGTGTGTGTGTTTTCCCCAAGAAAACCTCCTCTTCTGCCAAGAAAGTGAGGGAAAAGGGAAGGACACTGTACAGAAAGAAATCCTAGACGGTCTGATTGAGTGATGAGAGCTGATAAGAGGTGAGTTTGGGGTGGAATTGCAGGTTAGCCCGAGGGAGAGAGTGGGTATCTTAGGAAGCCCAGGCTATCTTGTGATATGAAAAACCCCAAACATTCTTATCATGCATGTTCAATGCAGACCAGCAGCTGCCTTCTAAGTGATGGCTTGGATCCAGGCTCCTTGCATTCTGTGGCTCCACTTCTGAGGCCCTCACTTTCTGTCCCTGCAATTCCACTCACCTTCTATTGGCTAAATCCAGGCACATGACTCCAGCTAGACGAAAGGAGACTAGGAAAAGGAGGTTTTCTATTGGCCTATGTATTAGTCAGGGTTCTCCAAACAGACAATCACACACACACACACACACACACACACACACACACACACACACACACACACTCACTTATCGTAAGGAACTGGCTCATGCATTTATGGAGGCTCACAAGTCCTAATATCTGAGTGGGAAAGCTGGGGACCCAGGAGAGCCCACGGTGTAGTTCCAGGCCAAGTCCCAAGGCAGGAAAAAACCCCCACAAATGTCCCAGCTTGAAGGCAGCCAGGCAGGAGGAGTTTCCCATACTTGGAGGCAGAGGAGTCTTTTTATTCTATTCAGGCCCACTACTGATTGGCTGAGGCCCATCGCCATTGGCGAGGGTAACCTGCTTTATTGACTCTACTGATCCAAATGTTAACCTCACACAAGGTGCCCTCACAGACACACCCAGGATGATATTTGACCATATGCCTGGGCATCCCTATGGCCCAGTCAAGTTGACACTTAAAATTAACCCCATCACAGACCAGGAGGAAAAAGAAAAGTTTGGTGAAGACACAGCATCTGCCACAGAGGACTGGATGTGGGGAAGGACCGTTTCGTGTCAAGGGAACGTTGTGTGTGGTGAAGCAGTCCTGAAAGGGGGGCCTACCCTTGAGTGACCCTCTTAGCTCCAAGCCTATGGGATGCCTTAGAGGAGAAAAACATACAGCAAAAATTCCAGTTATTTGTCAGTGCTGGGCCTGGGCACTACTTGTCTTTATATAACGGAAGACCCTGGTGAGAATATTGTGTTGATTTGATGGCTTTATTGGACCTCATGACAGCTAGAACTTGGAGAGTTGCCCGCACAGCAACGATGATGAAGGAGGAAGGAGAACTCAACGCCCTATGAAAGGCTTGGGAGGGACCCTTGTATGTGGAAAGCTGCACACTCAGTTCTGGGGAAGCAATCCTGACTCCATATTCCCAGGAAACCTAATACATATGTTCCTCAGAGGACCCAGAAGAAAGCCGACTACCAGGAAGGAGAACTTGGTGAGGGGGGAGTTTGGGAGTGCTGGGACCCAAGGAGGTCTGGCATGGATGTGGGAGCAAGAGTCAGAAATAGCCCAAGTTCACTCCTTAGTCGCACAGGAGCTGACACGGAGGAGCTGATGGTCCCAGGCGCTTCCCCTGTGTGTCTTAATGTTTCAGTTTGCCCAGGCTGATGGAGCTGGCATTGTCTGACAGATTTGGGACAATTTTGGGAATCCACTTTGACAATAACATCAAATATTGATTTAAGCAAGACAATGTTGCATAGTATGATCACATCTTTTTCTTTTGGTGGAAAAAGATTCATGTGTATTTATATATGTATGTTGGAAAGTAACTAGTGGATATAAAATACAATGTTAGACATGATTTTTTATTTTTATTTTCATGCTTAGCAGTTTTATTACTACAGAGTGATTTATGATCATTTTTATTAGTGATTCTAAATTGATATATAGAATGGCATGTCAAAAAGAAATCCTTCATATTTGAGAAAGAAGACTATTCACACCCAGCATTTGACTAAATAGCATAATTATGGCTATATTACCCATGTATTGTTAAGTATTTATTTTTTTGAAAACCTTTATTTTTTATTATTTTTAAAAATTTAATAAATCTTTATTGTTCAGATTATTACAATTGTTTCTCCTCCCCCCCCCATAGCTCCCCTCCACCCGGTTCCCATCCCACCCTCTGCCCTTACCTCCCCCTCATTGTCCTCATCCATAAGTGTATGATTTTAGTCCAGTCTCTTCCTGCACCCCCCCACACCTCTTTCCCCCTGATAATTATCAGTCCACTCCCTTTCTTTGTCCCTGATTCTATTATATTCACCAGTTTATTCTGTTGCTCAGATTTTTTATTCACTTGATTTTTAGATTCACTTGTTGATAGATATGTATTTGTTGTTCATAATTTTTATCTTTACTTTTTTCTTCTTCCTCTTCTTAAAGAATACCTTTCAGTATTTCATATAATATTGGTTTGATGGTGATGAACTCCTTTAGCTTTTTCTTATCTGTGAAGCTCTTTATCTGAGCTTCCATTCTGAATGATAACTTTGCTGGGTAGAGTAATCTTGGTTGTAGGTTCTTGCTGTTCATCACTTTGAATATTTCTTGCCACTCTCGTCTGGCCTGCATAGTTTCTGTTGAGAAATCAGCTGACAATCATATGGGTGCTCCCTTGTAGGTAATTAACTGTTTTTCTCTTTCTGCTTTTAAGATTCTCTCTTTGTCTTTTGCCCTTGGCATTTTTATTATGATGTATCTTGGTGTGGTCCTCTTTGGATTCCTTTTGTTTGGGGTTCTGTGTGCTTCCTGTACTTGTAAGTCTATTTCTTCCACCAGGTGGGGGAAGTTTTCAGTCATTATTTCTTCAAATAGATTTCCAGTATCTTGCTCTCTTTCTTCTTCTGGCACCCTCATAATTCTGATGTTGGTATGCTTGAAGTTGTCCCAGAGGCTTCTTACACTATCTTCAACTTTTTGGATTCTTTTTTCTTTTTGCTTTTCTGGTTGAGTATTTTTTGCTTCTTTGTATTTCAAATCTTTGACTTGATTCTTGCATTCCTCTAGTCTGCTGTTGGGTCTCTGTATAATATTTTTTATTTCAGTCAGTGTATGTTTAATTTCTAGTTGGTCCTTTTTCATATCCTCGAGGGTCTTGTTAAATTTATAGGCCTTTTCTAGGAAATTCTTGAAAAACCATATAACTGTGGTTTTGAATTCTATATCCAGTCGTTTGTTCTCCATTTCTTTCATTTGTGGTCTGTTTCTTTGACTCCACATTTTCACTGCTTCCCTGAGTTGGTAGGATAGCTTTGTGTGCTAGGTTTCCTATATGGCCGGTGGGTCAGCCTCCCCAGTTACCTGAGGTGGACACTCTTGGTGCTCCCCTTTGTGGACTGTGTGTACAGCCTTGTTGTAGGACCAGACTTGCAAAATTGCAAAAGCCTCTGTGCTCAGCTTGGATGGGGCAGAGTCTCAGGGCTGAGCAGACAGTCTTGGCTTCCTGTCATCCCTGCCCTAGTGCACGTGCCTCCAGACCTCTGCCTTCCACGGATCCCCTGAGTTTCCACCTGACAGTCCAGATTCCCCCTGTAAGAGCGTGGGTCCCCCAGGGGCTCGCCTGGAACTGGGTTTCAGTGCAGTCAGGAGCTTCCGACTCCTTCCGCTATGGAAAGCCTGCAGCAACCTCCGCAGTCAGACCTCTCTGAGCTCACTCATGTGCGTGCGTGCCTCCAGACCCCTGCCCACTGCGGCTCCCCCGAGTCTCTGAGTCTCCATGTGCCTTTCTCTACAGTCCAGACTCCACCCGTATGAGCCTGGGTCCACGGGGTTTCGGCCAGAGCTGGGGTTCAGTGCAGTCGGAACTGGGGTTCAGTGCAGTTGGGGGCTTCTTTTCCCCTCCCGCCAGCCAGGCACTCAGCCGCCCTTCCTCTCTGCGTGCGTCTCCGTACCTCAGCGCTTTGCAGCTCCTCTGATCCGTGACTTTTCTCTTTCTTTCTAGTTGTAGAATTTCCACTCAGCCAGCTTTCCTGTGGTTCTGGATGATGTCCGTTCTGTCTTTTGGTTGTTGTTTTGAAATCATTGTGCAAGGCAGCAGTTTAGGTGCTTACCTAGGCCGTCATCCTGGTTTCTCCCCAAAACCTTTATTTTTGAGAGTATTACAGATGCCCCCATTTCCGCCCCCATGCTGCCCTCCACTGGTTCCTGCCCTGCCCTAGGCCTTCACCACCCTATTGTCTGTGTCCATAGGTAATGCATATCTATATAATAAAAGCCCAGTGACCATTACAGCAGAATGACCAGTCGCTATGATGCGCACTGACCACCAGGGGGCAGACACTCAATGCAGGAGCTGCCCTCTGGTGGTCAGTGCGCTCCCACAGCTGGTGGGCTGCTCAGCCAGAAGCCGGATTCATGGCTGGTGAGCGCAGCGGTAGTGACTGGAGCCTCTCTTGCCTCCACAGCAGTGTTAAGGAGCGGTGAGCCAAGCTGTAAGGAGCAAGCAGGTGGGAAGTTAGGTCCTGGATTGTGAGATGGCACAGGCTGGGCTGAGGGACCCCCTCCCCTTGCCATGAATTTTGTGCAACAGGCCTCTAGTATGCATATAAAATCTTTGATTAATCTCTTCCCATTCCCCCTCCTCCCTTCCCTCTGAGATTTGTCAATCTGTTCCATATTTCCATGCCTCTGGTTCTATTTTATTCATCAGTTTATTCTGTTCATTAGATTCCTTGTTCACCTATTTGATTTTTAGGTTCAACTGTTGATAGATAGGCATTATATATATATATATATATATATATATATATATATATATATATATAAATTAATTTAGAGAGGAAGAAAGAGGGGGGGAGAGAGAGAGAGAGATTGCACACCCCCCACTGGGGATCAAGCCCACAACCTGGGCATGTGCCCTTGACCAGAATTGAACCCAGGACCCTTCAGTTCACAGATCAATGCTCTATCCGCTAAGCCAAACCAGCTAGGACTAGTTCTTCTTCTTCTTAAAGAAGACCCTTTATCATTTCATGTAATACTGGTTTGGTGGTGATGAACTTCTTAGCTTTTCCTTGTCTAGCAAGTTCTTTATCTGACCTTCAATTCTAAATGATAACTTTGAGGGTAGAGTAATCTTGATTATAGGTCCTTGCTTTTCATCACTTTGAATATTTCTTGGCACTCCCTTTTGGCCTGCAAAGTTTCTGTTGATAAGTCAGCTGATAGTCTCAGAGGATCTCTCTTATAGGTAACCAACTGTTTTTCTCTTGCTGTTTTTAAGATTCTCTCTTTGTCTTTAACCTTTTGCATTTTAATTATGATGTATCTTGGTGTGGGCCCCTTTGGGTTCCTCTTGTTTGGGACTTACTGTGCTTCCTGAACTTGTATGTCTATTTCTTTCACTAGGTAAGGGGAGTTTTCTGTAATTATTTTTTCAAATAGGTTTTCATGCCTCTCTTCTCCTTCCAGTACTCCCATGATGCAAAAGTCAACCCAGAAGCTCCTTACACTATCTTCATGTTTTTGGATTCTTTTTTCTTTTTGTGTTCTGATTGGGTGTTTTTTGCATCTTTATATTCCAAATTCTTGATTCCTTCAAATTCAGCATCCTCTACTCTACTGTTGATCCCCTATAAATATTTTCTTTTAAAAAAAGTTTTTATTTATTTTGAAGAGAGGACGGGAGGTGGAGAGAGGGATAGAAACATCAATGATGAGAGATAATCATTGATCAGCTGCCTCCTGCATACCCCCACTGGAGACCAAGCCTGCAATTTGGGCATGTGCCCTGACCAGGAATTGAACCATGACTTCCTGGTTCATGAGTCAACACTCAACTACTGACCAACACCAGCTGGGACACTGTAAATTATTCTTTATTTCAGATAATGTATGTTCCATTTCTGACTGATCCTATTTATGTCATTGATATTCTCACTAATTTTCTTGAAATTCTTACTAAGTTCCTTGAAGTTCTCATTCAGTTCCTTAATCATCCTTGTAACCATGGTTTTAAACTCTGTATCCAGTAGTTTCCTTCCTTCCATTTTATTCAGTTCTTTTTCTGGAGATTTCTCCTGTTTTTTCATTTGTGACATGTTTCTTTGTCTCCCCATTTTGGCTGCTTTCCTGTGTTTGTTTCTATGTATTAGGTAGATCTGCTATGTCTCCCAGACTTGGTAGAGTCACCTCGTGTAGTAGGTGTCCTGAAGGGCCCAGTGTCTCAGCTTCCCCAGTTACCTGAGCTGGGCACTCCAGTTGCACCTCTGTGTGAGCTGTGTGCACAGTCCTATTATAGTTGAGTCTTGATTTATGTTGGCATCACTGGGAAGGATAGACGCCCCCAGGCCAATTGGTTGTAAGGATTGGCTATGACTACAACTGAAGTATTGCTGTTGTGCAGGAGCCCACCCTATGGAACAGGACTTCTTTTAGTGGAGCTCTGGTGCTCACCGAGTCCAACCCTTGAGTATGTCACTTGTGGAGGTGGTGGGGTGTAATCCAGCATGGTCGAAGCTGACCACTGGATGCACTGGCTCTGGGGCCTCCCAGGAGGTTCAGAGTCAGCCTCTCCCTGTGCCCTTCCCAGGGCCACCCAGGATGAGCTACAAAGCAATCTGTAGATGACTGTTACTTGTGTTGAGCTCAGAGGTGCCCAGGAGAGGCCAAGCTGTGAACCAGGATGGGCTGCTGCTAGTTCCAGGCCTGGGGCCACTTATTGAGAGTTATGAGACTTGCTGAGGCCAGTTGATAGTTGTTTGAGAGATTTTAGGAAAGTCCAAATGAGGCAACACAGGCCAGTTGTATGGAAAAGCCACTGGAAATGATGTGATAAGCCTGCTAGTAGGGAGGGGCAGGGTCTCAGGGAATCACCAGGGTAGAGGGAAAGGGTGAACCAGGTTGATGGAGATTCAGATATGATGCAGCCTGACAGCTCAGTGGCAGAGAGGGCTCAACAAAGGAACACTAGCCTCTGCCAGCACTTCTGTCTGGGAGAAGCCTGCCCCCCCAGCTCTTGCCCTGATTCCAGACAAAGCAGTTCCTCCCTAAATGTCCCAAGGTCCTTTCAAGTTGGCCTAGCACTGGAGCTAAGAGGGAGTGAATATGAGTAAGTCCTTTTAAGAGGAATGGCCTGGGATTCCCCCAGCCTCTGTGTTCCTCAGCCACAATCCCCACTGGTTTTTACACCCAGAAGTTGTGGGGGCTTCTCTTCCCAACACTGGAATCCTGGACTGGGGGCCTGGCATGGGGCAGGGACCCCTTGTTACTCAGGGAAACCTCCATAGCCAAGATATCCCTCTGATTTTAAACCGCCACACGTGGGAGTGGGACCAGCTGGTTCTACAATTCTATCCCATGTCTCTGCCCCTCCTACCAGTCTTGATGTGCTTCTTCTTGCAAGTATTTATTTATTATTCTGTAGATGTAAATAGACCACTTCAACATACCATTATGGAAGGTCTAAAAAATGGAATTGTGAAATTCAACTTATTTTTTCTCTTTTTTATTATTTATTTATTACTTTTAAAAAATGTATCTTTATTATTGAAAGCATTACAGATGTTGCCTTTGTGAGTGTGTTTTTCCCCCCATTAACCCCCCTCTTCCCAACACCTGCCTCTCCCAAGCCTTTACCACACTATTGTCTGTGTCCATGGGCTGTGCATATATGCATATAAGTACCCCTCCCCCACCTTCCCTCTGAAATTCATCAGTTTGTTCCATGGCTCTATGTCTCTGGATCTATTTTGTTAGAACTTATTGGGGTGGCATTGGTTAATAAAGGTATATAGGTTTCAAGTGAACAATTCTATAATACATCATCTCTATATTGTATCACTAGAGGCCCCTTTCAGGAAGATTCCTGCAATAGGGCTTCCTGCTGCGGTCTCCGCTGCCCTGCCTGCTTCCCTTCCTTCTCCGCCATCCCACTTGCATTCTTCTCCGCAGCTTCGCTCCCTTCTGCAGCGCTTGGCTTCTTTCTACGCTGTCTTCAGTCTTTGCTCTGGCCTGGATATGCAAATTAACCACCATCTTGGTTGGGTTAATTTGCACACTTGCCCTGATTGGCTGGTGGGCGTGGCTTGTGGGTGTAGCGAAGGTACGGTCAATTTGCATGTTTCTCTTTTATTAGAGAGGATGTGTTCACCACTTCAAGTCAAGTCTCCTTCCATCACCATTTTTACCCCTCTTTTACCCTCTTTTACCTCCCCCACTCTTTCCCTCTGGTAATCACCATACTGTAGTCATGATTTTTAAAAAATATATTTTGATTGATTTCAGAGAGGAAGGGAGACGGAGAGAGAGATAGAAACATCAATGATGAAAGAGAATCACTGATCAGCTGCCTTCTGCATGCCCCCCTACTGGGGATGGAGCCTGCAACCTGGGCATGCGCCTTGACCAGGAATCAAACCATGACTTCCTGGTTCATAGGTCAATGTTCAACAACTGAGCCATGCCAGCTGGGTTGTAGTCGTGATTTTTAAAAGTTTAATTTGAAACTCTTTATAGGTGCTTCAAAACACTTTCTCCATCCCATAGAACTGGAGCTTCTACTCGGGTTAAGAGCATGGTTGCTGTTGAAGACAAGATCCTGTAGTCTTCTACTTTCACCCTTGAGTTAGAAGAGCTTGTCTCAGATCAGTAGGAGGCCAAGAATGGTGGGTACAATGACCATGAGCCACATTGGAATCCAAGCTACTCCAGAGGATTGGGCTGAAAAGGCAAGAAAATCCCAAATACTTAGGTGTATGATTACTACATTGAGAAAGGGTGGTGGTGTGGACATTGTCATGGGAGCAGGAAAGTGTATTTCCTCCCTGAATCCAGTCTCATTGTGCCTGAGATATCCTCACCCCAGACTAGCTCAGTCTCCCCAGATTAAAGTATAAAGAGTGCAGAAACTGATTAACTATTACTGGCTCAGCTGAGTGCTGTGCTTGCATGTCTGTGGGCCTGGGAAAGAATCACTCTCCTTCACCAGACAGCATTGAGTAGGGCAGAGCTCCAGGTATAGACAGATGACTATTTAATGCTATGCACAGATGACCTTAGGAAAGGAAGGACTACTTCCTGTTTCTCCATCTCATTAACCATTTGTACCAACTAGAAGGAAAAAAGGGGGGAAGGGAGAAACAGGGAGGGAAGGGAATAAAAACAGAGGAGGAGAGGAGACAGCCAGGAGGAGAAGGAAGGAAGTAAAAAATAATAAGGGAAAGACAATGAGTGATAAAATAGGGAAGGGAGATTAGGAATGCTTTTCTAGGATAATTTGGGCAGCTAAAAAGTGACAAGATAGGTTTAACTCTTCCAAAAAATTTAAGTATTATTGTTTTCATCCTTGCTGCCATTGAGCAGTCACCCTCTTTTTATAAAGGACAGAGACTGTGTGTCTTCCTTTTCCTGGATCTCAGGATAAGGTGTTGACGTAAAGGTGATGCTGGAACTGCCCAGTCAACTTGTGGTCTTAAGGTCAGACACCAAACTTCACATTGAGTCTGAGGTGACAGAAAAGCAGCAAATACAAGGATGCTAGAAGAGATATGACCAGTTGGTTGGGAAGAATAAAGAAGAACATACAGTTTCCATAGTCCACCTGTAGCAATAGAGATAAAGAAATCAGCACAGATAGGGGGAAAGTAGACTGGGTCCAAGAAGACCATGAAAGAGCAATGTCCTTGGGGGCCATGGTCCCTGATGACTTGGCATGACAGGGATCTCAGGTAAATGTTGACATCACAGGGATGAGTTATTCTAGAAGGATGTGTACACCAGGGTTCAGGGATGTGATTTCAGGGGTGTAGAGAGTAAGAGAGAGCTGAATGCTGGTGATAGCAATTCATGTTTATTAAGGGGACCCCGAAAACCCCTAGTGTCTCCCAACTTGAAGGGACTGCCTAATTTAGCTACCATTCACTGAAGACTTGTCAGGCACTGTGCTAGGTCAGTGGTCAGAAAACTCATTAGTCAACAGAGCGGCAAACCGCAGCTCGCGAGCTGCATGTGGCTCGCGAGCCGCAGTTTGCCGACCACTGTGCTAGGTCATTTATATTGTCTCATTCAATCCTTACAACAACACGAGATAAGAACTATTATTTTGTCTGTATTTAAGAGGAACATGACTTAGAGAAGCTATGTAACTTGCTTAGTTAGTAAGTGACATTCCCAGAATTAATTCCCAGGTGTCTGACTCCAAAACCCACAGACTTACTACCCAATGTTAGCTCCCCACTATGGGTTCTGTGTAGACCTGATAGAGATTTAGGAGTGATGCTCAAGTGAGTGAATAGATTCTCCCAGGAGATGGAGGAATCTGAACCATTAAACCCAGAATTTGTCTGCCTAAATTCACCAAGAACACAGCTGGGGAGAGCAGAGTCTCTACCTTAGGATAAAGCTCTCACTTCTGTTCACTACTTGTTCTCCCTCATGCTCATCTCTTTGGCCCTTCTTCTGTTGTTGATTTAGACTATCTACCAGAAACCTCTCAATGCGCCTGCTCCACAGTGTGTGGCCTACCCTCCCACTTGCCCTGTTCTCTCTGGTCACCCTGATATCTCAGATCGTCCTACAGTTACCCTGGCCTCAGATTCCAGGACCATGCATTGTTAGAGCAGGCGAGGAGGTGACATCCTGTGCAACTGCCCTTTGCAGATAAGGACACTGATCTCCACAAAATGAGGTGAGTTCACTGGGAGGTGTTAGCAGAGCCATGAGTAGAACCTGAGTCTCCCAGATGCCTTTGGGATTCTCCATCAAATTCTGTGCCAGAAGAATTTGAAAGGGTCCCCACACCTTTCTTCATTCAAGAGAAAACTAGTGACCCTGAACCCATCTCAGCTCCCTTGGGAATATTTCTTACCCAGTTCGCAGGGTGAAATGAAGTAGACTGTATCATTGTTTTGGCTCACAGGATTGCTGACTTCGCATCTGTAAAACTTGGAGGAGTTCTGAGGTATAACGGTGATATTAAGCACACCACTCTGGAGCCGTTCTGAAATGGGTCCTGAGTCCCCATACCAGGTGTAGTTGACAGACGGACTTCGGGCCATACATGACAGGATCAGATGACAGCTGTTGTTCATTTCCTGTGTCTTCTCGATTGTTATGTCAGGCTTAGGTACAGGATCTGAAAATGAGGAGGGTGTTATAAGATGAGACATTGGATTTATGCATTTGTGGGGCATTTATGCTGTGAAGGTTTAGCCAACAATGTACAAAGGAAGCTAGGAGTGACAAGTGCTGTGGGAATTGAAGTCATAGAGCAGAAGCCCCTCTAGAGGGAACTAGTAAGCAGCTTGGCCCTCTGGGAAGCTTCAGCCTGGGAGAGGTTTAGGAGGAGGAGCTATGCACTCAGAAACAAAATGGGTTTATGACAGTCTGTGGGCCAGAAAGAACAGCAGAGGGTTGGCAGAGAGATCTGCTAGGGTCAGAGTTGGTATCCCAACTATTTGAACTGCTCAGGGCCCCTTCTCTAGCAATGGCCCTTAGTTGATACCTTGTTCTGTCTGTCCTTCAAAGACTTTTGGATTCAGATTCAGCAGGAGTCCTGGGGTAAGAGATTCTGCCCTGCACACGGCAAAGCTCTTTTCTGGACTCTGGCGGAGCTACGGAGAAGAACCTCATGTAATCCCCAGCACCTGTCAGCAGTGACCAGCAGCACTGTGTATGTTCACTTTGGTATCTCAGTGTCTAGTGCAGTGCCTGCCACATAGCAGGTATTCTAGAAGTATCTAATGAGTAGATGGATGGAGCAGTTGTGAGATAGAAAGGACAAAACACTAGCCTTGAACTGAGACCAGCCTGGATCCTGTACTTGGCTCTGGTGGAGTGACATTAGGCAAGATAATGGATGCCTTGAATTTCCTCCTCATTTGCAAAATGACATTGTCCATGGGAAGGGGTTTTCTGCAGACTGTGTTATAAGCATGCTGAAGGTCACGTCATCACCACAGCTATCGTCCTGCTGCCAGACAGGCGAAAACGTAATCCCAGCATCTGCTCCTTCCTGTGCTAGGGTCACTTCACTTGAAATTCTCTTGGGGTTTTTTATTCTGGTCAAGGGTCAACCATCTGCAGAGTCAGATGTCACAGGATTTAAATGTGACAGAGAATTGACCAGGTCAGAGTTTGCCTCTGGGTTGTATGTGTGTGGAGGGGCAGAGGGAGCTCTACCAGGCTGGTGCCCTGAACCCTAGACTCATCATCTCTCAGATTACTCAACTCACCCTGCATGCTTTAACTGAGCAATTTTTATGCAATTCTTCCGCCACTTCCTAGCTTCATGTCTAGACTTCCTTCCTCATTTCTCATGGTGAGCAGCTCAGCCCTAGGCGCTTTGTGGGTGGGATTTATTGAATCAATTGGGGTAATCTGGTTCCAAGATGCCCCCTTTGAGCTACCAGAAATTCCTGGGCTGGACTAAAGGACAATTCTTCTTCTAAACACATCCTGAGGGTCTTATCTTCAGGCAGATGGACTGAAGCCAAACTAGATGGTGGATTTTAAAATATTCAGAAATTTTGCAAGCTGGTTGCGAAACCATTAGTAACTTAGAATTGGCTGTGATGGGAGTATTTACCACACAGATTGGTAAAGGACACAAATTTGGAGTTGTTTTTTCTAAACACCACTATAAGAGACTTTGAACATTTCCTGTTCTCAGGACCTCCTGAATTTGTAGGCCATGTGACATGGAAGAAGTGAGCAAGAAGAGGAACCTAGCCTCTTAGAACTGGGACCATCTGGCTGGTGGGACCTAAATACATACAACGCGTTTTATTTGCACTATTTTAGCATTTAAAAATTACCCACTTGGATTTTTATAGCATCCTAAAAGGTAGATATAGTTATCCTTATACTATGATGAGGAACTCAAGGCTCTGAGGTGCACACTTCTCTTGGATGTTTGCCCAAACTCTTTTCTCTAACTTCTTACCCCAGAAGGGACCATGCTTCTGCCTTATCACCTAACCCTTTTGGCCGTTAATGTTTAGATCAGGTACACATACCTGAACCAAGTTGGGTTAATTAGCCTCTCTCTTTCTCTCTCTTCTGTTCTTTATTTATCCATTTTATTTTCTCAGGGGAAAAAAGAAGGGAAAGGGTCAGTGTGTGTATTAGAAATGACAGATTGCAAATGACTAATGCATAGCAAAATCAGCCATCAAATAAGCAGCCCCCAATGATGGGGGTCACCAAAGCCCCAGGAGGCTCAGTCTCCTGCAGACAAAGATGTGGGGGAGGGATCAGGGAGAGAACAGATAGGTACAGGCTTTCTTGCCCTCCCTCCCCATAAATTTAAGATTTCACACAAAGCTTTGGTTTCCAGCAGTAAAGATGGAGTTACACTCATCTGTCTCCTTCTAAACTATCGTGTGGCTACTTTGACATAAGTTTCTTGAGCCTGCATAAAATTCCCGAGTGACTTGGATATACGTTCGTCTTCCCTTTCTTGGTCTCCCAACCCCACTTTCAAAATGGAAGGCCCCCTCATTGCTCCTCTCTACTTGAACATTAGAGATTAAAGTACTCTTGATCCATCTACATGCAGCAATCTAAGTGTTTGGCATTAATCACATATCAAGAAATGGTCTTGACTCAGGAGTTTGGGATCAAGGAATGGAGTCTTCTTAGCTTCTTCAGGCTTTTTGCATACATATCACTTAAGAGCTGGGGAGCCCAGCCGGTGTGGCTCCGTGGTTGAGTGTTGATTTATGAACCAGGAGGTCACGGGTCCATTCCTGGTCAGGGCACAAGCCCGGGTTGTGGGCTCGATCCCCAGAGTGGGTGTGCAGGAGGCAGCCAATCAGTGATTCTCTTCTATCATTGATGTTTCTATCTCTCTCTCCCTCTCCCTTCCTCTCTAAAAGCAATAAAAAAAATATATATTTTAAAAAGAGTTGGGGAGACATTAAATGGGGGAAGCTCTTTTGTGGGGGTGGATAAAAGAGGAGTCAAGTTTTTAGGACAGAAGATCTGGTCCAAAATAGGAAACAGGGGAAGGAGAATAAAAAGAGAGGATAGTTTATTCAATAACTGGTGTTTAAAAAACTGGACAGACATGCAAAAGAACTGAAATTAGATCACCTTCTTACATCATACCTAAGAATAACTTCAAAATGGATTAAAGACTTAAATGTAAGATTCAAAACCATAAAACTCTTAGAAGAAAACATAGACAAGATTTCAAACATTTCTCTAGCAATATTTTTCTGACATATCTCCTCAGATAAGGGGAATAACATTAAAAAAATTAAAAAGTGGGACTATATCAAACTAAAAAGTTTTTCAAAGCAAGGGAAACTATCAACAAAATGACAAGACAACTTACTGAATGGGAGAAGAAATTCACCCATGGTACATCTGATAATGGGTAAATATTCAAAATTTCTAAAGAACTCATACAATTTAACACCAGAAAAACAATCCAATTAAAACATGGGCAGGAGATCTGAATAGACACTTCTCCAAAAAGGATATATAGATGGCCAATAGACATATGAAAAGATGCTCAACATCACTAATTGTCAGAGAAATACAAACCAAAACCACAATGACATACCACCTCACACCTGTCAGAAAAGCTATCATCAAATATCAACAAACAACAAGTGTTGGTGAGGATCTAGAGTAAAGAGAACCTTCATGCACTATTGGTAGGAATGCAGACCAATGCGACCACTATAGAAAACAGTATGGAGGTTCCTCAAAAAATTACAAATGCAACTATGGCCCAGCAATTCCACTTCTAGATATATATCCAAAGAAACCCAAAACACTAATTTGAAAGAATATATCCACTCCTATGTTTATTGCAGCATTATTTACAATAGCCAAGATATGGAAGCAACCCATGTCTATCAATAGATGAGTGGATAAAAAATTTGTAGTACATATATGTGATGGAATATTACTCGGCCATAAAGTAGAATGAAATCTTACCATTTGTGACAGCATGGATAGATCTAGAGGGTAGGATGCTCAGTGAAATAAATCAGTCAGAGAAAGACAAATGCCATATGATATCACATTTGTGGAATCTAAAGAACAAAACAAATGGGCAAATGAAATAGAAACACACTTATAGATACAGAGAACAAACTGATAGAGGCTAGAAGGGAGGGATGTTGGGGATGCGGACAATAGGTGATGGATTAAGAAGTACTAATTGGTAGTTACAACATAGGGAATATAGTTAATAACTACATATGGTGCCAGGTGAGCACTTGAATTATCAGAGGGATCACTTACTAACCTATATGAATATCTATCCGCTGGGCCGTAACTGAAATTAACACAAGAAGGTGTTGAATGCAAACCGTAATCAAAAAATAAAATGTAATCCCTGGCCGGTTTGGCTCAGTGGATAGAGCGTTGGCCTGTAGACTGGAGGGTCCCGGGTTCGATGTCGGTCAAGGGCATATGCCCGGATTTCGGGCTCCATCCCCAGTAAGGGGTGTGCAGGAGGCAGCCAGTCAGTGATTCTCTCTCTTCATTGATGTTTCTATCTCTCTCTCCCTCTCCCAAATCAATAAAAATATATTTAAAAAATAAAAAAGTAATAATAAAATAAAGGAAGCTTACAAAGAGGAGCTTAAAGCCCTAACTGGTTTGGCTCAGTGGATAGAGCGTTGTCCTGCTAACTCAAGGGTCCCAGGTTCGATTCTAGTCAATGGCATGTACCTTGGTTGTGGGCACATTCCCAGTAGGGGTTGTGCTGGAGGCAGCTGATGGATGTTTCTCTCTCATCGATGATTCTAACTCTCTATCCCTCTCCCTTCCTCTCTGTAAAAAATCAATAAAATATAATTAAGCCCTGGCCTGTGTTTCTCTGTGGTTAGAACATCAGCCCGCATACCAAAGGGTCTTGGGTTAGATTCCCAGTCAAAGGCACATACTTGGGTTGGAGGTTTGATCCCCTGCCACCATCAAGGTGCATGCGGGAGGCAACCAATCGATGTGTCTCAATCACATCTCTCTCTCTCTCTCTCTCTCTCTCTCTCTCTCTCTCTCTCTCTCTCTCCTTTTCACTCACTAAAAATCAATGAAAAAAATATCCTGAGGTTAGAATAAATAAACAAATATTGGAGAAGGAACCTGAAAGTGGCCCTGGCTGGTGTGGCTCAATTGATTGAGCGTAGTCCCATGCACCAAAGGTCACTGGTTGGATTCCCAATGGAGGCACATGTAGGAGGGAGTCCAGTCAATGTTTCTCTCTCACATCAATGTTTCTCTCTCTCTCTGTATAAAAAAAAACCAAAACAAACAAACAAAAAAAACCCTGAAAGTTTAAAAAGTAGAAAAAAAAAGCTGAAGTGCATAAGACAGATAGGTCATCCACACACAGCTTGTGCAGTTGGCAACCTGGAGAAGTGGCACAAGGAGCAGTTTTCCAAGGGACCAAGTAAATACAATGGTATTGGCCCAGAATGGGGATGGGAGTGAGCTTAGGAGTAGCTGGTCTGCAACTGGTTTCCCAACCACCCCTTTGCCTATCATCACAACCCATTGCCTGGGACAGTTCTCAGAACCCTATCCCAAGAGTGGGTTATGAAGAGAAAGGAGAAACCCTGCCTTGCCTGAGATGCCCTCCCACAGGATGTAGTACTTTGTGGGTTGGGTCTATCAGTCTGGTCTCATGCTTAATCTGTCTCACTCTGGCGCAAGAAATAGTATTATTACATATCCTTCTTTAAAAGAAAAAACTACTTCCCTATCCGGATCACTTTCCAAGCTGGAACTTCTGGGGCTGAAGACTCAGACAGAGCATATAGGGAGGGGTGTCCCCCAAAGCCCGCCCATGCATTTGGATAGAGAGTGGTTGGAGTTCCTTTGCCCCCACCCCTCCCTGCCTACCCTCCAAGAGGGAAGAGGGGGTGATGCTGTGGACTCCAGACTGAGATACATAGCAGTGCCAGCTGCCCCCTTCCCACCCTGTTTCCACTTTCTCCATCCCACCTGCTCTTTGACACTTCCTGATCACAAAAGGATACCCCACGCACACCGTGGGCTCAATGCTGGGCCTCTGGGAACGGATCAGAGCTACGGATCTCTTTCTCTTCCTCCTGTACGTAGGCTGGCTTTCCCTGTGAGCTGGGGGCCTGCTGGGCCTTCAGTGGACAGGAGGCCGCCATATGGCCAATGCTCTGGCAGAAGTGGCCCAATGGTGCTGGGGTGGCAGCTTGCATTCCTTGGCATGACGGTCTAGACCTGCACAGTTGGAGCACCTGTCCCTTTGACCTGCACTTCTGCATGTTCTGCCCTCTTGGCCTCCTCTCACTCCCAATACAGGACAGCCCTCCAGAGCTGGTGACTCAGATTCCAGGCAGAAGTAAGTTGGTGGACTTCCTTTTTTATTATTTTTTAAAAAATAAATATTTTTAGAGAGAGGAAGGAAGAGAGAAGGCGAAACATTGATGTGAGAGAGAACATCAACTAGTTGCCTCATATATGCACCCCGGACCCTTAACCTAGGTATGTGCCCCGATGGGGAATCGAACCTGCCACCACATGGTGTACAGGATGACACTCCAACCAGCTGAGCCACACTGGCCAGAGCCTTTGGTGGACTTCTTAAAGGTGAACTCCACGGCCTCACCCTCCTTCATGCTCCAAAAGCCCTCCACGTGCAGCTTATTCTGCAAACTGCTGGTTCAGCACAGAGCCCATGGTAGTTGGCTACGCCCGAGTTCCTGGGCCTGTCAGGTGAGGGAGCTGCTGGCCCCAGAGAAGTCCAAAGGCAGAGAGGTGGTTTGGAGAAGAGGCTGCTACATCTTCCCCAGCACAACCAGTTTTTCTCCCTTGAGATTGAAACGGAAAGATACAGAAGTCTAGACTTTGAGAGATAAGTCATGTAAATGGCAGGAATCCACAGGCCTAGTCCACAGATTCCTGCGGCTGGGGACTCTAGACTGGCCCTAGTTCTCAGTCTTCCTCCCCTTCAGCCCTTCTTGAATCTTCCAAAGTCCTTCAATTAATTTAAATAATCCTTGTTCCTTAAATAATTTCTCATTTTTTTTTGCTAAAGGTACGTCAAATTGGTTTCTCTTACTTGCCATTGTGGACGAAAAAAAGACCACATGCTAACCTGATTAGCTCAGAGGAGGCCTGTAGGGGGGTTTTGCAAACCCAAAGACCTAAGGGAACCACAAACGATGGTCTGAAATTAAAACTTTAACTAAAAGCAGTTTATGGTGGATAGTCACATTCTGATAAAGGTCAATATTTACCATAACTGAGTCTATTGTCTTTTTGCATCTATGATAACATATCATGGGAATGTCAAAGTAATTTCCCTTTTTCCAGACCCCTCAAAGCACAGGCACCACTCTTCGGAGATCACAAATCCCCTCATTGTCATTGAGTTAATTGTTGACTGTTCACTATCCTGCACCCACCTAAGAAAAAGAAGCATGTGTCTATCATTTTACTTTTTATCCAATCCGAGAGGCTTCCCCGCTGTGCTTTCTCCTACCCCGCTAATCTATCACCAATGGAGTTCACGTAACCCACTTACGTCTCCTCCTTTGATTGTAATGTATAAAACAAGGTGAAAAACTGCCATTCTCTAGATTATTATCTCAGTACCTTGAGATTCTGCTTCCTGGCAATTGTCGACAATTTGGCTCAAATAAACTCACAAAAATTCTTTACAGGTCTGAATGCTTTTTTTACATTAACACCATCAAAAGAAATTTACCTAATAAAGGGCACAGCAATGTTAAAATCTTGCTCCAAGGTCACATAATTAGTAAGTGGCCAGAGTTTTAAACCCAGGAATGTCTGATTCCATGTATAATGTCCTGGTCTTTATTCCAAGTATACTGGTTAAGCTGGAGCTGTGAGAAGTTGTTGGCCTATACATTTGGAAAAACTAAAAATTCTCCTTAAATCCTGCTCCATCCTTTATCTCTTCTATCTTTTTCCTTAAGTCTGATAAAGTCTTTGTTCAAATATATTGTTAAGATGAGCTCAGAACTTATCTCAGGAGAAAATCAAGAGAATAGAGAGGAAACCACCTCTATTGTTTTTCTTCTCTTCAAATCTTAGACTCATTAACATCAGAAGAGGTGTTAAATGTCCCAAGACTATCAATTTGGACTCTGCCAGCCCAGGCTCATTCCCAAGAAGAAATGGCTTCAGGAGAAATAAATTAAGCCTGTCCTGAGGTTTTTCTCTCCTCATCCCAAGAGAGCCCCCATGATTACCAGGAAGCCTCCCACTGGTCCATCCAGGGTCCCAGAGTGGGGACTTGCCCTTGGGTTCCCCAAACTCACCAAACACTTTCAATGGGATGCTCCATCCCTCTTCAAACCCAGACTTCAACACCACTTTCAGCGTGTAGATGCTGCTGTCTTCTTCCTGGACGTTATAGATGTAGAGTGTGCCATTTTGAAGATCAAGTGTGACTCTGTCCTTAAACTTAGTTTTGAAGTAGTCAGGAGTAGGCTGGTTGGTCTCCCATTCTAAAATTTTCTGGTCGGCAGTGTAAAACCAGACGAGACGTAGGTAGCTCTTAGGCAAATTGGGGATTTGAAGTCTCACATTGCTGCCAGAGATCGCGAATTTTGGATTTGCTAATTGACCTGCCAATGAGACAGAGTGAGACCCAACATAGAGAAGGCAGAGATGCCTGGGCTGGTAGGTCAGGGAAGAAAGAAGGAATTTCTGCTTGCAGCCATGACTATGGTCTTTATCAGAGGGCCTGGACCCATGATCAGGAATTCAATAAAAGTTGGAGATTGGGAAGTGGGCTTGAGGACAGGAAATGTTGCTTATAATCCATCCAGTTCTGCCTCAGATGATAAAGAAAAAGGACAATGAGGTTGGCCCAGTAGATTTTTCAAAATAAAATAATGACAAGCCATCTCCTCTCTGGGCTTGTGTTCCCTGCTGGTTCGATTAGTTTCCCAGCAGTAGGTGTGGAGAGAAACAAGGTTTAAAGTGGATGGGAGACAGAGCTAATTAGTGGCAAAGCATAATAAAAGCATGAACACATTTCAGTACCAATATTTTATGCTACTTTGCTGGCTTTAGTGATACTGGTAGTGTTTGTAAGCTTTTTAAAACTTGTGATACACTGGGATTTCTTTTCTTATTCTAACTAAATTTATTTTTATTCTTATTTTTACATACAGTTTTGTTCTTTCTTTCATGAGGGTACCCCAAATTGTATAAGCCTCAGCTGTAAAAACTCAGGTTTGGTTAAGTTGGAGAAAGAAAAAATGATACCTACAAGATGCAAGGTAAAAGGAGGTCTGTTGACTCTTTTTGTAGGTTGGGAGAAGTAAATGCTGTACATATATACATTAATTGAGTTTAGTCAATGAAGGACTGCATATACAGCAGTGGTCCCATCTACATATATAAAAGCCTAATATGCAAATTGTCCCCTCAGGCGGGAGTTCAACCAATGCTATGATGTGTGGAACGAAGGAAGGCCCTGGTTGGCAGCCGGCAGCTGCTAGGGACCCTACCTTTACAATAGAAAATAAAGCAGATATTTTCTGTGCTTATCCATGATTCTTGTTCATAAAAAAATTTAAATGGGGGAATTAGATGAAGGGAAGTCATAATTTTATGCCAAAGCATCTATTCAGGAAAAAGAAAGATATTCTAAATAGGAAGTTCTGATTACTCTAAAAATAAGTCACATGATCTCTAGTAATACTCAGTATTACTAGAGATCATGTGACTTATTTTTAAAGAGGTGCATGTTTAAAATATTGTTATGAAATTGAGACTCTCTGGTGAGATCAACTATTTACAAACCTCTACAAACTTTTTTGGGAAGTTATTTGGCAGTAGATCTCAAGACTGAAGATTTGTGTCATGAGTGACAAGATAAACCGAGTACCATTTCCTGAGATGGGAAGTCGAATGAATTCAGTAAGTCAGATTACCATGGGTCAAGGCCTAAACAACTCTTTTAAGACATATTAATGTGAATGGGAAGGAAAATGGTAGAGCATTATGTAAAGGAGCATGAAAGGTAAAGAGAGTTTTTGATTGTTAGTTTTTAATCTTATTTAAAGAGGAACCCTGGCTTGCAAAGCTAAGTGGTTAGAGCTTTGGCCTGCACACCAGAGGGTCTTGGTTTAATTCCCAGTCCAGGACACATACCTGGGTTGAAGGTTCAATTCCCCAGCCCCAGTTAGGGTGTGTGAGGGAGCCAACCAATTTCTGTGTCTCTCTCATATCCGTGTTTCTCTCTGCCTCTCTCCCTTCTACTCTCTCTAAAATCAATGGAAAAAGTGTCCTCAGGTGAGGACTAACAATAAATAAATAAATAAATAAATAAATAAATAAATAAACCTAAGCTGTGATAGGTCAAGGGAAGGAGCCAGTGGACAGGGAGACATGAGAGATATAGCTCCTTCCCTTAAGGAACTTGCATTCCAGTGGGTACAGATAATTAAATAAGATGATTTTTACTATTGATGCTGAAGGGTATTCTTTAAGAAGAGGAAGAAGAAAAAGGTAAAGATAAAAAATTATGAACAACAAAGTGACAACAAATTCATATCTATCAACAAGTGAATCTAAAAATCAAATGAATAAAAAATCTGATGAACAGAATGAATTGGTGAATGTAATAGAATCAGGGGCATGGAAATGGAGAAGACTGACAATTCTTGGGGGGAAAGGGGATGTGTGTGTGGGGGAGGGGGGTGCGGGAAGAGATTGGACAAAGATCTTATATGCATGTATGCAGTATCTATGGACTTGGACAGTGGGGTGGCGAGGGCCTGGGGTGGGGTGGGAACCAGTTGGAGAGGAGCTGAGGGCGGGGGGAGAAGAGGGACATCTGTAATCATCTGAACAATAAAGATCAATCAATCAATCAATCAATCATCCCCTGAAACCTCCCCTAAAATCTCCACCCTTAAAACCCTTAGGATGGAGGACCCAGTACCCTCTCCTCCAAGAAGCATACCCTCACCTTTCCCTTCCCTCTCTCCTCCTCCCAAGGGCCCTTCCTTTACCTCTTTAACATGTTTCCTCAGCCCATTTCTTCTACGAATTATTTTTCCTACCTCTGTGATTTTCTAAATAAACGTTCTCTTATAACTTGGGTCTTGGCTCTGAATCCTTTCCCAGCCAGAACTCAAGTGCCGAGGTCGCTGAACCCTGTGCAGGTCTGGTCTGACCCCACCTATCTAACACCAGCTCGTTCCCTCCCACTGCTGCCAACACTTCCTTTTATTCAAAATTTGGAAACTACCAGTACTTCACAGGACGAAAACCAGGTGACTAAGAGGGGGCCTACTTTCTTATGGTCCCCTGGGGGAAAGAGATGGAACTCAGGTTGAGTCACACCCCATGTCCTCTTTCCCGTCCAACCAGTGCACAACTATAGGCAGACAATCTGTGGAAAATACCTTGAATCCTGGTCTCCAAGAAGCAATGAGGCAGTAGAAGCTGTAGAGCCAGACACCACTTCAACCCTTCGGAGTACATGCTTCTCTCCAGAGCTTCCTGAACGCTGCAGCCAGGGAGTCTTCAGTGTTCTGCCTGGGGTTAGAAAAAAACAACGACTTCCCTTCGCAGTAGCTTATGGGTAAGGGCTTGAGAAACAGGAAGTCCCATAGGTTTAGCTTCTTTATTAAGGTGACCAGACGTCCCGCTTTTGGTGGGACAGTCCCGATTTTTAACAATTTGTCCCGCGTCCCGTGGCATTTTAAAAAAGTCCCGATTTTTGGAAAGAATGCACGACAAGCTAGGGAATGGCAGGAGAACAGGAAGGGAATATACGGTTTTCAGTGGCCATGTGACTATTTAGCCAGGATATGAGTTTTATATTATTTTTGTTAATTTTATAATGTGAAACTTTAATAATAACAAATAATGGTTGATGAGGAGGAGCCAAGATGGCGGTGGAGGTGAAAGGCTGATCTGTTGCCTCGCATGGCAGTTTCGGAAATACAACTAAAAGATGGACTGGTGAGTGCGGCGACTCCTGCTCACGTCTCCCCAGGCCGGGCGGCTGCTCCTCTCAGTCAGCACCGCAGCCGGGGCCATGGGCTCGTGGGTGCCTCGGCAGCTGCTGTGGCGGCGGCCGTGGACTCGGTGCAGTGGCTCTCGGTGAAGGAAGAGACCATCTTTCTGCAGGACGGGCCCATCCGCGTCACCGACCTGGCCGAGCTGCCCAGTGAGATCCTCGGGGCCCCGGAGGCCGCCGACACCAACTTGGAGGATTTTTAGGATTTCCCGTCTTACATTCAAGTCCTTTAGCCATTTTGAGAGAGGAGAACCAAGAAGGCGGCAAAGTTAAACAAATGAACTGCACCGCGCACAGCAATTTCAAAAATACAACTGGAGGACAGAGCGTCTGCCACCCAGAACCACAGGAGAGCTGGCTGAATGGTAGATTTACAGCTAAGAGGGAAGAGGAAAGAGCGAACTCGGAAGAGAAAAGGTGCGGAGGCGAGTGGGTCGGGCTGGTGGCGGGGGAAGGGTTGTGCGGCTTTTGTTCCAACCCTAGGGGAGATTAGCTCCCAAACCCTGAAATCCAGCTTCTGGGGACTCGCGGGAGACCCAGACGCCTGCGGGGAGAGGCTGGACTCTCGGCCTTCGTGTCGGAGAGTGGGAGTAACTTCCTTGCGGAGGTGCGCCCAGCAATCAGTGTTTGCTGCGCTGGAGTGTGGAACGAGGGGGCTTAGAAATGTGGAAAGCAGAAAAAGCAGACTTGCAGCCATTGCAGTTCGCCACGCCATGGCCTGGTGGCACCCTGAGACCCCGCCCCGCCCTGAGGCTTGCCCTGCCCTGGGACCCGCCCCGCACATTTTGCAGACCCACCCCGCATGTTTTGCAGGCCCACCTGGGCTCCAAGCAGCGGCTTTTGCATGTGGGTGGCCTGCCCTGTGGCAGCTTGACCAGATGAACTGCGGTTCTAGTCGGACTGCTCCAGGGCTGCTCAGTTTTTGCTGTAATTCCTGCTGAGTGGCCTCAGGCAGTAGCTGACCTACACTCCATTGGAGACCCAGAAACGAGGGCATCTAGTGGTCGGTGTGAGATGACACCAGATTTCAACCACTCGCATAAGGGACACATTCAAGAGGCAGACTCAGTGAGCGCCAAAGCCTTGCTGCAACAAGACCCGGCCCATAAATGTGTCTCCTGCACAGCAACTCTTCCTTTATAGACACAGAGGGTCCTCATGGCCAATTGGCCTGGAGGACAATTCCTCCCAGTGACACCAACAACAATCAAGACTTAACTACACAAAGGAGGACCAAGATGGAGGCATAGGGCGGAAGCCTGATTGTTGCCTGCCACAACAATTTTGATACTTCGACGGGAGAGCAGAGCAGACACCATCCAGAACCACCAGAGGGCTGGCTGAGCAGATGCTATACAACTAGAATAAAAGAGAGGGGTACGCGGGATGATGCTGATGCCGGTGACCCAAAGATCACACTTTAAGATCTACGGCTCAGGTGACACAATGGCAGCCTGGAACGTGCTCGGCGTAGTTCCCCTGGCGGTCTCCGGCTGAGGGGACAGCTCCACTCGCTGCTGAGCACGGACAGACGAGCCCCTGGGAGACATGGGGTGGGAGACTCCGCACTTGCTGACCTCTGAGTCCTTCAAGAATCTCAACGCCCCGGAAGCAGCCAGGTGCGCACACTCGGCGACCGGCCACCGCTGCAGACCCAAGGGCCGACGCAGCGACCCCTGGCCGGCCCGCCGCCGCGCACCGGGCACACCGGAGCTTCGCCAAGCCCGCCACCCAGCAAGTTCTGCGGCAGCCGCCCTGGAGCTCTGAGGGGATGGCCGAGGGAATTGCCGAGGGAATTGCTGACCAACAGGAATTGGGATCAAGAAGACGAAACCCCGCTGGGTCCCGGGTCCGGGTGGGGCTGCGTGCCCCTGGGTCCGGGTGAGGCTGGAAACTGGGTCGGGGTGGGGCTGGGTCCCAGGTCCAGGCGAGGCCACATGCCCCTGGATCCAGGTGAGGCCGCACGCCCCTGGGTCCAGGTGAGGCTGGGTCCCGGGTCCAGGTGGGGCCGCCCCCCTGGGTCCGGGTGGGGCTGGATCCTGGGTCCGGGTGGGGCCGTGTGCCCCTGGATCCAGGTGGGGCCGCGCAACCCTGGGTCTGGGAGAGGCCACGCGCCCCTGGGTCTGGGTGAGGCCACACGCCCCTGGGTCTGGGTGAAGCTGGATCCCGGGTCCGGGTGAGGCCGTGTGCCCCTGGATCCGGGTGAGGCTGGGTCCTGGGTCCGGGTGAGGCCGCGCGCACCTGGGTCCAGGTGAGGCCACACACCCCCTGGGTCCGGGTGAGGCCGTGCCCCTGGGTCCAGCCAAGACCAAACCAGAGGGAGTCGGACCTGCATTACCACCATTTGTCTACCATCCAGAGCTGAAAAGTCAGTGCCGACATGTACACATAAGGAACTGGTGGACATTGATATTGGGTCTCAAAAGAACTGTTGGTCCAGAAAGAAACTCATTACAGACTGATTCATTTGCCGGTCAGCATAACTATTATTGCTCGTCTCACATTCAGTTCTTATAAGTATATCTTTAGTGACACATGATCTCGCTCATCTAGGGGAAATGATGAACAACATAGACTGATGAACAAGAACAGAACGAGAAACAAGGAGGCATCGATAGGACTATCGGGCCTCAGAGGGAGGATAGGGGAGGGTGGGGGAAGGGGGGAGAGATCAACCAAAGGACTTGTGTGCATGCATATGAGCCTAACCAATGGTTAAGTTCAACAGGGGGTTGGGGCATCTGTGGGGAGGGGTGTGGGATGGGAATGGGGGGATGAGGACAAATATGTGACACCTTAATCAATAAAGAAATTAAAAAAAAAGAATAGAACTAATAAATATTCATATAATACTAAAAAAAACACAAAAACAAATAATGGTTGAGAACTGATTATCGAGAACTGCTTATCAAAGTTCGCATTGTTGATCCGTTGTTAGAATTCTACCACCATTGTTTGGACTTAATGAACAATGGCATTTTTTGGGATTGGCAACAACGAAAACATTTTGTAACTGTCTCTCAGACGATACACATCGTACTGCGTGCTAGTAAACTAGTTAAACAAGTGATGTCATTACAAATCAGCTATTCAGATAATTTAGGTAAGTAATTTATTTATTTATTGCATAAATACATAAATGTTCTTGAATTTAGCAGACAGTACTCGTATTATTTATATCTTATAGTGGCGGCAAAAAGTCTAGCCCTGGCCTTGAAAGTGACACTTACGACTTACGTTACGGCAAATTCAGAGGAAAAATAATGCAAGTTAGTATTGTTATTATTTAGAAAGAAATATAGGATTAAAATTAAAATAAATTTTTAAAATATAGTTACTTTATAGCAATCAAATTAATTTAATTTATAAACTAACAATAAAATATGTTCATGTAATTATGTACCTACTTACTGTGTTTTTAAGCAATATGTATATAATAATTTATAATATAATTTTAAATTATTTTTTTAGATTTTTAACATAATGAGTAAGAAAAGAGGATACAAATTCAACGATGATCTAAGAAGTGAATTTCCTTTTATTAAAAAAACCAAAAGTGATTACATGGTAAAATGTGAGAAATGAAATGGTGAATTTTCTATTTCGCACGGAGGGAAGAATGATATTTCAAAGCACTTGGAGACACAGAAACATAAAAGATATTTAAATACACTGCATCTTCCTCCAAAATACAGGGATTTTTTTGGAAAACAACTTATGGAGACGAAGAGAAGAAATTAGCATTAGCAGAAGGACTTATGTCTTTTCATGCTATTAATCACAATCATTCCTTCAGATCTATGGACTGTACATCACAAGTTGTCAAAAACTTATTCAACAAAAAATTTGCCTGTGCTAGAACAAAATCCGAGGCAATTGTGTGTAATGTGCTTTCCCCATATGCATTTTCAGAATTAAACAAAAATCTAGAAAAATTAATTTTATATCCATACATTCTGACGCATCTAATCATAAGGATATAAAGTTATTTCCAACCATTATTAGATTTTTTGATTCGGAAACTGGAATAAAAATTAGAAATTTAGATTTCGTTTCTTTGCCCGGCGAAACTTCTGGAATAATTTTCAGTTCCATTATTAATATTTTGGAAAAAACAATTTAAAACATAAAATGATTGCATATTGTGCAGACAGCACGAATGCAAATTTTGGAGGAAAAGCGAGAAGAGGTACAAATAATATTTTTTATAAATTAAACAAAAACCTTAATCAAAACATTATTGGTGTTGGTTGTGCAGCGCACATAATACATAACGCCATTCAAACAGCTGCTGACTTGTTGCCCGTAGATGCAGAAAATATTGTTATTAAAATATATTCTTATTTCTATATATACACTGTGAGTGTTGAAATGCTTAAAGAATTTTGTGCAACTGTGGAAGTCGAATATCAGAAAATACTTGGATACAGTAAAACATGCTGGTTAGCTCTTTTGCCAGCTGTTGAAAGAATTTTGAAAATATACGGTCCTTTGAAATCCTACTTTCTATCACAGGATAAATGTCCTAGAATTTTAGAAGAGTTTTTTGAAAAAGAATCTTCAAAAATTTGGCTAGAGTTTGTACACAATCAAGCAGCTCTTTTTCAAAATGCTATAAAACTTATTGAAGGTGACAAAATTTCGGTAATCGAAGTAGCAAATGAAGTTAATAATTTAAAATTTCAGTGTCAAGAGCAGTTAGAAAATAATTTTCTTTCATTAACTATCCATAATAGTATAAGCCAGCTAGAAGAACAAGGTGCAATAAATCGTGCAGATATCATGAATCATGTCAAAAAGTTCTATAGTAACTGCATAGATTATTTTGAAGAGTGGACGGTACATTACAATGATATTGAACATTTTCATTGGGTTACATTAAAACAAAAACTTAATTGGAATGATGTGCAAAAATCATTCGATCATATAACTCAAAATTTCCCATCCTACCTAATAATAGACAAATATGCAAATTGACCATACCTCCAACACACCCACAAGCCACACCCACCATCCAATCAGAGCGAGTATGCAAATTAACCCATCCAAGATGGCTACAGCCACAGAGAGCAAGGTTTCCCAGGCAACAGAGGGAAATAAGCTTTCCGCCAGCCGTTGCAGGCCTAAGCCTCCACTCAAGCTACAAAGTTTCAATTATAGAAGGTAAACAAATTTAAACAGAAATGGCGTCATAATAGAGCTTGAGAGAGTAGGCCAGGGTTGCCACAGGCAACAGGGGAAGCAAAGCTTTCCGCACACCCTGGCCGGGCTCACCCGCTTAAGGCAACAAAGTTTCAATTATAACCCCAACAGAAATGGCTGCTGCCACGGAGGGAGCCCCAGGCTTGGCTCTGCTCCAGGCTACAAAGTTTCAATTGTAGAAGGAAAATAAATTTCAGATACCAGGGCCTCCGCTTGGGTTGCCCCACGCCCCAAGGGAACCCCACCCTGATTAGGGACACCCTTCAGGGCAAACCAGCTGGCCCCCACCCCTGTACCAGGCCTCAATCCTACCTAATAAAATGGTAATATATAAATTACCATCACTCCGCTACACCCAGGATTGGGCCAGAGGGAGGCGCAGGGGGCGGGACTTGGGGTGGCTGGGGTAGCCGATTGGGCCAGCGGGACGCTGAGCTCGCTTCGCCAGTGGTGGCGCGAGCTCAGGGTCTGCGCCATGGCTGTGCTGTGGAACAGAAGGGGCCTCTGGGGCAGCGAGCTCACGTCCCACCGCAGACCATCAAAAGTGGGGGAGCTGGGTGCCTGTCCGCCCTGCCAGAGGCTTCTGGAAGCCTGGTGCACCAGCAGACAGGCACCCAGCTCCACTGTGATAGAAAGCGAAAGTGTGTAGGGGACCCTACACGTGCATGATTCAATCATGCACTGGGCCTCTAGTATAGTAATATTTCCAAAAATGATCTTTTTAATGAGGTATCATTATTAAAAAAATATATTGATAAGGAAAAGGTTACATCTTGGGCATCAGCAAAAATCACAATAGAGAACAAATGGTTAGAAATATTTCATCATTTTGAAACAAACCATGTTCCATACAATAATGCACTAAAAATTGTGGAATACGCGCTGTCCTTACCAGGAACTAATGCTGCGACTGAACGCGTTTTTCCTACGGTAAATAAAGTGTAGACATTGGAAAAATCACAATTAAGTGTTGAGACTTTGAAAGCCATTTTATGTGTGAAATATAATTTAACAAATTCTTGTGAAAAATTTCATGACCTTTTAAACAACGACAGCAATCTACTAAAAAAAATTCACTCAAATGAGAAATATGCCAAAGAATAAAATACTATACATATTTTTTATTTATTATATTTGTAAGTTGTACTTATGTTGAAATTTAAAAAAATATATTACAATACTATTTTTGTGTTCTATGAAAATTTTTGTTGCTCCACATAGACCAAATTTTTAATCAAGAACACCCCCCCCCCCCCTCCGGTTAATGGTATCCTGCTTTACCAATGTTAAAATCTGGTCACCTTATTCTTTATATCTGAGAACACGATGGCGGTTTTAATTTTAGTTCATCCTTTTGATAGAATGGATTTATAATCTAACTGGAGGCCCAATG
This sequence comes from Eptesicus fuscus, assembly GCF_027574615.1. Lineage (NCBI taxonomy): Eukaryota > Metazoa > Chordata > Mammalia > Chiroptera > Vespertilionidae > Eptesicus > Eptesicus fuscus. The sequence goes on along the minus strand of NC_072494.1, from coordinate 37,479,271 downwards.
CACAAAATTTGTGCATGGGTAGGGACCCTAGGGGCTTCAGGCCACCGGCCTGGGTCTCCCTTCCTTCTGCGCTGCCACTTGGTGGTCAGCGCACGTCATAGCAAGTGGTTGAGCTCCCAGTTGAGTTCCTGGTTGGTTGAACTCCTGCCCAGGGGACAATTTGCATATTAGCCTTGTATTATATAGGATAGATAGAGCAGCTGAATTAATCTGAAAAATAATCAAATTATTTTAAATCTTAGAACACTCATGTGAATAGGGGGTTAAGTTTTCCTTAAAGTTTCCTTTTCAAGGCCTGTGTAAAGCAATTGGAGAGGTGACTCAGCTGTGAATCCAGCAAGCAGAACTGACAAGCATAGTCAGGCCAACCCACCAGGAGTCAAAACATCATCTCATCAACATCATCTCATCGCCTGGGGGTCCATAGCTGGCATCTGTGGACCCCCAGGCCTGCATGTAGCTGCATTCCTCACCCTAGCCCCTTCCCCTTTATAATCCTGTCCCCTGTACCTTGCTGGGAGGCAGGATTTAATGCTTGTAAGTGCCCTGTCTTCTTGGTTGAGCCACATCCCATGTCTTCTTTTCCGTTTAATCAGTGCACAATTATAGGCAGCCTTTTGGGCCACATCCTGGACTTCTGTTTCTGTTTGTGGGTGTTCACTAGCAACCACACCTGGCAGTCTTCTCAATAAATACCTAATATGGTTCAACTCTGCCTTCCTTATTGAACACAGCAACAAGCAGCCCAAACCCAACTGGTGGTGGTGGGGGGGGGGGGGGGCACCATGGGGTTTCCTGCTAACACTTTGTGGTTATTTGAGGTCTCTGGAGTATGCAGGCCTTCCTGAGTTAGTCAGGTTAGCATGTGACCCTTTTTCACCCACACATCCCCCTTTTGATCATAAATCAACCCAAAGGATGAATTGATGACCAAACTTTGGTTGGATAATGGAGTCCCATGATGCTAGGAAGGCTCATTCCTAGGAAGTCTCAGTGTCAGCATGTCTTGCTGAACAGGTGGACCACTGGGGATGGGGCAAGACCATAGCTTTAGATGGCATTCAAGGCTGAATTATTATTATTAAAAATAAAAGGCAGGTAAATGGGAAGCAGTCAGATCCTATATGTCTTTTTAAAAAAGTATTCTGGGTACTTGCAACCCTGGATTCCCTCTCCCAGAAGGTCACGGTTCGATTCCCAGTCAGGACATATGCCCGGGATTGTGGGCTTGATCCCCGGTGTGGGGCATGCGTGAGGCAGTTGATCAATGATTCTCATCGTTGCTGTTTCTATCTCTCTCTTCCTCTCCCTTACTCTCTGAAATCAATAAAAACATATTTAAAAAAAACATATCCTTGAGGGAGGATTTTAATATATTTATGTATTAGCTAATTTTACTTGGGCTTACTAGGAGGTAGTCCTTATGCTATTTTAATATGGATTATCTCATTTAATACTTACAATCACCCAGACTAATAACTATGATTATCTCCATTTCCCAGATGAGGAAACTGAGGCATGGAACATTAAAGTCACCTTGCCCAAGGCCAAATTTTCCAGTCCATTGGGATTGGTGGAGGTTCCACAGTTATGGGTACAAGACCTGGGGTGCTTGGGACTCCTCTGCTCTCCTCTGTCTGTCCTGCTTTTTACATTTCAGAACTTGTGAAACTGGGCTAGGATAGGCTTTGAGCACTAGACATCTGGCTAAATGCCCAAACTCAATGCAACCTGCAAAACTCCCACACAAAACTAAGCCCTTCTCTGCCACTCTATATGCTTTGTAGTCACTCTAGTATAGCCCTTTAGAATTACAACCTGCTTTCATACCCATTGATAGTTTTGCTCCCACAATAACCCATGACATAGGCATGAGAAGGCAGTTTTATTCTAAATTTACACGGGAAGAAATTATGAACCATAGGAGTGAGATGACTTGCAGTAGCAGATCCTACTTTAAAACTACTCTGTGCCCTACCCAGTTTTGGCTCAGTGGATAGAGGGTCTCAGGTTCAATTCCTGTCAGGGCACATGCCCAGTAGAGGGCATGCAGGAGGCAGCTAATCAATGATTCTCTCTCATCATTGATGTTTCTATCTCTCTCTCCCTCTCCCTTCCTCTCTGAAATCCATAACACACACACACAGTGGATGATGCAAGTTGTGTTTATGACAAATGAGGAGCAGCAGGTTCTGGTTCTGGGATCTCCACCACTGTATTTGAGGTAGATCTTTGGGTGTTTGGGTCAGTGTGTTGGGTATAGTCACATCAGGCACTGTTTTGGGCTTAGCAAAAGGGTAACCTTCCTATCCAGAGTCCCCTTTCCCCAAAGACATGGAGCATGATTGGTGAGACTGAGAGAGAGAGGATGTGAGAGAAGGGCATAGAAACTGGAAAGTACATTAGAGATGTGAGGTCTAATAACAGTAGAAGAAAATGTTATAGAACACCCTAGCCAATTACTCATAGTCAAATAAAGTAACGGAAAATGACCACCAGTGCGAATAGGCAAGATGACTAAGCAGTTCTGGGCCTTTCCAGGGACATTTTTTTTTCTTTAACAAACAAACAAACAAACAAACAGAAACAGAAATGATGAGAGAGAATCATTTATAGGCTTTCTGCTGCACGCTCCACCCTGGGGTCGGGCCTGCAACTTATGGGGTCGGGCCTGCAACTAAGTCAACTCACTTAGGAGTTGAGTCCGGGTGAGGCCACGCACCCCTGGGTCCGGGTGAAGCTGGATCCTGGGTCCGGGTGAGGCACCAGGACCAGGGACCCAGCTTCACCCGGACCCAGGGGCGTGCGGCCTCACCCAGATCCAGGGGCATGTGGCCTCGCCCGGACCCGGGACCCAGCCCCACCGCGACCCAGTTCCCAGCCTCACCCGGGCCCAGGGGCGCATGGCCTCTCCCAGACCCAGGGGCGCGTGGCCTCACCCGGGCCCGGGACCCAGCTTCACCCAGAACCAGGGGCACGTGGCCTCACCTGGACCCAGGATCCAGCTTCACCCGGACCCAGGGGCGCGTGGCCTCTCCCAGACCCAGGTGCGAGAGGCCTCACCCGGATCCAGGGTGGAGCGTGCAGCAGTGAGATGACTAGCAGTAGCAGATCCTACATTAAAACTACTCTGTGCCCCACCCAGTTTTGTGCCCTGACCAGGAATAGAACCATAATCTCCTGGTTCATTGCTCAGCGCTCAACCACTGAGACACAGCAGGTGGTCCCAGGGGCCTTTTTTACATTAATATGAGTATTTCAGAATAAGTTGAAAGAAGATGTACAACATTCTCCTGAAGTTGTCCAAAAATTTTGTCAAATTTTGCTTAAAATGTATTAGGGAGAAAGGGATCAAAATGTTCTCATAGTTTGTTAGCTTCAAATTTAAAGTTCTCTATTTCATACTTTAATATCATACTTGGTTAATTTATGAAGAAAAATTTAAATGATGATTGAGTGCAAAAATAACATAAGAAAAAGGACTGCTGTGCTTGCTATATACCCACTTCCGAACAACATACCTTAATTATAGTTCCTTTGAAAAAGAAATAACTATTGAACAAGCTATTTTAAAACCAGGTAGTTGTAACAGTACTATTATGTTTCCAAATCTTAGCTATTGTAAATTGTGCTGCTATGAACACAGGGGTGCATATATCCTTTCTGATTGGTGTTTCTGGTTTCTTGGGATAAAGTCCTAGAAGTGTGATTACTGGGTCAAATGGCAGTCCCATTTTTCAATTTTTGAGCAATCTCCATACTGTTCTCCACAGTGGCTGCACCGGTCTGCATTCCCACCAGCAGTGCACGAGGGTTCCTTTTTCTCCACATCCTCACCGGCACTTGTTGTTGATTTGTTGATGATAGCCATCTGACAGGTGTGAGATGGTACCTCATTGTCTTTTTGATTTGCATCTCTTGGATGTTTAGTGACTTTGAGCATGTTTTCATATGTCTCTTAGCCTTCTGCATGTCCTCTTTTAAAAAGTGTCTACTTAGGTCCTTTGCCCATTTTTTTTTTTATTGGATTGTTTCTCTTCCTTTTGTTAAGTTGTATGAGTTCCCTGTAAACATTGGAGATTAAACCCTTGTTGGAGATAACATTGGCAAATATGTTCTCCCATGCAGTGGGCTTTCTTGTTTTGTTGATGGTTTCTTTTGCTGTGCAGAAGCTTTTTATTTTGATGTAGTCCCATTTGTTTATTTTGTCCTTCGTTTCCATCGCCCTAGGAGCTGTACTGGTAAAGATATTGCTGCAACATATGTCTGATATTTTGCTGCCTATGGCGTCTTCTAAGATTTTTATAATTTCCCATCTTACATTGAAGTCCTTTAACCATTTTGAGTTTGTGTATGGTGTAAGTTGGTGATCTAGTTTCATTTTTTTTTGCATGTATCTGACCAACTTTCCCAGCACCATTTATTGAAGAGACTGTCTTGACTTTATCGTATGCTCTTGCCTCTTTTGTCAAATATTAATTAAGCATAATGGCTTGGGTCTATTTCTGGGTTCTCTGTTCGTTCCCTTGGTCCACAATAATAAAGCAGGGGGAGGGGATAGAGAGAAATTTCAGAGAGTAATGGTTTGTTGAGAGGACAAGGACGTCATCTCTAATAGGTAAAAGAGTAAATCTTAAGGCAGAGATAGCTGTGTGGATATCTGGGGGAAGAGCTTTTCTCTAGTGCAAAGGCCTCGAGGTGGGAGTGTGCTTGCCATGTTCAGAGCAGTGAGGAGGTTAATGTGACAGATGTGGAGAGGCTAGGAGGAGAGAAGTAGGAGAGGACACCAATAAGGTAGCCAAGAGCCATCATGTAGGGTCTTGGAGGCCTTGGCAAGGACTTTGCATTTTATCCTCAGAGATAATGGGAAATGAATGGCAAGCAAAGAAATAACTTGATCTGATTTATGTGTTAAAAGTATTGCTCTAGCCCTAGCTGCTTTGAGTGAGTGGATAGACTGTCAGCCTGTGGACTGAAGGGTCCCGGGTTCGATTCTGGTCAAGGCCACATGCCCTGGTTGCGGGCTGGATCCCCAGTGTGGGGCATGCAGAAGGCAGCCCGTCAGTGATTCTCTCTCATCATTGATGTTTCTATCTCTCTCTCCCTCTCTGAAATCAATAAAAAATATATATATATTTTAAAAGCATCATTGTAGTGGCCTGTGAAGAACAGAGTATAAGGGACCAAGGTGGAAGCAAGGAGACTAGTAAGATAGCTGTTGTAATCGTGCTGGCAAGGGATGGTAGTGGCAAAGGTTGGTAAAGGTGATGAAAAGAGGTTGGGTTCCAGGCATTTTCCAAGGAAGAGACAATAGAATTTGTGGATGAATGGATATGGCATATGAGAAAGTGGAGTCAAAGATAATTATAATTTTCTGGCATGAAAAACTTAATGACTAGAGCAAGAATTTACTGTGATGAAGAAGACAGGTGGAGAAAGTAGAGGGCAGGGAAGCAAGAGCTTGATCTGGCACATGTGAAGCTTTAGATGCTTGTTGAGTATTCAAATGGAGATGATGAATAGGTGGTTGGATATACATGACTGGAATTTAAGAAGGAGATCAGAGTTAGAAATAAAACTGGGTATTTCAAATCAAGAGACTGCATGAAATTGATTAAAATATAGGGATAGAAAATGAGTAAGTTTAAGAACCAAACCCAGAAACTTTTCAACGTTTATAGATGGGAGAGATTCCCAACATTGAGCATAGGAGCGTGAGAAGCCTTGGGTAGGAGAGAACAAAGAGAGAATGGAGTCCTGTGGGCCCAAAATGTCTCAAGAAAAAAGAAATAATTAACAAATGCTGCTGATACATTTTATTTTTCAAAGGCAATTTGTTTTTGCAGAGACTTTGTTTGTGGTTGTTGTTTCTCTTTCTAAATGCCTTGGTGGGGTAGCTTGAGGATTTTTTTACTGATCTCATTCCACCCTATTCGGGCCTTTTCCCGTCTTAAGACAGCTTCACTCCATATTTTCCCAAAAGACTTGGCTTAATCATTTCTGGGACAAGGAAAGCCATTACATGAAACACAAAAGTGAAATTGTTTGAAATAAAATGAAACATATTCTCCAATCTACCACTGAGCCCGTTTTTACAAAAGACCTCTTTTCCAACTTTATTCTGTTTGCTAAGAATATCAGAAATCAAAATCACATGTCAAGCCCTAGCCAGTTTGACTCAGTGGATAGAGCATTGGCCTGTGGACTAGAAGGTCCTGAATTAAATTCTGGTCAAGGGCACATGCCTGGGTTGCAGACTCGATCCCTAGTAGGAGGCATGCAGAAGGCAGCCAATCAATGATTCCCTCTCATCATTGATGTTTCTATCTCTTTCTCCCTCTCCCTTCCTCTCTGAAATCAATAAAAATATATATATTTTTAAAATCACATTTCAAAACTGCTATTTCTACCATTGCCACATTTGTACAAGTATGATTTACAAATGGACAGTACCTCATAATGGAAAAATCACTGGATTTGAAGTTAGAAAAATATCAGTTGTTTGCTGGAGTCCTTGCTCGTTCTTTTATTGGTTCTTGCAATTTATCTGCAGATTTTAAAAAATTGATGGATTTGATCTTAAATTGATGGATTTGATCTTAAATTGATGGATTTGACTCTCATTTTCTAATCTATTTATTTACTTATTCACTTATTTACTTACTAGAGGCCCGGTGCCTGGTCGCCTCCTAACTGCCCTCCTGCCAGCCTGGCTGCCCCCTAACTGCTCCCCTACTGACCGGGCTGCCCCATAACTGCTCCCTGCCAGCCTGATCACCCCTAACGGCCTCTGCCTCAGCCCCTGCCACCATGGCTTTGTCCGGAAGGATGTCTGGAAGACGTCTGGTTTAATTAGCATATTGCCCTTTTATTAGTATAGATTACTTGGTTGTTGTTGTTAATCCTCACCCAAGGATATTTTTCCATTGATTTTCAGAGAGAGTAGAAGATACAGAGAGAAACATCAATGTGAAAGAGACACATCGATTGGTTGCCTTCCACATGTACCCTGACCAGGGCCAGGGGTCGAGCCTGAAACTGAGGTAGACTTTAAGACAAAGTGATAATGAGGGGCATTTCATAATGATAAAGGGATCAATTTATTTGGAAGGCATAACAATCATAAATGTGCATTACTAGTAATAACAGATCTTCAAAATACAAAAGGCAAAAAATTTATTTGAGATCAATGTTCAGAAGTGTGATTGCTGGGTTATATGGTAAATATATGTTTAGTTTTTAAAGAAACTGACAAGCTTCTGACCCAGCAATTCCACTTCTGGGAATTTATTTGAAGAAATCAGAAACACTAATTTCAAAGAATCTATGCACCCCTATGTTCACAGTGTGGTGATTGTGGGGGGTAGGGGAGTAAAGGGTGGGTAGAAGGACAAAGATTACATGGGAAAGTAGAAATTACAGGCATGAGGAAGTTGGCAGTGGTTACAGGTTACAGGAAATGTGTGTACCTCCAGGAATAGATTGTTTCAGCCAGGAGGTGGTAAATTCTTCCATAATGATGGGAAGTTCTCGGTTCAGGAGAATGAACTGCATTCCAGTGTTAGCATTTCATGTCCCAGGGTGTACAGCTCTCAGCCAGGTTAGAATGTGCCTTCTCTAATCAGAATAGAACAATCACAGTTAACAGAGCATGATTAACATAACTATAGCTATTAATATAACTATAACTATTCTTATAACTATAGCTATTCCCTATTATTCTATTTCTACCCCTAACAATCTTAGTATTTACTATACTGTTATTACAGAACTAGAGGCCCAGTGCACAAAATTCATGCTCTGGTACAGTCCCTAGGCCTGGCCTGTGATGAGGGCCATCTTCCCCAGCTGTGCCCCCCACTGCCACCCACCCCCAGTTCTCCAATCGCCATCAGGTAATTGGAGCCTGCCGGCTGGGGGGAGAAACCAAAAGGTCTGCCATTTTGCCGGCTCATCGGCCCCGCCCCTCTGTGTGTGGAGCGACTGGTGGGGTGGGGGCTTTGGCCTGGCACCACCTGCTTCCCCCACCACCATCCTTGGTTCCCCGTTCACCTTTGGGCAATCAGAGCCTGCCAGCCAGGGAAAGGGACCGAGAGGTGGCCATTGCGCCTCATAGTGACTGGAGCGGTCATTCTGGTTATTCCACTATTTGGGTCAATTGGCATATTACCCTTTTATTATATAGGATGTACTTTTTCTACTTTTGCAAAAAAAAAAAAAAAAGTTCGCTGTCTAACTGTATGCCATGTTAAGCCAGCAGCAGCAGCAGCCTCATACATTGTTTTTACTGCCTGTTTTGACTGCATTATTTTTAAAAAATATGTTTTATTGATTTTTTTACAGAGAGGAAGGGAGAGGGATAGTTAGAAACATCCATGATAGAGAAACATCTATCAGCTGCCTCCTGCACACACCCTACTGGGGATGTGACAGCAACCAAGGTACATGCCCTGGACCAGAATTAAACCTGGGACCCTTCAGTCCGCAGCTGATGCTCTATCCACTGAGCCAAACCAGTTAGGGCAGACTGCAATGTTTTTTCTTGTGTTTGATTGGCTTTAGGTCTACCACTTCTGCTTCCTTCTTTTAAAAAATTCACTTTAGCCCTAGCTGGTTGGCTCAGTGAGTAGAGCTTGGGCCTTCGGACTGAAGGGTCTCATGTTCAATTCCAGGCCCTGGTCGGGGTACATGTGAGAGGCAACCAATCGATGTGTCTCTCACATAGATGATTCTCTTACTCTCTGTGTGTCCCTCCCCTTCCTTTCCACTCTCTCTCTAAAAAAAAAAAAAAAAAAAAAAAAAAAAAATCAATGGAAAAAAAATCCTCTGGTAAACATTAACACACACACACACACACAAATCACTGTAATGTCTCTGTTGACCTTTTATTCCTATTTGCTTTATTTTCTTCGTGGTTTCTCTTGATTTCCCACTTCAATATTGTTTTTTATGAAGTACCGATTGGAGCCTCTTGTCTGCCTAATTCTTAATGATGAATACGACTTCTTTATATATTAGGGATACAAGATTCTTGTGGAATAATGTATTACAAATATCTTTGCCCACCATGTGGCTTGCCTAACTTCTCTGAGCCTGCGGTTTCTTTCATCACCTTTGGGTTTCAATTTCTTTTTCCCTTCATGTACTAACTAGCCACCGAAAAGGAAAGAAAAAATTAGACATGACTCATTCTCATTTGTCAATCTCATGACCCTCCTCCTTTCTGTAGACCCCCTTGGAGAGAAACCTGAACGCCTCAGGAGGGAAGTCGCCCATTTGAACGGCTGCCCTCCAGAGAGCAGTATGCCTGCTTCCCCAGCTAGCTTCCTCCTCATCTTTCTCCTCTGCCAGCTCACAGGTGAGTCCAGCAGATCCTCCTGCTCTCCTGACTGCCTTCCCCCGAGAGGCGTAGCTCTAGGTCCTGGGTCCACGCTGGGGCTGTGACTCCACTCCGGAGGCCCTGCTCCCTGACCTAATATTGCCTTTCACATCCTCCTGTCTCTGAATCAGAGGGCAGAAAGAGGCTGAAGAGAGAGGAAAAGAACGGACTCCGGGGACCGGCTCCCCTTCTGAGCGTCCAGGGAAGGAAGGGCTAGAAGGAGTGGTGTTGGGGATCAGGAGGACCTGTGTTCTACTCACAATTTCTGCCACGGATTAGATGAAGAATGTCATCTTCCCTGGACATCAGCCCTCTCTCCCTTGGAGGACATCTTTAAAAAGAAAATAATATTATACGGGTGTATGTTTATTTTTTCATAAATATATATATTTAGCCCTGGCCTATGTTGCTAAGTGGTTAGAGTGTTAGTTTGCAAAGGGTCACAGGTTAGATTCCCAGTCAAGGGCACACACTTGGGTTACAGTTTCAATCCCTGATCCTTGGCCCTGCTCGGGGCCCATGGGGTTGGTAACCAATTAATATGTCTCTCTCACATCAATGTTTCTCTCTTCTTCTTTTTTTTTTTCTCTCTCTCTCTCCCCCTCCTTCCCTTCCACTCTCTCTAAAAATCAATGGAAAAAATATCTTTAGGTGAGGATTATAATATATATATATATATATTTAAGATATTTCCTTTAAATACATTTATAAGATACTTATATATTTTATGTTTAGAAATATATTTTTAAATGATATATAAAACAATTATATTGGTGAAAGGAAATATTTTAATTTTATCTCTCTTTATTGTTGAGAGTATTACAGGTCCTTCCCACCTCATTGCTCCCCTCCATCCAGTTCCCCCTCCACTCCAGGCCTTTACCACCCTATTTTCTGTTCCCATTGATAATACATATCTATACTAATAAAGGGTAATATGCTAATTAGACCATGTCCGACTTCCTTCCAGACAAAGTCACATTGGCAGGGGTCAAAGCAGAGGTGGTTAGGGAGATCAGGCTAATAGGGGAGAAGATAGGGGGCGATCAGGCCAGCAGGTGAGCAGTTAGGGGATGGCCAGGCTGGCAGGGGGGCAGATAGGGGGTGGCCAGGCCAGCAGGGGAGCAGTTAGGGGGAGGCCAGGCCGCCAGGGACAGGGGGGCAGTTAGGGGACGGCCAGGCTGGCAAGGGCAGGGGCCAGTTAGGGTGTGGCCAGGTCGGCAGTGGGGGGGGGCAGTTAGGGGGTGACCAGGCAGGCAGATAAAGTAGTTAGGGGTGATCAGGCAGGCTGGCAGGGGACCAGTTAGGGGGCAACAAATTCAGCAGGGGGGCAGTTAGGGGCAGACAGGCTGGCAGGGGAGCAGTTAGGGGGTGACCAGGTCAGCAGGGGGCCAGTTAGGGGGTGGCTAGGTGGCAGGGGAGCAGTTAGGGGCAATCAGGCAGGCAGGTAGAGTGGTTGGGGTGATCAGGCAGGCAGGTGAGTGGCGAGGAGCCAGCAGTCCCGTATTGCAAGAGGGCTGTTCCACTGCTGGTTTAGGCTCCATCCCACAGGGATCGGGCCTAAACCAGCAGTCAGACATCTCCCAAGGGGTCCCAGATTGGAGAGGGTGCAGCCGGGCTGAGGGACCCCCCCTCCCCCTCTGCAAGAATTTCATGCACTGGGCCTCTAGTCTATATATATATATATATATATATATATATATATATATATATATAACCCTAATATGCAAATAGACCAAACAGTGGAACAACCGAACAACTGGTCACTTTGACATGCGCTGACCACCAGGGGGCATGTGCAGAACATGGCAGGTGTTGGCCACGGTGGGTTGGTGGAGCAGGTGAGCAGGGGGTGCCAGACCAAGGTGGGGTGCGGGTCTGGCACCCCCAGCTCACCTGCTCCACCAACCCACCGTCATCGGGGCAAGCCTCTTGTGGTAACTGAAAATTCTTCGCTCCCATGTGCCACGGTATATAGCTACCTAGAGCTCACACCTGCTGGCGCTGGCCCCGCTCACACTCACTGCTGCTGCTGGAGCTACTTATTGCACCCGCTGCTGGCACCTGGAGCCAGCGCCGATCGCTCAGTGCCGTCAGTGGGTGCGAGTGGCGGCTGCTGGCCCCGATCACCCCTCAGGGCTTCTCCACCTCCCCCTGCTCCTGAGGGGCAATCAGGGCAGCAGCCGCTGCTTGCACCCACTGACAGTGCCGGCACCACTCGCACCCTCTGCTGGTGTTAGCCCCAATCGCTCTGCACAGTCAGTGGGTGCAAGTGGGGCTAGCACTGTCCTCGCATGGGAGCAGTGGCAGCGGGAGCAGGGCTTCCAGCAGACAAGAGACTGGGGGCCGAGGGTGGGAGGGCCAGGCTGAAACCCGCCCCTGTGCCTACTGCAGCCTTGCCTCCCACAGTTCCTTTCAAGGTGCACAAATTCGTGCACTGGACCCCTAGTGTACATATAAGATCTTTGGTTAACCTCTTCCTTCCCCTCCACACACCCCTTCCCTCAGAGATCCATCAGTCTGTTTCATGTTTCCATGCCTCTGACACTATTTTATTCATCAGTGTATTTTGTTCATTACATTTCTTCTTTGTTTATTTTGATTTTTAGATACAATTGTTGATAGATATGTATTTACTGCCATCTTATTGTTCATATTTTTTATTTTTTTCTTCTTCTTCCTCTCTTAAAGAATACCCTTCAACATTTCATGTAATACTACTTTTGTGGTGATCAACTCCTTTCACTTTTTCTTGTCTGTGAAGCTCTTTATCTGAACTTCAATTCTAAATGATAGCTTTGCTGGGTAAAGTAATCTTGATTGTAGGTTCTTGCTTCTCATCACTTTGAATATTTCTTGGCACTCCTTTCTGGCCTGCAAAGTTTCTGTTGAGAAATCAGCTGACAGTCATATGGGCACTCCCTGTAGGAAACTAACTGCTTTTCTCTTGCTGCTTTTGAGGATCTCTCATTGTCTTTAACCCTTGGCATTTTAATTATGATGTATCTTGGTGTGGGCCTCTTTGAGTTCATCTTGGTTGGGACTCTCCATGCTTCTTGGACTTGTAAGTCTATTTCTTTCAGTCTCAATGAGCTTTCTTCTTTACTTCTCTAGGTGTAGGACTTCCATTCAGCCAGATTTCAGGCAGTTCTGAATGATGGTTGTTCTGTATTTTAGCTGTAATTTTGATGTGGTTGTGGGAGGCAGCATTTACCTAGGCCACCATCTTGGTTCTCTAATTTTATCTCTTAAACCAAGCATTTTTGTTTGTTTCATTAATTCTCATCTGAGAAATGTGTTTTTTTTGTTGTTGTTGTTGTTGTTGTTTGTTTCTAAGAGAGAGAGTGGAAGGGAGGGGTGTGGAGAGCGAGAAAAAAAAATCAGTGTGAGATCTATTGGTGGCTTCTCGCACTTGTGAACCAGGTACGTGCCCTTGGCTGGGAATCAAACCCCTAACTCTTCAGTGCACAGGCCCACGCTTTAACCACTGAGCACACTGGCCAGGGCTTAACCCAGAGTTTAATTAGTCCCTTTGTAGAAAACAAACTCATATTGGTCCTACAAAACAAACTCAGTTTGGCTTAGTGGATAGAACAATAGCCTGCAGACCAAAGTGTCCCAAGTTTGATTCTGGTCAAGGGCACATGCCTTGGTTGCAGGCTTTCCCCCGGCTCTGGCCCTGGCCATTGCTCATATAGGAGGCAGCCAATTGATGTGCTTCTCTCACATCAATGTTTCTCTCTGTCATTCCTTCTCTCTTCCACTCTCCCTTAAAAAAAAAAAAAAAAAAAGGAAAAATATCCTAGGGTAAAGATTAACCAAAAAAAAAAAAGGAGGCGGGGGGGGGGGGAATAAAAACTCATATTGCCCTAACTGGTTTGGCTCAGTGGATAGAGTGTCGGTCTGCAGACTGAAGGGTCCCAGGTTCGATTCCGGTCAAGGGCATGTACCTTGGTTGCGGGCACATCCCCAGTAGAGGGTGTGCAGGAGGAAACTGATCGATGTTTCTCTCTCATTCGATGTTTCTAACTCTCTATCCTTCTCCCTTCCTTTCTGTAAAAACAAACAAACAAAAAAAAAACAATAAAATATGTTAAAAAAAATAACATATTGTAGGTACTTTATGTTTAAGGCCATGAAGGACTGGAAACTTCCTCTGCCTGTCACAGTACTCAGGTCTGAACATTTTACTACCCTCAGGGATCTCAGAACAGATCAGGAGCTCCATATAAGTTAGGAGTACGCCTCCGGTCATCAGACTCCGGGGATACCTCCAGCAGATGTCTCTCTGAATCTGACAGAGCTGATTTGTTTACACGTGCCCCAGGCCTGCGTGAAATGATCTGGCCAAGACCACACAGCCAGCACGCCCAGTCCTTTCCTCCCCACCACCTGGCCTCACCAGCTGTTCAGCATGAGCAGACACGCGCCCTCCTTGAGTTCATTAGAAGTTTATTTAGGAAGCCCCCGGTTCTAAGCAGTTGATCCTAAAATAGGTTCTCACCTTATAAACTTTTTCCCTGAACAGAAATAGTGATTAATATGAAACTTAGAGAAGGGGACGTGGGGGAGGACATGGCGGGTACTCACCTAAAACCTGAACTGTGGGCAGACTTGGGGGAGCAGGTTAAGGGGTGGAGGTGATAACCCGAAGTAAAGGCAAGTGGCAAAGGGAGGGAGCTCTTTCTACATTGGAGGGCATCTGAAAGCGGACTCTTCTGATACCAAAAGTATCAGTGTCTTGGCTAGAGCAGAAGAGAAGGCAAAGTGTCTCCTGCCCCGGCTCCCTTCACCTCTGAAGGCAGGACTATTAGTGACTGCTCCCTGCATGGTGTGAAGTAATCAGTGACTGGTCTGCAGGCATCAGGTTCCAGACCAGCCTCCTGAGAAGCTTACTTTGCCAAGAAGCTATGCCAAAACTAAAATCTGTGGGTTTTTGTTTTTGTGTTTCAGTCTCAGCCTTCCTTACGAAAATGAGACAAATAAAAAAGAAGTAGTTTTAAGGTGTGTTCCTTATAAACACCTTCCCCGCCCCTTCTCCTGCTTCCACTTTGTTGCAGACTGCTCTGTACTTCCCCAAAACCGTATGCACACTTCATCCTCCCCCAAGTCCTGGCCAATAAATAAAGGTTGTTCTCTTTCTCCTATGAAAGTTGAGAACACCGAAACTCCAAGTGGTAAGCGGTGAGGCGGTAGTGGACAGAACGCAGACCTCTGAGACAGAGGAATTAACTAACTTCAGATCCCACTTCTCTCATTTTCAAGTCTGGGGACTTGGGAACGTTACTTAGCATCTTGTAGCCCCAGTGTCCTCAACTATAACGTGCAGCTTCACCTCCATCTCATGGAATTGCTTTGGGGATCAAGAAAGATAATGCCCATTACACTAGTGTTTGTTGCTGGAGTTATTATTATGAAGGAACCAGAAGGAAACCCGGCTCTCCTGACTTCCGGTTGACCCAGAGCTCTAAAGCGTTCACAGCACTCCACGTGCCTGGGAGAGGAAGCCAGCTCCCACCCTCCTGGGTGATCTGGAACCAAGTGCCTATAGACTTTGGCTAATTCACAGCAAAAGGCTCTGTCCAATAGCCACCCTGAGGAACACCTCCTTCTGAAGAATTTAAAGTAAAAAATAAATGACTGGTGGATTCTTACTGGGTGGGTGTGAGAAAGAGCTGGAGACTTCCTCGGGGAAGGGCTTTGAGCTGGGCATTGTGGGTCTTGAATGCAGTTGGAGAGGCCGAGAGAATGACACAGCACAAACACAAGCTTGTGAGGTGGGAGGTAAATGGGATCCAGTGAGGAGAGAGGACTGGCTGCTTGTCTGTTGGTAGCAGGTGGGTGGCAGTTCTGGGCTTCCTATCTTCTCACAGCATCCTGTGGTCATCCTGGCCTTAGAGCCAAAGTCTGGGCTTCTCTCAGAGACAATCCACCCAGGTTATGTGATTGCCCTGGGTTAATTACCATGCCCAAGGAAGGCTGCCACCCGAGCTGGGAGCCTGCCGTTCTTACCCAACCACCCGGGAGGCCACACCACGAGGAAGGGGTGAAATGGATGCAAATGAGGCAAGTTACACCACTCACTGCACTGACGCAGTGTGAGGGTCAGATGAGTGTCATGGGGCCAAATCTTCCCAGGTCTTGTAGGCGTTAGTAGCCACTCATGGTCTAGGCAGTGGTTCTCAAGCTTTCTAACGCCGTGACCCTTTAATACAGTTCCTCGTGTTGTGGTGACCCCCAACCATAAAATTATTTTCGTTGCTACTTCATAACTGTCATTTTTGCTACTGTTATGAATCATAATGTAAATATCTGTGTTTTCCGATGGTTTTAGGCTCTACAAAAGTGGTTCTCAACCTGTGGGTTGCGACAGCAATGGTTCTCAACCTGTTGGGACCCACAGATTGAGAACCACTAGCAGGGTCACCTAAGACCATCGGAAAACACAGATATTTACATTACAATTCATAACAGTAGCAAAATGACAGTTATGAAGTAGCAATGAAAATAATTTTATGGTTGGGGGTCACCACAACATGAGGAACTATATTAAAGGGTCGAGGCATTAGAAAGCTTGAGAACCACTGCTCGAGAGTCAGCTGATCCCACAGTCATGTTAAGTCCCCCCATTGTATTTTCCCCAAGCACTGGTTATACTCTCCTTTTTATAACACATAGTTATCAGATGATAATCTCCCAACCCCATGGCTGGCTTGCCCCCCAGTTAGATCCTCAGCTCCTAAACAGTGCCTGGCATAAATATGGAACCAAAAAAATTCTTGTTAAAGAGAGAAATGACTGAATGAAAAAAGCATGACCTACCTAGTCATGGTAAACTCTATAGGGTCACACTGGCAGGTAGAGGAGCCATCACAGAAAGGGGAAATGCAGTCGAGTTTGGGACAGCTTTGAGAAGTCTTTTATTTCTACATCACTTTTCACAGTAAATTGGGAAGGGGACACAAAACTTGTTGGGACTCACCCCCTTATTCTCTAAACTCATGTTTAGGGACTGGCATGGGGCTACTTTCTTCTTTCATGACCCCTCTTCCCTCCTGAAGATACAATTAAGATAGAACAATATACTCTATCTAGACTCGTGTTGGCAATTTGTACTGTCATCCTCCAGTTTCATTTGAATTATGAATGTGGAGACATCTATCTACCTATCTATCTATCTATCTATCTATCTATCTATCTATCTATCTATCTATCTATCTATTTATGTATCTATCTATCTACATTTATATATATAAAGCCAGTGTCCATGACAACCAGGACAACCAAATGACTGGTCACCATGAGGTGTATTGAGCATCTCTCGTTCCCTCCCCCACATCCCACAGGCTCCGAGCTGCAAGGTTTTTGGCGGACAGGCGGTGGGCAGGTGGGTGGGGCTGCAAACAGCAGCGGGGATTTCGAGGGGGGCCTCTAGTTTTCTTATATCACCGCATAATTTACACTTTTTGGCATTTACCCTGAGAATACAGCTTGTGTGCTACAGCAGGAAAGCCACACATACTTGCAGTTTTGCCACCTCCTTAACTTAAACATCTCCCTAAAACCTCAGGTGAAGAAAAAGTTACTCACAGTTGCCCTAAATGCAGGAATTACACCTACTTGAAGGCAAGTGATACCCAACCTTTATTTGACTGTAAAATATTAATTCCTTCATCTCTGTTGTTGAAGTGAAAGAATAAATGCATTAACTGATCCATCAGTAATTAAAAATAAAATTTATTTCATCTGTAACTACTTTGGTACCCTT
Source organism: Eptesicus fuscus (assembly GCF_027574615.1). Classification (NCBI taxonomy): domain Eukaryota; kingdom Metazoa; phylum Chordata; class Mammalia; order Chiroptera; family Vespertilionidae; genus Eptesicus; species Eptesicus fuscus. The sequence goes on along the minus strand of NC_072494.1, from coordinate 37,462,124 downwards.
GAGATGATCAGAGAGTAACTGAAAAACCATCCTACCTTAGCATTAAGGAGGCAGGGAGAGCAGTTGTTTGAAAAATCAGATTTCTTAACAGGATGATTTGATAAAGGCCTGAGGGACTCAAAGAATATATCCACTGACCGATAAATTATAGGGAGAATAATGTGTGTGTTTTGTGTATGTGTGTGTGTGTTCTGCTTTTCGAAAATACTCCACATTGCATTTATTTATTTATTTATTTATTTATTTATTTATTTTTAACTTATCTTTATTATTGAAAGTATTACAGATGACTCCCTTTCCCGCCCCCCATTGACACCCTCCCCCCACACGCACAGCCTTCCCTATCCCCTTCCCCCTCCTTCCCCTCTCCCCCCATCCAGGAGAATAATGTTTGAAAACAGGAATTGCCTCCTAAAAGGCATTTATTTACCCAGGGAGAGGAACCAGTTCTTTTGAAAATAAATTTAGCAAAAATGTTGGTCAAGATCCCAGACCATACCTGGGTTGCAGAATCCCCGCCCGGGTTGAGGCATGTGTGGGAGGCAACTGATTGATGTGTCTCTCTCACATTAATGTTTCTCTCTCTCCCCCTCCCTCTCTCCTATCCATTCTCTCTAAAAATCAATGGGGGGTGGGGGGAGAGAGAGAGAGAGAGAATCTGATGCTACCAAATGTTAACCTAGTCCCTTGATCTGGGAAACCTTTTGGAACCTCATTCACCTGAAGGCATTGAGGCCAGAACTCCTCCTGAAAGGAGTGGCCCGGTGAACCACCCCACTCCCAGAGGCCTCTGGCTGAAGACAAAGCTCTGAGGTAGAGCACGAGACCCAGCTCCATCCCTGACACGCTCCTGGAGGAGAAGACCTGGGAGGTTACAGTCCAAGTCTCCGCCCACTGCTCCTGGGGGAGCTGAACTAGATGCGGGTGAGGAAGGAGAGCCTTCCTGACTTGGGGCAGAGGTTTGGAGTGGAGACTCTCCCCCAGGAGCAGTGGGCAGAGACTTGGACTGTAACCTCCCAGGTCTTCTCCTCCAGGAGCGTGTCAGGGATGGAGCTGGGTCTCGTGCTCTACCTCAGAGCTTTGTCTTCAGCCAGAGGCCTCTGGGAGTGGGGTGGTTCACCGGGCCACTCCTTTCAGGAGGAGTTCTGGCCTCAATGCCTTCAGGTGAATGAGGTTCCAAAAGGTTTCCCAGGGGCCGGGTGGGTTGGACGGAGAGGCTTTCTGGGGACCTTTCTAGAGCCCAAAGGGGCCGAGTAATTGCTGGAAAGAGCAGGGACTCGCATTTATTTTATGGTTCTCTGTGTCTGCAGGACCCGCAGCCTCTGGAGCCCAGAAGGAGCTGGTTGGTGCCGTTGGTGGGTGTGTGATTTTCCCTCTGACACACTCACAAGATCGGATTGACAGCGTTATCTGGTTCTTTGAAGGTATTACTCTTGGCACCGTACAGCCAACAACGACAAACAATCCAGACACTGTCATAGTGACTAAAGGTCATAACAAGAAAAGGGTATACTTCTTGCCCGGGAACTACTCCCTGAAGCTCAGCGAACTGAGCAAGAATGACTCGGGTGCCTACTCAGTCCAAATACACAGCTCGTCCCTCCAGGAGCCCATCACCCAGGAGTACGGGCTGCGGGTCTATGGTGAGTACAATGACTGCCCAGGTAATGTGGTAAACTCCCTGATATTGGAGATGTCTAAGCAAAGGCAGGATAAACACCTGGCACGAATGTGGAAGATGGAACTCCTGCATGGTTGAAGTAGGTGTAGCTGACTTCTGAAATCCCCTTCCGCTCAGAGGTTCTGTAAGAGGCGGTGTGGTGCAACAGGTGGGTGAAATGGGAAGTGCAATCACACAGGTCAAATGCTGGCTTCTCTATTTACTAGTTGCATGGTCTTAGCCAAGTTACTTAATCTCTCTGAAACTTAGTTTCCATAATTGTAATAGGGAGGAAAGTGATACCTGTGGTAGAAAGATTATTGGGTATAAACGTCAATCACACCTCTTCCTCCTCAGATTCCAATCAATTGAGAAATAGACATAAGAATTTAGAAAGACAAAAATAGCTCTAGCTTGCCTTGTCTAGGTGGCTCAACTGGTTGGGCATCTTCGCTCACACTGAAAGATTGTAGGTTGGATTCCCAGTCAGGACTCATACGTAGATTGATTTGATCCCCGGTGGGAGCAAATACTTGAGGCAACCGATTGATCTCTCTCTCTCTCTCTCTCTCTCTCTCTCTCTCTCTCTCTCTCTCTCTCTCCCTATCTCTATCTCTATCTCTATCTCTTTTTCTTCTCTTCCTCCCTCTCTAAAAATTAATAAAAACATATCCTTGGGTGAGGATTATAAAAAACAAATTTTAAAAAAGCATTATTTTTTTCTTTTAAAGCAATCTAGGAGAAATATTTCCCCCCAAGTCTAGACCTTGGAGCCCATTCAAGAAAGATGAATTTATAAAACAATTATTCAACCACTAGCTACAAGAATAGTTGCCTCACTCACTGAGATGCAATATCACAGACACCAGGAGATGGCTCTCCAGGTTTACTTGTAGGAGGTAGGCCATTCACCTTGATCCAGGTGTGTCTTCCATACATACACAGCTGAAGGGAACAGAAGAATGCATTCTGCAGGCACACTAGCTAGGGGGAGGGGGAAAAGGGCAAACCACATTTAGCAGCAATCTTCACAGTTCAACCCACAAGTACAGAAATGCGGATGATAGACCATCTCAGCAATGAACCAATTGCTCATCCTCTGAGGGAGAGGAGTGAGCACCAAGTAGGAAGGGGCCTCAGAAGTGTTGTTCATCCAGAAGAGTTCAGGCAAAGTCTCTCCAAGGAAGTCTAAGGACAAAGAAATGGAGAGCCTCTAAAAAAGATAAAATTAGCTTACATCTAAAATACATTTAACACAACGCTTGCCATATGGCTGGGCTTAGTAACTGGCAGCTGCATTCTTGTTGACTTATTATTTACAAGAGGCTCGGTACATGAAATTCATGCGAGGCGGTGAGGGGGCACAGCCCGGCCTGCACTCTCTCACAATCCAGGACACCTTGGGGGATGTCTGACTGCCAGTTTAGGGATTGGGCCTAAACTGGCAGTCGGACATCTCTCTTGCAATCCGGGATTGCTGGCTCCTAGCTGCTGGCATGCCTGCCTGCCTGATCGCCTCTAACCACTCTGCCTGCCTGCCTGATTGCTCCTAACAACTCTGCATGCCTGCCTGATCACCCCTAACCACTCGCCTGCCTACCTGACCACCCCTAACCATTCTGCCTGCCTGATCGCCCCTAACTATTCGCCTGCCTGCCTGATCATCCCTAACTGCTTGCCTGACTGCCTGATTGCCCCTAACCACTCACCTGCCTGCCTTATCACCCCTAACCACTCGCCTGCCTGACTCATTGCCCCTAGCCACTTGCCTGCCTGCCTGATCGACCCTAACCCCTCTGCTTGCCTGCCTGATCGCCCCTAACTGTTTGCCTGCCTGCCTGATCACCCCTAACCACCTCTGCCTGCCTGATTGCCCCTAACCAGTCACCTGCCTGTCTGATTGCCCCTAACCACTCTGCTTCCCTGCCTGATTACCCCTAACTGCTCGCCTGCCTGCCTGATCACCTCTAACTGCTCGCCTGCCTGCATGATCACCTCTAACTGCCTCTGCCTTGGCCCCTGCCATGTGGCTTCCTCTGGAAGGATGTCCGGAATGATGTCTGGAAGGTCGTTCAGTTGTTAGGTCTAATTAGCATATTATGCTTTTATTATTATAGATATTACTATTGTTGTTGCTGCTGTATAGCTATGGACAAGCAGACCTAGATAGTTCTCTTTTCCAGATAAGAATGAGAATTCTGCTCTAAATTGCCACTTCTGCTCCACTCTGCAGCACCTCGAAGAGGTTCAGGTCCAGAGCTTATAGAATAATTTAGGAAAAGAGTGCTATAGGCATAGTTTCCACCTTGGTTGTCCATTTCTCTTTTATAGAGCACCTATCAAAGCCCAAAATCACCTCGGGTCTGCAGAACAATAAAAATGGCACCTGTGTGACCAATCTGACATGCTTCGTGGAACGGGGAGGAGAGGATGTGACTTACAGCTGGAAGTCCTTGGGGAAGACCTCCAATGAGTCCCATAATGGTTCCATCCTCCCCATAACCTGGATGCTGGAGGAAAAGGACATGAGCTTCATCTGCGTGGCCAGGAACCCCGTTAGCAGCAACTCTTCAAACCCCGTCTTTGCCCGGAAGCTCTGTGAAGGTGACTGTCTCTCCCCTTTCTCTAGAAGCCTAAAGTCTCAGGAGCTCTGCCTTCTTTAGCTCTTGGTCCCCATGGGAATGGGCCCTGTGTCAAAACGGGGGGCCCGTGGGAAGTCACCAGACTGGGAGAAAAGTAGCAGTTGTTCTAAAAGTTGGGTCATTTTCCTTAGCTGACTGATTCCTTCCCTGGGCCTCCACCCATTCTCTCTTTGAAGGTGTTGCTGGTAACCTAGATGTCACCATGTACCTGTGGATTCCCTTGCTGCTCATTGTCCTCGTACTGGTGTTAATTATTTTGACGATATGGAGACAAAGAGGAAAAGGTAGAGCATGTACCATTTTTGTCTTTTCCTTCATTCATGCACTTTCTCTCTCATTAATTCAACAAACTGGTGGTAGGCCTAAGGATACAGAAATGAAGAGGCCCTACTCTCTGCCTCAGGGAGAACACCATCAGCCGGCATCCCTTAGTTCTGGCTTCTCTCCTAAGGCCAAGGTCCTTCCAGTTCTCTCTCCAGTACCTACCCCTTTCAGAGCCTGGGAAGTAATGAGGGTAACCAGAAAATCCTGGGATTTTCCTGGGGTTAGCACTTAAAGTCCCATGCCCTGGAATAACCCTTTAGTTACAGGGAAACCAGTATAGGTGGTTACTCTAAGTAGGTTGTCAGATGGAGTGGTGAGCCAATGGGGGTAGTGAGTGGAAGGAGGGGCCAACTCTGATTCTCTTCCAACTTGGTTGTAGAGTCCATTGAAGAGAAGAGAATGGACACTCATCCGGAAATTCTTAACTGCTATCCCCCTTCTGGAGAGACCTCAGAGTATGATACAATCTCTAACCCAAATGTGAGTCCATTCCTATATTTTTGGGGGCCTTATCCTCCTCTCTGAGGCCCTTCTTGTTTTACTTGAGATTTTCCCATAGATTTGGACAACATGGGAGATGAGGATATACAATCCTTGAAACCCAACGCACCGTGTCTCCCCCGAGTCTTTGTGGATTCTTTCTTATGCAGAAGCTGGTGACCTCTGGGTCACCTGGTTCCGATCCAACCAGTAATGCTCACACTGTGATCTGTGGAATTACCCCTTCTCCCCACAGTTCACAATAGCTACTCAACAGCTCCTCAGCAGGCCTGCTTCCGTTTGCATAGGACACCAGGCAGAGTAGTGTGGTTTTGACATGACGTTTGCGTTGTGAGGCCAGCAGACTGGCCTTTTTCTCAAGAAGCCATCAGAAAAGGACTCAGAAGGCCCCTGGTGGCTCTGGGCCACACTCAAGGCTTCCCAAGTGTGGGTCACCAAACTACAGTAAATGAACACAAGGTTAATCCAAAGGAAACTCGTTGAAAAGAAGAGTATGAAGATAACGTTTGGCAAAAGCTAGATAAACAGAGGCAATCTGGAGACGTGAAGTAGAGAACTTTGAAAGTCTCCCTTCCCCCTGCCAAGAACAATCACTGCAGTCCAGGCTGAACTGGCTCCTCCGTGGTCATGGGGGGCTTTTCCCCAGAGGCCCATGTAATAAAATGAACACCTTAGAGCCGGCGTCCTCAAACTACGGCCCGCGGGCCACATGCGGGTGTTTTTGCCATTTTGATTTTTTACTTCAAAATAAGATATGTGCAGTGTGCATAGGAATTTGTTCATAGTTTTTTTTTTAACTATAGTCCAGCCCTCCAACGGTCTGAGGGACAGTGAACTGGCCCCCTGTTTAAAAAGTTTGAGGACCCCTGCCTTAGAGCCTCCGGATGCCACTTTCACTCCAGCCTCCTACTCTTACCTACAGCTTTTCCAAGAGGAGACCCTACATGTCCTCTCTGAAGGTGTTAGTGTCCCGAGAGCTTTTCTTCCTGTAGAGAGACTGCTCTGTGCTGCACTCAGCCTGGCTTCTGTCAGAATTGATCACTTTCTGGTGCATCCTCCATGCTGGAGACACGTTCCCAGGAGACCACAGGACTGGATGTCCTGGATGTTCAGGAATAAACTTCATTGATCCAGGAGACTTTTCACCAGCCTAGAAGGAGCTTTTGTTATTGCCGTTATTGTTTTGTTTCGTTCTGTTCCGTCAGTCATCTTTACGGACTGGTTCCAAAGGCCCTTTTGACTGATGACAAGGTTTATTTGCAAATATTACTTCAAAAATTATCCTTTAATCACCTTGGAGGCTCATAGCTCATGGGACTTATATAGCTTACATAAATATATATTTTTAAAATATATATTTTTATTGATTTCAGAGAGGAAGGAAGAAGGAGAAAGAGAGAGAGAAACATCAATGATGAGAGAGAATCACCAATCAGCTGCCTCCTGCTGGGAATCGAGCTCACAACCCGGGCATGTGCCCTTGACCAGAATCGAACCCAGGACCATTTAGTCCGTAGGCCAACACTCTATCCACTGAGCCAAACTGGCTAGTGCTATATCTTATATATTTTAAGTTCACTTAAACACAACACAGTTTTAAAATAATCTAATTATTTTGTAAACAAATTATTAATAATTATAATTACAGTCATCAACAAGAGCACTTCCCACTACCCATTCCTGTTCCCGAACCCTCTGTCCCTCCTGCTTTCTCCTCTCTTCTCTGCTTTCTTTCCTTTGGATTCTCGGCATCTCTTTGGCCTTGTTTATGTGACCCAAGGATGGATGATGATTTCTTCTTCTTCTTCTTTTTTAACAGACAACTATTCCAGAGGAAAATTCAATAAATTCTCTTTATTCCACAGTGCAAATACCCCAAAAGGTAAGAATCATGAGAGCCAAATTTCATCTTAGTTGTTCTATCACTTTTGCTAGTTCAGGCTTAGCTTAAAATTTCTTGGGCCCCAGTGATTTCATGTTTCCTGGTCTGGAATTAGAAGCTCCCCAGGATGTCCCCATTCCCTTTGCTTACAATTACATAGAATATAGAGACTAGAAGAGAATTATGCTTAGGAATCAAATGGGGGTAATGTGGAACAAAACAGAGTAGGAGAGAGCTTCTACGTAAGAATGATAGAAAATTCAGCAGGACCCTGACTGGGGACACGGATAAGGTAAAAGGCCGTGGCAAGGCTATGTACCAGCTTGCTTCTGAGCCACCAGTAAGCTGGAAGCAGGAGAGATGTGCTTTGCTTTTCCGTATTCTACCTACGATGCATCTGGTCTGCACACTCCCCTGAGTCTAACTGCGAAGGGAGTAAGCTTTAAAGTTTATTCCTTCACAGATCACACTTGGCAGACACAGTGAGGCCTTCTGTCTCCCCTTGGGACCAGATCAGAAAAGATGAGAATGGGGAAAGCAGTTTACTTAGTAAAAGGAAAGGTTGGTTCTGGTGGATTATCGGAAGAAAAGTTCAGCTCCTTAAGCCAGTGGTCGGCAAACTGCGGCTCGCGAGCCACATGCGGCTCTTTGGCCCCTTGAGTTTTTAGCAAAGGCCAGTTTAGGAGTACCCTAATTAAGTTAATAACAATGTACCTACCTATATAGTTTAAGTTGAAAAAATTTGGCTCTCAAAAGAAATTTCAATCGTTGTACTGTTGCTATTTGGCTCTGTTGACTAATGAGCTTGCCAACCACTGCCTTAAGCATTCAACAAGATAAATGTGGGTTAACCTCAAAGCATGGTTTCTCTAAGGTCAGAGTGATCACATGGTGGAGCAGGCGCAGTTGGGAGGCTTGGGTTAATCTTGGCAGTAAAGAGTATCTGGGGTGGAGGGCTCACCTGTGAGGGATACGGAGGCCTGCCTACCTTCAGCGCTCTGCATTCTTGTGTTTGCCTGGCAGATGGAGAAACCTCACTCACTGCCCACGTCGCCAGACAAATCAACGCTCTTTATCTATGAGAAAGTCATCTAAACAGCACTGCGCTCCCTCCTGTGTCATCACAAAGAAAGCAAACGAATTCACTGACACAACCAGAAAGACTGAGGAAGAACAAAGAACACTGAGTTCCTTCCTGGAAAACTATCCTTTTGAATTAGCTAATCTATAATAATAAGGCATAATATGTTAATTAGACCGGACAGCCCAACGACCTTCTGGACAAAGCCGTGGCAGCAAGGGCTGAGGCAGAGAAGGTTAGGGGCGATCGGGCATGCAGGCGAGTAGTTAAGGGTGATCAGGCAGACAGGAAGAGTGGTTAGGGGTGATGAGGCAGGTATGCAGGCGAGCGGTTAGGAGCCAGCGATCCCAGATTGTGAAAGGGTGCAGGCCGGGCTGAGGGGCCCCTCCCTCCCACCCCCCGTGCACAAATTTTGTGCACCGGGCCTCTAGTTGTTAATAACAGGAAAGGAGCAAAGGGGAGGCCAAATATTACGGGAATGTCATTTGGGCAGTTTCACCAGAACGCTAAAGCTTTGCACTCTCTAGGGAGCCACCGGTCTATTCCCGCAGATTGGACAGAGAGGAGAATAGACACATGCCCAGTCAACTGAGAGTGACAAAAGGAAAATGCTTGCTGTCAGTCACACCTCAGACTAGACCACTGGCCAGAATAGGTGTGGCCACTGCAAGGGCTTGAAACTTGGGATATTTATTCCCCTGAACAAAGACGTTCGCTCTCTTGGTTGCTCTTGACTCCTGGCTTGTGGGGCTCCCTCGCTCCTGCTTCCTGCATTTGCCATGGCCATGTGGACCCCACACACAATGGACTAATGGACTGTCACTAGCCTGATGCTGAGCGGGACCCAGCTGCAATATGGACAGAAACCCTGCACCCCAGTTCTGATTTAGCTTCACTGAAACTCCAGCTACACGTCCTCGAGGAAGGGAGGGGGACCTCAGAAGCCCAGGGAAGTCTCCTCAAACCCAGAAGATGTAATTATGTCTTCCTGGATATGTGACTGTGAATTTGTCAGCCAAACCCAAGCAAGGAGCTTGAAGTGTCTCTGCTGAAATACAAGTGCAGTGTCACACAAAGGAATAATGGCTTCACCCCAGGGCTTGGAGGTTGGGAATAGTTCAAGGGTCTGGTTGTCAAGAGGCAAACATGTACGAAGAGCAGAAGCAGACATAGCAGCCGGAAACAGATTCATTAACTAACTCCTTAACTGCGTGCCTGGCGCTGTGCTGAGCTTACACTGGTTTTGGCCAGTCATGCCCTCTTCTCTCTTGCAATTGGCCCCTCATGAACTATTTTGGTGGCAGTCCCAGGAGGCCTGGCCACCGATTCCCAACACCCAGGACGTCAGCCCCGGGTCCACAGGACGTGGGGGTCAAAGTGCACAAGGACAGAGAAGCCAGGTTTCACTGGATGGAAACTCAGAAGCGTGCCCGGAGGAGGCGGAGAAAAGGGAACCCTCGTGCACTGCTGGCGGGAATGCAGACTGGTGCAGCCACTGTGGAGAACGGTGCCAAGTTTCCTCAAAAAGTAAAAAATGGAACTGCCTTTTGACCCAATGATCCCACTTCTGGGAATATAGTGTTTCACAAAACACTAATGCGAAACATTATGGACAAAAAGGGCCACGTGCTAAACTTGACAAGCTCTGGGGAGGCCTCAGAGACCGAGAGTAACCACAGAGGATGGTCTCAAATTAAAACTTTTGGACTGAAAGCAGTTTATGGCAGGTGGCCATGCCCTAACGCTAGACTCTCCCCTGACAAAGGCCAGTCTTCACCTTAACGAAGACTGTTGTCTTTTTGCATCTGGAATAACATACCTGATAAACATCCCTTCGCAGAAACAAAGTAATTTCCCTTTGTCCGGACCCCTCAAAGCTCAGGCACCGCAGACAGAGCCAGAGATCACCAGCAACCCGCTTCGGTTTGCTTTTTTGGTGGTGATGGATAAAGCAGAGTGCTGAACTGCCATTTTCTGGAGCATTTTCTCGGTCTGTCGAGGCTTTGCTTTCCAGCAATCATTGTCAGCTTGGCTCAAATAAACTCATCAAAATTCTCTACAGTTTTGAATGTTTCTTATGCTGACAGAATATATGCACTCCTATGTTCACAGCAGCATTATTTACAATAGCCAAGATTTGAAAACAGCCCAAGTGCCCATTAGTAGATGAGTGGATAAAAAAGTAGATGATCGGTACATTTACATAATGGAGTACTATTCGACCATAAAAAAGGGAGATCTGACCTTTTGCAACAGCAGGGATGGGCCTGGATTATTATGCTAAGGGCAATAAGCCAGTCAGAGAAAGAGAAAGACCGTATGATCTCATTTATCAGTGGAATCTAATAGGCAAAATAAATGGATGCACAACATGCAAACAGAGGCACTGAAGCATGGAACAGACTGACTTATCTTCCCCCAGGCCTATCACCCTGGAATGTGAAAAGAGACTCTTCCCGCCCACCTTTCTGATGCTCCTAGTAATTTTGCAAGAGGGGACCCCTGCCCTGGCCCCTCACTGGCGTGCCAGGCCTGATTCTCATCCTGGTGCCGGTGGTTGAAGCCCAGGAGAGCCAGGACTCATCAGGGAACGTTTACAGATGAGTCCTGACCACCCCACTGTGCATCCGGCAGGAGCTGGCTGCTCACACACATCACTTGCAGACTCTTCCATGGAAATACTCCCAAAGGCAGACTCTTAACCAGGTAACCCCTGACCCTCTAGTTTAGAGCATAACCCAAAGCAAGTAAAAACATTCCTTTCAGTTTTTTATTTCATCTTTTTAAATTTAAACCCATGCTAGGTCAGCGTGGCTCAGTGTTTGAGCATCGACCTATGAACCGGGAGGTCAGGGTTCGATTCCTGGTCAGGGCACATGCCCAGGTTGCGGGTTCGATCCCCAGTAAGGGGGGTGTGCAGGAGGCAGCCAATCAATGATTCTCTCTCATCATTGATGTTCCTAACTCTCTTCCTCTCCTTTCCTCTCAGAAATCAATAAAAATATTTATTTTAAAAATAAAATAAAATTCAGAGTTCACATTTTGGTAGTCTACCTCAAAATACATTTCCCTAAAATTTTCTAGTAGTATTAAATTTCCAGTAAGATATACTATGCTGCGTTTAGCTCCACTTGTCCTTGACCCAATATTTAAACCACTTGAAGTCACTGTAGTATCTCCTTTCAGTCCCCATGCACAACCCCATGCCATACAAACCATGATCCCACTGGCAGATTCGAAAACAGACTCAGAGAGCTTATTCTGATTGCCCAAGGCAACACAGACAGTAATGGGTTGAACTGAGATTCAGATCCTGGTCCATCTGGCTCCAGATCCTTGTCCTAGAATCATCATTTTTCGGTAAGTAGGGGTTTCCCTTTAGGAGGTATTTACCCACTGCCCAGCGATGGCACTTGTTGCTAAGGGATCTTGCTGACACGGGGGAATTAGCAAGGAGGGGCACCATGAAGGAAGCCCTCTCCTCGGTGAGGAGACGCAGCTTTGGGGACCGAGGGCCACTGACTCCAGCAGTTACCACCAAATCAGCCAGCAAGATGCCTAGAGGGTGGAGAGCTGCTATGACTAGCGCAGGACAGCGGGCATGGGACTTCCCCACACATTCCTTCTCCTATTGCCCTGGCCGGGAGGGCAGAGAGCCTGGGCCAAGTGGGGGTGGGGAGACCTCCCTGGCCAACAACTCTGGGAAGAAATAGCTCCTATGTGAGCTGCAGTCAGTCCCCAGGACTCGCTTCGGCTGGAGCCCAGGGGTGTCCCAGGTGGTCAGGGTCCGAGGAAAGCCGAACATGGACACTGTTTCAACCCACATGTTCTCCAGGAGAGAGGAAGAGGGGCCCTCCGAGAAGCACAGGCAAGCGCCCCCTGTAATCCAGAAGATGCTGAGCATGGAGGGAAGCGTGACACAGGAGCTTCCTCATAAGGAAGCCATGATCTAGGCCAGGGCACCTGCTCCCCGACAGAGCTCCCCAGCGTGGCCTCAGCTCCGGGAGTCCTCCAACCTTCACCCGTGGGGCCACTTACCCTCCAGCTGTACACTCAGCGCTGCTCCCTGCTTGGGGCAGCAATGTGACTTCTTGGTAAAGTCATCTGGCTTGTCTCCCCCGTGAGTGGGAACCGCCATGGGAGAGGCATTGCAGGACCCTTCTCGTGGACCCCTGGTTCCAGCACCAGGACCCCCAACCCACGAGGCACGTAGACCACCTTGCCCCGCTGCGTCTCTCTGGCTGCAGATCTGTTGAACGTCGGCCATTCGTTTAGCCCAGATGCTCATGGAGTGGCCGGGCAGACAGAGATGGGGAACACGGTAAGGAGGAGGCCGTGGCCCGTGGAGGTAAGAGGACACAGGAGGGCCCTGTGGGGGCGGTGCTCCTGGGGAGTCAGAGGGCACGCCTGCCTCTTCCTGGGTTCTGCAGAGAAGGAGGCTCCAACTTCCTGGGGGAGTCACACACTTACTGAGCCTCATCTTTCCTTCCGCCCCGCAGGGTGGGAAATCCTGCCTCTGGGAGACAGAAATCTCTTTCTCGCTGCAGTAAAGCTCTCTGGTTCCCGCCCTAGCTGGTTTGGCTCAGTGGATAGAGCGTCAGCCTGCGGATTGAAGGGTCCTAGGTTCGATTCCCGCCAAGGGCACATGCCTGGGGTTGTGGGCTCAATCCCCAGTAGGGAATGTGCAGGAGGCAGCCGATCAATGATTCTCTCTCATCATTGATGTTTCTGTCTCTCTCTCCCTCTCCCTTCCTCTCTAAAATCAATAAAAAAAAATATATAAAAAAAAAAAAAAAAAAAAAAAAAGCTCTCTGGTTCCCTGGGTGGGAGAAGGGAGAGGGAGGGAGACAGGCAGTGTTACTGCTCATCTCTGTCTCTCCAGCAGGGGTCCTCAAACTTTTTAAACAGGGGCCAGTTCACTGTCCCTCAGACCGTTGGAGGGCCGGACTATAGTTTAAAAAAAAAAACTATGAACAAATTCCTATGCACACTGCACATGTCTTATTTTGAAGTAAAAAAACAAAACGGCAGAAACACCCGCATGTGGCCCGAGGGCCGTAGTTTGAGGACGCCTGCTCCAGAGGATCCAGTGTAGAGGTGGTGTGGTCCTCAGGCTCGCCAGCAGGGGGAGGCAGGCCTCCGTCTTATCTTCCAGCTGCCCCGCCTGGGAGCAGGGCTGGCGGTTGAGGAAGTCAGGCCTCAACAGGTGTTGCTTCTTGCAAGGTGTGTTTCTTGCAGCTCAGAAAATATACCCGGTCCCCAGAGGCCTAAAATAGCCGGTTGTGATTATTTAAAGCCAGTGACCATTTCTCACCATCTGACTTCCTCCGGGCAGGGGGGGGGGGGCAGGGGGGGCAGGGGGATAGGGGGGAGGTGGAAGTACCTGGGCCAAAGGAGCTCTCTCTGTGCGGGAACGCCTGTGTCTGTCTCTGGGCTTTGTCCGCAGTGGTGGAGGGCTTCTCCTGCAGCAGCCTGGCCTGGCCTGTGCTTGCAGAGGGTGCTGCTGGGGCTGGGGAGGGTCCAGAACCACTCACCCGTGTTTAGCCCCGGAAGGAGTTGCTCTGTAGGCCCTGCCATGGGGAGGATCCGCCTGGGTGGTCTCCCGAGATGGCCCCTGGAGTCAGCCCTGCCCCATGTCCTGCAGCGACCCCTCCCTGTGCCCCTGTCCTCCAGGTCAGAGGGGTCAGGGGCAGGGGAAGTCTCGCTCACTTCTCTGGCTAGAGGAAAGGGGCCAGAAGGTTGCAAAACAGCCTTTAGGTTCTTAGACAAGAAGGCAAAACAAGAGCTCAGCGAGATCACTGTCTTAGCCAGAGGCAAGTAATTGCTCATCGGATCAACCAGCCTGGGCTCTGTCGCCGGCTGAGCCCCAAGAATGGATCCTGCCCAGCTGGGGGTCAATCTGATGGGGGCAGGTAGGAAAGCATGGCTTCTACCCGAGTCCCTGGTCTAGTGCGGGGTTGGGGGTGGGGGGTGAGGGGATGCTGACCTCCCCTTGGGGAACCACAACAGAGATGCTATTGCAACCAGGATGGTTCAGGCTGGTGGAGAGGGGCCTGCAGCCATACTGGCAGAGGATGAACTCAAACTGGGAGGCAGACCAAGTGTGGGGCCCTTCCTCCCACCCAGTCGGTGGCTCTCCTCTTGCTTCCTGACAGCCCAGAGCCCCCCTTTTAAACATTTACTGAAGGGCCACCATGTGACCATCCTTCCCAACTTGGGGGTACAGACAAGGAGCTTAGGAGTGACAAGCCCTGCAGAAGCCTCCTGCCTGGGGACAGGTGTCCAGAGGGCTGGCTGGATGCAGGGCCTGCCTTCCAGAGACTGAAGGAAGCAGAGGAACTGCCTGGCAGATGACAGGAGCAAGGCTTCCCTCTACTTCCTGCCCCAAAGTGACTCAGGACCCCTGGGCCAGGCAGGCAGGCACGCACCGTGGCAGCAATAGTGGCTGAGCCTATTCAGGAAAAGACCACAGAGCACTTTAACTTACAGTGATTTCACATACCTTTATTCTGTGAGGTAAAAGAACAACGAAGCTCAGAGAAGTTAAGTAACTTACCCCAGGACACACAGCAAGGATCTCGGATTCTACAGCCCAAGGCTGCACTGGGTCTTTAGGGAGCCTGTGCCCCTCACCGCCCAACTCCCCCAGGCAGAACACTGGTGACAATAACAGCCTGTCTTTGCTCAACGGGTCTGGGACTTGTTGTTTTTATTTCTCAGGTCACCAGAGTTGGTGGCATCTGGAGGCCTGGCTCGCAGGAACCAAACACCCAGCAGGCAGATGGGCAAGCAGAATGCCAGCATATTTGTTTAGAGGGACTGGGACTTGTCACTAAGGCTGTGGTGGGGTTCTGCTGGAGCCACCCGGCTCACCCAGGCGGCCCCCGGCGAAGGGAGCGAGCCCAGCCGGGAGGACGCGCATCTGTCAGAGTGGACAGGAGGTGGTGACCTGCCAGCGAGCCTCAGGGAAAGGCGTTCTGGGCTGACAGTGTCCCTGGCAGAGTCCTCTCGCCTCAGCTTCTTCATCGGCCACCTGAGCTGATCACAGAACAACCCAGAAGCGCTGGGAGGAGTGTAAGACACCATGCGCGCATGACAACGTGCAATCACGAGGAGCCCTTGCATCTGGGGCGGTGGCAGCGCCCCGTCCTTAGCCAGGGGCATTCACAACAGCTGCCTCTGCAAACAGAGCTTCCTGGCCGGGCTGCGCTGGATCTGCCACGAATTCTTGCCATTCCTCTGAGCCCTTCTCTTACACAGAGTTTCTCCTGAGAGCCAGATGCCCAAATAAGCCACGGGGCTGCCACTGTATTTGGTGACATTCTTCTCCCGAGGGTGTTCACCACTCAACTTCACGGAGACTCTCTGTTCTTCAGGATTGGAGGACACTGCACCTCACTCTCCTCACCCACACGCCCCCCCCCCCCCCGGCTTCCAGTTCGGGACCTGGGTGCCAACCTGTCCCCATGTTTCCTGTAGTGACATCAGCCACGTGACTTCCCCTCGTAGGACCTCAGTTTCCACACCTGTCAGTTGGGGCACGGCCACCCCTAGGCGGTTGGGAGGATTAGACTTGAAATGTGTAAGATGTCTGCCGCCTTGCCCAGCATGCGGGGGGACTCGGTAAACTGCAACGTTTGCTATCATGAGAGTGAGGCGGGTTTCATAAGCTTCAATTTAAAGATCTCGTCTCTGTAACTGTGGTGTGACCAGGGCTGACTAATGACAAGACTTTGTTTTTTGTTTTGTTTTTTTTAACTATATTTTTATTGATTTCAGAGAGGAAGGGAGAGAGAGATAGAAACATCAATGATGAGAGAGAATCACTGATAGGCTGCCCCCTGCACACCCCACACTGGGGATGGCGCCCGCACCCTGGGCCTGGGCCCTGACCGGAATGGAGCCGTGACCTCCTGGTTCATAGGCTGATGCTCACCCACGGAGACAGGCCGGCTGGGCTGATGTGAGACGTTCTACATGGATTACCATCAGAGCCCATGGCGCTGGGGGTGAACTTCACAAGCAGGGTGACAGGGGCGGTTTCCTGCGGACATCTGAACCAGGCCTGCTGTGTCCCTCCCTCCCGGGCCCGCCCTCAGGTCAGTGTCCCAGATCCCGCTGATCCCCTTTCCAAGTGTCCACTCTGGGCAGAGCGTGGAGGCTGAGGAAAGGGGAAAGGGAGGACACCCTGCAGAGTGGTCTGCCCCCGGCACCCCACAGTGTTTCTAGCCTGGAGGCCTCAGGGGTCCCGAGGAGCCGGGAGATTTGGGGGCGGGTGAATGGAGAAGAGGCCTTTCTGAAGGGCCTTTCTTCTCCCCAGTGGCACCCTCCCAGCCTTTATCCCCCCCCTCCCCCATACACTCTCTACACAATCCCCTGAGAGTCGGGAAGTCCCAAGCAGGTCTTCCCCGGGACCCCCAGTTCAGGCACAGCTCTAAGAAAGCACACAGCCTGCTCCCCACCGCTGCGACCTGGAGCCGCCGGGGCCCGGAAGCAGGCACAGCCCCGGGCAGACACACAACCACGGCCCCTTGTGCTGTGGTGCCCAAGAAAGCTTACAGTCCCCTCAGACTGTCCCCCCAATCCCTGCTCACTCGTGGGGGGTAAGCACAACAGATGTTTTGTTTCTGTTTGTTTGTTTTCATGAGGGTGGGGTTTTTTTGCATTTCAGAAACGTTTTTAAAAATATGTTTTTATTGATTTCAGAGAGAGGAAGGGAGAGGGAGAGAGGGATTGAAGCATCAGTGATGAGAGAGAATCACTGGTTGGCTGCCTCCCCCACACCCCTTACTGAGGATTGAGCCCACAACCCAGGCATGTGCCCTGACCTGGAATTGAACCATGATCTCCTGGTCCGTGGGTCGACACTCAACCATGAGCCACACCGGCTGGGCTTGTTAATAGTTCTTACACCACAAGAGTCGAAGGGGTTTTCTGAAAAGTGCTGAAAGGATAATGACTTAATGTCTTGAGCATTTAATTAAAAGTCTACCAAATTCTAGATTGTATTAACCATCTCACTTGCCTAATGCTGTGAGTTTTGCTGGCTTCCTCATTCTCACAGGGGCAGTGCTCTGACTTGGGGAAGGGGTACAGACTCTGTATTTGAACATTTGGGCAACAAAGATTTGCACCAAGCTCAACATGGAGGCCACTGTCTTTGCAAATGAAGGAATAGGAATTTAAGCTTAGAGTCAAAGTGAATGACTCTATTCAGTCCTGGAGTCTCCCATCCTGAGCAAAAGCTCTCACCACACCGCAGAGCCCTTCGCCGACGCCGGAGAGGCAGCCGAGAAGCGTGGTGAAAGCACGGCCCAGAGGCAGGCTGCCTGGTCCAAATCCTGGGCAGGACAGTGACCGGGGCCAGCCCCCTCACTGCTCGGTGCCTCAGCTTCCTCAGCTGTAACACGGGAGACTTGTTGATGTTTTTATTGAAGTGTATAGTATTGGCATACATTGTGAAATGATCACCACAGTAAGTCTAGTTAACATCCATCACCATACATAGTGACAAAACTATTTCTTTCTCGTGATGAAGACTTTTAAGATCAGCAGTAAAACCCCGATGTAACGGACTAATTCAGGCATTAAAGCCGAAAGTCCTTTCTATAATAAAGTAGGTTTTCTGAACGTGTATGTTACAAAATTGACTAATTAGTTTCCCTGTTTTTACTTATGTAGACATGTTTGTGTAATTGTATGGAAAGTTTAATTGCACAGAAACATTTTCCATATGCATTACTGTAATTTTAAGTTTATACTGAATAGATCTGGTAAATGCGTGCACTCACCAGTCACCTGAGTAAACGAATGTACACGGCTGGGCGTGGCTCGGCGCCCCTGGGAACAGCGAGGCATCTGTTAAAACTGCTGCAGAAAGTCATGCCACGTGACAACAGAGCTAATTATGGCTCACTGTGCGATGTGATCACCTGCTAATCATTTACATTGTTTATGAGCGGTGACTCTGGATTTAAATATGTAGACTATAGTTGTAGATATGCAATATTTATTTCTATTTGCATTATTACTATAGTGTTTTTTCCAACATATGGCCTGTTTGCTAAAATTTGTTCAAAATAACAGTGAATTAACAACAACAAAATAACCTGTTAATTTAATTATAACTGAATCTTGGTTAAAAGCATTTTAAAATTAACAGGGCATTAATTTTCACATATGATACATGGACCAGAAATTTTGTCTGTTAAACCCAAAGTCCGTTAAATTGAGTCCACAAAAGCGAGGGTTTACTGTACTCTCAATGATTTTCAAATATGTAACACAGTATTATATACTATAGACACCATGCTTACATAATTTTATCCCTAGGACTTACATATTTTATAACCGGAAGTGTCCCTTTTTACCA
Organism: Eptesicus fuscus; assembly: GCF_027574615.1. NCBI lineage: Eukaryota > Metazoa > Chordata > Mammalia > Chiroptera > Vespertilionidae > Eptesicus > Eptesicus fuscus. The sequence goes on along the minus strand of NC_072494.1, from coordinate 37,443,662 downwards.
CCTTCACCCATTTTGTCCACCCCCACCCCCATCTCTGGCAACCAGTTCTCTACCTGTGAGCTTGATTTTTTGTTTTCCTTTTAGATTCCACATATAAGTGAGATCACACAGTAGGAGATGTTTCTTGTTTTTTTTTTAAATCCTCACCTGAGGATATGTTTATTGATTTTTAGAGAGAGGAAGGGAGACAGACAAAGAGACAGAGAGACATCAGTGTGGGAAAGAAACATCGATCTGTTGCCTCCCATATGCGCCCACTGGGATCGAACTCATAACCTTTTGATGTATGGGACAATGCTCCAACTCTCTGAGCCATGGGCCAGGGCAGTAGCAGAGGTTTTTATTCTCTTTTTACAGATGAGGAGACTGGGGCCCAGGAGGGAAGGGACCATTTCCCTGACTCTCAAGTCCTGTGGAGAACAGGATTCAGCTGTCTCCCTTGCTGAGCCGGATGGCGAAGGAGGCAGCTGGCTGATGTGCTGGCTCAGCTTAGCTGCCCTGTGAGACAGGCCAACTCCTCATACTCCGGAGGGCAGCTGGGCGCCCAGGGCCCTGCCCCCCTCAGGCCCTGGAATGGGACTCAGCCTCAGAAAGAGCTGCCAGCAACCTGGGTTCCCCTCCACGGGCACAGAGGAGTGAGGAAGCCCTCGGGGCAGGGCAGGGGCGGGGGGGGGGGAGGCTGTCCTCTGTTTGAATCCCTGGGAGTCTGGGTTTTTCCTGCTCCACGTCCCTCTGTCTTTCTGTTTGCCTCCAGGGCTGACAAGGGGAAACGCTGGTACAAATTCCTGAGCTGGGGATGTGGAAGGGGAGCTGGGCTGGGCTCCACTGCATACCAACATTATATCCTATTTTTAGTAGGTCTGCTCCCGCTGGGGCCTTGAAGATTATCATGTTAAAACCCAAATTTGGCTGCCCTGTCTCTCTGTCCCTAACTGTCTGTCTCTGTCCCTGTTTCTTGTCTGCCTTTGTCTCTCTCCACACACACACACACACACACACACACACACACACACGTGTGTGTGTATCTACATGTACTAGTATATACATTCATATATACATGGAGAGAGAATATATGTGCAGATATACATTTCTGTCTTTCTCTGTCTCCATCTCTCGCCACTATTCTGACTTGAAGGATCATGGAGCTGGATGGGATAAGGGTCATCTATCTCATCCATTCACTACCTCTGACCAGGATGGTCCTTGAACCATTAGATGTGGGTCAGGTTTTCAAGTAAAATCCCACTTCTCACTCCACTGCGTAGTCAGTTCATGCCCAGCTTGGATCTGCAGTCTCCATAGTTCCTCCTTTGGCCAAACGCACATCATTTGTGTTGCCCTGTAGAGACGCGCCTTGGTACCCTAGGGAATGATGGTAAGACAGAGGTCAGAAGCCGGCCCTGTCCACTAGGTGGTGAAATCGGGTGCTTTAAGGGCTCCTCGCCAGGAGGGGGCAGCAGCAGCAGCTCAGGGAGTGTGGCAAGTGCTGTCATTGATTCAAGTGAGACTCAAGCCAGGCACTGTGTACGAGTATATTTATAGACACGCACACCCAGAAAGTACTGTTTCCTGGAAGTGTATACACGTTCCCACGTCTGTTCTCAGATTCCCCGGGTAGCGTCATCCTAAAACAGGGAAAACTATGTCCTCTTCTCCTGGCATCTACCCACTACATGAGATCTCTGGAAAATAGATCTGATGGCTTCTCTCGCCCTTGGAAACCTGCAGTGATGTCCCCTGCCCTCGGGCAAGCTCTTTCCCGGGCCTGCCTGACGACGGCAGCTCACCTCTGCCTTCCCAGGCCTCCTTCCACACCTCCCGAACCAGAGCCTTTGCACGCGGTCCTCGGAGTGCACAGACCGCTGTCTACCTCCTGGCCTTGGCACACTTTCCTCGGCCAGAACCCTACTCAGCCCTGCGCCATCTCCCTACACATCACCCCCTCTGAGGTGCTTTCTCTCCCCCTCCCCACCCCATCCCCGGGCACACTTAGTCACCCAGCCCTCTGAGGGCTAGGATTCTACACACCTACCTCGCCGTTGTTATGTCTATACATATCTGCCTCCTCCTCCAAACCACATGTTCTTCAAGGTCAAGATGTCCCTCACTCATCTTTGCATCCCTCACCTCTAGTCCAGTGTCTGCTGCGGAGTAGCTACGCAATGAAGCACGTTAAATAAATGGATGAGACTTGCCCTGTGGCTGCTGCGGGGTTCTGATGGAGACCAGCTCTAGCACTTCCCAGCCACATGATTTTCCGAGCTACTTAGCCTCTCTCCGTGCCATTTCCCTAATCTGTAACATGGCAAATTACAATGGAACCTCATTTATATGATTATTGTGATATTGTGCTATTCTAGAAAGGATTTTACATTGTACCGGGCATAGGCACATATACTTTTTTCTCACAGCCCTCATTTTTGTCTATCAGCAAATCTTGTAGGCTCTTCCTTTAAAACATCCAACCATTTCTTACCGTCTGACTGCTCACAGCCCAGTCCAAACCACTATTCATCCCGAGACGTGTGTCAATGGCCTTCTACCGGGTCTCCCCGCCTCCACCCTTGTCCACTTGTATTTTCAGCACTGCTTCCGCAGGCCATCCCTTCAGCATGCAAGTCAAATCAGGTTACTCCTCCGCCAAAAAGTCTCCGTTGGCTTCCCCTCCCCTACCCCCCCCCCCCGAGAGTAAAAGCCCACGTCCTCACCATGGCCTTCGGGGCCGATGCAATCAGTCCCTGCGGCCTCTGATTCCATCTCCTCACGTCCCAGCGCCCTCCCGGCGGCACCCCACTGGCCAGGGTGCTGTAACTCAGACCTGCGCCACCCCACCTGGCCCAGGACCTTGGCACTTGCCATTTCCTGGCCCTGGCATTCTATTCCCTCGGAAGTCCTCGGACCTCCCTTGCTTACTTAAAGGCTTCACTCAGAAGTCACCTTCTGCCCTAGCCGGCTTGGCTCAGTGGATAGAGCGTCAGCCTCCGGACTGAAGGGTCCCAGGTTCGATTCCGCCCAGGGGCACATTGCCTGGGTTGCAGGCTTGATCCCCATTGGGGGGCATGCAGGAGGCAGCCAGTCAATGATTCTCTCTCATCATTGATGTTTCTATCTCTCTCTCCTTCCTAACTCTCTGAAATCAATAAAGAAATACCGTATTTTCCAGCATATATGACGACCTTTTAACCCAGGAAAATCTTCTCAAAAGTCGGGGGTCTTATACACCAGAAAATACGGTATTTACAATTTAGAATTAAAGTGAGTTATTGCCAAATGATGGGTGGATTACCGTATTTTCTGGCGTATAAGACCCCCGACTTTTGAGATTTTCCTGGGTTAAAAGGTCGTCTTATACAAAAAAAAAAAAAAAAGAAGTCACCTTCTCCACGAGGCCCTCACTGGCCATTCCATCTCAATAACACGCTCACCATTGACACTTTCTATCCCGCTCCCGTCTTTATTCGCCTTTATCATTAATAGAAACTTACATTTTCAAATTTACTTTCCTGTTCACCCCTCTCCCCCATAGAACATGAGCTCCTAGAGAGCAGGGATTCTGCCGGTTTTGCTCACTGCTGCTCCCCGGCATCCACAACGTTGTCTGGCACGAAGTACATGCTCAGCACGTATTCTGTGGAAGAAACAGATCATCCTGGGAGGTTTTGCTAGAGTCCACTTCCCCGCGGCTATAAGAGCTCGGAGCCGTGACCGCAGTGATGAGAGTAGGGGAGAGCTTAGAGGGCTGTGAAATACCGGGACCGCAGCCTCAGGGCCAGGCGCGGGCCAGTCCTCACTGCCCCTGGGCCGTCAGCACTGTGATTCAGGAGGCAAAACCCCAAACCACGCTTCTGTCTCAGCCTGGATTTTCCCCTCTTCCAGCCCAACCCGAGGCCTCTGGTGGAGGGTGGGGCTGGGGACTTCAAGTTCCTCCTTTTCTCCGGACAGACTGGGCACAGGCTGAGGCCGGGGAAGAGGGAGTGGCATGTGATGCCCTACAGCTAGAAGGAGTGACAATGCCCTTAGCTGCCCTGTGCCCAGTTGTCTGGGGCTTCCCACAGGGCCTTCCCGGGGGAATCAGTGCCGCCTTCTTGGATGGTCTTTCCTGGGAAGCCGGCACGTGGACTGAGGAACTACATGAGTGCCTTGATGTTGGAGCTGCATTGGCCACCTTTGTCCTCGTACCATGACCTCTGGTAACCATAGCGACATTGATGAGTGCCTACTGGGTGCTAATGCTGTTGTTGCAAACATTCCACAAGGATTTTCTCATTTAATTGTCATCACATTTCGAGACAGGGACTGTTTTTATACAGAGCACTTGCATTGGGGGTAAAAGGCTATGAAGTGGTTGACGGGGAGGCCATAGGGCACATGCCGAGGGGTAAATAGAAGGGCTTCATCAGCACGAAACCCCAGGGACACCGACGTAGAGAGCAGAGACCAGTTTCATCCCTACCACGCCTGCAGCCCTGATGCCAGGGGGTCGCAGGAATGCCCTTCAGATTCCAGTCTCCAGAAGTTCAACCGTCAAAAAACCAACCTAGGAGTCAAGGGTCCAGGCTTTGTGAACATTTGTCTGATATGCTGGCCATTTTCTATCCATCCACCCAGCTTTCCTCCCATTTGAATGAGGAGGGAAATAATTATGAAATCGCCATTACCTGTCCTGTTGCCCACCCCCACCCCAGCTCCAGGAGCCCCTACAGGGCAGGGCCATGTCTATTCCACTCAAGGGGACCTGTCTGCCCCTTCCTGCCCCCCTACCCTCATGACGAGGAACCCCTCTTGGTCCTCAGGTGGGCCCTCTGCCCCACTCCCAAGCCCCTCCCTCTGTCTTAAGAACACTATCCAGGCTCCCAGCTGGGAGTGGCACCTCCCATACAGGGGAACCCGGTGATCCTGGGTAGAAAGAGGGTGGGACTGCCGAAACCGGTTTGGCTCAGTGGATAGAGCATCGGCCTGCGGACTCAGGGGTCCCGGGTTCGATTCCGGTCAAGGGCATGTACCTTGGTTGCGGGCACATCCCCAGTAGGGGGTGTGCAAGAGGCAGCTGATCGATGTTTCTCTCTCATCGATGTTTCTAACTCTCTATCCCTCTCTCTTCCTCTCTGTAAAAAAATCAATAAAATATATTATAAATAAAAAAAGAAAGAAAGAGGGTGGGACATCGAGGGGTTGTGACAGGGTGTAAGAAAGTCAGCGAGCAGGAGAAATTGGACCTGGCCACAGGTACAGTCCCCGCCTCCTCGCTCAGAGGCTGGGTCATTAGGCAAGGTCTGTAAATAACATCTGAGTGGCCTCGGAGCTGCGCTTGAACCATGACATTCTGCTCCCCAAATAGGCATTGACGGTCTGCTCCAGCATCGCATGGCCCCCTAGGGGAGGGGCTGGAACCTGTCCCTCCCCGTCCAGGGACTGTGGAGTCAGGACCCCGGGCATGAGCACCCCCAGCTCACAGGCACATGGGGGTGTTGGCTGAAGGTGTGGGCACTGTGACCTTTGCCACGTGCCTGTGTCCCTGGAACACTCAAGGTCCCTGTTTGCAGCAGTTCATAAGAGTGGCACATACTACTAACTGGTTTGGCTCAGTGGATGGAGCGTCAGCCTGCAGACTGAAGGGTCCCAGGTTCGATTCCAGTCAAGGGCATGTACCTTGGTTGTGGGCACATCCCCAGTAGGATCGATGTTTCTCTCTCATCGATGTTTCTAACTCTCTATCCCTCTCCCTTGCTCTCTGTAGAAAATCAATAAAATATATTTTTTTAAAAAAAGGGTGACACATACAGCTGTTTTCTCCCTGAAAATAAGCAGAGAATCAGATGTTCAGGGGACAGCAGAGTGGGCCCAAAGGAACTCTGTGTTTAAGCCCTACCAAAATGCACCCACTCATCCCCCTCCTGTGTTTTGGGTCTCCCAGGAAGGCTCTGAGAGGGGGCCATGAGCAGCCCTTGAGTGCTCGCCCCTGGAGGTCACCGAGAAGAGGCAGAGTGGAGGGGACCATGGCCCGAACCACAGGGACATGTGGCTGGGTGCTCTGTCCCCGTTATATGCCCCCATCCCAGCCCTCCCCCCTCATGTCGTCCACCCCCTCACCCTTTTGCTCCAATAATCTCTCCTCCCTCAGCAAGCACAAGGTGCCTGGTGAGTCTGCCATCTGCTGCCTCCCGGGCCCCGGTCTCTGTGCCAGGGTAATCTAAACGACTAGAGTGACAGATAAGATTCTTGGTGCCATTAAGCATGGACGGGCCGGAGCGCGGTGCTCAGTTGCAGAGGAACTCCCTGGCTGGTAGCACGGAGGCAGGGAGACCGCAGCAGCTGGGCCATTAAAAATGAATGGAAACCAAGCCCTCTGAGAAGGGGCTGTGTCTCTTAAAGCGGCAGTTCTCCCGCTGGCCACAGGGAGGGACCAGAAGGACTCAGAAGAGGCCAGCAGGGCTCAGACCCCGAGCAGTGTTCAGGGTCAACTGCTCGGGCCCCTCACAGTCTGCCCGCTGGGCGGAAAAGAGCATGGGCTCTGGAGTCAGGCGGACTTGAATGTGAGTCTCAGCTGGACCCCAGAGTACGGCACCTGTATCTTAGTTTCTCAGCCTGTGAAATGGGCTTCATACTTACTCTAGGTTCCTGTAAGGGTGAAGTGAATAAGATAGCATCTATGTTATCTAGCACGGTAATTTGGCCAAGAGAGGTGATTTCTGGAGGGTAGGCCTCCCTCCCCTTCGTCCCAGAAGGGGGTGAGTTTCTTCCCAGGTTTCAGCCTCCTCAGGGAGATCCTCTCTGTCACCTGGGGCTTCCGGAGACCCTGGCGTCATTACCGGCTTGCTTGTCCGCCACTGGACCGGAAGCACCTGGAAAACAGTAGCCGGAGCCCACTGACTTCCCAGCACCCACCTCACTGTCTGGCGTGTACTAGTTGCTTAGAGAATGTTGAAATGAACTCAACTGGGGGAAAAAATTCCTGTAAGAGGCTGTAAATGAGGTCAACAAACTGAAGACAAATGGCAAAATGGGGAAGGAATTGATATCATTTTGCACAGAGGCCATCACAGCCTGGTCCAAACTCACAGGGAACTTGGGTACAGTTGAGCCAACGCCCTCACCCCGTGATCGAGGGGGACTGAGGCCCAGCAAGTCGATGGCAGAGCTCCTTTCCCCCCCAACTCCCCCACTCCTGTTCATGCTGGAGAGCTGGGGCAGGGACCACAGGTTCTGCCCCGTCCCTGTAAGCGCGCAGGACCTGCTCCCTGCCCGGGTGCCTGGAGAGTTGTGTGAGTGACCCCTAGTCACACAGTCAGCTCAGGGTGAACCTGGGCCCAGGTGGCTCTCTGGACGCCCAGGCCAGCCGTGCCACCGAGGCACCTGGAGTTTCCTGTCTGCGGGCTAGAAGGGCGCTCGGCTCTCCCAGCCACAGTGTCCTGGACTTCCTAGACTCCAGGTGGGAATGTTTGAAGCGTGTCTTCCCCAAATAACCCACTGAATCAACCTGTCATTAGGCCACCCTATCACCGTGAGGCCTGAACTCTGCCCCCGGGGAGCCACCCCCACCTCACTGGGGACTAGCCTGCCAGAGCAGGGGTGGGGAGAGGGAAGGTCCAGCTGGCCCCTCTGATAAGATCTTTACAGCCTCTTCTGCGGGGTCGATGTGAGGTTAAATAGCAATAAATGTGAAAGTGCTGGGAGATAAACTCTATTGTTATAAACAACATTGGGCAGGTGAGGCACTTGACTGACTGAAGTCAGGGGCACTGGCCCAGGCAGGTTCCTTACACTAAGACGCCTCTCAGGGTGCCCACTGCCTGTCCCCCGCCTGGCTGCTGGCCCCCCAGCGCCGGTGGAGAACAGCTGGTGGGATCCCATGGGGGCCTCTCCCCCAGGAAGGAGCGGAGTCTTCTCCTCTTGCCACACGGGAGCTCAGTGGCCAGAGGAAACATACACACATATTTATATACTAGAGGCCCGGTGCATGAAAAGTCATGCACTGGAGGGGGGGTGTCCCTCAGCCCGGCCTGCACCCTCTCACAGTCTGGGAGCCCTCAGAGGCAGGAGGCGACCCAGCAATCAGGGGAAGGTGATGCCCCATCACACCTCTGCTGCTGCCACTGCTGGCAGCACAAGCCTCGGCCTGGCCCTGGTTACCTGAGACTCGGGTGGCCCTGGGCGGCTGCCATCTGAAGCTTGCCTGTGCCTTGGGCCAGCCCTGAGCAGCTGGGGGGCTGAGGGGACTGGGCACTGCCATCTTGTGGCTGTGGGCGCTGCCAACTTTGAGGGCAGGGCAGTCAATTAGCATATCCCCTCCTTATTGGCTGTAGGCGCCACCATCTTTGAGGGTGGGGACAGTCAATTAGCATATTCCCTCCTTATTGGCTGTGGGCACCGCCATATTTGTGACGGCATGAGGGTCAATTAGCATATTCCCTCTTTATTAGATAGGATACACTGGCCTGACCAAAGGTGCCAGAACCAGGGGCAGAGCCTTCCATCGCGGTAGAGAAATAGACCAGACGGCCCCTTAAGTACGGGCTTTCTCGCGATAACTCACTAGGCACCAACATTACAGACACTCTGCTAATTCCCACTTGACCGATGAGGGACCAGAGGCACAGAGGCGATCAGGCCGTTTGTTGAAGCTGAGGCTTGAACCCAAGCCCTTGGGCACAGCAGCCGGGACCCCTGGCCCCTCTTTACCCTGGAGGCGAGCACCCGGAGCTTGCCGGGGTGAGTAACCCTTGTTACCATGATCAACAGCAAGGACATTTCCCTGGCCCTGCCCTGCAGAGGGAGACTCACAGCCCCGCTTCATTTCAGGTCTAGGCCTGCTCCATCAGCCAGAACTAGCGCTCTCTGGTGTCTTCCAGAACGTTCTGTTCCCTGGAGTAGCAGGGCATTTATCTGGCCGGGGCTTCCCACCTCAAGAGTTCATCTGCCCAGTGACGGTGGGCAAGGCCAGGCAGTTTTCCGACGGAACGCTGCCTGGCACGCCTGCCCTCTGAGAGGCCAGCTGGCCCGGCAAGGACGGCCTGCCAAGAGCTGGAAACCTGCGCCCTTTGTCCGGCTCTGGAAGGAGGGCTGTCCCCAGCCCCTCTCCTGGGGGCTGGGCTCTCCGCTCCGTTCCCTGGCTCCTCCTGCAGGCAGCTGCCTTTTGAATGCCCAGTGAATCCAAAATGAGCTTGCTTCCCCAGAGGAAAATACACAAAACCATCTAGGACTCTGTCTACAAAGTCCTGTGTGGTAACATTAAAGTTTTGCCCCAAGAAGCTGTCTGGCTGTGTGCTCTCTCCCAGGTACACACCACGATTCGGTACATTCACTGCTCCCCTGCGCTGTGGGGAACAAAGAGGTACCAGCCAAGGATCAACAGGGCACAAGCTCATTCCCTCCTGATGCCAGGAAGGGGCAGGAGCAGGTGAGCACACACCCTCTGAAGACACGCTGTGCCTTCCCACACCCCCAAGCACAGGGGCACAATTGGAATAAGTGAGCGCTGAGGAGGCAGACTGGGGTGCACTTAGCTGCCGAGGAGGGGAGACTGGATTTGGGTTTAAGAAAGGCAGGGCCGTTGAGGAGATGGCAGCTGGCGGCCTGTGGGGGTGGCAGGCGGAAGTAACAGGTGTGGTGGCCCTACTGCCAGTGCCGTTTGTCCTGCTGCCACCCTGCATGCAGGCTTCGCCTCCCTCCCCCCCCCCCCCCGCCTCGCAGGTGAGGAACCTGAGGCTCAGAGAGGCTTGTGAGAGGCCCTGAACTCAGGGCTTGTGACTCAGGGCTGGTGACTCACATATACCCTTTCCCTCCAGGGCAGTCTGCCTGAGGGAGCCAGGACACTCTCTCCCGGAGGGTCAGCCTCAGCCAGGGAGAACCTCGCTGTCACAGACCCAGCTCCCTCCCAGCCTGTGCAAGGCCCACTGCAGACTCAGTCCTGGTGGTAAAGAGTGAGCGCGCAGGGGCCGCTGGGTGGGAGCTGGTGGCCGGAGTAGCAAGAGCACCCAGGGGCACTCAGGGGCCGAGTCGGGTGCAGATCTCCAGCGGAGGACAGGTGTGGCTCAGTGGTTAGCAACGAGTCCCAGCGAGAAGGGCAGGCCTCGGGGCTGTGCCCAGGAGCTGGTGGACATAGCTGTGTGCCCAGATCTTCAGTCACCAGAGGTGAGGATGAGATAAGCCTGTCTCTCATTTTTAAACCAACCAAAGGCAGGACAGCTGTTCTTTGTTTCCATGAGCCAGCAGAAGAGGAAACCGGGCTGCCTGTGACGGGGGTGGGGGAGGGGGGATGGGGGTGGAGTTAGAGCTCGGACTGGGAGGAAGTGGAACCTGTTGCAGAAGGACTTCTTTTTTTTTTTTTTAAACCAACTCAGAAGTATTTTTTTTAATATATTTTATTGATTTTTCACAGAGAGGAAGGGAGAGAGATAGAGAGCTAGAAACATCAATGAGAGAGAAACATCGATCAGCCGCCTCCTGCACACTCCCCACTGGGGATGTGCCCGCAACCAACGTACATGCCCCTGACCGGAATCGAACCTGGGACCTCTCAGTCCGCAGGCCGAAGCTCTATCCACTGAGCCAAACGGTTTCGGCCAGAAGGACTTCCTTCAGTGGAGTGGCAGGGGCTAGAGGTTGCTTTCAGCCCTGAAGCCAGTCGGCACAATGTCGCCCTGGGGAGGTGGGGGTGATCTTGGTTTTGTGAGGTGAAAACAGCAGGAATCCTTGAGCCTGAACAGGCTCCCCTCCCTCCTTCCTTCCTTCTGCCTGCTTCCCCGATTCTGTTGGAACCGCCTCCTTCTGGCCGATCACTAGGATTTGCTGATAGACAACTGACAACTGGCTTTCCCTGAGCCCCTACTGTGTGCCCTGCCCTGGGCCTGGCACCGTGGTCACGCAGTGAACTTGACATTTCCTGCCCTGAGTTGTCCTCCAGGTAAACGAGCTGTGGACAAAATGCCGGAGGCTGTGAAAACGCACAGCGGGGAGAATTGCTTGAGGAGAAAAAGTAAAAGGAGGTGGTGAGGCTAGGAAGGAAGAATTCCCCAAGTGATGAACTCGGGGGGCGGGGAGGGGGCAGTTTTCAAAGTCTCACACAGTTTATTCCCTCCGTTCCCACAATCAGGAAGCCAGCCAGAGTATTTTCCCCGCTTCCATGAGGGGCGGCTGTGATGCACACACCTATGGATATTCCCATGCTTGCCGCTCTTTCTTCAAGGCAGGCTGGGAGGGGGGTGGAGAAGGAGGTGGCTGAGGTGATGAGGTACCTCAGAGGGAGAAGCTGGGGGCTAGGGAGCCCCCAAAGGCAAACCTGATGGCTCTGGCTCACTTCCCCCGTGGGCCCTGGAGGGCACTTTTCTGATCACTGCTACTACCCAACTTTTGGTTCAACTTTCAGACGGGGAGACGGAGACTCAGAGGCTGGGAACTTGCCTGAGACCTCACAGCAAAGGCAGAGCGAAGACTCCGAGCCCCCATTCAGCCCCTGGCAGAGCCCTGCCAGGTGGCACCACAATGCTGCCCCCTGGTTTTCATTCAATACCGTGGGCACCACCGTCAGCCCCAGGGCGCTGGCTCCCAGGAGGAGGCCTCTCTTCTGCAGCCCCTTACATTCCCAATCTCACAACCATTCTGACCAACTGCCCTGGGCCTGGGCCTGAGGGAGGTGCCCATCGCCAAGGCAAACTGGCCACATCCTGGGCAGACCCCTCCCAAGGAGAGCCCCGCCCCTTTCCAAGACCTGGACCCCCCCCTCCCCCCTCTCACTGTGCCCAGAGCTTGGGGTGGGTGAGGTTTTCACCCAATTATCTACCAGGGGAAGTAGAGAGAGGAAGTGGGTCAGATAGGGGAGGGAGGAGGGAGGAGGGAGGAGGAAGAAGTGAGCACCGTGGGTGTGAGGGACAGTTTGGGAGGCCCCGGGGACTTTCCCCAAGTCTGAGCTCCTCCCCCAGACAGGGCAGCCCAGTTCCCCAACACAGCACAGAAATGGCCCTGTGCGGGGAATGAACTAGATGGGAAGAGTCAGAAACCCAACCAGGCGCTCAGGTTGGGTTTCTGACTCTTCCCATCTAGTTCATTTCTCTCACACCCTGGCAGTGCATCCCTCTCCCTAGATCTTGGAGTCCTGGTGCTCCTCGCAGCTCCCTTCCCCAGGGGCTCCCTCACAATGTCAGGTGACAGGCGGGCCACCAGGGCTCCACTCAACAGGCGGCACCTGAGCGAAGCTGGACTCCCCCTCCCGCCCCTCCATCCCCCACTACCACCCCTCCACCCCCCACTACCACCACCAAGGCTGCAGGGAGAACCCCGACTGAAATGTGAGCCTGAGCTCCTCTCCTCTGCTCCTCTCTGCTCCAGGCCCTGACAGCGGAGCCAGATCTCCTCTCTCCCTGGGCTGGGGCAGCGGAGGGAGGCGCTGGGTAAGAAGGGGAGCCAGTCCTGCAGGGAGGCGCTCTGGGGGTCTCCGGAAGCACAGGGCCAACGGGTCTTCTTGTCTGTTTGTTTAAGAGAAAAAGGTGGGGAGATGTGGGCGCCTTTAAACACCCATCGCCAAGTAACTTGCCAGCCTCCACAGTGAACACAGGTCCTGGCTGGGAGGGGGAACACGCACCCTCCACGCCTGGAGACAGACAGACCGCCAACACTTGGGTGTCCAAAGACAAGGCCGGCCCCAGGCAGACCCCTCATCGGTGGAAAAACAGAGGCTCTGGGTGGGCCAGGTGCTGCGGGGGTAAGGGTGGGGGTGGGGGTGGGGGACACCCGCGGGCCCCGCCCTCCTCCCTTCTTCCCCCCCATCCCAACCCTCCCTCGCTGCCTCCTAGCCTCCTCCCTCCCGCCCACCTCCGTTCTCCCGCGCTCTCCCCTCCCCGCCCGCCCCGCCGCCGAGGTCACTTGTTTACGCGGGGAGCCCCCGCCCTCCTGCCGCCGCTGACGTGGCCCTCGGGACGTCACGGCCGCGGCGGGAAGCGCTGCCCTTATTTGGGCGCAGACGCGCGGGGCGGGGCGGGGCGGCCGGGCTGCCCTGCCAGGTCCTGGGCTGCCAAACCGCCCCGGCTCGGCTCAGCTCGGGCCAAGGTGAGCCGGGGTGGGGAGAGGAGGTGGCCTTCCGGTCTCCCTGGGAGCTGGAGGCCACGTAGGCAGCCTGCTCAGATGTCCTCTCCCGCCTCTTCGGGCTTCTCAGCAAACGATCAGAGCTGGACGGAAAGACAGATGACTAATGGGCCTGGAGTGGATGCACTGGGCCCCTTAATGCGTGGGGGCCCCTAACGCTCCAGGCCAGAGGCCAGGCCTCCGCCCCTGACCGTCAACAGGCCTCCGTTTCCTTACCCATACGTGATAGGGGACACCTGCCAGGGGTGGGGGCGCGGGTCAGAGGAGCCTCCCACTTGTTGGTGTAAAACAGCTTTGTGAGCGTGAAGTGCTGCGCAGAATTATGGGGGAGAGGGTAGGGGGGGGGTCACTCGGTGCCCTGGAGGAGCCTGCCCAGGTGCCCCTTCCCAGGACAGGAGCAGCGGGGGCAGGTGCCCAGGCTCCCAGAACCTGCCTGTCCGGGGCTTCCCAGCTGCTCTGGGAACGCCCTCTGAGCCGGGTGAACAGCTTAAGCTTTGTCAGCAAAGTCATCTGGGGTTTGCCTCCTCCTGTTCCCCTGACTGTGGGCAGCTGTTTGGGGCCTGGGTTAGTGAGCACGTGGTGAGCCTGCTCGCCATGACCCTTCCAGTGAAGCCAGGGAGGAAACAGAATTGCTCAAAGCCAGGGTGTGTGTGTGTGTGTGTGGGTGGGGGGGGTTTGAGGGGGTGGGGGGACAGCGGTCCTGTGTGCCTCTCCTCCGGCAGCAGATGCTGTGCAAACCCTGTCTGTCTGCTGCCCCTCTAATCGGACCTCCATCCTCCCAAATCCAGTCCAGGCTGACGACTCCCAGCCCCAACAAGCTGCCTCCTGCTGGACCCCAGCTGTCTGGGGTCTCCCTCAGCCCCTCCATTGATTTCCACTGAGTTTGCCCAAGGCTCACCTGCTCACATGTCTTTGTGTGCCAGCTGCTTTGCATGTCTGTCGTCTGTGTGCCTGCCTCTCCTCCTCCCTCTTCTCCTCCCCCCACCTCCTCCTCCTCTTCCTCCTCCTCCTGCGCTTGGAGTTTCCTGAGGGCAGGGGCCATTTCTCTCCAAACCAGACAGAAGAGCCCCACCCTCCACCCTGAGTGTAGGCACCAAGTCCCCTTCTTTTGATCTCTCAGAAACAAGGAGGACAAACGGTGTTCACATCCTGAGGCCAAGTGATTGATTTATAACCCATATATAAATGGCAGCGCTCACTCTCCCACTCTTCCTCCCCATTCCCCGGCTTGGCCTTCGGTGGTCCCCACAGAACCCCCCTCGCCCCCTGCCAGGGAGGATCCGCTGGGGGGTTGCAGGCACCCTCCCTTTGGAGGCGGCTGTCCTCATTACAGGCAAGGCACTTGAGGGTGACACCTAGGCCACACTGCCAATGGCTGATCAGTCAGCTGAGGTCAGCTGCTCCTGACGCGCTGGCTAAAACTGGTTCAGAGATTCAGTGTAAGCCCTAGCCGGTTTGGCTCAGTGGATAGAGCGTCAATTTTCGGACTGAAGGGTCCCGGGTTTGATTCTGGTCAAGGGCACATGCCCAGGGTGGCTGGCTTGATCCCCAGTAGGGGGTGTGCAGGAGGCAACCGATCAAATATTCTCTCTCATTGATGTTTCTATCTCTCCCTCTCCCTTCTTCTCTGAAATCAATAAAAATATATATTTTTTAAAAGATTCAGTGTAAGACCTATGGGAGATCGAATGCTAGTCCTCAAAACTTCACGATTCCTCTGGGTGTGGGGATGGAGGGAGGGGAGGACTTCCTTCTCATCGTTGCCTCTGGCTTTGAGCTCCTGTGTGTCTCAAGTCCGATCAGTTTAGGAATCCTCCTGCTGATCCATGAGTGCTCCCGCTGTTGTGAGCTCTGGATCTCAGCCCTTTTCCTGACTCCATACGGTGAACTCCATACAACCTTTACATGCATCAAAGGCTTACCAATGGCTGGTGTCTATGAAGAGGTTAATACTGCAAAACGCAAATAGCTTCAAAATGGACTTCTCTGTTCTTAAAAATCCCCTCTGGCCCAGCCGGTGTGGCTCAGTGGATGAGTGTTGACCCATACACCAAGAGATCAAAGGTCAGGTACATGCCCGGGATCCCCGGAGTGGGGAGAGGGGTCATGCAGGAGCAGCAGATCAATACTTCTCTCTCATCGATGTTTCTCTCTCTCTCTCTCTCTCTCTCTCTCTCTCTCTCTCTCTCTCTCTCTTTTCCTTCCTCTCTTTCTAAAATCAATAAAAACATTTTTTTAAAAATTTCCTGTTTCCTCTGTAACCCTGGCTCCAGCGCTGGTCCCACACCACTTTAACGTTACTCAAGCTCTTAGCTCTCTCTTCTACCGCTTCCCCTCTCTTTGCTGCTCTCTCCAATAGCAAAAATGCAGGTTCCTTCTGTTTTCTCGTGCAGAGTAATTCAGCTCTTTCTAACCCTCACGACCCTTCTGAGATGGGTCCAAAGCTCCTGTGTGTGAGTTCTTGGGCACAATCCCTCCTCCTAAGCCAGGCCAGGCTGGAGGGGGTGTTGGTCTCCCTGGACTTATACAGCGGTTTTTTACATAAGAAAATTTACTTTAAACAAACTCTTCTTAAATTCAGAAGGAGCAGGGAGTATCTTTCTAGGAGCTTCCTCATTGCCACTTAAGTCATCATTCTGATCTAATTTGGGGGCTCCACCTTCCCCAAACCCTTAACTCTATCTCATAACATTCATCTCTCCACTCACCTCAGGAGCTTTGACATGGACCCCACCTGGCTTCCACACAACTCTACTGCAGGAGTTGGGGTAGCTGAAAACCCCTGGGGCCACCTGACCCTGTGCCTGACTCAGCAGGACTGACCTCCAGGGAGTTTCCTGAGCCAAGAAGGAGGGAAGGAAGCCCTGAGCTGAGCACAGAAAGAAACATGCCCTGGCCGGGTGGCTCAGTTGGTTGGAGCATCGTCCCATGCACCAAAAGGTTTCGGCTTTGATTCCTGGTCAGGGCACATGCCTGGGTTGAGGTTTGATCCCCGGTTGGGGTGCATACGGGAGGCAACTGATCGATGCCTCTCTCTCTCTCCCTTCCTCTCTCTCTCAAATCAATAAAAACATCCTTGAGTGAGGATTTTTTTTAAAAGAAAGAAACATGGAAAGGATGTTGATTGTTATTTTCTCAGCTATCATCCTGACCCTGATCGCTCCCAGTGTCATTATGACCTCTCATTAAAACCTGAGTATGATACTAAATGCCAGCTGAGAATATCACTGTCTCCAATGATCCAACGTAGTGTTTCACATCATAAATTTCTCCTTGAGTTCAGTGTGTGTGTGTGTGTGTGTGTGTGTGTTGGGGGGTGTTATTTTGACAAGCTGATTTGAATACTTGCTTACATTTCACAATGAAAATTATGCAATGCTTGTGTTCCTTTTTTTGCCAGGTCTTCCTGGAAGCCCAGAGATAAATTTAGGTGTCAATGAAGTAACTAATCCAAACACATTACCAAATACCTACTTTTGTCTCTACTACTCATTGATTTCTGATCTTTAATAAAACATAAACACACACATATGTTTATCCTCTTTTCTATGTGGTTTAAAATTTTAAGCTGTCTCAAATTCCTCTTGGAAGGAATCAAAGTATATAAGTAATAATAGTTAGCAAGTACTGACCACTATTAATGTGCTGGGTGCTAATCTAAGTACTGTAGACTCATTTACCAACAACTCTATGGGGTGAGAACTACTATTAGCCTCACCTTATAGATAAAGAAACAAAATACAGCCAGGCTGGTGTGGCTCTGTGGTTGAGCATTGACCTATGAACTAGGAGGTCACCGTTCCATTCCCAGTCAGGACACATGCCCAGGTTTCGGGGCTGGGTCCCCAGTGTGGGGCATGCAGGAGGCAGCTGATCAATGATTCTCTCTCATCATTGATGTTTCTAAGAAAGAAACTAAGTACAGCGTGTTTAATGACTTGCTTAATATAACGCAGCTAGTATTTGAACCTGGGCAGTATGGCTTTAACGCACGTGCTCTAACCTTCACACTAGAATAAGTAAATTACAAACTAGTTCAAAAGCTTATGAGTCATCTGGGTCAGTCATCCTCAGAACAAGGCTGATAAAAGCAGCTCAGAGCACCCATTCTTCATCTACAGAAACATTCCTCCCCACCAACCTTATTCTTAATGGGAAGGTTGGAGACAGTAAGATTTAGAATCGTTGCCACCTTTCCCCAACCCCTCCCCACCCCGGCCCTGTCAGTGTCTTTTCTTACATGCCCATCATTCTATCATGGAGATAATTGACTTAAGCAAATTCAGTAAAGGGTCACTGAACACCTACTCTGTGCTCAGGGCCAAGGGATGTGCGAGGCAGTGAAGTACAAATCTGTAACCTGGTCTGTGCCTTCGCGGAATCCCAACCTCACAGGTCTACACAGGGAACGTTAATACCAGGATATGCGCTAATAGAGTTACAAACAAAGGAGAAAGGGACTAATCGCCATGGGGATTTGGGGAGTCGGGGAGGGTGGATGCAGGAAGGCTTCACCCAGGAGGCAACACAGAAGCCAGGTCTTGAGGGGTGAGTAGGCTTTTGGATGGGCAAAGAAGTGGACTCTCCGAACTCTACACAGAGCAAAGAATATGAGCAAAGTCATCAGTGTGGACCATGGATGGCAGATTAAGGACGAGACAGGGTGGACCACTCTCTGGTTACAGATAAGCAAACTGAGGCTCAGGGAGGTGGCTGACTCCCAGGCTGGCCACCAGGCTCCTTCCTCTCAACCGTACGCAGCAGAGGCTTGGCCTTCCTGGTCTGAGCCGTGGTGCCGTTGAACAATACCTTGAGCCCGGAGCCAGGAGGCCAGAGGTGATGGGAAACGGGAGGACCTCTTCTTCAGGTTCTTCCCTCTTTCTTGGGTTTGTCTTTCTCCACACCTTGGCCCCAACACCAGGGTCGTCTCTGGCTGTCACAGCTGTGACACCAGCTTCCTGCCAGCCCCAGACACTCGGCCCAGGAGGCCCGGCCCCATTATGGCTCTGCGGAAACAACATCTGGGGGAACTCCCACAGTCTCAGGGCCTCTTCTCTTGTTTTCTGTCTGGAGATGAAGGGGTTTATCCTGTGCCCCCCGGGAGTGAGGATGAGGAGGGTTTACAACATGTCTGTCCTCTAAATTTGGGAAAGAGGCAATAAATTCGGCTTCAGATCTGCTACTGCCCCAAGGCCATGTGTCCCCTGTTGAGTTTCTGGCACTTTCAGTCACACCTCCTGGTACCACCAGAGAGGCCTGGAGAGTGCAGGTGTGGGAGGTCACATTCTTGGGAGGCCTCCCGGATAATAGACCTTAACAGATAGTTTCCATCCTGAGATACACCTAGGGAGTCACACAACACAGCACTGGGGACCTTTGTAGCCAAATACTGGTCTGGCCATCTGTCCACATCTCTCCCCTCCCCCAGTTCCTCCCTCATCTCCCTCTCTCTCTCTCTCTCTCTCTCTCTCTCTCTCTCTCTCTCTCTCTCTGTCTCTCTTTCTCTCTCTCACCGCCTAGGCCCTCTAGCCTGCCTTTGCTCTGCCTTTATTGCAGGGCCAGGCTGGCAAAGGAGGGGAGGGAAACCAGATGTTCTCTGTCTGTGGACAGTAGTGGGTCAACAGGGCACAGAAGCCGAGAAGCAACCCTCAGGGAATAGCTGTCTTGGCGGGGTGGGGCGGGGGGGCGGGCAGATTCCCTCCCTGGATGGGGCCTGGTAGGCAGTCAGCCTCAGGGACAAGCCTAATGAGTTAGTGACACTTCCAGTTCTCCTCCCGGTGGAAGGAGAGTTAGTCTGTATGAGTCCAGGAACCTGGGGGCCTCGACTGTTCAAGTCACAGAGGTCACCCTGCGGTCTCCTGGCTGGTCCCTGAGAGCAAAAGTGGCAGCATCTGCCCCCCACACCCCAACACTCGGAGTGCCCCGTCTCTGTGGCCGAGTCTCTCTCCTGGGGCCCCGCATTCAGTTGTCCCCAAGGCCCAGCCAGAACTAAATCCTGCCTCCTCCTCCTGACACTGGCCACTGTCTGAGGGGCGAATGCTCTTATCCCCACACGTTGTGTACGAGCTCCGCTCATCTGACTCCTGCCACCTCCCTCCAAACCCTTTCCTCAGCCTCCTTTGGATCCAGCAAAGCCCCCTGCATCCTCCCTCCTCCCAGCACTTCTCCACCTCCTCACTTACTGAAACAGCCTGTTCCCTGGGGGTCTCTCAGGGAGAGCTTGCTACTCAGTCACCCCACATCCCTCAGGTTCACGTGGAGGGCAGAGTCTTCCCTGCTCTGTATGGCCTATTCCAACCATCACTCCCCAGCGCCTTCTCTGAAGTTCATTTTGTCCCAGTTACCATCATCTTTGACCCTCCTGGTCACGCCTTCTCGTTGACCCAAGATCTTGCCTCTGCACGGCTCACAGCGTGCCTCTCCACCCCTAACTCCCGCCACCCCCCAGGGAAACACCCACAGCTGTGTGAGCCGAGGAGCTCGTACTGCCTCCTGGACACTCAGTCTCCTAAGTCCTTGTTGCCAAGTGACCTTTCTGCTCTCAGCCTCATACCCACCCCAGGCAGGTGCTCTAAAACCCCACTGTATCTCTAGAGCCAGCCGCCCAGGGGAACTTGGTTAGTATTTCCTGAGCAAGTGAATGGAGTGTCACGAGACAGGAGTCTGGCATAACGGAAAAAGCACGAGACTGGGGGCGAGATTACCTTCTACTCCTCAGCCTGCCACTAAGTAGCCGTGTGACTTTGGGCATCAATTCCCATCTCACGGCCTCCTTTTCTTCATCTGGAAAATTAGAAATTCTGTGTAGATGATTTCTGAAAAGCTCACCTCTGACAGTTGACAATAATAAGAGCTATAGTTCATTGAGCATCTGTGATATTTAGGCCTTGTGCTAGGCACTCTCTGTATGTTATTACTCACCTACCCAGGAGCTGTGAAGAACATATTGTCCCATCTTAAAGATAAGAATAAGAGAGATTAATGATTTGCCTCGTCATAGGATAATAGGTGGCAGGTTCAGGATTAGAATCCAGGTCAGTTAACAAGAGCAAGTATGTCTAAACGACCCATGTCTTAAGGTCCAAGAGGTCTTGTGTTCAGAGGGACTGCTGTATGCTCTTCTGGTTATTGAAGGTCTCTCGGAGAGGGCGGGGGGCTGCCTTCAGAAATCTGGCTAGGGGTCAAGGCCCTGCTTATCCCACCCTTTCTGTGGGCCTGCTCCCCACCATTCAGTTCAGCCAGCATTGTGAATCAGGTGCTGCTGCTGCTGGCAGGAGAGGCTGGGTGGGGGGTGGGGATCATTGTAGGGGATACAATGGGGATGGGACAGCTCCTGGTGTCTGGGCAGCTATGCCTGGCAACTGTGGGCTTGGAGCTCTAAGACCGCCTCTAGGACAGGGTGTGCTGAGTGGGGTCCCCAGGTCCCTGCATCAGACTGGCTTGGGTTCTCATTACAAATACAGATGCCCCGGACCCCACCTCACTGAATCACAGTTTCCGGGGGAGCTCTTTAATCTGAATGTTTACCAAATTCCCCAGGTGATTTGAATCACTGTCCTGAGCAGTCTTATGGGATAGGGACTTGAGTGCTGGGTGAGAGATTTTAATTAATGCTGAATGTCGGCCATGGGAAGCCACTGGAGGTTTTCACATGCCAAAAGTAACACAATTAGATTATTAATTAAGGAAAAATTACTCTGGCAACCAGTTCTCAGCATGGAGTGAAGTGAAGAGAGACGGGAGGGCAGAATACCAGCCAGTACTATGGCAATAGTCTAGAGGGGAGAGAAGGATCAGAGCCAGGAAGGCAGTGCTCATGGCAAGAGGCAAACACAGGAAAGACATTGCAAATACGGACTCTCTAGGCCTTGACAACTGATTATCGGGGCGGGGGGGGGGGGGTGTTTAAAGATGTCTGCCAGGGTGCGAGCCTGGTGACTAGAGAAAGAATGGGGGTGCTATTGAGAGAGAGAAAGAAATCACACGTGGGGAAGAAGGGAGAAAAGTATCTTGATGTGTTGTATGTTGAGATTAAAATACCAGAAAAAATATTTTACAGATGTCCAGTTCTCAATTGGGGAAAAAAAATAGTTGGGAGCTCAGTAGTGATGTGGGGGTTAGAGACAACGGTTTGAGCCCTAGCTGGTTTGGCTCAGTGGATAGAGCATCAGCCTGTGAACTGAAAGGTTCCAGGTTTGATTCTGGTCAAGGGCACATGCACGGGTTGTGGGCTCGATCCCCAATGGGGGACTTGCAGGAGGCAGCCGATCCATGATTCTCTCTCATCATGGATGTTTCTATGTCTCTCTCTCCCTCTTCCTTCCTCTCTGAAATCTATATATATACATATATATATATATATATATATATATATATATATATATATATATAAGAGATAGAGAGAGAGAGAGAGACAATGGTTTGAGATTTATTGCATATCAGGAGTTGCAAATTCAAATACCTCCAGGGTCAAGACAGGTAATGAAAACAAGGATTAAGTATAATTTAAAAAACCCAACCTATGTCCACGGTAAACAGTAATGCCACTTGGTCTTATCAGGATCGATAGAGAGTGGTGGGGACTGTGGCAAACTGGAGGACACACTCCTGTCTCAGGTGTCAGTCATTGCTAGACAGACATAAGGGACCAGTGTTAATAGACATCCTGGTTTTAAAGAGAAATCATAATTCTATGTTTTTAAAATATGACACTTCATAAACATTGACAACTAATTTTTAAACTGTTGAAACATCATCCAGATCAAACCATATATATCTGTGACTGAGTCAGCTCTGCCCACAGGCTCCCAGTTTGTGACATCAGACCCACACAGATGGGATTCAGGAGAGAGTTGAGCAAATTAAAAAGAAATCCAGGGACTATGCCATGGAGAACTAGGATCCCCCCAGGTTCCCAAGCTTGCCTCTGGGTAAAAACAGGGCTTAGGCCCTGATTTTTTTAGCCACTGGCTATCTGATGGCCTTCCATGCTGGTGGCAGCAAATGGAACCTGCATCTCTCATAGCTCTATCGGCTCATCACCTGGAAACTGTGTAAGCAGCCACTGGGGTTCTGCTACTCTCCAGGTTGGATGCACCGTGGGCAGGAGCCTGCAGCCTTCACTCCAACCCCTCCACGGTCATTTTCATCCCCACGTGAATTGGCCCAGCACCTCAGAGAGTCACAGTCCGGCTGGAGCAGGTGTTGCGTTTAGCACATTCTGGATGCTCCCTTTCCAATCAGGGTGTTCGTTGCTTAGGTGCTTTTTGTATAACTGAATCTCCTTTCCGCTTCTATCTTCAGAGCAGCTGAAGGAGTGAATTACTTTTTAGCTTTCAGATTTTTCTCCCGCCCTGGACAGGTTCCCAGAACTGGTTCCTTGGGACTTAAAAATTATCATAACCTGCAGATTAGAAAGGCCTTTGCATATTCATATTTTACCAAGTCTTCCTTCGTCCAGGTGTATGGTGTTCCACTTCCCTTAACCCCAATCACCTTGGCACTATCTATTTCTGTCCCTGTCTCAGTTCACTTCGGAGTGGGGCAAGGGGCTTAAAGACGGAAATTTGTAATATAACTAATACCCCTACTTTCTCACACTCTTCATTAACAGATTTGAGGAACAATGTCATTTTCTTCTGTCCTTGATTCCTGCTCCTCATTCTAAAGAAAATGTCCTAGACTGGCTGGCCTACAGCCAACCTGGAAAAGCACAATTTTGTGCAAAGATGATAGAGAACCTGAAAGATGCCCAGTCCATTGCCCAGCAAGGCTGGCAAAGAGGTACGAGTATATCTCGCCGTCTTCCCACCCTGGTTAGGAAGGGCAGAAGAGGTGTCTGGTCCTCCCTGGGTGATGCTTCTTATCAGCGCTGGGCAGCCCAGCAAGGCTGTCACCAACAAGGTCTGAAAAGAAGGTCAAATTAGCATCTACACCAGCCACACTCAGACATACTCTGCCAAAACGTCCTCTCCCCGCCAAAATACACACGCATCCAAATACCCACCCTTGACAATGATGCTCTTCGATATATAATAGTGCATGTTAACATCTGCAAACACACATTCGCAATCACTCCTACCCACAAATATCAGAGCAAGCAGGCACATTTAAGTATGTATGCTTGTTCATGTATTTACCTCTCTCTCTCTCTCTCTCTCTCTTTCTCTCTCTCTCTCTCTCTCTCTCTCTCTTTCTTTCTCTCTTTCTCTCTCTCTCTCTCTCTCTCTCTCTCTCTCTCTCACTCACACTCACACACACACACACACACACACACACACCTACAAAACTACACACTGTGCCGTGTAGGAGTGAGCTGATGTCATCCTCCTAGAATATCTCAGCCCAGCCCCTGCCTGCACATGGGCTTTACTCCACCTCAGGTTTCTACACAAGGTCAGGAGAGTGGGAGGTAACCTTGGCAACCAAGCCAAGGCCCTGCAGGCCCAACAGGACGCTGGGAAGACAAGGGTAACATACAGCCTCTTGTTGCTCCTGACCGGGAGAAGAGAGCAAGGCATGTGTGATGACCCTACAGACAGGGCCAGAGCTGATTCCTCAGGAGAGAGAACCCGTCTGGATGGGGATTTGGTCTGAGGGGGGCAGTTGGGATGCTTTGGGTCACTCTAGAGTGGGCCATACAGGTGGGCCTCCAGGACCAGGGGAGCTGGTGGGTCGGGGTCACAGGCACAGAAGTTTCTGGTCCAGGTGAGGCATACACTTATGTCCAACCCCACCTCCGCCACTATCTGCCCTCTGGCAATGGGCGGAGTCACGGGTCAGTGCAGTGTGCCAGGACATTTCAGGTTCAAAATTCAACTCAAGGCCCTTGGGGGAAGGGGAAGAGATGAGTGAGGAGGAAGGGGAGGAAGAAACGCCGGAAGAGGAGGAGGGGAAGGACCCACTGTCCTTATCCTGATGCTCAAGCTACTTCTTGGCTGTGCCAGGGAGAGGGAGGCAGCAGGTAACACACAAAGGCAAAAAGAAGTGAAATCTGGACCTTTGAGCTTTTAAGCATCTTGGTCCTAGCAATTTAAGGGCAGTTTCAGGAAATTTCAAAAGGAATTTGTACGATAATGTATTTGACCTTATAAGAAACTTATTTGAGACCCAAATCCCGAGTTGGGAGCTGTGTACAATTACACTGTTAGTGACTTGGGGACTTTGACTGTAAGATAAATTAAGCTTCCTCTTCCTAGGTTTGTGTGAAGAAAGAAAAGAGGCTGAGAAAGTAGGGGGTGTGCCTTCTGGTTCTTATTGATAATCTATGCTCTCCACAGAATTCAGGAACTAGCCACCAGCGATGCAGCTATCACACCCTGGGTAATGGGCAAGGTGGGGATAAGTTCTCCTGTTCCTGTCGCAAAAATGCACACTATCTCCCCTGGGTCATCGCATCATCATCATCTGGAATAACAGCTCTGTAGGACCATGTGGGACCCTGGGCCATTGTAACAACAGCACAAGGGCTCCCTGGTCTGATTTGAAGTCAGCAGATATGGTCCTAGTTCTGGCTTTTTGAGAACCAGCTGTGTGACCTGGTGCGTGACACAAAAACCTATATAAGGACTCAGTTCTATTTCCTCAGGCAAAAAACAAACAGTCAGGGGATGGCCTGTCAAAATACTTTTTTCATCAATTCTGTACTAAAGCAAGGCCCGGACACCAGATCCCTGTCAACAGCACACCCAGGAAGAGATTAAGTGTCTTCAGATTTAGGTGCTGAATGATACTGTACACCTGTCTATAGCTGCTTTCCTGACTTCCTTGGTGTTTGACCTTGGTCAGTTCTGGTCTTGCTGACACCTGGTCTCTTTGGTTTGATGCTCTCTTGGTCGTCTTATATCCAGTTCCAGCCCTGTTTCCTGCAACAAGTTGTTTCCCCCTCAATGGGCAGAGGTAAGAGTCTCACCTGGCCTGATCCAGCTCTGGGAAGGAGCCAGCAAAGAGGACAACTAGGAAATGTGTTCAAGGGCAAACACGAGAATTCCAGGAGTGCATGCGGCAGTGGAGCAGGGCATCTGAAGCCTGAACTGTCCTGGAAATGGAGGGTACATGAGCATAGGAACCTGTTTTCAAGCAGCTTGCAAACTGTGGAGACAAGATGTCAACTTCTCAAATGATCACCGACAATACCAAACAATAGATTATAAATGCCAAGTGTGGGTGGTACGACTAACATGAATTCTGCAGTGGGAAAATGGTCAGGGCAGGTTTTCAAGGTGGGAGACCAAGCTTCACTGTGCCTTCAGGAGTGTGGAGGACTGGGAGGGGGGTGGGAAGGGGGCAGTGAGGAATCTAAGAGGTTAAGACATGAGCTATAGCACAGCAGGGCAGGCATGTTCAGGCATGCAGGGATTGGGTACCAGGATACAGGGCAGGGATGGGGATCATGGGCAAAACGTTGAGGCCTTTGGGCTGCAGAGCTGGTGTGATGCTTAGAGAACAGTAAGGAGAGTGACCCTGGAGTATAAAGTGACGAAAAACCTAAAAAGGCAGATGGGGCCAAGTTATGAAAGATCTTAACTATGAGGCAAAGGAGTCCAGACTTAATGCAGTCGATAAAGGGGTGGAGGTACCTCAGACGATCTGAGCATAGGAAGAGAAAGTGAATGCAGGACTCGACTAACCGTGGGACCGATGATCTGACAGGTTCCACTGCAATCCTCTAGTTATGAAGAAGCAACACGTCTAGGGACTGGGTCTGAGGAGCAAGGTACGAGGAAAAGCCAAAAATAGATTGTGTTTTGTGGGTGGAGTAACTGGATAAATGATGGTATCTCGGACACAATGGAGATCAGGAAGAGCTGGTTCTGGAGAAGAGAAGTGGGCTGAGGCTGACCTGAGCTGGTGGCCGGACATCCAGGGGGAGGGACCGCCCGGGTAGGAGGAGGAGCAGCGTGAAGGGGCACCAGGTTGGACTGTGCAGATGTGAAAGTCAGTTGTAAAAACAATAAACATCAACACGGGCCGCATCAATAAGATCTCTCTGAGGAAAGAAAATGAGAGGAAAGGGACGAGGGGTGGACACCGTGCAAGGTGAGGGGACAGGGGCAGGAAGATATCCAGGGCAGACATGGCCAGCCGCGGACCTTGGCAGAGAAGCCCGCATACCTATCAAGGAAAAGGAAGGGGGACTTCCCCCAGGAAAGGTGGTCAGCAGGGCCCAGAGTTCAAGGACAAGAATTTACAGAGACCACTGGGTTTGCCTCATTTAACATATATGCATGCCGGCCCCTGGGATGCTGGTAAGAAGTCACCGCCGACGTCCAGGAGAGCCAGGCCCTGCGCACGGTCCTGTGTGTGGAAGAGGGAGATCCTGAGGCTGGATTCTGTCCCCTGAGGAGCCCTGTTTACAAAAGCTTCTGTCCACAACGAGGAAGGACCAGGGGTGGGGAAGGGGGAGAGGAGAAAGGGGGAGTGGATGGCAAAATGCATACCGTTGAGAGCAGACTCCTTATTAAAAAATGTTGGCATTTAAAGGAAAACCAGAACTAGAAAAATAACTCGAGGGGACAGAAAAGCCTTGCCAGCTTCCCCCACACCACCCACCCACCCACCCACCCACAGGCGAGCCTGGCTATTTCCAGGCTGGAGAAAAGGCCGCTGTAAATGGTGACAGTCTGGGTGAGTGATTCTGTCAGTGAGTGGTTGGGAAATGTGGGCGTCCGAAAGGGGGATCCACTGGGAGAGATGGTATCAGCGAGGGCTTCCTGGAGGAGGTGGCTCTAGCCTGTCAGGAAGGGCGGAGAGGAAAGGTCGGGGAATCCCCGGCCGGGCGCATGCTGGGCTCCGCTCCCTGGGGCGCTCTCCTCCGGCCCCTCCAGGTCTCCCAGTTCTCCTCCCGCCGCCCCGGCCTTGGCGCGGGGCTCGGGTTCCCAGCACTGACGTCAGCGGGCAGTGACCTCAGCGCGGAGGGGGCGGTGGGGGCGGGGCGGGCGGCTCCGGCCCCGCCCCCATCCGCTGGCGGCGGCCAATGGGCGAGGCCGTGGCTGCCCCGCCTCTCCGCAGGGTATGAAAGGCGCCTCCGGGTGCCGTCGGGCAGAGCCCCCGCCGCGGACGAGCGAGCACCCCAGGAGCTACGGGACCCCCGAACCCTCTCTCAGCCCCCCGCCGCCGCACGGGAGCCGCGCACATGAGCCATAACAGCTGGGCCGGGAAGAGGACACACATGCTCCCCGAGATCGCCGCCGCCGTGGGCTTCCTCTCCGGGCTCCTGCGGACGCGGGGCTGCGTGAGCGAGCAGCGGCTGAAGGTGTTCAGCGGGGCGCTCCAGGAGGCGCTCACAGGTGAGCGCGCCGGGGTCCGGGCCGCCACCCCGCCACCGGGCTCAGCCTCCCCGCCTGGCGTCCTTCCTCCTCCTCGGCCAGGGGAGCCGCTCGGGACTCGGCTTCCCTCCAGCCCGGGGCGGTCCACAGGCTCCCGTTCCCCGGGCCACGTCTCCCTTCCCGGCCCTGCGCGCAGGTCTCGGTCCCTGGTGGTTCTTGGGGACGGAGCGGGCGCAGATTCTTAGTCCTGGAGTGCGAGTCTGACCCCGGCTCTTGCCCGAAAAGAGGGGTGCCTGCTGGTCCGAGTGCGGGCCGATCTCCCTCCCTGGACTCCGAGACGCCCCGGACTCTGCGGGGACCCATCCGGCCTCCGGGGAGGGAGCCCTTCGGGAGAGGACCCTTTGGGGAGGGAGCCCTTCGGGAGAGGACCCTTTGGGGAGGGAGCCCTTCGGGAGAGGACCCTTTGGGAGAGGACCCTTTGGGGAGGGAGCCCTTCGGGAGAGGACCCTTTGGGGAGGGAGCCCTTCGGGAGAGGACCCTTTGGGGAGGGAGCCCTTCGGGAGAGGACCCTTTGGGGAGGGAGCCCTTCGGGAGAGGAGGCGCACTTGAGCCTTCTCAGCTGCCCGAGTCCCAGCGCCCTGCTTCCGGCTGTGCGCGCCTGGCTCTGGGCGGGTTGTTGACTCGCTCCAAGTTGGAATCGGGCTCCTTTTGTGTTTCTCCAGTCCCCGGAGCCCCCTGCCACCTACCAGGGGGCCGACCGAGCCTTGTAGAAAGCAACTGCGCTCCCCGGGAGTGTGTGATGGGGGCGGGTGCTGCGCGATATGGGGAGGTGGACGAGAGATAAGCAGCTGCTGGCCGGCCGGGGGAGACCTGTCTCCCAGCTGTTCAGGCCCCTGGCCAGCGGCGTCCGGCCGGCCCTGACTGTGCCCACGCAGGTCCCGCCTGCTGGGGAACATCATGTTTCAGTGAAGCAACCCTATGGGACTCCCGAGCCAGCCCGTGGCCGAGGGTCTCTGACTTTTGAAGGAGGTAGAGGGAACCTCTGGGGCCCAGCGTGGGAGTGGGAGGCGCAGTAGTTTGCTGAGGATCCAACCACGACGCTTGTCTTCCTGGGTTTGAAACTGGACGTCATGGCAAAGCACCTTGCTGACTTAAAACCGCTGAGTGGCTTCCCCTCCTTTACCCCTTCCTCCCCCCCTTGCAGGCGTGGCACCCCTGGCCCAGCGGCTCTAACCAAGGGGTCTCCCCTTTGTCCTGTCTCCACAGAGCACTACAAACACCACTGGTTCCCCGAGAAGCCTTCCAAGGGCTCCGGCTACCGCTGCATCCGCATCAACCACAAGATGGACCCCATCATCAGCAAGGTGGCCAGCCAGATCGGACTCAGCCAGCCCCAGCTGCACCGGCTGCTGCCCCGAGAGCTCACCCTGTGGGTGGATCCCTACGAGGTGTCCTACCGGATCGGGGAGGACGGCTCCATCTGCGTCCTGTATGAGGAGGCCCCGCTGGTCGCCTCCTACGGGCTCCTCACCTGCAAGAACCAAATGATGCTGGGCAGGCGCAGCCCCCCCAAGAACTACGTGATGGCCGTCTCCAGTTAGCTCCCCTGCCCCCGCTCCGCACTCCACTGTACTCAGCCTGCGGGGACCACAGGCCACAGCATACCTCAACCTGGGGAACTGCATTTTAAATGAAGAGCTATTTATATATATTATTTTTTTAAGAAAAGGGGAGAAAAAAAAAAACCGTAAAGATTTTTTTAAAGAAAAAAAATCCTTAAAGGGTGCTGCTTGGAAGCGGCCTCCCCAGGTGCCTTTGGAGAGAACTGTGGTGGCTTCAGTCTGGGGGGCCAGTGTCTGCCTGTGGGAGGGGGAGCCGCTAGGGGTGGGCCTGACCAAGGTGGGGAGGTGGGAGAAGCTGGGCCAGCACCTCAAGATGTGAGAGGGAACAAGCGTGGTTAGCAGCTGTGAATGAGATGGGACCTCGCCCTCTCCCCACCCGGACACCCGCATCCCTGACCTCAGGGCCCTTCAAGCCTGGACGTAACTCATGTTGCCTAATCTTCACTTTTATTTTTCTGATGAGATCCTGGGCAGAGAGTGATTCCTTTTGTCCCACACCGCTTTCCTTAAAATCATCGCTCGTTTCTAATTCTATCCTCAGGGGCCTGTAGGTATTGCTTCCCAGCCAGGAATCGAAAGCTTTTTGTGGGAGTCACGGGAGTGGGGCAGGGTTGGAGGTGTCGGGGGCTGGGGTGGCAGGGTACTCTGCACAAAACCTTCGCTTTGCAATGTGCTGCTCCGTGCGTAAGTGCTGAATAACTCGGGGGTGATTTGCAATGGACTTTTAAGACCCAAAGAGTGTCCGCTGGGTATTTACAAAACCCTTCTTTCTGGATCCACGTGAAAGTGCTAATGCTGCTGCCATTATCCCTTTGAGAGGTGGCTCAAAAGCTACAGGGAACTCCAAGTCCTTTATGACTGCCTTCTTTTTAAAAGCACAACACTCCTCTCTCACTCTCCCCGCTCCCCTCCCCTCTGGTTGGGCCATGGAGCGATCCTGTTTTCTCAGTCACTGTGCAATATGGCCTCCCAGTCCCAGGAGGATGTGGAGAACGGGCCCTCAGACCCTCCTGGCGCTCTAGCGGGGTAGGGGAGCCTCACTCCCTCTGTCCTCCGAACTGGCTGGCTGCTCAGCCTGGCAGGTGTCCTTGGCTGACCCCGGGAAGCCCAAGTTCTGGAGGATTACTGGGTATTCTTGTAGGGCTGACACTAAACACCAAACATTGGGCATTGCTTTTTCTCCCTGGTGCTCAGAGCGCCGCTGGGAGAGGTTGCTGTCTCTCTCAGTGCAATCCAAATTTGTCTGTAGACGTGTGCAATATTTACTGTTTTGGGTTGGAGAAAAATGGAAAACTACCTTTGGTTTCTCAGTGACATTAGTGAGGGGTTCTCGGAAGGCCTTGAGTTTCTCAAACCTGAATCACCTTAAAAAGGACATAGCTGGGCCATCTGGTCAACCTGGCTACCCTCCTGCTATTGACCCTTAGTAAGGAACCTTCTGCCCCAACCCCCAAAGTCCCCTCCCCACTGCACCCCCCTCTCCTGGGTTTCTTAACTACTCAATTCTGACTCAGAGGTGCTATTTACCAAACACTCTCCCAACCCATTCCTGCCTATCCTGCCTCCTCCTTTGCAACTCTCCAGATCCAAGCTGTTTTTCCCAGACCCTGTTTCCAGTCTTAATTGCTTTAAAGGGGACTCGGGGCCCCACAGACCCAGGAGCGTATATCCTGGCCTGTGGGGTGAAACGAAGCTGTGAATCCCTGAAGATTGCGTTGTTGCAAACAGGTCCTGCCTTTTCAGAAGCAGCCTCATGGTCTCATGCTCAATCTTTTCTCTCTTCTTTTTGACGTTCACTTTAAAAACTAAATGCCCAGAGCTGGACTGTTGAGCAGGCCTGTCTCTCCTATTAGGTAAAAATAAATAGTAGTGCATTTGTAAGCTATTCTGAAAGAAAAGACAAAGGTTACTAATTGTATAATAGTGTTTTTATATGGAAGAATGTACAGCTTTATGGACAAATGTACACTGTTTTGTTACTTTAATAAAACTGTAGCAGATGAAGTTGTGTGGCGTAGAGAAGGTAAAATTCCCACATCGTTCATTTGGGTCTTTCAGATCCACATCCTCTGTGTCTTCAGTTGCACTCAGAAAACCTATAGCATGTGGCCGGATAAAAGGAAAATCTTAAGTTGTGTGGTGAGGGCATTTCCAAGCATCTCCTCTTCTCCAGGAAGTAGCTCCATATTGACTTCCTCTGATGCATATTCTGCGAAAATGCTAGATGTGAGAGGATTCATCTGATGTATCCTTGCTAGGCCTCAGCTGTATGCACTCCTTCCATTCAGCAAGAATGTATTGTCAGTAAGTTCTGGACGCTGGAAACATCAAAGGTGCTTAGACACAGCCTCTCTTCTCACAGACGGGGTGGTGAGCAGGGAACCCCTCACCCCTTCTCAGGTTGGGGCAGAATTGTTAGAAATTCCTGGTGCAGGCTCTCCTGAGCTCTCTGGAACTACCATCTGCTGCCCACTGTTCTTGTCTCATTAGACAGAATGGTGGGACTTCAGTTGTTGCTATTGAAGACGCAAGTGCATTTTTGACCTGAGCTAGTTTTTTGTTTTGTTTTTCTTGGCCATCGGTGCTGTCTTTAAAATTTAAACATGTTGACTCATGAACTATGGGATCCCCTCATACACACACACACACACACACACACACACACACACACACACACTTCGTTTCCTCCATGACCCTCATCAAGAAACATGTAGTTTGACCTAGGTGTGCTAGGTAGCAGGTGGGACCTGGAGACTGTGGGATAGGCTGGGAGGGTAGGTGAGCCGGAATACGGGGATGGGGGAAGCCCACTCACTTGTGTCATAAATATAATTGGTTATGGGGACCCACTTGTGTCAAAATGTGACTTAAAGGAAGGTCCCAGGTTCATTTGTAACTCCTAATACAAGTGTCTTATCCACTCATTTATAAGGACCTACTTTTTTGGGTGTAAGGACCCAGTGTTAAGGTTGAATGTTCTCCCATCCAAGAGTGCTCTTCTCTTGTTTGGTACAAAGTCAGCATCTATCTAGTTTCCCAATAGACCCCACTCATGATGGGTATTTCATTTAGTAGAAAACCTGAAGTTCAGGGGAGCTTGTCTAGAAGTTCAGGGGACATCATCCCAAACCCCCGTCTCCACGCCACGGAAACTGCAGGATGGCAGGTTCATCACGGGGCTGCTCTTGGCTCGGGGCAGACTAACAGTCCCTCAATTTTCATGAAAGGGTCTGTGACCAAGCGATGTGTTCTTTGCTTTAGATCTGACCAAGTTCAGGAGGCGTGGAGAGTGCCCCTGGCCAGCTGGGGTGCAGGGGCTGTGGACAGGAGCTGCCTACAGAGCTGCAGGTGGTAGCTGTGTCGAGGACTGAGCAGCAGTCGGTCATTCTGCTCCCAGCTTCCCCAGTTGGTAAACAGCTGCAGTCTGACTGAGCCCTGGGAGACCTGTGCTCGCTCAGTCAGCTGTTTCTGGATGATAATGCACCTCCCAGAGAGTGTAGACAAGGCCCTGGGAGCTGCAGATTAAGAGCCGGTCCCGGCTCCTGATAAGGAGGTTTGGGTGGGGTCGTCTATGAGGCTGCAACAAACAAGCTCCAGGAAGAGACCCATTGCTGTGAGCCTGACATCTGATCATGTATAGCCTTTGGGAAGCAACACGGGCCTCCAGGCTTCCAGGCCAGTGTCAGCACCCCACCCAACCAAGCCTGGCTCACTGGAAACGGACAAGGACAAGGACAGAGGGAAGAACTGAGCATCATGGCAGCACATGTAGGGGGAAGGGGGAGATGCCACTGGACAGGTGCCTGGGCGAGATGGTCTGAGAGACGAGTTAACCAGGAAAAAGTGGGTGGGTGAAGGGGGCAGGGAATTCCTTGAGCAAAGGCCCAGAGGCTGCAGTCCCAGGCACAGAGTAGTGGACACCAGTTGAGTGAGGGTGGGGAGAGCTGCCTCCAGCTGAATCCTTGCAGGATCCCACGCGTGCCCTTGGTCCTATCAGGAACATGCTGGGTGCTCCTTCCTGAGACCGTGGCCATGGCCACAGCCTGCTGTTGATGTGCTGGATGCAGAGCCTCACTCCTCGTATGGGGGGGGGCGGGGCGGGCGGGTTGTAAACCCCCACATCCCCACACCCAGGTGGTCCCAGGTGCATCATAGGTAAATGAGGGCCTATGAATGTATGTACTTTAAAAAAAAGCATTTCACATGTTTTAAAAAATGTTTTTATTGATTTTTTGAGAGAGAAAGGGAGGGGTATAGAGAGACAGAAATATGGATGAGAGAGAAACATCGATCGGCTGCCTCCTGCACACCCCCTACTGAGGATGGAGCCCGTAACCTGGGCATGTGCCCCAACCGGGAATCAAACCTTGACCTCCTGGTTCATGGGTTGATGCTCAACCACTGAGCCACTCCAGCCAGGCTGTTTAACACTTTTTAAAAAATAGTTAACAACATTAAATTTTAGGGGAATGTCAACTAAAAGTACATTTCAGGTTTCTCTTGAAAAATCATAATTGTTTTCACTGGTCTCCCAGAATGACAGTGGACTAGCAGCAAGGAGTGGAGGTACAGACAAGGCTTGAGCTTGCTCTCCCAGTTTAGCACAGCCTCTGTCCTGCCATTCTCACCCATTGATGTCCTGGCCCACCCTCTATCCTCTGGAGCTCACTGAACTTTAAATGGCCCCTCCCTGCTGCTAGTGGTAAATAAAGTCACCTTTGCTTCAACCTGCCCAGCTACACCCCTCTTATCTGATGTGCTCTGGGCAGCCCATCGGGTTTCCTGGACAAGGGTTGAATTAAGGCCTGGCCTTGTCTGTGGGTCTGGAGGTGGGGAGTGGTAGAGCCAGGTGGCAGCTGGGAACAAAATGACTCGGAGCTGATGGGTCCAGAGAACCAGGCTCCTATCAAAGTTGGGGGTAGGGCCGGCTGCACATCTAGGGTACACTCGTTTGTATAAGATTGTTATCTAGAGTCCTGGTAGCTTCTTAGACTGAACGCGAACATTTTTCTTGCCAGTTCTATAAAGAAATGATGTGGAGAGAAAGCCAGACCTCTCCAAAGGTCAGACTTGTCCTTTTCAATGTCCTCATTTCTCTCTCTCTTCTGGGAAGGGAGAGCACATGGGTGTGATTCTACAGGTGGGCAGGATGGAGGTTAGCAAAGTTGTTACTGGAAAATCCCTTTCCCGCCCACTCTGTGTCTGAACAAGCATGTATTCCAGTTTGGTATTAATCACAAGCGGACCATGGAGCCAGCAGGTCAAAGCTGCTCTGTGGGCCAAGATAGCTGTCTGGCAAGGACACCACCATTTCAGCAAGAATGATAGCAGTCAGATATAAGTTCATTCATTCATTCAGCAGGTTCTCCTAGTGCCTATTATAGGCTACAGATGACGCTAGGATGGGCTTTTTGACTATGAAGATTTTTAAAACAAAGGATTGAAAGTCATTTTTTCTATGGGAGAGGACACAGACTTGCTTAGATGGTATTGAGTCTAGCCATTTTTGGAGGCACTAGTAGGAACTATTTCTTTAATAATGGTTTCTTTCCGGTTGCCAGAATGCCAGAGTGTCCTTATTCATCTCAGTACCAATTGGCAGCCCCTTGAAGAGATCAGGTTAACTTCTACTTAAAACTACAATTCCCATTTATTGGGTAACTTAAAAGTGAAAAGCACTAATTCTAAGTAGTTTATTGATCTAATTTAATCCTCATGACAACAATGTGAGATGGATTGTTTTTATTACAAAAAATGTTTTTATTGATTTCGGAGAAAGGAAGGGAGAGGGAGAGCTGGAAACATCCATGAGAGAGAAACATGGATCCGCTGCCTAGATGGAGCCAGCAACCCGGGCCTGTGCCCTGACCAGGAATGGGACCAGCGACCTCCTGGTGCATGGGACAACACTCAACCAACTGACCCACACCAGCCGGGCTGGACTCTATTTCTAATCCACTCTTACAAGTGGGGAGATGGGGGCCTGGTTGGTACAGTGACTTGGCCCAGGTTGCACAGCCAGTAGGTAGGTGGTGGAGCTGATGAGAACCTTTCAGGCAGCCTCACACCAGAGCCCTGAGCAACTCACCTCTTTGCAGCCGCCTCCCTGCTGCTTAGAAACTGAAACCTCACCAGGCAGGAGGGTGATGCAAACAAGAGGAGACGAGTGCTCACTGCCCTTCCCAGCCCCTAAAACTTTTCAGTTCAACTAATTGAAAATGATGATAATTACTATGCTAATTTGCCCTCCAGTGATTGCCGGGATAATGGAGATGATTTAGAATCAAAAGCTGAAGAAAGGAATAGAAATCATTTCACCCAACCCTTTAATTTCTGAGACAGGAAAATTGAGGGGCTTGTCCAAACTCACACAGCTGGTTAGGAAGAAGAATCCAGGCTACCACCCAGAGAGTCTCCCTCCCAGCCCAGATGTGCACTCGGAGGGCGGCTCTGCATCCAGCCCATCAACAGCAGGCTGTCGCCATGGCCACGGCCCCAGGAAGGAGCACCCAGCTTGATCCGGATAGAACCCAGGACACGCGTGGGACCTCGGCTTCCCCTGCAAGGATTCAGCTGGAGGCAGCTCTCCCCACCCTCACTCAACTGGAGTCCACTACCCTGTGCCTGAGACTGCAGCCTCTGGGCCTTTGCTCAAGGAATTCCCTGCCCCCTTTCACCCACCCACTTTTTCCTGGTTAACTCGTCTCTCAGACCATCTCTCCCAGGCACCTGTCCAGTGGCATCTCCCCCTTCCCCCTACATGTGCTCCCATGATGCTCAGTTCTTCGCTCTGTCCTTGTCCTTATGACTTCGATTCTTAGCGAGAACGTGGGCCCAGGACCTTGCCAAGCAGTGTCTGGTGCCTGATAGGTGTTACTGAATATTTGTTGAATGAATGTCAAAGTTGCCAAAAAAAAATAAGCAAGTAGAAGAAAGGGATTTAGATCAGATGGAAGGAAAAAAAAAAAGAAAAATCAGGTCCATTCAGGATCAGCCTGTGAGGAGTCCCAGCTCAAAAGAGCCAACCTGCGGATTGTGCCTTCTTAAGAAAACAACCCTTTAAGCCTGGCAGGCTCCTAAATTCTTAAGTACCTGCTATTGAAATGTAAATGTAACTTAGAGAGGGGCGGAGGCACTTTCAACCATAATGTGCGAGAACTTTAGTTATCAATTAACTTCTGAAGTAGGCTTGTCTAGAAGATAGTGGCATGGAGAGGCTGGCCTGGGCCAGGAAGGTCCTCTGACAGGGGTGGCAGGAAAGACTCCACAGCCACGGAGCACCCACCCTGTCCCCAGGCACCGTCCTTCCCACTGACCACTTGGGAGGCCCCTGCGGGGTGGTGGGAATAGCTCTGGGTTAGGGATTGGGTAGTAGAGGGCCTCACCTCAGGCCTGACAATAGCTCCTAATAGACGTCTTTGACATCCGGGACTAGTCCCTTTCCGCCTCTGGGCCTCTGCCATTTTCTCTTCTGTACAATGAGGCACTTGTGCTAAATCACCTCTCACCATTCCATTTCCATTTCCAGCAGAGTCCTGGACCTGCCCCTTCACTCTTCAAATTCCTCAACAGCCTTCGACCTGCCCCACTGGCCTGGGCAGCCCACACCTCCATTTCCATCATGCTTTCCCTCCCTGCTGCCTTTCTTTGCTACTCAGAATTCCTAAGATGGGAATGCAAGGCTCTCCCAGTCTTTTTTTTTTTTTTTTAAATATATTTTATTGATATTTTTTACAGAGAGGAAGGGAGAGGGATAGTTTGAAACATCGATGAGAGAGAAACATCGATCAGCTGCCTCCTGCACATCACCCACTGGGGATGTGCCCGCAACCAAGGTACATGCCCTTGGCCGGAATCGAACCTGGGACCCTTCAGTCTACAGGCCGACGCTCTATCCACTGAGCCAAACCGGTTAGGGCTCTCCCAGTCTTTCCAACCCCAAGTGAACGCTGCCAAGACCCCTCACCCTGTCCGTTCTCTCCTGCTCACCTTTCCGTGTAGCTGTGCCCGCATTTGCAAATTTCTCTACTCTGCCAGTTTGCATGGCCTAGAATTACTTGTAAACGTCATTTGACACTGTTTTTTCTAGGATATGAGCACCTCCTGTGCGCTGAACACTCACGCTGCCTTACACACAGGCTCTGCCGCGGAGGAGCACCTCAAGCTCACAGATGAGGGAAGCACAGCACCGGGGGAGGCGGTGGGCACGGGTTGACAACCTCCGTGTGTCTGTCTCCACAGCTGGGCCTTCCCCCTCCCCCGTGGCCTCTTCAGGATGCCGCCCCTGAATAACTTCACTTGTTCTCTTTACAGACACTTACCTCCGGGCTTTCCAACATTTATACGTGTGCTTTCGTCACCTGTTATCGCCTTTTTGCTCACACTTTTATCACCTATTTCTTTTTAAAACTATTTGTATTGATTTTTAGAGAGAGGAAGGGAGAGGGAGAGAGAGAGAAACATGGGTGTGAGAGCGAAACATCGATTAGCTGCCTCCTGCACTCCCCACACCAGGTATCGAACCCGCAACCCGGACATGTACCCTGACTGGAAATCGAACTGGCAACCCCGAGGTGCCCGGGACCAGGCCCACCCAGCCGAGCCACAGCAGCCAGGGCTAGCCCAAATTTCTACTCCAGAGTTTCTTAATGATGCGTACACATGGCTTCTTACTGATGACACTTTTATAACAAACACAGTCAGCACATCCTCGTGTAGTGCTTTGGGTTGACGTCTAGTGGCTTTGCAAACTCGCGTCCGCCCTCCAGCTGTGACCACATGAGCCTCCATACCAGGACCCATGGGTCCTAGTGCTTTGTATGTGCTGTCCGAGACTTGGCCCAGGCAGTCTGAGGACACCAGCTGTTGACTGAAAAGATAAGGGTTGAGTAAACCGTGGTGTTCCCACAGCGGGCCGCAGGGCAAGTGGCCTCTCCTCACTGTCCCTTCAGGCCTCCTGTTCCCGACCTGAAAGGGAAAGTGCCCTCTTCGGGGTTTCTAAGAAGTGGAGAGGGAGCCCTGTGAGCGGAGCCCGCGCGTGCGCACACACACACACACACACACACACACACACTCACACACACACACACACACACACACACACACACACTCACACACATACACACACACTCATACACACACACACACACTCACACACACACACACACACACACACACTCCACACACACAAACACACACACACACACACACACACACACACACACTCACACACACACACACACACACACTCACACTCACACACACACACACTCCACACACACAAACACACACACACACTCACACACACACTCACACACTCACACACACACACACAAACACACCACACACACACACACACACACTCACACACACACACACACTCACACACATACACACACACACACACACACACACACACTCACACACAAAACAAACAGGTCTTGGGTGGAGGCTTCATCCAGTCTACAAGCCACAACAACCAGAAATAATAAGCAGAGTAGGCAGATCTGGACACAGATCTAGATAGATATGCCGGGAAGTGAACGAAGACTCATCTTTGGACTGAGCTTTCATATAACACAGGCTGAGCCTAGGGGAAGAAGGGCTCTGTCTCACGCCCGGGCCATGGCTGAAAGAGGATCGGACTCTGGTGGGAGTGAGGAGGCCATGGAAGGAAGGAAGGGGCAGAGGCAAGGCCTGCTGGGAGCTTTCGCTGATGGCTCTCCGAAAGCTGGTGCTAGAGGGGAGTGATCCCTTTACTGTGGGGTGTGTGGGAGGGTGTGGAGGGGGAGGCAGGCTGGGAGAGATGGCACATGCCAGCGACTCAGCTGTCCGTTCCCAGCAGCTGGTGGGTGCAAGAGGAGTGTGATGGAGTGCCTGAGCCCTCCCCGCTCCTCACCAGCCTCACTGCTCCCGGACGAGTGCCCTTTCTTCTCGTGGGCAGAGGGCCCTCACCAGCTGCCTGCTCCTCCAGGTGTTTCCGGCCCCGTCTTTGTTTCGGGGTTGGGTGGTGTAGGGCAGGGAGAGGGAGTCTGTTTTGGCTCCTGTGAGCCAATGGCAGCCAGTGTGGGGGAAGCATGGCACCCCCGAATCTGGAGAGGACCGACCACAACAGCAGCTGCCTCCTGACACCTGCTTTCCGGAGCGTGACCACAGTGAGGAGGAGCACAGGAGGCAGAGGGGTCAGGGGCTTGCGTTGGGTCAGGCCCGAGGGGGTCACTGCACCCCAATTCCCTTTCCTCAAGGGAGAGGGTGGGGTCAGGACCTAAAGTGTGGGTCACTCCAGGGACCTCAGGGCAAAGGCCTGGCTACCCTGGACCCTGATCCCTACGTGAAATGGCAGGCAAATGCCAGGAATGGACAGTGGCCATGGTAAAGCCTCCATGTCCTTCCCTCAGACCTGAAACCGCCGCCCTCCCGTCTCCCCCAGGCCTCCCAACCCCAGCCCATCGGTGCAAAGACAGGCGCTGTCTTGGGTTTCTCTCTGTCCCAGGGCGGCAGGGCCGTGTTTGGTTCAAGTTCCTCCCTTCCATTTGAAATGACCCACTCATCCGTGTGATTATGTCTCCGTCTCCCGGGTGGGCCGCTGGCTCCGGGAGCTGGGCTGTCTGTTTTGATGCTACAGACCAGTAGTATCTCTGAGGCTTCCATAGGGCCTGGCATGCAATATTGTGTAGGCTCTGAACAATCCTGTAAAGGAATGAACGAGGACGCTGCCTCTTTAATCCTTTCCCGTCTTTCTGTTTGTGATGGGCTAGAACAGTGGTCGGCAAACTCATTCGTCCACAGAGCCAAATATCAACAGGACAATGATTGACATTTCTTTTGAGAGCCAATTTTTTTAAACTTAAACTTCTTCTAACGCCACTTCTTCAAAATAGACTCGCCCAGGCCGTGGTATTTTGTGGAAGAGCCACACTCAAGGGGCCACAGAGCCGCATGTGGCTCGTGAGCTGCAGTTTGCCGACCACGGGGCTAGAGGAACCACAATAAAACACAGCACTAGTGAGCACTCCGCGTGCACACAACCTCACTCCATCCTCAGAAGAATTCTGCGGGGTTGATCTGACCCTGAGAGTACAGATGAGGAGACGAACACTCAGGGACGGGGGAACAAATCTCCCCTGGCTGCACTGCTGGCCGGTGGCAGTCAGACTCCAGCCCAGGTCTGGCCGAATGAGCCAGACAAACAGTGAAGGCAGAACTGGAACCAGGGTTACTTCTCTCTCTCCCCGTCACCCGTCGCCCTCAGGTCTTCTGGATTCCAGGGACGTTTACAACAAGACACAGTTCACGGTCCATAGTCTGCAAGAGACAACGCGTCTGGACTGTCGTCTGACACATGCTTTATGCCCAAGCTCAGACCGCCTCTCCTCCGTGCGATCCTCGACATGTATCCCAGGCTTAGGGATTCTATAAACATATTCAGGATTCCTATAGAAAGAAGTCACTGCCCCCATCCTCATTTACATGAGTGGGATTTTGTGTGTATGTCTCTCATGGATTTCTGCTTTCTTTTTCTTTTTTAAAATGTATTTTATTGATTTTTTACAGAGAGGAAGGGAGAGGGATAGAGAGTTAGAAACATCGATGAGAGAGAAACATCGATCAGCTGCCTCCTGCACACCTCCTACTGGGGATGTGCCC
This sequence comes from Eptesicus fuscus, assembly GCF_027574615.1. NCBI lineage: Eukaryota > Metazoa > Chordata > Mammalia > Chiroptera > Vespertilionidae > Eptesicus > Eptesicus fuscus. Next base: position 37,403,050 of record NC_072494.1, on the reverse strand, counting down.
GCAACCAAGGTACATGCCCTTGACCAGAATCGAACCTGGGACCCTTCAGTCCGCAGGCCGACGCTCTATCCACTGAGCCAAACCGGTCAGGGCGATTTCTGCTTTCTTTACATGTCATATTTCAACGTGAACATAAGGTCCTAGAGGCCACTCTGATACGGCTCCATGTCCACCATAGCATCTAGAAAATCACCCGGGTCTGAATCTGACAGCAGGAAGGACAGGGGACCAGGTATCCAGCCCAGACGCCTGCGTGTACCCCCACCCCTTGCCCGTTGGCTCTTTGCCGTTGAAGAATCCCGATCCAATGGAGATGCACCAGCCAGGTGATGCTCCACCCTCAGAGCTATTTCCCAGCCCCAGTGCAAACACTGGGACTCCCGGTCACCGTGACCCACTTCCTTTCTTACCGCGCAGGGTGGAGGCTTCGCTCTCAGTGGCTTCTTTTGTTCTCACCAAAGGAAAATAATCTCCCTGTCACCGTCACTGCTCGACCCACAGGCTTTTCCCATGGCGCCGCCCAGGTGGAAAAACAAAAAATGGAACACGAATTGTGTCCTGGGGTGAGATTCAGAGATACCCTGGTGGGTGGAACAGGATGTAAAAGCACTCGTTAAAGTTATAATTGTGTTCGAATGTGAGGGATTGAAGTAGATCAGTGCTGGCCTTGGAGTCCGGGGTCCATCTGGAATCCAGCACAGGGCTGGCTGCATGTAGCTGATTGAAAGATATTTTTGTGGCTTTGCGTTTTGAGCCTCTGGCTGCCCAGTAGGCGATGGGTTTCCTGGAGTAAGGGCCCTCTTTTGTCCAGAGAAAGGTCCTTGGGAGACACTCAGGGTGGGGAGTCGGGCAGAGACAGCGGAACTGGGTGTTGTCAGTGCAAAGGAGGTGAGGGGGTGATTATACATGAGAGCACATCAAACACTGACAGCAGGGATTAAACGCAAACTAGTGGATTACACAGAACAATACATGATCCATAAGTGCTCACACTGGTGATAGACAAGTGGAAACGATCAGAGATGGGTGAGGTTAGCTTGAGCAAAACTTGACAAAGAAGGATGTTTTGAGAAATGCCCTTACGATATTAGGCCAGAGAGAAGAAACCCAACCCAGCTCCCAGCATGGGCACCTTGGCCAACACAGACTGGAGGCCAGTGGGCGGGAGGAGGAGCAGGGCATGCGGCCAGGTAGGAGGCGCTTCGTTCCCTCTGTGGCCTGGGCAGCCACTGCGGTCCTCTCTGCCCCTCCACTTCCTCACCCTGCACCCCCAGCTCAGCCCCTTTGCAGAAACGGGTGGGGGTGGGGGGTGGGCAGGGGGTTAGCCTGAAAGACCGGCCGCCTGTGGCCTCAGAATCGTAACTAGCACCTGGCATACCTTTTTACTGTTTAAGACATAGGGGATGTTCCTTTTTATTTTAAACTTATTGAGAGCTCTTAGCACCTTCACCTAGAGTTCCCACTGCTCCTCCCAAACCAGGCTGGGCTGATGTTGCAAGGCAGTTGGAGGAGGGAGACAAAAAAAAAACCACAAAAAAAACAGGAGATTCAGGATCCTGGGAGAGGGGGCAAAGGGGAGGGAAATCTCCATCCCTGCGCTCCAAACACAGGTCTCTGCATTGCCCTAGACCTTTCTGGTCTCAATTGCCTCACAAAGTCATAGATGTGGAGTACTTTGAAAAACATTTAAAGTGCCATGCCCACCCTACCCCCCCGGGAAGTATGGATGTGGGGAGATTGAGAAGGAGGCCAAACCTTGGCGCAGCCTCTCCATTCACTGAGCACCAGGTCCCAGCCAGCTTACCCTCCTCACGCTGGGAGAAGAGGTGGTGGGTGATTTCACCCCCAGTTGACAGAGAGGAAATTGGGACTCCCGGCAGCCTGGGCGACTGCCCACACGGCACAGCAAGCCGATGGTGAGAGGGGAGCGGACGCTGGTCGTCTGACTCCAGGGCCACGCCTTCCCACCTAGCTTTCTAATGTGCGAGGACACCGGTGGAGTATGTTGATGGAATCCCCTTCTAGAACAACTCAAACGGTGTTGTTGAATGGCAGAGAGCCCAGATCCCACTCTCCTCCATCTTTCCCCAAGGTCTGGGATTCTTCCATTTAACCCTATTTCTTTTTTTTTTTTTAAACATATTTTATTGATTTTTTTACACAGAGGAAGGGAAAGGGATAGAGAGTTAGAAACATCGATGAGAGAGAAGCATCGACCAGCTGCCTCCTGCACACCCCTGATTGGGGATGTGCCTGCAACCAAGGTACATGCCCTTGACCGGAATCGAACCTAGGACCCTTCAGTCCGCAGGCCGACGCTCTATCCACTGAGCCAAACCGGTTAGGGCTAACCCTATTTCTGAAGAGGCAAAACAACACCCCGTCAAGGGGTTGTTGCCTGAGGAGACCCTCAAAGCACAAAGCCCCAGCCTACTGCCGCGTAGCATTGCTGCCCCACATTGAGGTCTCCCCGCCCAGGGGCCCTGGCTCTCTGCAGAGCTGGCCGGAGCCCAGGAGGAGCATGGGGCAGAGTGTCGTTCCCCCTCCCCCTCCCCCAGAGGAGGACAGATGGGCCGGCTGGCCCAAGCGCCAGCGCTTTGAACAACCTTTTTGTTTCCCAGCCAAACATCCAGCGTCAGTTCCCCTCTCATCTCCCGCTCCCTGGCAGCGCCCCCCCCCCCCGCCCCCGCCCCACGTCTGTCCTTGGGCTGGCTCTGAGGAGCCAATGGGCTCTGGAGGGATTGGGGCCACTCTCCTTTATGGCTGGGAGAGGGATGAAAGGAGGTTTGCAACTAGTGTGGGGCAACTGTTGCCATCTGTCTGGTGGGACGTGGCCAGGGAGGGCCTGGCCCATTCACTGTGCACCGCTGGGCCGGGCCTTTTGTCTCGTGGGCTGGGGAGGAGGGGGTGTCGCCATAGGCAGTGAAGGGGAGCAGCGGGTGACAGAAGCAGCTTCTTTGTGTCCACACCAAACTTTCCTGACTCACTGGAGTGATTTGCATGGGGGAGCTGCCCAAGCCCCAGACCGCTCAAGTGATTGACAGCCTGCAGCCCTCTCCTCATTTCACAGCCCCTCCACCTCCCCCTTCAGCCAAACGGCCCCCAGGTTAGCGAAAGAGGCCCCAGCTCCTCCACAAAGATGGGGACCGGGACAGGCTGCTCTGGACCTCTCGGCCCCCATCCCTTTCCCGGCTCAGGTGGGCCTGGGGTTTTCCTCCCTCCTCACCCCCAGCAGTTCCTTACAGCTCTTCTCTTTTTGTTTGGTTTCTGTGGCCTGGCAGGCAGAGGGGCCAAAGCAGGAGAAAAGGCCCATTAGCCGCCAGGCAGCTGAGCAGGAAGAGAAAGGAGCTGAATAGAGGTGGGGGGGAAGCTGGCAGCCCTCCAGTCCAGCTCCTCGTCTTTGAATAGCACCCCAGGCCAGGGACTGGGGTCAGTGTGGGGGAGGCCTTGGGGCATTTAATTATTTAAAAGTCTCAATAAAAGGAGCTAAGTCCCCGGGGAAGGGGGAGCAGAGGCAGATGGTGTGCCCAAGGAGCTGGGAAAGGACTGCAGGGCGCATGAGGGTGGGGGTGGAGGAAGTAGGGGGAGATGAACAAGAGAAGGGGGGATGGGAGTAAAAGAGGGACTGCCCCCCAGATCCAAGCAGGCCCTGCAGATGGCCTTTCCCTACACCAGCTGGTGGCAGGGTGTCCGCCCACCACGCCCCACCCTCAGCCCCAGTGTGTGCCCCACGCGAGATCCATTTCGGAGGTGAGAGAGCCATGACGCTAGAAGTGGGGTCATCACCCTTCCCCTGACCCCTGGCACTTAGGGACTGTGACCAGGGCTGGGCAGATGGCTGGGAGCATTTTCTCTGGTTTCATTCAATAAAAATTGGGGTAAAACTCATATAACACAAAACTCACCATTTTGTCTGGTTTCACTGTATTTGGTGAGACCGTACAATGAGTCTGTTGGGAAAACTGAGAAGGCGGATACTTGGAGGTTCTGCTCTCGTGGGCACGTGCTGCTTCAAAAGGCAGCCCGTCCTAAGCCCCTTTCTCGGACAGCATTGCCGGAAGGTTCCCTCTTGAAGACAAGGTCAGGTAGGGCCCTAGGTAGGAGCTACCTGGGTTCAAATCCAGCTCAGCTGCCACAGGCCACTGACACTTCTCAGTGCCCCCGATTCTCATCCGTCAGCTGGAGGTAACACAGCTCCCACGCAGACCGGGGAGGGGACGAACACATGGGAAGCCCTCAGAGGCTGCCTGGCTCTTGGTACTGTGCACACCCGTGTCCTTACACATCATCACCATCATCATGACCAGCCTGCACCGACCACACAATGGAAGCTGAAACAGGGACTTGGAAAGGGAGTGTGAGGCCAGAGCGGAATTTTTCCGGGGGGCGGGGCTCCCCTTCCCCCTTTTGTAATAAGCTAGGGCTGGAAATGTGGTCTTTACTGTTCCTAGGACTAGTCCTGTTCGGTAACCCCCTTTCCCACCCGCGCCTGTCCCACCGCCTCCAGGTCCTCGGGGGCTGGGCGGGGGGGGGGGGGCATCCCTGCTTTGCGGACTTTGGGGCGCCCTCATTAGTCCTAGTCTATGATGGGATGAAGGACCAACTCCAATGGTTAGGGGCCTTGAGTTGATTCTGCTCCCTGGGGCTTCCTCCATTCTCGCCAGAGTCCCCCCGCCCCCCCCCCCCCCCCAAGCCGCAAGGTCAAGAGCACGAGGTGGTCGCCGGGTCACTGCGGGGCACCCACTGCAAGACACGGGTTTGGCTCCCCAGGCTCCGTTTCTCATTCACTGCTCAGTCTGCTCCTTCCAGCGGAAGCAGCTCTCTGGTCCTCAACAAGCTTGGGGACAACAGCGACGCCTTTCAGCCGGGACAGCTGAGGCCGAGGGGACCCCACCGCGGGCCTCCCGGACCCTCCCTGCCCTGCCCTGCCCTGCCCTGCCCTGCCCTGCCCTGCCCTGCCCTGCCCTGTGAGGGAGCGCCCGGGTCCCCCGCCCTCCCGTCGCCACGTCGGTCGGCGCGGAGGCTGGCGAGACCTCCAGGGCAACCCGCCCCTCTCTGTCTCCGCCGCGAGCCCCGCCTCAGCAACAAGCTGCTGATTGGCTGGCCGGGGACAGAGCGAGCCAATCAACGGCCTCCCTGACGCTCAGGCTGCAGAGGATGGAAACCGAGGGGCGGGGCGGGCTGTGACTGCGGGAGTGGGGGGGGGGTGGGGGGAGACGGGGGAGACGGGGGGTGAACAGCGGGGAGAGGGGTGCTCCAGGAAGCGGGGACGGTGTGTGTGTGTGTGTGTGTGTGTGTGTCGGGGCGGGGGTGGGAAGGCCTGGGCGCGGTGGCGGCTGTCCCCGCAGCCCCTCCCGCCCGCCACCTGCTGCCTGAGATTCTCGGTCCCTAAAACGCAGTCGCCCCCCGTTTCTCAGTCCCCTCCCCACAAGCTGACCGCCTGCAGGGCCGGCCCAGGCGTCCAGGAGCAATGCTAGAGGTCGGGTTTCCGAACCTCCAGCCCTTCCAGCTCCCTCTCTAAATCCTCCCGAGTTGGGGGCACTTATGTCCCCAAGTTTGTGACTGAGGCCCTCTTCGTTTTCTCCTTGCCTGCCTGTGTGCTCACGCCCCGCTAGGGTCGCATGACCGCGCACCCTCCCTCTAAAAACCAGATGAACCAGCCCCTTGGTGATACCGATCCCTGGGCACCAGCCTCGCATGCTTGAATGGAGCCCACATTTTCCGAGGACATGGATTCTGAGCTTTGAAGGGGAAGTCACTGGAACAGCTTTGTTCCCCCACCCCGGTGCGCACAAACATTCAGGTGCGGGCTCAGGGAACCTAGCCTATGAGCATCGAGATTAGGCCTCTGGCTGGTTTGGCTCAGTGGGTAGAGCGTGGGCCTGCGGACTGAAGGTTTGATTCTGGTCAAGGGCACATGCCCGGCTTGCTGGCTTGATGGGGGAAGAGGGTTGTGCAGGAGGCAGCCAATCAATGATTCTCTCTCACCATTGATTTTTCTATCTTCCGCTCTGAAATCAATAAAAAATATATTTTTCTAAAAGGACTCCAAACTCTGACCAGGGTTTCACTCCAGCCGCTTAACTTCCCTGAACCCCCGTTTCTTCCTGTGAAGAACGATAAGAGGGCCTACCTCCTAGCCTTACTGGGACAAAATGCCTGGCACACAATGCTGGTTGATAAATGGTGCTATTACTTTAGGCATTAATAACGAAGGCATGAGTATCTCTTTCCCACATTTAATCTCAGCCCTCCATTCTTGATTTGGCGGCTAGAGGTAACACTTGATTCTGGGGACATTTAAAATTCCTGTCAGCGAAGCAATATAACTCAGAGTAACACTTCGGATAGTCTCAGAGCCCCAACCTGAGCGTGTGTCCTGCCTTTAGCTCTTGGATTTTACCCTGGGAGAAGTCTCTTGGCAAGACGGATTCCTCTTTTACTCGAGGACTTTTTTTTATTTTTTCAAATTCCTTCCTCTCGAAAATTTTTGAACAGCTGCATCTGAGGATTTATAATAAATTCCATTTTAATCAGATTTAGGTTCCTTTTTTCCCCATGGACTTGGGGAGTGTCCTACCTAATCTCTCCATATACCTGCATTAACTTCACAATGGGGTTGTTTTTCCCAAACCCCTGAAGTTCTTTTTTGACACCCAGACAGAGACTCCTCTCTTCTGCCTTCTTTGTCTTCTGCACGAATCTACACACTGGCACGTAGATGGTCTTCCGTGAACACAGATACTGGCAAACCGGTGCTCACAGAGCTCTGGCAGCTGCCTACTTTTATCACCTGCTGGCCCTGTTCATGTCAGAGGGAGGCTTTAAGTGATGTTTTGCATTAAGAACAAAAGCATGGATGTATCATGGTGCCGGATGTTGGGGACAGGGAGGAGGGCAAGAAGCGCTGGCGTACGGTTCAATGGGAAGCCAACTGGATTTCCGTGTTGAGTCTATGCCTTTAGGGTCACGTCACAAGTGGTAGGTCTCAATTGCCCTACCTGTAAAATGGGTGAATCATACCCGTGTCCTCACTGTACAGATATTTTAGGAAGAGAAATGAAGTCATACAATTGAGAGTACTTTGTATTTTTTTTTGACAAATAGAAAAAAAGGTGTGTATGTGGGTGCTGGGGGTTGGGATAATGGGCTACTAAATCCATTTCATGCCAGTATTTTCATTGGGCCCCAAAGAATATGATCCAACAAGTGTTATTAAAAACTTATGAGCCCAACTCTGTGCTACCTGTTGTGGGGTATATGGAGGAATCATATGACATGATCTCTACCTTTAAAGAATTTACAATCTAGCCAGGTTGCTCAACTAACACATGAAACATTCATGTGTGGTACTTACTGACTGTGGGTTTATAGCAACGGTTCCCCACCCCATCCTACTCTATTCTGCAATGAAAGGATAATCTGGTGATGTGACAACGGGCCAATAGGTGGATGGGCCCCACTCGGACCAGTACAACTGCTGGCCTCTGACCTCTCCCTTTCCATCTTTGGAGGAGCACAGGGTCTCACAAACTCCTCACCGCTGTCTTCACACGCACTCATGAGCCAAGGCCTGAAGCCTGTGTCCTGGGCTTGGGGAGATGCCCGTGCCTTCACTGGGGCCTCCTCTCCGGCTCCCTTTTGATGCGGCCCTTCACCTACCGTCCTGGAGGCACCCGTTCCTGATGCTTTCTCACCTGCCCCTGCCCACGCCCTGGCTTACAAACGCCATCACAGCTACTGTAGCTGCAGCAGCTGCTCTGGGTGGGCCCTAGGTGCTGTCCCCACCCATCCTGCTCTGGGCCAAAGAGGCCACCCCTCTTCCCCTCCCACTAGAGGAAGAAGGGTGCGAGTGTGCCCCTTCCAATACCTGCATTTCCTCCCCCTGCCCCCACCAAACAGACTAGAACAGATGCAAGGTGCTCACCTTGTCCCACTGTGCCTCATTCGGGGACCCCCTCCCCCCACCCCACCCCCAGCCTTCCTGGTGGAGGGTCAGTTCTGTCGCTGCGTGCCTGGCAGGTAGAGTCCAGCCTCAGATCCCCCGTCGGGCTGGCCGATTTAGGTCCTCTCCTTTCCTGGGGTTGCCAATGAAGGCTCGGCGTAACCACTGAAAAGGGATAGATCAGTACTATCTGTTTGCAAAGAAAAAGTGCCAATTGAAATGAAAAGCAAACCAAGTCACACCCATCAGACTGTCAAATTATTCAATTCTAAAGCAATCTTTGGCATTGGGGGGACCCGGGGCTCCCGTGCATTGTGGGTATGGGGACATTTGTGCCACTCCTTGGGGAGCAGTTTGGCAGCAGCAGGTAAAGGTAAATTGTTCGCACCTTCCTCACTCAGCAGCTCCCTCCCGGACACACAAGCCAGTGGCTCTTCACTGGTGCTTTGCTCCCAGGGAACATCCGGCAACCCTGGAGACATTTTCTATCCTGACTGGGGAGGGCACAGGCGCCACTGGCCTCTGGAGGGTAACAGTCCGCCTGCCCGCCCCACCCCTGCCCAACAAAGCATTGTCCAGGCCCCAGTGCCAGCAGCACCCCCGCTGAGAACCCCTGGCAGATGCACTGAAAGACTCTCACATGCAAGCCCGAAGAGGCAGGTAAGAGTGTTCACTGCTTATGTATTTCTAACGGTAAAATGTTGAACATAATCCAAATTATTCTCGAATGTAGTCCCTCCAAAGGGAATTAGAGAACGAAATTTAGGTGCGTGCGTGTAGTAGTTAGAATGAATGAACTGGGACTACAAGACTCAATATGGATAACCCTCGAGCACGGTAGTCGGTGAGAGAAACAGAGTGGTATGTAAAGTACTACCATATACAGTTTACAGGCACATAGAGCTCTGATTAATGTAGAGGTATAAAACAGGTACTAAAGTGATAAAACACACAGGCCTCAGAGAGGGAGAGTTTCTCTCTGGAGAGGATGAAACAGGAATGGGAAGAGGTAAAATGGGACTTAAAATGCATTGCGATGTTTTATTGCCTTAAACATTTCTCTGAAGCAAATAGGACCATGATAGCATTTGTTAAGTCTACACGGTGAAGGCGTGGGCCTCTGTCATGTTGCTCTCTGTGCTTCGTGGTAGGTTTGAAATATTTCGCAATGAATTCAAAAAGGAACAGTGTAGACGCGGGGGTCTACGTGGACCATTTTCCATGTGCGCCTACCCAGAAGGATTCCCCTCGCTCTCATTGGGTTTGGTGCATGTGTGGTGCCACCTGGGACTGCCTTTGCCATGGCCAGGATGTCACCCACCAGATGGCAAGACCCGAGTCTGTGATGCTTGGTTGGTCTTCCATACCCAAGACCCTGGACACCTCCGTCTGACAGCCTACATGAAGCTTGTTCGTCTGCCTCAGGCAAGTCCCCTTTAGATGGCATAATGGACGGGACAATGTCCCTCCACCCCACATTCATGTCCACTCAGACGGTTAAAACGTGACCTTATTGGAAACAGGGCCTTTGTACATGACATTCGTTAAGCATCCAGATGAGATAATAATGAATTAGGATGGCTCCTAAATCCAATGACTGGTAGTCCTTACAAGAAGAGGAGAGGGTACCGAGAGACACAGAGGGAAGAAGGCCACGTGAGATGAGGGTAGGCAGAGATGGGAGTGATGTGGCCACAAACCACAGAGCATCCGGAGCCACCGGGAGCTGAAAGAGGCCTGGAAGGATTCTTTCCTAAAGCCTACTGGCTCCTGGAGTTTGCACTTCCGGCCCCAGAACTGCGAGGGAATCAGTGAGGCTTAAGCATTATTTATGCCGCCCAGTTAGTAGTACTTGGTTACAGCAGCCCTAGGAAACGAATGCAGATGGGCTCTGAGACTCGAAAACAGACTCAGGGCCGTGTTAGCCAGAACGAAGTGTTTCCAGATGAAGAGGAAGGAGCTGTGTAGCAGCATCCTAATTCCCTAAGGGCACCCCATACCCATGGGGTGTCTGTTACTCATCTCTACAGAGTTGCAATGGAGGCCGGCGTGGGAGCCAATGCATTTCATGAACCTCCTTCCACAGATTTCCCCAAAGGAGCCTCTGCCATTGGTTTGGCTGCTCAGCATCCGAGCCCTTATGGGCTCTGGGTCATCCCCTGCCACATGCCAGAGCCTGGAAGATGAGGATGCGGTGCTCACTTTCCCAGCCTCGCCTGCCTCTAGAGCAGTAGCACGCTCTGCCCATTCAACCTTGCATGACCAGTTAGTGGCGCGCAAAGGAAGGGGGCCCCGCTCTGGGGAGGACAGGGCCGTGATGGCACCCGCATTCCATGGGCAGGAGCAGCCGTGCTTCTCGGGAATCACCCACTGTCCGCGGTGGTGCTGGGGGAGCCAGCCCTGTGTCTGTGCCCCGGGGGCGGGGGCGGGTGCGGTAGGTTCGCATGGACACGGTCATGGCATTGCTCCTGGCTGCCTGCGCTTCAAGCCTGGTTCTAGAGCCTCCCGCAGTGTCTGTGAGCTCCCTGATAGGACACCTCCTTGACAGGCAACAGACAAACATATGAATGAATTCCTTTGCTACTTAAATCTGCTAAATTCAATTTCTGTTGCAGTGTCTCAGACTTCCGAGGACACAAATGTTTGTGTTTTCTTAATCCTCACTCGAGGCTATGTGTTTTTAAATTGATTTTGAGAGAGAGCGAGAGTGAGGGGTGGGGGAGAGAGAGAGAGAGAGAGAGAGAGAGAGAAGAGAGAGAGAGAGAGAGAAAGAGAGAGCTGTTGGTTGCCTCCCATACAAGCCCCAACCAGGAATCGAACCCACAACACAGGAACCAGGGATGGAACCCACAACCTGGGCATGTGCCCTGACTGGGATCGAACCTGCCACCTTTGGGGATAATGTTCCAGCCAATGAGCCACCCGGCCAGGGCGTTTTCATATTTTTAAGGTGCCACGTGTGAGGACGGGCCAGGAAGCACCACCTGACACTTGCTCCGGGCTGAAGTCATCAGGGATGTTGCCATAACGAGGCCCCCCGGCTGATCCTGACTCACCTGCCCCCCGGGCTTGGAGCTGGCTGTGCCCTGGAACCTGACCGCATGTCTTTGTTCTGCTTTGGGATTTGGGTTTTGTGGCTTCTTCCTTGAAGCAGCTTTCCCCACACCTTCTTGTGCAAACGGCAGTCGCTGGCCCTGGCGTCTGACCCAGGTTCACCTCTGAACTGCCGGCTGCGCCATTCAGCTGCTATTGTCCCAACCTGCCCCTAGAGCCTTCTTTGGCTAAGACCCAGGGCTCTGGGTGACACCCGTGGAGGAGACGTGGGGATCACGGGGATAGATCATTAGGCGTGATCAAGGTTAACCCCACTGCTTCTGAATGTTTGTGCTTCTGTAGGTAGGCCTCATTATCTCCTCCTGGGACTCTGACCCACTTCCTGTTATTACTTCTCAAACTGGGTCAAGTGTAATTCTTTCTCTTCTAAGTGCGGCTGGCAACCTGGACACGTAGGTGGGGACCGCGCATTCATGACTGTCTGCGATTTTTGTGGGAGCCCCGCATGCCTGGGCAGGGTCTGCTGGGTTCTTTTGTCCGTTTCAGCCTCTCTACCCTAGTCCCGCCCCCACCCCACCCCCGTTTCTGCTCCCTGGACTACATGGGGAAGCCACGGACTTGGTCGGTCTCTGGGTCAGTCCGGCTTGAACCACATGTGGGCTCTGTCCCCAGGGCCTGGCCTGGTTTCCAGGAAGGATGGCTGCTCTGGGAACTCGGGCTGCCATGGGGTTGAGCAATGTGTTTGCTTCCATTGGGCACAAGGCGGTGGCCGGGGTCACCTAGAGGCTCAGCTGGTGGCGGGCGCTTCCCTCAGTCTGTCCGAGGCAGAGTACTTCCTGGGGGAGCTTGAGGAGGTCCACACAGGACACGGAGTCTCCTGATGACACACTTCAGCTGCGGACCCTGTACCCAAGAGCTCAGTGGGATGAATGGCTGAGGGAATGAATGAAAAAGTGGCTCCCAGCTCCCAGGGAGGAGGTGCTGGGGGCTGCTCTGGCAGCTTTGCTGGCCACCCCAGCCCTCAGCATTCCTTCCTCTTCAGAAAGAACGAAGAGACAGTTTGTTCCTATGCTTCCTTTGGCACTTACATCAAACTGTGTCATGGGTTCCAAAGCGACTGTTTTTTAAGCGGCGAAAGCAAAATGCATGTTAGTTATTATTCTCTCCACCAAACGCCATAGCAAGGACCTTGAGAGCTCTATGTTCATTCTTGTTTTATTTATTTATTAAATATATTTTTATTGGTTTCAGAGAGGAAGGGAGAGGGAGAGAGAGATAGGAACATCAATGATGAGAGAGAATCACTGATTGGCTGCCTCCTGCATGCCTCCCACTGGGGATCGAGCCTGCAACCCCGGGCATGTGCCCTTGGCGGGAATCAAACCCAGGACCCTTTGGTCTGCAGGCTGACACTCTATCCCCTGAGCCAAACCAGCCAGGGCCCTACGTTCATGCTTTCATATCCTAAATGTACCAGCTGGGGACACGTTGCCTGGCTCAGGGTTTTGCAGAGAGCTAAAACTTGTGGAGCGTTTGAGCTGCACTCAGGGAGGGAAAAGACCACGGCTCCCCTCCTCTCAACGATCCAGGGTTCTGCCTGTCCTTTCGTGGCTTAAGGGAGAGCAGCTGGTGAATTGGGATGAGAAGACACTGTATTTTCATTTTTCACACAGCTACCTGAAAATTAGCATTCCTGTCAATTACGAAGGAAACAGACCACAGGGGTATTAGCAGTACCTGAGGCTTCGTCACCAACTGAAATCACAGGTATTCTCATATCACACTAGTTACTGAAAATACTTAGAAACGCCATTTATGCTCACCAGCACTTCACAGGGACTATGGCTAATTAGACTTGTTGCTAGATCTTGTTATTTAGCTCATTAATAAAAATATATATATACGATGTAAACATTTATATATTTTATAACTATTTACATGTAATTGGTTTTTATTTATTTATTTAATGTTTTTATTGATTTCAAAGAGAGAGGAAAGCAGAGGGAGAGAGAGAGAGAGAGAGAGAGAGAGAGAGAGAGAGAGAGAGAGACATCGATGTGAGAGAGAAACATTGGTCGGTTGCTTCCCACATGCACCCCAACCAGGGACTGAACCGGAAACCTGGGCATGTGCCCTGACCCGGAATCCAACCAGCCACCTTTTAGTGCACTGGATGATGCTCAAGCAACTGAGCCACACCAGCGGGTCAAAGGTAACTGGTTTCTTTTGTAAAAACTATGTGTTTTATTTTATGCCTTTAAAAATGTTCTGAGAAGAGGCTGGCTTCACCAGACCGCCAAAGAGGTTCGCTGCATACAAGGTCACGACCCTGCTTACACTCTGCCTTCTGGGGTCTTGATTTTTGGTCAGAGTCTGGCAGGGCTGGGCGTCATTGGAGCAGGTTTGGGAGAAGGTGGGAGCAAACGGAAGCCTTTTTAACTTTTCTGAAAGCCTCTGGCAGTGCGAAGGGAGATGCTGCCCACTAGTGGTTGGAATGTGGAACTGTGAGGCTTCGAACAACACAGGCCCTTGGACAGCGGGCTGGGGATGTGGGTGAAATGTCTTGGTACTTGTGTCTGAAATGAGAGAATAAAGGCAACAGGTGGTTTTAGCCCTGCCTACAACTCCAGCTGCATCGCTTAAAATTCTCTTCCCTGTTCCCTGTGCTCCATCCATTTTCTCTGTCTTTCAGTGCCTCGAAGCCTCGGCCTGCACTAGGGTGTCAATCCATGCTCTCACCTCTGCTGGACTGCCCGGCCCCCCTGCCCCCATCACCTCCTCTGGATAACTACACTCTCCCTCCATATCTGATCTCAACCCCTGACCCTCCAGGCCAGGCCAGGCCAGGCTCCTTGATAATCCTCGTCTAGATCTGTGCTCACAGCTGTTCTCCTTGGAGTGGGTTTTTGTTCATCATTTATCACTGCACTAGGACAGGGCTGTTTGTTCTGTGCAGTATCCCCAGTGCCTGCCCAAGGGCACTCAGCAAGCACTTGTTAATGAAGAGTGACTGCGAATTGGAAAATTCATAAAGGGACTGTGGATGCGAGCAGAATGGATTTAGGTCCACGAGAAATCAAATCAGATGGCCTCCCTCCACCATGACACCCCATGACTGCCGAGCCTGTACATACTCCTACTTTCACCAGTAACAGGGCTCTCCAGGGGTGGCAAGACTGACAGGCCGGGGAGACAGATGGCCCGGGGTCAGATCCTGGCCTTGGGGCTTCCTTCCAGGGTGACCTCAGTCGCTTTGTGCCTCAGCTTCCTCATCTGTGAAATAGTGAAAGCAACAGTACCCCTGGCACAGGCAGGTGAGGAGTGCCAGCGAGGTACCTAGGAAAGCATCCAGCACCTAGCAAGTACTGATCAGATGGCGCCTAAAGGAAAAGAGTCAGCCGAGCCCGGGGGGTCCGTCCACCCTCCCTGCCCTCGGGAGAGGCACTGGATGCAGCCAGGAGGCAGCCCTGCAGCAGGCCTGGGCCCGGCTCCCTTCTGCCCCCTGCTCTGTCTCGGTGGTGATATTCATGGGAGCCGCGAAGAAGCAAAATGTAGAAGCAGAGCCCTGGTCGGGTGGCTCAGTTGACTGGAGCATCATCCCCTGCAGTGTAGGTCCTAGACTCTCGATTCCAATAATTACAGGCTATTGTTCCTTGTGATTAAGCCCCTATCCCAGGGGTCGGCAAACTCATTAGTCAACATAGCGGCAAACCGAGGCTTGCGAGCCACATGTGGCTCGAGAGCCGCAGTTTGCTGACCACTGCCCTACACCAAAAGGTTGTGGGTTTGCTTCCGGGTCAGGGCACATACCTGGGTTGCAGGTTTGATTCCCGGTTGGGGTGCGTACGAGAGATAACCAATTAAGGTTTCCCTCTTTCCCATCCTCTCTCCCTCCCCTCTCCCTAAACATCCGGGGAAGTAGAGGCAGGGGACTCTTCCTCACCGCTGGGCTGCATCCCTGCCTGTGCCCATGCCTCCGCCTCCCCGAGGATGTGCCGAGTGAGCTACCCTTGCAGAGAGGCCTGACACCTCGATTTCCTTCTGGTCTTTATACACTCACGTCCCTGCCCAGTTCTCGCTCCAGAGATTTATAATCAAAGCCGTTGACTCTGGCTTCCGATGGAGTTATAACCTTGGTAACATACTTGGCACAGGACTTCACAGAATATGTTAATGCTCAATAAATACCGGTTATTTCTCTGTTAGGAAACAGTGGGTTGTCCCGAAAGTCGCAATCCTACTCTGCCCTCTTCACTTTGTAACATTTGCTAAGCACCTAGCACGACCTCTGGCACTTACAGGCTTTCAGGAAATGTGGGGGGTGGAGAGGGTGAATGAGCGATCGCATGCTTATTTTCCCCCTCCGGGCCCAGTCGGGCTTTGTCAAGCTTGACTTCCCCCAGTTCTGCACAGTTGCCGCTAGAGGGCAGGAGAGGTTAAGGCAACTATACTCAGGCCCCCTGGGACCCAGAATTACTGGCTTGACAAGGGAGGCTGAAGGAAGGAGAAAAAACAGAATGCTTGAAGAAAGCCAGTTCTTTATCTCTGGGGGACCCAATGGAAGGAAATGTGTAGCTAGAGAGATTGAAATTAGACTTCAGGAAGAACTTCCAATGCACAAAGTATGCTTACTAGAGATTTTATACAGGTGATTTTTTTTTTTTTTTTTTTTTTGCCTTTAGCTACATCTGCCCAAGCAGAATAGATGAGAAGGTGGGCTCTTCCTGCCTGAGGCTGACGTGACCCCACTAGGTCCAATCAAAGTGCCTGCCTTTAATGACTCCATTCTTGCAGATGCAGTTGTAAAATACCTTTATTGGTCAGTCGGCCACCACTCATGCTGTTCCTGTAACAAGGATCCTTTATAGCGGCATGATGGTGCTCACATGCAGATGCTTTCTGAAGAGCCTGGGGCGGGGGCAGCCTTGCCCCTCACATCAGAGCTCCCTTGTTGAAATGAGCTGGTTTGTTTGGCTTTTGTGGATTTCAGGGTCTGGGACCAAGAACATAGTCCAAGGATCCCTCCTTCGCTTCTTGGGGACGCTGCTTCCAAACACGCACAGTATCAGCGACACCATGGCATCTGGCAGGGGCCAGGCTAGGGCCACCTCTCTTCCAGCCGTCCCTGCCCCGGGCTTCCCAGGTGGCTCCACCCCCATGGGGGCCCCAAAGAGGAGGGTCAGGCTCCAGGTGACATTACCTTTCAGAAATGGGGAGACTTCAAAGCTCTGCAGCCAAGCTATAAAGCAACAGGAACCTTCAGTAATGAGAGTGTAGCTCAGAGCTGCAAAAGCAGAGGGTTTGATGCTCAGCACTGGAAGGAGCTGGCTGCCTGGCCTGGGCTTCAGCGACCGGTGAGCATCTCCAGCCAGCGCTGGCCCTGCAGAACCGTGGCCTCAGCACAAAGCAGTGAACACAGGTGGGCCACCGCCTCCTCCTCGGGCCAGCAGGCAAGCCCGGGGCTGGCTGGAGTCTGCCCCTCCCATCAGGATGTAGGCCTTCGTGCTTGGTAAGAGGAGAGGCCAAACCACCTTTCTCATGCTGGGTCTCTCCCTTGAGGATATAAGACCCAAGCAGGGAGCTGCTGGCCATGCAGAGCGTGGGGCAAGATGGGACCACTGCGCAGCCTCCTCATCCGGCCTGGTCCGCCTGACCTTCCTCTGTTGAAGTCCCATCTACCTGCTAAAGCAGAGCCCCCTAAGCTGGTTGTCCCCTCCCACATCGGGCCCTGAATATTGTCATCATCATGGTGACCTTGAGTCTGGTGGCTTTCCAGGCGTGAGGTTAGGGAGGCAGAGAGGTGACTCTTGTGTCCTTCCAATTGCAGGCACAGGGGTGGGCCCTCTGGCAGGCAGGTGCCCGGTGCCTTGGGGCCTCCTGTCTGGGGCTAAGGCCAGAGAGCTGTCCAGGGGGCAAGTTGAGGGGATGAGGGGGAGTTGGGAGGCAGTTGGACAGAGGTATATTCTGAGGAGCAGCGAGTGCCAGCCCAGGGGGTGGCATGACCAGCCCCACACGGGGGAGCGGCCAGGCACTGCTCAGAGTCGGGGATTGTTGGGAAAATAGCTAATGCACTGTGCCCGGGCAACTGTTAGAGCTCATGACACCAGAACCTCGGGAAGAAGCTAAGGGTAGTGAGATGCCTGACGCTGGGACTGCCGGGTATTGCTCCCTCTGCCGCCACCCCTGTCCCGGGAAAGGGAGCTTGGGCCCTGCACCTCCGCTGCCTGTGCCCTGACCCACCCGACCCTGCCTACAGGGAAGAAGATGTCAGGGGAGCCCGTGGAGTTCTGTCACATGGTCTGTCCTAGACCTTCCAGCAAAAGCCAAACCAAACCGTCAAGCCAAATGCAGTGGGCGTGGGGGCTCGGGCCCCGCGCAGGGAGGGGCAGGGCCGCTCAGATCTCGATGAGGCTGGCCTGGCGCAGGCAGAGGGGCGCGTCCTCGGGCATGGCGTTCCGCTGGATCTCGTTCCCGTCCAGGCGCAGCACCTGCAGCTTTGAGAAGTTGATGACGTCCACCACGGTGCAGAAGCTGCTGATGGAGAACTCTGCGGGCACAAGAGGGGCGGAGGTGGGTGGGAGGAGCCCGGGTCAGGGTCCCGGATCCACAGCGATGCCAGGGCCGGAGCTTGGCTGGGTGGCCCAAGCGGGTTCTAGGGTTGGAGTCATACCGACTCCTACCACTAGGGGGCGCAAGAGTGAGACCTCAGCTGTGTCTGCCGCTCCAGCCTCCAACCCACCCGGGCCTGGACAGCACTTTGCAGACCCTGGGATGCCCTGGGGTGTTCTTCAACCAGGACCTGCTCCCTTCCCATCTGCGTGCAGCAGGGGGAAGCAGAGGAAAGCAAAGACCAGCCCTGGCAGCGAGAGGTATGGGTAGCGTTTGGGAGGGCTTGGCTCATTTGCTCTGAGATGAAAGACAAGGGAAATGGAGGGACTCAGAGCCGGAATAGCTCCTGCCACTTTGCACACAGAGAAAGTGGCAGGAAATTAACGTGAGAGCTCCGGGGCGGCGGAGAGACCACCTTTTCGGGCCAGGCTCCGGGGGTGAGCAAGGCGCTGAGGCTCCAGGACACGCAAAGTCCTACGAGCCAGGCCGCCAAGAACCCCAGGAGCCAAGTACACGATTCCCCTGCCTCCTGCATTCCGTATGATTGTGGTTTATCTCTTTCTTTTCAATCCCCAAAGAATCCCCCCCTTTCCGAGCTTTCCCCCCAAACCACGTAATCCCTAATAGGTGCGATAGTTCTGTTCGGTTTTAACGAACTCTTCTGCAGCTTTTCACCCCCTTCTCCCTCTGGTTGTCCTCTTAGACACGTCAACCGCCTCTGTCCAGGGTCTACGGGTCAGGAACTTGAGAGGAGAAAAACAGGAACTCAGTTAAAAATGCAGCAGGGACAGCAGAAGTCGCCACCAAAAAGCTCGGAGGCCCCTAGGGCTCCCGCACGTGGGAAGGGCTTGAGGAAGATGCCCATGTGAGTGTCGGTCTGGGTCCGGTCTCTCACAAGGGCAGGGTCCACACGGTACATCTCCAGGGCTGGAACCCGGGGCTGAGCCAGGGTGGGGCCCGCTTTTGTGTCCATCGGAGGCGCTCTCGGCTCTGCCGGCCTGAAGCTGGGCAGCAGGAGTGGGAGGAAGGTTTTCTGACTCTTCCCGGGGGGCGACGGGTGGAGGGCGTTGTGGGGGTGAAGTGAAGGTTGCAAGGAAGACAGTACAGAGAGCTCACAGGCGGGGGAAGAACGGGTTTTTAAATGAATACAATCAATTGGTTTCCGTCTCTGTTAAGAACTGACCAAGAGGAGACGAGGTGAGGCTGCAGCCCATGTGAACAGAAGACAGAAAATCCAGCCCCAAGGCATAAGGAGGGGAGGGGAGGGATGCCCTTTTCCAGAGTGCACTAGGGCGGGAGAGGAAACCTGAAACGCTCTGGGATGTTTCCTTTCTGGTCCTGGGGAATGGGTCGAGCGGACTCGGAGTGGGCAGGCTGCAGGCAGAGCAAAGGCCCGGGGCTGCGTCTATGGTGTCTGCCTGGCAGCAGTGGGCGGGGTGAGCTGGGGAGACCCGGAGTGGCCCAGCGTGAGTAGCATTTCCAACCCTATTTGGGACTGCGCTGGAGGTCCCAGGATAGAACCTCTACCCCCTGTTCAAATCCTGGCTCCCAGCTCTGCACACATAAATGCGGGGGCCCCGGGGGCTGTGGGCACACAGTGTGTAGATTCTGCCCACGTGTTGGGTACCGGGAGCCCCCTGAGCTCCTTCTCCAAGCTCATTCAGAGCACAGGGCTCTTCTGCTTGGAGACTCTGAGGACACGTTCCAGCCCAGATTGAAAGCTGACATAAGACTTTCCAAACTCCTGCTGCTGGACCCGCCCTGCTCCGCTGGATCCCAGAGCTGCTGAGTACAGTCCGAGCTGTGTTCCCTGCCGCTGCCAGGCTGGAAAAACTGAGGGCGATGCTAGTGGAAGAAGGAAGAGGAGGGGGAGGGCGGCCTGTCCCCTGCACACCCTTTAGTTCCTGCCCATCTTCTGGATCCTCCCTCGGGGCGTTGCTTCAATCCCGCCTGCACCCCCGCCCCTGCAGGGGGCCCTTTCTGTCATTCGCCCTAGGAGAGGGGCTAAGCTCGGGCTCTGTCTTCCCTGCTGGTGATCTGCCTCAGGGAGGTGCTCCTCGAAAGGAGGGGCTCAGAGGGCAATGCCACACAGCCCGGGTGACACGGAGAGGCTGCTTTTCCTCCCCTGCCTCAGTTTCCCCATCTTTGCACTGCAAAAAGTAAGACAAAGCAAAACGATGCCTGTTAACGTCCAAGTGGCAAAAAGAAGAAAAGCTAGTAACAGTGATTGTGCATTGCTTTTCCAATAATGTGCCAGGCCCATTAATTTACTAATTAAGAAAAATAAGGAATTGCTGTTTGTCTAAAGAGAAGACTAGGGGAGAGACTAATAATGAGACAAAGAGGATTTGGCTTAAATTGTACAAGAAGGGATTTGGGGTAGACACTGAAAAATGTTATGTTTTGTTTTGTTTTGTTTTTTTATCCTCATCCAAGGTGTGAGGATATTTTCCCATTGATTTTTAGAGAGAGCGGAGGGGAGGAAAAGGAAGGGGGAGAAAGAGAGAGAAACATTGATGTGAGAAAGACACCATCGATCCTCCACGGGCCCCGACCAGGGGCAGGGATCGAACCTGCAACCCAGGTGTGTGCCCTTGACCGGGAATCAAACCCGAGACCCTCTGATGCACAGGCCAACGCTCCAACCACTGAGCAATGCCAGCCAGGGCAGAAGGTTTTTAGGCTTTTTGATTTAAGGAGAACTTTCTTGTGAGACCTTAGGACGCTTTACTAAAGTAATCTTATCTTCATCAGAGTTTTAGAAAGGGATGGACCACCTAATATTTGAGCAGCAAACACGGTTCTGCATGAGGGCAGGGTGGTAACAGACGCTGGGATGAAGCCATGTCCACCCCAGTTTCTCTGATTGTATAGTTAGGCAGTAACAAATGGGTCCTCTCCCATGACAGATGCTCTTTGCTCTCACAGTTTCAAGGTCAAACTCTGATGGAGCACAGCATAGCACATGCCATTTCCGATGTGACAGTCCTCCTGGGTTCAGAATGGGTGGCAGGTAGGGAATGGTGACTTCTGGGAGGAATGATGGGGAGCTAGTGGAATGATGGACAGCTGCGGGTAAATGTCAAACCCCTTGTGGCATGCAACATCTTGGAGATGTCTTAGAGAACTGCCTCCTTGGAGTGAGAAAGACACTATATGTAATACTTTAAACAATAATTTTAAAAAAAGGAAAAAACGGTTTGCAGTGCACATGGTGGTGTCTTGCACTTCAAACGAGAGGAACAGACACCTGGTCAGCTTTCTTTTGTTGTTATTGTTGTTGTTAATTCTCACCTGAGGATATTTTTCCATTGATTTTGAGAGAGAGAGTGGAAGAGAGAGGGAAAGACAGAAACATCCACGTGAGAGAAAAACGTGATTGGTTGCCTTCTGCATGCGCCCCAACCAGGTCCGGGCCAGGGAGGAGCCTGCAACCAAGCTACGTGCCCTTGACCAGAATCGAACCCAGGACCCTTTGGTCCGAAGCCCGACACTCTATCCACTGAGCCAGACCAGCTAGGGCCCTCATCAGCTTTCTCGCCCCACTGCCAGCCTTGGGGCTGGTGCCTCTCTCACTCGGAGGGCTGTCCAGCTCGTTACCGTCTCAGCAAATGACTGATCTGTTCCCTGAGCACAGGGAGAAAAAGGATCAAGAGACAAGGGGTGATTACTCAGCCCTATAGGTGCTCTTTGCTCTCAGCAGGCTCTGCTTCAAAGCCCTTTGTTAGTGAGTCTTTCTTTCCCCAGGGAGAGGGGACTTGGCTGACAGAGGAAGGGAGGTTAAATGCTGGTTCTGGACCCTCCGGGTAGGATTAAGACATCAGAGGCCCAGAGCCGTGTAAGCACAGTCTGAGCACAAGATTCTGAGTAGGAGCTGACAAGCCACCAGGTAATCCAATCTGCAAGGAATATTTAGGTCCAGAGGCAGCTCTTTGGGTTCCTTTAGGCATCTGCAGGGAAGTGCTTGGGAGACAAGAAGCCCAGTATCCTCGCCCACCACCCCAGGGCTTTGTCGTGGTCAGGCTCATGTTATTCCAGGGGGACCTCTGCCCTGCCTCCAGGGACTCCTTGAACTCCAGGGAGAACTGACCAGAACAAATACTGCATTCAGCTCTGAGCGGCTGCACATTCTTGTCCACCAGCTGTTATGTTTGAAAAGCAAATAAACACCCAAGCACAAGACCAGGCTGTAGAGGCAGGAGTAGATGGTGTGGGAACAGAGGGCTCATCCTCTTCTGGGCCGGTGAGCAGGCTGCAGATGCCGTGGTTTCTTAGCCCACCTTCCCTCCCCCGCCCACCCCCACCCTCCCAGGATGGACCCTACAAATTCAACTTCAATCCCTTCTCTCTATGAACTGCCACTCCCAACCCTTTCCAGACTCCTATCTCACTGCTCCTCAATACAGGACCCCTTCCTCTCAGACACACGCATTTTCCTGGCCTACAGGTGACCTGTTCAATGGCTGGTTCCTTGGTTCGTGGCCATGTGTCTTCCCAGAATGGCTTTGTCCTGAGTTCCTCTAGCCCCTGCCCCCTGATCTCTCAGGTCCTACATTGAAACTTACTTCTGGGAAGTCTTCTTACCCACCAGCTGGTCACTACATTCTACTAACCCTGCTGTTAGTGTAAGGCTGGGTCTCAGGCTGCTTTATTTGTGCTCTCTGGTTACTCTACTGCTATGTCTCTTGTGTTGCCACCAGCTCTCAGAATAGGGTCTTTCCAGGGAAATAGACGGCCACTCCCCACACCCCTTTGCCAAGGTCTCACCGTTGATCCTATTGCCTTGGAGGTAGAGGTTCTCCAGGTTGGTGTTGACTGGGGGGATCTTCTGCAGTTGGTTGTAGGAGAGGTCAAGCTCAAGGATGCTGCTGGAATTGAAGGTGTTCGAGGCCAGGCCATTGTTGGTGAGACTGTTGTGCGACAACCGCACATACAACAGTTTGGGTGACCCCCGGAAGTAGCTGTCGGGGACGGAGTAGACGTTGTTGTGCTCCAGATACAGCTGCTCCAGGGCTGAGGGCAGTCCATCCGGCACCCTCCGAAGGTGGTTGTAGCTCAAGTCCAGCAAGATCAGTGACCGGAGGCCCCTCATCGCACTGCCCACTTCCTGGATCTCGTTGTGTTGAAGGTACAAGGCTGTGAGGTTCTCCAGCCCCTCCAGAGCATTGTTGGGGACCCGCGAGATCTGGTTGTGGTCGAGGTGGAGTTCCCTCAGGGATCGAGGCAGTGGGCCGGGCATCCGGGTCAGGTTGTTGTGGTCCAGGTACAGCCTCTCCAGGTGCCTCAGCTTAGAGAAGACCTTCCTGCCCACCTTATCACTGGTGATCTGGTTGCCATGGAGAGCGACCCAGAGCAGCCCGGTGGCATTGTCGAAGACACCTTCCTGGATGGAGGAGATCTGGTTGTTCTGGAAGTAGACATACTTCATGCGGGAAGGGACGAAGGGCAGGTACTTCAGGTTGCGGTTGTCACAGTACATGGCCGTGGGGAAGTTAGGTGGGCAGTCACACTCCTGGGGGCAGTCGCGAGGATCTGGTGGTGGGGGCGGAGAGCCATAGGCATAGGCTGGACCCTCCTCCACCCCGTAGGGGTAAGGCTCATAGGGCTCATAAGGGTAAGGTTCATAGGGATCGTAGTAGGTGGACTGCTGGCTGCGGAGGTAGTGGAACCACCAGTGGGGGTCGTCATCATACTGGGCCCAGGAGAGGGAGCAGAGCCCTGCCAGCAGCAGGACAGAGGCCCACTGCATGTTGTCTCTGCAAGAGGGGAGAGAGAACAGAGCAAGCAGACATGAGTGAGACTCCAGGGAGTGAGTGGCTGAGGCTCAGGCTTTGAGCAGATCCGATTTAGTGCCAAACACCTGAAAATAGAGCCTTGCTCTCCCTTCCTGCATGCCTCCTCCCAGCTGGACCTCGGCTGTCTGCGGGGAACTGGGTGCATTTCCCCCCCGGGCGTAGAGGCACAGAAGCAGAGTCTTTGAGATGAGAAGAAACTTGAATGGGGGTGCTGCATTTTTTTTTGGAGGGGCAGATCCATTGCAACCTGAAGGTTCTGTTGTGGCAGCTGGAGAGCCCATAGCGATCCCTGTGGGGTGGGGTGCTCTTCAGGCCTGAATTCACATCCAACTTGGACTCCCCGGGGAAATAATAATTTTCAAAAGTCCAAGGAAAAAGCCCCGTGGCTCTTTTCATGTCTCTGGGAAACCTCCAGAAGTGGCTGGAGACCTCAAAGGGGGAAGATCTGAATTACTGCTGAAAGGTCTTTTGGTCTCTGGGGCAGGCTGAGGGTTTCTGATTTTGAGTCTTTGGGGAGGCTTGGGCTGCCCTCCCGAGTGCCAGCGTCTAGAACAGTCCGCTGGGTGAGAATACTCTTGGGTTAGCAGTGTGTGGCTACACATGCAACTTGGCAGGCACTGGCGCCCAGGAATGGCACTTGTCTTCCAGAGTGGCTGGGTGCAGGGAGTCTGAGTCAGCCCACCTGCTGTCCTCTGTGATGTCTAGGAAAGTATTAGCACTCTTCATGCTCCACCACGGACATTACGCAAGAGCCATGTGGGGCCAGGAGACATGCATTGAGGAACAGCACAAAAGGGAATAGGAATTAAAGACTTACACGGGTGCCCAAGGGAACGTGGCTTTAGAATGGGATTCTGGCATCCCCCTGCCATCCCCTGTGGAGACATCTGGATTACCAGGCTCCATAGCGAGGCCCTCACACTGGCATCAGCCTGTTGCCTTTGAACTTACATGCTAGTGAGATGAGAACAGGCAGGCTTGGGGATAAATGCAGGCTTGGTGTCATCTGAGAGGGAAGCTGAAGGTATGGAAGATGAGGGGTCAGGGGGTGACATATCAGGCCTGAGCACCCTACTCTGACTACCTATAGGCAAAGTGCTGCATAGCTCCTGTGAGCAATGGGCACCATCCAGAGGTGTGAGTGTCACCCTTGGATGGGGCAACCTTAGACCCTTTTTCGGCCTGAACAAGTCCCAGATATCTCTCACCTTACTTTGGGGCCATGCTGGGGTTGGCAACGGTGGACAGGGGAAAGAAAGAAGTCTAAAAGCCAGCACGGACTCCAATGAACCGACGGGAAGCACCCTGACCGTGACAATAGAGTCACTCTGTGTCCACCACCCCTCCCAGACCTCTTGGTTCCCTGAAAGCAGTTCTCTTAGGCCAGCTTCATCCCATCAGCCTCTGGGCTGCAGCGGAGAGGCAGCCTGGCTCACTCTCAGGCAGCCTGAAGCCTCGGACAAAGAGCCCACAGTGTTTCTGAGAAGCCAACCCCATCGCCCACGGCCTGGGCACGCTGGCCGGGGCCTGGCTCTGGCCAGGAGAGAAGACGGATGGAGCGGCGCGCGGCCAGCAGCACATTTTTCCATGCGCAGCTCTGGGCTCCTGCAGGACCAAGGTGGCTGTCTGGAGGCTGGCACAGTGCGCCTCTGTCTCCATTTCTCCTTCCAGACTGGGTACTTTGGCAGACAAGAGCCACCTTCCTCCTCAAGACTCAGCTTTCCAGGGGCATGCATCCTGTCCACGTGGGCCTCTCCTTAGGAGCCCTGACTGCTGACAGGGTTTGGGGGCGGGGGGGACCTTATGCCTCTGCTTGTCCTGCCCCCATCTCCTGTTGTCTGCTCTTAAATCACCCCCTAATGCTAGGGACCCTCCCGTGCTCAGAGTTTCGTGAGGGGAAGTTTCTCAGACTGCCACTCTGTGAGTTGGGGAGGCTTACTCAGGAGTTACTGCTGCTCTCTCATGTCTCCACTCTACAGAACCATCCCTCCCTCCTATCAGAGTGGAGGAGGTCAAACCAGAAGCCATGCCCTCTCTGGACTGGACCCCCACTCACAGCTCCCTAGACATGGTCAACTCTCAACACGTCTCTTTCTCTCCCTTTCACCCCAGCAACACACACACACACACACACACACACACACACACACACACTCTCAGACTCAATACACAAAACTCCCTCCCCACATAGCAGTGTTTCGGCCCCACAGCCCCTCTATAGGAGAGACTGCAGGGACACAGGGCAGGGGAGTGGGGTGGCATTTATAAGTAGTAACTGGGCAGAGCTGGCTCCCCTTTGCTTTTTCATGCCTGAGAACTGGAGGTCCCCCCAACAATCGGAAAGGAGCTGCAGGACAAAGGGAGTATGCGGGACCCCTTCTTTCCACTTCCCCTTGGCTGTCTCCAGCATCCTGGGGGCATGGCCCGGAGAGGGAGAGTGAGGAATGACTTCTCCCTGCCGCCCCCTCCCGCTCCCCAGCCCCTTTCCTTTATTTTCTTGTGGATCCACAAGTCACTAGAACCAGTAAAACGACTGCACTTACCTGGAGCTGACTTTCAGCGTGACCACGTCCCTCTGCCTGTGCACTCCTTGGGCTGAAGGAAGTGTGTGTGAGAGCGAAGGAGTGAGCGTGTGCACTGAGAATGTCCGGGCCTGTGCCAGGCCAGGGTCCCGCCCCCAAATTCCTAATCAAATATTGTGAAGAGAGGGGCTGAGGAGCCAGGATCCTGGCTTTTTGGGTTCTGCTGCAGGGGCGGAGCTCACATCCAACCGCGCAGTCCTGTCTGCCTTCTTTCCACTCACTGTCTTCCCCCACCTTCTTTCCACTCACTGTCTTCCCCGAGCGTTGGCAGCTCTGCTTGCTCTCTGCTGAATGAGTTAGTGGCGCCCCACAAGTTTTTTGTATGGGCTCTGGAGTTTTCATTAAACCCACAGGGCAGCTGCTGGGATGGGGAGGGCCAGGCTTTGGGAAGAGGCATCTTAATTAACTCTTTCAGCTGCCGGTGTCCCTCCCTCCCTCCCCCAGAGCTAGGATTCATCCTTCTCAGCTCCATACACTTTCACTTATTCTTGGGGTTCCTAACACTTAACTTGTTGGGTTGAAATGGGATGATATGAGAGGCTGTGTGTGAGGTGCCTGGCCTAGCATCCAGTGATGCTTACCACGTGGGAGAGATGATGGCCCTTGTACCCATTTTACAGATGTAGACACCCCGAGCAAGGGGAAGATGAGGTCCGAGAAGCACACAGGAGCTAGGCCAGGAAGGGACCTTCAGGCCATGAAATGGATTTAGTTTTTATTCTAAAAAAGACATGTTGTCTTTTAATCTACTCAGGAAAAGCAACAGGATCTGACTCACATTTCTTTCTTCTTTAAAATATATTTTTATTGATTTCAGAGAGGAAGGGAGAGGGAGAGAGAGATGAGAGATAGAAACATCAATGATGAGAATCATTGATTGGCTGCCTCCTGCATGCCCCCTACTGGGGATCGAGCCCACAACCCCGGGCATGTGCCCTTGACCAGAATCGAACCTGGGACCCTTTGGTCCACAGGCCAACACTCTATCCACTGAACCAAACCAGCTAGGGCCTGACTCACATTTCTACAGGCACACGGGAGAGACTGCTGTGTGGGGAAAGGGAGGCGAGGATGGAAGCCGCAGCCTCATGGAGCGGGGATGGCAGGTTGGCCTAGAGCACTGGTCGGCAAACTCATTAGTCAACAGAGCCAAATATCAACAGTACAACGATTGAAATTTCTTTTGAGAGCCAAGTTTTTAAAACTTAAACTATATAGGTAGGTACATTATTATTAACTTAATTAGGGTACTCCTAATTTTGTGGAAGAGCCACACTCAAGGGGCCAAAGAGCCGCATGTGGCTCTCGAGCCGCAGTTTGCCGACCACTAGCCTAGAGCAGTGGAAGAAGGCTGATGTACTTTTAGATAGGGAACTGACAAGTCCTGAAGGTGAACCTGCTATGAGGAGTTAGGGAGGTCAAGAATGAGCCCTAGATCTGCAGTTTGAGCCCCTGGGTGGGTGGGCGCTCTCTTCCTGACGTTGGGAAGATGGGGAGGAAGAGACCTGGGTGGATACCCAAAGTGTGCTGTGGCTGTGCCACGTTCCCTGTTAGGCCTTCCCGTGGAGATGTGCACAGACAGGCTGTGAGTCTGAACTTGGAGTCTGGGGGTTGGAAGAAGACTTTTGGGAACCTCGGAATTTAGATCACGTGTCCTAATTGCTCTCTTCAACTTAATGGCCTCATATCTAAGAAACACCCCCTTTAAAAACACTTTTTAATTGTGGTAAATTACATACAACATAAAATGTGCCCTCTTAGCCATTTTGAGTGTACAATTCAGAAATGTATTTGCATTGCCATGTCACTGGACTCCAGAAATTCTGCATTTTTTAATACTGAAACTCCATATTCACTAAACAAAAATTCCCCATTACTCACCCACCCTCCCACTCCCAGTCTCTGCAAACCACCATTCTACTTTCTGTTTCTGTGAATTTGACTACTCTATACACCTCACATAGGTTCAATCATATAGTATTTATAGTTTTGTGCCTGTCTTATTTCACTTAGTATAATGCTATCAAGTTTCATCCATGCTGTAGCATGTGTCAGAATTTTCTTCTGACACTATCCTGTTGTATAAATATACCACATTTAAAAAATTCATCTATCTGTTGATGGACATTTGGATTGCTTCCACAGCTTTGCTATAGTGACTAATGCTGCGATGAACATGGGTGTATAAATACCTCTTAGAGGCTCTGCTGTTAATTATTTTGGATGTATGCTCAGGAGTGGAATTGCTGGACCAGACGGCAATTCTATTTTTAAGTTTCTAAACCACCATGCTGTTTTCCACAGTAGATGCACCATTTTACATTTTTCATTAATAGTGCAGAGGGTCAAATTGGAAGCAGTCCTTATTAAAAAGAGGTTGAGAAAACCCCAGGTTTTGAATTTGGAGAATTCAGAGGTGTCAGGCAGATGGCACTTTTGGTTGCTCTAAAAGGTTGGAGCTGTGTGGGCTGTTAGAAAAGTCCTGGTCAGGGGCTCAATCTTCTCAGCAAAGAGGTTTTGAGGAGATTAAACATAACGAATGGGCCTTTGCTGACCACTTACTATAAACTAGGAGGTTTATGTATGTTATCTCATTTAATGACCACAGCGGGTACTTTGCCTTGGAAACAGGGGCTCAGAGGTGTAAAATGACCAGCAAGAAAGGGTTTACACAAGAATTTGAAGCTAGAAACACCAAAGCCCATGACTTTCCCACAACCAAACGTGAGAGGACTGGTGAAGAGGAGGGGGTGATGGCCACCTCGCTGCCAGGCCTCTTTGATTGATTGATTGATTGGTTGATGGGTTGATGATGTTAGTGTGTAGCCAGGTTTGAGAGTGTTATCTGAAGGCAGGGAAATGGACACGATGACCTTCAAAACAGAGGTCATCACTTAAACACCTAACTCCAGAAGAGGGACCTTCCAAACGTTCCTTCATGAAGTACCCGGAGAGGGCGAGGAGAATGAACGCGAACCCTCCAGGGACCAACAAGCAGGATCCGAAGCAGCCCACTCGAGCTTAATCTCACATTTGACGTAAAAATATTATGTGACTTTTGCATTTTGTTCCATATAAATAAAAAATTCATATTTATTTCAATAGAAATCCCCCCCCCCCCCCCGCCAAGCTCCTTGGGTACCGATGGTGCTCCAGACACACCACACTTCCCTGCGGTCCCAGCTTGAACAGCACAGTGCAAGCCATTCCCCGGGGCTGGCAAGCCCCTCTGTCAGGGAGGGGCATCTGGGGGAGCCACCCTGAGCATCTCAGGACGCACCCTCACACCCTCGCTGTGGGGTCACAGGGGCTGGAGCCCGCAGACCCCACCCCCTATGTCTGTCTGTACATTGGTGGGGGGAGGGGGCCCTGGTGCTTCTTCCACAACTTTCCTGCCGGAGAAAACCACCGAATGGCTCCCAGCCAGGCCGCTTACGAAGCCCTATGGAGAAACAAAGGCCTTTGCCAATCCCCATGAGGCTGTATTTCCAAGGGGATTTGCAAGAATAGAAACTGTTTTCATCTTCAATGAAGATGTGGAAAGATTCATCCCCTCCCCCTACCTCCCACTCCTTAGACCCCAACCACTCTGAGCACACACCCTTGCAAGGGAATTTGCCCCCACCCCCTCCCTGCCAGCAGCCAGCCTCCTAAGAAGTTCTCAAACTGTGCCCCTGAGGCATTTCTGTCTGGCTCCATTCAGACCGGCCCCCTCTCCTAAACCCTTGGCCCATCTTCCTCCAGCTCCCCATCCACCAACTTCAACAAAACGGCATCTTCCAGGAGCAAATGCGCTCTGGTTGGTGGTGGTGGTGGTGGTGGTGGTGGTGGGGTGGGTAGCTGGGCTGTGGGCCACAGGATTGGAGGTGGGAGGGCTTCTTTATGGAGAACTGGAAGAAGGGAATTTCCGGTTTTTAAAGCTCTGGGCTAGGTCCTCCACAGACATCATTTCATTCATCTTCATAAACCTGAAGCACAGCTACAGTGATCTCCATTTAACACGTAAGATAGACTGAGGCTTAAAGAGGTGAGCTAAGTTTTCAAGCACAAGCCCAGCATCTGACAACAGTATGAATAGATGGATGGATGGATGAATAAATAAAATAGGTGAACAAAGGAGCAAATGAACGAACAAATGAATGAAGTAAATTGGGAACTAAAGTCAGGCTCTTCCAACTGTACCGCCCGCCCGCCTGAGGGTCACGTGGAGTCGTTGTGAGTGATCCCCTCAGGGAAATACACTGAAGGCTTCCCAGGCAGCGCTAACTCCTCCTCATCCACGTTTCTCTGGCTGCTGAGGCTCCCCCCTCAGCAACAGGGCATGAGGGCCGCACCAGAGGGGCTTAGCACTTGCTCTGAGACCTACGTTACTACCCATACTTGTCCAAAGGAGTCAGCTGGGAGTGTTAGTTGGAGAAAAGCTCTCCCAGAAAGCTGAAACGCAGAGATCTGCTGTGGGGCACAGGATTCTGAGTCCCGACCCAGAGTCTGGGACTGTGGGTGTCACGGGACCTGCTGCCCAGGCCTGACTTCTCGTCTCTTCTTCCTAAGAACCAGGTTCCATGAAAACCACGTTGAAGAAGACAGAGGTGAATGTGTCCTTTTATTCTTTCTCTCTTTTTCTGTGTTCTATATCCTTGCCTAGTTTTCTTTGACTTTGGCCTTGGTTTATCTGACATTGCTGAAGGCACAGCTTCCCTAGCTCGGCACCCACGCCTTGGGCATTGTGGGTATTCAGTGAAGGTGTCGTCAATTGCATCGAGTTGACAGCTGCCAGACACATCACCTTCATCTTGTCTCAGCAGGAAGGAAGAGAGCCCCTGACCTGACCAGGAAGAGAGGAGGGGAGGAGCCACTGGGAGGTGGGGAGCTCGAGGGGGCCCCTGAATTAGGAAGCCTTGTCCTTAGTTGGCTCACTCTCAGGCAGCCTGAAGTCTCGGACAAAGAGCCCGCAGTGTTTCTGAGAAGCCCACCCAATCGCCCATGGCCTGGGCACGCTGGCCGGGCCCTGGTGGAATTTGACATGAAGGAGAGCCATTAGCCGAAAGGGAATGAAGAATTGCAAGGTTCGTAGCTGGGAGGTGTTCTTGCCTTAGAGGCCCGTGTCTTCAGCCCAAGCTGGGACCCTGAGGAGGTTCTGAGCCATGTGGGGTTGTCATCAAGAAAAAGTGGGGTTCAGGCACAAAGTTGATGCTCTAATTAGCATCCCCCCCTCTGTAATGTGAGCCCCTTTCTAATTTAACGTAGCAGGGGGGATGGGAAGAGAGCACCAGCTGGTTGGAGGAAAAGGAAGTCAGATTTTGTTGCTTCTTTTTTCCTTTCTAAGCTGGATGCTTCTCTAGCTACAGAGGACTCCCTTCTGACAACCCCCCTCCTCCCTTGTCAGTAGTCACCCCCTTGTGTTGAGTATTGACATTTTGCCTCTTACAGAAGTGAGTGTGTGTGCACAGGTGCACTTGGGGGTGTGGGGGGGGTGGTGTGCAAGCAGCTTGCCTGGCTTATGCTGGCCCCGCTCCCTCCCCACGAAACCTCCTCAGACTGTTGTTTGTGCCCCGATGAAGGGCCAGCCACAGGGCAGCCATGGGGTCAGGAACAGTCCTCGGGGCTGCCAGCAGCTTCTCCTGAAGTCGCAGTACTTCCCGCGTCTGGGGAAACGCAAGGAAACACTAAGGAGCCCTTCCCTGAGGCCCGGCATCCGGGAGGTGAGTGCTCTTGGCCACCAGGTAGTGGGGACCTTGAGTGCAGCTGGCAAGGCCCCTGGCAGCCTGTGTGGTAACTGCTGTGCCAACCCACCCAGGGCAGAGAAGCCC
Source organism: Eptesicus fuscus (assembly GCF_027574615.1). NCBI lineage: Eukaryota > Metazoa > Chordata > Mammalia > Chiroptera > Vespertilionidae > Eptesicus > Eptesicus fuscus. The sequence goes on along the minus strand of NC_072494.1, from coordinate 37,371,255 downwards.
AGTGGCATGAACACACTTCTTTAAGTTTCAGAGAGGTCCCCTGGCTCCACTCATCTGGGACCATGCACGTGGCCTCAGGGGCAGCAAGGCAGCGCATCCGAGGTTGGTGACCAGGGCCAGCTAAGCCCCCGCGTGTTCTGGAGGTTAGAGTGGGGGATGGATGGAGAAGAGGCGGTGGCCCCTCCAGCTCTTGACAGGATGACAAAGTAGCCTTTTCCTGGTGAGCTCATAGCATCCAAGACTGTTCTCTCCCTCCGCTGCCCCCCATGCTCCATCCACCCAGCCTAGTGGGATCTTCATGCAAAATAATAAACCCAGGCCACGCAGTGCAGGAGGCTTCCTACCAACCCGGAGTGCCGGAGCAGCAACAATTCAGCCACCCACCTCCCTTCCCTCGGTGCACATCCTGCCCTCAAGGCTCCCGCTCCCCTCCTGGCCCCTGCCTGTCCGGGGGCCTCTCCAAGGAGAATACCTGCCTTTCTGTGCTTGGAGATCAGTGCGGGAGTGGGCACTGGTGAGTGTGGTACAGCACTCACTAGCTCAAAGGAAATCCTGCGCGTTGCATGATGGCAGCTGCCTGTAGCTCCCCCTTGGCTGGCCTGCTCCGTGCTCCCTCTCCAGCGCCCGTGTCACCTCTCCGTTAGCCAGAGGGCACTGCTGTGCATGCGGAGGCTCAATGCCAACAGGAACGTGGTGGTGTTTACTGATGACTCCCGGAGGTGGGCAATGAGCTCTGTGCACTGGCGGCAGAGGGGCCGTACTCCATGTGGGAACTGTGACTCGGCCTGTGGGCGCATCAGTGTATGCAAGAAAGTGTGCAGCGACCTGGAGGCTGAATCTAACCGTGTGCGGAGCATGGCTGCAATCAACGTTAGAGGAAGGGTAAGGCAAGCCGCCCTTATTGCTTCTCATTTTAGAGGAGTAAGCTAGCCAGCAGGCCTGTATACCCCTGATTGTTAACACATCACAAAGACACACGTGCATTTCATTGAGATGAAATTCATGTAAGATGCAATTAGGCGTTAGAGGGTACAGTCAGTGTCAGTGCATTCATGGTGTTGTGCAGCCACCACCACTCTGGTTTCAGAAGATCTTTGTCACCCCAGAAGAATCCCCCTCACCCATTAACCATTCCCTATTATTCCCTCCCCCAATCCCTGACAACCACCAATCTGCTTTCTATCTCTACAGATTTGCCTATTCGGAATCCTACCTAATAAAAGAGTAATATGCAAATTGACCGCACCTTCGCTATGTCCAAGCCATGCCCACCAGCCAATCGGGGTGAGTATGCAAATTAACCCAACCAAGATGGCGGTTAATTTGAATACATAGGTGCCCTGAGCGGACCCCCTGCGACGGATCGCAGGGAGCTGGGGGTTGCTTCGGCCTGGTGCAGGAGTGGACCCCCTGCGATCTATAGCAGGGAGCTGGGTGTCCGCTCCGGCATCAGGCCGAAAGCCTCCAGCGGAGGCTTTTGGCCTGGTGCCAGAGCAGACCCCCTGCAATCGATTGCAGGGAGCTGGGGGTTGCTTCGGCCTGGTGCAAGAGCGGACCCTCTGCGATTGATCGCCTGGGCAGGGAGCTGGGGGGTCTGCTTTCTGCCTGGGCAGGAGCGGACCCCCTGCGATTGATTGCAGGGAGCTGGGGGTCCGCTCCTGCCCAAGAGGCTTTCGGTCTGGGCAGGCCTGGGCAGGGGCTGAGCCGGTGATCAGAGACAGCTGGAGAGGCCTGCCCAGGCCTAAAGCTTCGGCCAGAGACTTTAGGCCTGGGCAGGGCCCAGCCCTCGATTGGTGTGAACTATAGAGGAAATACCTTTTCTAACTGCACATTGGCTAAGCTTCCTGTATGCCACTGGTAATATTCTTAGTAACTTGGGTATAAGAATCCAAAAAGGTGATCTAGGGTTTTTCCACCACACTTCTGGAGAAAAAAATGAAGGTCTGCTGCTGGAGGGCTAAGAAATGTCATATCCTGCCCTAGCCGGTTTGACTCAGTGGATAATGCCTCAGCCTGCAGACAGCAGGGTCTGGGTTCGATTCTGATCAAGGGTGTGTATCTAGGTTGTAGGCTCCTCCCTGGCCGGGGCCCAGATCAGGGCTCATGCAGGAGGCAACCAATCAAAGTGTTCCTCTCACTTTGATGTTTCTCTCTGTCTTTCCCTTTCTCTTCCACATTCTCTAAAAGTTAATGGAAACATATCCTCAGGTGAGGATAAAAAATAAAGAAAGAAATGCATATCCTATGAAAGACACATCTCGAAAATGCCTAAAGAAAGTTGTCATTTTTTTCTTGGTGAAGGGACTAGAGTCCGTGTTGATGAAAACACCTTGGTGGCTGTGGTGACTGGCAGTGGCTGCAGCAGCGGGGTGATGGGGCTGGTGCCTTCCCCTGATCAGCCAGGTTGCCTCCCACAAAGGGAGGCCAGACTGTGGCTTAGGCCCGCTCCCCTTGGGGCGTGGGCCTAAGCCATCAGTAGGACATCCCCCGAGGGCTCCCAGTATGTGAGAGGGGGACAGGTTGGGCTGAGGGACCCCCGACCCCCAGTGCATGAATTTCGTGCACCGGGCCCCTAGTATTTCATATAAAAATCATGCAATATGTGATTCATTGTGTTTGGCTCTTTTCCTTAGCATAATGTCTTCAAGGTTCATCCAAATTGTGTATCAAGATGCCATTGCTTTTTGCCCGGCTGGCGTGGTTCAGTGGCTGAGCATATGACTATGAACCAGGAGGTCATGGCTTGATTCCAGGTCAGGGCACATGCCCAGGTTGCAGCTCGATCCCCAGTGTGGGACATGCAGGAGGCAGTGGATCAATGATTCTCTCTCATCATTGATGTTTCTCTCTCTCTCTCTCTCCCTCTCTCTCTGACATCAATAAAAAAAATATATTTTTAAAAAGATGTCAATGCTTTTTATGGGTAAATAATATCCTATTGCGTGTATAGATCACAATTTGTTCATCTATTTATCCGTTGATAGACGTTTGGGCTGTTCCCACCTTTTGACTATTGTGAATAGTATTGCCATGAACATTCGTGAACAAGTATTGGTTTGAGCACCTCTTTTCAATTATAAACCTAGGAGTCGAATTACTGGGCTATATGGTAATTCTGTTCTACTTTCTGAGGTAATGCATTTTGTATTTGATCCTCCCAGCACCCTGTGAGGTCAAAGGGAAGATGTTAGATAGAACGCATATTAAGCATCTTGCTCATTAACTAGCACATATGAGCTTGATAAATTAAAAAATGCTATTTTTACCAGATGCAGAAACTGAGGCTGAGACTGGAAGGGACTTGCTCAGGCACTATAAGTGGTAGAATCAGAACTAAGTTGAGGGCTTCCAGTTTCTGGTACATAAAGCCAGTCTTCTTGGAATAGATTTCAGGACCTCAGCCTGCAGCTGCTCCCCAGATAACAACTCCACTAGTATGAATGTCTCCTTGGGCTCAGGGGCCTGCCCTGCCCTGGCCCACGATAAAGAGACAGGACAACTGAGCCGAGAGCCCTTCTGCTCTGCTCTCCCAACCCTCTGTACTGTCCTCCCTCCTTCCGGGGCCTTGGCCACGCAGCAGCAGTGGCCCTGACAGCAGGCAGAGTGGCGCTGATTGTGACTGACAGCTGGCTGAGCGGTCACTCACCCTGACCTCCTGTGTCCCCCCCAGAGCCCCTGGTTTTCCTGCCTAGATGCCCACTAGCAGAGGTAGCTGCACTGACCCTGGGGGGCATGTGTGTAACCCAGAGTCTGCCCCACTGTGGCAAGACCCATCTGCTTGTCTCTTCTCATCTGGGAGCCCAACTGAGCATCTCACGTCTGCATCAGTGTTAACACCATCACCCCAGGGGGACTTGACTCGTGCCCTTACTTTAGCAGGCTGGACCGGGGCCCAGAGGAAGTAAGAGACTTTCCAGAAGTTGGGCCGGAAGTGACAGCTCAAATTCCTGGCTGGCGCTTTCTGAGGAGCCGCTCTTCTCTTATTCTCCCGTTGTCACCCCACCCTGTAATACCAAGAGCAGGACCCAGACTCCTGGAGGAGAGAGGGGCAACAAACTCAGGCTGGACGCATTCAGGAAGCCTGTGGTTTACCCCTGCCTCCGGGCATGACTCTGCCCTGATGGGAGGAGGGCGGGAAGGGGCAGACAGGCTGTCCTGGGGGAACTGGAGATTATTGCTTTGTTTCTTTAACCCAGTGGTCGGCAAATTCATTAGTCAACAGAGCCAAATATCAACAGTACAATGATTGAAATTTCTTTTGAGAGCCAAATTTTTTAAACTTAAACTATATAGGTACGTACATTGTTATTAACTTCATTAGCGTACTCCTAAGCTGGCCTTTGCTAAAAACTCAAGGGGCCAAAGAGCCGCATGTGGCTCTCGAGCCACAGTTTGCCGACCACTGCTTTAACCCATCCATGGTCCCACCCTTGGGCCTATCCTTCTGCCCTCCCCTGCTCCTTCCTCTCTTGTTAAAAGTCTGTGGTTTTCCTGATTCAAAAGAGTGGCATCCACCCCCAGCTTTTAGGATTCTGAAAATGTCAAGACCAGTTGGGAGTTGCTGTTGTGGGTTTTTTCCCCTAAAGGGAAGGCTGGAGAAGAGCCCTAGAGAACCTAGCTCCAGAGAGCTCCTGAGCCTTGCGGGGGGTAGGGGGTGGGGTGGGGTGGGGTGGGTACCTGGAGGACTTGCTAGCACACAGGTTTCTGTCTTTTTACGGAACCTCCATTGGTTCCTAATGACACAAAGGTCAGCATGGCATTTGTGGTCTGGTGAAAAGGGCACCGGTCTGGCAAAGGACAGCGTCATCGTCATCGTGGGGAACAGGGAAAGGGGAGTGATGGGCAGAGGAGCTGGGAGTAGGCACTGCTCTCTTCCTTCATGGTGGTTATGTGCGTATTGCTTTCCTAGAGCTATGCATTTGTATTTTTAAAAAATATTTTTATTGATTCCAGGGAGGAAGGGAGAGGGGAGAGAGAGATAGAAGCATCAATGATGAGAGCGAATCATTGATTGGCTGTCTCCTGCACCCCCCACACTGGGGATTGAGCCCACAACTCAGGCATGTGCCCTGACTGGGAACCGAACCGTGACCTCCTGGTTCATAGGTCAACGCTCAACCACTAAGCCATGCTGTCTGGGTTGCATTTGTATTTTGTGCATGTTTATGTATGCATGTTATTATTTTTTATAATAAAAATATAAAGAAAAAGAACCCTGGCTTAAGAGTCAGAATATTTGAATTCAGCCCTGGCTCTTCCACTATTTGTCATGAGATCATAGGATAATCAATTTAAGCTCTCTAGACTTCAGTTTCCACATCTATAAATTGGGGTGAACAAACCTTTAAACTCTCAGGGTGGCTGTGAGGGTTAAGTGAAAAGTTGGGTATTGTTGGTGCCCTGTAAACTATAAAGCATGATCCATATGTAAAAGATCACTTTATTTTAGGGGGAGCCAGAGAAAGGTGGGAATGAGACAGAGAGCAGAGGCTGCTGGGAACCAGGCCGGCCAAGGAAAGGTCAACAGCCATGCTCTGGGTTTGGGGAGAGGATCGTTTGAATTTCCTAAGGCTGCTGGAGGATCAGATGAATGTCCTGAGGCTGTTATAGAGGGCCACAGCTCCAGCCCCTGAGTGCCCTGACCCAGCTAGGATATAAGGGTTCATCTTGGCTTAAAAGAACAGAAATGCATTCTCCCACAGTTCTATAGGTTAGAAGTCCGAAATCAAGGCATTGGCAGGGCCAAAGTTCCTCTGAAGGCTCCAGGGAAGAACGCGTCCTTGCTTCTTCCTACCTCCTGGTGGCTCCCAGCAATCCCAGGTATGCCTTGGCTCTGTCCAATGCCTATAATGGAAGGGAAGGGCATTGCGAGGTTGACAGTGTCACCCCTATTGTGCAGATGAGGACATTGAGGCTGGGAAAGAGCATGAAGGTGACCCAATCCCACTGCTGGTAAGAATGGTTTCCTAAAACATTAGTGGTGATGGCATATATGTTGACCCTTTAGGGGTTCAAATTCAGCCCAGTCAAAGCCTTATGATTTCAAAAATACCAGAGGGTTGATTCCTGGTCTGAGAATGAATCAAAGGATAGGAGAATAAGAAAATAAACTGTAGTCGAAACCAGAAACTAGGACTAGCACTGCCTTGTGGAAACAAGAGTGCTGGGCACCTGAGACAGGCTCCTCAGCTATGTCATTCCCTCTGTGCAGTGGCCAGTTCAGCACAGAGCACTGCTTTGGTCATGTGATGTGAGCCACGAAGGGCGGGACAAATTCAAACCCCCACTCTGTCTGCACCTAGAAGGGGCCACACTCCACCCCGAAGTGCCCTGACCCGGCTGTGATATAAGGTTCCATCTTGGTTTCCATGTTGCTGTTAGATTGTCTGTGGGTGGTCGGCCTGTCCACGTGACTTCCTCAGACAGAGAAACCCCCGAGACCATCTGGTGCGTGTTCAGCACAGCCCACCATTCAGGCACCTTCTAAATGCAAACACTGTGCCAGGGATGGGGACAAGGGCTTGGTTTTCCCACTTCAAGGAATTGGCCCTGTTTCCGGGAGACATTTCCTCTTTCCAACGCCCTGGCCATCTCCTTCGCAGTGGTCCAGCTCCCCAGCAGGTGGGATTGATCTTCTTTAGCCCCCAACGACTTCCTGGGGCCACAGCCACAGCTGCCAACCGTTCTGGTCACCACCCCAGGTGCAGGAGGAAAGAAAAGCAGTCGTGTTTGCTCCTCTAACAACTTTGAATAGAACCTTTCAGAAACGCCTTTGGCTGGCTCAGCAGAAACTGCTGCCACATATAGCAACAGTCTTGAGAAGTTGTCTGTTCCAGCCCCTCCCTTTCAACGGACTCGTCCCCTAGAGAAGATTAAAGATGTCCAGTGTTCATGCCCTACCACCTGGGCTGCGCTGGATGTGCCCAAAGGAGCCACAGTGGGAATCCGTATTCTGGAAACACCTTTGGATCCATCGCTCCCAAACCTGAATCTACCTCACAGTCACCTGGTTCTCGGACTTTTGTGTGCATCAGAATCACCCGGAGGGTTGTCAAAACACCGGTTGCTGGGCCCTATCTCCAGAAACTCTAATTCAGTTAGCCTGGGGTAGACAGAGAATTTGCCTTAATAAGAAGTTCCCAGGAGTCCAGTCCAAGATGGTGGTGTAGGAAGACCTTGAACTACCTCCTCCCATGAACACATTGAATCTACACCTACAGACAGAGCAATCCCCCCTGAAGAACTGAGGGCTGACTGAACAGCTTTTGCACCTCAAATGAAAGAGAGAGACCACACAGAAGTGAATAGGACAGATGGAGACGTGGTACCATGGGGACTCCACCCCCAACACACCAACCTGCAGAAGGGAGGGATCACGGCAGAGCTTGTAAGCAGACTTGCCCGCCCTGAAGCACAGGGAAAAAGCAGTGGCTTAAAGGGCTTCTAAGTATACGGGAAGGAAACCTATTGACTAACCCCACAGCATCTGCCAATGGGAGGGGAACTGTGGGAACTCTGGTGTCAGGGGCGCTGGAGAGCACCATTTGTTGCACTCCTCTTCACCTTGGACTTGTAGGCAGGAGCACGATCCAGGTGCGCTAGCCAGCTGGCCAAGGTCATCCCAGTGCGCTCCGGGCCCCAGACCCACACCAGCTCTGCGGCTTCCTCCTAGGATTCACCGAGGCCCACACACGCTCCAGCCACAGCTCTCGGCACCAGCATAGCTTGCCCCTGGGACTCTCCTTGACCTGAAGAAAGGTGAAGGGATTAAGAAGTACATTTTTGCCTGGCCAGCATTGCTCAGTGGTTGAGCATTCACCTGTGAACCAGGAGGTCACAGTTCAATTCCTGATCAGGGCACATGCCTGGGTTGTGCACTTGATCCCTAGTGTGGGGCATGCAGGAGGCATCTCTGTCATCATTGATGTTCCTGTCTCTCTCTCCCTCTCCCTTCCTCTCTGAAATCAATAAAAATTTATTGGACTAAAAAATATGACTTCATCACAAAATGTAGGAAAGAGTAATTAATTCATTAACAATGGCTGCCACGGGTGCCCAGTGGGCAAGAGCAGGAAGGCCAGATACCAGACAACTTGGGCAGGTGTTCACCAGATCAAGCCTTCACTGTGAGACAGGCGGAGGGGCCTAGGGCCTCAGGGTATAAGGAACTGGGCCTCAAGAGAAGGCAGAAAGCTGGAAGCCAGGACTGGGGCCTGCAGTCAGAGGTGGATAAACAGCCAGGGGGCTTGACACACAGACCCAGGGCTTAGCACCTTTAATCCCTCTTGCTGAGATGCAGGGCCGGGACACAGGACTGCTGTGGGCCCTGAGGGAGTGAGGGCCAGGCAAGGCCGCCTGCGGAGGCAGCCTGGACTGACCCAGACAGGAAGGAAGATGGATGGGTTCTTTGGGGTTCTCAAGTCCTGGCAGTACTGACCTCCTTGCCCTAACCTCATCCACCCAGGCTCTGCTGAGGGACTGGCCAGGTCTGGACAAATCATTTGGGAAGTGTCTGAGGTCAGAAGAAAAGAAAATATCCAGGATCTGGAAGATACATTAACTTTTCCACACTGTGTCCTGATTCCTGATTTTCCATCGGGGAAATTCATGGGATGCACCTGCCTCCTCTGAGGCCCGGCCTGAGCCTCCTGACCTTGGGGCTTCATCTCATCCTTCAGAAGACAAAGCTTAATACCCAAGAACTTCCACCCACTCTCCGGCCTCCTGTCCCTGTGCAACCCTGGTTTCTGCTACAAGCTTGTGCACATTCCTAGCTGAGGACAGAAGGGGTCGTGATGGGCTCACAAGTAAGTCCCTGGAGCTTCAGAATGGAGCCAATTAGCATGCAAGGCCCAAACAAACGTACTTAGGCCTGGGGGGAGACACAGGTCTCAGGGCTCTAAGCAGAGCTGGTGAGGCAGAGACAGCAACGGGAAGGCAGCCCCTTGCACCTTCCCACCTTCCCTTTTCAAATAGGAAGACTGGAGAGCAGCTTTGGACTGGCACCCAGACATAAAAATCACCCCTAGGAACAGTGCCTCTGCCCAGGCTTCCCCGAGAAGCCCTCATTTCTTCACGAGGGTCTCGGGGCCTCTGTCATTTTCCTTCTTCTCCTCACGGGGCCACCACCTGCCCTACCAAAGTGCAGTGGGAGGTAGCAACCTTTCTAGCTCTCTCCCTGGCTACCCTCCATCCCCAAACCAAGGGGGCATGGGTCTTTCTAAAGATGTCTCTAGCCTGGCCGGTGTAGCTCAGAAGTGGAGCGCTGAGCCAGGAACCAAGAGGACACCAGTTTGATTCCTGGGCAGGGCACATGCCTGGGGTTGTGGGCTCCATTCTCCTGTGGGGGGCGAGCAGGAGGCAGCCTATGAGTGATATTTCTCTCTCATTGATGTTTCTCTCTATCCCACTCCCTTCCTCTCACTCTAAATATTCAATAAAATATATTTAAAAAAATAAAGTTGTCTCTATGTGGAAACAGACAGTGCATAACAGAATCACAGGAATCCCTCCAGAGGTCTGTCACCCCTTTCTACCAGGGAGGAAAGAGGAAGCTGAGCAGTAGCTGGTGGCTGGCCCACGGTGGTAACAGCAGGCCCAACCTTTCTTGGGGGGTGCACATCTGCTCCTCTTAACAGGGTTGCACATTCCTTGCAATCAGGACAATGTCCACACCTCCTCGGAGACCCACAGGCTCTAGTGGTGTCTGGTACATAGTAGGTGCTCAATAGATGCTTCACTCCCTCACTAATTTTTTTCAAAAACATTCACTGAGTTTACGTATGTGCCAAGCATGGGGACTACAGTGACAAATAGGACTGTGGAGTCCCTGCTGTCAAGGAACACAGGGAGCTGGCTTTGCCTTCCTCAGAGGCACGGATGGGCCAGCAGGAAGTCACACCTGAGTGCTCACACTGCATATAAATGGAGGAGACCATTCTCTCTCCTCAGCCCTCGCTGACTCCTTCATTATTCTCCGCTTATTAGTGTGGTGAGGATTGATGACAGGTGGGAACGTTGTAGCTCAGCAATCTTTCCCTCTTCTTCCTCTTACTTCTTCTCTAGACCCTTCTGTCCTTTCCACCCCCACACCTCTTAGACAAAGGAGAGAGGGCCAGCTAGGATGGGCAATCACATGGCAAAATGGCCAGAGCAGAGACTGGAGTAAGACTTTCTGAGACCAAATTTAGACTTTGCTACTTACTAGCTGTGTGACTGAGGAAAACCCTCCCTACACCTCAGTTTCCTAGTCTTTAAAAAGAAGGAAACAGTAGTGCCTACTTCCTAGGGTTAGTGTGAGAAGGAAGAAATAGCAGCCGGCAGGTGGAGAGTGGCCACAAGTGCTATTGTTACTACTCCCTCTGCTATTCCTATTATTACAAAACTAGAGGCCCGATGCACGAAATTGGTGCAAGAGTAGGCCTTCCTTCCCCCAGCTGCCGGTACCGGCTTCCCTCTGGCACCCAGGACCTGGGTTTCCCTCACAGCCCCAGCTTCGTCTGGAAGGTTGTCCAGAAGGACATCCGGTCTAATTAGCATATTATGCTTTTATTATAGATTATTATAGATTATAAGGTCTGATATCTCAGTCTCTAGGAGCATCCCTCATCTCAGATTGCCTAGAAATGACTCCCTCATGCCAGTAGTTTTCAAACTTCTGTGGCATCTGGATTATCAGTGGAGCTACTGATGCAACCAAGGGGACCGAACTTCAGGAGGTTCAGTTTCAGTGGGTCTGCCTGTGACTGTGTAAGCTTAACACTCCCCCAGGCATTTCGGATGAACATCAGGGACCGCCAGCTTTGTGGAGGGCATTGTTTCCCATTTCAGGCTTAGGGACCTTACCCTCATTACTCCTGACCCTCGGGGCTGGATTAACCAGGACTTTGTCACCATAGGAAAGATACCTGGGGGCGGCTTTGCATGTATTTGCATGTAGGCCATCAGGAAGGGATGTGGACAATCCGTGTGATGGAGAAAGGGCTCATCAGATGGGACTCGGGCACCATAATCTCAACCTCCAGTGTTCGAGCTGTAACGGACCTGGGGGTGTCTGAGTGCTAGGAGGGGGCGAGGAAGCAGGGGCCCCTGAGCCAGAGGAACTTACCACTTTGATAAGGGCTGCAGCCCCTTCTGGCTCAGGACGTCTGGCTGCCTGCCTTGCCCTCTGCCTCCACCCAGCTCCCTAGTTTTCCCTACTCATCCCAGCAGGCTGCTTCCTAACACACAGCTGTGTCGTGCTGTTCACACCACTACAAAGTGCTGTTTAAGTTACAGGACTGCCTTGTAAGGCCTTTCATAATCTGAACTCCACCCCCCCATTAACCTTGTACAAAATGGTTTTGCTCCGCCAATCAGCTGAGATCAACTAGGAACATAGAGGCTGAGCTCAGAGGGGTTCAAGTCGTGAAAGGGGGAGCAGGAACAACATTCCGGGGGTGGGTGGGAAGGACGTGTATAAAGGTGATGGGCCTCTGGGGTGATGGCACTGGCCATTGGGACATTCACAGCCTCTAGGGGAAAAATCCATAAAATGATGTGGAGTAGGATGGCCAACAGATGGTACCAGCCGCCACACCCGCTCTGCACAGGCAATCCTGGCACTGCAGACCCAACGGGGCCTCAGAGTGCTTCTGAGGAGAGTGCTGAGGGGGCCACGCCCAGGAACCTGGAACCGATGTGGAGATGACAGCGAGTGACCACCCCGTCAGGAAAAATCAGCGAAGCAGCTCAGTGTCTCCGAACAACACACGCAGCCTGGATAGGTGTCAGGTGAAGGTGTTGCCAGTGGAAATGGGGTCCTTTCCGAGTCGCAAGGAAAGCATATCTGAGGACCCCCGAATGGGAGGGTGAGATGTAGTGGTAGTAAGATTTATTGGACTAGAAATAGAAGGCTGCCCCCAGGTTCCCGGGATCTCATCTCCATTCGTCCCACTCGGGGAAAAGCCCAGCCTTGTCTTCTTCAAGCCCAGGAGGAAGGCCAGTGTCCGGAAATTCTGTGTCCCGCCACAGCTTAGTCAGTTCAGCCTCCGTTCCCGCTGCAGCTGCACGGCCGTCCCCAGGCTCCTGCTTGGAGTCTGCCCTGGAGTCTGCGAGGCATCAGGGCCCCGGGCGGCTGCTAGGCCTACATGGCTATTATGGAGAGAGGACGAACAAATGAATGGGGTGACCATGTTTTATGAGGTGACGGGGAGAGGGAAAGAGAGAGAGAAGTGGGTGAGGGGAGAGAAAGAGAGAACAAGAGAGCAGGTTTGCCTCTCTGGGGCTTAGATTATTCTTTTGGGCTTGGGAAGGACCAGATGCCCTCTCAAACTAACCAATTAACTTCCCAATCCTTCACGGCTGGTGTCGGGCTCTCACCCTAACCAATCCATTTCCTTGCTGTTGGGTATTCTGTGTCCCTTACCCAATCCAATCCTTTTCCCAGGCTAGACTCTCCCCTTTATGGTCACCATCGTGGCTTCTACTGGGCATGCGCCCAATGAGGAATTTCTCCTTTATTGTTTTATTCAAACCCCCTTAGTCCAGGAGAGTGGACCTGTAGTACCCTAGGAAGACTGAGAAGATCAAAAAGCTGCTCCTTCTTCCCTATGGGAGACAGGGGCATGTTAATCCCCTTGAAGGGGGCAGGGCAATGCTGTGATCCCCTGGGGTGTCTGAAGCGGCAACTTCCAGATTTAATCAGGCTTATGTCTGATTCAGCTCCCTGGTTTATTAGTTTAATAATTTCCAATTCCCTTTGCTTCCTTCCTTTATTAATATCTAACTACCTACATTAACAAAGATGCTGCAGGCAAAATAAGAAAGTCTGAGTTGGAGGTCTAGGCACACAGCTACCCTACATGTCCCAGCTGCCCTTGTGATGCCCTTGGGTCATGTGACTGGGTTCCAGGCAACGGAATGTGGAGAAACTAAGCTGCCACTTCCAGGCTTGAATCATAAGTCTCCTGAGTACAGTGTTCTCTGTCTTCCCTTCCATGTGGGGAGCTGGGGGGGGGGGGGGGGGAGTGGAATACAGAGAGGAGGAACCTGGATACCAACCATTGCTCGGAGGAGGGCTGCTTGCTGATCAAAGAGATCCCTTTTGGACTTTATGTGAGCAATTCTCTATCATATCAGAGCCATATATTTTTTAGGTTTATTTGTTCTAGCATTTAGTGTTATCTTAACTTGTAATACAAGGAGTGAGGGTGGGACTTCCAGGGGCTCAAGTCTGAGAGATCTTAAGGGTGAAGGAGAGACAATGCAGCAAGGTCTATGTTCCAGGAGGAAAATTCTTTCTTGTCAAGGGGTCAAGGAAGTAGAAAAGGACTCAGGAATGCGAGGGTGGGGCAGAGTAGAGGTATAGACCAGCCCAGAACAGAGTGGGGGGTGGGGAGGGTAGAAGGGAGAGATAAAAGATTGATAGGTAGATAGGTAGGTAGGTAGGTAGGTAAGTAGATAGATAGACAATAGATAAGTAAATAGATAGATGATAGATAGATAGATAGATAGATAGATAGATAGATAGATAGATAGATAGATGGATAGATAGATAGATAGATAGATAGATAGGTAGATAGATAGATAGATAGATAATAGAAAACACAAGGTCGGGAGGCTGAGATGCAGCGTCTGGGAGGGCACAGTAGCCCTTCCACTGATTTCTTGGGTCTCCTAACATATTCCCTTTTGCAACCTCTCCATTTTGCCTCCACTTTTGCTCCTTTTCCTTCTATTTTCACTGAGAAGAGGAACTTGCCGCTTGTGCAGAAGGGCCAGGAAAGACCTTCAAGAAATGCCAGCCCCTAGAAAGACATAAATAAGTGGAATCAAATGTTAGCTGAGCAGAGGCAGCTTCCTTTCATATTTGCACTAACAAATATTAAGCAAATCAATCACCTTCAGGGTTGCTTCTGGGGGAGGGAAAGGAAGGGGAGGAGCAGGATCTGTGATCCAAGGCCAGCAGTCTTAGCTGAGAGTTAGGAGCATTTCAAGCGGGAGAAAACTTTCAGCTAAAAGCTGTCTTAGTGTTGATCCAAAGGAAAATTGAGTCAAGTGAACTACAAAGTAATATCTGACCTCGGGGAAATGGCAGGCAAAACCCCGCCAGCCCCCAGGCCTGGAGGGAACACTGGGCTGATTATTGCTTTGCCTGCAAGTTCTGTTCATTCAAAATAAGATGGTATTTAAAGGGGCAGTGTTTACCCAGCTGTGGCCTCCGAGGGAGCATGAAAGGTTCTAGAAGGGGTTTGGGCCATCCTGGTATGCCCCACGGCTGCTCCCCTCTGCCTCGAGGGCACAGCAGCGATGCTTTGACTTCTTCAGGGCCCTCCGGAAGGAGAACTTCCAAGGGTTTAGGCCCTGGAGACTTGAATTCAAGAAAATGCATATTTTCTTTATCCCCTGGATTCCATTGCTGCTCTTAGAAAGTCTACAGTGCATCTAACTAAGCTGACACTAAGCTGACTTCTCTTTTCTCTTACTGATAGTAAGATTTTTCTCTTTGATTCTATTATTCTTCGGATTCCTTGTAATGTGTCTGGGTGTGAGTTTCTTTTTGTTTATTCTTCTTGGAATATATTGTTAGTCCTCTATCAATGCATTTGTGTGTTTCCTGAGGTCTGGAAAGTTCTCTTCAAATATTATTTCTCCTCCATTACGCTCTTCTCTCCTTCTGGGATTCTATTAGATTTTTTATTGAGGTATACTTGACATATAACTTTATATTAGTTTCAGGCATATAAAGGATTCAGTATCTAAATATTTTGTGAGCCCTAAACGGTTTGACTCAGTGGATAGAACATCGGCCTGCGGACTGAAGGGTCCCAGGTTCGATTCCGGTCAAGGGCATGTACCTTGGTTGCGGGTACATCCCCAGTAGGGGGTGTGCAGGAGGCAGCTGATCGATGTGTCTCTCTCATCAATGTTTCTAACTCTCTATCCCTCTCACTTCTTCTCTGTAAAAAAATCAATAAAATCTGTTAAAAAATATTTTGTGAAATGATCACCACAATAAGTCTAGTTAACATCCATTACTACACAGTTACAACTTTTTCTCTTGTGATGAGAACCTTTAAGATTTACTCTTAGCAACTTCCAAATATACATTACAGCATTATTAACTATGGTCACCATACTGTGCATTACTCCCTATGACATATTTATTTTGTAACTAGAAGTTTGTATCTTTTGACAGCCTTCACCCATTTCATCTCCTACCCCCCAACCCTCCCACCTCTCCCACCCCTGACACCCGCCTCTGGCAACCACCAATTTGCTATCTTTGAGCTCAATTTTTTAAAGATTTCACAATAAAGCAACATTATATGATATCTGTCTTTTTCTATCTGATTTATTTCACTTAGCATAATGCCCTCAAGGTTCATCCATGTTGTTGCAAATGGCAAGATTTCTTTCTCATGTCTGAGCGATATTTCTGTGTGTGTGTGTGTGTGTGTGTGTGTGTGTGTGGTTTTCTTTATTCATTCATCTACTGATGGGCACTTATGTTGTTTCCATGTTGGCTATTATAAATAACTAGAGGCCTGTTGCAAGAAGATTCGTGCAATAGGCCTTCCTTCCCCTGGCTGCCGGCACCGGTTTTCCTCCGGCACCAGGAACCCAGGCCGTAGCAGAGCCAAGCCTTCAGCCTTCAGGTTTGGCTCCGGCCACAGTGTAGCCTTCAGTCTTCAGTCTTCACTTCATGTCTGCATATGCAAATTAACCTGCCATTTTGTTGGGTTAATTTGCATACTCACTCCTGATTGGCTGGTGGGCGTCACAGAGGTATGGTCAATTTTCATCTTTCTCTTTTATTAGTGTAGATGCTGCAATGAACATGGGGATGCATATACTTTTTTTCTAGTTAGTATTTCCATTTTCTTTGGATAAATACCCAAAGAGGAATTGCTGGGTTATATAGTAGTGCTATTTTTAATTTGGGGGGGAGCCTATATACTATTTGCCATTAGTGGCTGCATCAATTTACAATCCCACCACCAGTGCACAAGGATTCCTCACCAACACTTGTTACATTTTGTCTTTTTGATAAAAGTCATTTTGACATGTGTAAGGTGCTGTCTAATTGTGGTTTTGATTTGCATTTCCCTGATGATTAGTGATGTTGAGCATCTTTTCTTGTATCTGTTGGCCACCTGTAGGTACATTGGAAAAATGTCTATTCAGATCTTTTGACCATTTTTTAATCAGATTCTTTGGTAGATTTTTATTTTATTACCTTGGTTTGTTTTTCTTTTACTATTGAGTTGTATGAGTTTTTTTAAATATACTTTGGATATTAACCCTTTATTAGGTACATGATTTGTATTTATTTTCTCCTATTTTGTAGGTTGCTTTTCATTATGTTAATGGCTTCCCTTGTTATGCAGAAGCTTTTTAGTTTGATGTAGTCTCGCTTGTTTATTTTTGCTTTTGTTGACTTTGCTTGGGTGTCAGATGATTAGGTGTTTATTCCTTTTTCTCTTTCTATCCTCCATTATTGCTTAATGCCTTTTTATATTTTCTCTCTTTGTTGTTCTGTATTTACTCTTTGGTAATTTCTTCTAGTTTATTAATTCTTCAGCTATATCTTATCTTCTGTTTAAACTCATTTTGTTGTTGTTGTTAATCCTTGCCTGAGGATATTTTTCTATTGATATTTAGAGAGAGTGAAAGAGAGAGAGGGAAAGACAGAGAGAGAAACATCGATATGAGAGAAACACTTCAACTGGTTGCCTCCTGCATGAGCCCCTGACAAGGGCCTGGTCCGAGAGGAACCTGCAACTGAGGTACATGCCCTTAACCTAATTGAACCTGGGACCCTTTGATCTGAAGGCCGACGCTCTATCCACTGAGCCAAACCAGCTAGGACTAAACTCTTTATGGGGCCATTATTTCTTTCACCCATAAAATGTCTATTTGGTTCTTTCTCAAACATGCCTGGTTATTTCTGGTAATGTCTAGTTCCCTACTCACATTTGGCATTCCATTTTCAAATTTCTTTAAACATTTCCTATATCATGACTTTATATTCTGTATCTGATAATTTCAATACCTGAAGTCCTTGTGAAGAAGCAGAGGCTATGCTGGTGATTATGACAAGCAAGGAGGTCAGCAGCTGTTACACATCAGGTGCTCAACAAATGCTGGTTTTCTTCCTGTCAGAAACTTCCCAAGACACACCTATGAGGACAGGTGACTTCCGACCCCTTCCAGCTTTGGGTTTTCATGGGATGAAAGCATATCTGAAAGTATTCCTGGTCGTTGGGAACCAGTGACATCTACCATTATAGCCTTAACCCTCTGTGTGTGAGCAATAAGAAGAGGCATTGACTTCTCTGAAGTAACACAGCCCCCTGGAGCTGAGCTGGGATGACTAACAGCATAGACTGTGGAGCCAGACCCCCTGGGTGTGAATCCTGGATCTATCACTTAATCTCTCATTAGCTCTATGACCTTGACCAAGTGTGTTTACCCACTCATCTCATTTTCCCCATAGGAAATATCATAGGAAGGTAATCATTATCCTTTTACAGTCACCGTGGAGATGGAATGAGTTGGTGCACATAAAGCCCTTGACCCAGGCCATCATGAGAAATGCCCAATAAACATGAGGTAAGTGTATTTTTAAAGCTTCCAGAGGTCATCCTGCTGAATTAGGAGTCTATGATCCTACTCCTAATTCACCTTAGAGAGGCCAGTCTTCTCCTCTTAGAATCCCCTGGAAGAGACTTCACAAACACTTCAGAAAGTCCTTATATGGCATGGCCCATAAACGAGAGACATTTCCCCGGTTTTAACCTCATTCTCTTCCAACAATCTCATGTCTTTTTGTATGTCTCCTTGTCCTCAAAAGGATGGAGTGCATGGCCCCTGACCCCTAACCCTTGTGCAAATGGATGACAGCTACAAACAAGCTCCTTCCCTTTGAATAGTGGGTGGAGGGACAAGATGTTCTAGAGGCAGCTGGTAGCAGCTGGAGAGAAGCAAGGGATACGTGATACACTCAAACCTGCCCCTTCAGGGGCCACAGCCTCTCATCCATCCCTTACAACCTCTCCTCTAAAGAACTTTTAGCTTAAACTGAAATCCTGTCCCTGGATAAAACCTACAATCCTTATCATGACAGAAAAATGCAAGTATTTGGTATTTTTCCATTACACATAGGGAGAACATAGTCTTTAAAAAGAAAAATGTTTCAGTGTGGTTTTATAAAAAAAATAATTTTTTCTAAACGTTTCAGTTTTTCTATTTTTATAAGATGATGACACTCTCCAAGCATTTCAACCAGGTTTGCAAAAGCCACTGGGCTCGCTCCTGCACACACACAATCACATCTGTCTATGCAAAAGCAAAGACAGGAACACGCACAACTACACACATGTGACTCTGTACCCATTCAAACACACAGGCATCTACAAGTGGCACTCAACCATGCCTTTCTACACACACATACCTGCAAACATTCAGGTTCACAATAGATGGCTACACTACATCCTAACATATGTATCTGAACAAATAGGAACTAGGAAATGGAGCCATTTCTGGCGTGTTATGGGCATATACTAACATGAGTGCATGTACATAGTGCATCTTTAGTGTGGCTAATTTACCACTAGGTTTTGAGGTAGGGAAGAAAGTTGCATATTTTCAGGGAGGATCAGACATTTAGCTGAATTCCTAAGCCTGCCAGTTTCCCATGTCCTCCTGTCCTTGGCCCTCAAGTGAGATGACTGAGCTTCGGATGGCATTGGGGCTGGAGGGTTATTCTAGCTCAGAACAGGGGATCCTGGGCCATGGGCCCTTGAAAGAGTCCCATGGAGGCTAAGCAATGTCCACTGTTAAAACGGAAATACATGGCCCCACCACTGGACACAAGAGTCCAGAAAATAGCAAGTTTGTCCTGTGCTGCAGCCAAGAAATAGCCAGGTGTCATTGTGTCCCCAGGGAAGGGGAGAGCAATGCAAGCAGACCATGTCCTCTTGTAGGAGAGAGACAGGAGGGCAGGGAGGGAGGGAAATCTGAATCTATAAGCTTTCTTTATATACAAACCAGACTCATAAGTTGTCTTAGTTCAGCTGGAACTCACATCCCAGCTGCCCTATTTACTTATCTACCGTCTGCATTCCTCAGGACCAGTTTTGTTCCTGTTCAAAAGGAAACCAGGCAGAGTTGGGAAAATATTGCCTCAGCCAGCTCCTCAGCACTGCTGTCGGAGGGAGAGCATCTGATCAAGATGCCCTTCAAGTAAGTAGATGCAGTATTGCCCCCTTCCTGCACAGAGGAGGGTGCATGGATAAGGCAGAGAAAATAGGATCCTGAGGTGCGCTGATGTGTGGTCATTCTTACTGATCTCCCTTGAGTCCCTGGAGTCCAGTGGTTGCTGGTAAATGTTTGCCAACTGGGTCTTTTGGAGGAAGGGGGTAGGGGGGTGATTTGTAATATCTTCTGTTTTCCAGGGCCTATGTGGATTGAATACAGAGGTAGGAATCGGATGCACAGTGGAACTCCATTTAATAACATGTCTCCCAGATAGATACAACAGATGCACATAACCTCGAGAGCATAATAATAAAATTCAATAAAATAATCAGCAAGTGGTGAGTTTTGAGTGTTTATTACCTTTGTTTTTGAGGTGATATAATGATCAGTTTACATAATTTAATTTCAAGGGATGTATGCCTTTAACAACCAGCTCACGAAATTCTGGAAAACTGAGCAGTCAGTTCTTGTGAGCCAGTGTGATCTGGCTCCAGAGCACAATGCTGGAGTCACCGAGTAGATGTGTTGGTGTTAAAACCACTCCCATTGGAAGCCAAAGCACATCACCAAGGGAGGCTTAGCGTGGGCTCCATTTCCTTAAGGATATTCTGTCCTCAGAAGGCACAAATAGAGGTTTAAAAACATCATGTGTGTTTTTTATTTTATTTTTAATTTGTTCTACCTTCCATGTATATTTCACCAGAACAGCTTGACACACAGGTCAGGAGGTTCCATCTTGCTTGGATAGATGCTAATCACAAGTACTTCAGCTTACCCAGTCAAGATAATTCAACAACTTCTAGTTTCATACCCTTGAGATCCTTGTCTTCTAAGGAGAGTTCTCTGGCTGGCATTCCCTGGGTCTCCAGCCTTTGCCATTGTAGCTGGGGTGTTCTGGAGGATCTGTAGCTATACATCTTTCCCTGTTATTTCCTGGACCTCACCTAAAGGAGCTGGGATACTACTTGTCTCCCAAAAGTCTCCTGTGGTAAACAGTTGTACATGAGAGAGAAAACATTTTACCCAACTGGAGTCAAGGGGGTTACACAGCTGCCCCAGCCTCTGTTCTTCTGAAAAATTACTGAGATTTATCCAAAGCACGCAGATCCAGAAGTGGCAGTGCGAGGATGAAAGGGTGTAGGGACATACGCTTGAGGAGAAAAATCCTATTAGTGGTGTCGCAAGGCTGAGAACTGAGGTAGATCTACAGCTCCAGCAGTTTGCTGAAGGACATACAGAGCTTGCCAGGGACAGAAGAATCAGCCAATGGACAATCAGAAGGCTCCAAAGTGTTTGAAGAGTGGCGAGGTGGTAATGAATGGTGTCAATATATTTCTGTCTTCTATTTTAGGGTTCTCTGTGATGGCTGCCTACACTCACAGTCAATCCCGCAATTCTTCATACTCATC